>NC_069685.1:34385735-35635735 GCF_023699985.2 Odocoileus virginianus | reverse complement strand
AGTGATAGGTCTTTGTTTATGGGAAGCCTGATTATATGCGGCTTAGCACATTTCTCTGAAGAATAAAAGTTCAGAAGATTTTGTGCATTTTGATATTTCTCTCCCTTTAAGCATTCCCATAATTACCTGTATACCATATTAGAACTTTACAGGGCTGCTTTCACATGTGTCCTTGTCCATTTTCCCATGGTAGTCATGATATTCACTCTTGTTTATGATGTTCTTTCCTCTTCTAATTCAATCAGACACTGATATCCTAAACTAAAAGACTGAAATATACACTTTATATAAAATAACAGTGAAATAGAAGGGGATCTGGATTTTCTAGGTTACAAAGCTAAAACAGCAGAGCTTTGACTGCAGCCTGGATAAGCTGAAAAGTCTTCTCTTGTCCTGAAACTTTTTCAAAAGTTGTGGCTTTAAAGCATTCTTTAAAATGTATCAGTTGCTTACATGGAATCTATAAAAATGGTGTAGATTATCTTATTTGCAAATCAGAAATCGGGACACCAATGACAAATGTACAGATATCAAGGGGGAAAGGGAGGGGTGGGACGAATTGGGAGGCTGGAATTGACATATATACAATATTGATACTATGTATAAAATAGATAACTAATGAGAGTCTACTGTATAGCACAGAGAGCTCTACTCAATGCTCTAACTGGAAAAAAAAATTCCTAAAAAAAGGGATTACATGAAAGCATATAGCAAATTCATTTTGATGTACAGCAGAAACTAACACAACATGCTAAAACCACTATATTCCAATAAACATTAATACAAAATAAAATGTATATGTGTGTGTGTGTGACACATGCCAACCTGTGAGGTTAATTTCTTTTAAAAATCAAAGTGATTAATCAGGTTATCACACCTCTTTCTTAGGGGTAAAGAGTGCAACAATTAAGCAGCTACATTTGATTTTAGAGAAAGCATTTTGACATGCCTGAGAGGTCTGCATTCCAGATGCTTCACTGTATCCCAAGTTTTTCTTTCTGCCATCACCTTGTCCATATATGTTTTACCAGGTAACCTACAATATCTGCTTCTTCTGATTTCCCAGATTTAGTCAAAATTGTGGTTCTCGATGGTGACTCTAAGAGGAGGTGCTCAAAACTTTTGCAGATTAGGTTATGATAGAAACCTGAAGTGAGTCAGGAAGAAATATTGCCGCCCCTGTCAGTTGAAAACAAGTTGTTTATAGTATATGTATATAATATGAATTATTAGTCTGGAATAATATAAATTATTAGTCTGGAAATCTCATAAAAGATGACAGGATTTGTGTTGATTTGGTCAAGTAAAGAGACTATATCAGTAAACTATTCATGGTTAGAGCTAATGTCAGTTATACTTTTAATAATCCACTTGTGTTCTCCAAGATTCATGAGTTTTCTACATGAGTTAAACAAGTTAAAAAATTTATAGAGGTGGTGAACTGAAGTGAAGTCGCTCAGTCGTGTTCGACCCTTTGCGACCCCATGCATTTTAGTCTACTAGACTCCTCCGTCCATGGGATTTTCCAGGCAACAGTACTGGAGTGGGTTGTCATTTCCTTCTCCAGGGGATCTTCCCGACCCAGGGATCAAACCCAGGTCTCCCGCATTGTAGGCAGATGCTTTACAGTCTGAGCCACCAAGGAAGCCCATAGAAGTGGTAGGGACCACTTAAACTTCAACATTTTAAGTCCTTGAGACTAGCATTAGTCTCTGAAACTCATGATAGATGTGGTATTGTATGACTATTATTATTCTAATAAACAGGGAATGGGGCTTTCACAAAGCTCTGTTAGCACAATGAGTCAATGTAGATATTCCACCAGGCTCCAAATGTGGTCGATCTATATTTGCATATGTAAAGCAGGTAAATAAGCACAGGATGAACTCACAAGTACTCTAGAATCTTTTGAGACATACTCAGTTATCCTCTGCCTCCTTCAGCTTTCCACCTGAGTGACAAATCACACTGACTCTGCTATCAGATAGTCATATCAACTCAAAGTCCATGAACGCAAACCCTCTAAATTGAACATTTTTTTTCCTCTATCATACATGTTGACTTTAGTAAGTGGCCACAAGTCACACCAGCCTGATTGACAATGTCAGAATATTCTTCCTCTGAGAATATTTGTTCTCTGTTCATGCAAAGAGTTCAGTGCCCATAAACTCACTTGGGTCTAGAAATGGAGTGAAGAATACTGGCTCTCCACTGTAATACCTTAGGTCATTTTTTTCAGACTTACAGGGATTTATCTGGGTATCTATCTCAACCAATCAATCTGTCTATCCATCATCAATCTACTATATCTATCTATCTATCAATATGTCTATCTAGCATTTATCTGTCCAACCATCTATCATCAATCTACCTACTATTAATATATCTATTTTCTATATTTATTTATATATCTGTGTGTGGTGGTGTTTTTTTTTTTTTTTTATCACAGACCAATAGGACATTTTTATACTGCTCACTATTTTAGGGCTGGGACAGCATAGCCAAATAACATACATCTCTTGACAAAGAACATACACTTTAAATCATTTTCACTACAGGGCTGACCCTGATATCATTACAGTGGCCGTGGCCATTCTGTTTCTGGTGGTTACATGCTTACCTACTGATGAACTCAAGCACAGCGTCATTCACAATTGATACTGAAATCAGAAACTACTCTAGGTATTTCTAGCAGAAAGATTTAGTACAAGCAAGTAGATACTGAGAATGTCATACAAAACTGTCTGGAGTACTGGCCTCAAGTTTAGACCTTGGATTCCATAGTTAAAATGTCAGTAAGTACTGCAGCCACTGCACTGTTTCTGGGTTCTCATAGTTAATTTGCCTCTGACATCTACAAAGCTGGGTATCAGGAAATAGAATGCAGAGTCTAACTGTATTACATGCTCAAGTGCAGTGATCTCTGCCTCCATTCTGCTTTTCAGGACTTTTGCTTCTGCATCTAATTGATATAATCCACTTCTCATCTAGAAGGATAGTAACAAAAATTCATGAAAATGTAGTTTTTTTTTCTTAGACACTTTTCAATAAAAGTAGATAGAATCCTTTACCTAACCATACTATGCCTCTAATTATTATTACTTTTCTCCATATGCTTTCATCATAATATCATTAGCATAGGAAGCTTATTGTCAAGAAAACCAGCACAAAGTGAAGAAAAACAAGATCTCATTCTTTTTGAGAACTTTTGGTGCACAGAGCACAGTTTCTAGCATATTAGATGTATTGACTAATTTATTTTTCACAGCAACCCTAAGGGATGCTATTTCATTTTACAGATGGGGAAACTGAGACATGATGTATTACATGAACACCAAATATCACAGCAGTAAGTGAAAGGGCTCAGTGTTAAACTCAGGTGGTGTGTGGTTCCAGAGCAAGTACTCTGAATTACTGTGATGTACTGTCTCCAGTTTAATCTTTTCTGAACATAAGTTTCCACTTTACAGGACTCTTTCTTTTCAGGGTTCTCTCCAGTTATACTAAGAATATAAAGTCTTCCAAAGATCTAGAATCTCTTCACAGAGTTTTCAGTTCCTTCTCAAGGTTTCCTTTATTTGGTCATTCTTTCCTCTATTCACTAAAGTAACTACTTGTATTTTCTAAATAAACTTGATATCTCACTTTCCTTCATAAAAAATCATAAAAATAAGCATTTCTATCAAAATAAGGATGTCTATCATATATTCAAACATTTCAGATACCGATCTAACTATCTAGCTGTTTATCTGTCTACCTCTCTATCATCCTTTATTTGTGAGTGCTGGTAATGGGAAAACATCATGCTCAATTATTACAGTAAGAAGATGTATAGAACTTATAGACTTACAAAAACTTTAGAGGTTATTTATACTTGTTTTGGATGCTGAAATATATCTCCTAATACATTGTTTTACTTTCTGTTGCTAAAACTGAAATTTTTCATCATCAGAATTGTTTTAGAACTGATTTATTTCAGAATAAATAGTTATGCAGAGAAAAAATATATAATTGATAACATTATAAGAGGGCAGCTATTATGTAATGTAACTTAAAAAGATCATTTCCAAGTTAGAAGTTAATTAATTAGCTTCCCTATGAAAAATATACAGGATCATTGTTACAACTCCTGCCATATGTGTAATTCTTTCAGTAGGAATGTCAACTAGCTGGCACTCCAATACAGACATTACTTAGTAACCCTTTCTTGCAAATTTAGGTTGTACTTGGCAGTGAATGACAAACAGAAAGGCAACATCTATAGTAATTAATATAAGCACTGATTTACAAGCTTTCATTATATAGCCTAAGCAGATTTCCAAGGACACAAATCTGACTTCTTTAAGCTTCAGATGCTTCATTTGTGAAATTAGATCACTAGATGCTAAGATCCCTAAAAAACATCGTTCTGAATTTCTCTTAGGTAATATTATTCTGCATAGTAGAGAGGATTTTTCATTTTCATCCATAGGAGATTCAATTAATGCATTATAGCATAACAAATATTAATTAAATATAATAGAATGCTTGAGGAATCCTATTTAACTCACAATCAGAGATGGCATGTATGAATGTAAACATTGTTATCAAATCTTTCTATTTGAGTGGCTTGGAGATCAATACATTTTTTTTCTGTATAAAATGGGTATTCAGCACTTTACTATCTTTAAAACTGACTCTTCACATTGATCTCTGAGGAAGGTTTTCTTGTCTATCCTTGCTATACTTTGGAACTCTGCATTCAGATGGTTATACCTTTCCTTTTCTCCTTTGCCTTTAGCTTCTCCTCTTTTCTCAGCTATTTGTAAGGCTACCTCAGAAAACCATTTTTCCTTTTTCATTTCTTTTTAATGGAATGATATTGGTCACTGTCTCCTGTACAATGTTACGAATCTCCATCCATAGTTTCATTTCATGCAAAGATGGGCACAATAAAAGACATAAACGGTACGGGCCTAATAGAAGCAGAATACATTATGAAGAGGTGGCAAGAATACACAGAACCATACAAAAGCAATGTAAAAGACCCAGATAACCACGATGGTGTGATCACTCACCAAGAGCCAGATATACTGGAATGAGACACAGTGGGCCTTATGAAGCATCACTATGAACAGTGCTAGTGGAGGTGATGAAATTCAGCTGAGGTATTTCAAATCCTTAGGATGATGCTGTGTAACTGCTGCACTCAATATGCACAAATTTGGAAAATTCTGCATTGATCACAGGACTGGAAAAGGTCAGTTTTCATTCCAATCCCGAAGATGGGACTGGGAATGTCAAATAATGTTCAAACTACTTCACAGTTGCATTCATCTCACATGCTAGCAAAGTAATGCTCAAAATTCTCCAAGCCAGGTTTCAACAGTATGTGAACCGAGAACTTCCAACAGTTCAAACTGGATTTAGAAAAGGCAGAGGAACCAGAGATCAAATTGTCAACATCCATTGGATCATAGAAAAAGCAAGAGAGTTCCAGAAAAAATCTACTTCTGCTTTACTGACTACACCAAAGCCTTTGACTGTGTGGATCACAACAAACTGGAAAATTCTTGAAGAGATGGGACTACCTGACCTGCCTCCTGAGAAATCTGTATGCAGGTGAAGAAGCAACAGTTAGAACTATACATGTAACAACAGACTGGTTCCAAAAGGAAACCAGTTTGGAAAGGAGTACATCGAGGTTGTATACTGTCAGGCTGTTTATTTAACTTCTATGCAGTGCATATCATGTGAAACGCTGGGCTAGATGAAGCACAAGCTAGACTCAAGATTGCCAGGAGAAATGTCATTAACCTCAGATATGCCGATGACACACCCTTATGACAGATAATGAAGAAGAACTAAAGAGCCTCTTGATGAAAGGAAAGAGTAGAGTGAAAAAGCTGGCTTAAAGCTCAGCATTCAAACAACAAAGATCATGGCATTCAGTCCCATCACTTCATGGCAAATAGATTGGGAAACAATGGAAACAGTGACAGACTATTTTTTGGAGCTCAAAAATCACTGTAGATGATAACTAGAGCCAGTCATGAAATTAAAAGATGTTTGCTCCTTGGGAGAAAAGCTATGACCAACATAGAGAGCATATTCAAAAGCAGGGACATTACTTTGCCAACAAAGGTCTGCCTAGTCAAAGCTATGTTTTTTCCAGTAGTCATGTATGGATGTGAGAGCTGGACCATAAAGAAGGTTAACACTGAAGAACTGATGCTTTTGTTCTATGATGTTGGGGAAGACTCTTGAGAGTCCCTTGGACTGCTAGGAGACCAAACCAATCAGTCCTGAAGGAAATTAGTCCTGAATAGTCATTGGAAGGACTGATGATGAAGCTGAAGTTCCAATACTTTGCCCACCTGACGCTAAGAACTGACTCACTGAAAAAGATTCTGATGTTGGAAAAGGTTGAAGACAGGAGGAGAAGGGACAACAGAGGAGGAGATGTTTGGATGACATCACTGACTCGATGGACATGAGTTTGAGCAAGCTCTGGGAGTTGGTGATGGAGAGGGAGGGCTGGCATGCTGCAGACCATGAGGTCGCAAAGAGTCCAACATGACTGAGTGACTGAACTGGACCAAATTGAATGAAAGGTGACCCTTACTAATCCTATCACTAATTTTAAACCTAACGTACATATTATCAAATTTGATTGGGCCTGTCTGACCTACATAGTGAAAGGTGATTTTTTTTTTTTTTTGCTCAGACTTAGAGTTTTAAAAATTGACTTTGTTGTTCTATTTTTGGAACTTCAAACTTGAAAATTCTCATGCAATTCTGATTTCCTACAATTTTAAGAAGAACTTGCTCCATGTCAGGAAATATTGCTTCTAAACATTATTTATTTCTGGAATTTCTTTAGAGGAAAGAATAGTACATTAATATTCAGTGTCTGTCTGTTCATAAACAACATGTGACACCTGCAAACTTTTTCACTTTTAATATGAGGTCTAGAAAATAAATATATTTTATGACACTCTTTTCTGATAACTTTACCAACCATGTAGTTCTCAATTATGTTGATAGAGATAACTGAATTTATTACCAATGCTTTTTAAATGGGCTCATAAAACAAATGTTTAGTAATCATTATAATAAATAATAAAAGCTAAAAATGATTGTTCAAAGGTATTTTGTTGTTGTTGTTCAGTCACTCAGTTGTGTCCAACTCTTTGTGACCCCATGGACTACAGCACACCAGGCTTCTCTGTCTTGCTTACACTTGTTAAACTGTATAGATATGACTAAATACATAAAATCATCAAAGCTTTGTTGTGCACTCCACAACATATAATATTGAATAAAATAACTTGTATTGAGTCATTGTAATAGTCTGCAATAAGAAAAAAAATAACAAACTTCCATCATCCTGGCTTATTGTAGTAAAACAAAATAAAAATTTCCTTTCCGAAAAGTTCACTTTTCAACTGTTACAGGGTATTGATGCTTACTCTCTATGTCAAAAATATTCCCTTTCTCTTTCCTGGACAATTGACTTGAGCCTAAATTAAAGTCCTTTAAGCTACCAATCTTGTTGTGCTCTATTTTCACTGAGTACCATTAATTCAATTCTTACTAGTCTACTTTTATTGATTGATTGCAGCTGCAGTTTCTGGAGAAGTAAAGGATCTGTAGCTAATATTCATTTCTCCCAATTTATAATTTCAAACTGCAATGATTATGGTGTACTTATGTCATTTTCCCTATTTCAGATAGTAAAAGGAAGTTCATTGAAAAAGAGATAGTTAGACACTTCTGAGCAATGCCTATCCTGACATAAATTACTCTTTTGAATTTTCTGGTTAAGGAAAATTTGCCATTATAAGCTTGTTAGATATAATTTGAAAATATTTCTTGGATAATTATTTTATTTTCTATTATAGAAGATATACAATGACCTCTATAAAAACTGGTGTATATATTTTTATTTTATTATAGATTCTTCTAATATTTTTCCCTATTGCTAGCTAAATAGAAACTCTTTTCTAAATTTTATACTTCAGAAAAATTAACTTTGATTTTAACAAGCTCTTTCAGTCTTTTGAATTGCAAGGAATCTAGTTAGGTTACTTATCTGGGAAACATACATTGATATATGTTGGCAAAATTTCCAAATAGTCCAAATCTTAACAGTACTCATCTTGCGTGATTCATTTTTAGTGTTTTCCTTCTTATTTTACAAGTAATCTTAGAGGTGAGAATAAAGCTTTCAAAATAGACGTGTGTGTACGTGTGTGTGTGTGTGTGTGTGCGCGCTCGCGCGCACCTGCACGTGCACTAAGTCTCTTCAATCATGTTGACTCTTCGCGATCTCATGGGCTGTGGCCCACCAGGCTCCCCTGTCCATGGGATTCTTCAGGCGAGAATACTGGAGTGGGTTGCCATGCCCTCCTCCTGCGATCTTACCAACCCAGGGATTGAACCCAGGTCTCTTATGTCCATCAGTGTATGACATTTACTGCCACATATAGTCCCAGCTGATGCCAATAATAAGAGAAAATAAACCAAAAGAATAAACAAAACTTCAGAACTAAAGTTTATTTAATATAATGTTAACCCCAAAGAGACGTTTTAAAATAACTTTAATTTTACAGCAGTTTAGATTCCCAGAAAAGTTGCAAATTAGTATTGAGTATTACCATATATCATTTACCATTTTCCTTTTGTTAACAGATTATATCCTCATGTGCTGAATTTGTTCCAACTAATGACATGATACATTATTGATATTTTGCTGTTATTAATAACTAAAGCCCACATTTCACTCAGATTTCCTTAGTTTTTTCCTAATATTCCTTTTCTGTTTCAGAATCCCAACCAGGTTGTTGTGACTCTGCAGATTTCTCTAGACTGTGACAGTGTCTCAGACTTTCCTTGTTTCTGATGACCTTCACGACTGGAGGAGTACTTTGTAGAATACTTCTAAATTTGGGATCTCCTAATGTTTCTTTATTGTTAAGATGGGGTGATTTTTTGAAGGGAAGAAAACAACTGAGGTCAAATGCCATTTCCTCACATCTATTAGCTTGACTTGTCACTTATAATGTTTAACTTAGTTTCCTGGGTGAAGTAGTGTTGCTCATTTTTCTTCATAGTAAAATTACTCTTTCCCCTTCTCATCCTGTGCTGTTTGAAAGGATGTCACTGTAAGTAGCCCGTGCCTAAAGGAGGGCTCTGTTTTCTTGAGAGATAAGTCTCTACATAACTTATTTAGATTTTTTTCTGTATGGAATGAATATTTTCCATCTCTCTTTTTAATATATTCAACCCACCAGCCAATCAGTATGGACTCATGAATATATATTTTATCTTATTTCTTTTTAAAATTTTTAAAATAATAGTTGATTTGCAATGCCATGTTAGTTTCAGGTGTACAAAAAAGTGATTCTGCTTTTTGTATATATAAAGAATCCACCTGCTGATCCCTGAGTTGGAAAGATACCACTGAGCAGGAAATGGCAACCTGACCCAGTATTCTTGCCTGGGAAATCCCATGAAGAGATGAGCCAGGTAGCCTACAGTCTATGGGGCTGCAAAAGAGTTGGACACGACTTAGCAACTAAGCAATAATAACAACTATACATATATATGTATATATATTTCAGATTAATTTCCTTTATAGGTTATTAAAACACATTAATCCTTGTTCCCTGTGCTATACAGTAGGTCCTTGTTGTTTATCTATTTTACATACGGTAGTGTGTTTATGTTAACCCCAAGCTCTTAATTTATCCCTCCCCCCTTTTGCTTTTGGTGAACATAAGTTTGTTTTCTATGTTTGTGGGTGTATTTCTGCTTTTTATATAAGTTCATTTGTATCATTTTTTATATTCCACATATATAATATCCTGTATTTGTCTTCCTCTGGCTTGCTTCACTTAGTATAATAATCTCTAGGTTTATCCATATTACTGCAAATAGCATTATTTCATTCTTTTTTATGGCTAAATAGTATTTCATTGTACATATGTACCACATCTTCTTTATCCATTCATCTCTTGATGGACACTTAGGTTGCTTTCATGCCTTGGCTCTTGTCAGTATTGTGCTATGGGTATTGGGACACTCTAATTCTATGATATTTATTTTTATTTGCTCAAACTCTTCTAGCTTTGGCCACTGGCAGTTATTTCAGTTCATGCTTGTGTCACTTTGACATGCCCTCATAATTTTTTTTTTTCATTAGCACTTGCTTTTTGACATGTCTTACAGGCTTATCTTGTAAATTTCTTGTCCTAGTTCTAGAATGAGATATTTTTCAAAGACCCCTGCTTCCATTCACTGAAGCAAGGCATCAGAAACCCAAACTTAAATACTGGTGCTACAGGTATGAATTAATATTGAGGAAAAATAAGTCAATGATTTTGAATTTCATAGATAAGAGAAATTTATTTTTCCAGATAAAATCACTGACTTACGTTCAGAGATAGTATTCAACGTTTAGTTTTTCAGACATTAATTAGCAATGTAATTTTGGAGCCTCAATTTCTTCATCTGTAAAATAATGTATAATATTAATGGACAGGAACACTCCAGGGAGATAAAAACGTTGTTTTCTATTCTTTTCTATTAGGCAAATACCCCCCAAAATGACTGATTTTAAACTATCAGACAACAAGCTTGCAGAAATTACTGAATATTTAATTATTGGTGTTCTTGAGTTGGTATGAATCACCTTCAGTCATATCATGAGCAAGTCATGCATATGCAGACACTCATAAACAGATAGCCATAAGCCATATGTGTACAAACACACATGCACACAAATTTTCTAAATAAATAGAACGTTTGACTTTAAGAGCAAGTTAAAATTCAATGTGCCACCATAGGCTGAGGAAAGGAGCAGTCCTCATGTCCCTCTGTCCTTAGGTTGGATCTGAGTTGAAGCCAGAGTTTTCTGAACCAGGTCTCCTCTGAGAGTCACAGCCAGACCTGACCAGATCCTGGGGTAAGCTGATAAGATTCCCTGTGGCATGAGGGGAGAGGAAGAGGGCAAGACCTAGAGGTGAGCTCTGTTCTCTTAGGGTAAGGAAGTCCACCAGAGCAGCTTGAGGAGGGACTGAACACAGAAGACTCCCAGCAAAGAATGAGATGGTATGAGTCCTGCCCAAGTCACTTGAGTGTGATTCTCAAATTCACAGGCATTCCCTCAACCCCCTCCACTGATCCATGTAAACCTGAGAATCAATATTTGAATGTCTTTGCCCTTTAGGACAAGCTGAATATTTCCCACGTATGGCAGGGCTTCCAGTTGTCAAGGAGGTGCCATGTTTTCTTCTGCATGAAGATCTGATCGCTTGTTCCTCTTGAAGGTTATTATTTTCTAGGTGCTGATCATGGGTGGGTGTCAGGAAGTAGTCTCAGGGATCTTGGTTACCTGGAGCTTTCCTTCTCCAGTGTTGTCTGTGAAGGATCCTGGTTGAGATCCTGGACAGTGATGCTGTCCTCTTCAATTTCTGAAAATATAAGGCTTCCAGAGCCCTATGGGACATTTATAGACTGATTCATTTTGAAAGACACAGTCATGGGCAATGTGGACACCAGAAGCTTCATGCGTTTGTCAACTAGGTCAAGGGCCAATGACTTCTGGACTTTGTTAATGGAGTTCCACCACAACTTTGACTCTAGTTTTCTGAATGCAGACCTTCTTTTAAGTCTTCCTCCAGATGCAGAAGATACATAGATATGTAAGTGTAATTTTACATGTTTATTTTCTCCAATCATTAAAAGTATTCTGAATATGTTCAAACCCTTTAAATAATTGGAAAAATTAAAAATTACCCAATAGCCATTTTTTGGCTGTTCTTCAGCAAAAATCTTTCTCTTAATTTTAATTTCCACTACTAGCAGAGAAAATAAACCTTCATGGACTCTTATAAAGTTAAGAGAATAAATTGGTATGGCATCTTTGGATGTATATAAGACGAAATCTGTTGAATCTTACATTCTTCATATTTTTAAGTTAGTAATTTCATTCATTGGAAGTTATACTAAATTAACCATAGGTAAGGTAACATAAAGAGTACAGGTATAGAAATTAAGCATCTTAGATTTAAATATAAACTCTGAATCTTAGTTTCTTCCTGAATAAAATGAGATATTGATATTAGTACTGCTTCATAGTTACTGTTAGTGCCACATATTCACTGCATAAAATGCTAATGTTTGATCAAAGTATAATGATTATAGTAGGTTATAATAGAATTTATAAAAATCTAGTTGATTAATTGTGACAAAATTCTACACAAATAGTGAAAGCTATTTTGAATGTTACCTTTATTCTTTCTTTATAGTTCTTTTCATTGTCTAATTTTTCTATTGTGAACAAGTATTTCTATTGTAGTTTTATTTTAGAAACACATATTTAGAAATAATTGTGCCATTACTTGTAAGTATAATGGAATGATCAAATTAGTCCAAATAGTGTACCTTCCAGATCTTGATATTGCAAATGTTTTTAAATACAGAAAATGATTGACATGTAAAAGCAAATACATACTTACTGATGTTGTTTTACATGCTCTTTTGTGGCCTTTTTTTTTTCCCCCTCTTAAATATCCTTTAACTTTTTTCTGTAAGACAATTAATTTTTTTATTGTTGTTTCAATATTTCATCTTCCCTAATGGTAAATAATTTTCCTCTGTCCCTCCCATCTCAACATTGTTGGGTTCTTAACCTTTATAGCTAACATTGTCTTGACCTTTAAGACACTCAGTAACACCCAGATGTGTTGAGTAATTATAAAAGAGACTTCCTCATTGGGAGTGTCCTCATACTGTCCCAAGTATAAGAGACCTTACGCCTTGAACAAAGGGTCAAGAAATGTTGGCTTTTCACTTATTGTAAATGCTAAAGGCACACTTTATTTTCTTCTGTGGCCCCACGTCCACTTCAGCTTTTGTGCTTTCGCCACAGGAATTCTGACATGCAAGATGGCTTATGAAACAAGTAATGTCAGATCTATTTGTCATGTCACCTCACTCTCTTACAGATGCAGATCTAAAATCAAGTATATTTTTGGTTTTATAATTCAAACAATAAGAATTACTTGGACTCTTGTCAATTCTCCTTGTCCTCTGTTTATTTGCTTTTCAATTTTTGTCATATTTCTTCAATTTAGCCTACTCAAAGTCTAAAATACAACATAAATTTAGGAATATGTTGTTGACAAGATTACTTCATGATTTTCTGAGTATCAGCAAGTTTTTCTAGGTGCTTCATTTCTGTTACAACAGCTTCATATTCACAAAAATTTACAAAGTACAAAAATGCTTTAAAACAGATTCTTTTCTATTTGAAGAATACTGACTTATTTTCTGTTTTCAAAATTAATGCTGATCATTAATTTTAAGTTTAAAATATTATAAAGAGCACAATATTATAAAAAGTAAGATATAAGTAAGGCTGCTTGTATAGACAGAACATGTCATATATTTATTTATTTTATCTTGAATCCTGTGGTGATTTTTTCAGGACTTCCTCAGTTTGGTCTCCTATTCAGCTTTTTTCACTAGATTACAAAAAGTTATCAGTTAGAGCTATTATTCATGTAACTGGGTATCCTGTGTTTTATTTGTTAAATCTGGCAACCCTAGATGCAGACCTTTTTATTATCATTTGATAAACAAGATTAAATATAATTTAAAAAAAAATCTCTTTAGTGATGTCTGCTTCCTTTAGTGGAAGATATAAATGGATACATTAAATATATTTTTAGGAGGGAACATAATAGAAAAAATAGGCAAAGACGGGGAATTTTTTTTTTTTTTAACATGACAGGCTGATTAATCTACTAATCAACCTCCAACTGACATGGTGATATACTCCTGATATTGAATACCAGTTATTGTCTAGTCTTTAAAATCTAAAATGATAGACAAAGAGCCCAAGCCTGGGTAACTAATATAGACAAATATTTAAGTTAAAGATTATTTCTATATCCTTTTATAAGTAGAAGATATTTGTCACCTCATTTGCTAACTTTGTGCAATATGTAACATTTTCCAGTGGGATGCCTACCTGTATGTCAAATTTTCTTTTTCCCCAAACGTTTCTCTTTTATTCACATTTCTGGCTGTAACACTTCCAGGAGGGCTATGGACTGAACTGTGTCTCCTGAAAATTATACAGATGTTAAAATCTCCAAAGGAGTGCTATTTGGAGACTTGGCCTTAGATAAATAGGTTTAAATGAGCTAAACCTATGAGATAAATAGGTTTAAATGAGCTCATGAGGTTAAAGCTTTCATGATGAAATCAGTGCAATTTTAAAAGCTAGCTTCATTTCTGTCTCCACCTACACACACACACACACACACACACACACACACACACACACAAGACTGTATGAAGACATAGACAGAGGACAGCTCTCTGCAACCTAGAGTCCACAGCAAAAGAGTTATCATGATGGCACCTTGATCTTGGGCTTCCAGCTTCCAGAATTGCTAGAAACAAATTCCTGTGGTTAAAAACAACCAGTCTATTTTTTGTTATGCAGCTGAAGCTGATTAGCACAAGGAGATTGCTCTTTGAAAAACTGTCATCTAATCACCTGTGACACTGCAGTCATATCTCATACTGCTGACAGGATCCAAATCGCTTCCATGAGGATGCAGTTTTGCCTTTCTCACTCTGTTCCCAAAATCAGACAATAAAATTCTAACTAAGTGGTCTGGATTTATTTTTAAAAAAACTGAAAAGGTCTATGGTATATGTGGTTTATTTTTATGTTGAATTAGATTCAGTTAAGAGTTTTAGGGGTTTCCCAGAAGGCACAGAGGTAAAGAATTCACCTGCTAATGCAGAAGCCATAAAAGATGTTCATTTGATGCCTGAGTCAGGAAGGTCCCCTGGAGGAGGAAATGGTAACTCACTCCAGGATTCTTGCCTGGGAAATCCCACCCATGGACAGAAGAGCCTGGCAGGCTACAGTTCCTGGAGTTACAAAGAGTCGGACATGACTGAGCGACCAAACACATGCACACAACAGAGTTTTAAACTTTATTTAATTAAGTGACCATTCTGTGTGTCCACTAGTAATCCTACAAGAGGCAGTTTCTTTTTTCATTGCAGATACAGAATCACAATAACATTTTTTAGATTTCTGTAAGGGCTTACTTCTTATGGAACTAAAATTCAGAAATTCTGTCATGTAAATCTCATTGCAAAGCAAACAGCAGATATTGTCATTGCAATACACAATTGCATTGGTTAAATTGAAATAATTTTAACAGACCATGTTTTCCATGTTCAAGCTCCATAGACTCCTGAATTGTGGAAACCCTAGGAGAGCAATCTTGAAATTTATTTGGATCTGGTTAGAGGAAGAAAGGGCTTCCCAGGTGGTGCTGTTGGTAAAGAATCTGCTGATCAATGCAGGACACAGAAGACATGTCAATCCCTGGGTTGGGAAGATCCCCTGGAGGAGAAATGTCATCTCACTCCAGCATTCTTGCTGGGAGAATCTCATGGGCAGAGGAGCCTGATGGGTTACAATTCATGTAGTCGCAAAGAGTTAGACCAAGCTGAGCATCTGAGGACACAGGAAGAAAAGTAGCTCTACTTCTGTCAGAACACACTATTAAACTGACTTAATGTTTCATTTATTGCTCATAATTTGTATCATTAGGGAAGTGGTTTAACATTCATGAATCTCTGTGTGAATACTTTGTACATGTACACAACATATTATGTTGCACAAATACTCCAATATACATTCAGATATAATCTCCACAAGTTAAGAATTCACATGCCTGTGTTAAGTCGATTCAGTTGTGTTTGACTCTCTGTGACACCATGGACCGTAGACCACCAGACTCCTCTGTCCATTGGACCAACCAGGCCAAGAATGCTGGACTGGGTTTCCATTTCCTTCTCCAGGGGCTCATTCTTACTGAGGGATCCAACCCACATCTCTTATCTCCTGCATTTGTAGGCAGGTTCTTTACCGATAGTCAGCTGGGAAGCCCTTCACATGACTACTAGCTGAAAAGTCAGCATGTGTGCATGCTCAGACACTTCAGTTGTGTTCAACCCTGTAACCCTATGGACTGCAGATCACCAGGCTCCTTTGTCCATGGGATTCTCCAGGCAAGAATACTGGAGTGGGTTGCCATGCCCTTCAGAGGATCTGCCCAATCCAGTGATCGAACCCACAACTCCTACATCTCCTGCATTGCAGACAGATTCTTTACCCACTGAGCCACCTGGAAACAAATTCCTCAACCTGCCACACTTAAATTACCAAAGATGGCCAAGGATATACTTCTCTTTATTGATTTCTTTCCTGTTTAGGTCACCACAGATCATTAAGTACAGCTCCCTGTGCAATACCATAAATTCTCATTAGTTACTTATTGTATACATAGTATCAATAACGTATATATGTCTAGAGATAGGTTTAAGATGGCGGGGTAGAAGGATATGCACTCCTCTTCTGCTGCCAGAGAACAAAAATCTTTTTCTTATCTGATGACTGTATTTAGGACTTCTTCAATTTTGTAATTTGTGCAACTAACCTAATGCGTATGCCACTTTTTATCAATTTAGAGACTTCCACAACCATTCAAAGTATTCACACTGCAGAAACAACTTGAGACCTTGAATCAAGGAACAAATCTCCATATTTGCTTCTTAGATTGAAGACTTTTGGGTTGATTATATCATCATCCTTGGCAATTATATTTTGGCTTGAATTTATTTACAGTGTTTGTACTTTGCACAAACTCTGTGGAGCATTTATGATGAACAGAAGCAGAATAATTTGCACATTGTTCTTATTTTGACATACCTGTATATCAAGTATGTCAAATATTCATGATGCTAAAGATAATATTTATTTAGAGCCCTGTTTATATGGGTTAAAGTCACTTTGATTTAGAAGTTTTGAGTGAATCATATAAGAAATAACATATGGGAAGCCTTCTATACATGTAGAAAAGTCATTGAGTTAATTAAATATTAATATGCTCTGTGTATGTGTGTGCTCAGCCACTTAGTTGTATCTGACTCTTTGTGACTCGCAAAGAGTCGGACGTGATTGAGCAACTTAACTGAACTTGACTGTAGCTACCCAGGGTCCTCTGTCTATGGAATTTTTCAGTTCAGCTCAGTTCAGTCACTCAGTCATGTCCTACTCTTTGCGACCCCATGAACTGCAGCACGCCAGGCCTCCCTGTCCATCACCAACTCCCAGAGTTTACCCATACTCATGTCCACTGAGTTGGTGATGCCATTTAACCATCTCATCCTATGTAGTCCCCTTCTCCTCCTGCCTTCAATCTTTCCCAGCATCATTGTCTTTTCAAATGAGTCAGCTCTTCACATCAGGTGGCCAAAATATTGGAGCTTCAGCTTCAACATAAGACTTTCCAATGAACACCCAGGACTCCTTTAGGATGGATTGTTGGATCTCCTTGCAGTCCAAGGGACTCTCGAGTCTTCTCCAACACCACAGTTCAAAACCATCAATTCTTTGATGCTCAGCTTTCTTTATAGTCTAACTCTCACATCCATACGTGACCACTGGAAAAAGCATAGCCTTGACTAGACGGACCTTTTTTGACAAAGTAATGTCTCTGCTTTTTAATATGCTGTCTAGGTTGGTCATAACCTTCCTCCCAAGGAGTAAGTATCTTTTAATTTCATGGTTGCAATCACCATCTGCAGTGATTTTGGAGCCATAAAATATAAAATCAGC
Source organism: Odocoileus virginianus (assembly GCF_023699985.2). NCBI lineage: Eukaryota > Metazoa > Chordata > Mammalia > Artiodactyla > Cervidae > Odocoileus > Odocoileus virginianus. The sequence goes on along the minus strand of NC_069685.1, from coordinate 35,618,034 downwards.
CACTATTTCCACTGCTTCCCCATCTATTTGCCATGAAATGATAGGACTTGATGCCATGATTTTAGTTTTCTGAATGTTGAGCTTAAAGTCAACTTTTTCACTCTCCTCTTTCACCTTCATTAAGAGGCTCTTTAGTTCTTCTTCACTTTCTGCCATAAGGGTGGTGTGTTACCTGCATATCTGAGGTTGTTGATATTTCTCCCAGCAATCTTGAGTCCAGCTTGTGCTTCATCCAGCCCAGGGTTTCTCATGATGTACTCTGCATAGAAGTTAAATAAGCAAAGTGACAATATACAGCCTTGACATACTCCTTTTCCTATTTGGAACCAGTCTGTTGTTCCATGTCCAGTTCTAACTGCTGCTTCCTGACCTGCATACAGGTTTCTCAAGAGGCAGGTCAGGTGGTATTGTATTCCCATTTATTTCATAATTTTTCAGTTTATTGTGATCCACACAGTTGAAGGCTTTGGCATAGTCAATAAAGCACAAATAGATGATTTTCTGTTACTCTTTTGCTTTTTCGATGATCCAGCAAATGTTGGCAATTTGATCTCTGGTTCTTCTGCCTTTTCTAAAACCAGCTTGAGCATCTGGAATTTCACGGTTCATGTATTGCTGAAGCCTGGCTTGGAGAATTTTGAGCATTACTTTACTAGAGTGTGAGATGAGTGCAATTGTGTGGTAGTTTGAGCATTCTTTGGAATTGCCTTTCTTTGGGATTGTAATTAAAACGGACCTTTTTCAGTCCTGTGGACACTGCTGAGTTTTCCAAATTTCCTGGCATGTTGAGTGCACCACTTTCACAGCATCATCTTTTAGGATTTGAAATAGTTCAACTAGAATTCCATCACCTCCACTAGCTTTGTTCGTAGAGATACTTCCTGAGGCCCACTTGACTTCACATTCAGGATATCTCCCTCTAGGTGAGTGATCACACCATCATGATTATCTGGGCCATGAAGATCTTTTTTGTATAGTTCTGCATATTCTTGCCACCTCTTCTTAATATCATCTGCTTCTGTTAGGTCCATACCATTTCTGTCCTTTATTGAAACCATCTTCACATGAAATGTTCCCTTGGTATCTCTGATTTTCTTGAAGAGATCTCTAATCATTCCCATTCTATTGTTCTCCTCAATTTCTTTGCATTGATCACTGAGGAAGACTTTCTTATCTCTCTTTGCTAATCTTTGGAACTCTGCATTCAAATGGGTATATCTTTCCTTTTCTCCTTTGCTTTTGGCTTTTCTTCTTTTCGCACTATTTGTAAGGCTTCCTCAGACAGTCATGGAGTTTTTAGGGCAAGAATATTGGAGCCGGTTGCCATTTCCTATTCTAGGGTATCTTTCTTTAACTAAAGGAAATAGCCTTTGTCAAAAATGAGTAAGTATGCATTTGCCTTTTGGCAAGGGTTTTGAAAAATTACAGTCACTTTATCTACAGAAATAAATTCTTTTGGTTCACCTTTATTGTATAATACATCTTTGTCATAAGATAATACTACAGCATATTTTCCACAGTTGAAGCCCCCACAATTTCAGAAATAGAAAATACTATTAAAAAATAAAAACATAGAGTTTCCTGTAATGAAATTTCAAATGTTTAGAAAGCTTTAATGCTAGCATATTCCTTTGAATATATTAGAAGTTGCTTAATATTAATATTATTTTAAAAATTAGTTTAAAAATAGTCATGAACAGTAAACATAAATAGAAAAAAAACATTTTTTCTCATTAATTTAATTTTATTTAGGCTGAAATTATTTTATTTTTACATATTAAATAATGCTGTGTTTGTAATTTTAAAAATATTTTATTTTTTGATGACACTAATAACAATAAAAACAATTTATATTTTAGGGGTGTTTTGTATACATTAAATCATTGATGCTGTCTATAACTTCTGGAAATTACCTTTATTAACCCATTTTGCAGATAAGATGATTGAAACTTTAGAGAAGTTAACCAACTTGCTAAAGGTCTCATATCCAATAATTGTCAGAAATAGGCTGCAGTAGGATTCTACGACTCCAATATACTGGAGATCAGGTCAAGCAGTGTTACATTTGGTTTCTAAATATCTTGAAATAGACACATTTAAATTATCTTAAATGTTAATATTTTTAGGTTAAAATAAAATGCATGTGTGAGTTTGTCTCTTTTTATTTTTAAGTTATATGTTTTGCATATACATTTTATATATGTATATGTCTTATTACATATACATATATATTATAATCTTTCAGAATATATTTCCAGTAGTAGAAATCAAATAAATATTGAACTGACTCAATGGAAAAGACCTGTGATGCTGGGAAAGATTGAAGGCAGGAGGAGAAAGGGATGACAGAGGATGAGATGGTTGGATGGAATCACTGACTCAACAGACATGAGTTTGAGCAAGCTCCAGGAGTTAATGATGGACAGGGATGCCTGGCATGCTTCAGTCCATAGGGTCGCAAATAGTTGGACATGACTGAGCAACTGAACCAACAATAAAAATTATACGATATATACAATATATTAAAAAATTTGAAACTTTTGTGTCAGTAATATTCCAGATTTATAGTCTATGGTTATTAATCTACAGCTGAATAATTTAATATGTTGTTTGTGTTATCTCTGGTTCATTATTTTTTCCCCACCCTTGTACGAGTTCTCTCATTTATATTATTCTGTTTCCTAAGGATTAAATAAAGCAATTAGCAAGTGCTTATTGTCACTGTTTCTTTTATAAGGCAATTCAAAGCACTTAGAGTGCATTTTTTTTTCTTTTTATTTTCCTTGTTTGTGTCTACTTTAGTAAAAATAATCTACATGAGATACTATGTACTAATATATAGCCCATATTGCCTTTTTTTTAATTCAAATAAAAACTGTGGCAAAATTAGGTGACAAGAATTGATTCTGTAACAATTTGACAATATTTATTTTTGTAGAAAAGCACAGAAAATCTAAAATTATGTTTAGATTTAGTATGTGGTATGATGCACATATCATAAAAATGTCATTCTATATATAATATTATAGACAATATGTCAATTTGTTTCCATTTAAATAAAAAACACAAACAATTTTAGAGTGCATATGTGTGTGAACTAATGTTCAAAATACTGTTTTGGCCAAAAAGTTCATTCAAGTTTGTCCATAATATGTTATGTAAAGGTTCATATGAAATTTTGGCCAATCCAATAACTTATCAGATGAAATTTTAAGTCATTTGTTGCACCACATGTATACTAATGTAGCATATAAGTGCAATTATGGTTCAAATAATGCAGTATAATTGAATAAATTAAGCTCTATTGACAAGACCCAAGAGAACAGTACTCTTGTAAAAACTATTTAATCAAGGTCTAATAAGCTCTTCTACTACAGGCCAAGTGACTGAGGTCACACAAAGGTAAATGACCATTAATTATACTGCAAAGTATGTTTCATTATCTTCATGAAGTGGAATTTATAATGACTGCAAAACCCAGAGCTCTGCATGTTCCTCTCTTTCATTAATACAAATAAGACATGATGAGTAGTAAGTTTATCTTAGGAATACTAGGTCAGTTATTTCCTAAACATAATGTAGGTTGATATTCAATAACTACAATTTAATAAGTTTTAAAATTTGTTGATTATCAACTATTACAATTTATTTTACTTAAGTTTCTATTATTGATTGCTCTATTAACTGTATAATATTTAGGAAACCTCATTCTAACTATCTATTATGATCATTAAGTAATTTAAGCCACAATTTTATTCCTAGTATTTAAAAAATTTCCTGATTTAAGAATACATATATTTTTAACCAAGTAAATGCCACTGAAAAATATATTTTATTTATAGGTGAAATGCCCCTAATATAATCTCTTTCTCTCCCACTCTTTTATTCTCAACCTTTATCTTTTCTAAACTCAATTTCTTTCTTAAAGATTAGTATCTATTCTATAATGGTATTTATTACATATTAAAAATATATAACCAACAGTAATGATCTCCACATGCTTCTAATGGAAACTGACGGCAAGAAAATAATCAACATGGTTTTGCATCATTCCTCAAGACACTTTTGTAAAGTTAGGTTAAATTGTCTGAATTTCAATAAAAACAAATCAATATTTTGCTTTATGCATCATATTTTTAATGTAATGTTTATTACTTAAGTCTTAAATATCTGCCTTTAAGGTCAGATGTAAATTGAGATTTACTGTGAAATTATCTGATTTATATAACAATCATATATTACTTTATTTTTAATTTATTATAGTTTTGCCTTTTATTTATTTTGTTTACTTTATTATGCTTTATCTGTATTACTTTATCATTTTTCTGAGTAGATACTTCATCAGCTTTTCAGACATTCTCAAGGTTCCTATTTTTTTAATTTTTATTTGACTATAGTTGATTTATAATGTGTTAGTTTGCTTTACAACAAAGTGAATGTTATACATAAACATATATCTACTCTTTTTTAAATTTTTTTTGCATGTAGGTCAGTACAGACTATTGAATAATGTTTCCAGTGCTATACAGTAGGTCATTATTAGTTGTCTATTTTATATATAGAAGCATATATGTGTCAGTTCCAATCTCCCAATTTAGCCCTCCCCACTTCCCGCTCTGGTATTATAAGTTTGTTTTCTACATTTGAGACTCTATTTCTGTTTTGTAAATTGATTCATTTGTACTATTTTTTTTTTTAGATTTCACATATAAGTGATAACATATTATATTTGTCTTTTCTATTTAATGTCTGTATTGATGTCAGTTGCCTTTGTATACGAGGGCTGTGTCTATGAACAGACACATGGGTGAGAGCAGACACTGTTATATTGCAAAAACTTACTGTTTCAACACAGTAGCACATGACTGTCTTTGAAATTGTTTTTATAGATCTTAGCTAGCCTTTAAAGAAAATGGAACAAAAATGTTATTAAATATCATGGACACAGTCAAAAATGAACTATTTCATGCTAATGATTGGGTCCTTTAAAGCAACAAGATCATAGATGATTGCATACAGCCCTTGCAATCCAAAAAAAAAAAAAAAAATCTTAGATTATAGTTAGTCCTCACCATTGAAACACAAAAGGTATCAACTTTAGGTAGTAACATAGACAGCTTTAATCAAGGAATCTTCCCTAGTTGTTCAGCATACCATCATGTGGTTCACTGATCACCATGAGTACAAACCCTCCTTCCACAAAGAAATTGTAAAAGACTAGTTAAATCAAATTACACCTCCATATTTTTCTTATTGCCTAATGTAGTTTTTTTTTTTTTAATTTTCCTTTTTTTACAGTCCAGGTAAACTGATGAATAACCTTTGATATTATGTATCAAGTGTTAATTCCTCAAATTACAAACTCAAAAAATGTTCCACTCAAGCACATAGAGCTACTTAGGGTAAACCAGGATTACATATCTGTCCTTAATCCCTCAGACGCAAGGTCTCACTATTCCACATTCAGTGGAAGAAAAGATCAATTAGGAGTTTAACATTATTAGAATAATAATCATTGCAAAGCAACTCTGATGGGCTAGACAGTATGGAGATGGCAGTAAGATACTCAAATATACCACTGACAATAACAGTCTTTGGGAGAGGGAAAAAAATCAATACATTTAGCTCATCTACAAGCAGTGAGGGTCACTAAAGTTAAAAATAAATAAATAAATAAAGCAACACACATTCTTATCATTGGAAATAGGCTGAGTTCAACTCCTGGGTTGGGAAGATCCCTTGGAGAAGGAAATGGAATTATGTTCCAATATTTTTGCATGGAAAATTCCATGGACAAAGGAACCTCGTGGGCTACAGTCCATGGGGTCACAAAGAGTTGGACACAACTGAGAGACTGAGCATACACTCTAAATGTAAGCTTTGCCAAAAATTTGGCTTGTAACTCAAAGCTGCTAAAAATGTCAGACCATGAAAACACAATTTAGGCAATGAATTGAATATTTTCCTGTGCACCAAACAGAATTTTTATGGGTAACTTGAGAAACATTAAGCAATGAACACAATTAGATGCTAAAGCTCTAAAAAAGAGTCTAGTTTGACTTATTACAATTAAAGAAGATGACATTTTATCAAAATGTTACTTTTACCAGAAATATACATACATACCTATTTAGTGGCAGTTTTGAAATAAAGAGATAACAGAAGGCTAAATTTAAAGTAGCAGTATACTAGAAACAACAAATGGTAAACTGTTGATTTGCCATTAATACAGATTTGCCATTAATTAACTTGTTTTTTATTTAATTTTAATTTTCTTCACCACCATTAGTTGCTTTGTCATGATCTCTCAATGCTCTTATTTAATCCCTGAGATTTTAAAAATATTAATGACATAGTCACATCATAACAGATATCACAAGTATAAAAATAATTGGTGTGAATATACCATATGATAGCACTTATATGTAGAATCTTAAAAAATACAGCAAGCTGATGAATAGTATAAAAAAGATTCAGAAAAGCATAGAATAAACTGTCATTACCAGTGGGAGAGGAAAGAGAAGAGGGAAAATATGGGGTCGGGGGAAAAAGGGTTATTATGGGATTATATGAAATCATGTTTGTGGAACTTTTTCAAATTTTAAAGCACTGCAGAATTAAAAGACTTTGCTTCAATAAAGATATGCTCCAATAAAATATTTGATGTGACAAAAAATTAAGAATATCATTGATAATTTGCATTAATATCTGTTAGTCATAATTGCAGGTTTTCCCTGATACCTCAGATGGTAAAGAATCTGCCTGTGATGCAGGAGACCCTGGCTGGATTCTTGGGTTGGGAAGATCTGCTGGAGAAAGGATAGGCAAACCACTCCAGTATTCTTGGCCTTCCCATGTTGCACAGCTGGTAAAGAATCTGCCTGCAAAGAAGGAGACCTGGGTCTGATCCCTGGGTTGGGAATAATCCCCTGGAGAAGGGCAAGGCTACCTACTTCAGTATTCTGGCCTAGAGAGTTCCATAGACTGTATAGTCCATGGAGTCTCAAAGAGTCAGCCATGACTGAGCAACTTTCATTTTCACTTTCAGTCATAATTGAAAATATCCTTGGGGATTAGTTTAATGACTATCACAGAACAGTTAATTAACAAAATCAAGTCAATATAATAAGTATTTATTAATGGCCTTAAGATATTTTTAAGACATCGACAGGTCCTATTTTGAGCATACTCTATATGGTTGAAGACATAATCACCAAATGTGAAGAGAAAATGTCTCATGTGAAAGGAACAGAATATGTAAATATATTTAATAATTTCAGACCCCATATTTCATTTCATTCAAGTAATATCCTCAGATAAATTTCCTGAAAAATAAATTAGCTAAAGAGATATAATGGAAATGTATCTAGTCTATGATGTTGATAAAAGTAGAACAGCAAAATTTAGGAAAATATTTGTAAAAGTTGAACAAATTCTCCATCAAGAAGGCAACAGACATTTTCTCACCTTTCACCTTTAAGTGAAAAACTACGTGTTGAAAATAGGAAACTATCTATGGTAGAAAGATCTCAGGAAAATACCAAGGATTTGCTTGGGTTTCTGGACAAGAAGAAAATGTCAATAGGCAGTCTTTGTTTTAATTTTAGCTTTTACCTCTGATTTTAATTTCAGAGATAGGCTCATTCATTCATTTCAATACCCTTCTAAGTCCTTTATTTTGCTATAGAAACCTGAGCAATTTTAAAAAGAATAATAGAAATTATTGGTTTTACTCTCCTGAAGAGGTTTGTTGAATGGATAGTTTTATTATCTGGAAGTTGTTTCTGGTCCTTTGTAAGCTTGCTATAGAGATGGATACACTTAGTACCATGGGATTTTATGGGTGTTGATCCTGGTAGCTTTAAAATCTGGGGTATGACCGAGATTCAGCGCCTGAAACAATGGGCAAGTGCAGCACGGGCTTTCATGTATTAAGGTTCACTTCCCTATTATTGCTCTGTTCTTTAGTCAACAGGCATGATAAAACAGATGTGTGTGTGTGTGTATGTGTGTGTGTGTGCGCGCGCACACGGATGTGTGTGCAGGAGCATCTTGGAGGAGAGCTGCTGAGTAAGGGACTCCAATAAAGAAAGTGGAAAATTACAATCTAGAAATAAACTAAAATTATTTAGCTAAAATAGCAATATCAGGTTAACTATCATTGGTAAGATTGCAAAATAATATTTATGTTCAAGATTACTACAAGTAAAATGTTATATCTATTTAATTCCACCAGCAGAAATGCTTTGATTGCTTATAAATAACAAATAAATAACAAATAATAAATAAAGTTCAACTTATTTGTGTAATTCCATACTAGACCTCTTAATATACAAGTAGTGATACAAGCCTAAATCATTCATCTTCTCTAAACTGTCATCATTTTTATAATATTTAAAGAAATATTTATTTATTTAATATTTAATATTTATTTATTTATTTATTATTAATGTTTATTTAACTAATAAATATTTATTTAAAATTTATTTAATATTTAAAGAAATATTTATTTAATGTTAAATATATATTATTTAAATATTACTAAATATTTTATTATTTTATATAATAATTAATTATATGATATAATAAATTAAATATAGTAATAAATATAATATTTGCAGAAATATTATATTTACAGAAATATTATAACATTTAAAGAAAACTGGCCCTAGTACAACATCCATGTCATTTGAAAACATTTCTCACAAAGTAATGCAAATATATAGATTAATTCCCAGATATTTTAGTCATGTTTTATTTGTATTTACTTATAAAACATGCCAGGCAATTTATAAAATTTTATAATATGGAATTTTAAGGTTGAATATAGAGAATATAGAGAAAACATATGGATTAATATTTTGAGAGACATGCCGAAAGGCTATTAGAAATGAATAAAAGTTTGGCAGATGGAAGCTGAAAAGAGTCACAGGAGGTTGGAAACCATAAAATGTTAGCAGCAGTTATCAGTGGGTCTCTGCAGAAGCCTTTAGCAGTTTAGAAGGAAAAGGAGAAAGCAGATGGTGGCATTTAACTAGGTTCACTATTAGTAAAGTGGGAAAGAAAGAGACAAAAGGAATAAAAAAGATGGACCTTGCTATTCTGGCAAAACTAAAATCAAAATTTTCTCCAACTATGTCCAAGAAGAAATATTTACTGCATAAATCTATTTTCTGTCCTGATTGCTGGCAAACCCAAATATGATACCAGGCTTGTTTAACAAAATTTGGCCTAAAATGACTTTTCTTAAAGCTGTGGATTTGCTTGTGTTTCTAAATTTTGTGAATGTGGGTACACTTGTGTGGTAGTCTTGCAGATTTTGTTAACTTTTTGAACTTTTTTTTAAAAAAAGAAACATTGAAGACTTACTATTAAACTACTTCTGCTTTTGCTCTATTGAAGACACTGTATTCAGGGCAGGAAAACAGCCTGGATTCAAAGCGGGGAAGCTATTTCATTTCTCCAGGGAGATGGGATAAGGTGCCAGGGCTGAGACCAAGCTGAGTTAGAACTTCAGAGGATGAAGAATGATACTGGGCTTCAATTTTCTGGAGGCTTTACTTAAAAAATGGACACATTTGATTTTGGCTGTCATTCCTTTGGGTTCCAAAGTGTAAGTGAAAGTCGCTCAGTGGGGTCCAACTCTTTGCAAGTCCCTCGACTGTCATCTGCAAGGTCTCTCTGTCCATGGAATTCTGCAGGCAATTCTACTGGAGAGGGTAGCTGTTTCTTCTCTAGGGGATCTTCCCAGTCCAGGGACCAAACCCAGGTGTCCTGCATTGCGGGTGGATTCTTAACCAGCAGACTTATCAGGGAAGCCCATAAAACATTACAAATATATTCAACTTAATACAGTAAATACTTATTTCACTGAATTATAAGTTGCAAAATATTCTTTAATTATTTTCTGGGAAATTTAGAATGTGGAAGTTTATAATCTAATTTTATATTTGAGATTTGTCATATTTCTGAGTTCCCCCCTGCCCCCGCCTTTATGTATTTACATTGTCTCTTTCATGGGAATGCTGGTTTTTCCTCGTGTGCTTTGTAACATTTCAACATGAGCAATTTTATTTTTTTTAAACAGACATTTTATTTATTTTTAATTTTTTTAAAATTGGAGTATAGTTACTTTACAATGTTGTATTAGTTCCTACTGTATGGCAAAGTGAATCAACTCTAGGTATACATATATCCTCTCTTTTTTGGATCCTATTTTTGACACAGAAATAGATGTGTAGATGTAGAGAAAAAACTATTGGGATAGATATATATACACTATTGATGCTATTGTTATTATGATACTAATGAGAACCTGCTATATAGCTCAGGGAACCCAAATCAGTGTTCTGTGGTGAACTGGATGGAAAGAAAATGCAAAAAGCATGAGAAATTTTAACTGAGGACTAACCTATAGATTCTGAGAAGCCCCAGCAGACTATTTGTCTTTGAACAGTGCTTTTGTATTTGCTTTCTTGGGTGCCTAGGGAGTGTCAATATTCAGGGACTGATTTTCATGATCATTCTCTCAATGTGAGTATCTTGTACCAATAAATGGGGCATAAAACTGTGTGTGATATAGCCCATGGTTGCAAAGTATACATAGCCCTTGGTTACAAATTATCTAGAGAGATTTGTTTCAACCTAGAGACCAGGTAGTGATGGAAACTGTCAACTCTCTTTGCTTGTATGTAGGTCTTTGTTTTCCCTTAACTACAGAGTTCTTTGAGAATTCCTGCTTTGCATGAGGTTCTAAATTCAGCTTGCATCTCCCATACTCTCATGACTCAGATCCTTTCCCATGTGGGTACCAGAGTAGTCCTTTGTCCCATTCCCAGTGGAGACCCTCTGTAGGTTTACTTTCTTCCATATCCCTGGGACCAAATTTCTAACATCATTTTACTGTGTTTGAAACCATACGCTTAAAGAAATGCTAAAATTGTATGTGACATTTCCAGACATTTGCAGTGGGAAAAGTTTCTGTCTAGTTTGCAGGTTGCTAGAACTAAAGGCTTTTATTTGAGAAATATTAAATATTTATATTTTTTAAATTTTTTTCTGCATGAATTGGTCTATTCAAGTTATTTCCTGGGGGAATTTTGGTAGTACGTGCTTCACAAGAAATATTGCAATATTTTTTAGGTTTCCAAATGTCTTGTTATACAGTTGTAGTACATAATATATTATTAAGTATTTAAAATGCTAAAACTTGAGAGCCTGCCATATTTTAGACACTATTCCAAGCACCAGGAACAGTAAACCAAATAGTCATTTCCTTTGCCCTTACTCAGTTTGCATTACAGTCAGGAATTCATAATATAATAAAACATATAAAGTAGATGATCAATATTGACCTAAAAGTAGAAACAAGAAACTATTTCACAAAAATATTTAGATGGAGACAAGCAAAAGCTATGGCAAGAGGGCAACTATAAAGTCAAGGACCAAACACTATTTTTATCAATTTGCCATCTTGAATGTGGCATTATTTTTGATGAGGATGATGACTTGATAATGCTCTTTTTCTCATGCTTGTCGCCTTGTCCTGTCACATGGCTCCCATACTGTGAGGCAAGGTCAAGAAAAGAATCTGAGAAATATAAAACCATTGACATGCCTCTTGTTTCTTCTCTGTTTTAAACACAAAATATTCTGCCTAGAAGCCCTCCATCAGACATTTCATTATGTCTTCTTTTCCAGAATTCTCTCAGTTCTAACTCAAAGGAAGAATAAAAACCAAGCACCAGGCAGAAAAGAATTGTCAGCAACAGTTTAAGGCATAGGTTGGCACATTCTCTTTATTATTACTTAGTATTGAATGCAGTTGATTTACAATGTTGTGTTTATTTTGGCTATAAAGAAATGTGACTCGTTATACATATATCTATTCCTTTTGTTTGTTTGTTTATTTTCCCATATAGCCTATAACAGAGTACCAAGTAGAATCTCCTGTCATATAGGAGGTCCTTATTAGTTATTAGTGGATAACTAATATATAGTAGTATGTATATGTCAACTCTGGACTTCCCTGGTGGCTCAAAGGTTAAAGCATCTGCCTCCAATGCAAGAGACCTGGGTTCACTCCCTGGGTTTGATCACTGGGTTGGGAAGATCCCCTGGAGAAGGAAATGGCAACCCACTCCAGTATTCTTACCTGGAGAATCCCATGGTTGGAGGAGCCTGGTGGGCTACAGTCCATGGGGTTGCAAAGAGTCGGACATGACTGAGCAACTTCACTTTCACTTTCATATGTCAACTCCAGTCTTCCAATTCATCCCTCCTCTCCTTTCCCCTCTGGTAACCATCAGTTTGTTTCCTACATCTGTGACTCAATTTCTGTTTTGTAAATAAGTTCATTTGTACCATTTGTTTAGGTTCTACATATAAGTGATATCATATGATATTTATCTTTCTTTGTCTGATTTACTTCACTCAGTATGACGTTCTCTAGGTTCAGGCAAAGAGTAGTATTTTGAGCTTTGAAAGACTGCTGTGGCTACTTATTTTAATATGAAAACAGCTACAGACTGTGTGTAAATAAAGAAGCAAAGCTGCGGGTCAGACAAAGTGTGTCTATAAAGCAACTGATGGGCCAGATTTGGCCCATAGGTTTTGCGGTTTTGAACTGATTGTGATTCCTTTCCTGACACAGAGTAAATTGCTTCAAAGAGGGAATAAAAAGGATGAAAGGAAAGAAGGGAGGAAAGAGGAAGGGAGAAGAGATACTTTCTGTCAAAAAAGAAGAGTGCTGTGTGTGGGGGGGGGGCTGGAATGACATCAATAAGAATTTATTTTTAGTTTTGGCTTTTAAAAAGCAATATAATTAAAGACAATGTATTTTAGTTTCCCATTTGTGAATAAATTTTTGCATGAGTTTTTCTCCTTTTTATTGATTTTCAGGTCATTCAGATTTTCTGGTTTTATTTATGTGTTTCTTTTTGATGTACGTTATTGAGGAAAGAGGGCTTCCCTTGTGGCTCAGCTGGTAAAGAATCTGCCTGCAATATGGGAGACCTGGGTTCAATCCCGGTGTTGGGAAAAAAGAACTCTTTGTTCAAACAATTCTTTGCCCTGCATTTGACCATTTATTTTTAATTAAAATATGTTATGATCAGATAATATGTCTTGTAACTGTTAGCTTTGGAGATGATCTAAAGATTTCATTTTAAACAAGTACATAAAATATTTAAGTTATTTGTAAAGGTTTCATATGCATACACAAAAGAACAAATATATTTACATGTATGAGTATAGGTATGTATTAAATTATGCATATATATAAATCTATTCTACTAAATTATAAGTTTTCTTACTAAATTAGAAAGTGTTCCAAACAAACTTTCATGAAAAGCATCTTCAAATTAAGTGCCCAAAAAAATTTGACTTAAGGATATATGTATATGCCCATTAGGTTTCTTTGTTTCACTTGCAATGCAGAAAATCATTGTTGTACGTCAAGAGAATTTGGTGATTAAACATGATTGAAAAGATAAGTGGGGAAAGTAAAGGAATTACAGCTAGACTGTTAATTCCAGGGTTATTTGACCCTAGAGACAATCTGGAATCATTCACAGAGGTGGTATTACACAGGGCTCTAACTGTGAGTGAAGATGTCAATGTGCTTTTTCCCTCCAGTCACGGCTACACCAGGAGAGAATAGATGGATGTGGTTGGGGGTGAAAGAGACAAGCATCACCTACAGCCAGTGTTCCTTACATCCTAACTCTATTACATCATTTAAGATGTTTCTTACAAAGGTCATAGCTGGAATTATTTTTTCTTTAACTTAATCTGACAATATTTATTTCTCTTTCAGTAGGAAAATTAGTATTTGCACTTTGGGAACAATAAGGTAAATTGACATTATTTCTCTCATGTTGTATATATTGTGCATACGATAAATAAACATGCTATTTTTCTCTTCACTTACCTTTTTTGGTGACGTATGCAAATCACCACTCTTCTAAGTTTCTGAGTCTTGTTCCTTTAATATGACAATAAGACACCAACTATTTCTCCACAAGCATTTTCCTTGCCTCCACTTACAGCAGGATGCATCCTTGTGGAGATGATTGTTTTCTCTTGCCCCTTGTCTCCAGAAGAGACCCTTAGGGTTTTAAATTCTCCTCTTTCTTCTTTCACCTTATAATTTTTCTTCCTCTTTTTTTCTTTTACACCTCCCTCTCTTGTCTCCCATCACCTCCCATCACCTACTTACATTCAGTATCTTTGTTTCGCAGAGATAGCGAAGTGCTTTTAGTTCCAGAATTGGTGTTTTAGACTTGTATTATGCATTCTATCACTAGTCATTTAGAGGAAATAATGCAAAGATTCTCCAGTAAAAATCTCCATTTGACATTCATATGACTCATTTTTAGACAGCATATTACTGTCCATTTGGATTTCAAGGCAGTTGGATAGATTGATAGCATTCATTAGTAGATCAGTGTTTCCTTGCCTTTACATATAGACAACTGGAATAATTGATTGCTAATATAGAAACAGTGGAAAAAATATGTTTAGGATAGACTTTAGATAAGCATAAAAAATCATAAATAAGAGTATTTAAAAAATACATGAATTGGGAATAAAGACATGACAGAGTTGGAAGGGAAAAAAGTGGCAATCTAAAGAAGAAGTCAGGTCTTCAAGTATGGAGGTTAATGCATGACCCTGTCAGAGGTTGCTGAGGTTGAAAAGGAATAATTTGGTTTGGAGGAAATTATCAAGAAAATAATTCATAAAAGTGTTTCATAGACATTCCTGGTAGGCCAGCGATTATGAATTCATCTCCCAATGCAGGGGACACAGCTTTGATCCCTGTTCTGGGAGATTCCACATGCTGAGGGGCAACTAAGCTGATGTACCACGACTATTAAAGCCCACGTGCCTACGGCCCGTGGTTTGTAACAAGAGACACCACCACGATGAGAAGCCTGTGCTCAACAGCTAGAGAAAGCCCATGCCCAGCAACAAAGACTTAGTTCTGTCAAAAATAATAAATAAATTTAAAAAAAATTTGTAAAAAGTATTTTGTAAAATATAATATAAAATATACAATAATATTTAATCTCCTTACTTCCTTCATTTTTATGCTTTTATCTTTGTTTTCTGATCCTTACAGTACCTGGTATTTTCCAGGCGGTCTCCCATCCAAGTACTAACCTGGCCCGATCCTGCTTAGCTTCTGAGATCAGATGAGATTGGGCACGTTCAGGGTGCTATGCCCGTAGACCCTAGTAATGATACTGTATTTAATTATTGCATTTTTAGAGTAAAATAACATTACTGATATTTAGTTATCAGTATTATATCAGTGCATTCTTTGATAGTTTAACATTTACTAAATATTACAGAAGTTTTGAAAATCATTTATAAAAATAGCCTATGACAAAAAAATAGGAGGGTAGCTATGAAATATAAACTTCAACATGTAGCATAATTTTAAACATAAATTATTAACACCAAACACACAAAAAATAAACTACATGTGAATTAAGAATATTTAAAATCATAAGATTTTAAATGAAATGATATTATGTAACACTATTGTGATCCTTGGATATAAATTTGTGATTTATATCATAATCAGATCTTGAGCATATTTTTCACTAGCTTTTAGCCACTGAAAAAATTATTTTTAAATCTACCCTAGATGAATCTTTATGAAGGATTAGTTAAAATTTAATAATTCTAAATACTGTCTCCCCTTCACTTTTTAATTTTCAAATAATGTCGCATTTTGCTTGATACTTTTGAGATCTCTATGTTCATTATATATAGATGGATATTGCAAAGTAGAACTAATTATATCATTTTTAATACTATAATGCTAATTTTTAACTTACAAAATTCTTTACTTTCAAGAATGAATTATTCTTGTAATTTACTCTTTAGTAACCTTTAGTTTTGTTTTTGAAAATTCTGGAAGTATAAGACAATGCACATTTCCTTTATTCAAAGTTTTAATGTGTACATCTGAATTGGTAAATTTTTGTTACATATCTTTGTATATATAGAAATAAAGGAATTTTATGCTAAAAATTATGGCTCATGTACAAACCATTGTGCAGAGTAAGACACGGGATTTAAAATATATACTGCAATCATTATATTTACTATTATGATCATCATTGGTTGCTATTTTTAAAGTGAAAGTGAAAGTTGTTCAGTCGTGTCCAACTCTTTGGGACCCCATGGATTTCGCTAGGCCAGAACACTGGAGTGGATAGCCATTGCCTTCTCCAGGGGATCTTCCCAACCCAGGAATTGAACCGGGGCTCCTGCATTGAAGGTGAATTCTTTACCAGCTGAGCTATCAGGCTGTTTTTAAGAACTGTGGCAGTAACAGGCTGAAGGAGATTATGTATAAGGTATGCCATCTTCTTGAAAGAAGAAAGAGTAGTCAAAAAATAAATTACACAGAAGGATTGTAAAATTAGACACAGTTAATCTTTGCTAAAATAAACATTGAGAATCAATTCTCTCATTTCTGTTTCTATACCTTCTGTCTCTCTGTATATCTGTTTATCACTTTTACACTGATTTTTCTCATTTTTTGTCTAAATATAAAGCAAGGGGACATAATTTTTTTTTGTTTGTTTCTACAATTTGGTGGTGTTTTGACTATATATAAAATGTATAATTGTGAGTTTGAAACTTAACTATGGGAAATCAACAATCAGGTTTAGGTTCATTTGTTCCTCATGTCATGATACTATTCCTACCCCTTTACACACAGCTATGTGCAAACACAAATGCACACCCATACAAAAAATTTTGCCTGTTGATCTACCCATATTCACTACCTTCTTTTCCTTAATCATCCTTCACACTCTCACTTGAATTATTTTGATAAAACCCAAATTTACTATAATATGTGGAGCCACCCCATGCATTTTCCACATCACAACTATATCCAAGTTTTTTCTATTCATCTATGCCAGATAAGCAACATTGTAAATATAATGACCTAAATGATGTTTGGGCAGCAGAAACAAAGTCAAGGAGTTACTAATTAGATTGGGATGAGGTGGCTTCTCTGGTGGACCAGTGGTGAATAATCCTTCTTACAAGGCAGGGGGTATGGTTTGGACACATGCTCTGGGAAGATCCTACATGTTGTGTAGCAACTAAGCCTTTGTGCCTCAACTACTGAACCAACGTGCTCTAGAGTCTGCACAAAGCAGCAAATGAAGACAGCACAATGAGAAGCCTGTGAACCCCAAAGAAGAGTAGTTCCCACTCTCCACAATTAGAGAAGGCCCTCACAGAGCAACAAAAATCTAGCATATCCAAAAGTAAATAAATAAACAATCCTTAAAAAAAAAAAGATAGGGATAAGGGATGAGGTGCATGAGTTAGTATGCAGAGTGGAAATTCAAAGACAGAAAAAAGGTTTTCTGATTTTGAAGAACTAGCTAAATTATGATTCTACAAAGTAAAATTAAAAAAAATCCATGAGGACATATAATTTGGGGAAAATATAATGGCTATAAATTGAACATGTTAGAATTTTGTTGACTACAGGGACTACCAAGAGAAGTCTAGTAGGCAATTATACATATAGTCTGGATTTTCAGAATAAGAATTGCATTAGGAATATACATTTAGAAATAATTATAGTCAAAGACATAAAATTGTATATATTCCTGATAAAGACTCGGATGCGTAGTAAAGAGAATTATCTGAGGCAAAACCTGAACTGTAGCTGTGTAGGGGGTGGCGGAGGGTTAAGGAGTGTAATAAAGAAAATAAAGAAAGTGAAATCGCTCAGTGGTGTCCGACTGTTTGCGACCTCATGGACTGTAGCCTACCAGGTTCCTCCTTCCGTTGGATTGTTCAGGCAAGAATACCGGAGTGGGTTGCCATTTCCTTCTCCAGGAGATCTTCCAGACCCAGGGGTTGAAGCCGGTTCTCCCGCATTGTAGACAGATGCTTTACCATCTGAGCGGCCAGGGAAGTCGTAAGGAGCAAAGGGAGACAGCAAGGAAGTTTGAGGAGGAATGGGCTGGGAAAGGTGTATTGGCGATCCTACTCACAGCACCAACTGTCTCGCTGTTCACACAGTTCGCGCTGTTTACTGAACCCGGGGTAGGCAACGTGCAATCTAAGATCCTGGAAGGAGACTCGTAGGAACTGCACATATTTTTATTCTCTCCTGGCTGGCATGGCAGCCACAACACAGCCTCTCTCCTGGCTGACGCAGCAGCCAAAGCAGCAGCTGCAACATAACCATAAGGTAACCATGACATAGCCGTATCACAATCTCGTATAACCGTAATTCCACTCCAATGTAGCCCCAAGGCAGCAGCCAAGGCTTTCATGGTGGAGCTCATACAGGCATCCCACACAGAGTAGCCCATGGCAGGTGAGGACCTCATGATGCACATGCAGGTTGCTATATGTGAGAGAGCCTGCCCAGCCGTCTCCTTGGCTAATTTGCTCTTTCTCTACAGCAGAGAAGCAATGGTTTTAGGAAAGAAAGAAATGCTGCAGATGATGAATGCTCTTCATTCAATATAGGGAACCAGAAGTAATGAGTTACCTTAGTGAAAACATTTTGTAAGAGGTGATAGGGCAGAAGAGAATCTGTCAAGAATTGTGGAGTAACTGGGAATGAAAATTGAAGACAATAAAAGTAGAAATGCCTTTTAAAATGTTGACTACTAGAGTGTTGGATAAATGAAAACTGTGGAAACAAAGTAAAGATCTTGTATTTGTTTGTTTTAAAGATGTAACAAATATGAACATTATTAAATGTACAATCACCCCACCCCTCCTATATCTCCATAGGATTGTCTGCAGGAACCCTGTGAATACTGAAACCCCTGGATGCTCAAGTTCCATATAAAAAAAGGGCATGACAGTCAGCCCTACAGATCATTGAGCGTCACATACCCATGGGTACCCAGAGCTGACTCTAAATGAAAACCGTAAGAAACAGAGAAAGATATAGAGAAGAGATTGGGTTAAAAAATGACAATTTATAGAACAAGATCATGTGGGATCCCACTAGAAAGGGAAATAAGTTAAATGATCCAGAATAGCAATGCTGAACAACTAAAACTTGGAAAGGGAAAGATATAAATTTTTGACAGTAAAGGAGAGAAAAGTGAAATAGTTGTATGTATGTGTTGCAGAAATATTTATAAATATGAGTGAAGTAACTCTTCTCTTATGGCTTCCATTTTGTCTCAGAGAAAGAAATAGTTGGATAAGTTGGAAGCTGCAGGGACTTGAAGGTTTGAGAGGCATTGTGGAGAATGGGATATGAACTGCAGGAACATAAATGGATTTCCTGATATCCTTGAGAATCTATCTGAAGTTGTAAATTTTTACTTTAACTTTATCCCCTGTTTGGTATCACATGAGTCCCATACATCATGCAGCCCAGGGTTGTATGAGAACACAAGAGTTAGGTAGTATAGGTTATTGAATATTTCTACTTTTTTAGGACCATTTCAAATAAAATATTCTTTACAGGAAATCACTCTAGTCTTCATCCCTACCTAACATTGTTCCTTTACTTTTTTTTTTCCCTGCTGAATTGGCAGTTTTATTTATTTATTTATCATTTATTTTTATTAGTTGGAGGCTAATTACTTTACAATATTGTAGTGGTTTTTGCTATACATTGACCCTTAATCTTTTGTGTTCACTTTGTACTCTGTATACAACACTCACTGTCTCTGTGCATCAGGCATATTTCTTTATGTCCTATCTCCACTGATAAATAATAAGGTTTTCATTCATATTTGTATCTTAAGTGCCTAGTACATTTACTTGCACTATTGGCTTACTGCTGGTTAAAAGTTGACAATCAGGAAGAAAATATTCCTGAAATTTCATCAAGATTGATTGTGTAAAGGAATATTTTCTCAGACCTCTTCTGGGTTGCAGAGGGAAAATATGGAGTGAATTTGTATGATGGATCACAGTGGGAACATTTGTGCGGGGAACAATAAATACTTTGCTTTTGGAATATCTAAAATATAAAGTTAGGTGCCCAATATATTAGTCACTAACCACATGATGCTACTGAGTGCTTGAAATGCAGCTAGTTCAAACTGAGATGTGCTTTAAAATTAAAATACAAATCAGTTTTTAAGGAATTAGTATAAAAAAGAATGCCATGTATCTACCTAATATTTTATATTGATTTCACATAACATTAGAATAGGTATATTGAAAGAAACAAATTATTGAAATTAATTTCACCTGTTTCTTCTAACTCTTTTAAATATAGCTAATAGAAAATTTGAAATTATATATGGTACTCATTTATGGCTCACATTATATTCTTATCAAATACTGATATACTCTTATGTCACTTATATTAACTGTTGATATAGAAAAAATACCAAACTAAATTTTATAGTGTGTTGCCTTTTATTAATACCCATTTTTATCAATAATGATAATTGTCTAATATCTTGGATAACCCAATTTGCAAAGGTAACTGAAGGTTTTCCATATGACACATCATATAATGCATTCAATTTTTACATTAAATTAATTTAAATAATTACTAAAATTGCTATGAGGATCAGAGTCCAATTATTTACCATTAGACTAAAGTTATATTATTCTCAAATGAATTACCCATGTATTCGTATAGTCAAAGGTCAGCATTTTGTCCCTTTGTGCAGGATATTCAATTTTTAAATGCAATATAGAGACAAATTGAGATCAATTAGCAAGATATTTATTCTTGTTTGACATAATAAATAAAATATATTTTGCAACAGAACAATTCTGTGCAATTTAAATATTAGAAATCTGTAGTGGTCATCAGGTTCTAAAATTAAACATGCTTTTATAAATCTTATCTATAAAATAGTAACAAGGGTAACATACAAAAATAAAAATAATCTAAATGACTTAAAAATAACATAATTTACAGGATATTCTGCAATAGTCTGTAATTATTCTCACAGACATTTATATACTTAAAAGATGCATTCTACAGCTTGATGGCGTATTAATGGAAAAATTGGTAGTCATTTCATGAAATAACATACCATACTTGTTCCTATATGTGTTAACAGAATATAGACTATGTGTTTGCCATCACTACTTTTGCTATGAAAACTTCATTTATATACTGGAAGCAATCACTGAAATTCAGCTACATTTTTGCAATATTTTTAAAACTTGACCTCCATTTTCTTTTTACTTACCATCTATCATAATGTTAAAGCTATTCAAAATATTGTGATACCAAGAGAGAAAACTCATAAGCACAAATAGAAACAATTATAGGAACACTTTTTAATAAACAATTTATATACATTTATATTCATAAATCTCCTCATTTTCTTATATATTTTATACATTTCTTATACTACATACATACGTACTAAGTCATTTAGGTGGTGTCTGACTCTTTATGACCCTGAGGACTGTAGCCCACCAGGCTCCTCCATCCATAGGATTTTCTAGGCAGAAATATTGGAGTAGGTTGCCATAACTTCTGCCAGGGAATCTTCCTAACCCAAGAATCAAATCTGTGTTTCTTACATCGCCTGCATTGACAAGTAGATTCTTTACCACTAGAGCCACCCAGGAAGCCCATATACATATAACTTTGTATTAAATAGTGTGTATACCATTGAAGGTATTAGTCAATTTATTTATCCTAAAATAATTCTGTGAGTTCAACAGAATGACATACCCACTAAACTTTTATTTTGCAGATAGTTGTAATATTTTTGCCATTGGAAGTACTTTTGTATAGCTATGCCCTCAACCTCAGTTGATAATGAATTATTTAACATTATCAATATTTTATTGGAATTGAATATCAATAATAAATACTACTCAGATAATGAGTTAAGTTTTCTCTTATAACCCAGCACATTCAAAATGAAAGGAGACATTGAAACCAGAAATATAGACCCTATTTCAAGAAATAATAGGCAAAAAATTATGGGAAAATGGACATTAGAAATACCTATCATAGTGATCATTTGTCTCATTCGTGGTCATCCATCTTGTGTAACTATCTACCCTTCTCATTGGTATTTCCCATAGTTTATGTCTCATCTTCCTGAAGTGAAAGCCATAGAATTGTCTTTATGTGACTCCTCTACAAGCAAGGTAGATTTCATTAATCACACACATTTCTGTAAGAATTACCATGTAATGCTCCAAAGAAAGGGAATTGAAGCAAATAATGCTTCATCGATTGTCTTTGCCTCTAGGCAGATTTAACTCATCCTCAGGAATCATATTTAATCTAGGTATTTATGTTTTATAAATATTTTATAATTGTTAACAAATGAGGAAAATTTTATCAAAATTATGTTTAACCATATAGATTCTGTCCCATTGTGCCTTTGCTACCACCTTATAAATAAAACTTAAACGTGTTTATTCTATGATAAAACCTGAAGAGCAATACAGACATTTATTATAAATGATCAGAGAAAATGAGGTAGAGGTCAAGAACAATAATTTTTTCCTCCAGGAATAACTTTACCTGGAGAATTCTTATATCATTTAGCATGTCCAAATACAACATTTGAACATAATAATTTAAATTAAAATTTTTAAAAAAGCCTTCTGCAACATATACTCTATTTAACATTCTAAACAAGAGTAAATATTTTGCTAATTCAATTTTATTACCAATTGATTGCAATTAGGAATTCAATGACTTGGAAGAAGAACCAAATCCTGATTTTTGACTATATCAAATATATGGGGAATTATATTGAATGTAATTTTATTCTGAAAATTATTGAATGAAATAGTAAGTACTGGCTTACACTCTAACAAATTTTAAATAAATACTATTAGAATTAAATAGTATTATGTGATATGTCATATAAAAAATACAGGATATTTTCAATCATCTTTGTACCTTGAATTAGAAAATTAGCACTACCGTTGCAAATAAGTATGACCATTAAAGGAAAAACAGTGCAACCATATATTTTAATTCAGTATTATTCACTGCATCAGCAACTGGTACAATACAAATGAAATGTGAGCCACAAATATGAGCTACATGTGTCATTTTTAAATCTTACAGTAGCCTATTTAAAATGGTAAAATAACCCACATTATATTCATATTAATGATATTTTTTAATATACCCACAATATGTTCCTTTTAGAGTTTATAAATTTAAAATAAAAGCAATCTCACATTTATTTTGTTAGGGCTTTTCACTTTATGGTTTGTTTTACATTTTCAGCACATTTCAATTCAGACTGGATATACTAAGTCCAATAGCATCAAGTGCCAAGTGTCTGCTGTTTTAGACAGAATAACTTGCTAAGGAAGACAACACCTTCATAATTGTACACTTATGTACCTGCCCATATGTGTGAATCATTTAGTTATCAAACTACTGGAGCAAAAAGGAATGTTTCTGAGTAAAATTATATATATATATACACACACATATATATATAAAGGCTTAAGGAGAATAGAGAGGAATAAATGACCTCTGCACTTGACAGTATCACCTGGTTTTGCCTTGGGCTCACACTAATAGAAGGTTAACAGCAGAACCTGATGGAAAATTTTTGTGAAAATCAGGACTTAGCTAGCAAGACTCAGAGAATTAGGAAGGAGCAGTTCTCCCCAGATGGGCGCAGGACTTGTTACTCTCCAGAACTCTGAGCAAATGAAGCTGCCAAGCATGAAGGAATTCCATCACCGCAGACAAAAACCTTTCTCTTCAAGTAGCCAAAAACACTTTTTGAGAAGTTTTACAGACAAAACAAATATCAAAGCTGGGAGCAAGACTAGAAAAGGAGGAATAAGACGGACATCTAGTGACAACCCTAACTGACATATTGGCTGAAGAGATATTGGTGAGGAACTCCCATCCCCCCAAAAATGAGGCATTTGTTGTGGGAGTTTGGAAGGTAGACATTTTGCTACTAAGAATGTGAGGAATATTAAATACATAGATAATTTTGCTATATGTATTTGATGCTTTTTAATTTTTGCACTTGAAATTAGACACTAACTTATGTCACCCACTTATCAATAATAAGTGCAGTATTTGGAGATAGTTCCTTTTCAAATACTGAAACTCATGATTTACATTTCTGCCAGTTACATAAAATATTCTAAGTCTAGATCCTAGAAGAGAGTCTGCTGTTGCTGAGGCAGGGCTCACTTGGTGGCTCAGAAATCTGCTTGAGGGCAGAAGGCCTGGGCTTGATCTCTGGGTTGGGACCATCCCCTGGAGAAGGGAATGGCAGTCCTCTCCAGTATTCTTGCCTGGAGAATTCCAAGGACAGAGGAACCTGGAAGGCTACAGTCCATGGAGTCACAAAAATCTGACACGACTGAGCAACTCTTTCTTTCATGTAAATAGATAAACTTGGACTAAAAAAAAAAAATAAATGCATTGAGAAAAAAGGTGGGAAAATGAAAACAAGGCATATTCAAAGGTTATCTTTTGCAAATAAAAAGTAGTGTGACCACAAATAGAAGAAATTGAAGCAAACAAAATCCTTACATCAGTAAGAAAGTCAAGTTCTAGTTTGTTGCCCAAAACCAGTGGCTGTGCATTCAATTATGAGGATTTATACTTTAAACAAGGCTTTGAGAAAATATGAGCAGTAGGAAAATATGAAGGGCAGCATTACTTAATAAAATACAAGGTCTCAGTAAGAATCAACCATAAAGATAAGAGCTACCACGAATTCTGTAAGAAGATTCAATATCAATTCTTCATTCAAATATTCAAAACATGGCTTAAAGAGTAGTATAATAACCTGAATGTGCTGAGGAATCATTTAATAAAAACAAATACAGACACTCCCTGAAGGTAATGTGTTGTATTCTGAGTCATCCGTAGCAAATTAAAATCTCACCATTTTAATATTATCCTCTTATCAAAAGAATACAAGAAGGTTGTTTCTGTCTTTTCCCAAAATTTCCGGAATGTCTAAACACAATATAGAATGATATAAAAGTGGGTGCAATGTACAGTATCTCTCTTTGTAAGTCCATTATTAAATAGAAAAGTCAAGTGACTAATTAAATGTTTTGGTAACTTAATCTTACCTGACTCCTGAGAAACCTGTATGCAGGTCAAGAAGCAATAGTTAAAACCAGGTATGGAATGATGGAAAGGAATAGTTTAAAATTGGGAAAGGAGTATGTCAAGGCTGAATACTGTCACCCTGCTTATTTAACTCATATGCAGAGTACATTGTATATGAGATGCCAGGCTAGATGAACACAAGCTGGAATCAAGATTTGTGGAAGAAATATCAATAAGCTCAGTTATGCAGATGATGCCACTCTTATGGCAGAAAGCGAAGAACTAAAGAGCCTCTTGATGAAACCGAAAGACTAGAGTAAGAAAGTTAGCTTAAACCTCAACATTCAGAAAACTAAGATCATGGCATCTGGTCCCATCACTTCATGGCAAATAGATGGGGAAACAATGGAAACAGTGATAGATTTATTTTTCTTGGGCTACAAAATCACTGCAAATGGTGACTGTGGCCATGAAATTAAAAGATGCTTGCTCCTTGGAAGAAAAGCTATGACCAACCTAGACAGCATATTATAAGCAGAGACATTACTTTGCCGACAGAGGTCCATCTAGTCAAAGCTATGATTTTTTCCAGTAGTCACGTATGGATGTGCGAGTTGGACTATAACAAAAGCTGAGCACTGAACGATTGATGCTTTTGAACTGTGGTGTTGGAGAAGACTCTTGAGAGTCCCTTGGACTGCAAGGAGATCCAACCAGTCCATCCTAAAGGAGATCAGTCCTGAATGTTCCTTGGAAGGACTGATGCTAAAGCTGAAACTCCAATACTTTGGCCACCTGATGTGAAGAATTGACTCATTGGCAAAGAGCTTGATACTGGGAAAGATTGAGGGCAGGAGAAGAAAACAACAGAGGATGAGATGGTTGGATGGCATCACCAACTTGATGGACATGAGTTTGAGCAAGCTCTGGGAGATGATGAAAGACACGGCAGCCTGGCGTGCTCCAGTCCATGGAGTCACAAAGAGTTGGACACACATGAGCAACAAGCTGAACTGAACTGAAGTGAACTTAATCCAATGAACCTTTCTTGCCAATGTGGCTCTGAGATAAGTTATGTGGAGCTAACAAAGATGATTTAATGTGTAGTCCTAGCTACAGATCATGCAGCATAGAACTAAATATAACTGATCAGTATTTTTATCAAATATACTCTACAAAAATGAAAGCTCAGGAAATGAAGCATTTCTATAAATTGTAGCAGAGCCAATCACAGCATTGCTTCCTTGTTAACAGCCTGGCTAGACAGGACATGGGTAAGTGGTGAAAGTTATGGTCCAATGAATTCTGTAAGGGTGCTGCCTCCTGTCAATGGTTTGGAGCCACAAAGATGTCTATGGAGAGAGATGGCCAAAGGTGTGATAGCAAATGCTAGTGCTGAGTTGCTCACCAGCTCATACAACAGACTATCACTGATTTTCTGGATCACCATTACATAGATAATAACAGGCATAGCCAAGATCAATAACCATTTGTCCCTGACACAAGAGCTGGCACTGAAATAAAGTGCTACTCTGCCTTTTCTATCATGGAGCTTTGTAATTATGTACATGTTACTGAGAGGAAAACATTTAGGAAAAAAAAAATAACAGGACAGGACTGTCTCTATGTCACCATTCATAAAGAAATAGTGTTTTATTCCTACAGTACAATACTAAAATGTTCTGTATAGTCTCATGTTTACATTTTGGGCAATTTGTCCTTATTTTTTCATCTAAATGTTAGAATGTAAAAGGATACATTCAACAAATTTATGGAATTTAGAATAGCTTTGGGGACATTTTGCTGAGCATCTCTGGGGATACTCTTGGGAAAACATTTGCTTAATAGGTGTTTTTTGTTTTTTGGTTTTTTTTTTTTTTTGAGAAAATGAAGCAGAGAATCTATTTTGTTCTTCTTTTGATCTCATTTTAAATATCCCTCCAGCAACTGAAAATATTAGTGATTTAATTGCTGGTCTTTTTAAAAATTTTTTCTAAATTCAATGTTGTAATATCTTTTGTATATGTTTTTGGGCAAGCCCACTTTAATTTACATTCCTGCTTACATAAGTGGTTTTAGAAAAGTCCATAGGTATAATTAGATGAGCTCTGTGTGGATCTCTCTAATTAGAATTTTCAGTAAGTTGAGCAGGAAGTGCTTCTACTCTGATATGCATGTGTAATTTCCACTAAAGTGAGCAAGCATAACTAAGGACAATCTTTCCCCCTCTGAGCACTTTGAATTCTATGCACTCCAGATGCTATGGAGAATCCTATGACTATTCCCTTATTCAAACTGTTGATTTGTTATAGCAATATAATTCCTTATGAAATCACTTTTGTTTGTTTAAATGAAGTTTAAACCCCTCCAAAGTCATATAAGCTCTTGGTTATGGAGGTGTTAACTTTTTAGTGATGGAAGAACTTTTTGTTAAGTGAAATGAAAATATTTGTCAAGGCCATCATATTTCTAGTTTGATAACTCTGGACAGGATGCTGATACTAGCTGGCAGAAAGATAGGAACATCCTTGCAGATCAAAATGCAAATTTTGTTGCAGAAAACAGCAAAGCATAGAATGGCCATAGAGCCTTTCAGCTTCTGACAGCAGCTTGTGGAATGGGTGCCCTGAATCACTCAATATCTTTAAGTGACTATCTTGTTCTGGAACTCTCATAAACATCTGCTCACACTGGACCCATGCCAAGTTCCAGATTTAAGAATATGCAGGCTTCAAGATTAAATAACTGTTGGACTAAGCACTTTCTCTACAGTAGATTGTAATTGAATATATATTTTTTAATGTTTTATTTTCATTGTTGATGAACAATGCTGTGTTAGTTTCAGGTGTACAACAAAGTGATCCAGTTATACACATGGATGTGTATATTCCTTTTCAGATTCTTTCCCAGTGAGGCTGGTTAGAGAATATTGTGCTGAGTTCCCTGTGTTTTACATTAGATCCTTGCTGGTTTTCCATTTTAAACATAAGCAGTGTGTATATGTTTATTGCAAACTCCCTAATTATCCCTTCCCTCTATCCTTGTGTTCCAGTAACCACAAGTTCCTTCTCAAAGTCTGTGAGCTTGCCTCTGTTTTGTAAACAAGTTCATCCATATCATTTTTTTTAATATTCCACATGTAGGTTATATCATATTACATTTCACTTTAATGGGCTGACCTTTAACTTCATCCAGTATGCCAGTCTCTAGGTCCATCAATGTTGCTGCAAATGGCATTAATTCACTCTTTTTACTCTTAACTTAAAAAAAAACGGGTGAAACAAAGTAAAAGGTGAGGGTATAACATTATATAGAAATCTAGGCTTTAGATAAATAATTTCTATACTAAGAAAACTACAACATGAATTTGATTTATGGTGAATCAGTATAGTTCACTGCATGCAAAAAATGAAATAGTTTACTTCTGCAGTGTAAATAACATACTGTGAGTTTTATTCAACAAATAATAAGTGATTCCAAGTGATTCTTAGAGACCAAAGTCTCTTCTAGGTTGAACAAAGGCATAAGGAAAAATAAAATGGCTTATCATTCAAACACTTAAGAGTTTGGCAGGGTCACAGCCTTGTAAACAACTGGGTCCAGTAAAATGTGATACAATACCTTGTTTAAACAGCATGTTCTATGCTCAAGATTGACTTTGTTGCAACCTCTCAATATAAAAGGTGAAAGAAGAGAGCAAAAAATCTGGTTTAAAACTCAACATTCAAAAAGATAGAATCATGGCATCCAGTCCCATCACTTCATTGTCAATTCAGTTCAGTTCAGTTCAGTTGCTCAGTCATGTCCAACTCTTTGTGACACCATGAACTGCAGCACACCAGGCCTCCCTGTCCATCACCAGCTCCTGGAATTTACCCAAACTCATGTCCATCGAGTCAGTGATACTATACCACCATCTTATCCTCTGTTCGTCTCCTTCTCCTCTTGCCTTCGATCTTTCCCAGCATCAGGGTCTTTTGTAATGAGTCAGCTCTTTGCATCAGAGGCCAAAGTATTGGAGTTTCAGCTTCAACATCAGTCCTTCCAAAGAACACTCAGGACTGATCTCCTTTAGGATGGACTGGTTGGATCTCCTTGCAGTCCAAGGGACTCTCAGGGTCTTCTCCAACACCACAGTTCAAAAGCATCAATTCTTCTGTGCTCAGCTTTCTTTATAGTCCAACTCTCATATCCATACATGACTACTGAAAAAACCATTGACTAGATGGACCTTTGTTGACAAAGTAATGTCTCTGCTTTTTAATATGCTATCTAGGTTGGTCATAACTTTCCTTCCAAGGAGTTAGCATCTTTTAATTTCATGGCTGCAGTCACCACCTGCAGTGATTTTGGAGCCCAAAAAATAAAGTCAGCCACTTTTTCCCCATCTATTTGCCAAGAAGTGACTGGCTGGATGCCATGATCTTAGTCTTCTGAATGTTGAGCTTTAAGCCAACATTTTACTCTCCTCTTTCGATGGGGACAAAGTGGAAGCAGTGACATATTTTATCTTCTTGGTCTCCAAAATCACTGTGGATGACAACTGTATCCATGAAACTAAAAGACACTTGTTCTTTGGAAGGAAAGCTATGACAAACCTAGACAATGTATTAAAAAGCAGAGACAGCACTTTTCTGACAAAGCCAGTATAGCTATGGTTTTTCCAGTAGTCACATATGAATGTGATAGTTGAATGATAAAAAAGACTGAGTCCAAGTGAATTGGTGTTTTCAAAATGTGGTGCTGGAGAAAACTCTTGAGAGTCCCTTGGAAAGCAAGGATATCAAAGCAGTCAGTCCTACAGGAAATCAACCTTGAATATGCATTGGAAGGACTAATGCTGAAGCTGAAGCTCCAATAATTTGACCACCTGATGCCAAGAGCTGACTTGCTGGAAAAGAACCTGATGCTGGGAAAGGTTGAGGGCAGGAGTAGTAGGAAGTGACAGAGGATGAGATGGTTGGATAGCTTCACCAACTCAATGGATATGAGTTTTAGCAACTCCAGGAGATAGTGGAGGACCAGGAAGCCTAGCTTGCTGGAGTCCATTGGGTTGCAAATAGTCGGACACAACTTAGTCAATGAATAAAAACAACTAAATATAGAGAAGTCATTCTTTCCTAAATGGAAGAAAACCTAATTTTAAGTTGGCAATAAACATTCAAAGAGTAGAAGTTACTAGATGACCATGAAATCTAATGCTAACAGTATCTTATACGGTTCTTTGAAATGGAGCTACCAAGAGCACCAAATTGGATCTTGGCAAATGTTGAAACCATGGAGATGAATATGGGGTTCCTTTTGCTATGCTTCATGCTGAATTAATTTGTTACAGGTTACAGTGGGTCCACTTAGAGGTTTATTTAGTTTTACTCAAATATTACTTCTAAAGATCACTGATCCTACTCTTTTCATTTCCCCACAATAAATTCTTAGAAGAGGACTTTAATTTCAAGTATGTAAAATATTTCACTGCTGCCCTGTGTTCTTCAAGTAAGTCAAATTTTGCTTTTTCTTGAACTATGCACTATATAGTCAAGACTGGGTCATCTGTAGATATTTAATATGCAGCATAAGTTATATTCAGTTTTCTCCTATCAACCAATATAATTTTAGATTACTGTAAACCATCTGCATATTAATATTGTGGGTGGGCAATGTATAATCTTGCATGTGCATATGTTAAAAAAAACTTGCATGTATTTTAAATTTAAAGTAAGCTTTTTTTAAAATTTAAATTTAAGGAACTTCCTGTTTTATTAACTTAAAAAATTGTTCATTCCTTTATTTTCTTTATCATTTTGAGTAACTTAAAGTTACTTATATTTGCCTTATCTTTAATTCCATTTATATGTGTTTTAATCTTGTTGCTTTCTCTTCTACTACCCAGAACTTTTAATATAGGATTTGAACAGTGTTTTGCACAACATAAATAACATCTCTTAAAACACATTTCTGACATTTTCTTACAGTGTTCTTTGTTGCTAATATTTTCATATAGTATTACTTACTCTGAAAAGTATGAAAAATGCCTTAGATTTTACATATAGTATAAATCATTCTATGTAGTAAATAACCCAAATAAAGACTAGAAAACAAATTTATGTTCACATATTCTTGTTTATGACTTAAGAAAATATAACTTCTTCTTATAAGGGGGAGGAAGCACTATGAAAATGAAACAACAGGGTATTTACCTATAATCTGAGGGCAGAAAATAATATGAAAGAATCATTGCAAACCAGTGTTGATCTAATTTTTCAATCTGTGAGAGAATTCAAATGTTAACAATTGACAAATGTCATTGTTAGGCACTCTCTGCTATGCTGTGTTGGACTTAGTCGCTCGGTTGTGTCAGACTCTTTGCAACCCCATAGACTATAGCCAGCCAGGCCCCTCTGTCCATAGGGATTCTCTGGGTAAGCATACTGGAGGGGGTTGCCAAGGCCCCCTCCAGGTGATCTGCCCAACTCAGGGATCGAACTCAGGTATCCCATATTGCAGGCCGATTCTTTACTATCTGAGCCACCAGGGAAACACCTTAGGTACTCTGTTCTATGCTAAATGGCAATCTGGATGGGAGAGGGGTTTAGAGGAGAATGGATGCATGTATAGGCATGGCTGAGTCCCTCTACTGTTCACCTAAAACTATCACACATTGTTAATTGGCTATACATCAATTAAAAATAGACTTAAAAATATCAGAATATAGAATGGGCTCCAGTTTCATCCATCTCATTAGAACTGATTCAAATGTAATCTTTTTTAATGGCTGAGTAATATTCCATGGTGTATATGTACCATATCTTCCTTATCCATTCATCTGCTGATGGGCATCTAGGTTGCTTCTATGTCCTGGCTATTATAAACAGTGCTGCTATGAACATTGGGGTGCACGTGTCTCTTTCAGATCTGGTTTCCTCGGTGTGTATGCCCAGGAGTGGGATTGCTGAGTCATATGGCAGTTCTATTTCCAGTTTTTTAAGGAATCTCCACACTGTTCTCCATAGTGAAGTAAGCCAGAAAGATAAACACCACTACAGTATACTAACACATATATATAGAATTTAAAAATACAGTAACAGTAACCCTATATGCAGGACAGAAAAAGAGACACAGATGTGTAGAACAGACTTTTGGACTCTGTGGGAGAAGGCGAGGGTGGGATGATCTGAGAGAATAGCATCGAAACATGTATATTAGCAAGTGTGAAACAGATCGCCAGCCCAGGTTGGATGCATGAGACAAGTGCTCAGAGCTGGTGTACTAGGCCCAGAGGGATGGGATAGGGAGGGAGGCGTGAGGGGGGATCGGGATGGAGAACACATGTAAATCCATGGCTGATTCATGTCAATGCATGGCAAAAACCACTACAATATTGTAAAAAGTAATTAGCCTCCAACTAATAAAGATAAATAAAAAAAAACAGAATATAGAAGATTAATTATGTGTGGATGTAACAGAAGGTTTCAGTATAGTCCTGCTGTCTTAGTAGTTGTGGTTATTACAACTGTTGCATAGGGGGGTGACTTTTAGCAAATGGTCCTGCATGTCAGTGAGAGCTAAGCTCACTGTTAGAGAGATAAGGCCCCAAGAGTATAGTCTCTGTTCCCACAGATCTTCTATGAAAGAAAGCAGTCTCAACTGCAAAAATTAAAAATGAGAATTAGAAACCAGTTTAGGGATTCACATATGTTTTATATTTAAAAATGGTAAGATATATAAGAAGTGTCTTCTCTCAGCTAATTCTTTTTTCTTATGAAGCCAAATTTTTATGTGTCTCTTCCAATCAATGAATTGGACAACACACATACATACACACACCATGACATATCTGCTTAAATTCTGATAGTTGTGGCTTCATTTAATATTTTTTCCTTCAATTTTTTTGTTGATGATATTAAACTCAGTCTCCTTTATCCAGTTGATCAACTTGAAAAGAGGATGGAGGCCAAGCACACCATTATTCAAGGCTCCATGGTTCCAGGTCACCAGAATAAAATAAAAGAAGGTTACACTCAAACAAATGTAACTCTCATCACATGGTTGTTACAAATCATTCATAGGGAATAGTGAGCACATGGCTGATAAGTTTTGGAAGAAAATTTTTCCTATTTGTATTGGGGATCCATAGGCAGTTCCCTTCCTCTGGCAAAACATACTTTACAAAATTCTGTAGCTTTAATATTTTATTTGAAATCTTATGTTATCATATTTGACATGAAATGCATTCCACATTTAAAATTTAATTCAGTGGGTAAAGGTCCCACTACAGCATCTTATCATAATTTTATCATAATTTTGACATTTGATACATCTTGAAGATGTAATATTATTCTTCTAATAAAATAATCTACAGTTGAATTGAGAAAACAAGTTGAACATAGGTGTGAAAGATACATGCTTATTTATTTATAGAGGCAATACAGAAAAGGCAATTTATCAAAAGACAATGCATGACAGTCAATTATTACACATAGTCAATAAATAATGATACTATTTATCATATATTTATTGTATTTGACATTTACTGAATAGTTAATGTTTATGAAGCATTGGACTAAGCTCTTCGTATCACTTTTATCCTCACAACAATCTTTTAAGTTAAATAATAAGTCCTATGAATTCAGAATATGGAGAGATTTCTCTGTGATGAAAGATCTAAAATTGTCTTTGAAACGTGAGACCCTTAAATTGTGTCTTTAAATGTATAGCTATTACTATTTAAAATTTTGTCATTCTAAAGTACACAAGTGGTTTTTGCTTAGCTGTGTCCAATTCTTTGCAACCCCATAGACTATAGCTCAGATTATCTGTCTATGGAATTCTCTGGGCAAGAATACTGGAGTGGGTTGCCATTTTCTTCTCCAGGGGACTTTCCTGACCCAGAGATCGAACTTGGGGCTTTTGCATTGCAGGCCGATTTTTTATCATCTACTGAATCATCACGGATGCCCTAAAATACATAAGAGGACATTTTAAACAAAGCATATCACTTGGGTAAAAGGTGTAGCAATTTATTTGTAATGGCATCATCTTATAAAATACTGAGAAGATCATCACTGGGAATTCTTATAATTTTGGAATGATGTTTTTAGAGTATTTTGTGCACTTGGCCAAGAACACTAATCTAAGACATGCTTAATATGTCAGATATGGTATTATAAGCTGTAGTGTTAGAAATAATAACACATTTTATATTGAAAAGAGCCATATGAGATAATTATTTTTATTATCTTGATTTTGCCATTATTAAAATAGAAATACAGAGTTTAATTGACTCAAACTCACACAGGGAATGAATATGAAATGGATTGCCTTATGTAGGAATTATTGGAGTCATGGTATCTAATTAAGTTGAACAGAAGAGAAATTAAAGATAAAAAGATATTGAGTTTTCAGGAATAGTGAAATGGGAGACTAATATTGCCATGATCAAAATAGAGGGTCAAAAAGGAAATTCAACAGGGAGGACTTAAGTGAAATAATATATTTTCCTCTGCATTTTCAAGACATGAAGAAATGAGGATAAATATCTCAAGGGTACTATTATGAGAACTGAATCAAGATCTATCTTTTGTTTTAAAAAAATCAGACTTGACTTTCTACAAAGACAGAAGCACTACAAGAATGTTAAAAATCCTCAAAGGAATCATTCTGGATGATATACTATCAGAAAATAGCCTCTGGATTACATGCAAGTGTCAGACATTGGTACACAGCCAATTTATTAATATATTCTCTAGTCGCCGAGTGGAAGCATAGTCTCAGGAGAGGGTGAAAGGAAAGCCTGGTGGTGTACTCACACTAGGAACAGCAGTGCCAAGAACAGGTCATGGGTGTGTGACTGTTTTCAGTGGTTTAAGGAAGTTTGTGCTAGGGGGTCAGGGAGAAATCCATGCATCTCCTGTAGAACTGGGGCAAGGTTATCATCTGTGGAGAGAGAAACTCAAACTTCATGCCTAATTCTAAGACTTACAATTAGACACCAAACATATCTGTTTTATAGTCTCAATAATGCTTATTTAAAATATGTGAGCAATTTTAGTTTGCCAGATTACTGACTAAATGAGATAGAAAGTATAAAAGTACTTTGTGAATTATTGTATAAATGTGGAGGGTTTGTATTACAAGCCATTTCCATGGGTGACTAGTGTAAGTGGTAGACAGAGCCTTTTAATAATAGAGAACTCAATAAGAGCTTATAACACCATATCTGACATATATCAAGTATATCATAAGATTAGCACTCTTGGCCAAGTATACATAATACTCCAAATACATCCTTCCAAAATTATACAAACTCCCAGTGATGATCTTCTCAGTATTTTATAAGATGATGTCGTCACAAATAAGTTGCTACACCTTTTACCCAATGTTACTGAGCTCTCTGTACTGGATAAGGGAAACTGGTCTCATTACAACCCAGAATCTGTTGGGTTGTCTGGGCTCAGAATTTCACATTATAAAAAGTAGCTGGTATTTGTTGAGTCAGCAGCCATGTCTAGCTTTCACTTTGAAACAGCTGAATAGATCATCCCATGTTTTATTTTAAAGAAAAACAATTAAAAACAATTTATTTTCTACATTACCCTAGCAATCAGGGGAAGAGTCAAAACCAAAAGCATTTGTGTGTGTGAAGTTGATGAGTATATAGCATTTGTAGGTTAATCAAAATAAATAGTAAATTATTTCTGTAATCTTATTATTTCAATAGGGCCTCCCACTTACTTAATATTTAATTTCTTGCTATTTTTAATTCCTTTAATGCAGTACATTTATACTGGGTTAGACACTGAAATAATCATTTGTCTGTTTTAGTAATTTCTGTCTGATTTAAAATGTTCCATTATTTATAGTATTGACCATTCATAATTCTCCAATTTGGATTCTCTATTAATTAGCATTAATTATAAAAATGTATTGTAATATTAGAACTTAAGCTTTCAAGATATAATGCCTAACCAGGTAAGAATGCCATTGGAGAAATGTCCTTGGCAACTACATTATCAAACAACATCATCTGGTTTGGCAAAGGTTAAGACTGACAGTTACTTGTGGTTGCTGGCCAAATGGTCACTGTGTATTCTGGCATTTTATTCATCTTATTTCAGTGGAATGAGAGTTTAAGTACACAAAATAATTACCTGAAGGCTGATTAGATTGAATTGGACATAGCATCCTCATCAGAATTCAGCAGCCATGTAGATGAATAAAAATAAGCATGTAGTGGAGAGGAAACCAAAGATTGACATAGAGAAAGAGCTATGCAGTTCCTTAATTGATATAGGAAAAACAAGTGTTTTTATGTGACCTTAAACTTGGTTTTCCCACTTTTTAGGTTGGCATATGACTATAAACTTAATTGCTTTGAAAATTTCAGGTTATCAGTCAGGCAAACTTAAAGAACCAAGTCTGGTCAGAAAGCAAACAGATGCAGAGGGCATTGACACATACCCTTCTAAGAGCTTTACCACTGTGTTGCCATTCAAAGCATACAGCTACAGAATTAAAACTACATTACAAAGGATGCTTCACCCATAATAACTGAGCAATACATGATTGTGTCATAAAAATGTAGCTATATTTTTAAAAATTTCCTCAACATATTCTGTCAGGTGAGTTTTCATTACATTTAAAAGGTCTCTGGGATAAATCCAGCTTGTATTAAAAGAAAACAGACATTTTATTTTATATTTATTCAGACTTGTATTTACATCTAAATTATTTTACATGCATGTCTGTAAATAAATATGTACTGCAGTTTATTTCACAGAAAAAAAAATGACAAGTAAAACAACTAATAGATATGACAACTATACCTTATCAGAAATGTTTTGGAGTTGCTGTGAATTTCAGTTATGAAATACTGTCACTGATTTAGAAGCCTGGAAATAGTTTGGATAGATAATATTAAATGTAGCCAATTCTAGAGGGAGAACTTCATGATTGAGCTAAACTGAATGTATTTTTAGAGTGTGAAATTGCTCTTTGAACATACACATCGCAGTGGGAAAAAAAGTCTACTTGAGACATGTGGTGAGTAAGGGATTAACAGAAGAGAAGCAATGTGAGATATAGTAATAAAGTTATACTTCCTAAGGGTACAGTGGCATAACAAATGATACAAATTTTTTGAGGGGCTCTTGGTATTAAAATGAAAATAAAACTAAAGATGAATAAATGTCCATCAATACAAAATTCCTAAGTAAACTCTCAGACACCCATAAATTTAAGCAATAGATATCTCTAAAATTAATGAGGGCAATTTATATGCAACTAATGTGAAAAGCTGTTTGTGATATATGACTATTTTAGAATATGTGCTTAATGTAATATTTTATGTAAATAATAAAAATAAATTATTAAATTTAATGATTAAAAATGGATATGTATCTTTCACCAGAAACTTCAATCACATCTAGGAATAAGCAAATAGGAATAGAAGTAGAAAATTATCTTCTAATATTTTCCTTATGCTCTTTTATTATTTTTTAAATTGTTAGCATTAGAAAATATTTTATATATTGAAGTAAAATAAAATTATTTTTTGTTTTTTTTAGATGACTGCTCCATCTCGCTTTATCCTCAAATTGCTCATCTGTCATACAGCCTTACTTTATATATCTTGGGCCATTCAAAGACTCCAAAATCCACTGAGAATATACTTCGAGGATTTTATGTGTGGCTACTTGTACTACTTTGACAATAAACATTCTTTTGTAAGAAAATTTTTGTATCTAATTCACCTGATTAAGAAAATAATTTCTGGATAAAACATTTAGTGTCCTTGTTTCAAATCAATCAAAACATGATAATGATGTATCATTCAATTTAAATCTATCTTAGAAAAGATGTATAATGACTTTTTAATGACTACCTTAAAAGCATTTTCAATATTCTAAATTATTTAACTTATTATAGTCTCAAATTTAATGACTATTTTTATGATCTATATTGTAGAACCCTGCATATATAGTGGAATAAAGGAAATGGTTTACATTTTAGATGAACTATTAAGCAAACGGAGTTACAATGAAAATGACCACTGTACAGTTATGTATGGATTTCCCCTTACACAGAGCCGTAGTTTTCTAAGTTGTTCCTCTGATGATAAACCTCCAAGTATATAATGATGAAGTAATGGTATTTACTGAATAGGCTCTAAATCTAAATCTTTTAGGTCGGCCAAAATATTGATTAGCATTTCCTTTGTAAGATGGCTGTAGTGGTACGTAGCTGTCTTTAACGTCATTTGAAACAACTGTGTTAGATTGTACCATGACAGCTGTCACATCAGTGTGTATTAAAAAAAAAAAAAAATCAAAATTGGTGAATTTTTGTGTAGCCATTTCAAGATTGAATATAGAAGGGAAAAATCAACATTTCTGGCATATTATTATTTCAAGAAATCATTTATTATTTCAAGAAAGGTAAGAATACAACTGAAATGCAAACAAACAAAAAGAATGTATTCAAGGTAAACTGACTGAACTTATCAAAAGTGTTGAGTAGTTTTTGTGCCAAAGATTTCTCACTGAATGGTACTCCACTGTCAGCTATAGTAGTTAGGTAGACCTGGAACAGTTCATTGCTCAAAAAGATAAAAATGTTGAGAAGATGGAATTATGAAGTTACCTGAAAAATGGCAGACAATAATGAAAAAAGAAGGTGAATACATTATTCAGTAAAGTTTTTCTTGAAAATTAAAAACATGCCTTTTTTTACTCAAAAATTAAAAAAAAAATCCATTTTGGCCAATCCAATATAAACTGCTTATAAATTACAAAGTATTAGAGATATTAAAGATGTAGAATCAAAACACCCATAAGGACTTTCCTGGTGGTCCAATGGATAAAAATCCACCTATGCAGGGGACGTGGGTTCAATCCCTGATCTAGGGATTCCAGATGCCACAGAGCAACAAAGTCTGTGCAGCACAATTACTGAGTCCACACTCTAGCAGTTACTGAGCCATTGCTCTAGAGTCCAAGAGCCACAACTAATGAGACCCTGCCACAACTACTGAACATCACACTCTCTAGAGCCCATGCTCCATAACAAGAGCGAACACCAAAATAAGAAGCCTGTTCACTGCAGTGAAGAGTAGCTCCCATTCACCACAACGAGAGAAAAACTGCACACAGCAACAAAGACCCTTCACAACCAAAAATAAATACATCAATAACTAAAAAACAAAACACCTGTGAACTAACTTGGGTGACCCCTATCTAACTCTTGCAAAACATTTGATAATGACAGAAATTTCAGTGGACTGATAACTAAAAGCAGAGGTAACAAATATGCACTCTCCTTTCAAAAGAATAAAATAGAAAGGAAGGAGGAGACTGAAAAAGTTGGCTTAAAGCTCAACATTAAGAAAACTAAGATCATGGCATCCAGTCCCATCACTTCACGGCAAATAGATTGGGAAACAATAGAAATAATGACAGACTTTATTTTCCTGGGCTCCAAGATCACTGCAGGTGGTGAGTTCAGCCATGAAATTAATAGATGCTTGTTCCTTGGAAGAAAAGCTATGA
The DNA here is from genome assembly GCF_023699985.2 of Odocoileus virginianus. NCBI lineage: Eukaryota > Metazoa > Chordata > Mammalia > Artiodactyla > Cervidae > Odocoileus > Odocoileus virginianus. Next base: position 35,578,476 of record NC_069685.1, on the reverse strand, counting down.
CCAACCTAGACAGCATATTAAAAAGCAGAGACATTACTTTGCCGACAAAGGTCTGTCTAGTCAAAGCTATGGTTTTTCCAGTGGTCATATGTGGATGTGAGAGTTGGGCCATAAAGAAAGCTAACTGCTAAAGAATTGATGGTTTTGAACTGTGGTGTTGGAGAAGACTCTTGAGAGTCCCTTGGACTGCAAGGATATCAAACCAGTCCATCCTAAAGGAAATCAGTCCTGAATATTTGTTGGAAGGACTGATGCTGAAGCTGAAGCTACAATTTTTTGGCCACCTGATGCAAACAGCCAACTCATTGGAAAAGATCCTGATGCTGGGTAGGATTGAGGGCAGGAGAAGAAAGGGGTGACAGAGGGTGAGATGGTTGAATGGCATCACTGACTCGATGGATATGAGTTTGAGCAAACTCCAGGAATTGGTGATGGACAGGGAAGCCTGGTGTACTATAGTTCATGGGGTCTGAAAGAATCGGACACAGCTGAGTTACTGAACTGACTGAGTGGGTCAAGACTTTTAGAAATAGAGAGGACAAGCTTCATATAGTAGAAAAGGGGGTTCAGATCTTGCTTCCATCCTCCAGTTTTCTTTTCAAATTCTGTGTGTCCCATGTGAGGTGCGGGAAGGAGGGGAGTCTCCAGTTCCAGTGATGGGAATGCATGGTCAGCATAGCCTATTCTCTGTTAAAACAGAAGTGACTGCCCTCAGTTAACAGGAAGAAAGTCAACAGAGGCCAAAATGCCTAAAATCTTTATATCTGCCTCAAATAATTGAAAATAATAGTCATTTTTATGGTAGAAAAGTAGAAAAAAGAGATTTAATGTGTAACCTAACCTCAAAGTTACAGACGATGTAGGTTTAGGGCACAGGCCTCCAGGGTCCCATAATGGAGTACCTTTTCATGCTGCCTGTATGCATAAACTGTTTGGCATGAAAATGTTGCCTATGCTTTTATAGGTTTTTGTTGTTTTTTCTTCTTTTGGCATTCAACTGTTACATCAATATGGCAATACAAAGGAAGGTATTTTAAGCACCTATAAAGCAATAATTAAAGACATGTTGGTAGCAATGAATCTTCCTTTACAGAATCTGTTTGCTCATTTATTTTTTGATGCACTTAAGAATTCATCATCAGCAACTCGAGAGAAACTCTTCCAAATCATGACTCATTAATTACCTAGTGTAAATAAAGTACCAGTGATGGTTCAACTGCTAGAGTAGAAGGGTGTTCTACCCCTCTGTTGATAGCTTAGGTTAGAAACAATGCAATGTAACACAAATAAGACAGTATCATTCATTTAGAAGTCGTCAGTGAAAATTGCATATCACTCCATGGAAGGCTAGAATGAAATCATCTACATGACTCTGAGACAGAAAACCTAGCATGCTTCATTGCCACATTGAATACTTGTGTTGCTTCTTAAAAATCCTGCCTTCCCTCAGTAGAGGATCTCATTGGGAAAAAAGAGAGAGAAAGAGAGAGAGACATCAACCTCTGCATAACCCTGAATATGAAATGAGAAATATGAAAAACAGCTGCAGCTGCTTTTATATGAGAAGAGAAGGTAATGCATTGGAGCAGATGCTTAGCTTCTCCTTCAGTGACAAAGCATACTGGTGATTTCCAAGAGGGCTGGCATCTTGAAGAAAGCAATTAGGTTCTTTATGAATGATGGTGGTAAAGAAGGGAAAGTAATTAGAACAGATTAAAGAAAAAAAAAAAAAAAAAGAGAGAAAAACCTTTCCCAAACACAGGCCAAAGCTACATGACCACAATTACTTTGGCAGGAACCAAAGCAATGCATGTGGTTATGGGCTGTGGTGTCTTAGAATCCTAACTGTATTTCACATAAAATTATTATTAAAGGCCCTTAATTTAAGATGGATTATGTGAGCACATCAGGAGAGTGTATTTGGCAAAAAACATTTGGTGATCTCTATTAAAACAGTTATGTAATATATGGGTATGTTTCAAACTGTTTTTGAGAAAAATGTTTAAATTTTATACCATAACCATACTCAGATCAGACCTTGGAAAATCATTTATGAATTTGGAATTTATTCTCTAATTTTATATAGCTGTTACATAGCCGGATTACAGAAAGTTCTTTTCTTTTTATCCAACACACTTCCCTTTTCCACAGTGTCGCTGGTCTTCAATTAATATGTACTAGCCTTGAAACCTGAATATTATTATTTGCTGGAAAAATGCAAGTATGCTAGCAATAATATTTAAAATTTCTTAACTTAGGTATTGTAACCAATATATACACCTAAAAGAGTAGCTTAGTCATAGATTTATTTGTTCACTCATTTTAGGAAGCAAAATTAGATGGAGAGTGATTCTGTGGATCTAAGATTAGCAAACTGAGGAGTTAAATAAGAAATGTAAGAGCTATTATAGAAGTTACACATTAATAAACCAGGCTACTCATCAGGGATTTAGTTGTTAGCTACACTCTTATCAGTCAGTTTTAGGTTGATAATAATACTCTTTATTTGTCAGATAATATCTCACCCTTCTCTGATAATGTGCTCCTTCTTCCTCAATTTTACACATAAGATGGATTGGAAGATTCTGGAAGATACTAAGTAATTTCAAAGATAGGAGTTAACTCTGAAACTACTTTAAAAAATAGACTAATAATAAAATGATGAATAATTTTTACTGCTAATAACTTTTCTTACTTCCCTCATCTATCTATTTCTATCTATTTATATTAAATGATTCTGCCCTTTGGAATAAAAAAGAAAATAGAACAAGCATGAGGTATACATCTACTTAACCATAAGATTCATATGATGCCAATTTATAAAGCTGATTCTATGAAACCACATTCAGTTTCTATAAGTTCTACAATTTTGCTGTCTTCCAGTCTCTTCCTAGCTCCATCTCTTGCTAATGTCATGACAACCCTCAGACAACAGAGGCTAAAGGCAAGATTTCTGATGCTATCTTTAGGAAGCCTTTTAAATTTTCCCTTTGATGATTCACTATTCACAGTACTTGAAAATAATTTAGTCACTGCACACAAAATATTCCAAAATACTTTTTTCATTTTTTTCTTTTTCAGAGTATTGAACTGAATCCAAGTAATTGAAATAAGAAAAGTACCTTAATATATAAAGTAAGCATTAACAGATACAAAGGGAGAAACAGACAGTAAAACAATAATAGTAGGAAACTTTAACAACTCACTTATATCAACAGATAGATCATTCAGACAGAAAAATCAATAAGGAAACATTGGCTTTAAATGACAAGTTAGATTAGCTGGACCTAACAGTATACCCCATTCAACAGCAACAGATTACACATTCTCCTCAAGTACATGCAGACTTTCTCCTAGACAGATCATATGTTAGGCCACAAAGTAAATATTTAAAAATTTGAACAGATTGAAATCAAATCAAACATCTTTTCTAACCAAAATGATATGAAACTAGAAATCAAATACAAGGAAAAAAAAACTGGAAAAAATTCACAGATATGTAAAGATTAAGCATTATTGTGCTTGATAACAAACTAGTCAATGAAAACATCAAAAGCAAAATAAAAACATACCTTGAGACTAATGGAAATGAAAATACAACATACCAAAACTAAGAGGAAAAACAGGTAAAAGCAGTAGAGAGCAGGAAACACAATTCTATGAGGGAAGTTCATGGGGATAAAGCCTTCCTCAGGAAACAAGAAAATCACAAGTAAACAGCTTAACCTTACATAACAAGAAACTGGGAAAATAAGAACAAACAAAGTTCATAGAAGGAAGGAAACAGCAAATATCAAAGCAGAAATAAATGAAATAGAGATTAAAAAGGCAATAGATAATGTTGGTACAATTAAAAACTAGCTTTTTAAAAATTAAAAGAAATTGACCAATAATTTTAGATAGACTCAAAAAGAAAAATGTGGGAGGGGTTAACTAAATGAAACCAGAAATGCAAGAGGACACATTATATCTGATACCAAAGAAATACAAAGAACCATAAAAAGCTACTACAGACATTTATATACTAACATGTTGGACAATCTAGAGGAAATGGATAAGTTTCTAGAAACATAAATCCTTTCATGACTGAATCATAAAGATATAGAAAATTTGATCAGACCAATTACTGGAAAAGAGATTGAATCACCAATTTAAAACTCCCTAAGAACAAAACTCCAAGACCAGACAACTTCACTGTTGAATTCTACCAAACATTCAAAGAACTAATGTCAATCCTTCTCCAAATCTTTAATAATTTAGAGGATGAACACATCTGAACTTATAAGGCCTTACCTTGATACGGAAACTAGATAAGGGCAACAAGAAAATAAAATTACAGATCATTATTCCTGATAAGCATAGAGGTAAACTTCCTCAACAAAATAGTAGAAAACTGAATTCAACAATACATTAAGAAGATTATACACCATTATCAATTGGAATTCATTCCAGGAGTACAAGGATGGTTCAATATATGTAAGTCAATCATTATATACCAATTTAACAAAAAATAAAAAAAAATGATAATCTAAAAATATGCAGAAAAAACATTTGACAAAATTCAATGTCAATTTATGATAAAAAAAAAAAAGTAAGAAAGTGAGTACAGAGGGAATGCCTCAACACAGTAGAAGTCATATATGATAAGTCCACAACTAACATCACACTTAGAGGTGAAAAGCTGAACTTTTGCTGTAAGATTGGAAACAAGATAAGGATGCCAACCTTGCCACTTTTATTCCACATAGTATGGGGAATCCTAGCCAGAGTAATTTGACAAAAAAGAAATAAAAGTGCTCAGATTGGAAGGGAAAAAGTAAAGCTGTCACTATAGAAAATCCTAAAGACACCATTGATTTAGTAAAGTACCAAGGCACAAAATCAATATACCAGAACTTGTGCACTTTTATACACTAATAACAAATTATCTGAAAGTTAAGAAAACTATTCATTAAAAATTGTATCAAAGAGAATATAATACCTAACGTAAAATTTAATCAAATAGATGAAAGACTTATACAATAAAAACTATGAGACCAATGGAAAATTGAAGACATAAATAAATTGACAAATAGTCCATACTCATGGATTAATGAATTAATATTGTTAAAATATACACAATACTCAAAGGAATCTACAGATGCAATGCAATCCCAATCAAGACCCCACCTGCATTTTTTACATAAATGGAATAAATAATTCTAAATTATGTATGGAATCACAAAAGAACCTGGATATTCAAATCAATCTTGAGAAAGAAGAGCAAAGCTAGAGACATTGTGCTGTTTAATTTTAAATTATATTACAAAGATAAGGTAACTGAAACAGTGCATTGTTGGTTTAAAAACAGGCTCATAGGCCAATGGAACTGATAGAGGACCCAGAAATAGGCCCACATGTACATGTCCAATTAGCTTCTGAAACCATAAAACTCTTAGAAGAAAACATAGGCAGAAAGCTTCTTGACATTGATCTGTCTTGATCTTTTGTATTTGATATGAAAAGCAAAACCAACAGCAAATATAAACAAGCAGAATTATATCAAACTAAGGTTTACACAGTAGAGAAAACTATCAATAACCAAAAAAAAAAAGGAAACCTACTGAATTAGAGAAAACATTTGCAAATAATATTCATGAAGTAAGGGATTATGACTCAAATTAAGCAAAGAACTCAGCTCAATAGCAAAAGCAAAAGATTCAATTAAAAAATAGAGGATTTGAATAAACATCTTTCCAAAGAAGACATGCAGATATCTAATGGAAACATGAGAAGATCCTCAACATTATTAATCATCAGGGAAATGCAAACCAAAACCACAAGGAGATATCATATTACACTCATTTAAAGGACTATTTTCATAAAGGCAATATGTAACACACTAGTAAGAATGTAGAGAAAATGGGATGCATGTTCATAATTGGTGGGAATGCAAATTTATGCAACCATTGTGAAAAATAATATCGAGGCTTCTCAGAAAACTGAAAATAAAATTACCATATGATTGAGCAGTGTCCTCTTCTGAGTACGTTTCCAAAGCACATGAAAGCATTAACTCAAAAAGATATATGCACACCTCTATTCATTGAAGCATTATTTTCAACAGCCAAGATATGGAAACAACCTAAGAATTCATTGGCAGTGAGTGGATAAAGCCAATATGGTATATATACAGACAATGGAATATTATTCAGCAATGAAAAGAATGAAATATTGCCATTTGAAAAAATGTGGATGGATCTTTATGGCATTATGCTATGTGAAATAAGCAAACAGAGAAAAACAAAAACTATATGACATTACTTATATGTGGAATCTAAAAAAGAAAAACAAAGAAATTGAACCCATAAATACAGAGAACAGATTGGTGGTTGTGAAAGGTGGGGGTTGGGAATAGATGAATGGGTGAAGGGAATCAAAAGTCACAAGCTTCCAGTTAATAAAATATGCTAATTAGTAATACCAATCATTAATTAGTATTAATAATACTGATACATCCTGGTGACTATAGTTAATATCACTCTAATGAATACTTAAAAGTGGCTGAGAGAGTAATTCTTAAAAGCTGCATACACAAGAAAAAAATTCTCAAAATATGCATGGTGACAAATGGTAACTAGACATATTGTAGGAATAATTGTGCAGTATTAAAATATTGAATCTTTCTTTGTATGCCTGAAACCAATATAATGTATGTTATTTATATCTTAATTTGTAAAAATAAAGATTAGTATTAATCATTCTAAGACAATTTCAACACTGATTAAAAATTATACAGAGATGAAAGTAAGAATTAATATTAGGTATTAAATATAGAAAGAGCAATAATCAAATTGTTAACCCTTTCAAAATTTGAGATGGTTATAAGACACAGATGATGAAAGCAGTGGATTATTGAAGCGATATTAAAGAAAGCTAAAAGTACTAATACTTAAATATATCTTACTCCACATTTATTAGAAGATAGTTGTGAAATGAAACTAGTATTTAGAAATGTGTCCTACATATGAAATAAAGTAGGTATTAAACTAAATGTCCTCGTAATTCATTTGCAGATGAGAGACAGAACTAACAGGAATTGAAGTCTGAATAAAGATGAAATAACACACATGAGGGTTTTACGAAAGGAAGAAACAATTTATAATAGAACAAACACATCCCCAATTCTATAGAGTTTTGAAAACAAAAGTAATTTTGGTCCTCCTAGTAGTTGAAATGATTTCCAGATCAAACAACATAATGACAAGCAAGATCTAATGTAGTTTATCCCAACCATTTATAGGAATACTTTTATCTATAAACACAGAGATACAAAAATTGATGTCAGTTTTCTAATTCTAATTAATAGAAAATTATGAAAAATGTTCCAGAAACATTTTTCACTAGTTGCGCAACCCATGTAGGTGGATTGCAAAGCAGTTTTGGAGTAGACTCTAAGATAAATACCAAGTGGATCAATAACCCCTAAAAAGGTAGGGACTTGGGCTTCCCTGGTTGACCAGTGGTTAGGAATCTGCCTTACAATATAGAGGACACTGGTTCAGTTCTTGGTCCAGCAAGACCCCGCATGCCACGGGGTTATTATGACCGTGAGCAGCAACTACTGAAACCAGCTGCTCTAGAAACCATGCTCTTCGCCAAGAGAAGCCCATGCACCACAACCAAAAATTAAGCCCCATTCTTCACAATTAGAAAAAGACTTTGCAGAGCAGCAAAGATCCAGTGCAGCCAAAAATGAAATAAATCTATAAATAAATATCTTTTAAAAAGCTAGGGACTTTTTCAAACTAAACCTGTTCATTCAGGGATGCAGTGATTGTAATAAAGCAGAAAATAATCTAAGCAGATTAGAAGTCATAGTCCGGTTCTTATTTGCTGAACTTGCTTGACCTAATTTGTAGTTTGTCTGTCATTCCACTGCCATCAACTTTCTGATTTTTTACATTCATAAGATAACACACAAAAAGTGTATGATCCAAGAAGATGTAGAAGATCAAGGGGAAATGTGAAAAATATCTAAAATTCCTATTGACACTGTTTGAGCACAGTTAGGAATAACAAAAATACTGATACATGATAAGGGATATAACCTTTGAGGCAATTCAGATTTTGAAGAACACAAGCTCCATGGAGAGCATACCTGACAACAGAAGAATGGAAACTCTGATCTTTGTCCCTAGGGCAGCAGGGAAAAATTGTATGTGCTTAACATCTCAAATTCCACCAGGTTGCTTTCCATCAACCCATTCTGACTTGGATATCAAGCAAATAGTTTATGATGTTATTTTTTCTTATATTGAAATGATATTCATAGAGAATAACACTTATATAATTTTTAAATACCTTACCTATACTATAGAATGTGAATAAAATGAAAGCCATTATAAATAAGAAAATATATTTAATATGCAAACTGAAACAAAGTCCCCCAGAACAAAGACCTATACAATAAATCGGAGTAGACATACCACTGAAGAGTCACAGAAACTTTCTAAAGATTTTAGTGTTTAGGTTTTAAAAAAGTTAATCATGATTCAAAATAAATAAAATTACATCTAAATGGTTAATTATGATCTCTAAAAGACCCAAATATAAGCATTTGATCATTATATGTATTCCCAATTGCTGTAAAATAATGTGCATTTTGGTCATGATCCTTATTTAAAATATATTGATTTAGCTACTCTGAAGTGAAGTGAAAATCACTCAGTTATGTCCGATTCTTTGCGACCCCATGGACTACACAGTCCATGGAATTGTCCAGGCCAGAATACTGGAGTGGGTATCCTTTCCCTTCTCCAGGGGATCTTCCCAACCCAGGGATTGAACCCAGGTCTCCTGCATTGCAGGTGGATTCTTTACTAGCTAAGCCACAGGGAAGCCCTAAAATACTTGATGGGTAGCCTATCCCTTCTCCAGAGGATCTTTCCGATGCAGGAATTGAACCAGGCAGAAATATGTTTAATTGCTCTTAAATAATGATGAGTAATTTACACTAGGTCTATATCATTTTAACCTGACAGATATCTTTGTTAGTCAACTTTATATAATGTATTTAATAAATAGAAATATTTCCTTTCCCTTATATAATCTGAGTTATTATGCTCCATGCTTAAAATGTTTCAATATATTCATTTCTTCAGAAAAATACAGCGTGTGTGTGTGTGTGTGAAAGTAGCTTAGTTGTGCCCGACTCTTTGCGACCCCATGGACTATACAGTCCATGGAATTATCTAGGACAGAATACTGGAGTGGGTAGCCTTTGCCTTCTCCAGGGGATCTTCCCAGCCCGAGGATCAAACCCAGGTCTCCCGCATGGCAAGTGGATTCTTTACCAGCTGAACCACAAGGGAAGCCCAAAAATACAATAAGGTTTATATTTGAACATAAAGTTAGTTGTATTCGTCATTTGGTTTGACAATGTAGACTGCCTGTTCTTTCGGGTCATGTACTGATATTTTCTGCATGTTAAGTGAGCTAAATCATCAGATCCAAGCAAAAGTATTAATAAAAGCATTTTATCAAAAATGATTTAATTAGCAGAAGTACATTTAAATAAAGAATAATTAGTTTCTCAAGCATGTCTGAATTCCTCTGTGTTAAAGAGCAATAGGAAAAAAATAATTATTTCATAATTCTTGATACAACCTTTGGTTATATTTCTCAGAAACAACAAAAGTAGCTCTAATAGATAAAAAAAAAATCCTTTGAAATTCCTATAGTTTGCAATCTTTACTTTCAAAAGTTGGAGGAGAACATATTCAAAACATTAGCTTATAGATCATTAAACTCATTGTTACTTCTAGTCCACTTTTTGATTTTGGTGTGTTCTAGAGAGTTCAAAAAATTGAGTGATGTTGCTGTGAGAAAGTAAGGTTTCTCAAAATAATCATCCATAAAAATGCAGCATAAAGAATTTATGCTAAATCTTGCTTTTATCAAGGCAAAAATTATTAATCATCCAAGAAAACATAAGGGCAAATGAAAAATATACACTGTAGAGATTACAAAATGTTAATATATCATATGGAAAAAACAACATTTCTTAAAATTCTGGGGAAGATCATTTCTAAATTGAGATTATTTTTATAATAAACTAAAAATAAGATAAAAGCCATGTGCTAGGTATATTAAAAAAGTTACATTATTAATTTTAAAATTTGTTATTGAAATATACTTGAGTTATAGTGTATTAGTTTTAGGTTTACAGCCAAGTGATTTGGATATATATATATATATAAAACATATATATATATATAAAACATATATATTAATGATGTTACAATTGCTATGATATATTACTATGATATAGGTATTACAATTACTAAAGATATTACAATAAGTAAAAACAGAGAGGATTCCTGAGTGTAAAATTTAATAGAAGAAGATTCTCTTAATCAATTAATGATGGGATTAGTATAAAATTGCAATTGTCAGTTTTGTGATTTTTAAAAGAGCATTGATTTCTTTCTTTCTTTTTGGTGTGTTGGGTCTTAGCTGTAGCACCAAGGCTTGTCTTGTTGCAGCACGCATATTTCTCTCTAGTTGTGGTGTGAGGGATCCAGAGTCAGATGCTCAGTAGTTGTAGCATGTGGACTTAGTTGCCCAGAGGCATGAGGGGATCTTAATTTCCCAAGTGAAAAAGTAAAACAGTGTTAGTCACTCATTCATGTTTGATTCTTTGTGACCTCATGAACTGTAGCATACCAGGCTCCTCTGTCCTTGGAATTCTCCAGGCAAGAATATTGGAGTCGGTAGCCATTCCCTTCTCCAGGGAATCTTTCCCAGCCAGGGACAGAACCCAGATCTCCTGCAATGCAGGCAGATTGTTTACCTGTTTACCATCTGAGCCACCAGGGAAGCTCCTTAGTTCCCCAACCAGGGATGAAACTCATGTATCCTACATTGGCAGGTGAATTCTTAACTGCCGGACCACAACACAAGGGAAGTCCCTCTTAGAAATTTCTCTTTTTTTTTTGTCATTAGTTCTGGACAAGAGCAATGCATGGTGAACTAGCAGAATAAAATAAGGAAATTTTGCTTAATTTAGAAAAGTTTCCCTGAAGTGATGATAGAATTGAGAGCTGAAAGTTTAATGAGGTTTAATGAAACACGATGGAGGAGGACCAAGCTAGATGAAATAGCATTTGCAGAAGTGTTGTGGTGGTAACTGGGCTTCCCAGGTGGTACACTGGTAAAGAATCTGCCTGGCTTTGCAAGAGACACAGGAAACTGGAGATGCAATTTCAATCCCTGGATTGGGAAGATCCCCTGGAGGAGGAAATGGCAACCAGCTCCAGTACTCTTACTTGGGAAATCCCATGGACAGAGGAGCCTGGAAGGCTGCAGTCCTCGGGGTTACAAAAGTCAGACACAACTGGAGTGATTGAGCCCAGCACACAGCATGGTGGCAACTAGAGGACATGCACACAGGAATAAAACAACTGAACCTCAAAAGTGTGATACAAAATTACTAAACGTAAAGCCACTGAAAATCAGAATTATTGACAGATAAATATATTTTGAGAAATCCAGCCTAAATTTGGATCTTTCTGTTTTATGGACATACCACATATTACAATGTGACCAGGCTTTAGCCTGAAGCATACAGCTTGCCCCTAACCCTGCCCTTTTTGCTGTTATTGTTGCTCAGTTGTTAAGTCATGCCCGACTCTGAGACACCATGGACTGCAGCATGCCAGGCCTCCTTGTCCTTTACCATTAGAGTGATAACATCTGCATATCTGTTTGTTAATATTTGTCTGGACAATCTTGATTCCAGCTTGTGATTCATGGAGCCCAGCATTTCACACCATACACTATGCACATAAATAAGTTCTAGTAAGAGTAAACAGTAAAGTACTCATTCTGGGTAAAACTCCATGTCCTTAAATTTGCAATTTTTTTAAAATATATTTTGAGCATTTTACTTTTCTATTTACATTTATTTGTGCTGATTTTCCTATTTGGATTTTTTTTTTAATTTTTATTTTTTTTAGATTCTCAACTCAGCATCATCCACAAATCCAATTATTATATATCTCCATTCTGATTTTGTGTGTTACCAAAAAATAGTGACCAGCATATTAATAGACCTAAAGCCTCTAAGTGTATCAGTAGAGTTTTACTTCATATACCTCCAAAAACCAGTGTTATTAAAGTTTATATATTTAACAATATAGTACTAAATAAAAGTTGGAATAATCAACAAGTTTTCAGAAGAAATAAAAATTTGAGTTTTGTTTCCATAACCTGCAAAAAAAAAAAAATGGAATGGATTTTTACAGTAGGCATGGAAATTATCTCCAAGATGTTCAGCCTTTGGGTCTGATGGCAGTTCTTTCTCCCTCTCTCTTTCCCTCTCTTTTTCTCCCTCTCTTCCCCCACCTCTTTCTAAGTCATAGAAAATTAAAATTGACAAAAAGTGAGAAATCTTCAGTTGAAAATGGATAAAGACTTGGTTTCTGCTACATCTGGAATTTGGGAGAAACATTATTATTCATTAAATGATGTCTAATGTAGAAAGATTTAGAGATTCATTAAATTTACTTTTCCTTATTTGTACTTTTGGCCTCAGCTAGGAAGCAATGAAAAAGCAGAGATGATCAAATGTACAAAAAGGTAGAAATGAAGGCCACCTCATCTCTCCTAGGAAAGTTTCTGAAATTCTATGGTCTCAGCAGCTAAGATGCAGAAAGACAGGCCTGCTGAGACAGATGAGCCCAGAAATGTCACCACCTGCTGTTTTCTTTTCCCCTTATGTCTAGCTTGGCTGGGCCAATATCAGCCTATCTAACTCAGCCTTAACATCTGAAGTTATAACTTCTCACTGTTGCAATCCCATGATCCAATTTGATAATGCTTACAAAATATCACATATTACTCAGGTACTTCTATGCCATATATTTTATTTTTGGCTACACTACACACTATTTCCTGATTCAGGGTGGCAGGCCTTGCTACTGCTTATTACAAATTTGGCATCTGGATCTTTCTCCTTCAAATGAGAACTCTGAGGTTGAGAAAGACTACAGAATTGATCTAGAGCTAACAGTTACTCATCTTTTCCAAACCAAAGAGCCAAGCTAGCAATCTCATTATAATTCTTGCTGTAGCTCATGCAATTCTAATACTTTATCTAAGGCTAATTGCTTCATTAGAATTAAGTTTAAAAGTTTTTTTTCAGAAAGGTTTTTTAACAGAGGTGACTGTGTTCTAATAATACCGATGATTACTTTATAACTTTAGCTCCCATGAACTGTTTTTAAGACTGTATATGATTAATATGGATAAAGAACTATTTATAAAATCTCAAAAAACTTTTTTTTACAATTAAAAGTGCAAGTAGGTTTGTACTATTATTATTAACTAATTAAAATCAAGTGAAAAGCATGTATTAACATAATTGGAGAAAACATTAAGCTAAAATAACTTGATTTCATTTTAAAAAATCCAAATTCACTCTGCTTATGTGATATCACTTGGATTTAGTAAATCTATCATCTCCTACAAAATGTAGAAAATTTGTTGAAATATTCTTTTCTTTCAAATCTGGCAGAGTCTAAGTTATTCCATAAAAATGTGCACATCCAGATTCATATTGAGAAAATGAGCTTTCTCACTCCTTTTTCCTTTAGATCTCCATGTGGTAAACTGACAATTTTTGCTTGAGTATCCATTTATAGAGCTGCTTTGCCAATTAGAAGTTCTCTATTGCTGGAGTCAGCATGCATAAAATGAAATATAGTTGACAAAAAGAATAGCAAGTCCAAAGCAGAGATCACATACTCAGAAAAAAAAAAAAAAAAACAGCATGTGAAAGAGATAAGGTGAAAGAAAGAGAAATGAATATCTGTAGTGCCCTGTGTTGCATAATGAATTCATAGGAGCTGTTGCTGAGCATATTAAAGATAATACAGATTTTTAACTTGCATAAAAGAGATCATTGTGATGCATTCTCCAGAAATGAGAAGAGTAGGCTTACTTTTCCTTTTTTTTCCTTTAGACCCTGTTAACTTTTTTTGTTTTTGTTTTTTTCATTTTCATTTTCTAATCTTCCTTAAATCATTGACACTACCAGTGAAAATAATGGCAATAGCTGATAGACACATAAAAGTTTCTGCCTTTTCTCAGCCTTTGACTCTGTGGTTTGAAAAATTCTTGGCTTCTTTGCCCCATTCATTGGAAAAAAACCTTCAGTCTAATGTAGCAGAGTCTTCATATTACAAGAGAAAATTTACATAGAAAACATGAAATTTTATTTTTGCTCTAAGTCTTTTCTATCTCTGAGTATATGACTTATAAGCTAATGACGGTGTGTTAATCATACAGAGTCTGAAGGACTTATGGCTATAATTATGATGGACTTATGCCTATTTAATTATTGGCTTATATCTTCATACTTTTTACCAGTCTCTTTCCCAATAATAAAAATGCCTAGAATTATATTTTTGTCTTTCTCACATACTTATCTTTCTATATTTACATTCATTAGCTTTGGAAAATATTCCCCTAACTAGATCCATGAGGGATTTCTCAGAGAAGAACTGACAGCCTTCTGACCCATCTAACAAAACTCCTTTTCTTTACTCTTCCAGTTGGCATTCTTCTCAGGCACATTATTCCATATTTATATATGGTATGTACAATATTACAAAAGTGATATACTTTCTATGAATGGGAAATAACAATGACAGAAACATGGCTTGCTATTTGCTCCATTAGCCTATTAATAAAATCAAAACAAACAAACAAAAAAAAACACAGTGTTCAATTCTGTAAACATGCACACAAGATAAACATCTAGTCTCCAATAGGATATTCACCATTGTCACATACTAGATAAGAAAATTCTTTAAAAATAGCCTATAATATTGACATTATGGTGGTAAAATTAGATTACATTTTGTCCTTGCATATTTTTTTCTTATTTTCACTATTGGAATAGTCTGTGGGAAACATGTACAAAATCCATGTAGTAAGTGGAATGACAGTGTATAAGTTTACCTGCTTTCCTTTAATACTGCCTTTCTAGGGCAACAGCATCTGAAGGGAGCTCTACTAACTCAAAAAATAAGAGGGAAGAAATATTACATTCTGTGTGAGCAATAACTTATTATCCCTTTAGATTCTATGCATAATGTTTATTCTTTTTGCTTGTGCAGCAGAATTTTGGAAAGTAGAAAAATTGTTAAACTGTCATTAATTTTTATACTATTCTCCTGAACATTGTCAAAGGCAATTCACTACTGGCAGGATGTTAAACACCTAAAGTGTGCTCATCACTCTGAGATAACAAAGTGCTTTTTCAGATTTCAGAGATGTAAGTTATGAGATTCCAAAGCAAGATTTATTCTTAAACTTTAGTCTATTGTCATAAATGAGAACCAGGTAAATCTTTGTTACTTTGAGTGTTACTGATACCTTCTTGACAACATTGAAATCGATGAATAGCTCACAAGTTGTTCTTTCAAGAAATGTTTGTTAAGACTCTTAAAATGTGTCAAGTCCTATTCTAGAAAATGGGGATGTAGCATTGAAAACAGATCACCAGCCCAGGCTGGATGCATGAGACAAGTGCTCGGGGCTGGTGCACTGGGAAGACCCAGAGGAATCGGGTGGAGAGGGAGGTGGGAGAGGGATTGGGATGGGGAATACATGTAACTCCATGGCTGATTCATGTCAGTGTATGACAAGAGCCACTACAATATTGTAAAGTAGTTAGCCTCCAACTAATAAAAATAATTTTAAAAAAAGAAAGAAAAGGAAATAGAAGTTACATGCTTTTAAGGGAGACATATTATATATAATTCAGTAACTACATAAATTTCTACACAAGAAATTAGACCAGATGTTCAAGCGCTATAAAGAAAGTAAATCAAGGTGATATAGTATGACAGCCATACAGCTCCATTAGGATAATTGGCTAAAAATAATGCCCACCTGAAAGAGTGATACATATAGTCCAAATTAGAAACATTCATGGGAAGATCTGATAGGGCAATATTCCAAGCAAAGACTTTAAAATAAGAATGCCCCCCCCCAATCCACTAAAGAAAACAAAAGAAGGAAGTATGACTAGAACACAGAAGCAAGGAAAGAGAATGATAGGGTGAGATCATCAGAAATGCCTTGTGAGGAAGGCAGACAGTGTAGAGATGCTTTAGGAGATGGAAGTTGTGAGCTTATGTCAAGCACCAGTGGAAGACACTTTGAAGAATTCTATGCAACTGTGTGGAGGGTAATTTTTAAGGGAAAGTGAGAGAGTAGAGAGAATACATCAGAGGCTAATTAATTAATCCAAGAAGGAATTATGATGGTAAGCACAATGGTAGTGGGGCTTCACAGGTAGCTCAGTGGTAAAGCATTTTCCTGCCAATGCAGGAGACATGGATTCGATCTCTGGGTCAGAAAGATCTCTTGGAGAAGGATATGTCAACCCATTCCAGTATCCTTGTCTAGAGAACCTCGTGGATAGTATGAAAAGGAAAAAAAAAAAAAAAGATTAAGACACTGGAAGATGAATTCCCCAGGCCAGAAGGTGTCTAATATGCCACTGGGGAAGAGTGGAGGGAAACTACTAATAGCTCCAGTAAGAATGAAGCTGCTGGGCCAAAGCAGAAATGAAGTTCAGTTGTGAATGTGTCTGGTGGTGAAAGTAGTTCGATGCTGTAAAGAACAATACTGCATAAGAACCTAAAATGCTAGGTCTATGAATCAGGGTGAATTGGTCAAGCAGGAGATGGCAAGACTGAACAGCGACATCTTAAGAATTAGTGAACTAAAATGGACAGGAATGGGTGAATTAAATTCAGATGACCATTATATCTACTACTTTGGATAAGAATCCCTTAGAAGAAATGGAGTAGCCTTCATGGTCAACAAAATATTCCAAAATGCAGTACTTGGGTGTAATCTCAAAAACAAAAACAAAAATAAAAACAAGAAACCAGAATGATCTCAGTTTGTTTCCAAGGCAAGCATTGAATTTAACAGTAATCCAAATCTATGCCCCAATAATTGATGCTGAGGAAGCTGAAGCTGAATGATTCTACAAAGACCTATAAGACCTTCTAGAACTAACACCCCCCCCCCAAAAAAAAAAAGATACTATTTTCATCAGAGGGGATTGGAATGCGAAAGTAGGAAGTCAAGAGATACCTGGAATAACAGGCAAGCTTGTCCTTGGAGTAAAAAATGATACAAGGTAAAGACTAGCAGAGTTTTGCCAAAAGAATGCACTGGTCATAACAATCACTCTCTTCCAACTATCCAAGAAACAACTGTACACATGGACAATAAGAGATAGTAAATTCTGAAATCAGATGAGTGTGTTCTTTGCAGCCAAAGATGGAGAAGCTCTATATAGTGAGTAAAAACAAGACCTAGGACTAATTGTGACTCAGATCATAAGCTCCTTATTGCCAAATTCAGGCTTAAATTGAAGAAAGCAGGGAAAACTACTAGGTCATTCATGTATGACCTAAATCAAATCCTTTATGATTTTACAATGGAGGGAATGAATAGATCAAAGTGGTTAGATCCAGTAGAAAGAATGTCTAAAGAACTATGGACAGAAGTTCATAACATTGTGTGGATGCAGTGACCAAAATCAGCCCAAAGAAAAAGAAATGCCAGAAAGCAAGTGACTGTTTGACAAGATTTAAGAAAAAGCTGAGGAAAGAAGAGAAGTGTGCCGTAGTCCATGGGGTCAAAAAGAGTAGGACATGACTTAGTTACTGAACACAAAAGTAGCACAACGATAGTAGAGCTAGAGCAAAATGAAGACTTTGGATATTAAGACAGATTTTTGACAACAGAGAAGACTAAAAGTAACTAAGGTGCTGCGCTGAAGGGAAAGTGTTACTCAAAACCAATGTATCAAATTTCAACTCAAGCAACTGATGGGAAGTTATGATGTAGATCTAGCAGGGAAAGATTACCAAAGAAAGAGATGGGAATATCAAGAGCAGGAAAGAAGACATTTTTGACATGTTAAATTTGAGACTACCTCAAGAAGTCTACACAGGCATGCTAAGAAAGAAGTCAGGGCTTTAGAGAACTCAGATAAATTAAGTTTCAACAAAATACAATGCATGTTGATGAAATAGAGAAACTAATGGTATAAGGGAAATTAGGAAAAACATCTTGGAAAAAAAAAGAGGGAGGGTGTTGTTATAATTATAGAACATTGAATCTAAGTTACTTAGGAAATGAAGTTAACATATATGATAGAGAAATAGCAGGTCATAAAAAAAAATCAATTGGAGTTTTCAATAAGGTCAAAATGTTGGTAGAAAAGAGACTGAACTAGATCATGATGAGAGTATCCTGTCATGTTTTGTTTTCACCTATCTCTGAGTCATAAATTAAATGGTAATTAAACAAAAATATACTCATTTGAGAGGACTTTAAGGTTAGTAGTGTCATCAGGTCATGACTGAGTTCTGTTATAAAGAGGTAGATGCCATACAGAAGTAGTATGAAAATTTTAGAAATTTTTCTGGTTATAGATCTTATCAGTAAAACATAGCACAGGATGGTTTTAGAGGTTGTGTAAATATAAGGAATTTTGTCAGATGAATGGATGTGAATGATGTGAAGTGGACTGGTGGCTTGGGTTTCTAATGGTGTGCAAGGTGTGTGATGAGGGATCTATTATGCATGGTTTGCTAGTGGTGTGAGGGGTGCACGAGGCTTAGGAAGTCCGTCATGATGGTCCCTTGAGTAAAGGCAGGAAATCAGTGCAGTGTGGATGGTGAGGGGCCTCTGACCATTTTCACTCTAGTCCTAGGGGAGTAGTGGCCAAGGTGATGAGTGTGACTAAGGACCTGGTTAATGGATGACTTCTTTTGGTGACTGGTTCTTCTGGGAACCTTTTAATCCAACAACTTGTCTATGGCACACAGCTTTTCCTTCTATAGGAAATAATGAACTTCCTGTTTTTTAAAGTGATAGTGCATGTTGTGGCCAGACTGGGTGGGGGCTTAGACAGTTTCTCCTCTGTACAGCAGTGCTGTATAAAGAGATTATATATATATATATATATATATATATATATATATATATATATGATTTAACATAGTTGAACTCCGGGAGTTGGTGATGGACAGGGAGGCCTGGCGTGCTGCGATTCATGGGGTGGCAAAGAGTTGGACACGACTAAGCGACTGAACTGAACTGAATATTTGTGGGTATCTTCTGGCTTCCCTGGTAGCTCAGATAGTAAAGAATCCACCTGCAATTCAAGAGATCTGGGTTTGATCCATGGGTCAGGAAGACCCCATGGTAAAGGGAATGGCTACCCACTCCAGTATTCTTGCCTGGAGAATTCCATTGACTGAAGAGCCTGGTGGATTACAGTCCCTGGGATCTCAAAGAGTCAGACAAACTCAGCAACTAACCATGCATGTGTGGTGTCTTCAGGCAGGGTTGGCTCAACACCTATGAAGTAACTGGATTCCAGCTCTTTTCATTTTACAAATGAACTGATATAATATGTATACCTACTCACACAAATCAATTCATATATATCATATTAAATATATTGATAAATTAAATGTATATTAATGTTTCTAGTGTACACATACACATATAAACATATACAAAAATATATATCAAAAAAGAAAAGTAAAAATATATATATAACTACAAATTCTAATACTTTCCTTCCCATAAAGAACAAATCTTTCTAAGCTTTTTGGAGCATGGCTGTTAAAGTTTTAGAGAACACTCAGAGTATATAGTTTAAGAAACCCACTATCAAACTTAAAAGTTATTTGGAATTAGAATCAGTCACACATGCTGATATAAATATATATAATAAGGATGTATTTCATTCTTCTGAAAAATCATAGGGAAATTTTGGAATTCACAAATAGTATGTGAAAAAGAATCTCTAAAATAACATGTATTTCTCATGAGATTAAGCTTATTTTTAGCCTTGTGAAATCTGATTTATGGGTTTACTGGTTAGTATGAGATTTGTTTTATTTGTTTGCCCCTGACTGCTTTCAGAATTAGCATGAATGCACATTTAAATATTTTCTATTCAGTTCAGGTCAGTCGCTCAGTCATGTCCGACTCTTTGCAACCCCATGAACGGCAGCATGTCAAGCCTCCCTGTCCATCAGCAATTACCAGAGTCCACCCAAACCCATATCCATTGAGTCAGTGATGCCATTCAGCCATCTCATCCTCTGTTGTCTCCTTCTTCTCCTGCCCTCAATCTTTCCCAACATCAGGGTCTTTTCAAATGAGTCAGCTTTTCACATCAGGTGGCCAAAGTATTGGAATTTCAGCTTCAACATCAGTCCTTCCAATGAACACCCAGGACTGATTTCCTTTAGGATGGACTGGTTGGATCTCCTTGCAGTCCAAGAGACTCTCAAGAGTCTACTCCAACACCACAGTTCAAAAGCATCTATTTTTGGTGCTTAGCTTTCTTCACAGTCCAACTCTCACATCCATACATGACTACTGGAAAAACCATAGCCTTGACTAGATGGATCTTTGTTGGCAAAGTAATGTCTCTGCCTTTTAATATGCTGTCTAGGTTGGTCATAACTTTCCTTCCAAGGAGCAAATGTCTTTTAATTTCATGGCTGCAATCACCATCTGCAGTGATTTTGGAGCTCAGAAAAATAAAGTCAGCCACTGTTTCCACTGTTTCCCCATCTCTTTCTCATGAAATGATGAGACTGGATGCCATGATCTTAGTTTTCCGAATATTGAGCTTTAAGCCAACTTTTCACTCTCCTCTTTCACTTTCATCAAAAGGCTCTTTAGTTCTCCTTCTGTAATATTTATTTATAAACATAAACCCAATATACATCTTACTATGGCACCCAATTTGATTCTAAGTCTTCAAATTCACTCCCTCTTTATCCCCATTATCCCTATTTGAATAGAACTCCAATCATCCCATATTTGGTTTGCTTCAATAGCCTTTTCTTTCTGTCTAATCATACTCCATTTCACTTTTGACACAATCTGTGACTCATCACCATATTTTGATTCTAAATTTATCTCTTACTTTGTAGCTGTCAGGGTTGTTTATCACATTGGATTTTAATCCCTTGGCAAATCATTTATTGTGCTTTATTTTTTTTTAAACAACCTGTTTTCTACTATAAACTTAAATTTGTCTTCCTTTATATAGTAACATAAAAACTTTATTCCAAAAGTTCAACTTCCTATTTTATCCTACATAGCTTATTTCTCTTTCTTATTCTGTGTCCTGTTTGATCTTGTTTGTTCAGCCTTCCTCTTTTATGACTTGCCTTTATATGATGGTAAAAGTATATCTCCCAAATTCCTTTTTGAGAAAGCAATATAATTGTTAAGAAGTTAGCTTAAGTAGAACCATGAGTATTCTCAAAGACACAAAGGCAGACTATAAGACTGTGCCCATTGGAGGATAAATCCTGTAAAATGGAAGCACTTTTGTTTGAAGTGGGATAAGCAAACTTAAAAGTAAGACATGGGCTCAGGCTGAGATGATCTGCATCACAAAGAGGATAATTTGAAAGTCTCTGGGAACTCCAGGGGAGGGGGAAAAGAAATCTAGCAAGATTGCAACTGTAATGGAAATATGTGAGGAAAAAATCTGAGTAGGGACATTGGATACTGGAAAGTTAATGTATTGAAAGAAATTTTGTATTTATTTATTTGATGAAGGCGAAAGTGAAAATTGCTCACTTGTGTCTGACTCTTTGCGACCCCATGGACTATATAGTCCATGGAATTCTCCAGGCTGGAATACTGGAATGGGTAGCCTTTCCCTTTTCCAGGGGATCTTCCCAACCCAGGGATGGAACCCAGACTGCAGGTGGATTCTTTACCAGCTGAGCCACAAGGGAAGCCCAAGTATACTGGAGTGGGTAGCCTATCCCTTCTCCAGGGGATCTTTCCAACCCAGGAATCAAACTGGGGTCTCCTGCATTGCAGGCGGATTCTTTACCAACTGAGCTATGTTTATTTGGTAGAAATATAGAATTTTTTCCTGTGCTCAAACACTAGTTACTGTCATCATTTTCTTCTTATTTTTAATTCACTGAAAAATGATAAAGAGGGGACTTCCCTGGTAGTCCAGTGGCTGGGACTCCATGCTCTCATTATGGGGGACCTGGATTCCATCACTGCTCAGGCAAGTGAAGCTCCTGCATTCAGCAGCTAAAGACCAGGTACAGCCAAATAAATAGATATTTTTTAATGATGTAAATATAGCAGTCAGATTCTAAAAATACCACACAGATCTTGGATATTTGAATCTAAATCTATGGATTGCCACATTCCATCACTTGATTTTACTCTATTCCTTTCTCCCTAGTGCTATATAATTATAATTCCCAGGAAGATGCTTAGAATAGATAAAGGTTCTTCCTAAATAATTGCTGATATAAATTGATAGCCTTTTTCATTTGTGCATTTACATAACACTTTTTAAAACTAAACATCAACAATTTTATATTTAGACTAAATTATCCAGTAGTTATTTGACAGTCACAATTTGATTTAGAAGAGAAATTGATCATGTTCCTAGAAACTGCTGCCATATCCTACAACTAATAATTTTCATATAAATGATAATGAATCATAGACAGATATAACTACTAATGAAAACATTCACAAATATCTATTTATAAGTATAAAATACCAATATTATTTCAAGTCTTTATATATAATAAGAGAATATAATTGGTATAAAACTCTTGAATCCCTTACTGATGACTTTCTGAAGGAAGTTTTTTATTTTGATTAGAGTTACTTATTAATTCCATTATTTATAAATTGCATACATATATGTAAAAACTATGTATATATGTCTTAATGCATGCATTCAGGTCTATCTATCAATATCTATCTATAAAATCAACAGTGACTATTTTAGGAAGTGAAAGGTATTGAGTCGACTATCATAGTTCCATTACTGGCATAATTATTCACCATTATACAAAACAGTCAGTAATTCCATGAGTCTTTTTGGAAAGACAAACAAAGATATTTTGAAGTGCATACTATTTACTGACTTTGAAATAAAATACACTGAAAAATATGAAATTACTGTTTGTATCTGTCTTCAGTTTTTTATATCCTCAGTCCTCAAGCAACTGACATAAAGCACGGCTGATTCCCATTGCTCCATTTTTTATAAACCAGCTGAAACAATCTCTAGATACCCAAGATTGATCTGGATGGATTAACTTTGACTACTGATAGCAACACCACCATGAATCAGACACAACATCCAATGTTGTACAGTGGAAAGGCTGCCTGTGGCAACATATTAAAAAGAAAAATGGTAGCACTGCTTAAAACTTTCAGATGTTAACAATTCCACAGGCTTTACCACCATTGCGTACTTCTTCCTAATCAAAGCTTTTAATATTAGATAACTATGTTGTTTTCAGCACTGCATACTTTATGGCCATGATACACTACATGATACACTAAAGTAATTGACATTTGGAAATAGTCATACTGACTGTATTTTACAATGAGAAATTATCTCAGATCCATTTTATTCTTGTTTTGTGACCTAGTTGAACAGACAGTGTCTCAGCTGTTCCTCAGTCAATAGCCAGTCTGTGTGTCAGAACATTCAAACTCCTTAATAAAAGCTGCTGCCCAGGACCCTTTAACATTTTTGATAATACAGAGTGTCTTCAATAAAAAATTGTATCCCACAATCACACCCATAGTACACTCTCATGGCCATTTTTGAGTTTTACATTTCAGTCTTCAAAGTAAATTCTCTAAGTCCTCTTTACTCACTATGGGAAATATTACAATTTTCTCCAAACACTGGTGCATGTCATATTTATTAATTAAATGAAAACTTGTTCTGATAATTTTTTCTAAGTGCCTAGTAGAGTTTTAGGCAGTTTAAGAAAGATTTAAAACCATTCCCAAATATAAATTTGCAATATTAACCTCACCAGGTTTAGCCCCACCATGTATTTTCCTGATATTTCTAATGTCTTAATCTTTCTGTGCTTTGAATTTACATATATGAGTGAAGACACATCTTCTTTCTCTACAGTTTTTTTTTCTTTTCCTTATATTT
Source organism: Odocoileus virginianus (assembly GCF_023699985.2). Lineage (NCBI taxonomy): Eukaryota > Metazoa > Chordata > Mammalia > Artiodactyla > Cervidae > Odocoileus > Odocoileus virginianus. The sequence goes on along the minus strand of NC_069685.1, from coordinate 35,554,409 downwards.
TAAAATATGAAATAAAAAATGAATTATTCTTCACCCTTATTCAGTCTGGGTGGCCAAATACTATTCTACTTTAATAAAGCCTTTTAGACCCACTCTCTTGCTAACTGTGCCAGTGTACAAATTCAGGCCCTCATCTTCTTTCACTACTGGACTGCATTAGATGTCCTGTCAAGAATTTCTCTGTGCTCCTTCTTTCCTTGGTATAATCTATTCCAAAAATCCATTTAAAGTACACTTAGATTTCAAGTCACTACCTACCACCTAGACAAACTCATGACAAAATAAATGTTTAATAAATATCTTGCATATGTTTAAAAATACTTTAATTTTTAATTTGACCACAAGGTCAATTTGCACCAGTTTCGTCAATGGCAGGCACAGTACTGTGTACATTGATACAACTGCCCACCTGCCTCCACTGCCTACCTTGTCCCTGCTCTAGACTGTCTGCACTGGCTTTCATTAGCTCTCTCATATTCTTCCCTTTTTCTCTCTTGACTTCTGGGACAAGAAACATACATACTAGACCTTTTCATGTTATTTAACATAGATCAAATTGCCAGTATCCACTGGATCAATGAAAAAGCAAGAGAGTTCCAGAAAAACATCTATTTCTGCTTTATTGACTACGCCAAAGCCTTCGACTGTGTGGATCACAATAAACTGTGGAAAATTCTGAAAGAGATGGGAATACCAGACAACCTGACCTGCCTCCTCAGAAACCTGTATGCAGGTCAGGAAGCAACAGTTAGAACTGGACATGGAACAACACACTGGTTCCAAATAGGAAAAGGAGTATGTCAAGGCTGTATATTGTCACCCTGCTTATTTAACCTATATGCAGAGTACATCATGAGAAATGCTGGGCTGGAAGAAGCACAAGCTGGAATCAAGATTGAAGGGAGAAATATCAATAACCTCAGATATACAGATGACACCATCCTTATGGCAGAAAGTGAAGAGGAACTAAAAAGCCTCTTGATGAAAGTGAAAGAGGAGAGTGAAAAAGTTGGCTTAAAGCTTAACATTCAGAAAACTAAGATCATGGCATCTGGTCCCATCACCTCATGGGAAATAGATGGGGAGACAGTGGAAACAGTGTCAGACTTAATTTTTTTGGGCTCCAAAATCACTGCGGATGGTGATTGCAGTCATGAAATTAAAAGACGCTTACTCCTTGGAAGGGGAGTTATGACAACCTAGACAGCATATTAAAAAGCAGAGACATTACTTTGCCAACAAAGGTCTGTCTGGTCAAGGCTCTGGTTTTTCCAGTGGTCATGTATGGATGTGAGAGTTGAACTGTGAAGAAAGCTGAGCACCAAAGAATTGATGCTTTTGAACTGTGGTGTTGGAGAAGACTCTTGAGAGCCCGTTGGCCTGCAAGGAGATCAAACCAGTCCATCCTGAAGGAGATAAGTCCTGGGTGTTCATTGGAAGGACCGATGCTGAAGCTGAAACTCCAATACTTTGGCCAACTCATGTGAAGAGTTGACTCATTGGAAAAGACCCTGATGCTGGGAGGGATTGGGGGCAGGAGGAGAAGGGGATGACAGAGGATGAGATGGCTGGATGGCATCACCGACTCGATGGGCATGAGTTTGAGTAAACTCCGGGAGTTTGTGATGGACAAGGAGGCCTGGTGTGATGCGATTCATGGGGTCTCAAAGAGTCGGACACGATTGAGCGACTGAACTGACAAATAGTGGTGTTGAACACATTTTCATGTACCTCTTGGCCATCTATATGTTTTCTTTGGAGAAATGTCTGTTTAGATCGCCTGCCCATGTGTTTATATAGATGATATTAAGCACACAAACCACACTTGCAGAAACTAAGATTCAGAACCTCTAAGGCAGGTTCTAACGAGTTCTATTAGAAATCTTGAATCACTGTGTTTTAATAGAGTTCATTAGAACCTGCCTTAGAGGTTCTGAATCTTAGTATCTGAAAGGAGGGTTAGTTGTCTTTATTTTAAAAACCACATTAAGTAAAAATGAAGCCGAGCCATGGCTATGCATCATGCACTGGGAGCCAGGGGGTTCTATCCCTATATTTCTACCATCTGGCATGATGTATGAACTTAAGCAGGCAGTCAGAAAATCTCTCTTGAGTTTATAAAATATACAGCTCTCCTGCATTTTACATATACACAATTTACATAACTATCATTTGCTTAAATCATATTTGCATATAAATGTATTTGTTGTGACTCATTATCATTTTAAAAGGGGATCACATCTAAGGTGCAACAATCAGGATGCCTATGCATTTGTGATGCCAGGTTGGTGGGACATATTTTTTCAGTGGTTTACTTGCATACAAAATACCCAATTACATAATCTTTTGCCGCACATACTTTGATTTTGTATGAAAGATGATGAAAACATGCTCATATGTCTTCTTGTAAACAGTCTTGGTCTGAAATATTTTTCCAAAGATAAAACATTATAAGAAACTTGCAGGGCTTCCCTGGTGGCTCATTGGTAAAGAATCAGCCTGCCAATGCAGGAGATATGGGTTTGATCCCTAGTCCAGTGAAATCACACGTGCCATGGAGAAACAGCCTGTGAGCCACAACCATTGAACCTGACCTCTAGAGTCCAGGAGCCGCAACTACTGAGCCAATGTGCCTGCAACTATTGAGCCCAAACACCTACAACTACTGAAGTCTGTATGCCCAGAGCCTGTGCTCTGCCACAAGGAAAGCTGTTGCAATGAGAAGCTGGCCCACCGCAAAGAAGACTAGCCCCTGCAGTAACAAAGATGAAGCACAGCCAAAAATAAATAAATAAAGCTATTTTTTAAATCGTGAGAATTTTATATTATGCTTGGCTTTGTTAAATGCAAATGAGTTACATTAACATGACCAAGCTGTCACTAGAGAATAAATCAAGATTTATAGGACAAAATAAGCATTCTCGTATTTAAAAGAAGGATAGCATCATCACTACTCAAAAGGTAGATGTAAGCTTCACTGTAGTTTTGTCATCACTTTTTATTTTAGTCTGGTGATTTGTGATGTAGATGTATTATTCTATCTGGTATTTTTTATTTTTATTTAATCTTGGCAGACTTGCAAGCCCTTCAGCCGAGGATTTAACCACAAAGAAAACAGAATTTAAGAACTAGTCATTCAGCATCAAAGTATTAGACAAGCTGTGCAATGTCTGCTTTGATAATAATGCATTTTCAAAAATTGAAAAGCTTCAAGAATAATATATTTTAGAGATAACCATGTGTTATACACTGGGTTTAGGTGACCTTACTTTAGAAAGCCTCCCTTGCTTCACTTTCAAATGAGAAAGCTCTACTGTATTATTTTGCATTCTTTGCCTTAGCACAGATAAATTTAATAATTTGAATGTGGTTTTTCTTGCCTTTCAGTGTTGGTTATGTAAATCACCATCTTATAGACTGAATTATTTCCTTCTCATTCATTTATGCTTTCCATGATCACCTGTTGGATGCCTTCAGTGTGAAATATTATTAGAAATTATTTAAAATATTCCAAATGCAGACCATGATCTTTGCCCTCCAGATTTAGGACACTGATAGAAAGCAATGCTACAAAAATAACCTCAGACAATTAACAGAGCATAAATTCACCATACATTTATTCTAGTCTCAAAACTACTAATTAGATACTAAGCTAGGAGAATAATTTGATTCTACTGCCTCTCAACTGTTTCACCTAATATGTGAAAATAAGTTAACCTGTAGGCACAGCTCTAAAACAAGTTCTCAGTGGGTTCATGAGTTGTGCTTCCATGTATAGATCACTTGATCACAATTTCCTTACCTATAAAATGAGAAGACAAAACTGACCTTTCTCACCATAAATAGTCACAGTCCTATAGCATGCTGTAACCACAGCAGAATTATTTGTTGTGAACAACAGTAAGACTCTTCTCAGGAGCTGCATCCAAGATAGCTAAACATACCTAGCTTCTATTTCAGGAGAAATATGAAGAGAGACCCTGAACTTTATTCTATAGCCATTTCATAAAATCTTTAGATGGAAAATTATTCTTAAAATCAATTTTGTTCTATAATTTTATCTATTCTATTCATAAATAAAGAATTCAAAAGATAGCTAATGAAAACTACCAGTGTGTGGGGTCTTTGTTAAGAAAATTTGGGAATCAATTTTTGATACACTGATTAATAATCCACTTAGCTATCAACGGTCATTTAAAACATTGTAAAACAAGAATTTCTCAACATTTGACACTAATGCCAAGATTTAATCTTGATGTTTCAAAACTGAATCTTTTTCATTAGATACCTTCCTGGGGATCTTCAGCACGAATTGTAAAAACCTTAGACCAGGCATAACTGTCCACAATTTATGACTTGCTAGTAATTCTTACTTAGTGACAGAATGAAAAATAAAATACCCGTTTTGAAGATGTTTCTGCAGTCACTTCCAGATGCTTTGTTCTCTGGAGCCATCTTAATCTTCTGTTCTCCAGGTAAAGCTCCTTCCTTTTGTCCATGTGGCAATAATCCTATTAGTGAGATAAATGGAAGTTCATCTCTCCATTGGACAACAACTCAGGAAGACCTGAACAAAGTAACCTGGTCCTCAAAATTGTAAAAATGTTGAAAAGAAGTGATATTTCCTTTGCACATTTACACATACATACTGATACAAAGTCTTGTACATGTGCACACACACACACACACACACACACACATACACACACACACACACACACATTTATTTCCCAAGTCAATTAGAGTACCTGGGGCTTTTCCATCTGGATGCATTATGTTGTAACCCATTATGCTACTCTGAGAAATATCAGTCTTCTCTTCAAAACTTAACTCCATATTTTCAGTTATCAGGAAATTTTCAAATGGTAATATATCAAACACACTCTGAGGCATTCTTCACTGAGCCACACTTTTTAAAATTCCCTCCCTTTGTGTGCAGATGGAATCTGTGATTTGCTTTTAGCTCACAGAATATGGAGAAAAGGTGAAGATGGTTTTCAAACGTACTTAAGATTTCAACTCATTTGATTTTAAGTTATGCAAAAGGGAGAAAACTCGGTCTATGTGGACCTCATTTCATCAAATTTAATCCCTTAAGAAAGAATTTTGTCTCTCTCAATAGCAGCATATTATAGACTTCAAAGTTGCCAAGAGACTAGACCTTAATTGTTCTCATACAAAAGTAAATATTAATCATATGATGAGATAGAGGTTTACCTATAATACAGAGGTCATCATATGGCAATATATGTCAAATCAATGCATCATACACCTTGAATTTTCACACTATTATGTGCCAATTGTATCTCAATAGAACTGAAAAAAAAAATCAAAACCCTCCCCTCAGAGATAAATGGCTCATATTTATGCAGAGAGATGAAAGAATGGAGGGAATGATGATATCTATCTCTTCATACCCGAAGTTACCTGAACCAAGATTCCTGCCCAGATAGAGACAATGTATTCTTGCTTTCTCTAGGAGAATTATTAAAAGAGAAATCACTATCAAAATAAGGAAAGCTAACTTTCTATTTGTCATGCTCAGTGAAAAGTGTATTATTTGCCTGTTTATTGTTTATGGGTACATGCAAAGTCCTTTATATTTTATATACTACGTCATTGTTATATGTTACTAAGTTTTATAGATGGTATTGTTATGCCCAAAAGTGAAAGTGTTACTTGCTCAGTCATGTTCAACTCTTTGCAACCCCATGGAATTTTCCAGGCAAAAACATTGGAGTGGGTTGACATTTCCTTCTCCAGGGGATCTTCCTGACCCAGAGATTGAACCCAGGTCTCCTGCATTGCAGGCAAATTCTTTACCATTTGAGCCATCAGGGAAGCCCTGATGTTATTATATATGTTATACCTATATGCTATGCCTATAAACATATTATTGAATACTATATTATTATAATGTGTCATAATATTGAATCCAAGAGCAGACATCTCTCATTTTTTATATTTTTGTTGCTCTTGGGAGGAAATGAAAAGGTCTATATTTAAGTTAATAATTATTAAAACATCATGACAGACTTCTTGATTCACTTATTTGACACTTTGGTGGTGCTATCTCTAAATTAAATGTAGACCTGTGCATATGTTATACATGCGCAATACTGATAATCTTGCTATGTCATGTAGATATCCTTGAGAAACTGAGATAAATCTCAAATTCAATATCACATTATTTTCATATGAGGCTTATACTTGGTTTTGTGAAAATATTGTTTACATATTAATAGATTTATTCAATGCTATCCTTGGGAGGTGACCATTTGTTACTGTACATTTTAACAGGGAAGGAAACAAAGGAATGTGGAAATATTCTGACTGCAATGTATTTACACAGCTAGTAAGTAATGATAGGTGGTTTTCTTGACATAGCCAACTGTACCTCACACTGCATCTGGACTTACCTGGGCCATCACTATTTTTAAAGTATGACTTATAATCTATACAAGAGTTCTATATAAAATAAAATGCATTTGCTAATTGTTACATATGATTATCAGTTATCTATCCATGTATCTATTTTATAAAACTTTAGCAATCTCTCTTTGAGCAATCTATTTCCTGTCTATATTGATACTACTTAAAAAGATAGCGGTATACTTTCGTAACTATTGATTTTAAGTAATTTGTTTTCTCATATCTCATGCTACAAGTGAAAAAGTCAAATTCTCCTAATCAATCTAGTCTTTCTTAATATTGGTCTTAATGTATGGAAGGAAAGCACACTTCATTACTTGTTATGCATCTCAGTTTAGTTCAGTTCAGTCACTCAGTCATGTCCGACTCTTTGCAACCCCATGGACTGCAGCACATCAGGTCTCTCTGTCCATCACCAACTCCCAGAGTTTACTCAAACTCATGTCCATTGAGTCAATGATACCGTCCAACCATCTCATCCTCTGTCGTCCCCTTCTGCTCCTGCCTTCAATCTTTTCCAGCATCAGGGTCTTTTCCAAAGAGTCAGCTCTTCGCATTAGGTGGCCGAAGTATTGGAGTTTCAGCTTCAGCATCAGTCTTTTCAATGAATATTCAGGACTGATTTCCTTTAGGATGGACTGGTTGGATCTCCTTGCAGTCCAAGGGACTCTCAAGAGTCTTCTCCAACACCATGGTTCAAAAACATCAATTCTAATGACTCTTGTCCAAGTACCTTAAACAATAAAGAAATAATGAAACATCTTGAATTTGTTCATATCTTGAATATGCGATTACTTTCATATTGACATTTAGGGAATGGCATTGTATATAGTGTATATTTACATGACAGATTAGGAGAGAAACTGTAGTGTGAAAAAATACTTGTGGTAAATACAACTCTGTAAAAATATGTGTATGTTTTTTAGATTTACCTAAGAAATTCCAATATCAGTGAACCCAATAAGTAGGAAAAAATTTCAGGTTGCTTAAAATAAATATATTATTATCTCCTATGGAAAATTTATAAAAAGAGAGTAGTTCCACAATCTATAAAAAGGCACAGACAGGATAGTTATAACAAAAAGTCTTTCCATAAATCTTTTGTTTATTCTTCTGTTTAAATTGCCATATTTTTTTATTTTTGACTGTGTTCTGATTTTAAATTTGGTGTCGTTTATGTCACCAACTGACTTATTATAAACTATAAAACAGAGGGAGATATTTAGACAGGATGTTTTATTACTTATATTTAAGTGATCTTTAAGTAGCTTTATTTCAGATATTTATCTTCAGAATATAAGACACTCATTGTAAATAATGATGATTTTATTTCATATCAAGATAATTTAATCAGTGCTTGTGTGATTTTTCTTGAAAATTCAGCAAAACTGGTAGCAATAAAATAACTCATTTAATATATTCATCAAGTCAACAATTTTCTTCAGTTTTTTGGAATTTTGCATAGATTTTCCATGCGTTTTTAGGTTTAATTCCTTGTTAATATGCAGGATCTTGTTGATTTCCTTAATTTTATGGAAATCTTCTCCTTCTACTAAGGACATTTCCATTACCACTTTGAAATAAAGAAAATCATCATATATTTCAAACTACATGTTTTCCACCATCACCCTTAACCCTTTTCAAAATTACTAGCCGGTGGTTTTAATTTTAAGGATTATATGCTTCAAATACAATAACATAAAGTGACATTATTGCCTTGACAACAATGATAATTTCTATGCATCTTTAGGCTTATGTCTCAGTTCAGTTCAGTTCAGTTGTTCAGTTGTGTCTGACTTGTTGCAACCCCAGGCCTCCCTGTCCATCACCAACTCCTGGAGTCCACCCAAACCCATGTCCATTGAGTCGGTGATGCCATTCAACCATCTCATCCTCTGTCATCCCCTTCTCTTCCTGCCCTCCATCTTTCCCAGCATCAGGGTCTTTTCATATGAGTCAGCTCTTCGCATCAGGTGGCCAAAGTATTGGAGCTTCAGCTTCAACATCAGTCCCTCCAATGAACACCCAGGACTGATCTCCTTTAGGATGGACTGGTTGGATCTCCTTGCAGTCCAAGGGACTCTCAAGAGTCTTCTCCAACACCACAGTTCAAAAGCATCAATTCTTCTGCACTCAGCTTTCTTTATAGTCCAACTCAAACATCCATACATGACCACTGGAAAAACCATAGCTTTGATTAGACGGACCTTTGTTGACTAAGTAATGTCTCTGCTTTTTAACATGCTGTCTAGGTTGGTAATAAAATATAGTATTTACATTATAAAAATGTGGCATGTCAAATTTGCTATCTAAGGACCTCTTCATATATTCTATGAATCCATGAATCCAATCTCATCTTTGTCTGTTACTGACTGTAATAGGGCTTCCCTATTACAGGGAAGCTTCCCTATTACAGTGGCTCAGACGGTAATATACCTGCAATGCAGGAGACCCGGGTTCAATTCCTGATTCCTGGGTTGGAAAGATCCCTGGAGAAGGAAATGGCAACCCACTCCAATATTCTTGCCTGGAAAATCCCATGGACTGAGGAACATGGAGGGCTACAGTTCATGGGGGTCACAAAGAGTTGGACACGACTGAGCAACTAACTCCCAGACTTAGTTTTCTATTGCTGCTATAACAGATTATGGCAGACTTGGTAACTTAAAACACACATAGTTCTGGGTGCCAGGAATCTAACATGGCTGTACCAGGGCAGCATTCCTACTGGATACACTAGAGGAAAATCTATGTCCTTGTCTTATCCATGTACTAGACGCTTCCTATACTCTCTGGATGCAGTCCCTTTCTCTGCAGCCCTGCAGTCCCTGCAGTTAGGAATCTCCTAATTCCTTACTCCTCCTTCGCTGCTACTGCATCATTTTCACTCTAACAGGGATCTTCTGGCAACAACCCTTGTGATCAACTTGAGCCCATCCAGATAATACAAGATAACCTTCCCATCCCAAGGTCTGTAATCACATCCGCAAAGTCTCTTTTAACATGCAGAGTGATATAGCCTGGTTCTGAGGAATTAGGAATGACTGTCCCTCTGGGGCATTATTTAGTTCATCATATTTACTTCATTTTCCACCATTTGGATGAGAAAAATTCATTCTGAAAACTTTCAACTGGAAAACTTCAACATGACTCTCAATCTATTGTCATCTTTGATAGTTACTGAAAATATTTTACATTTGGTCACTTTTAATTTATTAACACATTCAGAATAATTTATTGAGCACCTATTACATGTCAGGTTCTGAGCTTGTGTGCCACAGACAAAATGGTGAACCAAATAAACATTTTTTTTCATTCAATGACTATTTCTTCCATGCTCCCTTCTGTCTGTCACTGCTATAGTTCCTGGCAACACATAAGTGATCAAGAGAATTAAGGTTCCTTTTTCATATTGTTATGGTGTGGTGGTGAATTAGATTAAAGGAAAACTAAGAAATTTTTCAGAGAGTGATGTCTTCTTTACAAACAGCTAATGAACTGTGGCAGATATATACTATTTAGTCACTGTTTAATGCATTAGCAGGGAGTGCTTCCCTGAGCAGGTGACATTTAAGCTAAGAAACAGATAACATTAATGACCCAGACATGCAAATATCATGTTTCATAAAGAGGAAATAGCTATTGCAAAACCCTCCAGGGAAGAGAATTTGCCCTTTTCCTCCTACACACCAAAGAACACGAAATATAATGTCATTTTAAGTAACACAGTATGTCCAACGAGTGCGGTGTCCAGATCAGTGGGAGCACCGGGACCTGCTTGGGGAGCCAGCCAGTCCCTCTCACCTGGACTCACTTTGGTGCCCTGCTCTCTCTGACTTCCCCTTCTTCACTCCTTTTTGCTGTGTGTAGACTGTTTTCCTCCCTGGCCATTATTTTATGACTATATTGTTAACAAGTACTGCTCACCATACGGCAGGACAATAAATCAAAAGATAAAGTGTAGGAGCAAGAAATAGTGATTTTACTCAGAAAGCCAGCAGACCAAGACAATGGTGGACTGGCGTCCTAAGGAAAAAAAAAAAAAAAAAAATATTCCCCTAGTTAGAATTCAAGCTTCTTTTATACTAAAAGGGGAGAGAATGTGACTGATTGTTACAAACTTCTTGGTGTCAAAATCCTTTCTTCTTGCAGTTGTTCAAGTATACCAGATATTCCTATTAAAGCCCAATAAGATAAATGTTATTCTCTACTCTGTAGCTTTTTATCTATATATGAGTGGAAGAGTGTTATACCTTTAAAGATTAGAGTCTTGAGAAAGGGCTCTCATGTGTATTTCAGGCTGTACACCACATTCTTTCACAAAGATGCAGAGCCAGCAGGACTCAGCACAAGTGACAAAGCACATGGGTTAGACCTAAAGGGACAGATCCATTATGGAGTCAGGCTTGTTTTGTCTCTTATACTATCATCCCTGCTTTATCATTATCAATATCCATCACTAACTTCCCAATTCCTTTAATTATCCAGTTCTCTATCCCTATGCTATATGTTGAATTGTGTTCCCCAAATTCATGCATTTGAGTCTTAACTCCCTGGATTTCAGAGTGACTTTACTTGGAAATAAGTTTGTAGCAGATAGAACTAGTTAAGATGAGGTCTTTAGTTTGGGCCTTAATCCAATATGCCTGTGTCCTTATAAAAATTGGAAATTTGGACACAGAAACATGTATATATAGAGAGAATGCAATGTAGAGAGGCATAGAAGAAAGGCTGCATGAAGATAGAAAAATCACTGACGAAGTTTCACATACTTAGGACTGGGAAAATCATTCTGGCTTATACATGAGTTAACTTGAATTTTGTGCTAACTAAAGCAGCCTGTTTTCAGCCTATCAAAGATATATTGTATATCTGATTTAATTATTGAAGAAAAGGGTATACTGACCAGAAGTAAGTAACATTCATGTTGAAAATAAAGATTAAAAGCCTTCCTTCCTGAGATACCAATGCTGTTCCTCCTTTGATGATAAGACTCTTGCCAGATGCCAAGACCATACTCTGTATCTACTGATCTGTTTTTATTCCAAACCTTGAAGGAATTCATCCTTGACTCATTTGATGTTCTTTGTTCTGACAAGTCATAAAACTGTGCTGAAAATCATGCTTATCCCAAACAGCTCCTTAGCTTTATCTGAAAGGCTGCCTTCTGGACAATAGTCCACAGTTTAGCTCAAATAAAATTATTTTTTATTCCTAGAATAGACTGCTTATTGATTTTTTTTCTGCCAATATCTGGTAATATTTCAGGTCACATTTTTTGGTCAATATTTTTTTTAAATTGAAGTATAGTTGATTTACAATATTGTGCTCCTTTCTGCTGTGCAGCAAAGTGATTTAGTTATACATATATTAGATTCTTTTTAAAATAGTCTTTCCATTATAGTTTATCACAGGATATTGAATATAATTCCTTGTGCCATAAGTAGGAACTCATCTATCCATTCCACATATAATTGTTTGCATCTGTTATTCCCAAACTCTTCATCCATCTCTCATGATTCACTCTTCCCCCTTGTCAATTATTAGTTTATTTTCTATGCCAATGATTCTTTTCTGTTTCATAAATAACTCCATTTGTGTCACATTTTAGAATTCACATACAAGTGATGTCATATGAATTGTTTATTGATTATTTACATTGATGGTTCCATTTATAATCCACGAAACACCTGAGGCTACCAGAAGCTTGGATAGATATCTGGTACAGATCATGGCCCTGTGATACCTTGATTTTTTTTTTTTCTTCTTTTTTAAAATCCTTTTTATTTTTATTGGTGTATAGCCAGCTAAGAATGTTTCAAGAGTTTCAGATGAACTGAAAAGTGACTCAGCCATATACATATACATGCATTCATTCTCCCCCAATCTCCTCCCACCCATAACATTAAACAGAGTTCCATGTGCTATACAGTAGGTTCTCATTTGTTATCCACTTTAAATATAGAAGTGTTTACATGTCCACCACAAACTACACAATTATCCCTTCCCCTCATATTTCCCCTTACCAACCATAAGTTTGTTCTCCAGGTCTGTGAGTCTGTTTCTGTTTTGTAAATAAGTTCCTTTGTATAATTTCTTTTCAGATTCCACATATTAGGGATATCATATGATAATGTTCCTTCTCTGACTTACTTAACTCAATATGACGATCTCTAGGTTCATCAATGTTGCTGCAAATGACATCATTTCATTGTTTTTAATGGCCAAGTAATATTTCATTATTTATATGTACCACATCTTCTTTATCCATCCCTCTGTCATTGGATATTTAGGTTGCTTCCATGTCTTGGATATTGTATGTTTAGGTGTTCTGCACATTTGTTGATTGGGCTGTTCTGCCTATGTTTTCCTCTATGAGTTTTATAAATTCTGGTCTCACATTTAGGTCTTTAATCCATCTTGAGCTTTTTTTTTTTTTTTTTAGTATTAGGTGTTAAAGAATGATCTAATTTAATTGTTTTCTATGCAGCTGTCCAGCTTTCCCAGCAACATTTCTTTAAGAGACTGTCTTTCCAACATTGTTTAGTTTTCCCCTATTTGAAACAGATTAATTCCTAGATATTTTTGGCTTATTCCTAGATATTTTAAGTTTATTCTCAGACATTTTAATTGACCATAGGTACACAGGTTTACTTCTAAGTTTTCTATCCTCTTCCACTGATTTATATTTCCATTTTCATGCCAGTACCATATCATTTTGATGAATGCAGCTTTGTATTATAGTCTGAAGTGAGGGAGCCTAATTCCTCCAGCTCTGTTTTTCTTTCTAAAGATTGCTTTGGGTATATGAGGTCTTTATTTCTCCAAAAATTTTTAAGAGTTTTTTTGTTCTAATTCTGTTAAAAATGTTGTTGGTAATTTGATAAAAATTGCATTGAATTTGTAGACTGCCATGGGTAGTATAGCCATTTTGACAATATTGATTCTTCCAATTCATTAACACAGTATATCTTTCCATCTGTTTGTTTCCTCTTTGATTTCTTTCTTCAATGTCTTATAGTTTTTAGAGTACAGATTTTTGTCTCCTTATATAGGTCTATTCCCAGATATTTCTTCTTTTTGATGTGATCGTAAATGGAATAGCTTCTTTAATTTCTCTTTCTGATCTTTCATTATTAGTGTATAGAAATGCAAGACTTCTGTGAATTAATTTTATAACCTGCAAATATACCAAATTTTTTGGTGAGTTCTAGTACTTTTATGGTAGTATCTTTAAGATTGTCTTTGTATAATATATGTCATCAACAAACAGTGGCAGCTTAAATTCTTCTTTTCCAATTTGAATTTCCCTTACTTCTTTTTCTTCTCTGGTTGCTATAGCTAGGGCTTCCAAAACTATGTTGAGCAAAAGTGGCAAAGTAAAAGTGAAGTCTCTCAGTCGTGTCCGACTCTTTGGGACTCCATGGACTGTAGCCTACCAGACTCCTCAGTCCATGGAATTTTCCAGGCAACAGTACTGGAGAGGGCTGCCATTTCCTTCTCCAGGGGATCTTCCCAACCCAGGGATTGAACCCAAGTCTCCTGCATTGCAGGAAGATGCTTTACCATCTACACCACCAGGGAAAGGAAATTTGGATTTCCTTTACTTCTTTTTCTTCTCTGATTGCTATAGCTAGGGCTTCATAAACTATGTTGAGCAAAAGTGGAAAGAGTGGATTTTTTTGTCCTATTCCTAACCTTAGAGGAAATGCTTTAAGCTTTCCATCATTGACTGTGATATTAGCTGTAGACTTTGAACTTGTATCATCCAGAACCATGAAATAAATTCTGCTGGCCTCAGCTACTCAATTTGTGTTTCTCACTTATTCCAGCAGCCCTAGGACTCTACTAAATCATGGAATATCCATCCATCACACGCATCTCCATAACCTTGACCTTGTCAAATTTAGAATCCTTGTGCAATTTGAAATCTGAACTTTGAAGTTGCTGGCTATAACTTCTCATGATTCCAGAATTTTGCTTGTCTACTCCCCCTAACCCCTTGAACATTTCCTTTAACCAGACTTGACCTCTCTACATATGTTCATTGATTTCTTTCCAAGGTTCACTTCCTTCTCAATATAGTCAATTGCTCATAACTGTACATTTTAATTGTGCCCTTTCTAATAGCTTCTTTCTTTTCATTCATGTTCTTTTGCTTTCTTTAACACACACACACAAACATTAAAACTGTTAATTTCAGTGTTTGTTTTTAGTGCTCCTTTCCTTAACTGCTGAGTAGAATAGTGAGAAAAAACTACATAAGCCTGGACAGTTTCTGTTTACATTACTTTTTAGGCAAAGTGAATATAAAATGAAAAGCATAAATCTTATTTATATAAAATGCTAAGCTTTGACAACTGAGTTCATCCATGTAGTCCATATCCCTATCAAAATACACATATATTTAAAAACTCAAATATCACATATTAATGCATATATGTGGAATCTAGAAAAACAGTTCAGATAAACATAATTCCAGGACACTAATAGAAGCACAAACTTAAAAAACAGACTTCTGGTCACAGTAGAGGAGAAAGAGGATGAGATAAATTGAGACAGTAGTCTTGACAAATATAAAATAGATCACTGATGTATTGCATGGAGAGCTCAGTTTGGTGCTCTGTGATGACCTGATGGGTGGGATGCGGCAGTGGGAGGGAGGTTCCAGGGTAAGGGAGTATATGTATACATATAGCTGATTCACTTCCTTGTACAGCGGAAACCAACAACATTGTAAGGAAACTGTATCCACCCACCCTACCCAAACCCTCCCCCTCAAAAAAAAAAATACCCTCAAAATATTTCCTTTGTCATAATTACTTTTCAACAATCACAACCTGGTCACTCTGAGGCCACCAGATATTGTTCTTTCATGTCTAGCATTTTCTTTTCCCACAAAAATAGAGAAATGAAAGTCATTCTTGTGTATAAATCAGTAACTGCATTCTTTCTACGCAGAGTGCTAGTCATTTGTATAAGTATGAAATAGTTTGATGCACATTTGTGTTGATTTTCAGGTTTAACTATGATGAACAAAGTTTCTATGACCATTCTGTGCATATAAACCTTTGCGTGGACTTATCTTTTTATCATTTTTGAATAAGTTAATGAGTACAATTGTTGCGTGGTATAGCAAGTATATTTTTAACTTTATAAGAAATATCTACATCTTTTCTAAAGAAATCTTAGCATTTTACATTACCACTTGCAATAGACAAAATTTAGAGTTGCTTCACATACATGCAAATGTTTGGTGTTTTCAGTATTTATAATTTTAGGTACCTTAGGGAGTGTACAGTGTGTGTTTCACAGTGATTATAATTCATAAATTTGAATATTATCCTCAGTAACTGTGTCAACTTGCCTGGAAAACACTGTGATTTTTGTTAATGTTCAATTTTACTAATGTCAAAGTAGGACATACTTCTGGCTACCTCCCACAAAATTCATCTGACAGATACCGGCTATAAAGAAATGGAAGACATGCAACCACAAGAATATAATGAAGTGATAAAATTGTGAAAAATCCCTCACCAAATGTCCTGTTACTCCAGCTGAAATAATTAACTACACACAAGTTTTCTTCATCTATACTATTTTAATTGAAGAGGTATTCTCCCTAAGGCAAACTCTTGGACCATGAGGTATGTCTTCGTAGTTCCTATAGAGATAAATTATTTCAAATTGTTGTATATATGTAACATATGTAGTACAATATCTATACATATATGCAGTTACTGTTTTAAGCAAAATTTGTATTTTTATTAGAAACAAATATTCTTGACTATTATGGAAAATGTCAAATAGAGATGATAAACATGAAACAAGCATTGAGACAAAGAGATTGTGTGTGTGTGTGTGTGTGTATTGGTGTTTAAATAATTAGCGTGCCCATTCTTGATCAGGTGACTGGAGAAAAAAGATAATATATTAATGATCTTATATATATATATACATATATATGTATAATTGTTTCACAATATTATGTTACTTTTTGCTGTATCATGAAGTGGATTAGCTATATGTATATATCCCCTCTCTTGAACCTCCCACCCACCCCACCATTCTACTTGTAAAGATCATCACAGAGCAACAACCAAGGTAAGCTCCCTCTGCAATACAGCAGCTTAACTTATATTACCTCTATAGACTAAAAAGACTTTAAGTAATTTGTAAATAACCCAAACACTTTCAGTAACATTTGCTTGGAAATATCTTATTGGCTGTCAGGACATATTACTTAACATATTTCAAAACATTTGTGTACACAAGCAATACATTGGTAGTGTCTCTATAGCAAAGATGAATTGATGACTTTTTATTTAAGTCTTTTTGTTTGCTTGGGTTTTATTATTCCTAACGACTGCCTGATAGGAAATAGAACTTCCATGCAGTTGATCCAGTTAACAAAATAGCAAAGTGGCTACAACAGCCAGTGGTTTTTTGAATTTTCTTTCTTTGCAGAGAATTGAACTTAATAAACAAATTAGATTAACTTTACCATAGTATTATCAGATGCTTGACTCTCAGTTACTGTTTTAGCTCTTTCTTTCATCTCCTTCCCAATCATAATTTATAAAACAGTAGATTTGCTAAAATCATTTTGGCACTAGAAATTGGCAACAGAAGTAACTTTAGTGTGACTGGGTTTACTTTATAGATCTTATATAATTTTTTAAAGTTAGTTTTCACATTCCATTACTCTATTTTAAAGAAGAAAAAAATGAGTAAATTATGTATGCATTTATGTGAGATAGCTAAAGATAAGTTTTTTCTACTTTTGTGTGTTTTGATAAGTAAGGTCTATTTTTGTATTTTCCAAAATAAAGAAGGAATTTAAAATTAAATTAAATTAAATAGAAATATGTGCTACTTGTTGAACAATTAATATTGACTTCCACCAGTCTTGCTCAGCTGAAGTTTTAAGAGCTGCTAAGATCAAGGTTTATGCTCCTCCTCATATGAAAGATGGAATAAGGCATCTGCTGTCTGCAGATCCATTTCTTAAGATCTTTAAATAAAGTTTTGTTTTGAATTTTCTTCGGGATATTTATTATACATCAACAAGTTAATTGCTGGTTATAGCATCTATTCTCTTATAGTTAACATGCTGTCTTAAATTTGGAGTACATGCGTGCTCAGTCGTGTCCAACGCATTGCGACCCCATGAACTGAACCCTGCCAGGCTCCTCTGTCCCTGGGACTTTTCCCAGCAAGGATACTCACTGCTGCTGCTAAGTCACTTCAGTGGTGTCCGACTCTGTGCGATCCCCAAAGACGGCAGCCCACCAGGCTCCGCCATCCCTGGGATTCTCCAGGCAAGAACACTGGAGTGGGTTGCCATTTCCTTCTCCAATGCATGAAAGTGAAAGTGAGGTCGCTCAGTCGTGTCCGACTCTTCGCGACCCATGGACTGCAGCCCACCAGGCTCCTCCGTCCATGGGATTTTCCAGGCAAGAGTACTGGAGTGGGGTGCCATTGCCTTCTCCGAAGGATACTTGAAGTGGGTAGCAATTTCCTCCTTCGAGAGATTTTCCTGACCCAGGGAGAGAGCCTCCATCATCTGTATCTCCTGCACTGACAGGTGGATTCTTTAACCCTGAGTCACCTGAAAATCCCAAATTTCCTATCTCAGGTAATTCTTTGGCTGTACTGAGTGGTTTTTTTTTTTTTTTTTTTTTGCTCTAATCATTATCTTGGGGCCACTGCTGAATTCTTGAGCTCCTAGGACAGGTGTTTGAATGAGTAGACTTAATTTACATGCAAAAGACTTGTGAATTTAATGACAGTTTTATGATAATTTAATAATTGTTTTTTGCCTTTGCTTTCTTGTCTATCTACCATCTACCTAACTACCTATTGAGTTATTTGCATTATTCCCAGCAGACTTGTTTCCTGAGAATTTAATGCCAATATTAATAGTGAATCCTCTGGAAGAGTACCAAGAAAAACTATGTGATATGAAAACAAGTTTACTTGTGGACATTTTAATGGATAGCTGAAAATGTGTAAGGTACATTATTATAAACTAGCTGCAGCAGAATACCATTGGACTTGGAGATTTTTATAAATTGTTATACATTAGGAGGTGGCTTGTCTTTTTTGGGAAAAATAGCTCTAAGGAAAGTTCATATTCCATCGGCCCTGTGTTTCTTTACTCTCCTTCAGGGAGAAAAAAATGCATTTATTTGAACAAGTTAACCCAAGAACATTAATTGGGTCACCTTTCTAAGTGACAGATTTATCAAGGAATGTAAAAACAAGTCTGCACCACATGAAGGCAAAAACACTTATTTATCTTTTCCCTGAAACTGGTTGAGATGTAAACTTTGATATATTTTTATCTGTATATGGATATTAACTGGATCACAGATGCCAAGAAAGAGTATTCAGTTAAAAAAAATATTGTCTTACTGACATGCAGATATATGATCAAATACTATTTTTGTTCCACTTCCTCATTATATTTTCATTTTCTCTCAGCAAATAGTTTTAACTAGATTTATTCAATGATCAGTAATTTCCAGACTAAAAAGATATAAAAAATACAATCTTGCTGTCAACTTCACAGGAATACTATGCTTATAATAATAATAATAAAAAAGTGTCATTATTCAAGGATGCTCTGCTTTTTTTTGAGAACTACTTTATCTCATTAAATTTACTTAAATTTAAAATGAGTAGGACAGGAAAAACTAGGTGGTGTCATCTTCTTAACAGAGAGTGTAATGAAGTACAATAATCAATTATTAAAACCAGGCAAACCAAGCATCAAGCTGAAAGTATCAGATTTTCCATCTGGTACACATACTAAATACAGGCAATTATTCTTAAATGACTAACTCTATGTCCTTTAAACAGTCAATAAAGTATAAAGCATGTATTGAATACAGGACACCCAGGGGCTCAGTGGTTAAAAAAATCGGTCTGCCAGTGCAGGAGAGGTGGGTTCGATCCCTGGGTAGGGAAGGCAATCCACTCCAGTTTTATTGCTTGAAGAATTCCATAGACAGAAGAGCTAAAGGGCTGAAGTCTGTGGGGTCTCAGAGTCAGACACAACTAAGGCACACATGCACATATATTGAATATAGATCTTCATAAGAAGTATAAGCTCTTTATAGAATGATTACCAGACTTTTATCAAATTTTTTAACAATTTTCATTCTTAGAAATGTGAAGATGTTTATATTGATTATTAAATAATACCACTATAAAAATTAAATAAATACTTTGTCTAAAGTTCTGAGTGCTTTGGCTGTTTAGTTGTTAAGTTATGCCCCCATGGACTGTAGCCCACCAGGTTAATCTACCCATGATATTTCCCAGATTTCCCAGACAATAATTCTGGAGTGGTTTGCCTTGTCTTTCTCCTGGGGATGTTTCTGAACCAGGGATCCAACCTGCATCTCCTGCATTGTCTGGTGGATTCTTTACTGCTAAACCACAGGGAAGCCTTCTGGATGTATAGACTCTAATCTTTTTTTTTTTTTTTTTGCTTTCATACTAGACAGAATAAAATTAAAATGTAATTGTAGGAGTCATTCTTTCATATTTTAATGTCTGTATAATTAAAGGACTTTTATAATTGGTGATATCCTGGATTGCAAAGTCAAGTGGGCTTAGGAAGCATCATTACAAACAAAGCTAGTTGAGGGGATGGAATTTCAGTTGAGCTATTTCAAATCCTAAAAGATGGTGCTGTGAAAGTGCTGCACTCAGCATGCCAGCAAATTTGGAAAACTCAGCAGTGGCCACAGGACTGGAAAAAGGTCCGTTTTCATTCCAGTTCCAAAGAAATGCAATGTCAAAGAATGTTCAAACTACCACACAATTGCACTCATCTCACACACTAGCAAAGTGATGCTCAAAATTCTTCAAGCCAGGCTTCAGCAATACGTGAACAGTGGGATGTTCAAGCTGGTTTTAGAAAAGGCAGAGGAGCCAGAGATCAAATTGCCAACATCTGTTGGATCATTTAAAAAGCAAGAGAGTCCCAGAAAACATCTATTTCTGCTTTATTGACTATGCCAAAGCCTTTGACTGTGTATCACAACAAACTGTGGTAAATTTTTAAACAGGTGGAAATACCAGACCACCTTACCTGCCTCCTGAGAAATTTGTATGCAGGTCAAGAAGCAATAGTTAGAACTGGACATGGAACAACAGAGTAGATCCAAGTTGGGGAAGAAGTACATCAAGGCTGTATATTGTCACTCTGCTTATTTAACTTCTATGCAGAGTACATCATGTGAAATGCCAGGCTGGATAAAGCACAAGCTGGAATCAAGATTGCCAGGAGAAATATCAAAACCTCATGTATGCAGATGACACCACCCTTATGGCAGAAAGTGAAGAAGAAGCAAAGAGCCTCTGGATGAAAGTGAAAGAGCAGAGTGAAAAAGTTGGCTTAAAACTCAACATTCAGAAAACTAAGATCATGATATCCGGTCCCATCACTTCATGGCAAATAGATGGGGAAACAGTGGCTGACTGTATTTTTTGGGGGCTCCAAAATCACTCCAGGTGGTGATTGCAGCCATGAAAGTAAAGGATGCTTACTCCTTGGGAATAAAGTTGTGACCAACCTAGACAGCATATTAAAAAGCGGAGACATTACTTTGCCAACAAAGGTCCGTCTAGTCAAAGCTATGGTTTTTCCAATAGTCATGTATGGATGTGAGAGTTGGACTATAAAGAAAGCTGACTGATAAAAAATTATGCTTTTGAACTGTGGTTTTGGAGAAGACTCTTGAGAGTCCCTTGGATTGCAAGGAGATCCAACCAGTCCATCCTAAAGGAAATCAGTTCTTAATATTCATTGGAAGGACTGATGCTGAAGCTGAAACTCCAATACTTTGGCCACCTGATGCGAAGAACTGACTCATTTGAAAAGGCCCTGATACTGGGAAAGATTAAGGGTGGTAGGGGAAGGGGACAACAGAGGATGAGATGATTGGAAGGCAACAGTGACTCTATGAACATGAGTTTGAGTAAACTTCAGGGCTTGGTGATGGACAGGGAGCCCTGGCATGCTGCATCCATGGGGTAGCAAAGTGTCGGACACGACTAAGCAACTGAACTAAGCCGACACCACAATTTCTTTGCATGATTTTAAAAATCTTTTTCTACAAACTTCACAAAATTAGTAATTCCTCTTGGAAGCAAGAGCATTCTGTTTTAATTAAAAATGATTAACATGATAAAAACTAATTATAAGAAATAGAAATTTATCTTTCCTACATCATTAAAACCTATGTTTGATAATTTGCTTTTTTTGGTCTTAAAATATTTCTGAAATATAATGTAGATATCTTTGATTTTTATAAAATAATTGTGCTTCTTGTTCTACAGAGCATTTTGCTTATTGTAATACAGACAGAAATCATACATTTTGCATTTTAAGTTAAAAAATAATTAGATTATGAAACTGAATCATGCTACATAGTACTTACACAAAAACTTCTTTAAGAGATTACTTGCCTGAAAATGGCATCAGATTTATCAATTAGAAATATAGTTTTAATATTTTTCTAGCTCTGTCTCATGCTGGCCTAAATGAGTTCCAAAATAGTTAGCATAATAATATTTATAAGAAAATTTATACTCATTTCAATAAAAGTATGACTCTATAAGTGGCATCTTATATGGATATATGGAATAATTGTAATTATTCATAATAATAATTTTCTAATCAATTTCTTTTGCTAGTATCCAAAATAGACACATATTTCTTTCTATTTAGCTCATAGATACAAAATTCTGTAGATAACCTGAAGGAAGTTTGACAGAACCCTACAAACATAGATTATATTTTATTATGTGAAACTACTTATAACTTTGAAAAGATGATCTAGAATGAATTCACTCATAAAGTATTTTATATTTCAAATATGTATATTTATTCTATATCTCAAAGTTCATTGGGTATTTATCTAAAAAGTTAAAAAATATAAAAAGTATTTTATTTTATATATAATCCATTGTAGGTTATTAAAATCTTGATAAATATTTAAATAATTAAATTATGAATCGTGTTGAATTTTCTGATGGTCTTCTGACAATACTAGTAAAGATATATCTTTTTACATTTCACATTGAACTTTCATTACCTGACCATAAATTATTTAATTTCCCCCCAAATGTTTGAGGACCTAATCAATTTCTCAATGGCCTCTTTTATTCATTCTGGTTATAAATGAGTCTCTTTTGAAGAATTTATCATACAATAACTCTTACTGAGTTTCTCTTCATCATTTTAATGACCAAGTTCTAAGTAGTCAATGGCTTTGCACATGACTTGGGCATTTGTCTAACTTTCTTTGACTTATGAAAGCTCAGTTATATAACTGTGCACCTCTGTATCTTCTGACCTCTTCATTATACCATTAAGCAGAAAGATTAATGATTGGCTTAACTAGTCACAGCTACATAGTGACAGATCTAATACAACTAAGGAATATTTACATGTAAATAAAAGATATATTAAAATCAGAAAATATGTGTGTATTTGTTTAATATGGCTTCCATAAGAAGATGCAAAACAGATTGTGTGCCTTAAACAATAGAAATCTATGTTTTTACATTTCTGGGGACTAGAAATTCAAGACAAAAATTCCTTAAAATAATAAACATAGAGCTAGCATAGGACACAGCAATCCCACTTCCATTTACCCAGGGAAAATCATGTTTTAAAAGGATACGTGCACCCTGATGTTCTTTGAAATAGTATTTACAATAGCCAAGATGTGGAAGCAACCTAAATGTCCATTGACAGATGAGTGTATAAAGATGTGGTATGTATACATATATATATATTCATATGTATAATGGGTTATTAGTCATAAAAAATGAAATAATGCCACTCACAGCAACATGGATGGCCCTGGAGATTATCATACTAAGTGAAGTAAGTCAGACAGATAGTGACAAATATTATATGATATTGCTTATATGTGGGTTGTAAAAAATGATGCAAATGCACTTATTTACAAAACTGAAACACTCAGAGCCTTAGAGAAGGAACTTAGGGTTACCAGGGGGGAAGGGTGTGGGGAAGGATAGGTTTAGAGTTTGGGATTGGCATGTACACAGTGCTATGTTTAAAATAGATAACTAACAAGGGTCTGCTGTAAAAAATAGTAATAATACATAAAAAACGAAGTGCAGGAAGGTTTAGTTTCTTCTGAATCTTTCTCCTTGGCTTGTAGATGGTCAGCTACTCGCTGCCTCTTTGCATGGTAACCCATCTTTGCACACAGACTGCTGGTATCTCTTTCTCTTCTCATAAGGACATCAATTGCATTGGATTGTGGAACAACTCTAATGGCTTTATTTTAAAGTACTTTGCTCTTTAAAGACATCATCTCCAAATATGGTTGCATCCTAAGATACTGAGGGTTAGGACTTCAACATATGAATTTGAGGTGATACCATTCAGTTCATAACAATGTATAATTCCATTATTATGAATTATTATTTTGATTATTATACATATTTTATTATTCGACAGATCTGTTTTGTCTCTTTTGTTATTAGAACTGGACTTTTATTACTAGTAATAGCACTTGTGAAAATAACACAGAGAAAAATCAATATGATAGACCAAACTCAGTGTATGAAATTCAAAGTCCCAATAACATTCAAGATAAATGTATAAATTCACCTTCTTGAAGCATTTGTATTTTCTTCCAGACTTCTCAAAATTTATTATAAAATGTTTTCTTTATTCCTCTCTTTCTCTTAACTATCACGTCAGATTCATCAGCAAGTCCAGCAGTACTAACTCCAAAATAAGTCCAAAAGTATTCCATATCACATTTTCTGCATAGTACTCAGCATAATTTAGGGACCAAGCTATAATTATCCCTAAATTAGATTATTTTAATGTCCCAATCTCCCAATACTATGGAATTTCAATTTCAATTTCCCAATCTCCCAATACTATGGAATTATGTAGTATTGATTACTAAATGAAATCTGAAAAGAGAAGCCAAAATAGTATGTTATATTACTATATACAAGATGAATACATTCTAGACATCTGCTATACAACATGGTGCCTAAAATTTACAGTACTATACTGTACACTTAGAAATCTTGTTAAGAAAGTAGAGCTCATATTAAGTGTTTTTAATACATGAAAAACGTGAAAAAACTCACAGCCATAAACCAAAGAAGACAATTTGTATAATCACATCAATAGATTTAGAAAAAAAATGAAAAAATGAAACAAACACACATTCTTGATAAAAACTCTCCATAAAAATAGAAACAGAATGGAACTTTTTCACTGATAAAGAATATCTACAAAACATCTACAGCCTACATTCTACTTAAAAGTGAGAAAGTAGAATTTTCCCCTTAAGATGAAGACTAAGGCAAAGTTGTCTACTCTCTCATTACTCCTATTAGACCTAAAAACAAGTCTTAGCTAGTACAATAAGGCAAGAAAAAGATATAAACATTTATTGATTAGGAAGAAATAAATTTTTCTTTCTTTTGAAAGATGATACAATTTTCTATGAAAAATCAACATCGGTAGCTAAATCATTAAAAAATCAACATCTGTAAAAAAACTTCTGGAAATAATTCACAATTATGGCAAGTTTATAGACAACAAGTATCACATGGAATAGTTAATTATTTTTTAATATATAAAATGTAAAGCACAAAGCTATCAAACTCCAAGAATAAAACATAGATGAAAAACTAGGTAGCCTTCTTTCAGTGTGGTGATAATATTTAAGACTGTTATTGTTCAGTTGCTCTTTGACTTCAGTTTGCTCATGTCCAACTCTTTGAGATCCCATAAACATAGCACTCCAGGCATCCTTGTCCTTCACCATTACACAGAGCATGTTCAGATTCATGTCCATTGAGTTGATGATGCAAACCAAACATCTCATCCTCTGTTATCTCCTTCACCTCCTACCTTCAATCTTTCCCAGAACAAGGTTTTTTCCCAGTGAGTCAGCTCTTCACATCAGGCAGCCAAAGTATTGGAGCTTCAGCCTCAACATCAGTCCCTCCAAGGAATATTCAGGATTGATTTCCTTTAGGACTGACTGGTTTGATCTTCTTGCAGTCCAAGTGATTCTCGAGAGTCTTCCCCAACACCATAGTTCAAAAGCATCAATATTTAAGATAAAAATGCTGAAAGAATAATTCGGCAATAGAAACTTTCTCGTTGTTGGAAGAAATGAAGAAACTCACAGCCACTGCAGAACACAGATTTGCAGTTTCTCTTAAAACTAAGTATAGTCCTCCATATGACCGAGTGTTACACTCCTCTCTGTTTGCACAAATGAACTAAAACGTGTGTTATCCCAAAAACTTGCACATGAATGTTTGCAGCATCTTTCTCATAATTTCTAATACTTGGAATTATCCAAGATGTCTTTCAGGTGGTGAATGAATAAATGAACTATCTAGACAGTTGAATATTATTCAGCATTGACCTATCAAGTTATAAAAACACATAGATGATGCTTAAATACATATTGCCAAGTGAAATAATTCAATTCAAAAAGGCTATGTACTCTATGATACCAACTATATGACATTCTAGAAAAGGCAAAATTAATGAGACAATAAAACAGTGGTTGGCCAAGAGTTCAGGGAGAGAGAGAGAATGATGAGTTATTGGAGCAGAAGGGACTTTTAGGGCAGCAAGACTATTCCACAGGACATTCCAATGGTAGATACATGCTACATATTTGTCCAAAAAAGAAAAAAAAAAAAAAACACAAATCTGGAATGTACAACACAAAGATTGACTCCTAATGAAGTTATGCACTTCAGTTAATAATAATGCATCAGTATTGCCTCATTAATTGTAATAAGTGTACCACACTAATGCAAGATATTAAGAAGCAACTGTGTGAAGGAACAGAGGGAGTTTATGGGAAGTCTGCACATTCCACGCATTTTTTTTTCCTGTATACCTAAAGATAATAAAAAATGTAGAATCTATTAAATTATATTAAACTATATTTTTAAAATAGTATATCCAGAAAAATGAATATAATAAAAAGCTTATATAATTGGAAGTAAAATTAATTCCATCAACTACCAAGAGTTAAATAAAACAGACTGATTACAACAGTAGTTTATTGAATGAAACTCTTCCCTGATGGCTAAGACAGCAAAGAATGTGTGATGCAGGAGATTCAGGTTTGATTCCTAGGTGGGGAAGATCCCATGGAGAATGGAATGTCTAACCACTCCAGCATTCTTGCCTGGAGAATTCCATGGATAAACGAGCCTGTGGTCAGTCCATGGGATCGCAGAGAGTCATACACGACTGAGCGACCAAAACTTTCACTTTTTTTTTTTCTTGGAATGAAAAAAAAAGTTAAAAAAAAAAAGAAAGCAAAGACAGAATAAGAATTATGGAGAGCATTACCCAAGGCTGGAGGCTCCCAGGTGGTGCTCGTGGTAAAGAACCTGCCTGCCAGTGCAAGAGACACAAGAGACACAGGTTTGACCCCGGGGTCAGGAAGATCTCCTGGAGAAGGGAAAGGCAACCAACTCCATCATTCTTGCCTGGGAAATCTTGTGATCAGAGGAGCTTCATGGACTATAGACCATGAGGTCACAAAGAATCAGACACGACCGAGTACACACAAACACACACAGAAGGCTGAGCTCCAATACACAGAATATATTTTTAAAAAGGCACATTTATGGTTATTCAAAATTATTTACTTTTCTAACACAACATGTAGAAAATGGAAACAAAATAAATACAGAAATAAGAACTCTCACATTACCTTGTTTTTTAATACCTAAGTCTTTAAACAATTTTTTATAGCCTTCCCACTATGCATGTGATCTTTTCTGTTTTTAATCCGTTTCTTTTATTGTTTGACTCTTTCACATAACATCAAAAATGTCTTTCAAATTTTTTGTCACCTTTTAAAAATTCCTGAAATTATACATTTTTCTATGAGAATTTATTCTATATGGCCCCATATTTGTCCCTTCCCTCTATGAAACATTTCCAAGCCACCAGGAAATGGAGCATGTTTACCTCTTTTTGAGTTTGGATTGGACTTTGGCAAATAAAATAAGGTGAAAGTAGTGGTATGCTTCTTCTCAGCCTTGACTGAAATGGGCTGTGTGCGGTTCTACTCTCTTACAAATCTGAAACCATGTGAACAAATCTGGGCTGGCATGCTGGAGGGTGAGACCATAGGAGCAGCAGCCCAAGCTTCGCAAGATTTCCTTCATGAATGACATGTGTGAATGAGCCAGCCACAGCCAACACAACAGCTGCCAGAGAGGCCCAAGTGTGCACAGCTGAGACCGGCCAGGGATGCTTCTGGCCAAAAGAACCACCACTTTCTGCCAATCTGCAAAGACGTGGAGTAATCAATGGCTCCATTGCTCTAAGTTACTAAGTTTAAAACCATTAACTATATAGCAAAATTTAACTAAAATAAGAAACTTCAAAATACACATTTAGTGATAACTGTCAAGATCTTTCATCTCTTATAAGCTTTCTCCTAAATTCTTGTTATTTACTTATCTCCAAGTGGATACCCACTGACAACTTAAACCTTTTCAATACTGAAATAAATTTTCCTTTCTTAAAATTTTTTTTCTTATATTTATTTTTGAGTCATATTACTACAAAGTCCTAAACATTTGAAAAAATTATTGTTATCATGACTTCCTTCTAATATATCACCAACTGACTAATGAATCATCTTAAATGTCTCATAAATGCATCACTATTTTTTTTTTATTTATGGCTTTCACCCAGCATATATTCAACTATAGCCTGGATAACTTAATCTCTTCTTAACTGCTCTTTTTATCTGCAGGGTCTTACTTTCACTTTAAGAAATATGATTCTATATTGCAATCATTGTTGTGTAAAATATCTTATAAAATGTATTTTTTTCTTTATACTTTTCAAAGGAAAATAATGTCATATTTTATACACACACAAAAAAATACACTTTGATCAGTTCTTAAATTACAAAGCCTATATTTCTACCTTAATTTGATCCTATCTTCCAAATATTTCAAAATATGCCCATTTCTCTATAATTCCTTATCTTTATAAATGCCGTTTCATCTTCCTAAAATTCCCTAAATTTATCATCACTGTATGTCAGCTGTCCTACTTTTTCTTTAAGTACCAGCTCGTGTATTATCACCAGCAACTGTAGATGGAGCATATTACATAGTAATAAAAAATATGTTACCTTAGGAAGCAAACAAATATGATCATTGAGGCAATAATAGTTTCCATTTGGATTTAAAGGCACTTTTGAATCATTCATCAAGTAATATGTCCTGTCCTTTTATGAGACTGTGTGTGTCTTCTATGGTGTTATAGTTAAAATATTGCCAGATTTTTTTTTTTTTCTTCCTAATGTCTCTGTTTCCTTCAAGTAAGTTAACAGTCACTTTTTGATGGATCACTATATTTATCTTAATTGTAAACTTTTACTTTAATAATGCCTTAAGGAAAAAAAAAAAAAACACTGTGAGTAAAATTTTCTTTGTGCAAATAGATCAGGTACCATTGATGGTGCTGAATTTTCTATTCTCTACAATCAAGTAGTTACATCCTACAGGGTTCTGTGGTTTAAAGATTTCTTAGTGTCTCTTTTTCTGACTGTACTGACACAAATTAAAGACTGAAGTGAAAATTTCTTTCAAACAGTTGTCATTCCATCACCTTTATGCATCAACCACTTATTCTGCATCAACACTAAGGCCCCCCCATAAACTATCCCATCTTAGTGTCCTTGATATCTAATTGACTGTCAGCTCCTCAGTTTCATCCTCCTGCTTGCTATGTTGGTGAGAGTGCTCAGAAAACACTTAATGTCACTGACACCATTTAGAGATCATCTGAAATGTTGCAAATCATCTGACTTTTTTTTTATTCTTACTTTATCATCTCTATGGAGGATAGAATCACCATGTTAAAAACTCATGCATTGACATTGTATGGCATGTTAAATGCTTATGGGATTATAGTTGGTCTCTCTAGACAATTATAGTTCATTCAAAATCACAAATAATTGCAAACAATTCCCAAATTACCAATTGCAGTACTCTTTTAAATTTACTTAATTAGATAATTTATCATTCAAAAATTTGAATAAAGAGCTTTCTTGAAAGATATTGATCCATCATGACTAATCGTTTTCAGATGTTTCTTCTTACAAGAAAAATTGTGAATTGTACTTAACACTGACAGCATTTTTATCTCTAACTTATGTTAAATATTTCCCATGTCAAACATCTTTACTAACTTAAAAAAAAATTAAGAAATGACTTGTTGTTTTTGAAGTTTGCAATCACCTAAATAGTTTTTACACTAGTATTTATATATTTTCAGCATTTGATTTATTTATTAAATAAATTTATATTAATTATATAGATTTCCTGGTATTCAGACTTTAGTCAACAACTTACTTTTTTTTTTAGCTATAGCACCTTATTTACCAAACATGTAATTTACAATATTATTTACTTAATTTAATATTATGGAATAATATTTGCTTAAGAATCACTTAATTTGTTAAATCTTTTATATATATTCTCATTGAAGCTTCAAACAATGTTTGTTTCCTAACGTATTATTCCACACCCATACTCTTTTACTGGTTCTTCTCAACACCATCTACAAATGTCCAATCACTGTCAGCTTAATTATAAATTAAAAAATTGTTATGCATCCTTAATACTGCTAAAACATTTTCTTTGCCTGTAAAATTATCCTTGTAGGCTTTTTCAATAAGTTATCAAATTGTATTTGGTTTGATGACAATTTGTATATTTGTAATAAGCCTTCATCCTTGTAATGTAAGGTTCAGGAGGAGAGTTTTGAACTCTCATGAAATCTAGTACAATGATTTGCATAGAGCAAATACATAAAATAGAGTAATGTAAACATATTAAATAGAGTAAATACATTAAATGTTTTTGCATAAATGATGAATACATATTATGTGATGGATTACAAATGATAAAGATTTCTTGTATCATTTTTATTGAAAGTTTTCACTTCTATAATTGTAATTATCAACATTTTTATTTATTGTCACAATCTTTCAAAAAATATCAAAAGAAACATTTTCTAGAGTTCTATGCTTCCTCTGGTGGCTCAGCGGTAATGAATTTGCCTGTAAATGCAGGAGATGTGGGTTCAATCCCTGGGTCAGAAGACCCTCTGGGGAAAGAAATGACAACCTATTCCAGTAGCCTTGCCTGGGAAATCCCATTACAGAGGAATATGGTGGGCTACAGTCCATGGGTTTACAAAAGAGTTGGACATGACTTAGTGACTAAACAGCAACAACGACAGCAAATGATTAAAAAAGTGAAAATTGCTTAGGAGGTAAAAAAATACATAAATCTATAGGCTGTTTAAACAGTAGATCTAAGGAGGATACTGCTAATTTCTAGGTGACTATCTAATATTATGTGGTTTTGATCATCACTTTGCCAACTTATTGAAAGACAAATTGCTGTGCCAACATCTCAACAATTTCAAATAAATTAAGTTTAGGATAAGTTCCAAGTCCCTCCATTTTAAACCTGTAAGTGATTATTATAAGGGTGATCCATTTCTAGGACTAATTTAGAGAAACACTGTTCATGTCTTTTACTTGCTTGTTTGTTTTATTGTTGTCATTTATTTGGGTGGAGAGAGAAGGTGTTCTAAAAGAAGTAAAGCAGCTTAAGATTTCTGTCACTTTATTTAAGTATATATGAATTAGCATCTTAAAACTTTGAAGAAAAGATATTTTTGGGAATTTGGAAATGGCTGTTTAGAGTAAGAGACATATAGGATATAACAGAAAGGTTGAGTCTGGGGAGAATCACAAATGGTAAGAGACAAATTGGCAAGAATGACAGATGAAGGTCCTTGTTCTGACTTGGGATTTAATGTATTCTTCCCCACTATGTTCCTATTATTCTGAAACTTTTAGTCAAAGTGCTACGGCTATAAACTTGCATTTTTGGAGATATTGAAGCTAAGGAAAAATAAACACCTGGGCAGAACAGAAGGGAAAGAAGACTGTTCTCAAGGTGATAATTGAAACTAGATCTGGGAAGAGATATTAGGGAAGAGAAGTCATAGAAAAACATGACTGACACTTCAGGCATCATCAGAAGTATTGATAATGGTACTAGGACATTCCCAATAGGATCTGGGATGAAAAGTGTAATCATTTTATTTGGATTAAGAGAACAAGGTGACTGTAAAAGGCTGGGAACAAGGAACCCAAAGAGTTATATAGGCTTAAATATTTGAGAGTATTTTGCATGTATTTAAGCACATGCAGAATGCTAAAATCTGAACAGGTGCGTATTTTTCTTGCTTATTTTAATTAAAACTTTCTTAGAAGTAGTGATTCTAATTAAAATTGGCAAATAAATCTGAAAATGGAAAGAGGTATAAATAATAGCAATTTCTGTGACAACCTAGAGTACAGCAGCTGCTACAAATAAACATTTCACAAAAAATAAAAAAATAGGGATGATAATTGGGTAAGACAAGAGACAAAACAGACTAAACTAAATATATAAAAGAATAAAAATTCCAACCAAAAATTCTAACCAACTTGTCTTTCCCCACCCTGTTTTCTGTATACAACATGCCTGAAAGGAAAGTTTCTTAACTTCCAAAATAATGAGATTTACTTAATCATAAAATCGTATGTTGAAATTGGGAAGATGATTTTTTCTGTAACTGTAAAACATCATTTTGGGGATGTGTACATGAGATGTGTAGGTCTGATAAAACCCCTGCACCACAAATGGAAAAAGTTGCAGAATGGTTTATGTCCAACAGATTTATCCATAGTCTAAGCAATTTTAAAGAATGGTATTGTCTGGTACTTTGTTATCTAGTCAGAGAAGTCACAAAAATCAGCTTTGAACTGTATGGAAAATAATATGAGAACATACACTGAGAAGTAATGAGAAGCTCTAAATTGTTTACTTAACAAGGAAACCAACTCCTTTGATCTAATGCCTGGCAGTTTCTTTTCAGTCTTCTTTTAGTGCTTTGTTGTTGTTGTTGTTGTTATTGTTTGATGGGGGTCAGGGAGCAAATGCTATTCTATCCTGTGCATTTGGTAAGCACACTTTCCCCTCATTATCACATCATTCTTTGTTCAAAGAATATTTGATGTATATGGCAGTTTTTGAACCTCAAGGATGACTATGATGAAATATTCAAATAATGCTTTGAATTCACATCAAATATATATCAACATTTCAGAAGACAAACTGATCAGAATTTGCTAAGTGCAACAGGAAATTCATTTTTTATAAGGAAAAATAATTGGCTTGGGAAAAATTTACCACCTATGATTGAAAAAATAAAAAATTATAGGAGGTGTATTTAATATGGTCCATTCCAATTAAAAACAGCTACCTCTAAACAAAGACCTGCACAGCCCTCAAGATTGCCAACATTTTGTTCACTCTGAATTTGTTTGCATTTTCCTCTGAAACATTTATTTTATTTTTAATTTACTAATGTAAATATTCATATCCAAAACGTCTTCATATTTTTGGCTGAGAATTTTCTTTTCCAATTAGGCACCAAGATTAGTGTTAAATTTTTAATGTGAATGAGGAAATAGAAAAGAAACATAAGACATGTTTCCCCTCCATAATTAAATATAATTTCTCCTAAATATAAAAATCAAGAGGAAGAATAGAATTAAAATATACATAATTTATTTTAGAAATTAGTATTTTTTAAAATAGTATTTGAGAAAGTTTTAAAACAACATCATAAAATATAGTTTCATTGCTATTATTTACAGAAACAGAATTCTCTGTTTTGATCACAAATATTAAAGTCATAAGCAAAATAAATAAGGGTAAACTATTCCTACAACAAGAATGTTATTAAAAGTTGAAATGTTAAAAAAAGAAGGCAAACATAATTTTGTATCAATATTTTAGAATCTTAGGGAAAATCTGCTTTGGCCACTTTCAAATGTACATCCATAATTATTGTAAAAATGTCTCAGAAAAGTCTTGGTAAATTCTGCATTTAAGTTTGTTTTGCTTACTCAACAGAATGAGAAGAAAAACATTCTTGTTCAAGGATCATTAAAATGAAATTTTCTCCTTAGTATTTGTGAAGAGGTATCAGTGGTGAGAAATGGATTGCAAGTAATATGTCAGTGCCTTGGTTTTTAATGACAATAGATTTTTGGAAATTAGTTTTCAAAATGTAATATTGGTTTAATAGATATGTCTTTAAGGAATAGTCAACTAAAATTACTCAGATTTTACCTGGTAGACCAATAAAAAGATATTGAGGAAAGTTAAACTTTTCTCCAATTAATGAAAAGATAATGTGATCCACAAACTGCTCAGGTTTTACTATAATATTTTCTTTCTCTTTTAATATATTTAATAGTGATTTAATATTTAATATATTTAAGAGTGACTGTGATTTTATGGATTGCTTTAGTTGTAACTCTACACTTGTTAAAGGCAATCTTTCTAATCTATTATATGGTTTTCTGTTTAAAAGCATAAACCCATAAATACATAAAAAAATCATAGCTTTTATAATATTGCTCTTTTTCTAAACATGTATTGCTGTTAAAAATAGCATGTTTTTGGTATATTTTACATTGGCAAATTGATCATATTAACACTCATTCTTATTTTACACCTCAAAATAGTTTTAAGATTTTTCTGAAATATGTTCTTTGTGGATTCAATTAAATAATGTGTTAATTCATAAATGCTTAAATATTGAGGTAATTCATATGTGTGTGTGTTTGTGTGTTTTATTTAGACTTTTAAAATATTATTACTAATAGGTTACTCAATGAATTAAGAAAATAAATCCTAATAATTTAAAGTAAATTTATATTACAGGTGTTTGAGCATCTGTGAATTTATTTTGGTTACACAAATATATTTTTTTCTATATTACTTGGACTATTTAGTGTGAACTATTCATTCAAGTTTTATTGAGTACCACCTGGTGCTAGACATTATCAATATATTAACAGTAAATAGCAAATAAAGCAGAAAATGAGTAAATCTTGTCTTTATGGTACTTATACTTTAGTACAGCAAGACAAACATAAGCTTAATTAAAAATAAAATAATGAAACAATGGGTGCTAAGAGTAAAAATCAAGCCAAGAAGGACATTGAAATTTGGGGAGCACTTTCAATTTTAAGTAGAGTGATCAGAGGTTGCCTCACTGGCGGTTGACAGTCTATCAAAGAAGCAAAGGACTTGAGGACAGAGGCCAAGTAGACAGCTATTTAACGAGGACAATTTATCCTAAGTAAATGAGTCAGTATTTTGCTTATAGTGAGGGACAAACAGAAAGGAAGACCAAGGTGCTGAATGAAGTGAGAAAGGGAAGATGACAAGTGATGTCCAATAGGTAATAATATGTGTTGGAGGATTTTAATTGTGATAACCTTGTGGGACAATGTAAGAGTGTTGTATTTTAAACCTGAGTGATGTGGGAAGACAGGGGGAAAATTTTAAGAAACAACATAAGCCAGACTTCTAATGGATTCAGACTTGTTATATTATCATCAAGAAAACATAAAAGCATGAGCTTTTATCCCTAATTATCTATAGTTGCACCTATAGCATGATAAGACTTCACCAGTGGTTCACACAGTAAAGCATCTTCCTACAATGTGGGAGGCCCAGGTTCGATCGGGAAGATCTTCTGAAGAAGGAAATGGCAAACCACTCTTGCCTGGAAAATCCCATGGATGGAGGAGCGTGGTAGGCTACAGTACATGGGGTTGCAAAGAGTCGGACATGACTGAGCCACTTCACTTTCTATAGCATAATAAAGCAAACAAGTATATAGTCAACTTTGCATATTGCTACAGGATATAAAAATGGTGTGTGCCTTAACCAAGTTCATATCCACATTGGCCACACTGGTCTCATTTATAAACAGAGAT
The DNA here is from genome assembly GCF_023699985.2 of Odocoileus virginianus. Classification (NCBI taxonomy): domain Eukaryota; kingdom Metazoa; phylum Chordata; class Mammalia; order Artiodactyla; family Cervidae; genus Odocoileus; species Odocoileus virginianus. The sequence goes on along the minus strand of NC_069685.1, from coordinate 35,519,025 downwards.
TCAGATACTGGAAAATATTTTGAACTTTCTGAAGAAATCAGTCTAGTAAAAGCTATGGTTTTTCCAGTAGTCATGTATGGATGTGAGAGTTGGATTATAAAGAAATCTGAGTCCCAAAGAATTGATGCTTTTGAACTGTGGTGTTAGAGAAGACTCTTGAGACATCCTTGGATTGCAAAGAGATCCAACCAGTCCATCCTAAAGGAAATCAGCCCTGAATATTCATTGGAAGGACAGATGCTGAAGCTGAAGCTCCAATAATTTGGCCACCTGATGCAAAGAAGTGACTCATTGGAAAAGACCCTATTGCTGGGAAAGAATGAAGGCAGAAGGATAAGGGAACTACAGAGAATGAGATGGTTGGAAGGCATCACTGATTCTGTGGACATGAGTTTGAGTAGGCTCCAGGAGTTGGTGATGGTCCGGGAAGCCTGTTGTGCCGCAGCCCATGGGGTCACAGAGTTGGACACGACTGAGTGACTGAACTGAACTGAAGAAACTCTATGAGATTAGACTATCTGATGTAGCTTTTTAAAAATATGAAACATAAACACATTTTCATAAATCTTCAGATATGCTAATTATGACATTTTCATATGAATACATTTATGTATTTGGGCTTTTGTATACATATAAGAACTATTCTAGTATGTGATATGATATTATCCTTGACTCCATAATCTCAGTAAACACTGTCTCATCCTATAACAAATTAGTCAAGAGTATCAAAACTGGTAGAATAAATATCAATCCAGCTTTGTCACTGAAAATGCATACAATGTCAAGTAAGTTGCAGATATTCCTTCAGCTTCTTTAATAAAATGGAGAAAAACAATAGCATCTATCCCACTGGGGTTTTTCTAGCTAGTTGATTAATAACACATGCAAAATATTCAGAATGATACCCAGCACACTGTAAGACTTCATAATGGTTAGCTTTTTTTTTTTTTTAACCTTTGTTGAATCAAATAGTTAATAAAGAGAAGAGTTAAGAGGGATGATCTTTTGTATTGGTGAAGGGCATGGCATTACAGACTTGAGTCAGAAAATTCAGAAGAAATTGCACAGAGCTAATAAAATCTGAGAGATCCAAAACAAACATAACTGCATCGAAATAGTTTATTTTTTTTCCATTTTAAACACAAGAGTGGATGTAACCAATAACACAAAGTTCTCACAAACTAGAGATCAAGTTTTCTTTTAAGCTGCACGTCACAGAAAAAAGATTGAAATTATTTTGTTGATATTTCTTGGCTAGCTATTTTGATTTACTCATCTACTTTCCAGTTCTTTTAACAATACTACACTATCTTCATTATTGTAGCTTTTAGTAAATCTTGAAGTTAGGTGGTATCTATCTTCTCACTTTGTTCTTCTTTAGTATAGTTTGGGATATTCTGGGTCTCTTTTCTTTTCATACAATTTTTAGAATTGATTTCTTAACACACACAAAATAAGCTGTGGGTGTTTATTTATCTATTTATCTATTTAGATAAATAGAAAGACATGTAAGATTCAGCAGTAAAGATGAAATATTTCTAGCAAATTTAAGCCATCTTCACTACACGAATGTGGATATTCTCACCAAAAAACTTCTTAGACCCATGTTGTCAGTCATATTTCTGCAACTTCCTGATCTCAATCAAGTGTTCCCTCGACATATTTTTTTTTTCAACTCTCAATGCTTGTCCACTCTGAATAGTAGATAACTACTTGTTTAGTTCATACATTAATTAATTGATTGTTCCTTGAATAGCACTAAGTGAATAAAATCCCATTATGTAATTGGTTAAGAGATAATTTTACAATTTATAGAAATATTTTTAAAGAAAATATTTTAAGGAAAAATATATAAATATATATCTGATAAAAATAAATAGTAAGCCTTTCTTCACTTTAGTGTATATATTTACTTTTTTATTTTACTATGTATTTTAAGGAATTATCTTAAAAACATACATTTTTAACTGTTCACACTTCCATTTGTTCTGTTCTTCTTCCACTTTTTTGGTAGGATTACTATATTGTTCACTTTTATCTTTGTTTTTCTAATATACGCATTTATATACACATTATAAACAGTGTGTCATATGTGCTGTGCTGTTGCTTCAGTCCTGTCTGACTCTTTGCAACACCCTGAAATGTGTGTGGCCCATCAGTCTCCTCTGTCCATGGGATTCTCCAGGCAAGAGTACTGGAGTGGATTGCCGTGCCTTTCTCCAGGGGACTTTCCTGTCCCAGGGACAGAACCTTGCGTCTACTGCACCAACAGGTGGGTTCTTTACCACTAGTGTCACCTGGGAATCTCTGTTTGTGATATAGTTGTAATTAATTTCTAATTGAATATGTCTTTAGATTGATTTTTTTCAAATTCCTGGGTAATTATATATTTTTTGATTGTTAATTTTCAATTGCACTTAATACTTTAAAATTGCTAAAATTTGTTTTGTAATAGTATATATTTATGGACAATATTTTTTTAGATTTTAAAATATAGTAATTACCAATTCAGGGATCAAACCTAGGTCTCCTGTGTTGCAGGTGGATTCTTTAATGTCTAAGCCAGCAGGAAAGCCCATTAAAAGATGTAAAGTAATTAGCCTCCAACTAATAAAAATTAAAAAAAAAAAAATGCTGTATTATTCATTTACAAAATCTCAATAGAGTGCAAAGCCTTAAAATAGAGACAAATATCAAAACAATTTTGTAGTCACTTTATTAATTGGGTTTCTAAGACCCTATCTATGATAAAGAAAACAACTTCCATATTTTAAAAGTTTAATTCTATTGTGTTCTTATGGTAATGCAATGGCATTCTTTACATAATTTTGCTGAAAATATATGCATTTAGACAATTTGTAAAGAGCTAAGATTTAAATATGGAGAAAGGAACACAGCTCTCATCATCTATTTTCCAATCCTTTGTATCTGTAAATCAGCTATGTATTTGATTTTTCTTTTTGGAGGGAAGTAATGTCTTTAATTCTGAAATTGTAATTGTTTTGATTTATAGTTGACAGAGCTTATCAGCTTTTAACGTTAGTACTATCATTCAAACAGCATAAGGAAAGCAAGTATTAGGGAGAAGACATGTTCTGAATTAGAGAGTGCCACAGGAAATGTTTAATGGAAATTTAATACATGTTTTAGAAGATTAGGGGCCACATTCTAATCCTTGATTGTTATCCCGTCTGCATGATGAACCTATTATAGCTCAAATATTTATCAATGTTCACACAAATGGAGAAGCTAATGGGATTGATTTTTCTGTCAATAGCCTTCCATCTTCAGATCTGTCAGGGCTGAGAGATGCTATAGCCACAGACTCTGCCATGAATAGTAAGCTGGTGCCTTTCTGATTGGACTCACTATACAGAAAATAAAGTTAGAAGTATATAATCAGATTTTTGTCTCCAGATAACAATGACAGATAAAATAATACAATTGTAACTTTTCTTTAGATATTTAATAAGTGGAAATAATTGAGAAAAATGTTCATATAGTTGTTATAGGATCTGCCAAAGCATGCATGCATGCCCAGTTGCTTCAATTTTGTCCAACTCTTTGTGGCCCTATGAACTGTAGTGTGCCAGGCTCCTCTATCCATAGCAAGGTCTAGGCAATATATACTGAAGTGGGTTGCCATACCCTCCTCCAGGGTATCTTCCTACCCAGAGATTAAATCCAAGTCTCCTGTGTCTCCTACATCTCCTGCATCACCTGTACCTCCTGCACTGTAAGTGGATTTTTTTACCCTTTCAGCCACCTGGGAAACCCAAGGTCTGCCAGTAATGTCATATAACAGAAGCCCTTTCATAGTTGAGTACAATTAGTGTGAGTCCTTGAATTTCTCAAATATACTTTGAGATCTTTCCAATTTGTTTCCCTAAATTATTTCCCCCAAATAGTTTTAATTTATTCTATTTCTAATAATATATAAGGTATATTTACTGACCTAAGTTACTTTAAAACAATAAGATTATGAACAAATTTCATTATTTAAGCACACCTTATCTGTGTTAATGTAATTTGATTATTGAAAAACTTCTTATTCGTGAAAGACAAGTTGGTTTCACCTTGATTACTCAATTAAACCCAAGTAATTATATTTGATGAGATAACTGTTGAAGATTATGTGTTTTAAATCAAATTTTCATTTTTTCTTACCTCACCTCTGGAGAAAAAATTATCTCCTTAGCTCACTGGCTTGGGGCTTTTCCAAGTGACCAGCTCCAGCAGAAGTGACAGTGAGCTGATCCCAAGATCTCATTAAAAGTTTACCTTCATCTCTGTGGGAGCTTCTAACTCTGTCAAGAAAAGAACATTCCTGCTCCTGCAGTCTGGACCTCAGAATAACACTTTGGAAGAGAATCTCTTTGACTGGGCTGTAAGTCTACTCTTGAAGCAGAGCTTCCCTTCCTATTCCACAGACCTGTAAGGAGGAGAAATATATGCAGAAATGTTTCCAGGTGATGAAAACACAGTATTATGCTGAACCTAAAATACAATGTGTGAAAATAGTGTGAAGATATCCTGGATTAGAAATAAATATTACAGAAAATACTGAATTTTATTAAGCAATTATCTTCACATAGTGCCTCATTAACAACACTCAGTTTTTAGAATTTTCTATCCAAAACTTGGTTCTTACTACAACCTTGTACTAGAATGAGTTCTGAAAATATATATAGGAAACATTCCAAGACACAAATAATTTTAATAAAGCTACTAAGTATTAAGCTCATTGACATTATGCATTCTAATAAATAAATATTTGTTAATAGAAAATATATTTATTTAGGTAATAAGTTATTCATGAGATGTATAGAAAAAAATTGCCCTTAAAAAAATCTGGTCTTGCCTAAAAGATGGGTTGCCACTGTCTTTCAAGAACTAATCTTTTTGAACCTTATAAATGTCAGACTTCATAATGTGTCATGTGTGGTTATTTTGATCATTACACATGCCATCTTTTATAAATTTTTTATTAAAGATATTCACAATGAATCACAGATTTAAAAAGCCATAAACCATGATCATTGTTATGTTCTTATATTGAAATAATCATCTTTGCTACATAAATCTGTAATAGCTTGCTTTATTTTTGTATTCTTTTACTAACTCTTTTTTTATCACACTACCAAATACTGTATCATTGAATTTTCTCACTTATATGAATCTGAGAATCATTATTCAAAGTATAACTTGTTTTTGTTAAAAATATTGTTATCTTTGCTCTCATTTCCTTTATGCTTTTCCTGCAAAGATAAACTCAAAAAGCTTCTTCAATTTTAAAAGAATTATACTATTTTTTTTATTGAAACTGCATGAAACATATAAGTTCTTCCAGGTATATCCAGTCTTTTCACCTACAAGTAGTAATTTTATCATTTATTTAAAATTTATCCATTATTGCTACAGATAACTGTGATTTTTTCTTCTAATGGATAATTTTTTAAACATTAAGATTATTAATAATTAATTAAATTAACATAAATATTAAGATTGTTAATATTTAATTAATTAATATTAAGATTATTACTAGGCATTTTTTATCAGTTAATTTTCTGGAAATTTAGTCACAATTAAGCAGTTACTTATCTGTTGCCTGTGTATCAAGTACTGTACTAGACCTTTAGCATACTTTTCCTAAAAATGCTAAGCAGTGTAAGAGAAAGTTGCTTACATTCTGGGATGACAGCACCTCACCACTCCAGTGTTTGAAATATTTCCACTGAGCTCTAAAATATCCCTTGAATGTTATCACCCTTTCTGAACCTGCTTTCTTCAAGAAAAGATGTTACTCAGAAACCTTCAAAAGTATGTTTCCTTTTTTTCACACTGATCTTTTCCAGGCTGAGCCAAATGCCTTCCTTCATTCTTATTGCTAGTTCCAGGCATTTTTTTTTCTTTTTTCTTAGATGTGTTTTTTCATCGACTGTGTTTACTTGCTACACACATCTTCAGCATCCATTTCATTTCATAATTTCTTAATATTTCTCATTGATATATTTCTTGTGCTTAGTCACTCAGTTGTGTCCAACTCTTTGAGATACTATGGACTGCAGCCCACTAGGCTCCTCTTTTCATGGGGATTTTCCAGGCAAGCATACTGGAGGGGGCTGCCATGCCCTCCTCCAGAGGGACTTTCCAGCCCAGGGATTTAACCAAGATTTCCCGCATTGCAGGTGGTTTCTTTACCAACTGAGCCACCAGGGAAGCCTGTATTTCTCAGTGATTCAGTAGTTTCACAGTTTCCTCCTTAACATACTGTCTACTCACTTCCTAGAACTTCTGTCCACCACTAATCTTCACCCTACTTTTCTTATTTGCTTCTAAGACTTTGTCCTTAGCAATAAAAATATACTCTTTTTATCAGTCAGTGTCCTAGTAAATAGAAATCTCATTAAAATTAGCATAATTAATAGGAGATTTATTTATAAAATGACAATTATTAAAAGGTATGGGAGGGAAGTAGCAGAGCCTCAATTATAATAAGTAACAATACTTTATCAAAAGTAAAATTATATTATTCCTAGATTTTAAGGGATACTCTAAGAAGAAGAAGGTTTGTAGAGAAGATTCCTAGAGAGACTAATGTCCTTGGATTGAGGAACAAAGACTGTAAGGGAGAGGGTTCACAGAGAAAGGAGTTCATAAACTACATTTCCTAATCTTCTTCAGTGTGAGTTTTAGTTTGGGTTACCCAGACTTACTCTGTACCCAGAAGATAAGGAAGAACATAAATGTTATCCATGGAGGTGAGTCTCCTGGGAAAAAGATCAACATGAAGGACAGAGGGTGGATCAGGAGAGGCAAAAATGATAAATGTAATAAAATCTCATGTTATTATTCAGTCACTAAGTCATGTCTGACTCTTTGTGGCCCCATGAATTGCAGCATGCCAGGCTTCTCTGTCTTTCACCATCACCCTGAGTTTGCTCTAACAAATGCCATTGAGTCAGTGATGCCATCCAGCCATCTCAACCTCTGTAGCCCTCTTCTCCTCTTGTCCTCAATTTTTCCTAGCATCAGGGTTTTTACCAATAAGTCAGCTCTACACAGGTGGCCAAAGTATTGGAACTTTAGCTTCAGCATCATTCCTTCCAATGAATATTCAGAGTTGATTTTCTTTAGGATTGATGGGTTTGATCTCCTTGCTGTCCAAGGCACTCTCAAGAGTCTTCTCCAGCACCACAGTTTGAAAGCATCAAATTCTATAATCTATTTAAATCATTTTACTATCTATATGCCTATCACATTTTGATAACAATCCAGTTTCAATATTTAAACCCATCATCTAAAATGTAATCATCCCATAACTTTGTCTCTTTCTCAATTTATATATATCAAAACCTACTTAGAACCATTAATTGAATTGTCAATCAGAATATTCACAAATTTGCATTTATCAACAATTAATTTGCCACTTTTTTGAACAAAACCTGAAACTCCAATCCTGATTAGTGCCAAATCTCTGCTTACTCTATGTTTAAAATACATCTTTATCTGGTGGGAAACAATCATACAATTATCATGATATATTACACTCTGAGTGCTTCTCAGCAAGTGTATTGGCTTCCTGGCATTACTGCAACAAATTAACACAAATTGGGTGACCTCAAACAACAGATGTTCATTCATTCTTTTACAGTTCTGAAGTCATTTAGTCCAAAAGTAAAGTCTTTTCAGTGTTGGTTCTTGTTATGGGGACTCTGAGGGAGAACCTGTTCCATCCCTACTTCCTTGCATCTGATTGTTGCTGAAAATCCTTAAGTTTGTTAGCTTCTAGTGATATAACTCCAGTTTCTGCTCATATTATAATGCAGTGTTCTCTATATGTGCGTATTTATTTGTCCAAATTTCTCCCTCCTTATAAAGACAATGGTAATCACCCTCCTCCTACAATACAAGAGACAACTCTACACACAGCCATCACCAGATGATCAACACTAAAATGAGATTGATTGCATTCTTTGCAGCAAAAGATGGAGAAGTTCTATACAGTCAGCCAAAACAAGACTGGGAGCTGAGAGTGGCTCAGATCATAAACTACTTATTGCAGAATTCAGACTTAAATTGAAGAAAGTAGGAAAAACCACTACCACTAGGCCATTCAGGTATGAACTAAATCAAATTCCTTATAATTATACAGTGGAAGTGACAAATAGATTCAAGGGATTAGATATTATAGAAAGAGTGCCTAAAGAACTATAAGTGGAGGTTCACAACACTGTACAAGAGACAATGACCAAACTATTCTCAAGAAAAAGAAATGCAAAAAGGAAAAATGGTTGCCTGAGGAGGCCTTACAAATAGCTGAGAAAAAGCAAAAGGCAAAGGAGAAAAGGAAAGATACCCCCATCTGAATGTAGAGTTCCAGAGAAGAGCAAGGACAGATAAGAAAGCCTTCCTAAGTAAACAATGTAAATAGAGAAAAATAATAGAATGGGAAAGACTAGAGATCTCTTCAAGAAAATTAGAGATACCAAGAGAATATTTCATGTGAAGATAGGCACGCTAATGGACAGAAACAGTAAGGACCTAACTGAAGTTGAAGAGATTAAGAAGTGTGGCAAGAATACACAGAAGAACTATAAAAATAGGTCTTAATCACCTGGATGACCATGATGATGTGATCACTCACCTAGAGCCAGACATCCTGGGCCTTAGGAAGCATCACTACGAATAAAGCTAGGGAGGTGATGGAACTCCGCTAGAGTTACTTCATATCCTAAAAGATGATGATGTTATAGTACTGCACTCAATATACCAGCAAATCTGGAAAACTCAGCTGTGGCCACAGGACTTAAAAGATCAGTTTCATACCAATCCCACAGAAGCGCAATGGCAAAGAATATTGAAACTACTGCACAACTTCACTCATCTCACACACTTGGAAGGCAATGCTCAAAATCCTTCAAGCTAGGCTTCAATAGTACATGAACCAAGAACTTCTAGATGTAAAGTTGGATTTAGAAAAGGCTGAGGAATGAGAGATTAAATTTTCAACATTCATTGAATCATAGAAAAAGCAAGGGAATTAAAAACAAAATTTACTTCTGCTTCTTTTACTGTGCTAAAGCCTTTGACTGTGTGAATCACAATAAACTATAGATAAAGCATGAAAATATCAGACCACCTTGCCTCCTGTGAAACCTGTATGCAGGTCAATAAGTAACAGTTAGAACTAGACATGGAACAACCGACAAGTTCAAAATTAGAAAAGGAGTAAATCAAGGCTGTATATTGTCACCTTACTTATTTAACTTTTATGCTCAGTGTCCAACTCTTTGCAACCCCGTAGACTATACACTGCATGGAATTCTCCAGGCCAGAATACTGGAGTGGATAGCTGTTCCCTTCTCCAGGGGATCTTCCCAACCCAGGAGCAAAACTGGGGTCTCCTGCATTCCTGGTGGATTCTTTACCAGTTGAGCTACCTGAGAAGTCCTATGCATGGAGCATCAAGCAAAATGCAGGGCTGTGTGAATCACAAGCTGGAATCAAGACTGCTGAGAGAAATGTTAATAATCTCAAATATGCATATGACACCACCACAATGGCAGTGAGAGGGTAACAGGCAGGAAGGCTGGGGTCTCCAAATGGAGGAAATAGGTTGCAATGTCAGACACTTTTTATCTCTCCTTCAAGTGGCAGGAGGAAACAAACTACAAGTGTCAGATTTTTTTTCCTAAAAGGGAGGTTTCTCTATGGAAATGTTTGTCTTAAGCTATGTTAATGAAACTGTGGATTTGCTTTGGAATTTGCCTTTCTTCAAAATGGTTCCACCTAAGACTAACTTCTTTTCCTTTTCTCAAACCTTGGGCTAATAATAGCTCAACAAACTAGTATTCATATCAGTTGTTTTTACAGCTGGGGGATGACATACCTCATGCCATCCTATCTCAAAAATGCATATTGTGGGAGAAGGGCCTTGTGAAACTCCGTCAGCCTTGAGGTGTATCTCTTGTCTGATTAATAGCTTTCTAACAGACATGAAACAACTTGCTAAAACTAGCAAGGAGGGGTGCTCTCTGTCCTTCTGATGTCTCTGTCATAAGCTTTCTCTGTCCATTTTTGTGCTTTAATAAAACTCTGCTACACAAAAGGTCTTGAATGATCAAGTCTGGTCACTGGTGCCAAAGCTAAATCGTCCTCTTCGGAGATCATGAATCCAACATCTTTCACCATAAGCTACCAGCAGAAAGTAAAGAGAAACTAGAGAGCTTCTTGATGAGGGTGAAAGAGGAGAGTGAAAAAACTGCCTAAAACTCAACATTCAAAAAACTAAGATCATGGCATCCAATCTGATCACTTCATGGCAAATAGATGGGGAAACAATAGAAATAGTGACAGAATTTATTTTCTTGGGCTTCAAAATCACTGTGGACAGTGACTGAAACTATGCAATTAAAAGATGTTTTCTCCTTGGGAAAAAAGCTATGACAAAACTAGACAGCATATTAAAAAGCAGAGACATCACTCTGCTGGCAGAGGTCAGTATAGTCAAAAGCTATGGTTTTACTAGTAGTCATGTATGGATGTGAGAGCTGGACCATCAAGAATGCCGAGCACTGAAAAATTGATGCTTTCAAATTGGGGTGTTGAAGAAGACTTTTGAGAATCCCTTGGACAGCAAGGAGATTAAACCAGTCAATCCTAAAGGAAATCAACAGTGGATACTTATTGGAAGGATTGATGCTGAAGCTGAAACTCTAATACTTTGGCCACCTGATGCAAAGAGCCAGCTCATTGGAAAAGACTCTGGTGCTGGGAAAGATTGAAGTCAGGAGAAGGGAGTGACAGAGGATGAGATGGTTGGATGGTATCGTGGCCTCAATGAACATGAGTTTTAGCAAACTCCAGGAGATAGTGAAGGATAGGGAAACCTGGCACAGTTCAGCACGGGGTTGCAGAGAGTCAGACATGACTGAGCAACTGAACAGGTTGTCTTAGTAGAATTAGGATCACCCTAATCCTGTATGGCATTATCTTAGTACAACTAATTTTGTTTTGTGTTGGCCAAAAGTTTAATCCAGATTTTTCTGTAAAATATTATGTAATAAAATAACATGCTTATTTCCAGACGAATTCACAGTCAAAGGTACTGGGTAGATATGGATATCTGTGGGACACCTTGGGGTTTTCCAGGTGACCTTGTTAGTAAAAAAGAAAAAAAAAAAAAAACCTGCCTACCAATGCAGGGGATGTAAGAGACACAATTTAATCTCTGAGTCTGGAAGATCCCCTGAAGGAGGGCACGGCAACACTCTTCAGTATTCTTGACTAGAGAAGCCCATAGACAGAATTGCCCAGTGGGCTACAGTCCACAGGTTCACAAAATGTTGGACAAAACTAATGCAATCTAGCAGGCACAGCACCGTGTAAGTCTTTCTTAAGCACAGGCTCTGTGCCACTTTTCTAAATTTATATTTCACTCTTTCTCCTCTTATTATAATGCCACATAATGGTCTTAGTATGTATTTAAATAAGAAAATATAAAATGTAGATTAAATTCCTACATGTGTCATTACACTGGCTCTTGATAATTTTCCTCTTGAGCCTTACATACTGTCTTCACTGCTCTTTTTGTGCAAAGACCATCTCGGTCTCTAATTAGGTCTAATCTAACCATTAATTCAAAAGATTCAACCCATTTTGCCTATGGAAGCATTTTGCTCACCAAGTGATATAAAAATGACTAGCATCAAGCAAGAAAATAATCATAATGTCTAGCCTCTAATAAAATTTCCCAGACTGCACAATAGAGAAAAAAGGACTAATGAAAATGAGACAACAAAATATGAAGTATCCCAAATGAAAGGCACAGGGAATAGGGTATTTTTAAAAATTCTGTTTATTTATTTGTCTTTGTCTTGTGCTAGGTGTTCATTGCTGCATGGGCTTTTCTCTAGTTGCAGAGAAGGGGGACTACTCTCCAGTTGTTCTGCAGGGACTTCTCACTGTAGTGTCTTCTCCTGTTGTGGAGCACGTACTCTCGAGCTGGTGGGCTTCAGTAGTTGTGGCTCCTGGTCTCTAGAGCACAGGCTCAATAGTTGCGACACATGAGTTGACATGGTCTGCAGCATGTGGGATCCTCCCGGATCAGGGATTGAACCTGTCTCCTGTATGGACAGGCAGATCTTTAACTACTAAACCACCAAGAAAGCCCCACAATAGAGTATTTTTAAATACAAACAAGATATCACTGAGCTGTGGGAGAATGTCAAGCAGCCTAATATTGTGTATTTGGAGTTACAAAAATAGGGGTGGTATAAGTAGAAAAAAAGAATATGAACAGTGGCCAAGGGTCAATACTTTTTCTGAATGCACTCCAATTTATTAACACAAATAATCCAATAATTTCAACAATCCCCAAGTGCAATGAATAAGAAGGAAGTTATATCAAGGCATGACATAGTCTAATTACTCAAATAATTATAAAAGGAAAATCTTAAAAGGATCCAAAGGGAAAAGATACAGAGAAGCAGATAGTGATGAAAGCAGGTATCCTGTTAGAAACAAAAGTAGAGGAACACCTTAAAATATTGAGTGGGAAGAAATGTGACCCAGAATTGTAAACCTAATGGAAATAAATTTCATAAAGAATGTGAAAATAAATAATTTTTCTCACATCCAAATGTGGGAGCAGTTTCACCAGTAACAAACAGACTTGCATTACAGGTGTATAAAATAACATGCTCCAAGAAGAAAGAATAGTGGAATAAAATATAAATCTTTAAAAAAAAAGGAAGTAGAGGACCACAAATAGCAAATATGCAGTTAATACATGACATTTTATGAATTATTTGAGTGTTTTAGAGCTTCTTAAAAGCAAAAGTACATAGTGTGGTATTTGCAGCATATTTTTTTAAATTGTAGTTAACATAATAACAAAATAAATTCAAAAGGTGAGAATATTCAGTCATTCAAAGAAGATAGACAAAGAGGGAAGATCAATAAAAAAAATAGATGGAAAACATATAAAGCAAATACTTAAGTGAGACATTTAAATGCCAAAATATCAAAAACAACATGAAATGTAAATAATGTAGGAGCCAAAGTGAAAAGAAAAGATTGTCAGATTGGATCAAAACATAAGACCAAATATATCCTATTAATGGGAAATATACTTTAAGTACAATAAAAGATTATAAACCAATGTACCATTCACTTAATAATAGAGCTTCAAAATACATGAACCAAACTTGTAGTACTACCCTAGAAAACAGACAAATCCAAATTATAGTCATGTTATATGCGGTAAAACTTAAAAAAAAGACGTTGCTGCATTGTTGATGCCAAAACTCCAGAGTTGAATTGAATTTCAAACATGTCTTGCTTTTTTTATTTTTGGTATTAACGTCCTCTTTCTGTTTCAGACTTTGAAATATATTGAAGGTACTGTGCAGATATCCTGTAGAATGCCCTTCAATTTGAGTTTGTCTTATATTTTTCTAGTAATAGTTCTATGATGAAATTTTTGAAAAGAATACAGCAGAAGTGAAGTGATTTTCTGTTCATATCATGCCAAAGGTTACATGATATTCTCATGACACCACTGGTGACATTAGTAATTGTTGATTAGACAAGAAAGTATTTGCCAGATTTCTCCACTGCAAAGACCCTCTTTTTCTCTTTCTTTAATATATATTTTTTGGAAGCAAGTAACTAAATTTTGCCAGTCTTATGGAGTAATGCAAGAACTAAATCCTCCTTCCCATAGGGAGTATCTGTACATATTGTTTGGAATTCTTCCATAAGGAAGATTTTTTTTTTGTTTATTTGCTTATTTTGCTCTCCTTTGCTTATTCAAAATTTGTATCACTATGGACTCACACATATTTGCTTCATTTTTAAGGTTATATTTCAAATCTACAATATCATGTTGTTGAAATTGTTCCAACTTTGGCTTTGCTGGTGGCTCAGATGTTAAAGAATCTGCCTACAATGCAGGGGACTATGGTTTGATTGTTGGGTCGGGAAGATCCCCTGGAGAAGGAAATGGCAACCCACTCCAGTATTCTTGCCTGGAGAATTCCATGAACAGAGGAGTCTGGTGGGCTACAGTCCATGGGGTTGCAGAGTCAGACACAACTGAGTGGCTAACACTACTACTTCTATCCTAAAGATATGCAAATATGCAACAAAAGAGTAAAACAACTTACACATTTACATAGATTTATTATCCATAATAACCAAAGTATGGAAACAATCCATGCAGTCTTGTATATTTTTATGATTGATGTGGGTTATTTTTCCCAATTTATTTGCTGAACCTAATCTATGAAGGGAAAACACATGCCTTCCCCTTTGGCTTCTTTTTGGAAGTACAAATTGCTCACTAAAGAACTGGGAGAGAAGCTGATATATACCACCAAAATTTTATGAAATGTGTGGTCTTTTATTTTCTTTTTCTTTTACCAGATACCATGAAAATAAAACATCTAAATTAGGGCCTATTTTCTCAGCTTGGATTGAAGAGGTCATAGAAAGCAAAATAAGGAGAAAGAAATAACTTTTGTTAATGACACAAAAATTAGTAGGTTGATTCACTCAGTATGTCTCTTGAGAAGCAATCCTTCTTTTAACAACACATATTAGAAAATCCAACATTAAAAATATAGTAATAAATAAAAGCATATTTTGGAAAATCCTTCAAAGTCATCATCTCTTAGAATCTTGTGTAGAATCTGGTGCATCATAATCCATAGACCTAAATATCAGTGTAGTAAATAATGGAGATCAGTGGTTCAAGCAAAATATGACTATGTCGAATCTACAACACTTTTTGGTTTATTTAATTACCAACATTAAAGTCAAATAATTGCTTTGAAGTGAGGAGATATTGAATGACAGAAGTGAGTAAGTCAGAGTTAAATCAACTTCATTCATTTGCCAAGCTCTTCCTCTAAGATATTGAAATGCAAAATAGTATTATTTTGTAACACAGCTGCTGTTAAGTCAAGTCAGTCGTGTCCAAATTTGTGTGACCCCATAGATGCTAGCAAACTTCCATTTCCTGTTTTTCTTCATAATTTATTTATTTAAGGTTCAGAGGGGACACACAAATTTGCACAGTGTTGAAAAGTTTTATACAGACTAAGGAACATTTTACAATCTTTTCATTAATAGTGACTTTAAAAGTATGTGGTTCTAAATGCAACATGCATGTTTTTTTCTTACACATTTATAAATTACTACTGAATCAACTGTAATCTATTTATAAAAATTTGCTAAAATTATTTCTTTTCTGTTTCCTCTTTCTTCCATATTAATTTATCTTCTCTCTTCCCATTCTCATTTATCATCTGTAATTTATTCATCTATTAATATAGTTTTCATAATAGTGGCAGTCTACTAGAGAAAGAAGACATAATTTTGTGACCAATGAATACTTCGACTGCATATGGTTTGCTAGTGTTTTCTACTTATTTCCACATTAATCAAATGATTCATTCAAAATTTACTTGGCAATTATGACACCAATTATATTCTAGACACTGGCTTAGGTACCTGAAATTAGGTTATAAGGAAAACCCACATGATTTAAATTTAACTAAAAAAGGGGATGATATTAACAAATATCCCATTATCTAATTTCAATTGTAGTATTCATAAGAAAGGGAGCAACTAATATTGTTTGGCAGAATTGGAGAAGGTCTCACTTAATGAGAAACACTTTATATGAGGCATGAGGAGTTTTAAAGAGTTAGTTACAGAGTAAAAGAAAGAGAATTTCAAGGAGAACAACATTGGCAAAAGCCATGAAATTTAAAGGAGATCTGAGGAAACTAAGAGAATATATGTGCTGTCATCAGAGATTTGTCTATAATTAATTATCATATGCAACTACAATCTTACTAAACTTTGGATATTATTGTTGCATTAGTTTTTGAGCTCTATCCATCTTCATCTTTCTCTGTGTGTATCCCAGAAAGATTTAAGCAGCAGGGGCATCATCTCACTAAATACTAGGAGAGCTTAATTGTTGTAATACTTTGGTTCTAGTCTGAGAACAATTTTTCTACCTTTCAATCCAGACATCGCATTGACCTTTGGTGTTTGACTGCTGAGTCTTAATATATTTAAGCATTTCAAAGGTAGTATTACCTTCTCTGTCTCATTTTTTTCTTAACATTTATTTTTAATTAGAGGATAGTTACTTTGCAAAATAGTGATGGTTTCTGTCATAAATTAATATGAGTTAGCAATAGGAATACACATGTCCCCTCCCTCTTAAACCTCTCTCCCACCTCCCTCCCCCATCCCACCCCTCTAGGTTGTCACAGAGCTCTAGCTTTGGTTCCCTACATCACACAGCAAATTCCTACAGGCTATCAGTTTTACATATGGTAATGTAGATTTTTTAAGTATCACTCTCTCAAGTCTTCCCACCCCTTCTGCCCCCCACCGTGATCAAAAGTCTGTTCTTTATTTCTGTTTCTCCTTTGCTGTCCTGAAAATACCATCATCAGTACCATCTTTCTAGATTCCATATATGTTTTGATACCAGGAATAAAAGTTAAGTTTGGCCTTGGAGGACAAAATGAATCAGGACAAAGGCTAACAGAGTTTTGTCAAGCAGACTAGTCATAGCAAACACCCTTTTCCAACAGTCCAAGAAACGACTATTCACATGAACATCACCAGATTGTCTATCCTGAAATCAAATGGATAATGTTCTTTGCAGCCAAAGATGGAGGAGCTCTATACAGTCCGTAAAAACAAGACCTGGAGCTGAATGTGACTCAGATCATGACCTTCTTATTGCAAAATTCAGGCTTAAAATGAAGAATGTAGAAAAACCATGAGGCTATTCAGGAATGACCTAAATAAAATCCCTTATGATTATACAGTGGAGGGGACAAATAGATTAAATTGATTAAATTCAGTAGATAGAGGGCTAACTATAAACAGAGATTTGCAACCTTGTATAGGAGGCAATGACCAAAACTATCCCAAAGAAAAGGAAATGCAATAAGGCAAACTGGTTGTCTGAGGAGGCTTTAAAAGTAGCTGAGGAAAGAAGAGAAGTGAAAGGCAAGGGAAAAAGGGAAAGATATATACAACTGAATGCACAGTTCCAGAGAAGAGCAAAGAGAAATAAGAAGGTTTTCTTAAATGAAAAATGCAAAGAAATAGAGGAAAACAACAGAATGAGAAAGATGAGAGATTAATTCAAGAAAATGGGTGCTATCAAGGAAACATTTCATGGTAGGATGAGCAGGATAAAGGATAGAAAGAGTAAGGACTCATAGAAGCAGAAATGATTAAGAAGAGATGGCAAGAATACAGAGAATGGTCTTAATGATCCAGATAATCACAATGGTATGTCCACTCACCTATAGCTGGACATCTTGGAATGTAAAGTCAAGTTGGCCTTAGGAAGTATTAGTATAAACAAAGCTCTTGGATGTGATGGAATTCCAGCTGAGCTATTTAAAAACATGAAAAATGATACTGATAAAGTGCTACACTCAATATGTCAGCAAATTTGAAAAATGTATCAGTGGCCACAGGACTGGAAATGCCAGTTTTCATTCCAATCCCAAAGAAGGGCAATGCCAAAGATTGTTCAAACTACCATACAATTGCACTCATTTTACATGTTAGCAAAGTTATGCTCTAAAAATCAGTGAACTAGGCATCAGCAGTATTCCACTATTCAAGAATTTCCAGATGTCAAAGCTGGGTTTATAAAAGGCAGAGGAACTAGAGGACAAACTGCCAGCATCTGTTGGATAATGGAGAAAGCAAAGAAGGTCCAGAAAAACATCTACATCTGCTTCATCAACTACACTAACGCCTTTGACTATGTGGATCTTAACAAACTGTTGAAAATTTTTAAAAAGATAGAAATCCAGACCACCTTAACTGTCCTGAGAAATTTGAATGCAGGTCAAGAAGCAAAAGTTAGAATGGGACATGGAGCAACTGGTTGGTTCCAAATTGGGAAAGGAGTACAACAACATTGTATATTGTCACCTTGCTTATTTAATTTGTCTGCAGGGTACATCAGGCAAAAGACTGGACTGGATGAATCACAAGCTAGAGTCAAGATTGCCAGGACAGTCATCAACAACCTCAGGCATACGGATGATACCACCCTAATGACTGCAAGGAGATCCAACCAGTCCATCCTAAAGGAGATCAGTCCTAGGTGTTCATTGGAAGGACTGATGCTGAGGTTGAAACTCCAATACTTTGGCCACCTCATGCGAAGAGCTGGCTCATTGGAAAAGACCCTGATGCTGGGAGGGACTGGGGGAAGGAGGAGAAGGGGATGACAGAGGATGAGATGGCTGGATGGCATCACCGACTCAATGGACATGAGTTTGAGTAAACTCTGGGAGTTGGTGATGGACAGGGAGGCCTGGCGTGCTGCGATTCATGGGGTTGCAAAGAGTTGGACACGACTGAGTGACTGAACTGAACTGAACTAAATGGCAGTAAATAAAGAGGAACTAAAAAGTCTCTTGATGAGGCTGAAGAAGGAGAGTGAAAGAGCTGGCTTGAAACTCAGTATTAAGATACTAAGATTCTGGCATCTGGTCCCACCACTTCACAGCAAATAAAAGTGAAGATAGTGGAAGTGGTGACAGATTTTATATTCCTATGCACAATACACACTGCAGATGGTGACTGAAGCCATGAAATTAAGACGCTTGCTCCTTGGAAGAAAAGCTATGACCAACCTAGACAGCATATTAAAAAGCAGAGACATCACTTGGCTAAGAAAGGTCCATCTATTCAAAGCTATGGTTTTTCCAGTAATTATGTACAGATGCGAGAGTTGCTGAACCCCAAAGAATGGATACTTTTGACTTGTGGTTCTGTGGAAGACTCTTGTGAGTCCCTCGGACTGCAAGGAAATGAAACCAGTCAATACTAAAGGAAATCAACCCTGAACATTCATTGGAAGGACTGATGCTGAAACTGAGTCTCCAATATTTTGGCCACCTGATGCAAAGAGAAAACTCACTGGAAAAGATCTTGATGCTGGGAAAGTTTGAAGGCAAAAGAAGAAGAAGGCAGCAGAGGATGAGATGGTTAGGTATTATCACTGACTCAGTGGACATGAATTTGAGCAAAATCCAGGAGATAGTAGAGGACAAAGGAGCCTGGTGTGCTACAGTGCATGGGGTCACAGAGACAGACAAGATTTTTCAACTGAACAATAACAACACATTAGTTTCAGGTATAATGTCTAACAAGTAATTGTTACACATATATAGACATTTATTTATTTCAGATTTTAATTTTGTATATTTCTCTTTTCTAATCATATATTTGTTATGTTGTGATAGATACTATCTATCTATTTATTCTATTTTGCAATGATCAGTTCCTTTATTCTGGAATATAGGATCAAAACGTCAAACTACAAACACATACCTTCTGTGCAGTGGATTTATATAAAAAATTGTGGTGATTGGGAAAATTTCAGGTGGGTTACATCAGAAATAATCACTTATAAGTACACAGACATATGTTTTCTGACAAAGAAAATATGTTCAAAGTTTGAAAATTTGCTAAAATGCTCAATGTAGAATGAATATATATATATCAACTTCTTTATATTTTAGAAATAGTGTTCATTATAATTGCAGATGATTTTACTAGCTTACATTAAGTACATGGATATATTTAATAGGATAAGGATGAACCATTTTGTAACTTTCCAAAATAACATAAAAAATTATGACACAGACACCAAATATACAGGTACAGAAGAATGAAACAAAATAGAGAGACCCAAAATGAATACACACATGTAAATTTATGATATGAATGGTTAAAAGAAGTCTTTTCAGTTGGAGAACTTGAAATATACAGGTACAAAAATAGAAATTGTAATTGCAATTTAGACAGTGGATGCTTTTAAATTAAATGTTTATTAGTGATAATCTCAAGATAGAAGTAAAAAAGTAAGTTCCAAAGTCACTTTTATTCTGCAGTTTCTCTTTATAAGTCTCTTCAGACTAAATTTCTAGGTAAAGTTAAAAATACAAAGACTAGATAATTGCATTCAGACAGTGAGTTCTGTATATATAAATAAATTCATATATCCTATATAGCCTCTACTATATCCTCAGTTTTATTATTGAGAAATTTTACAATCAAGCATAATATAAGCACATCTTTTGTACAGTGGGTAAGGAGAAGTATCTGAAAACCACTGGCAAAAACTAAGAAAAATAAATTCATTATTGAACTTATGCTAAAAAAGATGACTTGGGTCAAGATGACTTGACCAGTTATCAAACTTGATTGTAATCCTATAGTGACTAAGACTAAGCATTGTATAAATAGAGATCAGAGATATTACACCAATAACTATTCATTCTTCTAATATAATTAAAAATATGAAATCTCTGCCCTATTAACACTTTTAAGTGTACAAAACAGTCCTATAAACCATATGTGAATTATTATACAGAAGATAGCTAAAACTTTCTCATATTGCATGACTGAAGCTTTGTATCCATTGAATAGCAACTTCCATTTCCCTTCCCCTCAACCCTGGACAACTATCATTCTATTTTATATTTCTATGAATTTAACTACTTCCAATACCTTACATAAGTGAAATCTTGCAGTATTTTCCTTTATGTAACTGGCTTATTTCACTTAGCTTTCAGTCCTTGAGATTCATCCAAGTTGTACCATATGACAGGGTTTTGCTTTTTTCTTTCTTTTTTTTTTTCCCATCTATTTTTATTAGTTGGAGGCAAATTACTTTACATCATTTCAGTGGTTTTTGTCATACATTGAAATGAATTAGCCATGGATTTACATGTATTCCCCATCCCGGTCCCCCCTCCCACCTCCCTCTCCACCCGATCCCTCTGGGTCTTCCCAGTGCACCAGGCCCGAGCACTTGTCTCATGCACCCAACCTGGGCTGGTGATCTGTTTCACCCTAGATAATATACATGTTTCGATGCTATTCTCTGGAAACATCCCACCCTCACCTTCTCCCAGAGTCCACAAGTCTGTTCTATATATCTGAGTCTCTTCTTCTGTTTTGCATATAGGGTTATCGTTACCATCTTTCTAAATTCCATATATATGTGTTAGTATACTGTAATGGTCTTTATCTTTCCGACTTACTTCGCTCTGTATAATGGGCTCCAGTTTCATCCATCTCATTAGAACTGATTCAAATGAATTCTTTTTAACGGCTGAGTAATATTCCATGGTGTATATGTACCACAGCTTCCTCATCCATTCGTCTGCTGATGGGCATCTAGGTTGCTTCCATGTCCTGGCTATTATAAACAGTTCTGCGATGAACATTGGGGTGCACGTGTCTCTTTCAGATCTGGTTTCCTCGGTGTGTATGCCCAGAAGTGGGATTGCTGGGTCATATGGCAGTTCTATTTCCAGCTTTTTAAGAAATCTCCACACTGTTTTCCATAGTTTGCATTCCCACCAACAGTGAAAGAGGGTTCCCTTTTCTCCACACCCTCTCCAGCATTTATTGCTTGTAGACTTTTGGATAGCAGCCATCCTGACTGCCGTGTAATGGTAACTCATTGTGGTTTTGATTTGCATTTCTCTGATAATGAGTGATGTTGAGCATCTTTTCATGTGTTTTTTTGCCATCTGTGTGTCTTCCTTGGAGAAATGTCTGTTGAGTTCTTTGGCCCATTTTTTGATTGGGTCATTTATTTTTCTGGAGTTGAGCTGGAAGAGTTGCTTGTATATTTTTGAGATTAATCCTTTGTCTGTTGCTTCGTTTGCTATTATTTTCTCCCAATCTGAGGGCTGTCTTTTCACCTTGCTTATAGTTTCCTTTGTTGTGCAAAAGCTTTTAAGTTTCATTAGGTCCCATTTGTTTATTTTTGCTTTTGTTTCTAAAATTCTAGGATGTGGGTCATAGAGGATCCTGCTGTGATTTATGTCGGAGAGTGTTTTGCCTATGTTCTCCTCTAGGAGTTTTATAGTTTCTGGTCTTACGTTTAGGTCTTTAATCCATTTTGAGTTTATTTTTGTGTATGGTGTTGAAAAGTGTTCTAGTTTCATTCTTTTACAGGTGGTTGACCAGTTTTCCCAGCAACACTTGTTAAAGAGGTTGTCTTTTTTCCATTGGAGATACTTGCCTCCTTTGTCGAAGATAAGGTGACCATAGGTTCGTGGATTTATCTCTGGGCTTTCTATTCTGTTCCATTGATCTATATTTCTGTCTTTGTGCCAGTACCATACTGTCTTGATGACTGTGGCTTTGTAGTATAGTCTGAAGTCAGGCAGGCTGATTCCTCCAGTTCCATTCTTCTTTCTCAAGGTTACTTTGGCTATTCGAGGTTTTTTGTATTTCCATACAAATTGTGAAATTATTTGTTCTAGTTCTGTGAAAAATACCGTTGGTAGTTTGATAGGCATTGCATTGAATCTATAGATTGCTTTGGGTAGTATAGCCATTTTGACAATATTGATTCTTCCAATCCATGAACACGGTATATTTCTCCATCTGTTTGTGTCCTCTTTGATTTCTTTCATCAGTGTTTTATAGCTTTCTATGTATAGGTCTTTTGTTTCTTTAGGTAGATATACTCCTAAGAATTTTATTCTTTTTGTTGCAATGGTGAATGGTATTGTTTCCTTAATTTCTCTTTCTGTTTTCTCATTGTTAGTGTATAGGAATGCAAGAGATTTCTGTGTGTTAATTTTATATCCTGCAACTTTACTGTATTTGTTGATTAGCTCTAGTAATTTTCTGGTAGAGTCTTTAGGGTTTTCTATGTAGAGGATCATGTCATCTGCAAACAGAGAGAGTTTCACTTCTTCTTTTCCTATCTGGATTCCTTTTACTTCTTTTTTTGCCCTGATTGCTGTGGCCAACACTTCCAAAACTATGTTGAATAGTAGCGGTGAGAGTGGGCACCCTTGTCTTGTTTCTGATTTCAGAGGAAATGCTTTCAATTTTTCAACATTGAGGGTGATGCTTGCTGTGGGTTTGTCATATATAGCTTTTATTATGTTGAGGTATATTCCTTCTATTCCTGCTTTCTGGATAGCTTTAATCATAAGTGGATGTTGAATTTTGTCAAAGGCTTTTTCTGCATCTATTGGGATAATCATATGGTTTTTATCTTTCAATTTGTTAATGTGGTGTATTACATTGATTGATTTGTGGATATTAAAGAATCCTTGCATTCCTGGGATAAAGCCCACTTGGTCATGGTGTATGATTTTTTTAATATGTTGTTGGATTCTGTTTGCTAGAATTTTGTTAAGAATTTTTGCATCTATGTTCATCAGTGATATTTAATGGGGAAGGAAATAGCCACCCAAGTCCAAGAAACCCAGAGAGTCCCAAACAGGATAAACCCAAGGCGAAACACCCCAAGACACATATTAATCAAATTAACAAAGATCAAACACAAAGAACAAATATTAAAAGCAGCAAGGGGGAAACAACAAATAACACACAAAGGGATTCCCATAAGGATAACAGCTGATCTATCAATAGAAACCCTTCAGGCCAGAAGGGAATGGCAGGACATACTTAAAGTAATGAAAGAGAATGACCTACAACCTAGATTACTCTACCCAGCAAGGATCTCATTCAGATATGAAGGAGAACTCAAAAGCTTTACAGACAAGCAAAAGCTGAGAGAGTTCAGCACCACCAAACCAGTTCTTCAACAAATACTAAAGGATCTCCTCTAGACAGGAAACACCGAAAGGTGGTATAAACGTGAACCCCAAATAACAAAATAAATGGCAACGGGACCATACCTATCAATACTTACCTTAAATGTAAATGGATTGAATGCCCCAACTAAAAGACAAAGGCTGGCTGAATGGATACAAAAGCAAGACCACTATATATGCTGTCTACAAGAGACCCACCTCAAAACAAGGGACACATACAGACTAAAAGTGAAGGGCTGGAAAAAAATACTCCACGCAAACGGAGACCAAAAGAAAGCAGGAGTCGCAATACTCATATCAGATACAATAGACTTTCAAATAAAGGCTGTGAAAAGAGACAAAGATGGACACTACATCATGATCAAAGGATCAATCCAAGAAGAAAATATAACAATTATAAATATATATATTCACCCAACATAGGAGCACCACAATATGTAAGGCAAATGCTAACGAGTATGAAAGAGGAAATTAATAGTAACACAATAATAGTAGGAGACTTTAATACCCCACTCACAACTATGGATAGATAAACTAAACAGAAAATGAACAAGGAAACACAAACTTTAAAGGACACAATGGACCAGCTAGACCTAATTGACATCTCTAGGACATTTCACCCCAAAACAATCAACTTCACCTTTTTCTCAAGTGCACACGGAACCTTCTCCAGAATAGATCACATCCTGGGCCATAAATCTAGTCTTGGTAAATTCAAAAAAATTGAAATCATTCCAGTCATCTTTTCTGACCACAGTGCAGTAAGATTAGATTTCAATTACAGGAAAAAAATTATTAAAAATTCAAACATATGGAGGCTAAACAACACGCTTCTGAATAACCAACAAATCATAGAAGAAATCAAAAAAGAAATCAAAATATGCATAGAAATGAATGAAAATGAAAACACAACAACCCAAAACCTATGGGACACTGTAAAAGCAGTGCTAAGGGGAAGATTCATAGCATTACAGGCCTACCTCAAGAAACAAGAAAAAAGTCAAATAAATAACCTAACTCTACACCTAAAGCAACTAGAGAAGGAAGAAATGAAGAACCCCAAGGTTAGTAGAAGGAAAGAAATCTTAAAAATTAGGGCAGAAATAAATGCAAAAGAAACTAAAGAGACCATAGCAAAAGTCAACAAAGCTCAAAGCTGGGTTTTTGAAAAAATAAACAAAATTGACAAACCATTAGCAAGACTCATTAAGAAACAAAGGGAGAAGAACCAAATTAAGAAAATTAGAAACAAAAATGGAGAGATCACAACAGACAACACTGAAATACAAAGGATCATAAGAGACTACTACCAGCAGCTCTATGCCAATAAAATGGACAACTTGGAAGAAATGGACAAGTTCTTAGAGAAGTATAACTTTCCAAAACTGAACCAGGAAGAAATAGAAGATCTTAACAAACCCATCACAAGCAAGGAAATCGAAACTGTAATCAGAAATCTTCCAGCAAACAAAAGCCCAGGACCAGATGGCTTCACAGCTGAATTCTACCAAAAATTTAGAGAAGAGCTAACACCTATCTTACTCAAACTCTTCCAGAAAATTGCAGAAGAAGGTAAACTTCCAAACTCATTCTATGAGGCCACCATGACCCTAATTCCAAAACCAGACAAAGATGCTTTTTTCTTAAGATTAGGTAGCAGTTAATTTTAAGTATATACCACATTTTCTTTACCCCTTCATGAATTAATGCATATTTAGGTAGTTTCTTCCCTTTGTACTGGACATAATGTCTAACTGATATGGAAGTACAGATATATTTTTAAGAATGGGTCTTAAGTTTGTGTTGTTGTTTTTTTTTTATAAATAACTAAAAGTGAAATTGTTGGATCATATGATGGCTCTATTTTTAATTTTGGGTGGATATAGTAGCTGATTATTTTATATTCCTATAAACAGTGCACAAAGTACCATTTTCTCTAAATCTTAGAAACACATTTTGTTTTCTGGGTTTTTTTGCTTGTTTGTTTGTTTATTTATAATGGTCACCCTAATAATGATAAGTCTTTGAGGCTTTGGTATTTACTTCCCTGATGATTAGGAATGCTGACCACATTTTCATACACCTGTTGGTCATTTCCCTGTGTTCACTGAAGAACTGTCTATTCAAGGCCTTTGCTCAGATTCTTTAGGTAGGTTATTTGCTTATTCAGTTCAGTTCAGTTCAGTTCTGTTCAGTCACTCAGTTGTGTCCAACTCTTTGCAATCCAATGGACTACAGCCTGCCAGGCCTCCCTGTCCATCATCAACTCCTGGAGCTTGCTCAAACTCATGTCCATCAAGTCAGTGATGCCATTCAGCCATCCCATCCTCAGTCATCCCTTTCTCCTCCTCTCTTCAATATCTCCCAACATCAGGGTCTTTTCCAGTGAGTCACTTCTTCACAACAGGTGACCAAAGTATTGGAGATTCAGTTTCATCATTAGTCCTTCCAATGAATATTTAGGACTGACTGGATTGATCTCCCTGCAGTCCAAGGGGCTCTCAAGAGTCTTCTCCAGCACCACAGTTCAAAAGTATCAATTCCTTGGCTCTCAGCTTTCTTTATGGTCCAACTCTCTCATCCATACATGACTACTGGAAAAAACCATAACTTTGACTAGATGAACCTTTGTCAGCAAAGCAATATCTCTGCTTTTTAATGTGCTGTCCAGGTTTGTCATAGCTTTTCTTCCAAGGAGCAAGCATCTTTTAATTTCATGGCCACAGTCACTATCTGCAGCAATCTTAAAGCCCAAGAAAATAAAGTCTGTCACTGTTTCCATTGTTTCCCCATCTATTTGTCATGAAGTGATGGTACTAAATGCTCAATAAGTAATCATTTGCTTATTACTATTGAATTAAATGAGTTGTTTATAAATTATGGATATTGATGATCAGATATATGGTTTGCAAATATTTCTCCCATTCTACATATTGTCTTTCAATCTTTGTGACTGTTTCCTTTGTTGCATAGAAGTTTTTAATTTGAGGTAGTTCCACTTTATATTTGTTTATATGGCCTGTACTTTTGGTATCATATATGGGGAATCATAGCTAAGATAAACATCATGAAGTTTTATGCCTGTGTTTTCTTCCCGGAGTTTTATAATTTCAAGACTCATGTTCAAGTCTTGAGTACATTCTGAGTTTATTTGTGTGTATGGTGTATGACAAGGCTTTATGAGCATTCGTATGTTTGTGACTATCCAATTTTCCCAGTACCATTTGTTGAAAAGACAGTTCTTTCCCACTGTTTAGTCTTGGCAACCTTGTTTTAGGTTGGTTGACAATATATGCACACTTTTATTTCTGGGATGTATATTTTATTCAGTTATTCTATGTGTCTACCTTAATATCAATATCATCTTGTTTTGAGTACTATAGTATTGCAGTATATTTTGAATTCAGGAATATGACATCTCTAGTTTTGTTTTTCTATATGAAAATTATTTTATCTAATTGATTTATTTTTAGAATTTTGTGATTTTCTTCAATGCAATTTTGATGGGAATTGCATTGAATCTGTATATAATTTTCAGTTCTGAATGCTTGAATGCTATTAAGTTTTCCAACCATTGAATATAGAATGTCTTTCCATTAACCTTTTTTAATTGCTTTCAGCAATGTTTTGTGGTTTTTAGTGTACAAGTATTTTGCTCCCTCAATTGTTTATTCTGAAATATTTTATTCTTTTTATATTATCATAACTTAGATTGTTTTCTTAATTTCCTTTTTGGATTATTCATTGCTTGTGTATAGAAACTCAAATAACTTTGTACATTGAGCTTTTATCCTGCCAATTTGCTGATATTTTATTAGTTATCTTTATTGTGTTTTTAATTGGTTTCCTTGTTCTACTTATAAGACAATTCCATCTGTGAACAGAGATAAATATTCTTTGTTTCCAGTTTGTATATCTTTAATTCCTTTTTCTTGCCTAATTGCTCTAGCTAGAACTTCTAATACTAATATTAAATAAAAGCGGCAAAGTAGCCATTCATGGCATTTCTTGTTTTAGTGGAAAAACTTTTTATTTTTCCCAGTTAAAAAAAAATTAACTGTAGGGATTTTATGCATCACTTTTATTATATTGAAATGATTTCCTTCTATTCCACTGACAGTTTTTATGAGGACTCCCTTATTTATGATGAGTTTTTTTGCTTGCTGCTTTCAAAATTTACTTTTTGTTCTTTCACTTTTGATAAACTGATTACAATATAACTAAGTGTATTCTTCTTTAGGTTCACAATAACTGAGCTCTACTGGGTTTCTTGAGGGCTTCCCAGGTGGTGCTAGTGGTAAAAAAAATCCACCTCCGAATGAAGGAGGGGTAAGAGATGAGGGTTTGATCCCTGGGTCGGGAAGATTCCTGGAGGAGAGAACTGCAACCCCTCCAGTATTCTTGCCTGGAGGGTCCCATGGACAGAAGATCATGGCGGGCTATAGTCCATAGGGTCGTCAAAAGACAAACATGACTGAAGCGACTTAGCATGCCCACACAGGCTTCTGGAATCTGGCTGTTCATTTAATTTGACAGATCTAGGAAGTTTTCAGCCACAATTAAACTTTCTGCCACTTTCTCTCTCACTTTATTCTGGGACTCCTATAATCTGCATAATGGTTTGCTTGCTTGTCTCTTTGGCTCTCTTCATTGTTTTTTATTCTTTTTTTTCCTCTGATTACATAATTTCAGGCGTTTTATATTTTAATGTGATGATTCTTCTGTTTGATCAAGTCTACTGTTTAATTCCCCTAGTGAATTTTTCAATTGAGTTATTTCATTACCAACACAAAATTTCTTTGGCTATTTGTTATTTTTATCTATTTGTTGATATTCTCATTTAGTTCCTGCATAATTTTTCTGAGTTCTTTGAGCATCTTCATGACAGTTATTTTAAATTATTTTCCAGGTAATGCATATTCTTCTGCTTCCTTATGGTCAATTTTTGGTGATTTATTTTGTTCCTTTAAATTTCCCTCCTTATTTGTGTGCCCTGTTACATTGTGTTGGGAACTGAACATTTAAACAAACAAACAAACAAACAAACACAAGCCACAGTTTCCAGGTTTGCTGGATATTTTTAATAGGGAAGATATTCACCAGAAATGTGAGGATTGCCCCCCCTTTCCCCCCATTTTTCTGTGTATTTGTCTTCCTTGCAGTTTTACCTGTAAATTCCTAATTAGAGAAGTTTTGTTAGTTTTTTGTTTCTTTGTTTTTTTTTTTTTCCCCCAGAACTCTTTATCTCCTGCTCTCTCTGATGTCTGTGTGCAGAACTGCATGTTCTCTGGAGCTACCTAAAAGCTCCCAGCACATTTTGTTCCCAGCAGACCCAGATATCTAAAGCATGCCTGGACCCATCAGTGCTCTGTGTCTGGTGAGAGGAAAAAAGAAAACTACATAAATAAAACAAAAGCAGTCGCTTGGGCAGTCACCCATAGCTGGGATGATGAGTGCTTCATTCTTCTCTTTTTTGTCTGCAGGAGAAGCAACCGATCTGTACCAGCCTCTAGCTGCTGTACATTGGTTTTCTCAGAGCAACATAAGTGGCCTAGTTTTGTTGTCGTTGTATGTTCTGAAGCGTGTAGGGTATGTCAGCATACTCTACTATCAGCACATACTCAAGTCTTGTCAGCACTCAGACAGAAGAGCCAGAAACCAGCTCCTTGGCAGCGCTCCATGAAGCTGAACAATTGCTTGCAGGCATGCTTCACAGCCTGAGGCTTTCTTCCCTGGGATCTGGCTGCACAGCAGGGGGGATAATGGTGACTCAGTGTGTGACAGTCCAAGCTGTCATCTCTTTTCTCATTGAATGGCACCTTTACCTGTGAGCATTTATATTCAAGCAAGATAGAAACCGATCCCTTGGGAAACTTCCAGAAAAGTCTGAATGTTAGACTTATGTTTATGGCTTCTCTTTCCCTCCCCAGGGAGATGCTGAGAGTTGGGTTTCTGCTTTATTGATTATGTTGGCACTGAGCCACATGAAGGGCTCTGGCAAGTTTTACTGCCATGAATTTTCCTACTGGCTTTGATGCGGCTGTTTTCATGCTTGCCTGAGGTGCAAGAGTCTCTTAACTGTTTCATAGATTTCTCACAATGGATTTTGGTCCACAAGTTGCTGTTGAATCAGCTGAATCACAAAATTTAATCTCCATGGTTGAAGGAGAGTTTAGTGTTTCCTGTTCTTGCTACTGAAAGTTGTGTGTCTCTGTACACTGTTATAAAGTCAAATCTTGGAAACAGAGTTTTGAGTGAAGTGAAAAGGATATCTTTGTTACTTTTCCAGGCAAAGGGAGTCAAATCAGGCTTCTGCTTCAAGAAACTATGTGTCTGAATCCCAGAGAATTTGATGAGGAGTGTTATAACAGTGGATCAAAAGGGTCTCTGATAGTTAATTAGAGTGTGACCAGGGCTTGCATTCCATTAATCTTGGGTCAAGTGGTCAGTCTCCTAGTCTTGATGAGATTCTCTGATTCCTATAATTTTGTCTCAGGTGATTTCTTCACTGGTCCTCCCTGGATCAGCAACTGTTTGAATCCACCCTTTGGAATTCAGTGAAGGTCATGGAGGCTGGAGCCTTGCCTACACGAAATGGGGGACAGGAAAGGCTCTCTGCCTGGGGGCCCCAGGGCCTCACTTGGTTTCATTCTTCAATCTTTCTGATATCACCCCCATTAATAGTTTGTATTGAATCATTTTGCCTGTTAAATTTTCTTGTGATTAATACAATTAGTAGGAAAATGTAGCCTGAATCTGTAGCGATGTGAAGAGAAAGATGACTAGTTAACAAAAAAGAGAAAGAGGGGGAAAGAGAAGAGAAAGAATGTGGTAAAGCAAGGCAGAAAACTCCTAGCCTCCATGCCAAGGGGTTGAGAATAAGACAGATTTTAGTTCCAAAGAATAATGGAAGGCACATTATGGCCCCATAAAGCCAGCAAGAAGTTAAATGTTTACTTATGATCAGAAATGCATTGTGTGTTACAAGAAATGTCATGTCATAAATGTAAAGCAGAAAGATTAAAAGCAAATCCATACCTAGAGTATCAACACCCATAATTATACAATTTATTCACTGATCAGGAATATTTAAATAAATGGTCATAGAAAGGCTACAAATTAACATTTTTATTGTATCTGTAGTTAAGGGTAACATCAGATGTTATCATTATTGTAGTTAATGTAAATTTTGTTTTTGATTTTCAGGTAAAATCATAAAATTTTAGAAGTCAACTTAACCAGAAATACATAAGTAAAGGCAGTAGATATATCAAGAAGTTACTAATAAAATAAAATAATATTACTAAAATTATTGAAAGATCAGTCCATATCCTGATAACTTCTCAGATGTTAAAGTCTTAAAAGTTATGGTGCTATTGCTTAAAAATAAAATGTAATAAGATTAACCTTTATCTAGAAGAGACTGTCTTGTTAAGATCAGAGTTTTCAGTTGAATGTTGGGCTGCTTAGTCATAACTTTTGCTTACTGTGATGTGGAAAGCAAAATTGGGGAAAGGGATTTAAAACTCTATTGATTTTAATCTCTCTCTCTCTTTTTTTTTCTGTGAAACTAGATCTACAAACTTAATTAGATCTATGTCAAAGTTTAGGTAGATTTTAAACGTAAGTGAAAATGTTACCACATGAACTAACTACATCTGTGATGAACATCTCAGAAATAATTACTTTAAAATACAGTGATTTGAATCCTCCAAACCAGCCAGCTAAATCCTGGATTTTAATGGAAGAAGAGGGTGCTATAAACATTGACATCATAAAGCTCCCTAGATGAGAACTTTAATTTACAAGTGAGATTAAATGGTTTGTGGCATTCAGGTATTCTAGTCAATAATAATTAAGAATGCCCCCCAAAATAGAGAATATATTGGCTTTAACTGATACAAAAGTGCTGTGATTGGGACTATAGGTGCTATAAAACTAAAGAATCTCATAGAAGTAATCTGATTTTTGCAGCCACTTTACCCTGGAGGCATTTTCTGATTTGTATGTGGGCACGGAGTCAAGGATCTGAGCATAAAACCAAATACAGACAATGGAGGGAACGAGAGATCAGAAGAATTTAGGAAAAAATAAAAAAATAAAAAACAGGAAACTTTTGGATGTTAGCAGTTTTTCCTTTAGAAAAGTTGCTGAATTCTGGCAAAAACAGAAACCTAGACTTAACTTAAAAGTCCCTAATTTTATCACAGTGTTCAGAAACCACATTATCTGCTTAACGGAAGAG
The DNA here is from genome assembly GCF_023699985.2 of Odocoileus virginianus. Taxonomy (NCBI): domain Eukaryota; kingdom Metazoa; phylum Chordata; class Mammalia; order Artiodactyla; family Cervidae; genus Odocoileus; species Odocoileus virginianus. The sequence continues at coordinate 35,487,114 of NC_069685.1, read as the reverse complement.
TCAGCCAAGTAAAGAGAAAGGTTATCATTTGAGTCCCCATGACCCAGTGGTCATGGAACCACATGCAATGCAGGAGACACAGGAATCATGGATTCAATCCCTGGGTCAAGAAGATTCCCTGGAGTAGGAAATGGCAACCCACTCGAGTGTTCTTGCCTGGAAAATGTCATGGACAGAGGAGCCTGGTGGACCACAGTCCCTAGGGTCACAAAGAGTCAGACACAACTGAGTATGCATACACACAACATGTATAAACAATGATTTCAATGTAATAAAACCACCAGGCTTGCCAAATGACAGAGGAATCCAATTTTTTTAAATTAAGGGTATAAACAGACAATATAAAGAATTTCACAAAAGATCCAAACTTTGAAATTAGCACAAAATTGAAAGAAGCTTGCTCCTTGGGGGGGGGGGGGGGGTAGGGGTGGGGCGGGGAGTGATGACAGTGTATTAAAAAACAGAGACACTATTTTGCCAACAAAGATCCATATAGTCAAAGCTATGATTTTTTCAGTAGTCATGTACGGATGTGAGAGTTGTACCATAGAGAAGGCTAAGTGCTGAAGAATCGATACTTTTGAAATGTGGAGCTGGAAAAAACTCTTGAGAGGCCCTTGGACAACAAGAAGCTCAAATCAGTTAATCCTAAAGGAAATCAGGCCTGAATATTCATTGGAAGGACTGATGATAAAGCTGAAACTGCAATATTTTGGCCACCTAATGCGAAGAGTTGACTCACTGGAAAAGACCCCGATGCTGGAAAGCTTGAGGGCAGGAGGAGAAGGAGATGGCAGAGGATGAAATGGTTGGATGGCATCACTGACTCAATGAATATGAGTTAGAGCAAACTCTGGGAGACAGTGAAGGACAGGGAAGCCTGGCATGCTGCACTACCTGGAGTTGCAAAGAGTTAGACGCAACTTAGCGACTGAACAACAATTAGGTTTGTAAGAGAATTGTGAGTAACATAATCATTATATGTAGAAAAGGATAGAGAAAATAGAAGAAAAATGTAGAATTTTAGAAAACTGGAAGATTTATGACCTATAAATATATTTGCCAACTGGTTAGTTGCTTAATGAATTGGAAGCTCAAGAATACTGAAGTGGGTAACCTTTCCAGCAGACCGTTCTCACCCAGGAATTGAACTGGGGTCTCCTGCACTGCAGGCAGATTCTTTACCAACTGAGCTATCAGTTGGAAACTACATCTGCAGATAACAGAAAGTTCTAGAAATTATAATTATAATATATAACATTGACAGCCAATTAAAACAGTTTAAGAACACTTTAGACATAACAGATTTATTATTGCACTGTAAGACAGGGTATTAGAAAATGTAACATGCAAAATTATGATGTGGGAATAAAAAGAGAGTCACATCTTAAAAAATGAGAGAGAGTGGGAGAGAGAGAGAAGGAGACATAGAGAGAGAGACATCTGTAAAAGAGTGGAAAAGCCTAATATTCTTGGAATGTGAGAAGAGACAATGAAAAGTGCAGAAACAATACTCAGTAACAACCAAGCATTTTTCAAGATGGGGGCAACTTATACAAATTCAAGAAGCATAATAAACACCTACTGAATACCTGCAAAAAAGCACCACACCAGGCACAGCAGAATGAAAATGCTGAATACTAGAGACAAGGTGAATAAATAGTGAAAGCAGTAAGAGTAAGGGTAAAAATTACCCATTTTCTTCAAGGGATAATTAATAATATTAATTGTTGTATTAGATTGCAATATGTCAAGGACATGCATTGTAATTTCTAGCATGATTCCAAGAGAACACTGTATAACCTATAGTTTAACAGAGAGATAAAAATTAAACAATAAAAGTTATAGTTGAAATAAAGAGTGTAAAGGTGACAGATAATTCACTGCAAGATGTTTCTCAATTCATATGTCTGTATATATATATAAGCACTGACATATGTATATACATACATATATTTATCAGTTGCTATGCAAGATATAATTCAACTAAATACTACAAGTAATACAATGAGAATGTCAGATTGGACTTATAAAAATGAAGTGAAAAGGAGATATAGTTCAAATATAAGGATACAGAAATATTGAAAATAAATTGAGGGGAGAAGATAGCACATAAATACATTACCTAGTCTAAGCTCTCCAATCTCTTTGTATTTAGTTGTTCAGTCACTCAGTCAATTTCTCTGTACCCCATGGACTGCAGCACACCAGGCTTCCCTGTCCTTCACCATCTCCCAGAGTTTGCTCAAACTCATGTCCATTTAGTCGAAGATGCTATCCAACCATCTCACTTTCTGCTGTTCCCTTCTTCTCCTGCCCTCAATCTTTCCCAGCATCAGGGTTTTTTCCAATAAGGCATCTCTTAGCATCAGGTGGCCAAAGTATTGGAGTTTCAACTTCAATATCAGTGAATATTGAGGGTCAATTTCCTTTAGGATTGACTGCTGTGGTCAGCTTGTTGTCCAAGGGACTCAAGAGTCTTCTGCTGAACCACAGATCAAAAGCATCTATTCTTCTGCGCTCAGTTACCTTATAGCCCAACTCTCACGTCTGTACATCATTACTGGAAAAACCATAGCTTTGACTAGATGGACATTTGTTGGAAAGGTGATATCTCTGCCTTTTCATATGCTCTCTAGGTTTGTCATAGCTTTTCATAGCTTTTTTTCCAAGGAGCAAGTGTCTTTTAATTTCATGGCTGCAGTCACAATCCACAGTTATTTTTGGAGTCCAGGAAAATAAAATTTGTCACTGTTTCTATTTTTCCCCAATTATTTGCCATGAAGTGATGGGACCAGATGCCATGATCTTTATTTTTTGAATGTTGAGTTTTTAAGTCAACTTTTTCACTCTTCTCTTTCACCTTCCTCAAGAGGCTCTTTTGTTCCTCTTCATTTTCTCCCATTAGGGTGATGTCATCTGTGTATCTGAGGTTATTAATATTTCCCCTGGCACCTAGATTGCTGCCTGAGCTTCATTCAGTTTGGCATTTAGCATGACATACTCTGCATATAAGTTAAATAAGCAGGGTGACAATATACAGCCTTGGTGCACTCCTTTCCCAATTTTGAACACGTCCATTGTTCCATGTCTGGTTCTAACTGTTGCTTCTTGATCTGCATACAAGTTTTTCAGGAGGCAGATCTGGTGGTCTGGTATTACCATCTCTTAATGAATTTTCCAGTTTGTTGTGATCCACATACTCCCTGCATGACAGGACAATAAATCAAGAGAGAAGTTGTTGGGCAAGAAGTAATGATTTCATTTGGAAAGCTAGTAGACCAAGAAGATTTGTGAACTCTTGTCCTGAAGAACCATCTTCCTTGAGGTAGAATTCAGGCTTCTTTTATACTAAGAGGGGAGGGATTGTGGGAGCTGTAGCAAATTTCTTGGTGCTGGAATCCCCTGTTCTTACAAGTGTCCATGTAGGTCATTTCAATGTGTTCCTATAAACCTCCAGGAAGACAAATGTTATTCTCTGTTAAAAGTTCCATATATTTAAAGATTAGAACCTGAAAATGGGTTCTCCTCTATATTTCAGTCTCTAGACAACATTCTTTCCCAAAGGTCAGAGCCATCAGGACTAAGCACGGGAAACAGGGCGCACAGGTTAGCACTAAAGGGACAGATTCAATATGGGACCGGGTCTGTACTTTGTTACAAACATAAACAAAAACCCTGCAAAAACCAAAAAGCATTGTGGAGCTTATATTAACTCAATATATCCTTGAGGAGTGCAGCCCTATGTGCAATGTTTCAGGCCTGATCATAGGCATTTACAAAGGCTATGCCTGGCAGGCTCCACTGGGAGAGTTGCCCTATATACTGGAAGGTGCTTCTCTTCTCCACTCAGTAACCAATCTTTTCCCTTCATTATGAGTGCCTCCTTCCCCATCTCCCAGCCTTCATTCAGGCCCATAAAACTGCAGAAGCCCTTTGTTTAGGGCTTCATCTGCTGTGAGGCAACCTCATGTCTATGCTTAGCCACCTGCACTATTCTGTGTGGGGGAATAGAACAGAAGAGGGAGGGAAGGACTCAATGCTTCCTCTGAATTAGACTTTTTGCTTATATAGACAATAACAGAAAGCAGTTAATGGCTTAAATTTTAATTTCATGTTGGCTTATTGTCTTAGTGGGATATTCCAACACCTGGCAGCCCGGTTCTCTTGAACATAACTGAGTTTCTGACATACCTTAAAAAGAGAGGAATGCTAGAGATATTACAGAAATGCTATAATGATAAAAGAACCAATCCTCTATGAAGGAATCACTATTATAAATCTGTAAGAATAATATATGTAAAGCAAAAGTTGACAGAACTCAAAAGATAGTGGTGCAACCTAACACACTTTTCTTAATAGCTGATAGAACAAGCAGAAAAAAAGCATCAGTGAGAATATAGTATATTTGAAGTACATAATTAACCAAGTGTACCTAACTTGTAAGTGGATCTCACTACAAATCAATTTTGAAAATGACTTGGCAGTAAGCATTACAGTTCAACAGCTCAACGTATGCATTTCCTGTGACCTCGTTACTCCACTTCTAGGAAAATACTCTGTAGAAGATGTATATATTTTTTTCCACCAAAGACATGCACTAGAATGTTCACTTATTTCTAATAGCAAGAAATCATAAACTACTCAATGGTCATTAAGAATAGAATGGATAAATGATGGCAATATATCTTTATGCAATTGATTATTACTTGGCAAAGGAAATAAATTAACTTCAGCCACTCAACAGTTTGGATAACTTGAAAATATGCTGCTGAGGAAATAAAGCCAGATACTGAAGCACATATTTTGTATAATTATAAAGATTAAAAACTGGAAGAATTAACCTCTGTTATAAGAATTACACATAGTTTTTATCCTTTAGCAGGAAATACTGAAAAGGCACCACAGGGATTGTGGTTGTTACTAGTAATGCTAGTTCTATTCCTGACCTGTGCGCCAATTGTGAGTGAGGAAAAATGTTGATCTCTTGATAGGTACAATTTTTTTGCATGGATGTTATACTTCAATAAGAAATTCAAAAATAAAAATGTTGAAGTTTCAGGTTCATAAGGATTTTGAATGCATGAGACCAGTGCTTGGGGCTGGTGCACTGGGAAGACCCAGAGGGATCGGGTGGAGAAGGAGGTGGGAGGGGGGATCGGGATGGGGAATACATGTAACTCCATGGCTGATTCATGTTAATGTATGGCAAAAACCACTACAATATTGTAAAGTAATTAGCCTCCAACTAATAAAAATAAATGGAAAATAAAATAAAATAAATTATAATTTAAATTTATTTAAATTGTTTTCAAATAAATCATGGAAGAAAACACATTGTGTAGCGCTTATTATCCATGTGAAGTCCATAGGATGGAGTTTTAATCTTTCAATGAAAGTCAATTAATTACTAGGTACAAGTGCCACAGATTACATGTCTACTGCTAGATACAAGGCACTCTTGACAATAAAAGCTGCTGTTATAATCTCTGTGTCTGCTGCACCCAGAAAGGTAATGCAAGTGCCACTGTTTCATCCAGCCCTCTCTTCCATGCCCATTTCAACTTGAAATAATGTACTCATTCTTTATCCCTTCATGTTCCCAAGTTCTGATTCAAACTGCTGGTGGATGACTCAGAGACCCACATCCTATCTTTGTGAGAATCTTGGACACTGAGATGAGAGTTTCTGTGTAGACAGATTCACCCTGTGTTATGCAGAGGGAACTGGCACATAAATAGGAATTGAGGCGGAAGGAGTATTAAATAATGAGGTTCAGGGTTTCCCTGGTGACTCGGTGGTGAAGAGTCAGTCTGACAATGCAGGAGACATGGGTTCAATCCCCGGTCTGGGAAGATCCCACATGCTGCAGAGCAACTAAGCCCGTGGTCTGGAGCCTGGAGGCTGCAACTAGTGAGTCCATGTGCTGAAACTACTGAAGCCTGTGGGCACTAGAGCCTGTGCTCTGCTATAGGAGAAGCCACTGCAGTGAGAAGCCCGTGCACAGCGACTGGAAAGTGGCCCAACTTGCTGCAACTAGAGAACAGCCTGAGCAGCAATGGAAACCCAGCACAGCCAAAAAAAAAATAGTAGTAACAAGCTAACTAAATATATAAATAATTTTGCTTTAAATGATGAGGTTTATATCCTACTGTATTTGTGTTAGATTTTTCAATTTCAGTTTGGTTATGTTGGGATTGTATTTTTCAGAATTCCCTTCTGAATACAGCAGTAGGTTAGAGTTCACTTAAAATTGAGTAAGATTTAGCAGGCAAAAGGCAGCAGCAAAAGAATCTGCTTTATCAGTTAGATATGGTGAGACATCTTCAGAACACAAAGGCAATAACTGAAGTGTCAACAGCTTTCTATAGGCTTTTTCTCTGGCTTCTTAGCAGTAACCATTCTAGCTGGGTATTCTTAAGTATCAGATTTACCAACAACCTCAGGGGAATCCGGGTCAGTTGCATGAAGGTGGAAGGATATTATACTATCAACACAAACTAATGTGTTGGCATTCATTGATAAAGAACATCAAATTTTTTCTTATATGAAATATTTTCTGCTTAGGAATAAATGATAGTTAAAAAATATTTTAGGGGATTTTAAGCTGATTTTTTGGTCAGTGAAAATACCCTATAAAAAACTATAATTGTGCATGCATGTCATTATGCATTTGTCCAAGTCAATAGTAGAATATACAACACCAGGATTGAATTCTAATGTGAACAATGGACTTTGCGTGATAATGATATGTCAGTGTAGTCCCATCAGTTGTAACAAATATACCGTTGTTGGGGGATATTGACACTTGGCGGGCGTGCAGGTGTAAGGAGCAGGAGGTACATGAAAAAGCTCAGTATCTTCCTCTCAAATTGGCTGTGAAATAAAGATTCCTTTAAATAACAAAGTCAAAATTTATTTGGTTTTAGTAACCAATTTTCATTCTAAGTAGTTTATAAAAAATAACTTCTGCTAAATATAATGTGTTCTTAACCTTTTAACCATTAAACATTTTTCAAACACTCATGTTAAAAAAGGAAAGAGCACATATGAATTATAATTCACATATTGCAAAATAATTTCTAAATTGATCTCATTTTGAGAAGAATCTTTCTAAACTGGCAAATAACACTTAAAGTATTTAAAAACTTACAATGTATAAAGTATTAGAGGAGCATGATTATCCAGTTATATCAATTACAAAATAGATCATATTAAAACGTTCATTTCAGTTCAGTCACTCAGTCGTGTTCGACTCTTTGCTACCACATGGACTGCAGAACACCAGGCTTCTCTGTCCATCACCAACTCCTGGAGCTTACTCAAACTCATGTCCATTGAGTTGGTGATGCCATTCAACCATCTCACCCTCTGTTATCCCCTTCTCCCCCTGCCTTCGATCTTTCCCAGCATCAGGGTCTTTTCTAATGAGTCAACTCTTTGCTTCACATGGCCGAAATATTGGAGTTCAGCTTAAGCATCAGTCCTTCCAATAAATATTTAGGATTGATTTCCTTTAGGATTGACTGGCTTGATATCCTTGCAGTCCGAGGGACTCTCAAGAATCTTCTCCAACATAGCAGTTCAAAAGCATCAATTCTTAAACTGATTCTATAAATAAATGTATCCCTTAAATTTTTGCAATGTTCCCTGTATCATCTTTATAACTTTCTAAAAATGTGGTCATAGAATATGACATTTACCTGAGGGCAATGGTTCTATTCCATTTTATGGCTACAGTTTGGTGTCAGAAGGTGAATATGAGAATCATAAAGCATTTCTCACTTCAAAAAGGAAGGTCAAATTTATGATCCAATGTAAATCCTCAATCAATTGGAAATACCAAGAAATACAGTCCTTACATATAGGCCATTTTTTTAAACCTAGATAAACAAGACTGTGGTAAGATCCAAAGCTTTTGTGAGATTTATGTACTTTAAAATATAACTTCTGATTTTGGCAAAAATCACATATGAGCAGTAACATATTTTCTGAATCTGTTTATTGGTTGTGTGCATATTGATATAATTAGTCATTCTTAATATTTGAAATTATTAAAGTATTATACTGCTTAGTTTTAGTATCCTCTTTTTTCACTCATATCTTCTACTTGGATATGTAGTGTGTCAGGAAAATGATGAGTTATTTCTTGAAATGTTATGAAATTGATTATATACTGTACTGCAGATTGAAATGGAGTTCCTCTTTGATATAATAAAACATTACTGACAAATAACCATTTATCATTTTTATTACTGATAAATAAACTGCTACATAACAGGGACAATGCATTGTAAGGCACTGGGAGAATTGCAAACTTGAATAACATATTGCCTTACCATATCTACCTCTCAGATAACCAGTCAAATGTGTATAATTGCTATAATGTGTTTTACACATGCATTAAATAAAACTTATCTTTGACTCTTTAACTTAATATTAAAAGAAGAAATTGCATTGTTTTCTAAATTCACAGATCATTTAAAGAATATCCCAGTTTTGAAAAGTTGGAAACAAAATAAGGTAAAATTTGATAGTAAATATTTTCAAGTTGACTTTGTAATGTAGTACAAATTGAAGTAGGTGGAGAGACTTAAAATCTGAGAAATTCTTGGAATTGAGGCACAAACAGCAAACAAAATATAGTCCCTATGGCTTCTAAACCTCGCCTGCTCTCTGAAACGCCAAAAGCACCATTTATTTCTTCCCTTTTTGCCTTATTGCACACTGTCCCCAGATGATGTTGTCTGTGGTATAAATTAGACAGACAGTTTATTGAATCTACTTTTAGTCCATCTTCTATAACACACAAGGCATCACTTTCAAGGTGTCACTTCAGAGGAATAAAGGCAGAGCAGAGCAATATTTTAAGTCTGACTGGGTGAAATATGGTTTGGGAAACAGCCAGTGCAATATTATTGGAATAGCTCAGCAAAATACACAGCACACTGGATGCAATTTTAACTAGGATTATTGAATCAGTTCCTTCATTTGCATAAAATAATGTGGAAAAGATACATATCACTCAGGAAAAAAAAAATGGAGATTCAGCATAAATTTATTCCATGCAGTTTATGTTTTGCCCTCACTACCATCGTTATCTTCTAATTATAACACATGCGGATCTTTGAATTTTTGCTGCATCATGGACCCAAAAGAGAGACACATAATGGTGAAATTGGAATAATTTGTTCATCTGACATATTTGATGACTATTAAAACTCAGGCTACATATGCTCTACATTTATAAGAAACCAATCTTACACTTATGCTTAGAAGAAATGGGATTGAAAAACTTGCATAGCCATCCCACAGCAGGTAACACTTCCATAGAGACAGAGATTATAGGAGGAATGAATAAACTACTAAATTCTCATAACAGTATCAAGATTTATAGAGTAGTGGCTCTAGTGTTCAAGATATTCAGACAAATAAAAGTGATTTTTAATGAACTTTGCAGCATTTTGAAATATACATCTGCTTGTAACTTACTTACATTTTCTTCAGAAAAAAACGGAGATAAATGTAAATGATATGAATCTAGGAAGAATGAGGTCAGTGTCATAGCAGTGTAAGGTATGCCTCTTTTTAGTCTATCTTTCTTAACAACTAATTAGGCCCCCATCCAAAATCAGAAGTGCCTGTGTGGGAGTTGTAGAATCTAGCAACACGGAACTCTGGGGGAGTCTTGAACACCTGTAATTCTGCTGATCGGCAGGCAGACCTTGGTACCGGGTATGAAATCAGCAGGACACAGAAGACCTGTGATTCCCCCCCACCCCCAGCCCCACTCCCCCGTGCATGGTCAGAAAATGCCTGGAGAGTTCTGATTTGGGAAAAATCCACAAATGGGAAAGGCTTTGTAAAAGTCCAACTTCCTAAGGGGGGATTGCAACATTGTGTTGGAGGGGGAAAGACCTGGATTTATTGGAGATGGTAAGAGAAACTTTGATGATGAGCATCTTCCCCAAGGCTGCATGGTGTGGGACTGAAGTAGCCAATGACAACCTCTCACACTGGGGAAGGGGATAGCAGTGAGTGTCCAACATCCCAGCTGAGCAGGACCCAGTCACCCTACTCCAGTAGCACTCAGAATACAGAGATGAGAGGGCCCTGTCTAGGAATAGGGAGAAGATGGGGAAGGAGCAGGTAGAAACATCAAAGAGCTTCAAAGGGATGCATTTTCTGGTGACTTCACTCAGGATTTCAGCAGAAAGTCTGCACATGAGCCTCTGAGGGAACCTACCAAGAGAATCCCCTCACAAGGCCTGTGGGCATCCCAACCAGCTCAGTGCTAAACCTATAGCTCCCCCAACTAGGAAACTGGCTCCCTGGGTATGGCCCAAAGTGCCAAAGTGAATATGAACTCTAATAAGTAGGCTGCTCTCAGAAAAACAAATTAAGAGTCTGGGGGCAAGAGAGAAACCAGAAACTTAAGCTATAGAATGACTTTCTGGAAAAGAAAAATAACTTTCCAGCTGCTGGCTAGTGAGTTGTAGGAACCAAAAAGAGACATGTAAGCTTAAGATTTCTACCATAAGAAACAGTGAGGAGTGTGGAGCAGTTATATCTATACAAGGTCAGATAAAACACCATAGGTAACAGGACAAACATAGTTCATCCCCCCTGAAGGTAACTTGTAAAGATTTGAGGAGGTGTCTGCTACTGCATGCAAGAGCATCAATGAAAAACAAGTAATATGAAGAATCAAGGGAACATATCATTACCAAAAGATAATAATAATCCTCCAACAACCTAACTCAAAGTCATGGCATTTTGAAACCCAGGTGATAAAGAATTCAAAATGCCCATTGTGAGAAACTCAACAAATTACAAGAAAATGCAGGAACATGAAAATATTAGAAATGTTAGAAAAAATATGACTTAAAAAAAAAAAAACTAAAATTCTTGAGTGAAATATTCAGTTAAAAAAATGCTATGTAGAATATCAATATTAGAATAGATCAAATAGAACATATTTTGAAACTTTGAAATAACCCAATCAGAGAACAAAGAAAAAGGAATGAAAAAGAATCAAGAAAGTCTATACAGTATATGGATCTCCATCAAATATTAAAATATTAAAACAATTGGGATTCCAGAGATTAAAGGAAGAAGGGAGGAACCTTGAATTTCCCAAATATAGGGAGGTTATTTCAACGTCCAAGTTTGTGAAGATAGCTTCAGTTCAGTTCAGTTCAGTCACTCAGTCGTGTCTGACTCTTTGGGACCCCATGAATTGCAGCATGCCAGGCCTCCCTGTCCATCACAAACTCCCAGAGTTTACTCAAACTCATGCCCATCCAGTCAGTGATGCCATCCAGCCATCTCATCCTCTGTCATCCCCTTCTCCTCTTGCCCCCAATCCCTCCCAGCATCAGGGTCTTTTCCAATGAGTCAACTCTTCGCATGAGGTGGTCAAAGTATTGAAGTTTCAGCTTCAGCATCAGTCCTTCCAATGAACACCCAGGACTGATCTCCTTTAGGATGAACTGGTTGGATCTCCTTGCAGTCCAAGGGACTTTCAAGAGTCTTCTCCAACACCACAGTTCAAAACCATATCACCCTATTATTTCAATGAAAACAAAACAACAGCAATGTTTTCCAAGACACATTATAATAAAACTGTAAAAAATAAAAAACAAAGAAAGAATCCTAAAGAAGTCAAAGATATAATCTATAGAGAAACTCCCACTAGGTTATCAGCAGATTTATCAGCAGAAACCCTATAAGATAGGAAAGAATGGGATTGCATGTTTAAAGTGTTGAAAGAAAAAAGAAAAATAAAAACAAGTTACCAGACAGAAATACTCATTCTGGTAAAGTTATCCTTCAGATAAAAAGGAGAAAAAGACTGGAAAAAGAACAAACTAAGCTGAATATTAGAATAAATAAAGATAAGAGGAGAAATAAATGGAAAGTAAGAGAAAGCCGTAGAAATTATCAGCCAAACTTAGACCTATTTTTGTAAAGACAAAATTAACCAAATGTTAGCTAGATTTACAAAGAAAAAAAAAAAAAGCCTCCTAAATGCAATCAGAAATGAAAGAGAAGACATTCAACTGATAGGACAGAAATGCATCAGGACATAAGAGACTGCTGTGAACAATTATATGCCAAGAAATTGGATAATCTGTAAGAAAATGAATAAATTCCTAGAAACATGCAGTTTAACAAGACTGAAATAGGAGTAAGTAGAAAGTGTGTAGACAATATTAGTAAGGAGATTGAATCAGTTACCAAAAATCTCCCACATAAGAAAACAGGATCAAATGGCTGTTGATCAAATAATTAATACCAACTCTCCTCAAATTCTTCTAAAAATAAAGAGAAGGGGATGCAGTTAAACTCATTTTATAAAGCCACTATTATCAATAATGATAATAATAATGATACTATAAGAAAAGAAAACTTTAGGTCAACATTCCAAAAGAATATAGATGCAAAAATTCTCAGCAACATAGTAGCAAATTGAATCCAGCAATGCAGTAAAAGGGTTATATGGTGTGATCAAATGGAAATTATACCTGAAATGCAAGAATGGTTAAACATATCCAATTAACAAATATGATAAGCTCCCTTAATAGAATGAAAGATAAAAGTCATAAGATCATCTAAATAGATGCTGAAAAAGCATTTGACAAAACACAGCATCTTTTCATGATGAATAGCCCTGACAAATTGAGTATACAAGGAACATATCTGAATACAATAAAGACCTTGTACAGCAAATGGATAGCTAATATACTCAACAGTAAAAGACTGAAAGATTTCCCTATAAGATCGGGCATAAGAGTAGTTTGCTCATTCTTACCCTCTTCATTCAATAAATACTGGAAGTCCTAGCTTGAGCAGTTAGGCAGGACAAAAGAATAAAACACATTCAAACTAGAAAGGAGGAAGTAAAATTGCCATTATTTACAGATGATATGGTTTTATTTATTTATTTATTTTTGAGATATAAGAAAAATCCTAAAAACCACACTAGAAATCTTTTGGAAAAAATCAATGACTTCAGTAACCTTGAAGGATATAAAATCAACACACAGAAGTCAGTTGTATTTTTATACACTAAATATATCTGAAAAAGAAATTATCTCATTCATGATAGAATTGAAGCAATAAAATATATATTAAAAAAATTAACCGAAGGGGTGAAAGTTCTGAACAATAAAGGCTGTAAGATTTTGATGAAAGAAATTGAAGAAAGCAAACAAGAAATAGAAATACATTCAGTGTTCACAAATTGGGAGTGTTAATATTCTTAAAGTACCCATACTGCCCATGCATCTACAGACTTGAAGAAATCCCTATAAAAATTCCAATGGCATTCTTCACAGAAATAGAAAAATAATAAAGATTTGTATGGAAACATAAAAATTCCTGCATAGCTAAAGCAATCTTTACTTTTCAGGCAAGGTACTGAAATGGATTGTCCTTTCCTTTTCCGGGGGATGTTCCTGACCCAGAAATCAAATCTGCATTTCTTGCATTCTTTACCTGCTGATCCCTCAGGAAAGCAATCTTAAAAAGAAGAACAAAACTAGAAGCATCATACTTCCTTATTTCAAAAAAATTACAAAGATATTGTAATCAAAACAGTAATAATGGTATACAAATAGACACACAGACCAATGGAACAGAATAGAGGGACCAGAAATAAATCACTGAACATATAGTTAATATTTAATAAGATATCCAAAAACACTCAAGGGAGAGAGAATAGTCTCTTCAACAACAGTGCTGGGGAAAGTTGATAAATATATGCAAAAATATATAATTGGTACACTATCTTACACCACTCACAAAAATGAATTTAAAATGGATTAAAAACTTAAACATAAAGCTAAATATATATGAAAGAGGAGAGTAAAAAAAGCTGGCTTAAAACTCAGCATTCAAAAACTAAGATCATGGCATCCGGTCCTATCTTTGGATGGCAAATAGAAGGGGAAAATCCAAAATGATGACAGATTTTATTTTCCTGGACTCCAAAATCACTGCTGATAGTGACTGCAGCCATGAAATTAAAAGACACGTGCTCCTTGGAAGGAAAGCTATGACAAAACTAGACAGAGTATTAAAAATCGGAGACATCATTTTGCCATATTGTCAAAACTGTGTTTTTTCCAGCAATCATGTATGGGTGGGATAGTTGGGCCATAAAGAATGCTGAGCACTGAAGAGTTGATACCTTTGAATTGTGGTAGTGGAGAAGATTCTTGAGAGTCCCTTGGACTACAAGGAGATCAAACCAGTCAATCCTAAAGGAAATAAACCCTGAATATTCATTGAAGGACTGATGCTGAAGCTGATGCTCCAATACTTTGGCCACCTAAGGTGAAGAGCCAACTCATTGGAAAAGACCCTGATTCTGGGAAAGACTGAGGACAGGAGTAGAAACGGGTGGCAAAGGATGAGATAGTTGGATAACATCACTGACAATGGACATGAGTTTGAGCAAACTCCAGGAGATAGTGAAGGACAAGGAAGCCTGTCGTGCTGCAGTCCACGGGGTCACAAATAGTCAGACATGACTTAGTGACTGATCAAAAACAAATAATGAAGTCCTTGACATTGCTGTTAACAATAGCTTTTTGAATATGACTCAAAAATCATGATAAATGAAGGCAAAAATCAACAAGTGAAGTCAATCAGACTAAAAAGCTTCTGCAAAGCAAAAGAAACAATCAACAAAATAATAACTTACAAAATGAGTGAAAATGTTTGTTAGACATTTATCTGACAAAACGTTAATATCTACAATATACAAACAACTCATACAACTTAATAGCATGCATAAGAAATAATCTGATTAAAAATAGGCAGAGGTTATATGACAGCTCTATTTTTAGTTTTTTCATATTGTTTTCCATAGTGGCTATACTAAACTTTTATTCCCTCAAACAGTGTAGGAGGGTTCCCATTTCTCCACATCCTTGCCAGCATTTGTTATGTGTATTCATTTCAATGAGAGCCATTTTGACATTTGAGAGGTGATATTTCGTTATTGTTTTAATTTGCATTTCCTTGATGAATAATGATGTTAAGTATCTTTTCATGTACCTGTTGGCCACTTGTAGGCCTTCTTGGAAAAATGTCTATTCAGTTCTCCTGTCTATATTTTAACTTAGTTGTTTATTTCTGGCCTTACCTTGAGGTCTTTAATCCATTTTGAGCTCATTTTTTATATGTGATGTTGGAGAGTGTTCTACTTTTATTATTTTACACGTAGCTCTCCAATTTTCACAGCACCATCTATGAAATAAATTGTCTTCTCTTTATCATACTTTCTTCCTTCCTTTATCATAGATTATTATGATTAGTGTTTGGGCTTATTTCTGGACTTTCTATTCTGTTCCATTGATCTATGTGTATGTTTTTGTGCTAGAACCATACTGTTTTGAACACTGCAGCTTTCTAATATAGTCTGAAGTCAGGGAATGTGATTATTCTAAAGTTGTTCTTCTTTCTCAAGATTGTTTTGATTATTCATGGTCTTTTGTGTTTCTATGCAAATTTAAAAGAAAAAGTGTTCTCTTTTTGTGGAAAAATGCACCTGCTATTTCGATATGGATTGCATTGAGGCTGTAGACTGCCTTGTGTTGTATGTTTATTATAACAATATTAATTCTTCCAATCCAGGAGCACATTATGTTAAGTAAAATAAGTTAGATAAATGCTGTATGATATAGCTCATATGTGGAGTCTAATAAAATAAAACAATGTAATGAATATAACAAAAAATAGACTCATAGAAATAGAGAACAAAGTAGTGATTACAAGGAAGGGGGATGGGGTAAAATAAGAATGGGGATTAAAAGGCACAAACTAATTTGTGTGTGTGTGTGTGTGTGTGTGTATAAAATAAACTTCAAAATTATATTGTTCAACATGACATTAAGCCAATGTTTTATAATATCCATAAATGGAATATAACTTTAAAAATTATGAATCATTATGTTGGACACCTGAAACTTGTATAATATTGTACATCAACTTTACTTCAATTAAAACAACAACAACAGAGTTTTAAATAGACCTTAAAAAATAGAAACAGAAAAACCAAAGAACAACCAAGCAAACAAAAAACATATAGCTACCAGGCATTTGAAAAGATGTTCAATGTCTCTAATTATCAAGGAAATTAGAAAGAAAAAACACAATATTTTTTACACTTGCTAGAATGGCTATTGCCAAAGACATGAGAGTCCATGTGTTGGCAAATGTGTGGAATAAAGAAAATATATATAAGTGCATTATTGATGAGAATGTAAATTGATTTCCTCACTACAGAAAACAGTGTGAACGCCCCTCCTAAAATTAAAATAGGATGACTATATGATACAGAAATTACGCTTCTGGGTATAAAACCAATGGAAATGAAAACAGGATATTGAAAAGATGTATACACACCAATATTTACTGCAGCATTAATCACAATAGCTAAGATATGGAAAAGCCTATATGTTTATTAATTGAAGAATGGATAAAAAATACAGAAATTCTGCCATTTGAGACAGGATGATGAATCTTGAAGACATTAATCTAAGTGAGAAAATTAAACAGAGAAAGACATACACTGCATGATATAAATTCCATTTGGAAACTAAAATAGCAGGACTGTATAAAACCAGGGGATAGATGGTGGATATGGGACTTCTCGTGTGGAGCTAGTGCGAAATAACCCACCTACCAATGCAGGAGACATAAGACACGCAGGTTTGATCCTTCGGTCAGGAAGATTCCCCTGGAGAAGGGCATGGCAACCCACTCCAGTATTCTTGCCTGGAGAATCCCAAGGACAAAGGAGCCTGGTGGTCTACAGTTCATAGGGTCACAGGTTTGGACACAAGTGAAGTGACTGAGCATGCACACATACTGACTTTTCTGCTAGTAGGCATGTGAAGGGCTTCCCAGGTGACTATCGGTGACTTCCCAGGTGACTCCCGCCTACCAGTGCAGGAGATGAGAGATGTGGGTTGGATCCCTCAGTAAGAAAGAGCCCCTGGAGAAGGAAATGGAAACCCACTCCAGAATTCTTGGCCTGGTGGGTCCCGTGGATAGAGGAGTCTGGTGGGCTACAATCCATGGGCGTCACAAAGAGTTGGATACAACTGAAGCGACTGAGCACACAGATGGTGGATACCAGAAGCAACAGGTCTGTTGGGGTTGGAAGAGGATGGCGGACTGGAGAGATGTGATTTAAAGCTACAAACTTGCAATCAGTAGATACATAAGTCTTGGAGATCTAATGTACTGTACAGCAGTTGTAATCAACAAAACTGTACTATAAACTCTCTATGTAATAGCCATGACATGGAAGCAATCTAAATGTCCATTGATAGAGGAGCAGATAAAGGAAATGTGGTTCATATGCACAATGGAATGTTACTCAGCCATTAAAAGGAACAAAGTTGGGTTATTTGTAGAGACATGGATGGACCTAAAGACTGCCATACATGAAGAGAAAAAAATAAACAAGAAATATTGCATATTACCACATATATGTAGAATCCAGAAAAAAAGTACAGATTAACTTATTTGCAAAGCAGAAATAGAAAAATAGACATAGAAAACCAACATATGAGTATCAAGGTGGAAAAAGAGGGTGGGACGAATTGGGAGATTGGGATTAACATGTAAACACTACTATGCATTGATTAGATAACTAGTGAAAGCCTGTTTATAGTGTAGGCAATGCTAGTTGATGCTCCACGGTGATCTAGATAGGTGGGAAATACAGGAGGAAGGGGATGTGTTTATATTTATGATTGGTTCACTTTGCTGCACTGCAGAAACTAGCACAAGGCTGTGAAAAAATTATATCCCAATAAAAAGCAAACAAAAAGCAACTGAAAGGTTGCTCAGAGACTAGATCTTGATTTTTCTCAGTAGAAAAAAATAATTGATAATTGTATGACATTTCTTCTAAGGGATTCTTGCCCATGGTAATAGATATAAAGACCAACTGAGTTAAATTTACCCTTTCCAGTCCATTTTAGTTCACTGATTCCTAAAATGTCAATGTTCACTCTTTCCATCTCCTGTTTGACCATTTCCAATTTGCCTTTTTCCAGTGGTCATGTATGGATGTGAGAGTTGGACTATAAAGAAAGCTGAGTGCTGAAGAATTGACACTTTTGAACTACGGGGTTGGAGAAGACTCTTGAGAGTCCCTTGGACTGCAAGGAGATCCAACCAGTCCATTGCCTGGGTATTCATTGGAAGGACTGATGTTGAAGCTGAAACTCCAATACTTTGGCTGCCTGAGGTGAAGAGCTGACTCATTGGAAAAGACCCTGATGCTGGGGAAGATTAAAGGCAGGAGGAGAAGGGGACAACAGAGGATGAGATGGTTGGATGGCATCACCGACTCGCTGGACATGAGTTTGAGTAAACTCTGGGAATTGGTGATGGACAGGGAGGCCTGGCGTGTTGCAGTCCATGGGGTCACAAAGAGTTGGACATGACTGAGCGACTGAACTGAACTGAACTATATGACATTATAAAGTGTTAGTTAATGTTAATGGTGGTCATTATCTTGCAATATGTAAGTGAATCAAATCAATATGTTATACACCTTAAACTTACAAAATATATGCCAATTGTAGCTCAATAAAATATAAGATTTCATATAGATTTTTAAATTAGGTAATACACAGAACTCTAAGTTTGAATTGCTTTTGCTTAAGCACCAGAGTTCATAGGAAAAAAAGATATATTTAGTAAAAGATATCATCAAATAAACTGATTTTCTTAAACAAAACAAAACAAACAAACATGCAAGACAACTAATACAACTCCCTAAATTTTATAGCAAGGGATACAAAACCTTTTGGCTAATCTAAGGCAGTGGAGAGAGCAGACCTAGAGCAGAACTTGTCTGCTAACTTCAAGTTTCCTCAGGTCAACTGTATGAAAGGAAATAATCTTACTGCACAGAAGACCGAGATGAACTAGAAACGTTCACAATCAATACCAGAATTTTTTCTTCTCTGAATCATTAAAGGAAAAGGGAGTTCAATTGGAAGAATGAAGTTCCCAACCAAGTGGGACTTTGTGTAGTTATGTGGGTGATACAGGTCCAAATGATCAATCCCCTGACATTTAATTATGTCACAAGCAAACCTGTCTTCTTCTTTGTATGGATGAAGACAGGAAAAGTGCTGCAGTTGTCCCTCAGAGAAAGTTAGGTACTATATTATTTCTCTCCCGTCTTTCAAGCCCATTTTGCATTTCTGGAAGAGTCTGCTCAGGTACCAAGGATCAGAATGAAAGAATGAACCATCTATGCCTCTCACCTGCAAGTGAAGTTTTGTCGTTCTACTATGAGATATAATTTTATGAATCAAGTCCTCTACTTTCTCTGAATAGTCTTTGTTCAAAATTATCTTAATGATGTTACTTCAAGGATAGTGTCTTGCAATTCAATTTGCTGCTTAGGACTGTTTTCAGTAAAAGCCATCAAGTTTTTGTTTTAATCTATCATGATTTTGCCATATTAATTTGATGTTTGATTTTTTAACATTCTTATGAATGCTTACAAATGACTTTGAAACAACATTGTGTTTCATTGGAAAATACAATCTTTCTATTCATTCTGATTTTAGATGAATCATCGCAGTCTTATGTATACACTGATGGCTGTTTTTTTTTTTTTTTCCTTTTTTTAGTGGCCCAAATGGTAATATATCTTTCAATACCATTGATTGTGGGAATTGATTTATCCACACGATAAATCTTAAATTGTTGAAGAAATCTGAAAACAATTTTGAATAATGTAAAGAGAAATATAGTCATTACATGGAATAGCACATGAGCAACTCTTTTGAAAGAGGACCTGTAACATACTTGAAGTTGGTAAAGTCAGAAAACAAAATTTATGTTTTGTTTGAAGTGATAAAATATGCAGAAGATACTGTGTAAAAAGATAAAATACTCTTATGCAAAAGGAAAATGGCTTTAAATGGCATGTTGAATATTGCAAGCTTTAATGACATATATTTGAAGTTTATTTGTTCTTATCATGGGAAATGCATACCTGAGAAAAAAAGAAAACTAATTGACTTGTAGATAGAATTAATTTTAGAATGAGAGAGTGGAGTTGGGGCAGAAATCAGAGTCCAAGGCTGAGAGTAAAGACCTAGCTAAATAGAACAAAGTATTCAAGGGGCAACACAATCTCTAGTGAGAGTTCAAAGCAATGATAATCAATATAGCTTTAGAAATCAGTACAAAGTTATCACAGTCTGAGTTGTTCCACAATAGCAACATAATTTCCTTAACATTGTCTTCATAAAATGATTTGAGCTTGAGACTTTTCTGGCACCCACATTTATATGGGTCTTTTTAGTTGGCTGCTGGAGACAATACGTGTTATATGACCCAGATAAAGACAGACCCAGAAGCCAGCACCTAAGTGCTCTGGAATTTGCCACTGTAGATCATTTTCCTTTTGCTCTGAATCCACTACTGTCATAAACATTGACTGTGAATATAACTAGAGTATACCCATTTGAATTCTTCTAGAGATTCGCTCAACTTGAAGATGTTGGTGGGATCTCTGAAACATCTTTAACATAAGAAGAATGTGATCCTAGAGTTCTTCCAATATATACATTTTTGTCCTGAGTTGAATCCTCCCTGAAAAATTGATCTTAAAATAAACAGTCAGTCTTTTTTTTAATAAAAGCCTTCAAATCATGTAAACCCTAAACACATGAAGAACTACAAAATTTACTGCTTAGATAAGAAAATATTAATATGACTTCAATGTCAGGCACAAGCAGCAAGGGAAATGATAAAAGTTGGTCTACTCAGAATTAAAATTGTAATAAGTATGTACATGATGATTCTGAATACCAAGTATGGTGAAATTGAATGGTAACATGGATTAGTCAAAGCCTCTGCTAATGTAAAGGAAAAAAGAAATATAGAATCCATTACTAAAATCTGTATTAATCAAAATTCAACTAGAAAAGAAGAACCAGAAGGAAGTGTATTTTAAGAGATTTATTGCAATAACATAGTTTATGTGATTATGGAACTGTCCAAAACCCACAGGGCAGCTGTGAACTCTCAGGAGCTAAATTTGCTATACTCCAGGGTCAATTTTTTCTTATTCAGAAAAATCTCAACTTTGTCTTTAAAGCTTTTCAACTGATTGAATCAGGCCCACTCATTACTCAGGTGAATACTCCTTTCTTAAAATCAATTACACTTAATTCACAACAATAAAGTATCCACAGCAATATAGAGATTAGGGTTTGATTGCATCACTTAAGACTATTGCTTAGTCAAGCTGACACATCAAAAGACCATTTTATATATATATATATATATACATATCTTAGGGGCTTTCCTGGTGGCTGGGCGATAAAGAATCTGCCTGCAATGCAGGAGAACTGGGTTCATCCTTGGGTCGGGAAGATCCCCTGGAGGAGGGCGTGGAATCTGCTCTAATACTCTAGCCTGGAGAAGTCCATGTACAGAGGAACCTGGTAGACTGCAGTCCATAGGGTCGCACAGAGACAGACATGACTGATGCGGTTACATAGCTGCAGCAGCAGCAACATACATCTTAGCAATCTATTCAATGATATTTAAATGTGGTAGGAATTGGCAAAATTTGACATATTTTTCATGTGTAGGTACTAATTTTAAAGATGGCATTACATTTACAAGCTTAATTTAGCATTAAAATAATCTTTGAAATTTTAAAGAAACACTTCAAGTGATATTGTGATAAAAATGCCTTGTTTCTGTTTACTTGCCAGGCAATGATGTTTCTACATATGAAAACTAATCATTTGAGAAAGGGAAGGGGCAAAAGGCAAACTAAGACACCCACAGGGATAAGTAAATATTGCAGCCAGACATGCTACATACCATTGTCCTATTTACTCCCTGAACAAAGTACATTTTATGTTTTGATCATGAAAATACTGCTTTACCAAGTCAATACAGAGATTTAAAACCAAAGCCGCAGAATGAAAATTTGAGTTGAATTTTTACATCAATCTGAAAGATATTCATTTTACATAATTTTATGATTTAAAATAAATAAAATTATTTTTCCAGTAGACAATTTGAGGCTTTAAAAGAAAATATTAGTATTTCATTGTCAACAGAGAATTAAGAATATGGTACTTCAGAATGTTACTAAGTTAGTTACAGAAAAAAAATACAATTTGAAAAAGCTCAAATTATTGGTGATTTTTATGTATTAAAATAACACTTCACTTTTGATTATAGGATTAAAAAAATAAACACATACCTAAATATCATAATGCCTTCAAAAGTAAAATAGTCTAAATAGATCTAAGCCTAAAGTAAAACATGAGTGTATCATATATATTTGCATTATATATACACACATAGATATGTACATACATATGTGTATTACATGTATTATACATGTGTATATGCACAGAAGTATATAATTAAGGAAGATTATATTCAATATAAGAGTTGAAATATATTACTTGAAATACATTACTTTTACATTTCAAATTTAAATGCAGAGTGGAATTTCATGGAGTTATAGAAAAAACGTCAGCCAAGTAGTTAATTGGTCAGTACAATAGAAGAAAAACTGAAATACTTGCATTATGAAGAACCATAAAAGAAGGATAAACACCAAAGTAGAGAATCATAGAAATACAAATGGAGTCTCAAGCAAAATGTCAAAATAGATAATATTAATGTAATTCAGTTTTCATAAAGGACATTTGTTTGCTTCAAACATATTAATAATACATGACAATGATTTTATTACAGAGAAAGAATAGTGATTTAAAAGGCCAAAATGTGTCCCTCCAAAGCAATTCCTGAACCTGAATACAAATAAATGTTATCCCAACTTTATAACCACTTTATATCAAGTTTATATACAACCATGGAGAAATAATTCACATAATTTTGAAAACTGTATTTTGATTGTGTGCCTTTAATGAAACATATTCTAAGGGCAATAAAAACCACAAAACAGTCTTTACTTAGTAGTCTTGTTGGGGTGGTATTTATTTTGTAATGCTGAAACCAATTCATCTGTACTTTGTGAAAGATCAAATGAACAAATATATTGATAATGTTGTAAGCCATAATTTTTACTAAGAGAGAAAGAGAAAAGGACAAAGGAAACTGAAGAATTTTATCTAAGCTGATAAATCAATAGAAATCTATTTATGATGTGCTCAAAAATTAGTGAGTTAAAGCCAAAAGGTAAGTAGGTTTGAAAAGGGTCTTGCTAAGTTTTTACATTATGAGCATCAGAAAAATGATTATGACTATGATGATGAGGAGGAGGAGGAGAAAACAAAAATGTGTTTAATGAAAATTTTGATAAAAATCTGTCTACACTTTTACTCAATAAAAGAAGAAGTGGGGAAGGAAAGTTCTTCTTTAATGAAGGATGTCAATTAACAAATACATGAGTAATAATAAATGAGAAAGCCTAATGTAAAAACTTGTTTAAATGAAGATCACTGACAGATATTAAAACCATGGGGCAAAAGATGCCTGGGGAAAAGTGATATGTCAGTCTTAAAGTTTTCCTCTCCATCTCTAAGGGTTGTCATGGCATAATAATTCCTGGAAATTTATTCTATGAAGTTGTTGCACAACTGAGAGATTGCCAGAGATAGCCTGCAATAAGAATGGATACAATTCAACAGTTTTCAATTACCAGTTTCATTTGTGATACTTTTGAGTTAGTTCAATATGTATTGAATGTTTGCTTACATACCCACCATAGTACCTACACAGGAACATACAGATTAACCAGATGTGCATTCGGATTTTAGATGGCTCAGGTCTAGAACAGGGTGCCCCACACTCCACAAACAAACAGCAAAGAGAATTATGGAAGCACAGAGTTGGGTATCTTTTGTGAGCACAGGAAAAATCAGAGAGGCTCCTTTTAAAAATAAAAGTTGAACTGGACTATAAAAAAATAGTGATATGGGCTAGGTGAAGAGAATGAAATTACATGTACAGGAACTGAGGACATGACATGAGGAAAACAGGATCCTATACTGTTAAAAAATTTAAATGCCTAGTGTTAGTATGATATGTGCTATCCATCAAATGGCAAGAACTGAGACTTCAGAGGAGATGCAAGAGACATGAGTTCAAGCCCTGGGTTGGGATGGTCCCCTGGAGGAGGAAATGATAACCCACTCTGGTATTCTTACCTGGGAAATACCATGGACAGAGGAGCCTAGTGGGCTACAGTCCATGTGGTCACAAAAGATTCAGACAGGACTTAGCAACTAAACAGGGAAGAGACCTATGACTGTATAAAAAAGGCTTCAAAATTAGCCTAAAATATTTGCAGTGCATCCCTGTGCATGTGTGTGTGTGGAGGGGTGTGTGTGTGTGTGTGTGAGACAGAGATCATTTTTAATCTCTAGGTTTGGGGATCATATAACTGGATAAACCTTCTCTGATTCATGACATTATTTTATCATTGGCCCATGAGTGGTTCATCTGCATTCGAGGAGCATGAATATATTGATACTTTTTGGCCTTTAACAATATACTGCTCATTCAACATGAAGAGTAAAATAAGGACAATAATTAACTTCCCCTGTGTGATTATAGAGTTTCCCTGGTGTCTCAGAGGGTAAAAGCATCTGTCTGCAATGCGGGATGCCTGGGTTCAATCCCTTGGTTGGGAAGATTTCCTGGAGAAGGAAATGGCACCCCACTCCAGTATCCTTGCCTGGAGAATCCCATGGATGGAGGCGCCTGGTAGGCTACAGTCCACACGGTCGCAAAGAGCTGGACACGACTGAGCTACTTCACTTTTTGTAATTATAACCTACTCACCCAAATTAGTTTTCTACACCCAAACTAGCCACTCTCTTAATCTTTTTTTTTTTCACTCTCTTAATTTTGCCTTTCACATTATCTTTGTTAAAATTTTAGTTTGGTCACATTTCAAGGCATATTATTGAGCCTATGATTTCAGATAATTTGATTTTATGAAAATAGTATCATATTTTATGCAGTTTGTGGGAATTTTAAATAGCCATATTTATTAATATAACTCTGTTATATTAATAGAGTGTTATATTAATGGAGTTAATCTATGCTACAGAACTAGATATAGATCATTTACCATGACCACTCTATAATATTGCATTGTTTTAAAATTTCACACTTGATTTATCCATTTTCCTGCTGATGGGCTTATTTTTGTTTTCTCGAACAGTACTGCTATTAATACCCCTGGATATTATCCTAGAATATATTTGTATTTTTTAATTTTTGTGTATATTTAGAAGTGAAATTCATGAATAGTAAAAAGGTTAAAATATCAAATTATTTTTTAACATGTCTGTACAAAATGGCTGTATACAATATCTGCAAAGTTCTGACAATGATTTTTGAAGCTATAATAAATGGCATACCTTCAAGCATATGGAGTTATACTTCTTAAATTTTACTATGTGAAAATATGTAAAATTGAATCTCATTCTGGTTTCAATTTACATTTTTCTGAGTATATGATTGAATACCACATCATATCTTCACTAACCATGTATATGACTTCTTCTGTATTTTCTAGAGTATTTTTTTGTTTTCATTTTAATGTTAGTTAATTTTTCTGTTTCATGCTAGTTTTGTAGGAGTTCTTTTTATTTTGTTTATTGTTTGTATTGTATTGTTTGTATTGATTGTATATGTTGCAAATATCTTCCTCTAGTTTTTAACTCAAGCTTTAAACTTCTATAGAGTGGCTTTTGTTGTAGACTTTTTCTTTTCACATCGTCACGTTTGTCAACATTTTGCTTTGTAAGTGGCACTTTTGGCTTTATTTATAAACACTCCATATTCCCAAGCTCAAAGGTAGAACTGATTAAAATTTACATTAAACTTTTAAAAGTACGACTTATGTTATTTACCTTGTTTTTCATATGGTTTGACATTGGCTAGTGGCATGAGAAGGGAATCAATTTAATTTACTTCATACCAATAATTATTTTCCTGTTCTATTTAGTCTTTTAAAACATCCATTTTTCTCACTAATCCTTCAAGCTAACACATCATATTTCAAAGAGTTGTATTGTGTCTATTTGGTTTTCAAATATATTCCATGAGTAGAATAATTAAATCCTGTCCATTAATATATTCTAATTATGTACTATATCAATTACTGTGATTTTATGTCTTGATATCCTATAATGCAAACTCTCCTTTCTAGTCAAATGTATCTTGATTATTCTTAATTCTCTTTCATAAAAATATTTGAATTATTTTATCAAGGGTTATAAAAGACATAATTTTCATTTGAATTTCATTGAATCAAAACATTTATGAAAAAATCATGTCTTTGCAATATTTATTTTTATATTCATAAATATAGAATTTCTCCCCATTTTGAATATTTTTTTTATTTTTCACCAATGCTAAATAATTCTTTGCATAGAAAAACTGAGATTTTTGTTATGTATATTTCAAAATAATTTATAGCATTTCAAATAGTATCATTTTTATGTTTATTTCAGAAGTATGCAATTGTGATTGATGTTTCTATATAAATCATATACTCAGTAATATTCCAAATTTTCCTATAATTTACATATTAACCTTATAAATAACAAATATATTTTCTACTATTTATATTTTATTTATCTGAATAATATCTACTGTAAAATTTTTGGCAAGAAATAACATTTTAATTTTCTTCTAAAAAGCATATTTGCTTTTAAAAATGTACAGAATGGATTCTTCAATATAAGATGAAAAAGAGGTGATAATATAGTCATCCTCAACTCTTGCTCATTTTAATAAGGATGTATATGATCATGTCATACTTAAAATGATATCACACTAAACATTGCCCTTCATTCCAGCTTTACTAAGATGGTTGCCACATAAATACAATGAATTTGTATTACATTTATATTGAATATATATTTTATAAATAATGAATTATATGACATTTTGTCAAATGATTATTAGAATTATAAAATTATTTTCTTCCATAATCTCTTCAGGTTCTGAATTTCATTGTAAATAATTTAAATAATAATCCAACCTTCCTGAGGGAAACCTAAGCTAGATATTGTGTGCTTGTTTTTAATACAATATCGAAATTCATTTGCTACAATGTCAAAAAATGTTTATGATTTACGTGACCTTGTATTATTTCTGCTTATCATAATTATTTACTAGTTTGATAACAAGAGTGTGCTCAACATATGAAAATGGTATATCTATCCAATTATGTAAGAATTCTGTAATTCCTTTCTCCAATGTTTTATAGTCTTTTGTACAAGGATCGTGGACATACTGTGCTAGATAAATCTTTAAGTATTTCATATTGCTGACACTATATTAAGCAGCATTTTTCAATTTCAAGTTTATTGTTAAGATATAGGAAGTAAGCTTTTTAAAATTTAACTTTTTAAAAACCGTTTGAATATTGACACTGATATTTAAATTGCAAACTTGACAGCAATAGCTTTTTGTGATAGATTCTTTAGAATGACTTTAAATACAATCACATCATCTACAGTTACTATCTGTATGTCTTTTTTCAATCTAAAGTTAAATATAAGGGAGCATATATATATACAATTTTTTTTTATCTCAGAATAAAATCATTAAGTATTCTACCAGTAGGTATTCTTCTAGCTACAAGATTTTTATTGAGAGCTTTTACCTTTTTGAAGAAGTTACCTTCCACTCTTATTATATTGAAAGACTATTATTTTGTGAAAAAAAAAAAAGTTAAATTTTTTTTGCACTATTCACAAATCTTTTGAGACTATTTTCTTTTATTCTGTAGTTATCATGAATTGTATTGACAGATTTGCAAATATTGAAAAAGTCTTATGTGTTGTTTATATATTGCTGGATTTACTTTGTAATATTTATCTGTAATGTTTGCATCTATGTTCATTTTTTTAAAATGGTAATATTTATCTGTAATGTTTGCATCTATGTTCATTTTTTTTAATTTTTCTTAGAATATTTTGATTTGTCTTTGGTAGTATGGTAATAAGAGCTTTATCAAAATGAGTTAGAAAATGCTTGCTTTCCCTCTAAATTGTATGTTTAGGAAATGTATGTATGTTCTTTGAAGACAGAGTTCTATTCAAATTTCTCATTCTGTTTGGTCATTTTTTGTTATTTGTGTCTTTCAGGGAATTTTTCTCCTAATATAAATTGTCAAATTTACTGAAATAAGCTTGTTCATAATATTATTTTATGATCCTTTTAGAGTGTATCAGTTTGTTCTGACATTTTCACTCTCATTATTGGTATGATTTATTTCTCTTTTCTCTCTTTTTATGGTGGTCAGACTTGTTAAAAATCTATCAATTTTATTGACTTTATTTCAAAAAATAACTTAAGGTCATTTATTTTTATTCCTTTAGCTATACAATTTCTATGTCACTTATTAATGTTGTTATCCTAATTTTTTTCAAAAAATCTTTGAGGATAATTTGCTCTTTTTTTATTTTCTAAATGAGATGCTACAATTATCGATAGACATCTTTTCTCTCCTAGCATGGAAATTTAAAGCTATACATTTTCTATAGGCAATATTAGCTATATTAGAGTAGGAAATGGCCACCCACTCCAATATTCTTGCCTGGAAAATTTCATGGACCAAGGAGCCTGGTGGGCTACAGTCCACGGGATTGCAAAGAGTTCAACATAACTGAGCACAAACACTTATTTATCTGTATCCCACAAATTTTGATATGTTTTTATCTTCATTCAGTTCAATATATACACACTACTATATGTAAAATAGATAACTAGAAAGGACCTATTGTAGAGCACAGGGAACTCTACTCAATACCCTGTAATGGCCTATGGGAAAAGAATCTAAAAAAGAGTGAACTCATATATATGTATAACTGATTCACTTCACTGTACAGCAGAAATTTGTTAGCTGCACAAACACAACATTGTAAATCAACTATACTCCAATAAAATGTTTTTCCCATTTTTCTTTGGTTTTATTTTTAATTTTATATCAGAACACAGTTGAATAGCAGTTTTGTTACTTTCAGATATACAGTGATGCAAATTCAGTTATCCATACACATGTGTATTTCTTTTTCAAATACTTTATCCATTTAAGTTATTACAGAATATTAAGCAGTGTTCCTTGGATTGTACAATAGATCCTTTTCGTTTCTCTATTTTAAATATACCAGAGTGTACATGGCAGTCCCAAATTTTCACTATGAATTTCCTTTGTCCCATGAGAAGTGTGCTATTTAATATCTAAATATAGAAGAATTTTCCAGGTTAATTTATGCTACTGATTTTTAAGCTAATTCCACTGTGAGCAGAGAGTATCCTCTGTATGATTTTAAGTCGTTCATACTTGTGTTATGTGTTTCCCTGGTGGCTCAGCAGTAAAAAATCCACTTGCCAGTACAGGAGACTAGGGAGATACATTTTCAATCCCTGAGTCAGGAAGATCCCATGGAGTAGGAAATGGCAACCTCACTTGTATTATGGCCTAACATACAATGTATGAGACTGAATATACCATGTGCTTTAAAAAGAATGTATACTCTGCTGCTTTATGTAGAATGCTGGTCAAATGCCTATTAGTTCAATTCAAATCATAGTATGTGTGTGCACACATTCGGTCACATCCTACTCTTTGTGGCCCCATGGACTGTAGAATGCCAGGCTCCTCTGCCCATGGTATTTTCCAGGTCAGAATACTGGAGTGGATTGTCATTTCCTCCTCCAGGAGATCTTCCCGACCTAGGGATTGAAACTGCATCTTTTGAATCTCTTGCATTGGCAAATGGAAACTTTATTAGCTGACCCACCTGGGACAGAGCTGTTAATTAAATATTCTGTACACATTGATTTTCTAACTGCTCATTCTGTCAGTTAATGAGAAGAGTATTGAAATACTCTACCACAATTGCCAATTTATCTATTTCTGTTTTAAAATTGTTGATCTTTCTTTCATCAATTTTTGACTCTGTTATTGAATACAACATTACTAGGGTTGCCATTTCTTCTTATAGAATTAATACCTTTATCACTATTATTTTTTTATCTCTGTCAATATTTATTTTTTCAGAATACACATTATCTGATGCCACTATAGTCACTTCATGTTGTGTTTGGCCCTTCTGTGGTAAATATGTTCTTTGTTATATTTTTAAACAACTTTACCTTTATATGTAAAGTGGATTTTCTATAAACAGCATGGGTGAATAACTGTCTCATTTATTCAGGGTGGCAAATTTTTTTCTTTTAGTTTTTTCTTTTTGGACATTTTACATTTAATATAGCATTCAGTGCATCTTTATTTGAATCAAACATATTTTTTGGTTTTCACATATCCTAAACATTTTAAAATTCTATTTTACAAATTAGCTAATCCTATGATTCTGTTTCATCTCCACTATTAATTAGTAACTATATTTTAATATTCATTGTCTTTTCCTAGGGTATATATTATTTGCTTTTAACTTGTCTACCACAGATGGTATTATATCTCTTCATCTCATATAAAACTTTAAGAGCAATACAGTTCCACATATTTTTTGATTTCTAATTTTTACTTTAAGCAATCATTTTCATGTTTTGGAAGCTCTTTTCTACTAAATTCACATTTTTCCTGAACTGTGACACAAACCTCTCTCTCTGCCCTCTTGATCTCTATCTCCTAAATTCAGTGAGGACTTGTGCCTTATTTTTATTTAACATCCCTGAATCTTTAGTCTAGATATTTCACTGCTTTTTTCTAAATTCTAAAAATTCTAAAAGTTGTCCATTTCATGTATCAGATCCAGATTTTAATCATTTGTGGTGAAAGGATAAATACATCCCCTGTTCCCATGATGAACAGAAGTGAAATTTCATGTTTGTTGTTTTAAACTACAGTGATAAATATGGCAGAACATTAGGAAGTAAATTGTAAATACACAATGATTAACAATGAATTTATGGAAATAATGTGATTCTTAAATTCCTAATGAAAAAGGTATTATTAAAGGGTGCTTTGTGTCTTATGTTCCAGGCATTTTGACTTACATTGAAACAGCTTTTCATTCCTCAAAAAGGAGGAAGACACCTGGTATGAGAAAACCAGAAAAGAATGTTGTTGGGAATCACCATAGACACTCATTCAGGTCCTAGCTCTCCACTGAGGAAACTTCAAATTCAGCTTACCATACAATAAAGACAGTCTTAGTCATTTGCAAAATAGCAGAAAGTGTCTTCAACTGCTGCAAAAGAAAATATATCTTACTTACAAAAAAACAATAAAATAAATAAAAGCAAATATGCCTTTAAACACTACACTTGGAGGGCACAAACAAAATTTTGTGTGCACCAGAAACCAGGAGAAAGAAATAGAGACCCTACAAGAGAATGAGCCAGACTTGCCTGTGAGTGTCTGGGAGTCTCCAGCAGAGGCACGGATCAGCAGTGGCTGTCTTGTGGTCACGGGCGCTGACAGCAGCAGTCTGGGCTGACGTGGTATGATGGTGGACCTCCTCCTCTTGGAGGAGGTCACCATTACCCCTACCATAGTTGAGTCTCAGGCCAAACTACAGAGAAGGAACACAGGTCCATCCATCAGCAGATAATTGGGTTAAAGATTTACTGAGCATGGCCTTACCTCCCAGAGTAAGACCCAGTTTTCTCCACAGACAGTTTTTCCATCAGGAAGTTTATACAAGCCTCTTATCCTCATCCATCACAGGGCAGAAAGAATGAGAGGCACAATCACAGAAAACTAACTGAAAGAATCACATAGATCACAGCTTTGTGTAACTCAGTAAAACTATGAGCCATGCCATGCAGGGCCACCCAAGATGGCCAGCCATGGTGGAGAGTTCTGACAAAATGTGCTGCATTGGAGAAAGGAACGCAAACCAGTTCAGCATTCTTGGCTTGCAAACCCCATGAAAAGTAGGAAAAGACAAAAAGATATGACACTGAAAGATAAACCTCCCACCCCTTATTGGTACTTGTCCAATATGCTACTGAAGAAGAGCAGAGAAATAGCTCCAGAAGGAAGAGTTTGAGCCAAAATGGAAATGATGCCCAGTTGTGGATGTGCCTGGTGGTTAAAGCAAAGTTTGATGCTGTAAAGAACAGTATTGCTTAGAAATCTAGATGTTTAGGCCCATGAATGAAGGTAAACTGGAAGTGGTCAAACAGGAGATGATAAGAGTGAACATAGACATTTTAGGAAACAATGAACTAAAATGTATGGAAACAGGCAAATTTAATTCAGAAGGCCATGATATCTACTACTGTGGGCAAGAATACCTTAGAAGAAGTGGAGTAGCCCTCATAGTCAAGAAAAGAGTTCAAAATGCAGAATTTGGTGCAGTCTCAAAAATGACAGAATAATCTGAGTTCGTTTCCAAGGCAAATGTCAATATCAGAGTCATTCAAGTCTATCCCCCAAAGGCTGATGCTGAAGAAGCTGAATTTGATGGTTCTATGAAGACCTACTAGACCTTTTGGAACTAACACCAACACAAGATGTCCTTTTCATCACAGTGGACTGGAATGCAAAAGTAGAAAGTCAAGAGAGACCTGGAGTAGCAAGCAAGTCTGGCTTTGGAGTACAAAATATAGCAGGACAAAGACTAACAGAGTTTTGCCAAGAAAACACCTGGTCATAACAAACGTCCTCTCCAACAAGTCAAGAGACAACATTACACATGGACATCACCAGATGGTCATTACCAAAATCCAACTGATTTTTTTTTTTTTTTTTTGCAGCTGAAGATGAGGAAGCTCAATGCAGTCAACAATAACAAGACCAGGAGCTGACAGTGGCTCATATAATGAACTCCTTTTTGCAAGATTCAGACTAAACTTGAAGAAAGTAGGGAAAACCAGTAGTCCATTCAGGTATGACCTAATTTAAATCCCTTATGATTATACAGTGGAAGTGACAAAAAAATTCAAGAGATTAGATCTGATAGAGTGCCTGAAAAACTATGGATGGAGATTTGAAACATCATACAGGAGATGGTGATAAAAATCATCACCAAGAAAAAGAAATACAGAAAGGCAAAATGGTTGTCTTAGGATGCCTTACAAATAACTAGAAAAGAAGAGAAAGGCAAATGAAAAAGGAAAAATATATCCATCTGAATTCAAAGTTCTAGAGATGAGCAAGGAGAGATAAGAAAGCCTTCTTCAGTGAACAATACTAAGAAATAGAACACAATAGAATAAGAAAGACTAGAGTTTTCTTAAAAAAAAAAAAAAACTAGAAATGCCACAGGAATATTACATGCAAAGAAAGGCACAATAAAGGGCAGAAATGGCATGGATCTAACAGGAGTAGAAGATATTAAAATGGGGTGACAAGGATATACAGAAGAAATGTACCCCCTCAAAAAAAAGGTTTTAATAAACCTGATAACCATTGATGGTGTGATCACTAACCTAGAGCCAGACATCCTGGAGTGTGAAATCAAGCGAGCCTTAGGAAGCATCACTATGAACAAAGCTAGTGAAGGTGATGGGACTCCAGCTGAGCTATTCCAAATCCTAAAAGATGATTCTGTAAAAGTGCTGTACTGAATAGGCCAGTGTATTTAGAAGACTCGGCAGTGGCCACAAGAATGGGAAAGGTGAGTTTTCACTCCAATCCCAAAGAAAGGCAATGCCAGAGAGTATTCAAACAATCAAACAAATGCACACATTTCACATGCTAGCAAGTTGATACTCAAAATCCTTCAAGTTAGGCTTCAACAGTACATGAACTGAGAACTTCCAGATGTACAAGCTGGATTTAGAAAAGACAGAGGAACCAGAGGTTAAATTACCAACATCTGTTGGATCAAGACAAAAAAAAAAAAAGAGAATTCCATGAAAACATCTATTTCTGCTTCATTGACTACACTAAAGCCTTTGACTTCATGAATTACTACAAACTGTGGAAAATTCTTAATGAGTTTGGAATAGCAGACCACTTTACCTGTCTCCTGAGGAATCTGTATACAGGTCAAGAAGCAGCAGTTGGAACTGGGCATGGAAAAACAGATTGGTTCAAAATTGGGAAAGAAGTATGGTAAGGCTGTATATCATCACCCTGGTTATTTAACTTATAGGAAGAGTACATTATGTGAAATACCAGGCTGAATGAAGCTCACGCTGAAGTCATGATTGCCAGGAGAAATATCAATAACCTCATTTATGGAGATGACACCACCCTAATGGCACAAGGCAAAGAAGAACTAACTAGCCTCTTGACGAAGGTGAAAGAGGAGAGTGGAAAAGGTAGCTTAAAACTAAACATTCAAAAAACTGAGATCGTGGCATCCGGTCCCATTATTTCATGGTTAATTGATGGGGAAAATTTTTGAAACAATGACAGACTTAAATTTCCTTAGGCTCCAAAATCACTGTGGATGTGACTGCAGCAATGAAATTAAAAGACACTTGCTCCTTGGAAGAAAAGCTATGAAAAATCTAGACAGTGTATTAAAAAGCAGAGTCACTGTTTTGACAGCAAAGTTTCATATAGTCAAAGCTATGTTTTTTTCAGTAGTCATGTACCGATGTGAGAGTTGGACCATAAAGAAGGCTGAACACTGAAGAATTTATGCTTTTGAACTGTAGTGATGGGGAAGAATTTTGAGAGTCCCTTGCACAGCAAGGAGATCAAACCAGTCAATCTTAAGGGAAATCAGTCCTGAACACTCATTGAAGGACTGATGTTGAGGCTCCAATGCTTTGGCCACCTGATATGAAGAGCTGACCTCATTGGAAAAGACACCAATTCTGGGAAACTTGAGGGCAAGGGAAGGAGAAAACAGGATGAGATGGTTGGATTGCA
Source organism: Odocoileus virginianus (assembly GCF_023699985.2). Lineage (NCBI taxonomy): Eukaryota > Metazoa > Chordata > Mammalia > Artiodactyla > Cervidae > Odocoileus > Odocoileus virginianus. The sequence goes on along the minus strand of NC_069685.1, from coordinate 35,452,298 downwards.
TCAACGACTGAATGCACATAAGTTTAAGCAAACTCTGAGAAATAGTGAAGGACAGGAAGATTGGCCTGTTGCCATCCATGGGGTCACAAAGAGTCAGACATGACTGAGCAACTGAACAACTACAAATACTAGTCTACTTAAGTACTGTACATATATATCACTAGAGTATGAGTTCTGTAAAGGCCAATTATTTTTGGTTAGTTGTAACTGCTATGAATAATCAGTACATATATAAGTGTCTAACATATAGCATGCACTCAATATCTATATTAATTGTCTGACAGTAAAAATTTAGAAGTAATATAACATGGCTTAACCTAGCCCTAATTACAAAATTAGTTGAAAGCAATTCTTGCTTCATGATCTGTGTACCTGATATATAAGTACACCCATAAATATATTTATGTTATATATGTATCTTTTAAGAAATCATGACTTTATAATGGGATCAGTCACAGAATTTTTGCTTCATGGGCAATCACATATAAACACACAATATTCACCTCATATATGTCAATAGCCTTTGCTTAATTTTTTTCAACCTTCAACATATAAAAATGAAGTTCTCTATTGTTGGAAAATTGCTGTTACCAGTTTGTAACATTACATGTGATGAAATGTGAAAGACAGCTTTCATTCTGTGCTTTTCTCCTGTATTCCGGGGTGGGGGAAAGAAACAATCTAGAACTACTAACAAACTAAAATCAAGGATCAATCCTGTTCAATTCATCTTTTTAGTAGTGTGGAATGATGCTTCCTGCTACATCTTTCATATGAAGAAGATAACAGAAAAGAAAATTGAACAAGACAACTCCCCTTTTGTGGAAATTATTAATAAGGAAAATGTTACATATAAAAATTTTCATTTTTATTATAAATTTGAGTCTGAATCTCTAATGCTAATTTCCTTTTTCATCTCTGAGATGAACTCGAAAATTTTTACAAATTAATTCCTATTGCCAATGGTCATTACCTGAAGTACTTCGTAAAATGATTCCATTAAAGTAATACAAAATGAAAAGGATATTCTATTTGGTATATATATATATACATATATACACTTACTGGTATCAAGAGAAAAAGGAGCAAACCAAATCAACAATACTGTGCATCTATAGTGAAGTAAGTAAAATCTATACTTATACTTTTCTTAATCTATTTATTTTATCTGGGAGAATTTTATAAAAGTGAAAGAGATGCAGGAAATTTATAAATGCATTAACATTATAATATAGTGGGCTCCCCTCAGGGCTCAGACAGTAAAAAAATCCTGCCTGCAATGCAGGAGACCCAGGTTCAGTCCCTGGGCTGGGAATGGCTGCCCTCTCCAGCATCCTTGGAGAATTCCGTGGACAGCGGAGTCTGGCAGGCTACAGTTCATGAGGTCACAAAGTGTCCGACAGGGCTCAGCAGCTGACACTTTCACTTTCACGTGATAATATAGCAAGGGAACATTGATAAATTTGCTGTATTTTATTAAGACTGCTTATGAATTCAATATTTGAAGCAAATTATACAATGAGGGACAAATCTGAGTTTAAAAAATGCATTTGTCTCAGTAATTTCAGATTTAGAAGACTTAATTTCTTAAAAATAAAATGGGGATGAAATACTTAGCTATTGGCTACATTTATAGATTCTTTTGATTATGAAACTAGATTGTATTTATGAAAGTGCTCTAGTGGTTTTGGAAAAATACACATATGGTACTTAAGGTACTATTGATAAAGTCTATAGGAAAAAGTATAGAACCTCTAACATAAATTTTTTTTATAAAAGGAAAAACATTTTAAAGTAATTGAAATTACTTTCATATTTTACTCGACTTTTGTAATTTTATTTAATTCCTCTTGGTACTTATCTATACTTTACTAATTTTCAAAGTTCTTCCTTTTTTAGCAATGAATATCAGAATATTATTTTCAGTAATCTTGGAAAAATGGTTTTCTGTAATGTACGTCTTTCTAGAAATACATGAAAAAATCATTATCCCGAGTTTTCCATAAAAGTGACATAACTAGAATTGCACATAAAATTAATCACACTGTTTGAAGACCCCAATGCATTTTACCAAGTTTCATAAAATGTTATCATTAATCTAGCAGTGATGTTTAAAAATATTTAGTTCAGTTCAGTTGCTCACTCATGTCTGACTCTTTGAGACACCATGGGCTGCAGAATGTCAGGCTTCCTTGTCCATCACCAACTCCTGGAGCTTGCTCAAACTCATGTCAATCAAGTAGGTGATGCCATCCAAACATCTCATCCTCTGTTGTCCCCTTCTCCTCCTGCCTTCAATCTTTCTCAGCATCAGGGTCTTTTCCAGTGAGTCAGTTCTTTGCATCAGGTGGCCAAAATATTGGAGTTTCAGCCTCAGCATCAGTTCTTCCAATGAATGGTCAAGTTTGATTTCCTTTGGGATTGACTGGTTTGATCTCCTTGCAGACCAAGGGACTCTCAAGAGTCTTCTCCAACACCACATTTCAAAAGTATAAATTCTTCGGCACTCAGCTTTCTTTACAGTCCAGCTCTTACATCCATACATGACTACTGGAAAAGTCATAACTTTGACTAGACAGACCTTTGTTGGCAAAGTAATGTCTCTGCTTTTTAATATGCTGTCTAGGTGTGTCATATTTTTTCTTCCAAGGAGCAAGTATCTTTTAATTTCATGGCTACAGTCACCATCTGCAGTGATTTTGGAACCCCCAAAAAATGTCTGTCATTGTTTGTTTCCACTTATTCATCATCTATTTGCCATGAAGTGATGGGACCAGATGCCATGATCTTAGTTTTTGAATGTTGAGTTTTAAGCCAACTTTTCCCACTCTCCTCTTTCACTTTCATCAAAAGGCTCTTCAGTTCTCCTTCGCTTTCTGCCATAAGGGTGGTGTCATCTGCATATCTGAGGTTACTGATATTTCTCCCAGCAATCTGGATTCCAGCTTGTGTTTCATCCAGCCTGGCATTTTGCATGATGTGCCCAGAATAAATATTCTTATATAAGCAAAAGCTAATCAATATTTTTGATATTGAGAGAGCAAATATGGAGGACAATACATGAGGTTATTATTTTTTAATTTATTGAAGTGAAACATACATACTCAAATACATAAATCATAACTCTACAACACAGTGCATTTTGATGAAGTGAACACATCCATGTGATGAACTCTTAGATCATGAAAGAGAGCACTCTCAGCATTCCAGCCCCATCACCTGCAGCTACCCAGTCATCTCTGTGAAGCTGACCACTGCTGTCTGCTGTCCAGAATAATATATTACCTTTGCCTATCAGAAGCAGTGCACAAGAAAATATACAGCCATGGCACTTTAATGTCTGGCTTTTTCTGTTTAACATGTTCATGAGCTTCATCTGTGGTATTGTTTACAATGTGGATTTCTAAGTCTTCAATGCTATATAATATCATTTTGCATTAATTTATCATAGTTTGATTATCCATTCAACTCTTGACACATATTTGAATCAATGTAATTGTTTAATGTTATGAATAATGCTGCAGTGAAGATCTTTAGTATGTTGTCTGAGAATGTGTATACACATTTCTATTGGCTTTGTATTACCAAACTATTTCTTAGGGTCTGGTGATCAAGTTATTTGCTCACAAAATCTTTGTAAACTATTATCAGACTGAGGCCATTTTCAATTAGATACTCTTTTTGTCATCTTCAAATCACACAGAGAACATGGATGAATTCTCAAAACCTGTTGAAGGTATCTCATGACTGTGCATTACGAATGGGAGAGGTTGTTGTATTATTTTTCCTTTTCTTCCCAGTTCCAAGTTTGAAAAAACCGTTTCCTTGAAGCTGTGTTCTGTAATGAGTTTCTTTTCCAATTACCCCCTATGATAAAAGTGTAACTCCATGAGCATCTAGATTATAATGATTTTAGTATGACATTTCTATTTAGTTTGATCCTGTTCTTTATCACTCACTCTCTGCATTTCAGGAGAACATGAGATTGTGTTTTCCAAGTTTCCAGTGGAAACTGTGTATACCAAAGTTCACTTTGATATTGGCATACTCAAGGGTTAACCCCTGTTTTGAAAGATGCTTTTTGGTGTGTGTGTATATATATCATATATCATGACTCTCTCTGAGAATGTGCCATACACCCTGATTTGGAAATCAGGGATTTTTATGGGGCTCCCTTATTGTCAAGCATCAACCATCATTTCTTCAGAAAGGCAACTCTGACAGCTCCTTTACACTGTCCTTACTCCCTCACCCTTTCTAGCTCTTGATACTACTTTATTTTCTTCACATATTTTTTTCTTTCTTTTTTCCTTCCTCTCTTTTCCTTTTCCTTCTTTCCTTTTCTTGACCAATGCTTTTTTTTTTTTTTTCATTCACTTGCCCAAGTGAACCCAATTAAGAAAGGAATTTCAGTATATTATTCTTTTCTCCATCCCCGGATCCTATTTTATTATTTGATTGTATAGAACATAAAAATAACTTTTGAAAGGGTGAAAAAGTGAATTGTTTCAACAAAATACTCTGGAAATTTAAAAATTATAGTCCTTATTTTCAGGAAAAGAATGTAGACATTTTGTGCTAGGGCCATTGCGTGATACTCTTGTCTTCAATTTCTATGCAAAGTATGAAAGGTATAAATAATTCATTAAAAAGGCTGAAAATGAGATTTCAAAATAAAAAAAAACAATTTTAAAATTGAGTTTTTTCTTCACTATATATATAAAAAAAATACTACATGTCTAATATAATGAGGAACTGGTATAATATTCAGTTCTGATGCTCAGAAATAGGAAGAGGACAGTAGAATGTAATCCCATCTGAAAGATCTGTAATTTATCCTTAAACATTTTAAATGATAATGGGAACCACCTCATAAACTGCAAAAATCCTGTGAGAGGGCTCTACTGAAAGCTTTATTAAGATTGATCATTTCAGACCTGAGGATGTGGCTGGCACTGACAGGACACCGTTTGGAAATCTGCCTTGTCTCTTAGAATCAGGGCCCAGAGGAGAAATTGAATGGTGCGCATACATGAGATGCCACCACCCCTCAGCCACCATCCCCAGAAACCTCACCTTCATCACAAACACCATTCTCCAGGATGAGCGGCATGCCCTATATCTTCCACATTCCTTGTATTGGTGATTCAAGATGGAGGTGGAGGAGAATGGAAAGTGGTGATTGGAGGAGGGCAGGCAGAGTTGACACAGAATGGAAGGACTCTGTGTTTCCTAATCAGTCCTGTGTTCTTTTGAGAAAACGGCAGTGAATTTGCTCTATTGGCTTTGTGTTCCATGCATCCTTCCCCCATAATTTCCCCCACCTTTTGTTTCCCCAGATGTTTCTTTCCACTCCACTCTGTCCTGTATTATTGCCAGGTTAATATTCCCAAAGTAAAAATAAGATCACATCAATTGGATTAAAAAAAAAAAAAAAGATTGATCATTTATCACTCAATAAAACAATAGGTAGCTTAATCTAGGAGGGATAGAACTAGTGGTACTTTATGAGCCAGCAACTTGATCATCAAAGTTAAGCCTATTTGTGAAAGCAAATCGATAAACTAGCTTAACAATATTACCTCATTTTGTTAAGTAATGTAATTTCTCCATGTATTGACAAACTATTGATGGACAAAGTATAGCATACATTATTCATAGTTTATATTTTGCTTACCTGTGGCTTTGTAACACAGCCCTTAGCAAAACAATTTCTCAGTGGCCAATGAATGACCTTCTTATTTTTTGTTTACTGTGTAAAAAAGTTGTTTTTTAGAAAAATCTTATTTACAAGATTAGGTGACTAGCTTGCTGGGCCAAGTTTGGTTAACCTCACTTTAGAGTCAGCATGTAATCTATGAGAAATAAAAATAGAATTTGACCCAGTTTTCCAAATTTTTTATTTTTTCAAGCATTGCTATCATAAACATCCTTCTATGTAAATCCTTGCTTTCATGTAATTATCAAGTGAAGGTAGGTATCTAGATTTAAGATTACTGGATCAAAATGGCATGTCTTTGAGAAATGTAAAATATTGTTCTGTTCTTGAAGAAAGAAACAGTTGATACTAACCCTAATAATGTGGGAAAATGCATATTTCCCTAAAGCATTTCCAACTCCATAGTTTACTCATCTTCTGTAACACACTATATACTCACTACCACAGCATTCTCCCATTGCTATTTTATCTGTAAAAACAAAATTTGTAATGTGTTCCAAACCCAAGCTGAGGCAGAATCTTTTCTTGAGATCACCTGCTTCTTCTGGAATAAATTAGCATTCTGGATATCATCTGATCAATGTTCTTATACATTTTAATGGATTTAATGAACTCTCTGGAAACCTCTCAAAAAATGACCCTAGGAAAGTACTCTGTCCCCCAACTACAATCCATTGACCTACCCCAGATGCCTCCTTGGTTTCCAGACACGCTGGCAGCTTCCTGTGTTTTTCTGCTAGAGATTCTGTCCAGGATATAGCCTTATATTTAGTTGTCTTACCTCCAAAGTCTTCTTTAGGCTGTAGCAGTTTCCCAGACTCTCCTTGTTTTTGATGACCTTGATAGTTTCCAGGAATGCTGATTGTGTAGATTGTAAGAAGCTCCTGTCTTCAATTAACATAGATAGATGGGTTTTGGGGAGGAAGACTATAGAGGCAAAGTGTCATTTTTATTATATCATATCCAAGATATATACTATTATGAAGATTTATGAGAGTATTGACACTGACCTTACAATACCTGGCTGAAGTATTGCTTGTCAGACTATTCTGCAAAATCACTCTGTTTTTCTTTCTTTTGGTACCCTTTGCAAGTCACTATGTGCAGACCAAACTTAATGAATGGAGGCTTACATTACCCCTCCTTTAGGATGGAGTAGCTATATACCTTATTTGAAATTCATTTGTACCAGATAACTGTGTCTTCTTCTACATTATTTTTTATTCACTAACATTTTAATATCAATATTTTTATCATTTTAAGAAACCAAATTAAAATGCATTCTTTTAATTTAAGCCTTTAATTAATAATATATTAGTTCTGGAGGAGTGGCCAAGATGGAAGAGTGGGAAGAATTTTAGCTCACCTTTTCCCAGAAGTACAGGAGAAGTACAACTATTTACAGAGTAAATATTGATGAGAATGTCTTAAGACTAATATAAAAGTTCTTCTGCAACTAAAGATATAAAGAAGCAACCCCAATGAGACAGTTAGGAGGGATAGACGTGTGGTAAAGTCAAGACCAATAGCCTATGTGAGCAACCCTCAAATGGGAGACTAAATACAATTGCAGAGCTTCTCCTCAAAGAGCAAGGGGTCAAAGTCCTACATTGGGCTTCTCAGACCAGGGGTCTTGCATGGGAAATGTAAGCCATCAGAATGCTTGAAAACCAGTAAGATTTGCTTTTGGGAGAGCTATAAAACTGAGGGAAATAGACACTCCACTCTTAAAGTGTGCAGACCCAAAATCGCACACACTGTAATACCCAAGTCAGAAGTAGCAATTTGAAAGGACCTTGGGTAAGATGCACTTGCTAATCTTGGAAAATCTCTTAAAGAGACAAAGAGGTGATTGGGACTCACCCTGGGGGCACAGATGCTGGCAGCAGTCATTTTGGGAATTTATTCTATGACTAGGACACTGGTACTAGCAAACACCACTTTTGGTATACTTCTTCTAGCTCATTAGTGTCTAGGATCTAGCCCTGCTTACCAACTGGTTGTCACCAGTCTTGGTATGTTCCAAACCAAGCAGCTTGATGGTCAAAGACACAGCCCCACCCACCGGAAGGCTGCCAGTTTTAGGAATCCCTGAGTGCTCTATCACCCAAGGCCATATTGCCTCCCAAAGGAGAGCTCCACACCTGATCACACCCATCAGTGTAGTGGCACTAGCTCTAGGACTCCTAAAGCCCTGCAGCTAGCCACCAAACATGGCCCTGTCCAAAAGCAGGCTGACACCAGCTCCAAGACCTTTGGACCAAGCAGCCAAGATCCCCAAGATCTGGCTACACCCACCAGTGGGTGAGGAATAGCCCTGGGAAACCTTGTGGCTCTGAAGCCAGTTGCCTATAATCCAACCTACCTACAAGCTAGCCAGCACAAAAGTAATGGTCCCCTGACTGTGCAGCCAAGTATCCTATGATCTGGTCCCATACAGCATCAGCCAACATTCTATGCAAAAAACAGGGCTTGGTAATCAACTGGACCAAAAGATAGTCACACCTCCTCTCAGTAGTCAATCCTACACTATGAAGGAAAAATGTGGCCCCTATAAATCTCCCCCTCTCCCACCCCCAGAACATGTATCTTTGGTGGCAGAGGGTAGTGCAATCCTGGGCCCCGTAGGAAGTTTCCTACATAAAGACAATTCTCCAAGATCAAGACACATAACCAACCTGTCAACTAAATAGTAAAATAATCAATTTAGGTAAAATGAGATGACAGAGGAATTTCTACATATTCTACATAAAACCCTAGAAGAACTAAGTGAAATGAAGATAAGCAATCTTATCTGATAAAGAGTGCAAAGTAATGATAATAAAACTATCAAAGAACTCAGGAGAAGAATGGATAGCCACAGTGAGAAGACACATTATTAAAAGAGCAAAAGTTAAAGATAAGGAGAGAATACTAAAAGCAGTAAGGAAAAAACAACTAGTGATATGCAAGGGAATTGCCATAAAAATATAAGCTGACTTTTCAGCATTGCAGACTAAATAAAGTAGGGACATGACATACTTAAAATGAAGAAAGGGAAAAATCTACAATTGAGAATATTCTAACTTGGCAAGATCATCATTCAGATTTGAAGGAGAGATCAAAAGTTTTATAGATAAGCAAATGCTAAAACAGTTCAGCACCACATAACCAGCTTAGTAAGAAATGTTAAAGGAATTTCTCTAAGCTACAAGGGAATAGCTACAACTAGAAACATAAAAATTACAATAGAAAAAAAACTCATTGTTAAAGGCAAATATACAGTAAAGGTAGGAAATAAGACTAGTAGGAAGGCTAAATGTGAAAAGTAGTAAATTAATCTATATCCAAAGTAAGTAGTTAAGGAAAACACAAAGCAAATAGATGCGAAATGTGCTATCTAAAATAGTAAACTTCGGATATATGTCAAGATACAGGGTTGTTAGCATGCTTTCAAAATTAAGAAATAAGCTACTTTAAGGAATTACATATATAAAGAAGTAAAATAATTCAAACATTACACTAAATGTGGTTAGTAAATCAGAAGGAAAGTGAGAGAAAAATAAAGAATGATGAAACAATCTCCCCCAAAATGAACAAAACAACAATGTGTATATCTACTAATAATTTCTTCACATGTAAATGGATTAAATGCTCCAATCAACAGACATAGAGTAACTGAATATATATATGTGTGTGTATATATATATATATATATATATATATATATATATATATATATATATATGTATGTATACACTGCCTCCAAGAGACTCACATCAGATCTAAAGATGCACACAAATTAAAAGTGAGGGAAAAGATAGTCCATGCAAGTGAAAATGAAAAAAAAAAAAAAAAACAAATATAACAATACTTATATAAGAAAAACTAAGCTTTGAAACAAAGAATTTAAATAAAGACAAAGAAAGACATTGCATAATAAAAAGGCATCATCCAGGAAAATGACACAATAATTGTAAACGCATTTGTACTCAGCATGGGAGCACCTAAATAGCAAAAATTTAGCCAAGAAAAAGGAAGAACTTGATGGTAACATAATAGAAGTATGAGATCTTAACACCATACTACTATTGATGGAAAGATTATACAGACAGAAATTAATACAAAAACACTGACCTTATATGACATTGTTTTTGCTGACTGTATAGAGCTTCTCCATCCTTGGCTGAAAAGAATATAATCAATCTGATTTCAGTGTTGACCATCTGGTGATGTCCATGTGTAGAGTCTTCTCTTGTGTTGTTGGAAGAGTGTGTTTGCTATGACCAGTGCGTTCTCTTGGAAAAACTCTATTAGCCTTTGCCCTGCTTCATTCCATACTCTAAGGCCAAATTTGCCTGTTACTCCAGGTGTTTCCTGACTTGCTACTTTTGCATTCTAATCCCCTATAATGAAAAGGACATCTTTTTTGGGTGTTAGTTCTAAAAGATCTTGTAGGTCTCCATAGAACCATTCCACTTCAGCTTCTTCAGCTTCTTACTGGTTGGGGCATAAGCTTGGATTACTGTGATATTGAATGGTTTGCCTTGGACCTTGCTTCTATCACCAGTCCCATCCACAACTGGGTATTGTTTTTGCATTGGCTCCATCCCTTCATTCTTTCTGGAGTTATTTCTCCACTGATCTCCAGTAGCATATTGGGCACCTACCGACCTGGGGAGTTCCTCTTTCAGTATTCTATTATTTTGCCTTCTCATACTGTTCATGGGGTTCTTAAGGCAATAATACTGAAGTGGTTTGCCATTCCCTTATCCAATGGACCACATTATGTCAGACCTCTCCACTATGACCCGTCTGTCTTAGGTGGCCCCACATGGCATGGCTTAGTTTCACTGAGTTAGACAAAACAGTGGTCCTGTCTATGGCTCAGATCATGAACTCCTTATTGCCAAATTCAGACTTCAACTGAAGAAAGTAGGGATAGCCACTAAACCATTCAGGTATGACCTAAATAAAATCCCTTATGACTATACCATGGAAATGAGAAATAGATTTAAGGGGCTAGGTCTGATAGACAGAGAGCCTGATGAATTATGGATGGAGGTTCATGACATTGTACAGGAGAAAGGGATTTAGACGATCCCCATGTAAAAGAAATTAAAAAAGGCAAAATGGTCATCTGAGGAGGCTTTACAAATAGCTGTGAAATGAAGAGAAGTGAAAAGCAAAGGAGAAAAGAAAAGATATTCCCATTTGAATGCAGAGTTCCAAAGAATAGCCAGGAGAGATAAGAAAGCCTTCCTCAGCGATCAATGCAAAGAAATAGAGGAAAACAAAAAAATGGAAAAGACAAGAGATCTCTTCAAGAAAATTAGAGATACCAAGGGAACATTTCATGCAAAAATGGGCTCAAAAAAGGACAGAAATGGTGTGGACCTAACAGAAGCAGAAGATATTAAGAAGAGGTGGCAAGAATACACAGAAGAACTGTACAAAAAAGATCTTCACGACCCAGATAATCACAATGGTGTGATCACTAACCTAGAGCCAGACATCCTGGAATGTGAAGTCAAGTGGGCCTTAGAAAGCATCACTACGAACAAAGCTAGTGGACGTGATGGAATTCCAGTTGAGCTATTTCAAATCCTAAAAGATGATGCTGTGAAAGTGCTGCACTCAATATGCAAGCAAATTTGGAAAACTTAGCAGTGGCCACAGGACTGGAAAAGGTCAGTTTTCATTCCAATCCCAAAGAAAGGCAATCCCAAATAATGCTCAAACTACCACACAATTGCACTCATCTCACACACTAGTAAAGTAATGCTCAAAATTCTCCAAGCCAGGCTTCAGCAATACATGAACCAAGAACTTCCAGATGTTCAAGCTGGTTTTAGAAAAGGCATAGGAATCAGAGATCAAATTGCCAATATCCACTGGATCATCAAAAAAGCAAGAAAGTTTCAGAAAAACATCTATTTCTGCTTTGACTATGTCAAAGCCTTCGACTATGTGGATCACAATAAACTGTGGAAAATGCTGAAAGAGATGGGAATACCACCTGACGTGCCTCTTGAGAAACCTGTATGCAGGTCAGGAAGCAACAGTTAGAACTGGATGTAGAACAACAGACTGGTTCCAAATAGGAAAAGGAGAATGTCAAGGCTGTATATTGTCACCCTGATTATTTAACTTCTATGCAGAGTACATCATGAGAACCGCTGGGCTGGAAGAAGCACAAGCTGGAATCAAGATTGCCAGGAGAAATATCAATAACCTGAGATAGGCAGATAATACCACCCTTATGGCAGAAAGTGAAGGGGAACTAAAAAGTCTCTGGATGAAAGTGAAAGAGGAGAGTGACAAAGTTGGCTTAAAGCTCAACATTCAGAAAACATATCATGGCATCTGGTCCTACTACCTCATGGGAAATAGATGGGGGGATAGTGGAAACAGTGTCAGACTTTATTTTTTGTGGGGGGCTCCAAAATCACTGCAGATGGTGCCCACAGCCGTGTAATTAAAAGACGCTTACTCCTAGGAAGGAAAGTTATGACCAACTTAGATAGCATATTAAAAAGCAGAGACATTACTTTGCCAACAAAGGTCCGTCTAGTCAAGGCTATGGTTTTTCCAATAGTCATGTATGGATGTAAGAATTGGACTGTGAAGAAAGCTGAGCACCAAAAACTTGATGCTTTTGAACTGTGGTGTTGGAGAAGACTCTTTAAAGTCCCTTGGACTGCAAGGAGATCCAACCAGTCCATCCTAAAGGAGATCAGTCCTGGGTATTCATTGGAAGGACTGAAGCTGAAGCTGAAACTCCAATACTTTGGCCACCTCATGTGAAGAGCTGACTCACTGGAAAAGACCCTGATGCTGGGAGGGGTTGGGGGCAGGAGGAGAAGAGGACAGCAGAGGATGAGATGGCTGGATGGCATCACCAACTCGATGTGCATGAGTTTAAGTAAACTCTGGGAGTTTGTGATGGACAGGGAGGCCTGGGGTGCTGTGATTCATGGGGTCACAAAGAACCAGACATGACTAAGTGACTAAATTGAACTCTATGGCATGTTAGATCAAATGGACTTAATTATATATATATATATATGTATATGTATATATGTATATATGTATATATATATATATATATATATATACATATATATATATATATGTATATAACATTCCACTTAAAAGCAGCTGGTCAGACATTCTTCTCAAGTGCACAGGGAAATTTTTCAAGATAGATTAGGTGCTAGGCCATAAAAGCAGTCTCAGCAAATTTAAGAAGTTTGAAATCATACTAGGCATCTTTTCTTTTTCTTTTTTATTTTTTTTCTAAGCATCTTTTCTAACCACAAAGTTATGAGATTAGAAATCAACAAAAGAAAAAGAAAAAAAAAACTGCAAAAACACAAGCAAGTTGGAATTTAAAAATATACTACAAAACAAAATCACTGAGTCACCAAAGAAATTAAACTAGAAATCAAAAATGTCCTGAGAAATGAAAAATGAAACACAATGATCCAAAATTGATGTGACACAGCAGAGCAATTCAAAGAGAACAGTTTACAGATTTACAAGCCTACCTTAAGAAACAAGAAAAGTCTAAAATAAAAATTCTACCTTTACACCTAAAGGAATTAGGGAAGAAAAGAACAAGAAAACAAAAAGCCAAATTTAGTAGTAGAATGGACATAAAGATTAGAGAAGTCAATGAAATAAAGGCAAAACAAATAGAAAATGCCAATGGAATTAATAGCTAGTTCTTTGAAAAGATCAGCAATATTGATAAACTTCTAGCCAAATTCATCAAGAAAGAAAGAGGACCAAAATAAACAATATTAGAAATGAAAAAGAAGTTAGAACCATCATTAAAGTAAAACAAAGGATCATAGATCACTACAAACTATTATACACCAATGAAATGGACAATCTAAAAGAAATGGACAAATTCCTAGTAATGTTGAATCTCCAAAGTCTGATTTAGGAAGAAATAGAAAATAAGAACACACTAATTACAAGTAATAAAATTGAATCAATATAAAAAAAAATCTCCCAAAACAAAAGTCCAGGAACAAATTTCACAAGTGAATGATAATAAATATTTAGAGGAGTTAATAGCACCTAATTTTTCACTCTAATCCAAAAAACTGTAGAGGAAGTTAAACTTCCAAACACACTATATGAGGTCATTAACACCCTGATATCAAATGCAGGCAAAAATGAAATCACAAAAAAAAAGAATATTAAAAGCCAATATCACTTATGAGCATATGTGTAAAATTATCAAAAATATTGGCAAACCAAATTGAATAATACATTCTAAGGGTTATACAACATGATCAAGTAGGATTTAGTACAGAGATTCAAGAATGGTTTGATAACTCAATCAATCAGTGAGATGCACAACATTAGCAAGTTGAAGAATAAAAATTATGTGATCATCTCAAAAGATGGAGAAAAACTCTTTGACACAATATGTGTTTATGATAAAAACTCAAAAGAGTAGGTATAGAGGTGACATAAAGTATTAAAGAAAATGTAAGACAATCTCACAGCCCACGTTGTATTTAATGATGAAATGCGAAAGGTATTTCAAGACCTCTAAGATCAAGAAAAAGACAGGAGGTTATTGATATTTCTCCTGGCAATCTTGATCCCAGCTTGTGCTTTATCCAGCCCAGCATTTTTCATTATGTACTCTGCATATAAGTTAAATAAGCAGGGTGACAATATACAGCCTTGAAGTACTTTTTCCAATTTGGAACCAGTCTATTTTTCCATGTCTGGTTCTAACTGTTGCTTCTTGACCTGCATACAGGTTTCTCAAGAGGCAAGTCAGGTGGTCTAGTATTCCCATCTCTTAAAGAATTTTCCATAGTTTGTTGTGATCCACAAAGTCAAAGGCTTTGGTGAGTCAATGAAGCAGAAGTAGATGTTCTTTATTTCTGGAATTCTCTTGCTTTTTCTATGATCTGATGAATGTTGCCTACTTGATCTCTGGTTCCTCTGCCTTTTCTAAATCCAACTTGAACATCTGTAAGTTGTTGTTTCATGTACTGTTGAAGCCTAGCTTGGAGAATTTTGAGCATTACTTTGCTAGCATGTGAAGTGAGTGCAATTGTGCAGTAGTTTGAACATTCTTTGGCATTGCCTTTCTTTGGAATTGGGATGAAAACTGACCTTTTCCAGTCCTGTGGCCACTGCCAAGTTTTCCCAATTTGCTGGCATACTGAGTGCAGCACTTTCACAGCATTATCTTCTATGATTTTGAAGCAGCTCAGCTGGAATTCCATCACCTTCACTAACTTTGTTTGTAGTGACGCTTCCTAAAGCCCACTTGACTTCACACTCCAAGGTATCTGGCTCTAGGTGAGTGATCACACCATCGTGTTTATCTGGGTCATGAAGATCTTTTATGCATAGTTCTTCTGTGTATTCTTGTCACCTCTTAATAACTTCTGCTTCTGTTAGGTCCATATGGTTTTTGTCTTTTATTGTGCCCATCTTTGCATGAAATGTTGCCTTGGTATCTCTAATTTTCTTGAAGCGATCTCTAGTGTTTCCCATTTTTTTTTTTTTTCTATTTCTTTGCATTGCTCACTTAAAAATAGTTTCTTATCTCTCCTGGCTATTCTTTGGAACTCTGCATTCAGATGGATATATCTTTCTACTTCCTTGTATAAATTCTATTAACAGAGCAATCATGTGATCCAGGTTAACTCTTGTTTACATAATCATACTTCTCCGCTCAAAGCACTTTGATGGCTCCTTTGCCATCATAGTGAAAGCCAACATTCTTACAATTTTCATAAAGTGTAAGTATAATGCCTTTTATAATGTGTCCCCAGTGCATTCTTATATTTGTACTTACCTACTAACCTCCAGTCATAATGACTTTTTTTTTTAAAGTTCACTAGGCAGATTTATACATGCTTAAGGGTATTTCTTTCTGGGTGGCTCAGTGGTAAAGAATCTGCCTGCCAATGCTGGAGACAAAAGATATGCGGGTTCAATCCCTGTGTCAGGAAGATGCCACAGAGTAGGAAAGAGCAACCTGCTCCAGTATTCTTGCCTGAAAATTTCCATGGATAGAGAAACCTGGACGGCCACAGTCCATGGAGTCACAAAAGCTGGACATGACTGAGGACGCATGCATGCATGCACGCGAGCATACACACAGACACACACATACACACACGAGTGTTTCTCCTATTTTTCCTCTCTGTCTAGAACACTCTTAATAAGACAATTCAGTCTTTCACTTTCTTTAAATATTTGCTAGTTACCTTCATTAATAGCAACTGTCTCTTTTTAACATAGCATTTACTTTTCCGTCTATCTGATACCCAAGAAGTAAGCCTTACTAACACATAAATTCTATCACATTCCATTTTTCATTGCTCTAAATTAAGCTGTTAGTTTCAATGCTTATGTCATACCTGTACAAATTTATTTTCACCATTTGCTGTAAAAAAGCAGATATCACAGGAAAATCAATGTAAACTGAGAAATGTGTCAGTGTCTAACTGGATTTTAATTTTTGCCAAATAAGTGCTGTTTTTAGAGTATAAAACTTATTCAGTTGCATAAGCATCACAACATAGCAATGGAACTACTAGATATTTATTATGGCTTAGGAACTCTGTGGAAAAAAAAAAGCATGATACTAAGAAAGCTCTGGACAATAAGGTTCTAAGAAAACTGCACCTAGAGTAACTCTATTTTCAGTTGCTACCAGTGAACTGTTTGTTAGTCATCCTGGAAAGCCATTGGTTTCAAAGTGTTTCTAATTGCCTAATGCTGATAGAAATGCTTGATTTCTGCTTCTGGTGTGTTGTTTTCTGTCACCAGTGAATCTTTCACTCCAGGTGTAGTCAATGCATTTAGAAAGACCAAAGAACTGAGTCTTCCTTCATCAAATCAGAGAAAATGTACAAACATGCCTTTTCTCTCCTAATGATTGTTTGTATTATAGCATCAAAGTTTCCTGAGAATTACTGTTCTGTGCTTAGTCGCTCAGTCATGTCTGTCTCTGTGACCCCATGGACTCTAGCCTTCCAGGCTCCTCTGTCCATGGGGATTCTCCTGGTGAGAATACTGGACTGGGTTGCCCTACCATCCTCCAGGGGATCTTCCCAACCCAGGTATCAAACCCAGTTCTCCCACATTGAAGGTGAATTCTTTACTGTCTGAGCCATCAAGGAAGCCCCGAGAGTCATATATATCCAAATAAATGTGCAGAACTGATTGAAATCTAACCATCCTTTCAAAAATAAAAATATTCATTATGTTAAGTAGTAAGTTTTCTCTAAAATACATCTAGAACAGTGTCTTTTCTACATCTAGTAATTATAGGAATGGAAATTCAATGACCTTACTAGCTGGTATCAGAATTCCTTTCAGGAATGGAAATTCTTCATAGAAATGCTTAATGAGATTAGATTGTTTTCAGCAGTCCAGCTCATTAATTTATGATTTTGCATTTAGAAGTATAGAAATAATATTTTTCTGTTATAGAAGAATAAGGAAAACAGAAAAAGGGGAATTGATAGTATACAAGATGAGGTAAAGGACAGAAATCACATGTGTGATTCAGGAAAAAAAAAAAAAGACTGTAGGTGAAGTGGCTCAAAGATCTTCATGTGGTGGATAATCTACAATATACCTTAGGAATGATAACATCAAAGTATTTCTATGGGCATAATCTATAACATCTTTTCACACATTCACAATTATAGAATTAATTCCAATTTAGATATGAATGATTAAAATGTTTTTTTTCTTTTCTTTATTCCTCTATATTTTATGTGCATACTGAAACATGAGTTCAGATATAGAGGGGAAAATAAAATATACAATCATTAGTAGTTTTGAATTCAGGATATTTGATTGATCTTATTTTCCTTGATATTAGTGGACTCTAATTTCCAAGAAAACATCACTTGTGTCTGTTTTGTCATCTCTTTAGGAGCTATTGCATTGTCTGGCACATTGTAAGAATGAAGTTAAATTAAATAAATATTACATGGAGTCAATAATATTTGCAGAGTAGTCAAATGCTCAGCTGCCATATATTACAGAATACAGTGCTATTTATAGACCTTTCATAGTACATGCAATGTAAACCCCTTTCTCATACTTAGAATACAGTGGATGCTTCTGGTAGTCATGACAAGGATTTATTAATCACTACATCTCTAATAAAAGCAGTGCCTAACATCAGTGGGTTCTTTATCAACATTACTTTATTGAAATTAAAAGGAGGGGAAAAAAGAATGAGATCATCCCACCCATTGGCCTTTGACTTCTGTCCTATTTCTCATAGTTTAGGAGGTAGTAATTGTTTTCTAATTATTTTGGGCCTATGTGCTTTAAACTATTAAAAACATTCTTAAAATTTTAAATAGAATATGGTATTTGATCTTCAATATATTTAAAAGTTAATCTGTGCATCAGTAATTTGAAATCATGTTTTTAACAAAAATTAATCCTTAATCATAGGGAATTTTTGTTATTAAAAGTGAATTCATTTATTTTTTTAATTTAGTATTGATTTTAGAAATGGAGGAATATATTTTGCATTAGAAATTTATATCATTAAGCAATAAACATTATTATGAGTAGCAGAATGCTAAGCTCTGAAAATTATTCTTAACTGTAAACAATATCTCTCTCCAGGTCTGCACATGACCTCTTCAAACTCCCAAAGGGAATATTACACCCCCCCAAAAAAAACAGTATGTTTTCAATAAAAATAATGGCCATCAAATCAGTTATTTCAAGATTATCACTTTCTAATTTTAGTTCAGGTCAGTTCAGTCAGTCAGTTATGTCCGACTCTTTGTGACCCCATGGACTGCAGCACAGCAGGTTTCCCTGTCCATCACCAACTCCCACAGCCTACTTAAACTCATGTCCATAGATTCAGTGATGCTATCCAACCGTCTCATCCTCTGTTGTTCGCTTCTCCTCCTGCCTTCAATCTTTCCCAGCATCAGGGTCTTTTACAATGACTCAGTTCTTTGCATCAGGTAGGCAAAGTATTGGAGTTTCAGCTTCAGCTGAAACTGTCCTTTCAATGAATACTCAGGATTTATTTCCTTAAGGATTGACTGGTTTGATCTCCCTGCAATCCAAGGGACTCTCAAGCGTCTTCTCCAACACCACATTTCAAAAGCATCAATTCTTTAGCACTCAGCTTTCTTTATAGTCCAACTCTCATATCCATACATGACTACTGGATAAACCAGTATGATTCTTGCCCTGTCAAGAAAGTTCCAGAACCCACAACAGATTTCCCAGCCTGGGGGTTTGGCAAAGGGACTGAGAACCCCCAAAGAATTTGACTTTGGAGGCCAGTGGGATTTGATTACAGAACTTACACAGGACTGGGGAAACAGACTCTTGGAGGGCACAAACAAAACCTTGTGCACACTAGGGACCCAGGAGAAAGGAGCAGTGACCCCACAAGAGACTGACCCAGACTTACCTGTGAGTGTCCAGGAGTCTCCGGCAGAGGCGTGGGTTGGCGGTGGCCTGCTGCAAAGTCGGGGCCACTGAGTATAGCGGGGTGCACAGGACCTTTTGAAGGAGGCTGCCGTTATCTTCACTAACTCCACCATATTTTAGTCTCAGATCAAGCAACAGGGAGGGAATACAGCCCTCCCCATCAACAGAAAATCAGATTAAAGGCTTATTGAGCATGGCCCCACCCATTTGAACAAGACCCAGTTTTCCTCACAGTTAGTCTTTCCTGTCAGGAAACTTCCATAAGCCTCTTATCCTTATTGTCAGAGGGTGGACAGAATGAAAACCACAATTACAGAAAATTAATCAAACTGATGACATGCATCACACCCTTGTCTAACTCAATGAAACAAACGATGCTATGTAGGGCCACTCAAGACGGATGGGTCATGGTGGAGAGTTCTGACAAAACATGGTCCACTGGAGAAGGGAATGGCAAACCACTTCAGCATTCTTGCCTTGAGAACCCCATGAACAGTATGAAAAGGCAAAAAAATGTGACTTTCTAACTTACAATGCTTAATTTTTCTGATACATAAAATTCCAACTAAGTAAACTGACTTCTATGTATTTTTCCCAGGCTTGTGCTTACTCATGCTTTATATAACATGTTTAAAGGGTCACTGTTCAAGTGAAAGAAACTTAAGAATTTGAGTAAAAGTGACAAATTATTACAACACATTTATATAGTCATAGCAAAAAAGTAGAAAAAATTTCTTTAATTTCCTCAGCTTTAACATAACAAAACATAATAACTTAATGAACAAGGTAAACTACTTTACTTCTTTTCCTGGAGTCATGAAAAGTTGAAAGTTTAGATTTTTATTTTTGACTATATCTATGCTTTTTAGTTTCTATTATATTTATGATTATTCTAAATGGACTAGAACATATTTTAATTAATTATATATTTCAGGTGTATGGCATTATAATTTAACATCTGTATTCACTACTGGCTGATCACCACCACAAGTCTGGTGACCATATATCATCACATAGTTGACCTTCTTCTCTCCTTTTGCTCACTCCTAACTTCATTCCCCTCTGGTACCACTAATATGATTTATCTATGAGTTTCTTTTTGCTTTATTTCATTTGTTTGATTTGCTTGCCTTTTGGGTTCCACCTATTAGTGAAATCATATGGCATCCACCTTTCATCCTCTGACTTACTTCACTTAGCAAATACCTTCCAGATTCATCTATAATGTCACAAATGGCAAGATTTCATCCTTTTTTTTTTAATGGCTGAGTCATATTACATTATGAATGTATACCATATCTTCTTTATTCATTCACCTATCCACAGTCAGTAGATTATTTCTATATTGGCTACTTTGCAAACAATGCTACAATGAATATAAGGGTGTAGATATTTTCCTAATGTAATGATTTTGCATTGTTCACATATCCAGAAGTGAAACACACGGATCACATAGTAGTACTATTCTTAACTTGTTGAGAACCCTCAGACTGTTTTCCGTACTGGCTGCACCAATTTATAGTCTCACCAATGGTATTCAAGGGTTCCCTTACTCCATATCATTGCCAAAATTAGTGATTTATTGTCTTTTTAATAATAGCCATTCTAACATGATGATTTTGACTGTGGTGTTGGAGAAGACTCTTGAGAGTCCCTTGGACTGCAAGGAGATCCAACCAGTCCATCCTAAAGGAGATCAGTCCTGGGTGTTCATTGGAAGGACTGATGCTGAAGCTGAAACTCCAGTACTTTGGCCACCTCTTATGAAGAGTTGACTCATTGGAAAAGACCCTGATGCTGGGAGGGATTGGGACCAGGAGGAGAAGAGGACAACAGAGGATGAGATGGCTGGATGGCATCACCGACTCACTGGACACGAGTTTGAGTAAACTCTGGGAATTGGTGATGGACAGAAAGGCCTGGCATGCTGCGATTCATGGGGTCACAAAGAGTCAGACATGACTGAGCGACCGAACTGAACTGATTCTAACAAATATGAGGTGATATCTCAGTGTGGCTTTGATTTGCATTTCTGTAATAATTAGTTATTTTGAACATCTTTTCATAGGTTGTTGTCCATTTGTATGTTTTCTTTGGGAAAAAAAGTCTATTCAGATACTCTGCTCATTTTGTAATTGAGTTAAGTATTTTTATTTTTGTGTGATTTATTTCTGTGTGCTGAATATCAATGCCTTGCAAGCATGCTAAGTTGCTTCAGTCGTGTCTGACTCTTTGTGACCCTATGGCTGATAGTGTACCAGGCTTCTCTGTCCATGGAGTTTCTCCAGGCAAGAATACTGAAGTGGGTTGCCATGCCCTACTCCAGATTTATACCTTATAAAATATATAATTTGTAAATATCTTCTCCTGTTCATTGTGTTGTCTTTTTGTTTTGGTGATGGTTTCTTTTGCTGTGCAGAAGCTTTTGATGTAGTCCCATCTGTTTTCTTTTGTTTTTGTTCCACTTGCCTTTGGAGTCAGGTTCACATAAAGACATTTCTAGGAATTAATTGGTTCCCAAGACTTTAATCAATTTTGAGTTAATTTTTGTGTATGTAAGATAGTGTTCTAGTTTGGGGCTGTTTTGTATGTAGTTGTTCAGTATTTCCAACACCAATTATGGAAGAAATTATTTTTTGTTCATTAAAATTTTTATGCTTTTGTTGTATGTGGCATACAACATGTGGGTTTATACAATATGTGGGTTCATTCCCAGGATCTAAATTCTGTTTCATTTACCTATGTGTCAGTTTTTGTATTGGTGTCATACTATTTTGATTATTATAGCACTGTTTTAGCTTAAAATCAGGAAGTATGATACCCTCATCTTTGCTCTTCTTTTACACACTTGTTTTCAGAATGGATTTCAGAATCTTTCGCAGTCCCACAAAATTTTTAGAATTAGTCATTCTATTTCTAAGAAATATGCCACTGGAATTTTGATAGAGATTGCATTCAATCTGTAGATTGATTTGAAGAGTAGTTTTTCTAGTTAGTATTTACTTGTTTATTTCTATAGGTATTTTAATTATATGAATTCTTCCAATCCATGAACATGAAATATCATTAAAATTGCTTGTGTCTGCTTCAGTTTTTATCAGTGTCTTGCTGTTTTTAGTACATAGGTCTTTTACATTCTTGGTTAAATTTGTTCCTTTTTTTTTTCTTCTTTTTTATGCTATTATAAATCAAATTGTTTTCTTAAGTTATCTTTATCATATATAGAAAAGCAACAGAGATTTGGATATTGATTTTGTATCCTCTAAGGCATGCCTGTGTATGTTGCACACACTGGTTGGTGGACTGTCAGTTGCTGGGAGTGAGACCCTGCCAAAGCATGGGTGAATCAGGCTTTCAAAGTGGCACTCACCAGCGCTGGCATTAGCAAGTTTCCCTGAAGTTGCAAAAATAGCTTCTTCCAAGGTCTCAGTCCCTGGGGCACATCCCAGCTGGTTCCTGCTGGTCCAGCAGACACTCCAAGATTAGAACATGGGCCTCCTTCATCTATAGTCTGTGCACTTCTCATATTGGTCTTTGCATTGGTTTTAGGCTGAGTGAGTTTACAAGTGGGTTTTTCATTTCCTGCAGTTTTGTAGTTGTCTTAAGGGTATCATGTTCTCCAATGGATCCAAGTCAGGTGTTTTAGGGACTTTTCTCTTCTGTGCAGTTTCAAGTGTAGGATCACCTGATGTCAAGCTCAAGCCCCTTGCTTCTTAAGGGAAATATTCATTATTTTGTGATCCCTCCCAAGTGTGGACCACCATAGCTAGAGTATGGGATTTTCTTTGGCAAGACCACACCTCTGCTCTTACCAACCATCTCAGTGCTGCAATTTTACCCTTTTACTTTCAATGAACAGTGGAGACTCATTCGGTTTTCAAGTTCTTTTCTGAAAGAATAATTCCATATGTGAATTTAGATTTGTTGTGTCCTTGGGAGGATGTAAATTCAGGATCTTCTCCACTGCCATCTTGAACTCTTAAGAGTTCAGAAAATATTTAATACTTTATATTTATATACCTTCTATATATTTATTTTTATTTTTTCCTATCCATTTGGTATTGAAAAGTAGTCAGTGGGTATTCAAAGAGGAGGATTAGGTAATATAAATGGGAAATAGATAACATCATGTATTTGATCCTTCTCATGGCAAATATATTCATATTTTTGTCTTTCAGATTTTAATATCGATGTGTTTACATATATATTCATGCTGCAAGAAAAATCAACATTAAGCTATTCCATCCTAGAGAGTATATATATGTATATATATATATGTATGTATGTATATAATAAATGCAATTGTTAAAAATATGTATTTACAACTTTTTAGGCTTTAAAAACAATATGCTCTCTGTTGCAATGATTCAGCTTTGTCACTGTAATAGGAAAGCAGCCCTAGATAGTAAAAAGCAAGTAAATGTGACTGTTTTCCAATAAAACAATTTCAGAAGTAGGTTGTAGACAGAATTTTGCCCTTAGTCTGTAGTTTGTCAACCCTGGTCTAGATGGACACAAAAGGAAATTGTTCAGTTTAAATATTTAAACTGAGTCTGCTGTGTGACTTTGGGCTGTAAGGAAAACACTTATAAAGTGAAAATAACAATTTAATATAGTTATGTGGAAAATTGTTCTATTTCAATTGCCCTCTCCTTCTATAAGGGAGAATAAAATATGTCAGGAAGCTGTGCTCCTCAGAGATCATTAGTGTTAACTCAGCATATGTAAAGGTCTTTGAAGGAATGTTTCACAGGCACAATCATTCTTTTGGTCTTTATTTGCATAATATTTGCCCTCAATCTTACAGAGGTTAGATTTTTCAAACACTATGCAATAAGAATTATCATTTCAAGAAAAGATTTTAAAAATTCCTTCTCATGAAATTTTATTGAATAAAACCATTCCAATAGATAAAGTACTGGGACATTAAAAAAAAAAAGAAAGAAAGAAAGAAAGAAAGTGGAAAGGAACAATGATCTGCAATCTTGGTCTGTATTATTCTACTTTAGAAAAATAGTTTTGTAAGTTCTTAGCACCTTGTTTAATGCTAAAATATTCTTTGTGATGAATACTATTAAATTTTATTAAGTTTGCATTTGAGGAAGTGACTTGAGATGGAAACAAATATTTACTTTTGGTAAAATCAACTCTATCTCCAACCATATAAACGGTAGAGACTCACTGTTAAGCCTGTATATATATTCATTGAAATATGCTTTTTTAATTTACCTGTTAGAAATTAGCTAGAAGGGAATAGCTTAATTCTGATTCTTCTATTAATGCAAATGTGTGAATATATATATAGCTTCCCAGGTAGCATTAGTGATAAAGAACCTGTCTGCAAAAGCAGGACACCTAAAAATGCAGGTCTGATCCCCGGGTCAGGAAGATCTCCTGGAGGAGGGCATGTCAACCCACTCCAGTATTCTTGCCTGGAAAATCCTATGCACAGAGGAGCCTGGTAGGCTATGGTCCATAGGATCGCAAAGAGTCAGACATGACTGAAGCAACTTAGCATGCACACACACACCTATATAATTATAGTTATACTGAATATATCATTGAATAAATATATAGGTATTAAAAATTTATTGAAAGAAATCCAAATGTATTTGCTATGAGAAGGGTCAAACACAAAATGTTAACTCTAGTTTTCATTTACTCTACATAATTCTAGTCTTGTAATGCCACATTGATAGTAATTTACAATACAAATGATTAGGACAACAAAACAAACGAAAGTGAATACTCCTAGTCTCTCATTTCTTAATAATCATTAAAAAAACACACGACAAAGCTTCTAGTTAGTCAGCTTCATGAGCTGAATGATGATTATGTTTGGAGAAATATACATTTCCTTTGAAACTTTAAATAGAAAGAGAGCAGTACTTGGCACTTAATCAAAATAATGGTAACACACAGTGATTCTTATTTGAAGAACACTTCAACCAACCCAGAAACATAGCTATCTAGGGACGCCATTTCCATTTCAAGAGACAAACCAGTGTTTTCATGGATGTTTTATTAAATCATGTTATTTCTAATATCATAGAACCAATGAAATAGTATGAAACTTTAATAATGTTGATCAAGTGTTACTAATGTGTATATTCACAAATCTACATCTTGTTAGCAGTCAATTCATTCACTAAAGTAATTGTCATTTTTGTTTGCATTTTTATATATTAATTAAATATCAATATTAGTTACTTGCTAATATATCCCTTTGTGTGAGTCCCCCCAATCACCCCTAGATACAGCAGTTCTGGTTTCCACGTAAGTTGGGCTCTTATTTCATTAAGCTCCCAACACCTATCTCCCATAAGCCTTGTTAAGGAGTGAAATCTTGTGTTACAGGGCAGTGTCCCAAGTCTGAACTACAGGCTTGGTGTGTGTACTAGTTGCTCAGTCAATTCCAACTCTTTGCAACTCCTTGGACTGTAGCTCTCCAGGATCCTCTCTCTATGAGATTTCCCAGGTAAGAGTACTGGAGTGGGTTGCCACTTCCTTCTCAGGGGATCTTCCCAGCCCAGGGATTGAACCTTCATCTCCTGCATTGGCATGAAGAGTCTCTACCGCTGAGCCGCTAGGGAAGCCCTGTCTCTATATAACCCCATCCCAAATCTCAGTGTCCCAATAGTTCCCTCTAATAGTCCTGACTGGTTTCAGAGAATTTCCTAGTCTGATGAATTGGACCTTTGGATTCTCTGCCACTCTTAATAATTAAATTAGGTCATATGGCTTTCAGTTTGGTTAGTCTTCCAGCTGCAGCAGATGAGTCCCAGAGCCTTATGGCACTTACACTTTGTTTTAATTTTTTGCTTAATTATTCTAAACCTGTCATTTTATCTAAGTGTATCCACACTGCCTATTAACAGTCACCCATTTCTGCACTGTTTGCATTTTCTATTTCCTCGATACCCCTCAAAGACAAGGGATGATGTTCAAGCTACAGGATCTCTTTACACCTCTATTCTGTGACAGGTCACCCAGCTGCAAAATACCCTAACAGGAATGGGACTGGCTGTCCTATCTTGAATTGTACTAGAGATGTGATCCTTTTTGCAATCCAGCTGAAGAATGACCTATTCACAAACCAATGTCATCCTTAGAGTTTGATTCCTAGAACTGTGTCATATATCAAATGTATCAGATTATACTCTTTAACAGTAAAGTTTTGAGGATTATTGTGAAAGTGATTTGCTGTGGACCAGAGAAGTAAGAGAAGAGGGGGAAAGAGCTAACTGAGAGTGTCTTAGTTGGAAAATAGCATCCTTTGGTCCCACAAAAAAATCTCAGCACAGGCTTTTCATATTTGGAGACCAAGGAAGGCCTTTGCCCCATCAGTCAGTTAGACACTGACTATCAGTCAGTTAACTATCAGTCAGCTGGACACTAACTGCCGAGACAAGGGTTGAGGGCTTCACTTCTTAGGGTAGCCTTTCCAGGTTAATGTTACCTTAAAGAAGGGCCATCTGTACCCCTAGCAGCTGACATTCACTGCATCTGAGGGATGGGTACCCAACCAGTTGGAGGGGATCACACAATGTACCCCAAAGCTTCCCTTTCTGAGAACTTGTTGTCCTTTGGATACAGGACCAGGAAATTACCTCAAATATTTTCATAAAAAGCAAATGGAAGAAAGAAGATGTCCAGTATAATTTTCCAAGGTTCAGAATAGATTTCAAAGATGTAAGTCAGTGGGAAACAGAAAAGTAACAACATAGAGTCAAAGATGAAAATAATTGTAAATACTAGCAATTGATTTTAAAAACTACTGCAAACTCTTATTAAGTATGTAGAATTTTACATCACATTTTTCTGATATTTCCCTTTATTTACATATTGTGATTATTACCACAGATAATAATAGCAACTGTGTGCCATTCACTGAATCACTAGCAGCAAAGAACATGCCTACCTCTGTGTTGCTTGCAGCACAGGAAACTTTTATTTAAAGAAAGATTTCAATTGTAAATGGAAAACATTATTGATAAGTCTATGAATGGAGAGAATGTGAAGGGGTAGAAAGAAACCCAAAGGAGGACGGATCAGTCCTACAGAGAAGGATGATGAAATTCATTAAAAAATAAATGGAATTTGAAATATATGTTGAAAAATAGCTTGATATTTGTGCAAGTCAAATTATGTGGAAAAATAAATAAAGTTTTTTCTAAGGAAAATTATCTCTATGATTAGGGAATTGCAGTCATTGAAAAAATACTAGCTTTCAGTAATTCTGTAATTAACCTGAAAACTGTGTTGTTATATTGGCCTCTATTTCTACTCTATACTTTCCTTCCATTCACTTATTCATTTGTTTTTCAATACTGATATACAAAGGATATTTCAGCATGCTTATATTTTAATGAGGTTTGAATTTAATGGAAAAGTTATTATAATTAATCAGGGTATTAAGCCAATTTTAAAATTTTATACCCACTTTATGTGGTCATTCTCAGCATGATAAGCAAATCCAGCTGGCCTTTCTCAACATTCACTGCAGAGTGAGAGCTTAGAAAATTATTTACAAGCCTGCTGTGCATTGAAATGCTAGCAAGCTCACAGAAGGGGCATATTTCTTTGTTGTTGGCCACAGAGAAACCACTGCAATTTCAGGGGTTTTTAATCTGAGCTCTGATATTATTCATTCTTACTTCACAAGTAGATTCTCAGAACTAGTCTCTGTTTAAGATAAAATATAATAGTCTTTCAGGTTTTGCTCTTGATGATTTGTATAGAATTTGTATTCTGTCTCAAGAAGGTTTGTTTGCAACTGATACTGTTTCAGTGATTTCATGAGAAGAAAACTGATGGTTATGTGTGAATGGGCACCAAATAACTTAAAAAAGAAGCCTAATTTATGAAATCACAATTATTTACAATGTGGTTTGATGTGCACTTTTAATATTTTATTCCAAATGCTGCATGAACTTGCCTGGGTGACAGACTGGCTCTTGTCTCTTACCATGTTGTTTGCCACTTTATGGTTCCTGTTGTCTTATTTAAATTATGCTCCTGACAGATTAATTCATAGTTAATAAATCACATTTGTTATTTGAAAATTAAAAAAAATAGTTAAAATAATCATAAAATGAACCTGACTGAGCAAAAATTCCTACTCTGATTAATTTTGTCAGAGATTTAAAATTTTTTCTTCAAATTTTGTGAACTTACTTTAGTTTAAATGTTTTGGCTTAAATCACCATTTCTCCTCATCTGAAACTAGGCATAAAAGATTACTTTGTATGATTAAATCTACATGATACAATCAGAATAGGCAAATCCATAGAGACAGAAAGCAAATTTGTTGTTACCATAGAATGAGAGAGGCGGAAATTGGAATAGTTACTTATCATGTAAGATAGTTTTCTGAGATGATGAGAGATTTGAAACTAGAGAGTGGTGGTGTTTGCCCACAATTGTGAATTAAGTGAATGCCATTGAACTGTTAATTTATAATATTTAATCATATGTTTTGTGAATTTAAATTAAAATATATGTGTATGGAGGTTTATCAACTAATTCAATTAAAACTAGTTGTCTGAAAGGTTATTTCTCTTCATTTTTAACTTCTTTAGTTCAATAGCAATAGTCATGTTATTGAAAAGTCAGAAATCATTCTCATATAGAGCAATATTATTTTTTACATGTTTTTGACATCACTTTGTCAATCCACTTATGTTTTTATCATACTTCTTTTAAAATGCTACTCTCCTACCATTTCCCAGGGAGAATATCCTTGCTTATTTTTTACTTGCCTATTCTCTGTCATTTAGAAAAATCCTGTCACTCAATTTCCAGAATTCTAATCACTTCTTTGAGTTTACTGCTTTCTTCAAATTATGTTGTAAAAATACCTATTCCTTCCTGTCATTTATATCTTATCACCTCTCTTTTCACATTAATCTAGGGACTCCTCTTTGCCATACGTGCTATTTTAAAGTCAAATCTCTGCATTCTTGTAAATATGATATCTTTTGACAGAAGCTTTCATTCAAGAGTTCAAAAAAGTTCAAATATCTTAATAGTTATACATAATATAGCAGTTTATTTTAGAAAGATGCCTGAATTCATCAGATAATATATCAATAAGATTTAATTGAGTATATATTACATACCTAATTTATGGAAGTAATGATCTTGGTAATTAACAAAGTAGTAACTGGGCTAAGGCTAAAATAATGCAAACCAGTTGCAGAAAAAATGTAAGTGCCTTTCAACATAGTTTCACATCTGAAATTGTGCGTTGATAAACATGATATTTTCAAGAAGGCAAATATGTTTACACATTTGAAATAGGAAACATTTTGCAAGTTATAATTTACACGGAAGAAATACAGATCAGGGAGACAGTTTGGAGGCCAGCTAATCACTAGTGTAATAGAAGGATAAGGGATGCAAATAACATTTCTAGAAGACCCACAAGGTGTTTATCTCTGTAACAGGGATCTTATCTATGTAATAAATTTACCTTTGGTGAACCTGGACTCCAGAGACGGTTTTGCTTCATTTTTTACTTTTGCCATTTGCAAGGAACTTAATAAAATATAATCTAGCAATTTTAGGTTCCCTATTATGTTTCTTTACAATTAAAGAACTTCTTTTACTTAAAAAAAAACCCATTTATTGTTAGAAAAAAGCATATATCCAATGTGTACTTGTGCAAAAATATATTCAGAGTCTCTAGAATATAAACACGTGAGGACAAAATATTTCAAAAGTGCCTAACTATCTCTCCCTAGTAGTGTATAAAGTTGGTATTGGGAAGTGTCTTTCAGGACATCATCACTTATCACATATTCATCATTTGAGTTCAGTTCAGGCACACAGTTGGGTCTGGTTCTTTGCAACCCAATGGATCGCAGGATGCCAGGCCTCACTATTACCAACTCCCAGAGTTTTACCCAAACTCACGTCCATTGAGTCGGTAATGCCATCTAACCATCTCATCCTCTGTCATCCCCTTCTACTCCTGCTTTCAATCTTTCCCAGCATCAGGGTCTCTTTAAATGAGTCAGTTCTTCGTATCAGGTGGCCGAAGTATTGGAGTTTCAGCTTCAACATCAGTCCTTCCAATGAACACCCAGGACTAGTCTCCTTTAGGATGGACTGGTTGGATCTCCTTGTAGTCCAAGTGACTCTCAAGAGTCTTTTCCAACACCACAGTTCAAAAGCACCAATTCTTTGGTGCTCAGGTTTCTTTATACTCCAGTTCTCATATCCATACATGTTACTAGAGAAGCATAGCTTCGACTAGTTGGATGTTTGTTAGCAAAGTAATGTCTCTGCTTTTTAATATGCTGTCTAGGTTGGTCACAACTTTCTTTCCAAAGAGTAAGAGTCTTTTAATTTCATGGCTGCAGCCACCATCTGCAGTGATTTGGGAGCCCTCAGAAATGAAGGCTTTCACTGTTTACACAGTTTCCCCATCTTTTTGCCATGAAGTGATGGGACCAGATGCCATGATCTTTGTTTTCTGAATGTTGAGTTTTAAGCCAACCTTTTCGCTCACCTCTTTCACTTTCATCAAGGGGCTTTTTAGTTCTTCTTCACTTTCTGCCATAAGGGTGGTGTCATCTACATATCTGAGGTTATCGATATTTTTCCCCACAAACTTGATTCCATCTGGTACTTCATCCAGCCAGCATTTCTCATGATGTACTCTGCATTTAAGTTAAATAAGCAGGGTGACAATATACAACCTTTACGTACTCCTTTTCCTATTTGGAACCAGTCTGCTGTTCCATGCCCAGTTCTAACTGTTGCTTCCTGACCTGCATATAGGTTTCTCAAGAGGCAGGTCAGTTGGTCTGGCATTCTCATGTCTTTCAGAAATTTCCACAGTTTATTGTGATCCACACAGTCTACAGCTTTGGCATAGTCAATAAAGCTGAAATAGATGTTTTTTTCTGGAACTCTCTTGTGTTTTCAATGATCCAGCAGATGTTGGCAATTTGATCTCTGGTTCCTCTGTCTTTCCTAAATCTGGCTTGAACATTTGGAATTTCATGGTTCACATATTACTGAAGCCTAACTTAGAGAATGTTCAGCATTAATTTACTAGCATGTGAGATGAGTGCAATTGTGTGGTAGTTTGAGCATTCTTTGCATTGCCTTTCTTTGGAATTATAATGAAAACTGACCTTTTCCAGTCCTGTGGCCACTGCTGAGTTTTCCAAATTTGCTGGCATATTGAGTACAGCAGTTTAACAGCAAAATCTTTTAGGATTTGAAATAGTTCAACTGGAATTTCATCACATTCACTTTGTTCATAGTGATGCTTTCTACCTAAGGCTCACTTGACTTCACATTCCAGGATGTCTGGCTCTAGGTGAGTGATCACACCATCATGATTAACTGGGTCATGAAGGTCTTTTTTGTACAGTTCTTCTGTGTATTCTTGCCACCTGTTCTTAATATCTTCTGCTTATGTTAGGTCCATACTGTTTCTGTCCTTTATTGAGCCCATGTTTGCCTGAAATGTTCCCTTGGTATCTATAATTTTCTTGTAGAGATCTCTAGTCTTTCCCATTCTATTGTTATCCTCTATTCCTTTGCACTGATCACTGAGGAAGGCTTTCTTATCTCTCCTTGCTATCTTTCCTTTTCTACTTTGCTCTTCACTTCTTTCCACAGCTATTTGTAAGGCTTCCTCAGACAACTATTTTGCCTTTTGCATTTCTTTTTCTTGGGAATGGTCTTGATCCCTGTCTCCTAACAATGGTATGAATCTCCATCCATAGTTCATCAGGCACTCTGTCTATCAGATCTAGTCCCGTTAAATCTATTTCTCACTTCCACTGTATAATCATAAGGGATTTGAATTAGGTCATACCTGAATGGTCTAGTGGTTTCCCCTACTTTCTTCAATTTAAGTCTGGATTTGGCAATAAGGAGTTCATGATCTGAGCCACAGTCAGCTCCCAGTCTTGTTTTTGCTGCCTGTATAGAGCTTCTCCGTCTTTGGCTGCAAAGAATATAATCAATCTGATTTCGGTGTTGGCCATCTGGTGATGTCCATGTGTAGAGTCTTCTTTTGTGTTGTTGGAAGAGGGTGTTTGCTATGACCAGTGTGTTCTCTTGGCAAAACTCTATTAGTCTTTGCCCTGCTTCTTTCTGTACTCTAAGGCCAAATGTGCCTGTTACTCCAGGTGTTTCTTGATTTCCTACATTTGCATTCCAGTCCCCTATAATGAAAAAGACATTTTTGGGGGGTGTTAATTCTAAAAGATCTTGTAGGTATTCATAGAACCATTCAGCTTCATCTTCTTCAGCATTACTGGTTGGGTCATAGACATGGATTACCATGATATTGAATGGTTTGGCTTGGAAATGAACAGAGATCATTCTGTCATTTTTGAGATTGCATGCAAGTACTGTATTTTGGACTCTTGTTAACTATGATGGCTACTCCATTTCTTCTAAGGGATTCTTGCCCACAGTAGTAGATATATTGGTCATCTGAATTAAATTCACCCATTCCTGTACATCTGAGTTCTCTGATTCCTAAAATGTCGATGTTCACTCTTGCCATCTCCTGTTGGACCACTTCCAATTTGCTTGATTCATGGACCTAACCTTCCAGGTTCCTATGCAATATTGCTCTTTATTGCATCAGACATTGCTTCTATCACGAGTCACATCCACAACTGGGTGTTGTTTTTGCTTTGGTTCTGTCTCTTCATTCTTTCTGAAGTTGTTTCTCTACTGTTTTCCAGTGGCATATTGGGCACCTACTGACCTGGGGAGTACATCTTTCAGTGTCGTATCTTTTTGCTTTTCAAACTGTTATTGGGGTTCTCAAGCCAAGAATACTGAAGTGGTTTGCCATTCCCTTGTCCAGTGGACCACATTTTGTCAGAACTCTCCACCATGACCCGTCTGTCTTGGGTGGACCTACATGGTATGGTTTAGTTTCATTGAGTCAGACAAGGCTGCAGTCCATGTGATTAGATTGCTTAGTTTCTGTGATTGTGGTTTCACTCTGTCTGCCCTCTGATGCCCTCTCTCAGCACCTACCACCTTGGTGGGGCTTCTCTTACTTTTGACGTTGGGTATCTCTTCACAGCTTCTCCAGCAAAGCACAGCCACTGCTCCTTACCTTGGACATGGGGTGTCTCTTCACGGCCACTGCTGACCTTGTATGTGGGTCTCTCCTCCCTGCGTCTCACACTCCAGTGCTGCGCAGCTGCTGCTCGCAGCGTTCATATGACTGTACTTATCCCTCGCAAATTGGATATGGATTTCTCTGGTTTTGTGGGTTTTATCCTTCAGTTGTTCATTTGTTATTTTCTTGGAATTTGTGCAAGAATTTTTTAGAAGGTTTTTGTTTTTGTTGTTTAGTCGCTAAGTCATATCTGATTTTTTGTGACCCCATGCATTATAATCCACCAAGCCCCACTGTCCATGGATTTTCCAGGCAAAAATACTGAAGTGTCATTTTAAAATAAACTTGTTGCCATTTCTTTCTCCAGAGGAATCTTCCTGACCCAAGGATTGAATCCATGTCTCCTGCTTGGCAGGCAGATTCTTTATAACTGAGCCACCTTTGAAGGCACATACATGTATTTTAACAATCTTATATTTTAATTCAGGTAGAATGGAACAGATTGAGATTGCCACAGCCTCAATCTAGACCATTTCAATACTGATGTTTCAATTACATAATTAAGGAAGTACTAGTTCCAGAGTATTTAATTTTCTTGTTTTTTTTTTCTCTTTTTAATGGAAGCTAATGGCAACTATTAGCCATACAATAAGAATGAATGGCTCTTAACTGAAATAAACATTTGCTATTTGTCTCTCTAGAAGTCAACCCAGAGCACTTACTGAAAATTTACCAAGTATACATTTACATTTTGTTGTTGTTGTGGTTGTTGTTTATTGACTCTCCACCACTGGATGAGGGACTTACACACTTTGTTTACTGCTGTATTCCTGGATCTAAAATAATGCCTACTCCTGAATAGACACTAACAATATATTACTAAGTGAATGACTGATATGAGAAATTGCACATTGCTCTAAAGCTTTTTTCTATATACATATTTTTCTATTTTTCAGCAGTAACAAAGATTAAAAATTGTACAACTTTCTTTTCTCCTGAATATGGTATTACTAGAACTGGAAAGATTTAGAAAAGATACATATTATCAAATGATAATATAGTAAGTTTTAAATTGTGCATGTTGGATTTGGAGAAACGACAGATTGTCAAAGCAGAAATAGTTATAAAACAGGGTTATAACTAATTATAAAACAAGTGTTAATAGGGTTGAGCACTGGAGAACGTGTAGGGCTAATAAGTAACTGGAGTGCGCAAGTCCCTAAATTTTACTTCCTAATATAATTAGCTTAGCTTTTGAACCGATTATATGTAAGTTTAGAAGAACTTATTCTATTAGACTAAAAACTGTAAGTATGGACCTGAGCATTTATGAAAGTAGGTTTATTTTTAAGCACATTGAATTCATCCCTCCGACCAAGGACCAAAATCTAATCCTTAAATTGCAGATACAGATACAGACTTAGTGATGAAAAAGAGTCATCTAACTCTTGTGGAAATTAAAATATAGAAGGCAAGACAAAAGACAAATACTCTTTGAGGAACTGATACAAATACTCTCTGAAGGTACTGAAGGATAATAGCTATGCTACTCAGAGGGCCTCTAACAGTTAATTCAATCCTAACCTTATGTTACACTACATTATGTAAAATTTTCAGAAAGTCTGTTCATGTCAGTATTTTTAAATGCCTTACTTCAAAACCTTAATTTTAAAGGGTTTTGTTTAATTGCAGTGAAATGAACAGACTCCAAGGACACCAGGGAGCATTCTGGACTACTCTACTAGGTTGGAAGTCCCCAAATCAAAATATCAGGAAGGAACTGGATAAGGAGCTTAACATGCAGTAATGGAGAACAAAATTTACATTGTCCTGTGATTATGAGGTATTCAAGATCAGATTTACAGAGAGGAAAACAGAATTGAAGCCTGCTAATCTGATGTAGCACCCAGTGTTCATGGCTCATGGAAAAGTGTCTAGTCTGCCTCCTGGAAATAAGTGAGGGCTCATAGGAGCAAAGTTGAGCCCAGTCCTGGAAACACATGGAATATTTCTGCCAGCAAGTATGAGTAGAGGCTCACTCAAAGAGCTCAAATAATGCTCTTTGGAAAATCTGTTCTAGAAAGTGAAATCATCCTAAAGAGTTGAATTTTCCACTAAAGGTCAACATTTTAGGAGAAAATGAAAGCTGAAACTTACAAATTAAAGTTAGGCAGACTTTAAGACTCACTTGAAATAAAACCATTGTTGATGAAAATCACCTGGTAGATAGCTTTAAAATGGAAGATAATGGCTTTTATGAAAAGTCAAGTATGGTTAATAGAAAGTAATAAATGACATTCAAAACTATAAACAATATAGTAAATCAGAAAAATGCAGTTTATAGAGATGTCAATAGCATTGGATTTTTTTTTTTTTTCCTACAGCCAACTGAAAACTTCTGGAAAATTTTTGTCAGAAAACTTACTTAAAATTGTATTTGTTGTACCTGCAGTTGGAGAATAGTCTTCTTTCTTCTGTTGTAACAAGCAAAACTATTTTTCTCCTTCTCTTTGTCTATAGATAATAGTGTTACTATAATACATTAAATTTCATGTAAGAAAAAAAGCTAGGCTGTGATGCTGTCTTTTAATTATCAAGGATTTTAACTCATTGCAGTTTTTAGTTCAATAAAAGTTAACTGCCATAAGCAGTGAATCTGGAAACTGACACAAAATATAGGAAACATAATGAAAAGAAAAAAAGGCTTAAAAATTCATACTAACTGTAAAACTTTTGGAGAGTTAAGCTCTCAGTACAAATTAAATGCACCACAGTCAATTATTTTCTGCCTCATTTACAGTAATAATTCACATTTCAGCTCTCAAGCAAGAACAAGTATCGTATAATTGCAAAACACATTTTCTACATATTTTTACAAGAGACATGTAAAAATGGCTTACATGGCTTCTTACAGCTGTTCATATTCATTTACATATTATTTAAGATCACAGGAAATGATACACACACACAATTTTTAGTGTCTGAAATATGGTTTGAAACAGTGAGCCAAAAGTGGCCCTTTCATTTTTTTCCTTGAAAGAGATGACATATAGTTGTGCAGAAGACACTCATATTATATTTCATATGGTTAGTTTGGTTTTTATTTTATGAACCTACATTAGTTTAAGTGGTCCATAAGGAGGATTGCTGATTTTTTCAGTTTTAATCCACTTAAGTTCTATTTCCAATGGATACTTTATTGCACACTTCTCAAACCTGATATTTACATGCTATTACACTCACTGGACAATCTGGTCAGAAAATAGAGAAACAACAGAATTACCCAAGAGAGATGAAATAAGAAATAACAGCATAGGAGAATTCAACTTCCCCTGTTCCCCTACAAAGGTCATGGACAGTTATCCATGAACAAAACCAGCTATGGGAGATGTTTAAAATCTGTTTAGGATGACTGAGCAGTATAATGGAACAACAACAAAATAAAAACCTGAGAGTAGCTACACAAGAGGAGGAGTAAGACAATTTCATCATGCTTATATCATCTCATCACCCAAACTGGCAAGCCACCCAAGCTCCAAGAAGGATCTTCCCAGATAAAAGAGTTTCTCTCAGCCTCTCAGGGCACTGTGCAATGGTCCTGCTTCAGTTTCATCACAACCAGATCAGCAAAGCTAAGATATTTTCAGCTAGCTAAAGAATGAGGCAGAAAAGCAGTGGCTTTTATTCACTCACATAGCAGAAGAGATTTTGGTTCACAGAAATGTCCTCTGCAGACACATTCAGATTTTGTCACTGATAAGGCTAGGACCAGCACAGCCTCCAAAGATCCCTTATAGTTTTTGCTAGCTTTGTCCATACAGGTCTTTGGGTTTACTGATTACAGATACCTACCAGCTATGTGGTCCATCATAGACCCCTCCACCACGACAGCTCTTGGACCCACTGGAGTCCAGGACTGGTAGTGTTCTTAGATCTCTCTGGTTGCAAGTTTAAGATGCCAACTATTTGTCTCTCCCTGGTCCTACTGGAGGCTGGGAGTCATGCAGACAGCCAGATGGGTCTTCTGCAGCTGTGTGAGTACAAGAAGCCAGTCGAAGCCTCCCTGGCAGATCTTCATCTCTATGCGTATACTGGGAGTTAGTCCATCCAGCTGTGTATCAACACGTCACAGACGTGACGTCTCCACTGTCATTCACTGTCTCCACTGCAGCAAATATGCCCAGGAGGAATGTGTACAGCTTAGGGTGAGCCATTGACAACCAAGATCCCACAACTGCTTGGGGACCTAGATCAAACCTTGCGCCTTGTCACTGGCCAACATCACACTGCCACTCTAAGCAGCCCCTCTAACTCCCCTCTGCACACCAGACGGCAAACACCCAGCACCAAATCCACTTCAGTGTTCATGCCCCGGGGGAGAGTGTGTAGCCATAGAAAAGTGAAAGTGAAAATCTCTCAGCAGTCTCCAACTCTTTGCAACCCCATGAATTATACAGTCCATGGAATTCTCCAGGCCAGAATACTGGAGTGGGTAGCCTTTCCCTTCTCCAGGTGGTCTTCCAAACCCAGGGATTGGACTGGGGTCTCCTGCATTGTGAGTGGATTCTTTATCAGCTGAGCCACAAGAGAAGGTCAAGAATATTAGAGTGGGTAGTCTATCCTGTCTCCAGTGGATCTTCTCAACCCAGGAATCGTACCAGGGTCTCCTGCATTGCAGGCAGATTCTTTAGCAACTGAACCATAGAAGATCAAGCCAAAATACAGAGTCCCAACAGTGGCCAATGAGCCTATACTTAGCCCCAGCCCTTGCTAACCTCTCAGGCTTCCATCACTACAGGTATGTCTACAAGTATCCCCTGCAACTACATAGGTAACTGTGGCCAGACCTCACGGATGAGTGTGTGTTCACTTCTGGATCTAATCACCACCCTGTTTGCCCTTGTCCTTATCATATCTAGAAGGACCACTGAGGAAAACAACAGTCCTTGAAGTCACTACAGCCTCCATCACAGTTCTCTCGAAGAACCACACGTTTGTTAATGCTGTGGGATCCAACAGCCTGAACCAAAGATACATCATGTGGCCTTGGACCTGCTGCAAACACACATCCTTACACTCAGTGCCTTACACCACAAGACACACAGGGGCAGAGCATGTGCCAAGTGCTCCTATTGGCAAGTTAAAGGCTTCCCTTCCTGACATTAGTTCATAAACTCTTAAAGAGGCGACTGCTTCTTCAAATAAGTAGACACCTATAAAATTCTACAGGGATCATGAAGAGTCAGGGAAACATGACTTGACCAATAATATAGTAGATCTCAAGTAACTGGCCTCAAAAAAATGGAGATCCAGAAATTAATTGGAAAAAAAAAATGAAATAGTTGTTCCACAATGGCT
This sequence comes from Odocoileus virginianus, assembly GCF_023699985.2. Classification (NCBI taxonomy): domain Eukaryota; kingdom Metazoa; phylum Chordata; class Mammalia; order Artiodactyla; family Cervidae; genus Odocoileus; species Odocoileus virginianus. Next base: position 35,413,656 of record NC_069685.1, on the reverse strand, counting down.
CAGAGAGCTACACAAGGATACAGACAAATAATTTTGTGATATAAGGAAAAGAAGCATAAGGACACAAGGGGAAGCTCAATAAAAAGATAGAAAACATTAAAAAGGGGCCAGCAGAAATTTTAGAGTTAAAGAATATGATGACTCAGCTGAAAAATTCAGTAGAGAGATTCAACAGCAGACTTAAAAAAGCAAAGAGAGAAATCAGAATTAATCACTCACAGACAGACTGATTGAGATTATCTAGTCAGAGCAGCAAGAAGAAAACAGGTTGAAAGGAATGAAGAAGAACCATAGAAATTACTGGATTCCATAAAGAGGAATTATGTATGCATAAGTGTGGACCCATAAAGAGATGGCAAGGAGAAAGTCACATTAACAAATATACTTTAAAATAAAAAAAAAAATCTATATATACTTTATCATGTGTAGAATAGATGATGACCTAGAGGAGTGGAATGGGAGAGGTGAGGGAGGCTCAAGATGGAGGGGATGTGTGTATATATATATATATATATATATAATGATTATATATATATATTATTACTTAATTTAATTTTAATTTTATTTTATTATATATATTATTTTATTTTATAATATATATAATAAAAATAATATAATGTAATATATTTTATTATATATATAATTGATTTTTATTTTATTTTATATATTTTTTATTTTATATATAATTTTGTTTTACAATATAAATACAATAAAAATAATATAATATAATATATTTATTATATATATTATTTTATTTTATAATATAAATATAATAAAAATAATATAATATAATATATTTTATTATATATATAATTATATATATAATTGATTTGTGTTGCTGTTCAGCAGAAACCAACAGAACAAAGTAAAGAAATTTTCCTTGAAGTTAAAAAAAAAATTAAAAAAAGAAATAATAGCTGAGAACTTCCCAAACCTGGGGAGAAACTTGAACGTTCAAGGTCATGAAGCAAATGAACAATCTCAAAATTTTGAACCAAAACAATCTTCTCTCAGGCATATTCTAATAAAATTGTCTAAAGCCAGAGGTGAAGAGATCATTTTAAAAGCAGCTAAAGAAAAAGCAAACCAAAAAAGATATATCTAATACAAGGGAACTCCTGTAAATCCATGGCTAATTCATTTCAATGTATGACAAAAACTACTGTAATGATGTGAAGTAATTAGCCTCCAACTAATAAAAAAATAAAATAATAATAAAAAAAAAATACAAGGGAACTCCCAAAAGGTGATCAGTGGATTTCTCAGCAGGAAACTTGCAAGTCAAAAGAGAGGGGAATGATTCATTCAATGTATAGTAAGAAACTGCTAATCAGGTCAGCTTTACTTAACAAAGTTGTCCTTCAGAATTAAAAGTGGTATAAAGACTTTCCCTAATAAACAAAACCTGAGGGAATTCTTCAGCAATAAAAGTGTTTTATAAGAAAACAGCTAGAAACTCTTTCAACAAACTTTTTCAAGGTAAAATCAAAAGACACTGCTAACTAACATGAAACTATACAAAGACTAATAAAGAAAGTATATGTTTTTTGTTCAGTTGCTCAGTCATGTGTGACTCTGCAAACCCATGAACTGCATCACATCAGGCATCCCAGTCTTTCACTGTCTCCATGGAGTTTGCTCAAATCACTGTTCATTGAGTAGGTGATACTATCTAACCATCTCATCCTGGGCTGCCCCTTCTCTGATTGCCTTCCATCTTTCCCAGCATCAGGGTCTGTTCCAATGAGTCAGCTCTTTGCTTGGGTGGCCAAAGTATTGGAGCTTCAGTTTCAATATAAGTCCTTCCAAAGAATATTCATGGTTGATTTCCTTCAGTATTGACTGGTTTGATCTCCTTGTAGTCCGAGGAACTCTCAAGAGTCTTCCACAGCACCACAATTAAAAAGCATTGATTTTTCAGTGCATGACCTTCTTTGTAGTTCAGTTATCTCATTTATACATGACTACTGGAAAAACCATAGCTTTAACTATATGGACCTTTGTTGGCAAAGTAATGCCTCACTTTTTAATATGCTCTCAAGGTTTGTCATAGCTTTCCTTCCAAGGAACAAACATCTTTTAATTTCATGGCTGCAGTCACCATCCACAGTGGGTTTGGAGCCCAGGAAAATAAAATCTGCACTGCTTCCACTTGTTCCACTTCTATTTGACATGAATTAATGAGACCAGGTACATGATCTTGGTTTTTTGATTGTTGAGTTCTAAGCCAGGTTTTTACTCTCCTCTTTCATCCTCATCAAGAGGCTCTTTTGTTCCTCTTCACTTTCTGCTATTAAAGTAGTATCATCTACATATCTAAGTAGTCAGATTCAAAATACCATAATATTGTGATATGGTGATATGCTTACTTAATCCTAATATAAAAATTAGAGCCCTCACAGTCAACACAAGAGTCCAAAATGCAGTTCTTGGGTGCAATCTCAAAAATGACAGAATGATCTATGTTCATTTCCAAGGCAAACCATTCAATATCACAGTAATCCAGGTCGATGCCCCAACCATTACTGCTGAAGAAGCTGTAGTTGAATGGTTCTATGAAGACCTACAAGATCTTCTAGAACTAATACTCAAAAAAGATGTCCTTTTCATTATAGGGGACTGGAATGCAAAAGTAGGAAGTCAAAAGAAAACAGCAGTAACAGGCAAACTAGCCTTGGAGTAAAGAATGAAGCAGGGCAAAGGCTAACGGAATTTTGCCTAGAGAATGAAAAGGTCATAGCAAGCACCCTCTTCTTCCAACAACACAAGAGATGACTCTACACAGGGACATCACCTGATGGTCAATACTAAAATCAGATTGATTATATTCTTTGCAGCCAAAGATGGAGAAGCTCTATACAGTAAGCAAAAACAGGACTGGAAGCTGACTGTGGTTCAGATCATGAATTCCTTATTGCCAAATTCAGACTTAAATTGAAGAAAGTAGGGAAAACCACTCAGACCATTCAGGAATTACCTAAATCAAATCCCTTATGAATATACAGTGGAAGTGAGAAATAGATTCAAGGGATCAGATCTGATAGACAGAGTGCCTGAAGAACTATGGATGGAGGTTCATGACATTGTACAGGAGGCAGTGATCAAGACCATTCCTAAGAAAAAGAAATGCAAAAAAGAAAAATGGCTGTCTGAGGAGGCCTTTTCACAAATAGCTGTGAAAAGAAGAGAAGCTAAAAGCAAAGCAGAAAAAGAAAGATATACCCATTTGAATTCAGAATTCCAAAGACTACCAAGAAGAGATAAGAAAGACTTCTTCAGTGATCAATGCAAAAAAAAAAAAAAAAAAAAAGAGGAAAACAATATAATGGAAAACACTAGAGATCTCTTCAAGAAAACTAGAGATACCAAGGGAATATTGAATGCAAAGATGAGCACAAAAAAGGACAGAAGTGGTATGGACCTAACAGAGCAGAAGACATTAAGAAGAGGTAGCAAGAATACATGGAAGAACTATACAAAAAAAGTTCTTCATGACCTAGGTAGCCACGAAGGTGTGATCACCCACCTAAAGCCAGAATCTCAGAATGTGAAGTCAAGTGGGCCTTAGGAAGCATCAGTACAAACAAAGCTAGTGGAGGTGATGGAATTCCAGTTGAGCTATTTCAATTCCTAATAGATGATGCTGTTAAAGTGCTGAACACAATATGCCAGCAAATTTGGAAAACTCAGCAGTGGCCACAGGACTGGAAAAGGTCAGTTTTCATTCCAATCCCAAAGAAAGGCAATGCCAAATAACATCCAAACTACTTCACAATTACCCTCATCTCACACACTAGCAAAGTAATGCTCAACATTCTCTAAGCCAGGCTTCAACAGTACATGAACTGGAACTTCCACATCTTCAAGCTGGATTTACAAAAGGCAGTGGAACTAGAGATCAAATTGTCAACATCCATTAGATCATTGAAAATGCAAGAGACATCCAGAAAAACATCTACTTCTGCTTTATTGACTAGGCCAAAGCCTTTGACTGTGGATCACAAAAAACTGTGCAAAGTTCTTCAAGAGATGGGAATATCAGACCACCTGTCTTGCCTCCTGAGAAATCTGTATGTATGTCCAGAAGCATCAGTCAGAACTGGACATGAAAAAACAGACTGGTTGCAAATAGAAAAAGTAGTACATCAAGGCTGCATATTGTCATCCTGCTTATTTAACTTTTATGCAGAATACATCATGCAAAATGCCAGACTGGATGAAGCACTAGCTGGAATCAAGATTGCCAGGAGAGATATCAGTACCCTCAGATACACAGATTACACCACCCTTGTGACAGAAAGTGAAGAAGAACTAAAGAGCCTCTTGATGAAAGTGAAAGAGGAAAGTGAAAACGTCTTAAAACTCAACATTCAGAGAAATTAGATCATGGTGTCTGGTACCATCACTTCATGGCAAATAGATGGAGAAACAATGAAAACAGTGAAATACTTTACTTTTGGTGCTCCAAAATCACTGCAGATGGAGATTGCAGCCATGAAATTAAAGACACTTGCTCTTTGGAAGAAAAGTTATGAACAGCCTAGACAGCATGTTAAGAAGCAGAGGCATTACTTTGCCAACAAAGGTCTGTCTAGTCAAAGCTATGGCTTTTCCGGTAGTCAAGTATAGATATATAAAGAATATATATATATATATATATATATATATATATATATAAAGATATATATAGTGTGGACTATAAAAAAAGCTGAGCACTGAAGAGTTGATGCTTTTGAACTATGGTGTTGGAGAAGACTCTTGGGAGTCCCTTGAATTGCAAGGAGATCCAACCAGTCCATCCTAAAGGAAATCAGTCCTGAATATCCATTGGAAACACTGATACAGAAACTGAAACTCCAATACTTTGGCCATCTGAAAGGAAGAACTGACTCACTGGAAAAGACCCTGATGCTGGGAAAGATTGAAGGCAGGAGGAGAAGGGGACAGCAGAGGATGAGATGGTTGGGTGGCATCACTGACTCAATGGACATGAGTTTGAGTAAACTCTGGATGTTGGCAATGGACAGGGAAGCCTGGCTTGCTGCAGTCCATCGGGTCGCAAAAAGTCAGACATGACTGAGAAACCAAACTGAACTGATATATGGAACATTCCATCCAATAGTAGCAGATGATACATTATTTTCAAGCACACACAGGACATTCTCCAGAACAGATCATGTACGAGAGCACAGAACAAGTGTTAGAAAATTTAAGCTTGAAATCATGACAAGTATTTCTTTGAACAAAATTATATAAAACTAGAAATCAATAGCAAGAAGAAAGGTGGAAAACTTACAGATAAACAACAACTAAACAACATGCCCCTTAAAAATATTAGCTTAAAGAAGAAATCAAGAGCAACCAAAAAATATTTTAGAACAAATTAAAATGGAAACACAACTTATTAAACCCATTAGATGCTGTAAAAACAATTCTAAGAAGGAAGTTTATAGTGATAAATACTTACATAAAGAAACAAGAAAGATCTCAGATAAACAGAAACAGCACCACTTTGCACTTCTAGGATCTAGAGGATAACCCAGAGGAATTAGAAAAAATACTAAAATATATGATATACTAAGACTGAGAAAGAAATACATGATCTGATTCCTTCAAGGACAAGTATGGCAATTGTATCAGTAATTGAAAATCTTCCAACACAGCAAAGCCCAGCACCAGAAGTTTTTACTGGTGAATTCTATTAAACGTTTAAAGAAAAATCAATGCCAATTCTTCTAAAACACCTCCGAAAAATTGAAGTGGAATGTCATTCCAAAATTCATTTTACAAAAATGTCATGATGCAAAAGATAAAGACACAATATGAGAAGATAATTACAGACCAAAATCGTCAAGGAACATGTGTACAACAAAATATTAGCAACCTAATTCATTAGCATATTAAAAATATCATGGGATTCCTTCTTGGGATTCAAGGATGACTCAACATACTCAAATCAATAAATGTGATACATTAATAAAATGTAAAGTAGAAAATATAGGATCATCTCAATAAATACAGAAAATAAAATTTGACAAAATACATCTTTCTATGATAAAAACCCTCAAAAATTTGATCATAGAAGGACACACCTCAACATAATAAATGTTATATATGACAAAGTCATAGCCAAATCATACTCAGTGATGAAAGTTTAAAAGTCTTTCATATAAAATTAGGAAAAATGAGAGTCCTCACTGTAATTACTCCTGTCAACACAGTAATGGAAGTTTTAGCCTGAGCAGTCTGGCAAGAAAAATAAATAACAGGGATTAAAGCAGGAAAAGAAAAGGTAAAATTAACTTTGCTTGCATAGAACAGGTTATTATCTACAGAAAATCCTAAATATTCCACCAAAAATGGCAAGAATTAACCAAGAAACTCAGTAAAGTTGTGGAATAAAAACTCAACATCCAAAAAATAGATGCATTTCTGTACATTATTACCAAAGCATCTGAAAGAAAAAAAAAAACTCAATTACAGCGGGATCAAAGTAATAAATTACTTTAAAGTAAATTTAACCTAAGTGGTAAAAAATCTGTGCACTTAAAATCAGAGCATTGATGAGTAAAAGTTAAGAAAACACAAATAAGTATAAATATGTTCCATGTTCTGCATTGGAATAGTTGATATTAATAAATGCCCATACTAGTCAAAACAATCTATAAATTCAACATAATTTTATCAACATTTCAGTGTAAGTTTTATCAGCATTTCGATGACATTTTTTCCAGAAATAGAAAAAAATTCTCATAAATTTTATGTAAAGTAATCAAAGTCCCTGAACAGCCAAAGAAATGTTGAAAAAGAACAAAGCTGAAGGCAGCAAACTTCCTGATTTTAAACAATATTATAATGCTACTGGCACAAAAACAGACACATAGATTAATGGAACAATATTGAGAAAACAAAATAAACCTTTCCATCTATGTTCAACTAATACTTGATAAGGTAGCTAAGAATACTCACTTGGAAAAGGGGAGTTTCTTCAATAAATAATGTTGGAAAAACTGAGTAACCACATGCAGAAAAATGTAACTGGACTTCTATATTAATTCAAAATGGATTAAGGACTTAAAGATGTGAACAAACCTATGAACTTCATAGAAGAAAACATAGGCAAACATAGGCACCTTGACAATGGTCTTGGTTGTGGCTTTTCTGGGTATGAGACCAAAAGCACAAGCAAAAAAAGAAAAATAAATAAATAAATAAAAGGAATCAACATTAAACCAAAAATCTTCTGCAGAGCAAAAAAAAAAAAAAAAAATCAACAAAATAAAAATATAACTTACAGAAGGGAAGAAAATATTTTCAAATAAAATATCTAAGAGTTTATTCTGATGAACTTTCTCTGATGTGGTTTTCATTCTAGCCCATGTGGAATTATGGCTTCTCTTGCTTCTTCTGTCTGCCCTCTGGTTGATGAGGCAAAGTTCGTGCAAGCTTCCTGATGGGAGGAAGTGGCGGTGGGAAAAAAACGAGTCTTACTCTGGTGGGCATATCCTTGCTCAGTAAAACTTTAATTATCTGTTGATGGGTGGTGGTGTGCTCCTTCTCTGTTAATTGTTTGGCCTGAGGTGACCCAGCTTGGAGATCTAGGGCTTCATCGCAGGATTAATGGTGACCTCCAAGAGGGCTTATACCAAGCGGCACCTTCCAGAGCCCAATCCCTGCAGCAACCACTGCTGACACCTGGCCTTCAGAGGAGGAGCAGGCAGATTTGATAGATTTGATTCAGTCTCCTGTAGGGTCACTTCTCCTTTCCCCTGGGTCTTGGTGTGCACAAGATTTTGTTTGTGCCCTCTAAGAGTGGAGTCTCTATTTCCCCCAGTGCTGTGGAAGTCCTGTAATCATATCCTGCTGGTCTTCAGAGTCAGATTTCCTTGGTCTTCCCAGTTCCTTTGCTAGATCCCCAGACTGGGGATCAGAAACCTTCACAACAGCGGGAAAACTTCTTTGGTATTATTGATCTCCAGTTTGTGGGTTGCCCACCCAACAGAGATGGGATTTGATTTTATCATGATTTCACCCCTCTTACCATATTGCTGTGGCTTTTTCTTTGTCTTTGGATATGGGGTATCTTTTTTTTTTTTTTTTTTTTTTTGGTGGGTTCTAGTCTCCTCCTGTCAATGGTTGTTCAAAAACTAGTTGATATTTTGGTGCTCATAGGAGGAGATAAGTGCATATAGTTCTAATTCACCATCTTGAAACAATCCCCTCTGAGAGTTTAATACCCAAATTATATGAATAAATAATTCAATCAAAAGCAAAAAAATCTTATTAATATTGAGCAATGGAACTAACCAGATATTTTTTTCTAAATAAGACATATAAATCACCACCAGGTAACATAAGAGGATGATGCTCAACATCACTTATCATCAGGAAAAGGAAAATCAAAATCTCAATGAGATATCCACTCACATCTGTTACAATGGCTATACCCAAATAGACAAGAGATAACAAGTGCTGGGGAGGGTGTGGAAAAAAGAAAATCCTTGAACATTCTTGATGGCAATCTAAACTGGTACATCCACTACAGAAAACAGTATGGATTTTTTTTCAACACATTAAAAGTTATATGATCCAGCAGTCTTACTTATGGGTATATTACAATTCTGAAGGAAATGAAATCAAGATTTTGAAGACATACCTACACTCTCCTGTTCATTGCAACATTGCTAACAATAGTAAAGATATGTGTGTTTGTGTGTGTGTGTGTGTGTGTGTGTGTGTGTATTAATCACTCAGTCAGATTCATCTCTTGCGACCCCATGGACTGTAGCTCTTAGGCTCTTCTGTCCATGGGATTCTCCAGGCAACAGTACTGGACTGGATTGCCATTCTCTTCTCCAAGTCAAGATATGGAAATAACCTAAATGTCCTAAAGAAGATCCTGTATGGATACACAATGAAACATTTGTCAGTCACGAGAAAGAAGGAAATCATCCCATTTGTGACAACATAAATGAAACTTGAGTGCATTATGCTAAGTGAAACTTCAGATAGAGAAAGGCAAATAAGCTATGATATCACTTACATGTAGAATCCAAAAAAGGCAGAAATCAGAGGGAATAGTGCATTGATTATCAAGGGTTATGGTGTGGGAGAAAGGGAGAGACATTGTCAAAGGGTTCAGTTCACTTCAGTTCAATTCAGTTGCTTAGTTGTATCCAACTTTTTGCGACCCCATGGATTTCAGCAGGCCAGGCTTCCCTGTCCATCACCAACACCCTGAGATTGCTCAAACTCAGGTCCACTGATTCTGTGATGCCATCCAACCATCTCATCCTCTATCATCCCCTTCTCCTCCTGCCTTCAATCTTTCCAAGCATCAGGGTCTTTTCCAAGGATTCAGTTCTTCACATCAGGTGGCCAAAGTATTGGAGCTTCAGCTTCAGCATCAGTCCTTCCAGTGAATATTCAGGACTGATTTCCTTTAGGATGGACTTGTTAGATATCCTTGCAGTACAGGACTCTCAAAAGTCCTCTGCAATCCACAGTTCAAAAGCATCAATTCTTCAGTGCTCAGGCTTCCTTATAGTCCAACTCTCACATCCATACCTGACCACTGAAAAAATCATGGGTTTGACTAGACGGACCTTTGTTGGCAAAGTAATGTATCTGTTTTTTAATATACTATCCAGTTTGGTCACAGCTTCTCTTCCAAAGAGCAAGCGTCTTTTCATTTCATGGCTGCAGTCACCATCTGCAATGATTTTGGAGCCCCCAAAAATGAAATCTGTCACTGTTTCCACTGTGTCCCCATCTGTTTGCCATGAGGTGATGGGACCAGATGCCATGATCTCCATTGTTTGAATGTTGAGTTTTAAGCCAAATTTTTCACTCTCCTTTTTCACCTTCATCAAGAGGCTCTTTAGTTCTTCTTCACTTTCTGCCATAAGGACAATATCAAATGTGTATCTGAGGTGATTGATATCCCTCCTGGCAATCTAAACCCCAGCTTGTGCTTTATCCAGCCTGGCATTTTGCATGATATACTCTGCATACAAGTTAAATAGGCAGAATGACAATATACAGCCTTGATGTACTCCTTTCCCAATTTGGAACCAGTCCATGTTTGGTTCTAACTGTTGTTTCTTGACCTGCATATAGATTTCTCAGGAGGCAGGTAATTGTAAGGTAATTAAAATTATAAATCTAATTACAAGATTAACAAGTTCTGTGTATCTAATGTATAGCATGTTGATTATAGACAATAAAACTGTATTATGTACTTGAAAGTTACTAAGAGAATAAATATTAAATGTTCCCACCACAAAAAAGAAATGATAATTATGTCATGTGATGAAGGTGCTAGTTAATGCTATGGTGATGATTGTTCTTGCTAAGTTGGTCACATTGTTGCTGTTGTTTAGTCGCTAAGTCGTGTCCAACTCTTTGTGACCCTGTGGACCATAACCCACCTGGCTCTTCTGTCTATGGAATTCTCCAAGCAATGATACTGGAGTGGGTTGCCATACCCTGCTTCAGGGGATCTTGCCAACTGAGGGATGGATCTCACACCTCTTAGGTCTCCTGCATTGGCAGGTGGGAAGTCCATGGTGATGATCACTTTACAATATATAAGTATATCAAGTTTTATACTTAACCTTACAGATGTTGTATGTTATTGATATCTAAATGAAGCTAGAAAAAAAAATTTGAAGAGACTAGGACTAACAACTAAGGGTAAATATTCTGTCATTTGACAGGGCATCTATTTTATTTTCTAAATCTTATAAAATAGCAGTTAAAAAACAATCAAAGCTTTAATAACTAACTATAGTTCCTTCATGTCTATTAGATGCAAAGCACTATGTTTAAGATATTATCTTATATAAAACATGTTTTCCCCCATATGTGTACATTCAGATTTACAAAATATAGAATGAAAAAAAAAATGAAATAAAAATTCATTGTATTTTAAAATATCATATTTAAAGTACTTTTAATAACATAGAGCACTACACAAATTCATAGAGGCAAAAATTAAACAACAGCAAAAATGAAGTGTTAAGTATATAGAATGCTTAACATTTGATAGTACCCTTTAGGAATCATCAGATTTAACTACTGAAATGAAGACAAATGCTTGCTGTTCATATTCTATAGTTCATAAAACTAAAAATTAAGGTAACCTAAAAACCACACATTACTAATAAATAATAAAATAAGAATAAAATATGCATTTTTTTATTTAGGTACACCGTTTTCTTTTCAATGCCTGTTAGACACATTTATCCAGATTTTATAAAAGTGAATTATTACAAAACATATAAAATATATTCTAAAATGCTCACTGACATCAGTTATTCATTAATTCATTTAACAAGCACTTTTAAAATATTTCCTAGGTTTCCTAGTTTTATGCTAATTGAAAAAAAATAGCCTACAGATTCATTACCATCCTTAAATTAGTTGAAAGTTCTTATGAGACATAGGCCTTAACATGTGTCAGCAACTTGTAAGATAGAAGATGTGAAAGATCAATTTGGAGCAATATTAAACAGATAAATCTTCAAGGAAAACTGAGTTAGAAGCTGTGAGTTATAGGCACTTAGATTAAATTTGCAAAAAGAAAGTGGATTTTTAAAAAAGATGAATAAAGTGCAATATTTGTTATGTGTAGCCTTGTGTAATTTGATTTGATTATTTCATTGGGCTGTTTACCAATACCAGAGAGCATATTGATTGATTGACTGATTTTGTATGTGTGTGTGTGTGTTAAACACCTTGAGTATTAAGAAGAGAAAGTAAGCCAAGTAACCAAAGGGAAAAATTATGTTCTGAAAGCATGGACTGATAAAGATGATATGTAAAAGGATTAATCAATCATTGACAAAAAACATCATTAACACTACTTGTTTTAAGGAAATAAGATGGGAATGTGGAAATTTCAAAAGCAGCAAAATAGCACACAAGATACTTCAGGTTCTCTTTGATTTACAGAAAGGTGTGTTGAAACAGGTAGATATGGATGTTCTTTCTAAAGCATTCAAGTGGGAACTCTTTTCCCACTGAACATTTCCATATTTATAGACTGAATTGAGAGGTGGGCAGGTGCCATCTAGCTGAATATACAAAGTGAAGGACCCCTTGGTCCAGGACGGGAGTTGACAGGCGGCGTGAGGAGCCCGCACCCCTGTGCCGAGGAGCTTGCAAACGTGCTGATGTTAGTAGAGGTTTGGTTATTCATCCACGGAAAGAGATCTTTGCAGGTGAAGCTCTTCTTTCCAGACATAAGAAGAGGGGAGGAGTGAAATTCCTGAAGGTTCTACTAAACAAAGCAGTTAGTTTGAAACTGAGCATGACCCTATGGGGCCTCCTTGGGAGAGACACCTCACCCGTGTCCTCTGCCTGTTTTTGTTTCTAGAAAAGCTATAGTCACCCAGGACTCTCCTGAGTCACAAACACATGACTCGGTAATTTATTTTTTAAGAGGGTGTGACCACATACTGACAAAGACTGCAGTTCAACTCAGGGAATTGGTAACAATTTAAACAGTAAATCAACCACATAGCAGTTGTAGAATCTTTAGTCCCTCCTTGAAGCACCTAGATAACACTATCTGATGCACATTCCTGAGTTGTTTTACAGATACTAAAACCTCTACCGAATGAAAGAAGCTAATTACTTGATGGTCATGAGTATGTATCCCCCACATCTACTGGATTCTGTTGATTCATAACAGCAAACTTTGTGACCCTACCCTGTTACCTCTCCATAAACCAATAAGAGAGTTTTGCATGAGTCAATCACATACCCTGCCAACTTCCTTCTCTCACAATATTTTTTAAAAAGTTTCCTTGAAACCCATCAGGAATTTCAGTTTTTCTGAGCATAGCTGCCCTGGACTCCTTATCTGGTGCCCACTATAACACTGCATTTTCCTTCTCCACAACCCTGTCAGAAGATTGGCCCAACTGCCCATGGGCAGCAGATTCAAGTCTGGTTCACTAACAGATTCTTCCATTCAGCTTCCAAAATTAGACCCTAATTTCTAAAGGTCAACGGGTTTAGCTTTTTTTGTTTTGTTTTTAATCTTTAAAATCCAGGAAAATATTCAATAAGTCTTTGTTGGTGAATAGAGAAATAGAATAAAACTGTTGAGACACATTTATTTTATTGGATTTCTGTTTTTTATGCTAAAATGAATATCTTTAATTACTCTTATGTTAGAATATCCCTAATGTGTGAATCAATAACTTTTCTTAATTAAGGTTAATCGACATTTGGTGGAGCGTCCCTGTGGCTCAGCCAGCCAGCTGGTGCTAGTGGTAAAGAATTTGCCTGCCAATGCAGGAGATACAAGAGATATGGGTATGATCCCTGGGTCGGCAAGATCCCCTGGAGCAAGGCATAACAACACATTCCAGAGTTCTTGCCTGGAGAATCCCATGCAGAGAGGAGCCTAGTGGGCTGCAGTCCATAGAATAACAAAGAGTTGAACACGATTGAGATGACAGAGCAAACATGCATGACATGTGGTAGATAACATATGCTTCTGAACATGTATTTTCTATCCTTTCAAATTTTCTAGCAAATAAAAATGTCGTTATAAATTCACTGTTATAATCAACTTTATACTCTAAACTAAAATACAGAATATCTTTAAAATATATAAAATTCATTGTTAAAGTTAATCTTCTTGATATGATTTAAAGAAATAAAATTTTCTTAAAAAAGATGTATATGTGAAAGTGCCTAAAATTATGAATCTTCTAGACAACTATACTGAGAGAATAGAACTAATAACTAAATGACCAAACATAGGGATATCTTTTCTAGAGCAAATATTATTTAATTATTAATTTTTACTGATATTTATTTTATCAAACATTAATTATGTCTTCATAACATGTGCTTAGGAATTAAATAGACCCAGTTCTCACTTCTCTTAAGCCATGTAATTACTTAAACATTTGGATACTAAAGTGGAACAAATAAAAATTAACATAATATTACTTAACTTTTGAGTTATATTGAATAGAACAGATTATTGATTTCAATTGCTCAGTGTACTACTTGGTAAATTGTTTTAACAAATGATTTATATTTGTACCTCTTATTATTATTAATATATTATATATCATCAAATGATATCCAATAATGATAAAAATAATATGATGCATGCATTTACTTATTTTTAAGAAAAAATATGTAGTGAACATTGTTACATTTGCTTAAAATTTATAAGTCAAATGGTAGAAGTGTTTCCTCATAGCTATGCATTCTTTGTTTTTGGAAAGCTATATTATTTTAAGAAGGAACTTTATAACAAAGAAGCAAGTAAATGCTAATAATAAAGTAAACAATAAGCAGAAACGAAAGTTAATTGTTGTGTTCTAATACCTGTATATAGATGAAGTTTCTGTAACAAAGAGTCTCAAAATACAGTTAAATAAAATTTCATTTTAAAAGTTGAGTCTAAGGCAGCAGTTTTCATGTCTACATATTGCTTGCCATGGTAAGAGCAGAGCATTGCTTTCAGAAATTAATTGATGAATGTCACTTTTATATTTTCTGAAAATGCTTGAGTAATCTTGGTATTATTTCTTCCTCAAATAACCAGTGCTTTTAACCCCTTAGCAATCTGGTCCTGAAGTGTTCTTTGTGTGAAGAATTTTTCAATCTAGAAACTCTTTGGATTTTTTATTCTTGCCCATTTCAGTTTTGGTAATTTATGCTTATTTTTTAAAATTACTGTACATTTAGTTTAATTTGCCAAATTATTGGCATAAAGCTCTGCCTAATACTGTTTTCTTACTGGTAAAGTGTGTCATTTCTCTTTAGGCTTTTATCAATCTAGTTAGAAGCTGATTAATTTTATCTTTTCAAGAAATTAGATTTTAATTTCATTTTTTAATCCATTATTATTTTAAATCTATTTCTCTATTGTTTTTCTTTTTCACACATCTATGATCTTATCTGCATTATATCCTTCCTTCTGTGACCTTATCTATATTATATCCTTCCTTCTAAGTACTTTTTGGTTCTTGTTTAAAAAGGACTTTTTGGATCATTATCTTCTAATTTTTTTTAATTTTTATACAAATGTTAATGTTTATCTTCCATTCCATCAGTACAAATTATTGGCTATATTCTCCCAGTTGTACTGTACATGCATAAGCTTATCTTATACCCAATAGTTTATACCTCCAACTCATCCCTCCCAATGTTGCCCGCTCCCCGCCCCCTACTGGTAACCACCACTTATAAAGAAGATATTTGCTAATGATATGACCAATAAGGGATTCATATCCAATGTACATAAACAGTTTACACAACTCAACATCGAAAAAGCAAATGAGCCAATTTGAAAATGAGCAGAAAGATCTGAATGAGGCTTCCCTGGTGGCTCAGTGGTAAAAAATCCACCTGCCAATGCAGGAGATGTGGGTTCATCCCTGCATTGGGAAGATGCCCTGGAGAAGGAAATGACAACCCTCTTCAGTATTCTTGCCTGGGAAATCCCATGGACAGAGGAGACTGCTGAGCTACAGTCCATGGAGAAGCAAAGGGCCTGACATGACAGTGGCTAAACAACAACAGAAGATCTGAATAGGCATTTTTCAGAAGAGGAGATGCACATGGCAAACAGACACATGAAAAGACACTCAACACCGCTAAACATCAGGGAAATGCAAGCCAAAACCATCACAAGTTGTCACTTCACACCTATCAGAAAGGCTATCACCAAAATGAACACAAATAACAAATGTTGCCGAGGATGTGGAGAAAGAGAACCCTTGTATACTATTGGTGTGAATATAAATTGATGCAGCTGCTATTGAAAACAGTACAGAGGCTTCTTAAAAACTAAAATTAGACCTATTCATTACCATAAAATCCAGCAATACCATTCTTAGGTATATATCTAAAACAAAATAAGGAACGCTAATTTGAAAGAACACATGCAGCCCAATGTTCATAGAAACATTATTTACAATTGCCAAGATATAGAAGTAACCCACGTGTCTATCTACAGATGAATGTATAAAGATGATGTGATACCCACACACACAAACACACACACACACACGTGCACATGTGCATGCATGCATAGGAATATCAATAAGCCCGAAAAAAAGAATAAGTTGACTTGAGGGTAAATTTGCCATTTGCAAGAACATGGATGGACTTGGAGGGTTTTATGCTAGAAAGATCAATGCTATTGATATGACTTACATGTAAAATCTACAAAAATATATAATAAATTAGTGAATAAAACAAAAAAAAGTTGACTTTGGTTTTAATTTGGTCTATTCCTCCCTAATTTCTTAAGAAATCATTTGTAAATGTTTTAGTTGGAGAATTTAACATCTTATATCTTTCCTAACATAAAAATTTATAGACATTAGCTTTCCCTTAGTTATTATATTAGTGATATCCCATAATTTTGATATATTGTGTTTTGCATTAACTTCTTTTCAGTTGCTTTCTAAACTTTCCTGTCTTTTTTGACATATGGAATTTTTAGAAATAAGTTGTTTAACTTATAGATATTTGTTTTTTGTTTCTCTTTATCTTATTAGTATCAACTTCTAATTCAGAGTTTAAGAATATATTCTTTATGATTTCAAATTTTAATTATAATTATCACTAACTTACAATTAATTTATAGTATATGTGCTAAGTCGTTTCAGTTGTGTCCAGCTCTTTGGGACCCCATGGACTGTAGCCTGTCAGGGTCCTCTGTCCATGGAATTTTCCAGGCAAAAATATTAGAGTGGGTTGCAATGCCCTCCTCCAAGAGATCTTCCTGACCCAGGGATCGAACCTGAATCTCTTGTATCTCCTGCATTGGCAGGCAGGTTTTTACCACTAGCAACACCTGGGAAGCCCCATTCATAGTATGATATGGCCCAATAAATGTTCAATACACTCTGAAAACAATGCACAATAGGATAATCTTGACTGTAGCATTCTATAAATAACAGTTATTTAAAGGTAGCTGATAGTGTTCCTTAGGTTTGCTTTGTCTTTTCTGATAATTCGCTTAGTTATTTTATCAGTTACTGAGAAAAAGTGTTTAATCTTGTTTGTTATTTATTTTATTCTTTATATCTGTCTCATTTTCTTCATGAGTTTTAAATTTCCATCATTATGTACAGAGACATTTATACCTTATGAACGGCTGGCTATTTTACCATTATGAGATCTTTCTCCCTTATCCAATACTACTATTTGTCTTGGTATATATTTCACTTGATATTAATATCAAAACTCCAGGCTGCTTATTCTTACTGATTGAATGATATATATTTTTTGGTTAGAAAATCAGTAAGGACATAATTGAGCTTGACAACACCATCAATCAACCAGACAAATAGACATCTATAAACTATTTCATTCAACAACAGCAGAATACACATTCTTCCTCAAACTTATGTGGAACATTCATCAAGGTAAATCAACTCTAGGTTATAAAACACATCTAACAAATTTAACATAATAAAAAAAATACAAGATTTTCTCTCAAAAATAGAAATTAATAACTAAAAGATAAATCCAAAATCTCTAAATATATGCAGATTAAACATGTTTCAAAATAACATGCAGATAAAATGGGAAAAAACACTCCAAAGGAAAAAAAAAGCTTTTAACTAAATGAAAATAAAAACAAGCCATCAAAATCTGTGGGACAGAACAGAAATACTTAAAGAGAAATTTATAGCATTGAATGCATATATTAGAAAAAAAAGAAAACATATAATATAGACTATCTAGCATTTTGCCTTCAGAAACTAAAAAAATAAGAGCAAAGTCCAAAGTAAGTGAAAAAAGAAATAATAAGGATTAGAAGAGAAATCAATGATTAATAGCGGGAAATCAATAGAAAAATAAATCAATGAAACAAAAAACTGACTCTGTGAAAAGATCATAAATCAATAAACTTCTAGCTAGACCAACTAATTTTAAAAGAGAGAGGACACAGATTACTAATATCAGAAATTAAGGAAGTGACATTACAACAGGCAAACTTTATAATAAAATTATGGCAGAAGAATACTGTGAAGAACTCTATGCAACTCTAAGCTCACAAATTTGACAATTCCTTTAGAGACACAACTTGTCAAATTTCAGAAATTGGAATGCATTTATTAAAATTGAATCTATAATTAATAATCTTCCCTAATAGAAAACTTTCATCTCAGATGGTACCAAACAAGTAAAAAAAAAAAAAAAAATAGAGCTGTAACAGTTCTCTACAGTCTATTTCAGACTAGGAAGCTAGGAAGCAGAGAGGATTACTGTTTCAATTTCTTACTAATCAGTTACTTACTAACTGATTCTGTGAGGCCGATATTACCCTAACATCAAGGCCAGGCAAAGATATTACAAGAAAAGAAAACTAAAGACTAATATTTCTCATGGACAATGATGCAAAAATCCTGAACAAAATACTAGAAGATTTAATCCAACAGTGTATAAAAAGATCCACCACAACCAAATAGGATTTATCTTTGTTATACAAGGCTAGTTTAAAATTTGAAACTTACCAATGCAATCCATCATAATTTATAAATTAAAGAAGAAAAAAATCAAGTGATAATATTAATAAATGCAGAAAAAACATTTGACAAAATCCAATATCAGTCATGATAAAAGAAAAAGCACTTTCAGTAACTAAAAAGAGAGAACTTCCTCAACTTTCTGAAGAATATCTACAAAAGTCTACAATTGAATCATATTTAATGGTGGGGCATTTGAAGCTTTCCCACTAAGAAAAACAGAAGGAAATGGATATCCGGTCTCCACTTTTTTTCAAGGTTTTACATGATTTATATATCTTCTACAAATGCATGCGTATAGTTCCATGTGTATACACAAATACTATAAAATATGACCATTCTGCAGCCTAATAAACAATACTGCTCCACTGCATTATACTGAATGATTGTGGAAATCAAATATAAAATGTGATTTACATTGTTCTGAAACAGTTGTGCTCTTGATGTTCAGTGGCATTTTACTAGTGTTCACTTTTTAAAATTATTTTGTGGTTAATTAGCATATTTTAATATTTTGCATAAACATTTAGAAGGCTGTCAATGAGTATATTCACTTTTAAGATACACTGCTAAGCTGTAGTCATGGTTTAGCAACCTTATATCACATTTTCATGTGATTATCTATTTCTCTATGTCCTGGATATATTGGGCATTATTTAAAGTGATTAAGGTTAAAAAATAGAAATAACAAAGCTCAAACATTTTAAAAGACAGAACTGTAGTTTGAAAAAGTATAACTGGCATTTGGGGATATAGTCAATGAGGTTTCGGGTCAGTCTTGTCCAACTCTTTGTGACTCCGTGGACTGCAGCATGCCAGGTTTCCCTGTCCATCACCAACTCAGAGCTTGCTTAAACTCATGTCCATCGAGTCGGTGATGCCATTCAACCATCTCATCCTCTGTTGTCCCCTTCTCCTCCTGCCTTCAATCTTTCACAGAATTAGGGTCTTTTCCAATGAGTCCTAGATAGAAACAATTAACTATAAAAATAATGACATATTTGTTGATAGAAAAATTATATATCCATTTTAGAAAGATACTAGAGGGCTGTATGTGAAATATATTATCTCCTTTAGAAAAAGTGTATAAAGCAGTTCTTGAAAAAACATAAAATCAGGATGATGGTAAACTTATGAGTAATATAAATGACCATAAAATGTATCTAATCTGAAATAAAATATGAGAATTTTAGGTATATTATAGAATCAAATAAAATAAGATTTGATTTTTTTAAAAGCCTAAGGGTAATTTATAATTACCTTAATTCAAAATATACATATCTCAGAAGAAAAAAATTATGTATGCAAGTTGTTTGACTAAAAAGACAGCTTTATGTATCATGAAATAACTGGAAGGTGATTTAGAAGTACAGAGTTTTCAAATATTTCTATATGTCTGCCTATCCATTGATATGCACTTATTAATTAATTTTTGTAAAATTGTCCTTAAAAATAAACTTACAGTTTAGTGTGGAGGGTTTCAAGTTCAGCTCTGATATGTAAAAACCTTGAAAGTCATCACTTTCATCATTACAAGAAAGTAGCTAAATAAAATGAACTGATCTTCTTTCATCCATCAAATATTTGATATCACAGATTAAATCACAACTTCAAAATATAGACAGAGGCAAAACAGAGACTCACAATCAAGAACTGTTCAAAGCAGAAATCCGCTGTGCAGAAAATTGATAGAAACATTTAAATGATAATTATTACAAATTTGTGGAGTCTGAGTGTGGATTACTTTGAAAAACTTCTTGGCTCTCAATCTTGTATTTTACCTCCAGGAGCCCCCACTTTATCTAGGATAAGTGCCCATGAATAAGGTATGTGTGTTTTAAGCAGAAGAGTGGAAAAAGTAACCATTCTGAAACATGTCCAGAGTGTTCTCCAAAAGGAAAGTCCTCTCTTCAGGTGAAATTGCTTTACATCATCTTATCTATCTGGATGCCTAGCAGTTAGTTAACTCTAGATCCCTTTAGTCTTCCTGCATCACCTACGGGGAAACAAACTTCTGTATAAGAAAAAGTGGAACTATTCTCAAATTAGATAGTTTTTCATTTTATTGTGAAATACAGAGATTCTCTAGTATTTAGTCTAGTATCTAATTAATCTCAAAGGGTGTAGCATATATATAAAGAATTATCAATGCTTAATTCACTTATGTATGGAAATAGATGCTTAATCAGAAATAAAAACTTCATTCAGGCTTTTAAAAATCATTGCATTTGACTTAATTTTTCTGATAACATAAGCACAGAATGTCCATGTTGTCCTTTGCTTCATCTCCCTGCATGCAGCCTCTTTTGAAACTTAGTTAGATTTGTATAACGACTTCCAAACAAATAGAGATTTTTTTAAAATAATTTTGACCACAGATGAGACAAGAAGAAGAGAACTAATATTAACAATATTGGTGAATGGAGATGACAGTTTTTAAAATACCATTAAAATAGGAGATTTTGCTTAAGAAAGCACCAATAAAAATAAACTTTGGCAATATTAATTTATAACATAAATGTACATGTGTATTTGAATAATTGCTTAGTTCAAAACAATAACAAGCCAATTCCAAAGAAAGTGTTTACAGTTTTGGGTAGTGGTAGATTAACTCACACACAAACAAAAGTGCTAGTGCTTTTAAGTTGGTAGAGCTAAGAGGTAGCTCAGAATAGATTAGAAAGAAGTCAAACGCGATCAGTTCTGTATAAGCAGCTTTTTGCCCCTTTGCTCTTTGCCCATTCTTGTTCCCCTAATCTTAAGAGAACCTAATTTTAGAAATAAGGTCACTGGGCAATTTGACCTAACTTCTGAATTATGCTCTACTCAATACGCACAACGCTTTACCTAGCCTGTTGATTCTTTTTCTAGATTAGAGAAGTAAAACTGAATATGTAAATAGTTAATAATTACTAATTGTCCACCCCCAGCAGCCCTCTTAGCACTCCTGCAAGCAAATCACTTGGGCTAAGTAGGATCTGAAGAAAGACCATGAAGAGTCAGGCAGTCTGCACACAGTGGAAAATGATGCAGAATCCAACCTCTTACCCCAGTAACTCACTGAAATTCCCTCCCACTTTTCCCTTTAAAAACTGTCATAGCATATGACCCAGCAATCCCACTTCTGGGCATACACACCGAGGAAACCAGATCTGAAAGAGACACGTGCACCCCAATGTTCATCGCAGCACTGTTTATAATAGCCAGGACATGGAAGCAACCTAGATGCCTGTCAGCAGACGAATGGATAAGGAAGCTGTGGTACATATACACCATGGAATATTACTCAGCCATTAAAAAGAATACATTTGAATCAGTTCTAATGAGATGGATGAAACTGGAGCCAATTATACAGAGTGAATTAAGCCAGAAAGATAAAGACCATTACAGTATACTAACGCATATATATGGAATTTAGAAAAATGGTAACAATAACCCTATATGCAAAACAGAAAAAGTGACACAGATGTATAGAACAGACTTGTGGACTCTGTGGGAGAAGGCGAGGGTGGGATGTTTCAAGAAAACAGCATTGAAGCATGTATATTATCTAGGGTGAAACAGATCACTAGCCCAAGGTGGATGCATGAGACAAGTGCTCGGGCCTGGTGCACTGGGAAGACCCAGCGGGATCGGGTGGAGAGGGAGGTGGGAGGGGGGATCGGGATGTGGAATACATGTAAACCCATGGCTAATTCATGTCAGTGTGTGACAAAAACCACTACAATATTGTAAAGTAATTAGCCTCCAACTAATAAAAAAAAACAAACAAAAAAAACCTGTCATAGCCAAGCAGAATCTTCAAGGTTTATTTGGAACATGAGTCTGCCTGCTGATTTCCAGCTTGAAGCATACTTTCCTTTCTAACCAACACCTGTCTCTCAAATATTATTTCCTTTGAGTAGTGACCAGGCTCACTCAAGTTCAGTAACAACATCTCAGGTGTACCTACATTGCAAATATTTGATCTTGATTGTTGTTTCTTCTATTTGACAACTGAAGAGTTATTGATTTTTCCAATTCTGGATCAATCCATTCCTGACTGAGTTTTGCTTGCATTTTCAAATCCATCTCTCATGGCATTTAAAAGCTAAACCCCAATGATTTACTTGGTATTTATTTTCTGTTATGTAGAATAATCTCCATTGAAATCAGCAAAGCTTAGAATGTTTTTATACCTTTTTATACTGATTATTTTTAGCTAATGAGTAAATATCCACTGATTTCATAAGTTTGGGACAGTTCCTAAAAGTTAATGTAATTAACTCAGTGACTTGAAAAACATCATTGCCAAGGTCCTGCTTCTTCACATGTTATGCTTTTTGAACCACCTATTAGGGCTTGTTTAAACTTAAGTTTGGTTTTTTTTTCTTAATTTTTCTTCACTTCTTAATTTTTATGTGACCTAGAAAGACAGGGAATCCAGATTGTATTTGATATTGGCAATGCTTTATGGCTATTATCATCAATTTTAAAATTATTTATTTAATTTAATACATCATAAAACATTCACATAGTAAATACATCTAAAATAAAAAGATAGTAAAATGTGAAAAATATCTCTCCCATCTGTCTACTAACACTGCTACTCCTTTACAAAACCATATATATATATATCTAAGCTAATCCAGAGTGAAAGCTCTCTGAGCATTTCAGAATCTATATATTTAAGGATTTTTTTCACAAGATGGCTATTTTTCTCTTTGGGTAACCAAAATTTTATACTTAAATGTATACAATATTATAATAGTTTACACAATCATATCACTCTCCTAAAATAAATTATTTTTTACAGTATTTATGTAATGATGTTGAGATATTCTGGTTCTTAGGTCCTTGATCTGTGTTGCATTTCTTTGACATCTTAAAAGATTTTTAATATAATTTTTATTTTTAAATTTATTTTTGGCTACACTGGGCCTTTGCTGCAGCACATGGACTTTCTCTGGTTACAGCATAAGGGGGCTTCTCTCCATTTGCAGTGCATGGGCTTTCCATTATTGAGGCTTCTTTTGCTGCTGAGCACAGGCTCTGGGGCATACGGGCTTCAGTAGTTGCAGCCCATGGGCTCAGTAGTTGTGGCACACAGGATTATCTGCCGCATGACATGTGGGATCTTCCCAGATCAAGGATAGAATCCATGTCACCTGCATTAGCAGGCGGATTCTTAACCACTGGATCACCAGGCAAGTCCTGACTTCCTGACTTCTAAGTCCTTACTTAGAACTTGAAGGTAATGAGGTTTGGGGAAAAAAAATGGTAAGTGATCTATAAAAATTTCTGCAAGCTTGTCACTGTTAGAAATAAGGGGAAAATACTACAAGGAAATTAACTTTGGAAAAGGAAACAGATTTTTGCCCATCAGATTACATGGAAGAAATCTAAGTGTCCATCAACAGATGAATGGATAAAGAAGATGCGGTACCTGAATGTTACTCAGCTATGAAAAGAAATGAACTTAGGCCATTTGTGGAGAAGTGGATGAAACTAGTCTGTCATACAGAGTGGAGTAAGTCAGAAAGAAAAAAATCAATATTGTATATAGATGTATGTATGTGGAATCTAGAAAAATGATACAGATAAATCTATTTGCAGGACAGAAATAGAGACACAGATATAGGTAATTGACATGTGGACATGTCAAGGGACAGGGCGAGTCAAACAAATGGGAAGATTGAAAACAACATGTACACACTACCATCTGTAAACTAGATAGCTAGTGGCAACCTGTTGTATAGTATAGGGAGCTCAACTTGGGGCTCTGTGATGGGACTGCGTGGTGAGCAGATGGGTGGCTAGGATTGGAGGGTCAGGCGATTCAAGAGCAAGGGGATATACAGATACATATAGCTGATTCAAGCTGCTTTGCAGCAGAAACTAACACATTATTGCAAAGCAACTATATCACAATTAAAAAAGATTACACAGTGAAATACAGGTTATGAACTTTGATATTCAACTGTTGAATATTTTTGTTCTACAACATTATCTTTTTTGAAGGAAAGGCATCTGGTCATGACTTAGAAAACATTTCCAATGGCTCTTGATAATGTAAAGAGAATAAGTCAATAATTTTAGATCAATGACAATATCATGTAAACATTGATTTGTTTGTTGTGTCTATGGCATCATATAATGTGAGGCAGTGAATATGCCCCATGAATCTCACTATATTTATAGTATTGAAGATTTTGTCTTTTGTTTTTTTTAACCTAAAACCCCCTGGTGAAAATTTTGATTAGTATGTGTCATGGGAGACTGCAAAGACAAAAGTTTGAACCCTCAGAATTATACAACGCTAGTAAAGTAAGACTATTCAGAACGTAAGAATAATTGCAACATACTTATGAGAATCAACAGCTTTCTCATTCATTCTATTAGACTCCTCACCAACAGTTTGAATTGAACACAGCAGCTTATTAAACTTTCATTCTTCACTGTGTTCTTAATAATAAATTATTTTATAAAATGCACTTGTAAGTCTCATTTCCAATATAAAACCTACAATTATTGATTTATTATATTTCTCTCAATTGGAGGCCAAGTCTTTAATTCACATATTGAAAATATAGGGCATTTTCAGGAAAACAAGCCCCTGTGAAAATTGCACAGTTTGAGGTAAAGCACAGTAAAATGCTTCTCCTCCTTTTCATATCTTTTATATACTATATACAGTCTCTAAATATTGTTCTACATATGATAGAAAAATAAAGATTTTTCCCTGTACAAATAACAATTAACTGAAGAACATTAGAATATCCAAGTTCAGTCCGAGGGTTGAGAAGATCTCCTGTAGAAGGAAATGGCAACCCACTCCAGTATTCTCACCTGGAGAGTCCCATGAACAGAAGACCCTGGTGGGCTACAGTCCATGGGGTCATAAAATGTTGTACATGCCTGACTGACTTAATGTATGCACATGCACATACACACACACACACACACACACTTTTTCACATTTTTCTATGTGGTTTTCTTCTCCATTTTTAGTGTTCAAATGAAACTACTATGACCTCAAAACACCCACAAAATTGGCCTTTCTAATATCTGAATAATAGATTCACATTTTGAATAGACACATCTCCCTTTTTAGTTCTGATGCTTTGTTATGTTCTAGGTTGTTAATCCTACTATTTCCCACCATTTACTTTGTCCTTCACTAATAACTCCACATGCTGTGCAGTGAGCAAGTTAAATCACTATTACATCTTCTTTCTGTTCCTTATCTTTCTTCTTATGAAACAATTTTATCTCATAGTCTATTGTATTTTCTCAAGTCTAATGACCATAAGGTTAAAAACATATCCTATATAATACTTTACAGCTTTCAAATCCCTTTATATACACATGATAAAGTCATCTTTTCTTTTCACATTTAAAAATTTCTTGATTATCATTTAATATAAATGCTTGAATTTTCACACTGATATTATCTTTAGTTTCTGAGTCTAATTAGTAGCATTAACATCAAAGACAATTTCTTTTTTTTTCATTTATACTAATCCTTGAAACATGTTCTCACCCTTTTTTTATCCAACATATTTTATAAGTTATAAATTAGCATTAGCAAAAGCAAAACTGTCAGGGAATAAAATTTCCAAAGGTCATAATGTCATTATTATTAAGAATAGAATTGCCTACTCATTATCATTACTTTATTTTTGACCATGAATTCATTTATGCAAAGATTTTCTTTTTTTCTTTAGTTTTTTAAAGTAAGATAAGTTTCCACTTAAGACTTTGTCATGTAAGAGAAACTGTGAGTTTAATGTGGAGCTAAATGGCTTGCACAGACACTATTTGTCATTAAGTAGTATGTGCTTTTCATTGTCAAGTAGCCAGAGTGGTGTCAAAAAGGAAAATTCTTGTGGATATATGTGTTGCTGTAATCACAACTAAATTTTTAAGAATTATTTTATAAAATATAAAGCTCTCAAATGATTTGTTACATCTCAAGAGTTATCTGCCAAGTTATATACATACAAAAATTAAAAACATAGAATAATAAGTATATTTAATTATTTCTTAAGTACACATATTAACTATGAAAACTCAAGCAGTTTATATTTGGTAAAACATTTCAGGAAAGATGGTTTTCAAGGGAACTTGTTTGAAGTGTCAATAGCTTTTAAAAACACTGTTCTCTGATATAAATAATGTCCTTTAAATAGCCTGTCATAGGTCAGAAAATACAAATGAATTACTACCTAACAGAAGTATGGGCATCCTTGGTGGCTCAGTGGTAAAGAATCCACCTGCCAATGCAGGAAATGTGGGCTCTATTCCTTGATCAGAAAGAGCCCCTGGAGAAGGAAATGGCAACCCACTCCAGTGTTCTTGCCTGAGAAATACCATGAACAGAGGAGCTTGAAGGGCCTCAGTTCATGGGCTCACAAAGAGTCTGACACCATTGAGCGACTAAACATCAAATTCATATCTGCTTCCATAGGTTTTCATTTCTTTCTTCCTTCAAAACCAGGTTACCCTTTGTCATAGTTTCTTAAAAACATGTGCAAATTTTTCAGATTCAAAACTGCAATTGAAATATGATAGTATTATTTGTTCCCTCCTCTCTGTATAATAATCCTCTAGAGTCTGTACTTCCTCATTCATGTTCTTGAAAGAGTAGATAACAATCTCTGTCTTAATTTTCTCTTCCATTTACTCTCCATTCCAATCCACTGAATTCTATGATCTTAAACCCCTTCCTGTCAGAACACCATCAGGAGTATATAAACCAGGCATCTAAATAACCTCCTAAAAATCCAGAGCTGTGGTAAGTGCTATTTTGGAGGAAGGAAATAATTTTATATAAACATGTGCAGAAATGCCTACTGTCATTTCTACTTTACTTACTCTCACGAACTCCTTAATGTTGCCAGTTTCTCCTGCACACTCACAGCATCTTCCTTTGAATCTTCTTTTAATTTGAGATTATATGAAAATATCTATTGGAACTATCTTCCTGGCTCTCTTGCAGGAATGTCAACATATTCGATGTTAAATGGCATTTTAATTTAACCCATTGTCTTGCACACTTCATCTGCGTCAGAGATTTGAACTTCCAGTCATGAAGCATAGCTTAACCCTGCCCTCTCCCTCTTCACTCTGAATCACAAAATCTGTTTGCTTTTACTTTTAATTGATTTGTGATTTTACTTCCTACTTTTATCCATATTACCTTTCACTGCCACATTTCAGGCACTTATCACATAAGTATCCTTATACTAATTTAAAAGCTGCTTTCTCTGATTGTAGATGACCCAGTGAAATTCATCCTCCAAGGTCTTCCAGGAAATTTATTTAAAAGAATTTTAGATTAAGTTACACTATTCCATTTAAAAGCTTCAATAGCATTCTATCATATTAGGATCAAAGCATAAGCTCCTTAACTAGATAATTCAGTGTACCTCCTGCCCACTGTCCATCCATCCTCTTGCTTCTTTTTATATTTAAACACATTTCTTTGATGTTATTTGCTACACTAAATTATATTTAACCATCTGGTTGTCCTTGTTCATGTTTCCTTACGCTACTAGGAAATATCCTCTCCTTTCCTCCTTTTAACTAGATTAAACACTGTTTTCTTTTAGTTCAGTAGTTCAGCAAAGTCTTACCTGACTTTCTTTTCAATCCACAACACACAAACATATCTCAAAATTTATCCTCACTAATGCTCCTATAATTTTCCTTGAATATTCTGTATAATTTAGAATCATACTTTTCTGTTGCCTGTTTATATTAATATTAATCTCCCCAGTGGAGCTGGATATAAGATTGTGTGTGTATGTATAGGTAGGTAGATAGATAGATAGATAGATAGATAGATAGATAGATAGATAGATAGATGTATTTATATAATATGTATCCTTTATGATATGAAAGCAACTGAATATACAGACAGAAAGTGGCCAAGGACATATGCCAGTAGATCTCTGACCCACAGTGTCTTGAGGAACCATCCTAAGAAGTCAACCATGAACTCTACAGCTTTGCAGCAACCATTGCCATTCCTGCAGGAATCCAGGAGGCAAACGCAACCTCTGGAGTAATTATCCCAAAATGGTTTGAATCTGGTTAATGACTACAAGCCTCCCTGTGTTTGCCCACATTTCCAGCTCAGGACCAATAAGAAAAACCAAATTTACCCTCAAGTCAATCATGTAGGATGTGGAATGCCTACTTAGCCATGCCAACAACCTCCATTCATGGCAAACCTGAGATTTTTCCTTTTTTGCTAATGTAAAGTGTTTCTACTCTACTGCCTGCTTTCAAGTATTTCAAAAGTGCAAGAGATAGTGGTAAACTCTCTAGCTATAGCAAGCTCTGAACAAAAAGATTGTCTTTGTTAAGGAGATCATCCTGTATTTCTACAGTTTCTTTGGAAGGTACACCAAGATACCAAGTTCACATGGACTTAGTGTTCATCAGGTGTGATCTGCCTAAAGGGACACTTTGACTTCCTTCTCACAGCTTGTTTGAGACTTCATTTATGTGTAAGTCAGCACCAGTTCTAAACTCCACTTTGTGTGTGTGTGTGTGTGTGTGTGTGTGTGTGTGTGTGTGTGTAGATTGATAGGTCTGAATTTCTCTCAGTTTATCAGAATTATATTACTGGTTACCATCATTTTTGGCATCCTCAGTGAAAACAAAAAATTTCTCCTCTTTCCTTTTTGCTCACTTTTGTTCTTCCATTTTGTGATGTGCTTTCTAAGAGTATTTGTCATACAAAGGAAATTAATCAGGTATGACACAAAGATAGACCTTACTTACAAGTCTTCCTTAATGGTTGTCCAAGATCACTGAATTTGCTCTTCTCACTAGACTTGCATCCATCTGCACACATTTGCTTTTGGTCATTAATGAAACCATATGTAATTTCTCTTGTGTCTCTCTTTTTTTTTTTTGTCTTGATGGATTATTTTGATCCAGAGGTCTCTGGTTTTCTGCCCTCCAGAGGTTGCTGATGATTGGGTCTGTCTGAATTCAGACGAAGTGGTCGACAGTTAAATGGGGTTGGGAGTGGGGATAAAACATAACATTTAATTTTCAGTGCCCAGGAAAAACTTTTAATCCACCACTATTATCTATCATGGAGCTCTCTAAATCTAAATCCTCTTCTACTCCAAGAAAAACTCAGCTTCTCACATGTACCAAAGATAATCCTGATTCTTATGAATATTTCTCAAAATGGAATAACTTCACTAAAGTGATTTGGGCCTTCGGTGGTGTTATAGTCTCAAATGTGTCACCCAAAATTCATACTTTGAAGTCTTAAGCTCTAGTTCCTTAAAGTCCAGGATGTACCTGAATTTATATTATTTAAAAAGATGATTATAGTTAAATGAGAACACTAGTGTAGTCCCTAATCCAATATGGCTGAGATTAGTGTATAGACATACACAAAGAGTAGATGAAGTGAAGACATGGGGAGAGACAGCCACCTATGAGTTAAGGAGAGAGCCCTCAGAATGAAACCAAACCTGCTGCCATCTTGACGTTGGATTCCAGCCTCCAGAATTGTGAGACAATAAATTTCTTTTGTTTAAGCTCCCCAGAGTATCACAGCCATAGCAAATGTTCACCTAAGGAAATTTTCCTTGGAAAAACTGTTCATTAGAGAAGTGACTTTAAAAAAAATCAGAATGACATTTCTCAGGCTCAACAGACAATGCCTTTTGGCATTCAGAGGCCACTACATAAAATTCTGATTAAAATTGCCTTTACTATTGCATAATTTGACTAAAGCTGATGCAGGGAGTGCTAGTTCAAATCATGGTCAGGGAACTAAGATCCCACATGCAGCGTTGTTGTTGTTTAGTCTTTCAGTCATGTCCAACACTTTACGAGTCCATGGACTACACCACGCCAGACTTCCCTGTCCTTCACCATCTCTCAGAACTTGCTCAAACTCATGTACATTGAGTCACTGATGCAATCCAACCATCCTGTCCTCTGTTGTCCCCTTCTCCTGCCTTCAATCTTTCCCAGCATCAGGGTCTTTTCTAATGAGTTGGTTTTTTGCCTCAAGTGGCCAAAGTATTGGAGCTTCAGCATCAATTCTTCTAATAAATATTCAGGACTGATTTCATTTAGGATTGACCAGTTTGATCTTCTTGCAGCCCAAGGGATTCTCAAAAATCTTCTGTAGCACCACAACTTAAAAGCATCAATTTTGGGGCACTCAACCTTCTTAATGGTCCAACTCACATTCATAGAGTACCTGACTTCTGGTAAAACCATAGTTGTGATTATATGGACATTAGTCAGCAAAGTGATGTGTCTTTTTGTCATAGTTTTCTAAATTTATCTAATTTTGTCAAATTTGTCTAAATTTGTCATAGTTTTCCTTCCAAAGAACAAGCATCTTTTAATTTCGTGTCTGCAGTCACTGTCCACAGTGACTTTGGAGCCTAATAAATTAAAATCTGTCACTGCTTCCACTTTTTCCCCTTCAATTTGCCGTGAAGTGATGGGACCATAGGGGTTAGTTGTAAAGATCAATGCAGGAAACATAAAAGATGCTGGTTCAATACCTGAGTCAGGAATATCCCCTGAAGGAAGGCATATCAACTCACTCCAGTGTTCTTGTCTGGAAAAATTGCATGGATGGAGGAACCTGGTAGGCTACAGTCTATAGTTTCACAAAGGGTCAGACAGGACTGAAGTGACTTAGCATGCAGTCATGATGGGAACAAATGTTATGATATTAATTTTTGAATATTGAACTTTAAGCTAATTTTTTCACTCTTTCATTTTCATTAAGAGGCTCTTTAGTTCCTCTTCCCTTTCTGCCATTAGAGTGATACCATTTGCATATCTGAGATTGTTGATATTTCTCCCAGCAATCTTGATTCCATCTTGTGATTCATCCAACCCAGCATTTTGCATATATGCATTTAATTGCATATAGCAATTATATAAACAGTGTTACAATATACAGTCTTCACATAATCCTTTCCCAGTTTTGAGCCTGTCAGTTGTTCCATGTCCTGTTTTAAGTGCTGCTTTTTTTGCCTACATACAAGTTTCTTAGGGAACAGGTGTGGTGGTGTGGTACTCCTATCTCATTAAGAATTTCCTACAGTTTTTTTGTGATCCACACTGTATGTAGTCAATGAAGAAGAAATAGATGCTAATCAGGAAATCCCTTTCCTTCTCCATGATCCAACGAATGTTGGCAATGTGATCTCTGGTTCCTCTGCCTCTTCAAAATCTAGCTCGTACATCTGGAAATTCTCAATTCACTCAATTCTCAATTCAATAATGTTGAAGCCTATCTTGAAGGGTTTTGAGCATAACCTTGCTAGCATGTGAACTGAGCAGAATTGTATGGTAGTTTGTACATTCTTTTGCGTTGCTCTTTTTGGAAATTGGGATGAAAACTGACATTTTCCAGTCCTGTGGCCACTTCTGTTTTCCAAATTTGCTAACATATTGAGTACAGCACTTTAACAGCATCTTCTTTTAAGATTTTAAATAGCTCAACTGGAATTCCATCACCTCCACTAGCTTTGTTCATTGCAATGCTTCCTAAGGCCCACTTGACTTCACACTCCAGTATGTCCGGTTCTAGGTGAAAGAGCACACCATCGTGGTTATTCAGGTAATTAAGATCTTTTCTGTATAGTTTTTTGTGTATTCTTGCCACCTCTTCTTAATATCTTCTGCTTCTGTTAGGTCCTTACTGCTTCTGTCCTTTATTGTACCCCTGCTTTCATGAAACGTTCCCTCGATCACTCTAATTTCCTTGGAGAGATCTCTAGTCTTTTCCATTCATTCTTTTCATTGTTTCTTCACATTGTTTGCTTAAGAATGCTTTTTTATTTCTACTTCTGTTATCTGGAACACTGCATTCAGTTGGGACTATTTGTCCCCATCTCTTTTGTTTTTTACTTCTATTCTTTCCTCAGCTATTTACAAAGCCTCCTGAGATAACCGCTTTGCCTTCTTGAATTTCTTTTTCTTTGGGATGGTTTTGGTCTCTTCCTCCTGTACACTGTCACAGACCTCCATCCATAGGTTTTCAGGTATATTGTCTACCAGATCTAATTCCTTGATATTCGTCCTGTCACCTCCATTGTATAATTGATTTGATTTATGTCATACATCATGGCCTATCGGTTTTCCCTACTTTCTTCAATTTAAGCCTGCATTTTACAATAGTAGCTCCCAATCCGAGCCATAGTCAGTTCTAGGTTTTGTTTTTGCTAACTATATAGACAATCTCCATCTTTAGCTACAAAGAACATAATCAATCTGAGTTTGGTATTGATCACCCATGATGTCCGTGTGTAGAGTCATATCTTAGGTTATTGGACAATGGTTTTGCTATGACCAGTCTGTTCCTTTGACAAAAGTTGGTTAGCATTTGCTCTCCTTCATTTTGTACTCCAAGTCTAAATTGGCCTGTTTGTTATTTTGGGTATTTCTTGACTTCCTTCTTTTATATTCCAACCCCCTAAGAGAAAAAGGGCATCTTTGTTGGTGTTACTTCTAGAAGGTTTTGTACATATTATTGAACATGTCAACTTCATCTTCTTTGGTATCTCTGTTTGGGACATATACTTGGATTACTGTGCTGTTGAATGGTTTTCCTTGGAAACAAACAGACCATTTTGTCACTCATGAGATTGTACTCAAATACTGAATTTTGGGCTTTTATTGACTGTGAAGGCTAATCCATTTCTTCTAAGGGATTGTCACCCACAGTAATAGATACAATGGTCATCTGAGTTAAATTTGCCCATTCTCATTGATTGTAGTTCACTGATTCCTTATGATATCAGTGTTCAATCTTGCCATCTCCTGTTTGACCAGGTCCAATTGCCTTGATGCATAGACCTAACATTCCATTTTTACAGCATTGAACTTTACTTTCACTACCAGACACATCCACAACGTCCTTTCTGCTTTGGCCTAGCCTCTTTATTCTTTCTGGAACTATTAGTAATTGTCTTCTGCTCTTCCCCAGTAGCATACTGTACACTTTCCTTCTGACTTTGGAGCTCATCTTCCAGTGTCATATCTTTTGGCCTTTTCATATTGTCCATGTGGTTCTCTAGGCAAGTGTACTGTAGTGGTTTCCATGTCCTCCTCCATGTTACCACATTTTGTCAGAACTCTTCACTATGACCCATCCATCTTGGTTTGCCTTGTCAGGCATGGCTCATAACTTCATTGAGTTTTATGAGTCCCTTTGCCATGACAAGGCTGTGATCTATGAAGTGAAGCAGGGGTGTGGGGGATATTGCTCTTCATCCTGTTCACAGTGCCATTTGTTTTGCTATTCACATTCCCCTTACTGTTTGCTGAACCCAGGGTAGACAAGGTGCAAGCTAAAAGGATGTAAGAAGACACAAGGACCCGTAGGAACTGCAGACTTCTCTTCTGGCTCACAGAGCAGCCATAACAGTGGACATAACATAACACAACATAACTGCATACAACCTCTCTTCTATCTGACACAGAAACCATAATTGTATTCTCTCCTGGCTGATGCAGAAGCCATAGCAATATTTGTGCTATATTCTCTCCTTTTGTGGCTGACCCAGTGGACACAGACATGACACAGCAGTGATTCCCTCCATTTTATAGATGGAGCTCACATATATGTGTACTGCACACAACCCATGATCAGGTGAGTACATAGTGACACACATGCTAGGTACTATAAATGATCTCAGCTGTTACATAGTCATTATTTGCAAAATGTGGAGTGAGAGAGACCACACCATCTTGGCCAATTTGCTGTCTCTGCACAGGTGGAAAGACTTTATCAGACATTATTAATAAAAGTACAGCAGTGAATCTCCATAAAATGCATTCTTTAGGTGCATGTCTTATAACTAAATAACCAACCCAGAATTTCACAAAATTTGCAGACTACTCCAATGTGAGTCTTCAAACAGTATTTTCAGAAATTCTTTAGAAGCCACTGATATTCAAAAGCATACAGCTGAACCAAGATCATTGAACAAACAGTTGGGCTGTATAGTGGACAGTTAGCTTCTGCCTAAGATGTCAGACCAAGATATCTGTGTAGCTCATGGTTTGTTTTGCATTTCTTATTGACCCTTCTTTGTGTTGTATTCATAGTTATCCTTTTTTTCCCCTTTACTCTTTATTAAAAATATTAATTCAGAATATACCAATTTTAAACTCATTCATGGACTGTCTGAAACAATAGCTACTGCTCTTAATCTTCCAGACTGTTAGACATAACATCTATCATTTGATATTCATGACAAAAAAAGGGAAAAAAAAACTTACAGAAAATTCTGCTCTCATTAATTGATACCATAGGGAATCACAGACTTGCAATTAACTTCTGTACCTACCTAGAGAGATGAACTTGGACAATCCAACCGGGGACATTGTTGCTGTCCCACTCTTTCAGAAAAATAACTAAGTTGCTGTTATCTATCGATCATACCCTGAATAATCTTAAATTTAAATCAGCAAACTTTGCAGTGGGATGCATCAATTACTGTGCAGTGCTTAGTTGCTCAGTCATGTCTGGCTCTTTGCGACCCCATGGACTGTAGCCCCCAGGCTCCTCTGTCCATGGGGATTCTCCAGGCAAGAATACTGGAGTGGGTTGCCATACCCCCCTCCAGGAGATCTTCCCAACCCAGGGATTGAACCTAGGTCTCCTGAATTGCAGGTGGATTCTTTATCATTTGAGCCACCAGGGAAGCCCAAGAATACTGGAGAGAGTAATCGATCCCTTCTCCAGGGAAACTTCCTGACCCAGGAATCAAACCAGGGTCTCCTGCATTGCAGGGGAATTCTTTACCAGTTGAACTACCAAGGAAGCCTGCATCAATTACTACTTTTTTAATTTAATATGGACTCAATATATAACCTAGCTAATATAAGAGCTTGGATTAGAGTTCAAGTCATGAGCTTTGCTTTTTCCCTGGATCTTCATGTATCTCTCCAGGTGCAAACTACTTTCTTTGTAATCAAGCTTGATCTTCATCTTGTATATATCAGATTAAAACCTCATGCCACTTAGGAACAGTAAGCTGAGATATTATATATATATATATATATAGTTAGTTAGTGAGTTAGTTAGTGAGTTAGTTAGACTTTCTTTTATAACTAGAGTTTCTGTATATATTATATAGAAGCTCTAATTCTATAAATCAAGCAGGTTGGAAATTCAATCTGAGCTAAAATTGTCAAAAGAGTGTCACATTAAATTTTTAGGTACACTATGTGGGTAATTGTTCATTTCTATGAACAATCAAAATTGTGATTCATACACACACGGAAACAATGCAAGAATCTCATCACTAACATTCACAGAAACTATTAATAATACAATCTCTGCCATAGATGGAATATAGATCAACATGGGAGACAATCACATCATTCTTTGGAACCAAAGTATCTTTCCAGGAATATTCCTAATTTTTCATCATAGAAATTATGATGCTAGAGCACTGAATTCTATGCTTCTGCTCTCTGGTTGGATGATTTCAATGACAAAAATGTTCAAGAAGGTTACAGCATACAGTTGGAGGCAGAGCCAACTGGACTACCCCCAAATGGTGAACACCTGAATTTCTAGCCTTCTTTGAATTGGTCAAATACAATCAAGAGACTGACCAAAAGGCAGACTGACAGACTAAGTACACCAACAGGAAATAGCCAGATCTTACGTAGAAGAACTCTGATCCACAACTTCTGCAGCAAACAGTCCAGGAGCCAAACCACAACCTTTGTAGACAGTACCTTAGAACAGTCAGGACTTGACCATTGACTCCTGGCTTTCCTATATTTTTACCCATTTGAAGTGAAAATGAGATATGCTCCTAAACTATGTAACCCAATCAAAGCTCAGAGTCTTGTTTCTAGATAGCTGGGCTTCTGCTTTCCTACACCAACAATTTTCAATCAGAACACACCTGAATTGACCCTTTTATGCACTGTAACACTTTCTCACCTCAGCTTGCCTTTGGGTCTCTTCAAAATACAAATTGCTCACCCTCTTGAAATTCATAAATGGCCTCCATTCTCACTTGTGTTATTTTATTTTTCTCTCTCTATATATATATATATACATGCATAAAGAGATGGAAATACCAGGCCACTTTACCTGTCTCCTGCAAAACCTGTATGCAGGTCAAGAAGCAACAGTTAGAACTAGACATGGACAAAGGAACTGGTTCCAAATTGGGAAAGGGGTAATTCAAGGCTGTATATTGTCATCCTGATTATTTAACTTATATGCAGAGCACATTACATGAAATGTCAGGCTGGATGATGAAGAAGAAGCTGAAATCAAGATTTCCAGGAGAAATATCAATAACCTCAGATATACAGATGACACTACCCTTATGGCAGAAAATGAAGAAGAATTAAAGAGCCTCTTGATGAAGTTGAAAGAAAGGTGAAAAAGTTGACTTAAAACTCAACATTCAAAATCAAAAACTAAGATCATGGCATCTGGTCCCATCACTTAATGGCAAATAGATGGGGAAACAATGAAAACAGTAACAGACTTTATTTTCTTGGGCTCCAAAATCACTGCAGATGGTGACTGTAGCCATGAAATTAAAAGATGTTTGCTCCTTGGAAGAAAAACTATGATACACCTAGACAGCACATTAAAGAAGCAAAGACATCACTTTGCCAACAAAGTTCCGTATAGCCAAAGCTATTTTTTCCAGTAGTCATGTATGGATATGAGAGTTGAACCATGAAGAAGGCTGAGCATCAAATAAATGATGCTTTTGAACTGTGGTGCTGGAGAGGACTCTTGAGAATACCTTGAAGAGCAAGGATATCAAACCAATCAATCCTAAAGGAAATCAGTCCTGAATATTCATTGGAAGGACTGAGCTGAAGCTGAAGCTCCAATCCTTTGGCCACCTGATGTGAAGAGCTGAATCATTGGGGAAAAAACTTATGCTGAAAAAGGTTAGAAGCAGGAGGAGAAGGGGACAACAGAGGATGAAATGGTTGGATGGCATCACTGAATCAATGGATTGAGCTTGAGCACGCTTCGGGAGACAATGAAGGACAGGAAAGCCTTGCATGCTGCAGTTCATGGGATCACAAAGAAACACGACTGAAACACTAAATAACAATATATATATATATATATATATATATATGTATGTGTGTGTGCTTAAATAAATATATACATATATATATATGGAGAAAGAAATATATATACATATATATATATATATATATATGGAGAAGGAAATGGCAACCCACTGCAGTGTTCTTGCCTGGAGAATCCCAGGGATGGGGGAGCCTGGTGGGCTGCCGTCTGTGGGGTCGCACAGAGTCGGACATGACTGAAGTGACTTGGCAGCAGCATATATGTATATATATATATATATATATATCTGTGTATATGTGTGTGTGTACATACACACACACATATATATATAGAAATATAATCAAACTATTCTGCAAATCTAGAGTAATCAGGGGCATTGTGTTATCATCGTATAGAGGCATATAGTTAACAGAGAACAAATTCAGAAATTTCAAAAGTGATCCTTCACAGATACAAGTCAATTAATGTTTGACCATAAAGCCAAAGCACTTAATGGATAAGTGAATTTGTTTTCAATAACAGTGCTGTTGTTGTTCATCTCTCAGTCATGTACAAATTTTTGCAACCCCATGGACTGCAGCATGCCAGACTTCCCTGTCCTTCACTATCTCACACAACACTATGAATCAACTAAAATTCAATTATAAAATTCCATTCATCTATATATCTATATGTCCATATATATAGATTATTTACATATAAATCAAACTCTGAAATTCTGGGGAGTAGATAGATGATAGCTAGCTTAATAGATAGATACCTTTATACAGAGATATATATATTTATAATAAATACATAGATACATCCATATGTATACACAAATATATTTGCAAGTACATTGGAAATATTGTATAATATAATATGTGTATAAATATATATATATACACACACATTAGAAATACTGTATAAGATAGTATATGTATAAAGATAAATGTATATACAAATACTATATTAAACAATACTTCTAATGTACTCTACACATGTATATTGGTGTATACATATAGATGTATCTATGTATTTATTATAAACATATATCTATTAATAAAGATATCTATCTATTAAGCTGGCTATCATCTATCTACTCACCAAAATTTCAGAGTTTAATTTATATATATATATATATATATATAAAAAACATATATATATATATAAATTAGCTGATTCATAGTGCTGAGTTGGATAGTTAAGGACAGGAGAGTCTGGCGTGCTACAGTCCATGGGGTCTCAAAGAGTTGGACAAGACTGAGAGACTGAACAGCAGTCAAATTATTGAAAGCAACTTTTTTTCTTTATCTATTAAATACTTTGGCCTCATGGTCAAGTCAGTTGACTATACCTGTGAAGGACCACTTTTGAAATTTCTGAATTTGTTCTTCCCTGTTAACTCGTATGCCTGCTCATATGTTGATAACACAGTGCCCTGATTACTCTAGATTTGCAGAATATTTTGAAATAAGCTAATATGTTTTGCAACTTTGTATATCATTTAAAACATTATTGCTACTCTAAGATCTTTGCATATTTTAAATTGAGTGTATCATTGTAATTAAGGATTTTAACAATTTGCATTAAACATAGATTAAGGAATAAACGGCATTTTAACCTGTAGTCTTTTACTCATATAACATTGAATATCTATTCTATTTTTTGTGTTTCTTTTATTTTTCATTGTTATTTTTCTTCAAGTTTTGTAGTAGAAAATTTGTCTATCTTTATTAAATCAATCATTTCTTTTGTTATGATTGTAATAACATCATAGATAATATTTTAACATTACAGTTCCAGTTGTTTAATGACAGTACATATAAACAAAATTTAATTTTATATAATGATTTTATACCCTGTAATTGCTATATTGATATATTTATTCTAGCAAAAATCTTTATAGAGCATTTAGGAGTTTCTACTTACTATCTAATGTGGCAGAGGATGATATGAATAGATAGCATCACTGACTCAATAGAAAATAATTGGAGCAAACTCCAGGAGATACTTGAGCACAGAGGAGCCTGGAGTGTTTCACTCCATGGGGTCACAAAGGGTCAGAACAACAACACATACCATCACACTGAGAGCAAATAGCATTTGTATCCTCTCCTCTATAAATATTGTACTATGTATTACTTTAGCTTTTCTTACTGTACTGAATATCACCTTCACATTGCACATGAAATAGTTGTGATAAGTGTGAACATTGCATTCCATTCCTTTACATCAGTTCAGTTCAGTTTAGTCGCTCAGTCATGTCCGACTTTTTGCGACGGCAGGGACTGCAGCACACCAGGACTCCCTATCCAACACCAATTCCTGGAGGTTACTCAAACTCATGTCCACTGAGTCGGTGATGCAGTCCAACTATCTCATCCTTTGTTGTCCCCTTTCCTTCCACTTTCAATCTTTCCCAGCATCACGGTCTCTTCAAATGAATCAGTTCTTCACATCAGGGGGCCAAAGTACTGGAGTTTCAGCTTCAGCATCACTCCTTCCAATGAACACCCAGTACTGATCTCCTTTAGAATGGACTGGTTGGCTCTTCTTGCAGTCCAAGGAACTCTCAAGAGTTTTCATCAACACCACAATTCAAAAGCATCAATTGTTTGGTGCTCAGCTTTCCTTACAGTCCAATTCTCACATCCATACATGACTACTGGAAAAAACATAGCCTTGACTAGACAGACCTTTGTTGGCAAAGTAATGTCTCTGCTTTTTAAGATGCTGTCTAGGTTGGTCATAACTTTTCTTCCAAGGAGCAAGGGTCTTTTCATTTCATGACTTCAGTCACCATCTGCAGTGATTTTGGAGCCCAAAAAAAAAAAATCTGTCACTGTTTCCTCATCTATTTGCCATGAAGTGATGGGACCAGATGCCATGATCTTAGTTTTCTAAATGTTGAGTTTTAAGACAACATTTTCACTCTTCTCTTTCATTTTCATCAAGAGGATCTTCAGTTCTTCTTCATTTTCTACCATAAGGGTGGTGTTGTCTGCATACCTAAGGTTATTGATATTTATCCCAGAAATCTTGATTCCAGCTTGTGCTTCATCCAGCTCAGCATTTCTCATGATGTACTCTGCATAGAAGTTAAATAAGCAGCCTAGCTTATATATATATTTATATATAATAAATATATAGCCATATATATATTATATATAGCTTATATATATATTTATATATAATAAATATATAGCCTTGACATACTCCTTTTCCTATTTGGAACCAGTCTTATATTCCATGTCCAGTTCTAACTGTTTCTTCCTGGCCTACATACAGGTTTCTCAAGGGGCAGTTCAGGTGGTCGGGTATTCCCATCTCTTTTAGAATTTTCCACAGTTTATTGTGATCCACATAGTCAAAGGCTTTGACATAATCAATGAAGCAGAAATACATGTTTCTCTGGAACTCTCTTCTTTTTCAATAATCCAATGGATGTTGGCAATTTGATCTTTGGTTCCTCTGCTTTTTCTAAAGCCAGCTTGAACACCTGGAAGTTCATGGTTCATGTACTGTTGGAGTGAAGTTTGGATATTTTTGAGCATTACTTTACTAGCGTGTGAGATGAGTGCAATTGTGTGGTAGTTTGAGCATTCTTTGGCATTGCCTTTCTTTGGGATTGGAATTAAAACTGGTCTTTTCCATTCTGTGGCCACTGCTGAGTTTTCCAAATTTGTTGACATATTGAATCCAGCAGTTTCACAGCATCATCTTTTAGGACTTGAATCGCTTACCTGAATTTGATCACCTCTACTAGCTTTGTTCCTAGTGATGCTTCTTAAGACCCACTTAACTTCGCATTCCAGGATGTCTGGTTCGAGGTGAGTGACCATACGATCGTGATTGTCTTGGTCATGAACAGATGACCAGAATTTTTTGTATAGTTCTTCTCTGTATTCTTACCACCTCTTCTTAATATCTTCTGCTTCTGTTAGGTCCATGCCATTTCTGTCCTTAACTGAGCCCATCTTTACATGAAATATTCCTTTGGTATCTCTGATTTTCTTGAAGAGATCTCTAGTCTTTCCCATTCTATTGTTTCTTCTATTTCTTTGCACTGACCACTGAGGAAGACTTTCTTATCTCTCCTTGCTGTTGTTTGGAATTCTGCATTCAAATGGGTATATCTTTCCTTTACTTCTTTGTTTTTCACTTCTCTTCTTTTTACAGCTATTTATAAGCCCTCCTCAGACAGCTATTTTGCTTTTTTTGCATTTCTTCTTCTTGGTGACGGTCTCAATCACAGCCTACTGTACAATGTCATGAAGCTCTGTCCATAGTTCTTTGGACACTCTGTCTTTCAGATCTAATCCCTTGAATCTATTTCTCACTTCCACTGTATAATCCTAAGGGATTTGATTTAGGTTATACCTGAATGGTCTCATGGTTTTCCCTACTTTCTTC
Source organism: Odocoileus virginianus (assembly GCF_023699985.2). Taxonomy (NCBI): domain Eukaryota; kingdom Metazoa; phylum Chordata; class Mammalia; order Artiodactyla; family Cervidae; genus Odocoileus; species Odocoileus virginianus. Next base: position 35,371,659 of record NC_069685.1, on the reverse strand, counting down.
AATTTAAGTCTGAATTTGGCAATATGGAATTCATGATCTGAGCCACAGTCAGCTCCTAGTCTTGTTTTTGCTGACTGTATAAAGCTTCTCCATCTTTGGCTGAAAAGAATATAATCAATCTGATTTTTGTATTGACCATCTGGTGATGTCCATGTGTAGAATCTTCTCTTGTGTTGTTGGAAGAGGGTGTTTGCTTATGACCAGTGCATTCTCTTGGCAAAACTCTATTAGCCTTTGCCTTGCTTCATTCTGTACTTCAAGGCCAAATTTGCCTGTTACTCCAGGTGTTTCTTGACTTCCAACTTTTGCATTCCAGCCCCTTATAATGAAAAGGACAGCTTTTTGCAGTGTTAGTTCTAGAAGGTCTTGTAGGTCTTTATAGAGTCTCTCAGCATCAGTTTTTTTAGCATTTCTGGTTGGGCATAGACTTGGATTACTGTGGTATTGAGTGGCTTGCCTTGGAAACAGAGATCATTCTATCATTTTTGAGCTTGCATCCAAGTACTCTTTTTGGACTCTTGTTGACTATGAGGGCTACTCCATTTTTTTCTAATGGATTCTTGCCCACAGTAGTAGATGCAGTGGTCATCGAGTTAACTTCACCCATTCCAATGGATTAAATGAACTGGAGTGGTGGCTTCACGGGGCTGGAGCAGCTGTGAGGAAATACCCCAGTTCCACCACAGTCAGGAGCAGTGGCTGTGCTTTGATGGAGTGGCCGTGAGGAGATACCCCACATCCCAGGTCAGGAGCAGCAGTTACACTTCTCTGAAGCGGCTGTGAGGAGATACCCCACATCCAAGGTCAGAGAAGCCCCAGCAAGATGGTAAGCACTGGAGTGGTCACTGTGAAGAGATACCCCATGCCCAGGTGCAAAGGAGAAGCCCCAGCAAGATGGTAGGAGGGGGAAATTTCCATTTAGAATCAAACCCCATTCATGCCACAGATCCTCAGAGGGCTTAAACAAACCTTGTGTGCACCAGGACCCAGGGACCCCAGAGAGACTGAGACAGAACTGTGTTGAGCATCTCCTGTGGAGGTGCGGGTCAGCAGTGGCAGGGGCAGGGGCTCTGGGTGCAGCGGACTGGGGTATGGCACAAGCCACTAACCATTAACCCCACCATAGAGCTGCCACAGGACTATACACAGGACTGGAAGATAGACTCTTGGAGGGCACAAACAGAACCTTGTGTGCACTAGGACCCAGGAGAAAGGGGCAGTGACCCCACTGAGACTGACCCAGACTTGCCCAGTAGTGTCTAGGAGTCTCCAGTGGAGGTTTGGGTCGATAGGGGCCTGCTGCAGGGCTGGGGACAGTGAGTGTACCAGTACACGCATGGGGCCTTTTAAAGGAGGTCACCATTACCTTCATTACCTCCACCATAGTTTGGCTCCAGGTAAATAACAGGGAGGGAATACAGTTTCACCCATCAACAGAAAATTGGATTAAAGATTTACTGAGCATGGCCTTGCTCATCAGAACAAGATCTCATTTTCCCCTTAGTTAGTCTCTCCTATCAGGAAGCTTCCCTAAGCCTCTTATCATTCTCCATCAGAGGACAGATGGACTGAAAACCACAATCACAGAAGACTAACCAGTCTGATCACAAGAACCGCTGCCTTGTCGAACTCAATGAAACTGTGAGCCATGCTGTGTAGGGCCACCCAAGACAGACGGGTCATGGTGGAAAGTTCTGACAAAAGTTCTCCCCACTGGAGAAGGGAATGGCAAACCACTTCAGTATTCTTGCCTTGAGAACCCTATGAACAGTATGAAAAGGCAAAAAGATAGGACACTGAAAGATGAACTCCCCAGGTTGGGAGATGCCCAACATGCTATTGGAGATCAGTAGAGGACTAAGTCCAGAAAGAATGAAGAGACAGAGCCAAAGCAAAAACAACACCCAGATGTGGGTGTGACTGGAGATAGAAGCAAAGTCCGATGCTGTAAAGAGCAGTGTTGCATAGGAACCTGGAATCACTGTTAAATATGATGCTGCTTTCTAGTAAATGCCTTTGTCAATTTGAGATCTCTGAGAGCAGAAGTTAAGCAAGATTAGATGTGGAAGAGATTTATTCAGAGAAACATTTGTGACTGACCTATCCTTGAATCTTCATGCATACGTGCTAAGTTGCTTTAGTCGTGTCTGACTCTTTGTGACCCCATGGACTATAGCCCATCAGGCTCTTCTGTCCATGGGATTCTCCAGGCAAGAATACTGGAGTAGGTTGCCATTTCCTTCTCCAGAATCTTCACAGATAGTGTTTAAATTTTTCATCCTGTAAAGTGTTTGTGTTGTACCAAAATTATTCACGTGCTAGCCATCATTTGTCTTTCCTGGTTGATCAGCATTATAGTATCATTACAATTAATTAAACTAATGTTTTGTGAAATATGCAGACAAGGTTTACATTAGAGTATATTATGAAAAGGTGCTGGAAAATAAACATAGCCCTAGGGAAAGACTCTAATTGAATATCATTGTAGGTTTCATGTAATATGAAGTTCTTTTTTTTTTTAAATGAAGTGTAGTTGATATGAAATATTATGTAAATTACAGGTGTACAACATAGTGATTCACAATTTTTAAAGCTCATACTTTATTTATAGTTATTATAAAATACTGGCTATATCCCCTGTACTGTACAATATATTCTACTAGCTTATTTCATACATAATAGTTTGTACCTCTCAATACTCTACCTTGCCCCTCCCATATCCTCCCCCCACTGGTAACCACTAGTTTGTTCTCTGTATCTGAAAGAAATTAATGGAACAATCCCATTTAATATCATTGAAAAGATAGTAAAATACTTAGGAATAAACTTACCAAAGATGGTAAAAGATCTGTGCTTGGAAAACTCTAAGATACTGATTAAAGAAATTGAAGATAATGAAAACAGATCATAAGATACACTGTGTTGTTTGACTGGAAAAAAATAACATTGTTGAAATGACCATACTACCCAAGGCAGTCTACAGATTCAATGCAATTCTTATCAAAATGTCAAGAGTATTTTTCACAGAACTAGAACAAATCATTTTAAAATAGTAATGCTGTACCAAAGACCCAGAATAACCAAAATACTCTTGAGAAAGATGAGCAAAGCTGGAGAAATCATGCTCCCTGTCTTCAGACTAGAGTATGATCTGTTTTTTACACTCTTTTCTAATCATTAAATAAAACAATGCTTTCGGAAACCAGTGCCTGTGTGTCATGCATGTAAAGTCTTTTTAATCAACTCTAGCAGTGATATCACATTTAGTACAACAGCCCTAATTGTGGCTACTACTGCATGAGCTGACAGTAGCCTACAGAAATTCCATAAATTCATCCTCTACTGAAAGGACCAAATTGAAGAATTAAACAAAATGATAGGACCCACCATGCCTGCACCATTTAGCCCTATAAAGATGGCACTAATCACATTCCTGTCCCAGAAGACAATATAATTTTTTATTTACTACCTTGACCAAAGTAGAAGGCAGTTTCAGAGATTTCCTCTTGTCCTTTTGTACTATGTACTTTGTACTTCTGCATCAAGGACCCAACCTAGAGCTTACTCCAACCAGGGCATATGCCTTGGCTGAGTATTTACAGGTCTTTGGAATTCCAAGTGGAGAAGACAATGGCAACCCACTCCAGTACTCTTGTCTGGAAAACCCCATGGACGGAGGAGCCTGGTAGGCTGCAGTCCTTGGGGTCGCTAAGAGTTGGACACAACTGAACGACTTCCCTTTCACTTTTGACTTTCATGTATTGGAGAAGGAAATGGCAACCCACTCCAGTGTTCCTGCCTGGAGAATCCCAGGGACGGGGGAGCCTGTTGGACTACTGTCTATGGGGTCACACATAGACACGACTGAAGCGACTTAGCAGCAGCAGCAGCAGCAGGAATTCCAAGATCCTATCAAATGCCGAGTTTGCTCTTTAGCTGTGACCTCTTTCCCAATAAAGGAGATAAAGGCTTTCTTTTTTTTAAGTTACAAGATCATCTTTTTTAACTTCTAAACTTAGTTTTTTTTTCCCCCAGTTTCACTCTATTCCCTGTAAGACACTGATGCAAATTAGTAACAATCAGTCTATTCCACTGCCATTGTAGGCACTACTCTTCCCATATGACTGAAATATTTAAACTTTCATATTAGTAAAGTTATTTTTCCAGAACGCTTTCCCAGGTTATTTCAGGTGACCTCTTTAGCAAGCACCTTGCCATTTTGTTCCAACGTCTATGTCCCACTAACCCCTCAGATCTTATACCAATTGGTGAATAAGCCAGTCCCTAAAACTACCTAACAACTGCTTTCTAGGGCTTTCCTGGTACCATCTGTGTGTGTTTTGGTTCTCATAGTGGAAGATGGTAAATGGGATTAGATGTGTAAGGGATTAATACGGGAAGTGCTTGTGAATGAAAAAGAAGGAAAGTATTTGAGTAGGCAGGGAGAAACTCCAGATTATGATGTAGATATAATACCAATACAAGGAGGGAGAAAATGAAAAAAAAGAAAAGGAAAAATTTCATACTGAGAGCAGTTCTGAAAAAGTTTGGACCACTTCAGTAGAGAGTCCATTTGTGGAAATTAGCTTTACTTAGGAGTGAGCAACTTTTAATTCCCTTTTCATTACCTGGACAATCCATCATAAATGAAGCAGAATTTTACTTAAAAAACTCTGCACCATTTAATGGGTGCTTCAACATATGGAGCAACAAATACATCTAATTGTAAGGAAAGACAATTAATAAACACACACATAAAACCCAAATGAATGACTCTAAAGAGCAAAGAGGTTGCTATGGATTGAATTTGTGTATGTCCTCCCCAAACTCTTACGTTAAAGCCTCACCCAATGTGATGATATTTGGAAGTGGAGCCCTTGGCCTTTGAGGATGGAACTCTCATGAACTAGGTTAGTGGCCCTTATAAAAGAGACCCCCAGAGGGCTCCCTTGCCTCTTCTGTCACACGAGACACAGTGAGATGACCACTGTCTATGAATCAGGAAGAGGGCCTTTATCAGGTCTGCCAGATTCTTGATCTTAGACTTCCCATCCTCCACAACTGTGAGAAATAAAAGTTTGCTCTTGAAGCCCCTCAGTCTATGATATTTCTATTACAGCAGCCCTAATGGTCTGACAGGGAATTTTCACATATGATTTATGGAGTCATTCAACTAGAAATGCTAGAAAGAGAAATCCTCTCTAATCTACTCTTAGTTTAGTTATATAGATTAAATTCTTTAAAAGAAAATATTTTTGGTTGCACTGGCTTCATTGCTGCTTGGGCTTTCTCTGGTTGTGGCGAGCAGAGGTTATTCTTTGTTGCTTCATTGTGTGTTCTGAGCTTCTCATTGTGTTGCTTTCTCTTGTAGTAGAACACAGTTTCTAGGCCCATGACCTTCAGTAGTTGCAGCATGTAAACTCAGTAGTTGAGGATCACAGGCTCTAGAGTGAGGCCTCTGTCGCTATAGTGCTTGGGTTTAGTTGCTTCACACGTATAAGATCTTCCCAGATCAGGGATCAAGCCTGTGTTCCTTGCACTGGTAGGCAGACATTTATCCACTATAATACCAGAAAGTTCCAGTTATGCTTTTAAGTATTTTTCACATCTTTATCTGCTTGTCTGTTTTATGTAACTCAGGTCCTCATGACCTCTTTTCAGTATTCGTGCAATGAATGATGATGTATTCTGATTCCTTCTACATTTTAATCTGTTTCCATGATGCAAGCAGTAATTTAGTTAAAAACTTACAATGCTGATCCCTTTCCAACTATCCACAATTCTTTATGTCTTTCAGAATCAAATTCCCAACTATTACATTCAAGTTGGTTTATGACCTAGCTCCTGTCAAATTATATCTCAATAAGAAACTTACTAAACTATTTGCAGATGCTCACATATTCCAGAGCATGGCTTGCTTTCATGTCTCTCTACAAACTTTGAATTCTGCCAGGAGTGCTCATCCTCCACTCCTCCACCTCCAGCCCCAATTCATCACCTGACTGACTCCTACTGACTCTTAACCAAATGAGGCTCAAGCATCTCTGAACTTCCTCCAAAGATGAACTGTTCCCACACATTTCTGCTTTTCTTGTTATATAAAATGCTATTGCACTCAGTGAATTGCAAGCAATTGTTAACTAGTCTTTTTCTTCCTTTAGTTGTAGAAGTTCAGAAAAGATTTATCATCTTGTTTATCTCTGTATTTCAGAGGTAATTAGTATCTTTGATGTATTTGCTTGTTATTAATGATGAAATAATACAAATTGTTAAAATAAACAAATATTCAAAGGAGTCAAACTGGTGAGACTGTCACATCTCTTGAAATCCAGTAGCCCTGAATTTTAAAAAAAGTTCACATTTTAGACATATGCAATCACAAGGTCTTAAGCAAGCTGTGATGATTCATAATTATATAATATCATAAGTAGAGAGGTAGTGAGTTTACCTCAGTCTTACTCATCCAGATTGGATTTTTATAAAAAAATAGATAATATTGAAATACCAAGCAAAATTTTTGGCATGTCATTTCAGTAAATAAAATAGGAATATATATTTTGATTTTATATACTAACATGTTTCATGTTTGTCTATAATCAATTTCCTTACTCTTTCATGTAGAAAAAAATATTTTTTAAGATTTTCACCATGTGTAAGTCTTTTTTGCATTTTCATTTACTTGAAAAATCAAGAAAAATGAAAGGAGTTTATAGTTTATAGGAAAACTTTTAGATTGGCTGCCTGTGCCCCTTGGTTGTATTCACTCTTTAAATAATATATGCAATCTTATTTAGAATGGCATGGTGTCTTCATAATTTGGAAAATGTTTTGCTTTACTTTAGCCTTACTATCATCTGTGTCCCTTATCTTGGATGAACTTGACTTCCCATACAAACTTATACACAAATACAGTTACTAATTAAGATAATCTGATCATTGGAAGTTTAACCAAACAATCCCCTTCAAAAAAATTTAGAGTTGATTCAGTTACTTCCTTGGTGATCCAATGGTTAAGGCTCCATGCTCTTAACGGAGATGGTGCAGGTTCAATCCTCGGTCAAGAGAAATGAATCCCACATACAGCAACTAAGACTGCTGCTGCTGCTAAGTCGCTTCAGCCGTGTCCGACTCTTAGCGACCCCATGGACTGCAGCCTACCAGGGGTTTCCATTGCCTTCTCCAGCAACTAAGACTGGGCACAGCCAAATAAATAACTTTAAAAATATATAAATAGAGTTGATCTCAAATGACTAAAACCCTGTCCTCTTTGCTGCATACTCACTTTCTCATTAATTAGAGCGCAGCACACTTCAATGGCTATCAGTCCAGAAAGCCCCCTGCCTTCAGTTTACCTGTTTCTAATGAGGGGATGACTGAAGTTTGAAAACAAGTTTTGATGGTAAAGATAAAAACATATGACATAGTATTAAGAGAAAACCATCATATAAGGCATCAACTTTAAACTATATAGAGGGACAGAAACATGTAAGTGAAATAGAGATGCTAAGTACATAAATGTGTTATTACTTTAATGGTTATTAGCTCTGGGTGGTGGGATTATAGCTCTTACAGCTTTCAAGATGTGCTAAATGTTCTCTAATAACAATGTGTTATTTTTAAAATCATAAAAATTACACTGAAAAATACAATCTCTTGGCACTCCATATACAATTCTAACAGATAGCAATTCAGGTAAATATTTCTAGATCTGAAAATTCCAGAAACATTAATGATATTACTGAAAATTACATTGGATTTGACATATATTTGTGGGTTATCTGTTAGAAAGGGTTTCTTAAAATGAGAACTGCAGAACTCTCATGTTTTCATTAGTGACCTATGAGAGTGACTGATAAACTTTCTGAAATTATTTTCCATTCCTATGACTGTGTGCCTAAGCAGTATGTTGCATGGCATTGGGTAATCATAAGTGTAATCTTGTTCACAAAGTGATGATAAAAATGAAGATTAAAAATAATTATACATACATGTGCATATGTGTGTGTGTGTGTGTGTGTATATATATATATATATATATATATATATATATATATATAAGATAAAACAGTCTTGAACAATATGTACTTTAAATAAATTGTATTTGAAAAGAATACTGGTGAAAAATCAACTTTTGATTCTTAATTGCCTAAATTATCATAGATTAAACAAAACCTTGGAGTCATTATCATAACCTGTCCACAAGCTCCAAGATCTGATGCCTGATGAGCTTAGGTGGAATTGATGTACTAATAGTAAATAAAGGGCACAACAAATGTAATGATCTTATAGCATCCCCAAATCACCTCCTGTCTCCTGTTCTGAGGAAAAATTGTCTTCCACAAAACTGGTCCCTGGCACCAACTGTCAAGGTTATCATACCATCCTTACTACATCTTTTTTGTTATGGACTACTTATTATATTTTTGGCCATGTGGTATATGTGATCTTAGTTTCCTAATCAGGAACCAAACCCATGCCCCCTGCAGTGAAAGCTTAGTGTGTTAACCACTGGACCATTGGGGAAGTCCCATTAATTACTTTAGTGTTTCAACTTTCCCTCCATCCTCAACATTCATCTGTGCTTCCTACAAGCACTCTGATTTCTTTTTTAAGAGAACAAAAGCAACAATAAAAGCAAACACCAAAACCTATCCCATTGTGTGTATTTTTGTGAGTTATTATAACCACCATTTCTCTGCAAAGCTTAAGGATTTCCTGGAAGCTTTTTGGTACTAGCCATCTCTTTCCAAAATCCCAGGGTGTAGGAACATATTCTAATCTCTCCCAGTCAGATGAACTCTCCATAGACATAAAATCTTAAAGAGATGGCTCAAGACCAGACTTATTCTGGTCTTGAGAAGAGTCATTCATCCATGAATACAGTCATTCATCCAGAATATTAATTCATCCCAGCAGAAGTGCTACTCTGAAGACTGTTGATCAGCACCCCACAATGCCCTCTATTTGCCTCTATTGCACATATGTTCCTAATATTCATAACACATTTCTTATCTGCCAAGCAATATTCAGGTTTGTTTTGGAAATGATAAAAAAAATGCTACTTAGAATAGCTTGGAGGCTATGAATGTTCAGGGAAAAGCAGAATTTGAAATTACTTAGTTAAGAAGGGGAGGGAAGCATTTCTTTTTCAGGAAGGGTTGTACAAAAAGTTGTGAGAAAATACAATCATTCAAAGACACATGGAAACAGGACAGATCTTTTGGCAAAACAGGTGAAAACTGGAATCTTGTTTTTTTTTTCCTTTTTTGTGATATCTTTGGTTTGGTATCCTGGTGATGGTGGTCTGATAGAATGAGCCTGGGAGTGTTCCTCTCTCTGTAATTTTTGGAAGAATTTGAGAAGGACAGGTATTACCTCTTCTCTAAACATTTGATAGAGTTAACCTGTGAATTCATCTGGTCCTGGAGTTTTCTTTGTTGGAAGATTTTGTAATCACAGTTTCAGTTTCATTACTTGTGATTGGTCTTTTCATATTTTCTGTATCTTTCTGGTTCAGTCTTGGAAGTTTGTACCTTTCTAAGAACTTGTCCATTTCTTCCAGATTAATCATTTTATTGGCATATAGTTGCTTGTAGTAATTTCTTATGATCCTTTGTATTTCTGCAATGTCAGTTGTCACTGTTCCTTTTTCATTTCTAATTTTATTGATTTGAGTCCTCTCTCTTTTTTCTTGATGAGTCTGGCTATAGGTTTTTCAACTTTGTTTATCCTCTCAAAGAACCAGCTTTTAGTTTCATTGATTTTTGCTACTATTTTATTTGTTTCTATTTCATTTATTTCTGCTCTGATGTTTATGATTTGTTTCTTTCTACTAACTCTGGATTTTGTTTGTTCATCTTTCCCTAGTTGCTTTAGGAGTAAGGTTAGATTGTTTACTAAACAAACAAACAAACAAAAAAACCTAGAATAAAATTATCTTAGACACATAAGTGGGTGCATCTGATAACTCTAAATTTAACACAAGAGGGGGCCAAGTTAAAATATTTTATTTCTCACCTCAAACACTTTTGATCTATATCATTTCAAGCATGGATTATAAATAATTGGACCATATTAGCTGGTCTACTTGGCCCATGATTGGAAAATTGGTAGTAGTCAGATTTCCTTGAAATTTACAATGAATGGCAAAGGATTCAGTGAGATCTTGCAAATCCTGGAGATATTTCATGTAGACTGTGCCCTGTCAACTGTGTGTCAGTTGTGATGGAGCTGAGGAGCCAGTTACAGAGAGAAGATGAGAAAATAAGAGCTAAAAGATATGTAAGTCCTGGGACAATAAAGGTTCCACCCAGGACCAGCATCCATGAAATTATACTTTATAGTCTATGTCTATTTTAGACCAATGCCACCTCTATAACAAAGTGTGTTGCCTGAGTACAACATCTACATGATGCTTCTTAGTGCACAGATTGAAACTAAAATTCTATGGTGGTGTTGATTACAGCTTACTCATGTAGATACATGTTTGAGAACTGAAAGTAAACTTAAAATTTAATTCTCTATAATTTGAATATCTGTTGAATTCATAATTTATCTACTAATGTGTGTGTACATTAAAGGATTGTTTTGGGTAACACTAAGTCCTTGACATTTGGGATAGCTTTATTCTTAGGAACTTGAATGTTTCTCAAACCTTAATGCTCTAAGAATGATTTTCAATGACTTTCTGTCTTTAGAAGTTGTTTCTCCACAGATTGAAAACATTTGATTCTCCTTCCTACAAAAACATTTAATAATTAACTTCCTTCATATTTACAAGGTAGATAACTAAAATCAGATCCTAGCACACTCAAAGCAGCAACCTGAAATAAAATCCTTAAGTTTATACTAGCATGTTTCTTGGGAATAATCCTGGTAATGAAGTTTCAGCGTACTTGAATGAGAAAGCATGATTTTAGTTTTGCATGGTGTCTCGAGTGGATATACTTCATGAGACTCTGCATTTAATATAATAGGTCTTACAGATGAGTATTGTTTACTTTTTGTGTTGATCCCACAACCCAGAACACAGCACTTGATCCTATTAATGGCTGCTCTCTCTTCCTTCCACAAATCTGCAGATCTCAAAGTTGGCTGCAAACTAGCATCAAATAGTAAAAGTGAAAGTTGCTCAGTTGTGTCTGAATCTTTGAGATTCCATGGACTATACAGTCCATGAAATTCTCTAGGTAAGAATACTGGAGTGGGTAGCCTTCCCCTTGCCCAGGGGATCTTCCCAACCCAGGTCTCCCTCATTGCAGGCAGATTCTTTACCAACTGAGCCACGAGACTTTAAAAATGCAATTTTCTGGGTACCATTTCGAGAAATTCTGATTTATTTGTTCTGACATGGGTTTGTCAGGGGAATACATAATTTCCTTAGTTCTGTCTTGCCACAGCAAAAATTTGAAGCAATGGATGGACCAGTATTACAGCCCCTTGCAATTTTCTTGGACGGACCAGTATTAGAGCTCTGTGTTACAGCTCAATTTTACTTAGAAAGCAAAGGAAAATAATCCTCCTCGAGGTGTGAGGGTGGGCCGACCCAAAAGACACGACAAGTAGAGAAGGGCTCCTCTTTTTCTCCTCCCTCTGAGCCTGCCTTATGTAGATTGGGCTAGCCAGGAGGACTCTTTGTTTTATCAGATGTCCTCACTCTGGTCCTAGGACCTTCCTTTGTTCTATTTTTGAGGGATTTTCCCTTCTGTGTCTTTTAGCCAATGCCATTCTGGATTCCTTTTGCCTATTCTAACTACCTAACAATCCCCTCCTTATGAGATGGGAGGCCCAATTCTTTGGGAATAGGGGCATCAAGATCTCTCTGGCTACTTCCTGCTGACCTGAGGTGGCGAGGGGCATTGGGCCTCCCCATCTTGCTAGTCTCAGGCCTTAGAGTCCTTATAGTGGTGTCCAGCTAAGGGTGAGTAATATTTTCTGTGGTTGGGTATAGTTTTGTATACCTTTGTTGAACTGGCACTGCATGTTGTAGCTTGTTGACCTGGGCAGAGACAAAACAGGTTAGACAATTGATAGTACATGGAGCAATCATAAGCAGCATCGATATGGTGATAACAGGATTAGGAGGGGCATTAGCCAACTCCAAATTCCCCCTTGCTAGGAGAAGGCTAGCAATCTCTCTCCCCAAGGAGAGATTCTAGCCACCTTGAGAGCTCTCCGGTTCATTCTTTGAGGTCCTGTAGGATCTGAATGCTTTTCTTGAGGGTTGTGAGACTTTATTTAACTTAGCTGCAGCTATTTACCCAGAAACAACACATTTCATTTAAGATGGCTCAAGTTTCTCCTTGTTCTGGGATCAGGAGATCTATCTCCTGTCTATTTTGGAGTACAACCCCTGACAAGCTGTTTTGACTCTTTAGAGCTGTCCTGGGAAATCTTATCCCCGGAAGCTCAATTTTGAGTGTGTTCATTAGAATAGCACTCTTTTGTAGTCCTGAGTAGGTATCTGAGATCTCCCAGGGGCTCATAGGTGTATTGAGTGTCCTCTTCTCTTTCCTTCCATGGCTTGACTTATGAATAGTGAATCCAGGGTTCGTGTTCTAGTTCCTTGACTGCTGTGGGGATAGAAAATATTACAGGGTAGGGGCCCTTCCGTGTGGGCTGAAGTTGAGACTTTGGGTACCTATCTTTCTAGACTTTAATTAGGACTTGAGTACCTGGAGCATATATGGTGACTCTTTAGAATCTTTTGGGTCCTGGTTGGTGCCCCACAAGTGTACATCTTGTTGGAATTTCCCAATAGCCATGGTATAAGACTGAAGGGGCTGAGCCTCTAGATCAAGGAAGAGGCCATTGACATAAACAAAAGGTCTCCCATAAAGTATCTCATAAGGACTAAGACCAACCTGTTCCTTAGAGACAACACAGGTGTGGAGGAGAGCTATTGGTAAAGCCTCCTTCCATCCCAGGAAGGTCTGCTGGGTTACCTTTTTATTGTTGATTTTAAGAATTGGTTGGCTCTTCCTACTTTTCCTGAAGGCTGAAACCTCCAGGCACAATGGAGATAATAAGAAATGCCCAATGCTTCAGAGGCACTTGGGTGACCTTGGAAGTAAATGATGTCCCATTGTCACTTTGTAATGACGCGGGCAGACCAAATCTCAGAATGATTTCATGGAGCAGGTTTTTTTTTTTTTTTTTTTTTTGCCACCTCCTTAGCCTTCTCAGTCAGGGTGGGAAAGGCTTCAATCCATCCTGTGAATGTATCTATCATGACTAATAGGTGTTTATACCCTTGGGAAACTGGCATCTGGGTGAAGTCCACCTGCCAGAAGTCTCCTGGGTAGGTCCCACATAGTTGGACGGGCTGGGCCAGCTGGGGTCTTTGAGCTGCTTGGGGTTGTTTAATTGGCAAGTGGGACAAGAGGAGACCACTTGTCTAATAGTCGTTTGGAGGCCTGCTCCTCTGAAGGACCTTTCTACTAATCTTTGGAGGGCCTTCTGCCCTAAATGAGTGGTGGCATGTAAGGAGTTAACCAACTTCCATTGGAGGTTCCCAGGCAGAAAAAGGAGTCCCTCCTTGTGGAACCACCCCATATGATCTTCTTGAAAGCCCTCACTCTTAGTTTTAAGAGTCTCACCTTCCGTACATGAAGGAGTTTCTGGCAAATTTGTCTGTGGAACAAAGGTGGCAACCCCTATTGGGTTATTGTTCTGTAATGGTGCTCTCTTAGCTGCCTGATTGGCTGCTTTGTTCCATAGTATCACTTCCATGCTCCCTTTGGGAGACTGAAACCTTAGTGGGCAGATGAACTGCCCCTAAGAGCCTAAGGGTTTGATCATCATATTTGATTGGGAACCCTTGGGTGGTCAAGTGGCCTCTTTCTTTCCAAATAGCCACATGTCCATGTAGCCCCAGAAAGACATACTTGGAGTTAGTGTAAATGGCTACTCCTTTTCCTTTTCCCAGCTCTAAAGCTAGAGTCAGGGCTGTGAGCTCAGCTAATTGGACTGAAGTACCTGGAGGCAAAGGTTAGGCTCTACAGTCTCAAAATTGGAGACTACTGCATATCCAGCTCTTCTTTTTCCATCCAAAAAAAAAAGCTGCTTCCATCAGTGTACCAGATTTCCTCAGGATTGGTCAGAGGATCTTCTGACAATCCCTCTTGGGGTTTTCTCCAGTGGTCCAATGTTTCTAGGCAAGAATGAAAGGGGAGAGAGCCCTCTGGGGTAGGCAGGAGGGTGGCTGAGTTAAGAACCTCACAAAAGGACATAGTCAGGCCTGTATTTTCCATCAACACTACTCAATATCTGAGGAGACTTTGATCAGACATCCATAGATGGCCTCTCCCATTTAGGAGTTGTTTCACTTAGTGGCTGGCGAAAATACTTAATTTGCCCTAAAAAGAGTGTTTTAAAGTATCTTCTATCAACATTGGAATAGTTGCAAGATTTCAAAATCAGGGAGGCCAGCCTTGGGTGGTTGGGTCGAGCCTCTTGGATAAGTAAGCTACAGGCTGGGGCTCAGGTCCCAACCTTTGAGTTAACACTCCCAAGCCTATTCCTTCTGTTTTGTGGATATAAAGTTGGAATGCTTTTTCTGGGTCTGGCAACCTCAAGGCAGGTGCTTAAATTAAAGTTTGTTTTAGTGTAGCCTTTGCCTTGTTTTGAGGAGTTCCCCTTTTAATTCGGATTGAATCACCCCATCCCTTCAAGCTTTCAGATAAGGGCTGGGCAATTAGACCATAGTTGGGTATCCAGATTCTTCAATACCCAGTTAGTCCCAGGAAAGCTTGCAATTGTTTTTGAGTCCTGAGGGAGGTCAACTGGAGGATTCCTTGTACTCGATCAGAGGACAGGCTCCTGGACTCGTGTGTAATCTGAACTCCTGGATAAGTGACCTTTGTTGCGACCATCTGTGCCTTAGCAAGGGAGACTTTATATCCCCTCTCCGCCAAAAGTTCAGAACTTTTGAATTGCATGTTGTTGGGCATTTTTCTCATCTGCAGAGCAGATTAGTAGGTCATCAATGTATTGTAATATTTTCCCATCAGGTCCCAGGTCAAGATCTAGGAGATCTTAGCTAAAGGTCTGCCCAAACAGGTCCTGGCTATCTCTGAGCCACTAAGGTAATACTGTCTAGGTTATCTGTTGGTGTTTTTCTCCTGGAGCTTCCCACTCTAAGGCAAAAATATATTGGGATTCTTTAGTCAATGATATGCAAAATAATGCACCTTTGAGATCCAAGAATGTAAACCACCTGGCACTGGGCGAGATTTCTCCCAAGATTATATAGGGATTGGGTACTGTGGGATGGAGGGGGAGTACATCTTCATTTATGATCCAAATATTTTGAACCATTTGCCAAGACCCATCCTTTTTCTTTACATAGAGGATCGGGGTGTTATATGGTGAACGGGTGGGAACCAATAGCCCACAGGCAAGGAATTTATTAGAGCCTGTAGTCCTTCTCGAGTTTCTCTTCTGAGGGGATATTCTTTCTGGTTTGGAAACTGAGTGGGATCTTGGAGGACAATGACGACAAGTTCAGCTTGGTTGGCTCGTCCAGTCCCCTGGTCCCACACCTGGGGGTTAATTTTGTCCTCCTATAGTTTTTGGTCCCTCTCTATTGGAGAAGGTAATGGATTCTTCAGTAGTAACCAGAAGCTGTAGGGTTCTAGGGGCTGGAAAGCTTCCCATCCCAAGAGTGGTCCCCAGCTTAGTGAGTATATCTCTTCCCAATAAGGGAGTAGATACTCAGGGACCACCAGAAACTGGTGGGAAAATATTTGTCCATAAAAGCATCAAAGAAGTGCTCAGGTGAATCTTTTTGTAGCTGCTTTTCCTATAGCACCCCAAATGGTACAGGTTTGGGAGAAGGTTCTGGAGTAGGAGATCAAGACAGAGTAGGTAACGACTGTGTCAACCAAGAAATTCTTGGACCCACCTGTCACATCTAATTGCACCCTTGACTCCAGCCCCATGATGGTTATCTTGACAGGCGGGCTGGCTGGAGTGGGCCACTTCAGTCCTGGTCAACCATTGTGAGGGAAGGCTTGGCATTTGACATTGAGGCTCTTGGGTCCTGAGGGCAGAGTGCTGCTCAATGTCCCAATTGATGCCATTTGTAGCAAGCCATTTTAGGAGACTTGTCACAATGTGGACACTCTTTGACCCAATGTCCCACCTGTCTACAGATTAGGCATTTGCCTCATGCCTTGTCCTTCAAGGACTTGGGGTTTGCCATACAGCTTCCCTGGAGAAATGTTCAGCATCTGGTCATGCCTTGTCTCTTTGCTTTTCTCCCTCCCCTGGGCCTTGGCCTCTCTCTCCTGTTCTCTGGTATAAAAGATATTGGTCTAAACCATCTCATCAAAAGAGGCAGCAGTGTCCTGCTGCTGTAGCTGTTGTAACATTATCCTGATGTCTGATGCACAATGGTACAGGAATTCGTCCTTTAAAATCACTGGTCTCTCATAAGAGTCTAAGTCCAGATTGGTAAACTTCTCAAGGGCCTCTTTTAGCAATTCCAGAAAGGCAATGGGGTTCTCATTGGGCTCCTGAGTTATTGCTCAGATCCAGTCATAGCTGATTACTTTTTGCTGGACTGCTTTCGGTCCTGCCTTCACACAGGTCAGAAAATGATCCCTTTCCCAGATGTGCTCAGGGTCATTATAATTCCAACTAGGATCTGAGGAGGGGACCACAGATTCCCCTACTGGGTATTTATCATTTGACATGTGAAGCCCTGCAGCATACTTCCAGGCTTCCTTTAAGATCCTAGCATGCTCAGGGTCAGATAAAATTTGACTGCTGCTGCTGCTAAGTCACTTCAGTCATGTCCAACTCTGTGTGACCCCAAAGACGGCAGCCCACCAGGCTCCCCCGTCCCTGGGATTCTCCAGGCAAGAACACTGGAGTGGGCTGCCATTTCCTTCTCCAATACATGAAAGTCAAAAGTGAAAGTGAAGTCACTCAGTTGTGTCCGACTCTTAGCGACCCCATGGACCGCAGACTACCAGGCTCCTCCATCCATGGGGTTTTCCAGGCAAGGTACTGGAGTGCATTGCCATTGCCTTCTCCAAAAGTTTGACTAAATATGATGTTCTTCCACGTCAAGTCAAAGAACAAGGTACTATGTTGGAATGTATGTATGTATTTGCTTGGGTCATCTGTATAGCTTTCCAGGTCTTGTTTGATCTGTCTTAGCTCTAAGAGGGAGAAGGGCTTATAGACCCAGGTTGGTCCAAATTCTGCTCCAGTTTCAGCTAAGGGACATACTCAAGTTGGCTTTTGTGGAGGTGGTACTCCCGATTATGGGGGCACGTTTGCATCCAAGGAAGGAGCACCAGGCAACTTGGAAGCTATGAGAGGTGAGTCTTCACAGGGGGGTTCCTTCTCTTGGTTGTCTGTGCTTAACACCATTTGTCTAGTAGGTTCACTTTTAGGGCATACAACAATCACAAATTTAAGACAGAGTTCCTTCATATCTCTTAGTTGAAAGAAAATTTGGACATAGGGGGATCTCTGTCAATTTCCCTTGTCTTTTGCAAAATAAGTCTAGCTGTAGGATTGTATTGTAATTTCAACTCCCATCCTCAGGCCAGTGTTTCTTGTCCCCCAGAGGACACCATGGCCACAAAGTGGCACAAAAGAATTTTAAGTGACTTTTCTTTAGGATTAGAGGATCAACAAGCTTCCAGTTATCAAGGATGCATCTAAAGGGTGTCTGTTGGGAAGTGGACTGGTTAATTCCCATCTGAAAGACAGTGATGACAGGGAGGGAAAAAAAAAATGAGAGCAAGAGAGATAAAAAAAATAAATAGGCTTCCTTCAATTTCCATGGGTGGACTTCCTTAAGGGTGAGTCTTTTTGAAGCTTATCCTACCTAGTACTGTTGCAACCTGAGAGCCAGGCATCCCTGGGAAAGGGTGCAGATCCCCAGGCAGACTGAGGCATGAGAGCCTCCTGGAGATAGAATCCCTGAGTAGGTCGAGGCAGGTTGGCCTCCCAAGAATTGGGTCCCTGGGTGGGTCAAGGCATGTTGACCTCCTGGAACCCCTGGACTGATGGATCCCCAAACAGGTTGAGGGATGACAAACTTTTGAGGACCAGATCCCTAGGCAGATCAAGGCAGGTCGACTTCCAGGGACCCCTGGACTGGAGTTGGGCATCCACAAGGTCTCCAGCATGACCAGTGCTGGGTAGGATTAAGGAGTTATAATTTTAACTCAATGCCAATTTGTTCACCACAGGTTGGGATAAATATCATGATGTAAAGCAATCCAACCTGATGAAGGAGCCAAAGCCTTTTCCTCTGAGGGAACATAAGTCACTGATATCCTCCTCTAGTCCTTCATAAGAGCAGGTTAGGGTGTCTCCGATGGTAAATATTTCATTGTCATAGACTCACTTTAAATAATAGCAGAAGTAATGACAAAGGAGTGGGCTATCTGGTCCTGTTAAGGGCAGTAAGAGTATTCTAACAATAAGCAGGTTGTATCAATGTTGCCTACAAGGGGGCAGGGTCCTGGTTGTAGGAGTTGGTAAGTGGTTTAAGAACAAATTGGTAAGAGATAACAGACCAGATATTCCATAAAAGTGGAGTGGAGATTTGATCCAGGGGTATGTTTGTAACTTTAGTAGGAAGGTGGTAAGGATTTGGGTAAGGATTTGGATTTGACAGCCTGCAGGGCTAACTCCCTCAGTGGCAAAACTTATCCCTGGAAGCCCAATTGCCCTTGAAGAGATGCCAACAGATGGACTTCTAGCAGGCATTGTGTGCCTGTCACCCGCCTTAATAGGTTCACCGAGAGATGTTGTTGTTGCATATGTTGCAAGAAACATGGAAGATGAAGTCCTGAATATCTAGAAGCATTGGATATTATACAGTATTTCCCTCCCAAGGGCCAGTTATTTTCTGGTTGTCCCTCCAGAAGATTGTAGAGACAACATTGTGGCCCAGACAGCTCAAGAAAAGAGCGTGAAACAGGAGGGAAGGAGGCAGGGCACAACTTTTGAAAAAATGGCTTAGCCCAAGGGCATAACATAGACCCATTAAAAACAGATGGGTCCAAGGTGACAAGTCAAATTCAACTAAACCTTGATCCTCAATCTGCAAGCTAAATGACACACACAGAGGTGCCAGGACAGTTTCAAGACACTGTCAAAAGATGGAGTGGGTGGTTCCCCAATAGTTGGAATGACCCTCCCACTCATTAGCATATGAAATCACCCAGCTCAAAAAAAAAAACTAACCACACCAATTCCATGGCCATGACACTCTCCTTTGTGATGGCCCACACCCTGTGGAGTGTTCTTCTCTCTGAATCCAAACAAATTCACCTCTTACCTATCACTGTGTCTCTCACTGAATTTTGGAAATGAGACATCAGAGCCTTAGCTTCATTAGGTCCTGGAGCCAGCACCATGGGTCTTGACCAGGCTCAAGTCCTGGGAGAGAGGAGCAGAAGGAGGGGAAGAAAAAGTAGTGGGAAAAACGTACTGAGGAATCCCTTTCATAATCTGCCAGAAAATCTGATAAATACCTGACCTGTGCTTACTTTTCATTCATCTGCTCCTTGGCACAAAGAAGATTAAGGACAGAAGAACCCACTACTCACTTGGGCAACAGCTACTGCTAACAGCAGATAGTGGAGCCTTTGGGACACACTGAGGCATAGCCCCTGGCAGAGTCCCTCAGTTGAACCCATTGCTGCTGGCCTGTTCCTAGTGGGGTTGGAGGAAACAACAAATAAGAGATTGTAAAGGAATTAAGATTTTGTTAGCCAGATGTCCTTCCAGCCATAGGAGCGAGGACCTCCCACCTTAACTGGAGGTCTTCTGGAATCTGAGACTAAGCCACATGAGGTTTCTGCTGAGTTAATTTTTGCTGTCCCGGTTTCCAGCATGCTGGGCTTCTTATCACTTCCTCTGTGCTGGGTTTTCTTTGCATTCTGCTTCCACCGCAGGAGCTTTCGCTGAGTTGGGCTTCTGTTGTGTTTGGCCTCCACCTCACGGGGGCTGAGTTGAGTTTGTTTCAGCCAGGTTAAATCTGAGTCACAGCACCATAGATGTTGGGGGAGTGTGTGATTTCCTCGGTCCTGTCTCGCCACAGCAAAAATTTGAAGCGACAGGATGGATCAGTGTTACAGCCCTGTATAATTTCCTCAGATGGACCAGTGTTACAGTCCCATGTAATTTGCTTGGATGGACCAGTGTTACAGCTCTGTTACAGCTCAGTTTTATTTAGAAAGCTAAGGAAAATACATCCTAGAGGGGTGATGGCAGGCTGACCCAAAAGACGGAAAGACAAGAGAAGCCCCCAGCTCAATTTGGGCTCCTCTTTTTATAGGTGTTTGTTTTTTTTTTTTTCCTCCTCCACTTGAGCCTGCCCTATGTAAATTAAGCTAACCTGGAGGCCTGTTTGTTTTACCTGAGGCCCTCACTCTGGTCCTGAGACCTTCATTTGTTCTATTTTTGTGGGCTTTTCCCTTCTTTGTCTTTTAGCTACCACCATTCTAGACTCTTTTTTTTTTTTTTCCTATTCTAACTACCTAACAGGTTCATGGACTGTTTTATTTTTACTTATTTATTTCAATATGATGCCAACTTTACACAAAATTTTCAAGAACACTTGTAGAATATTTATCAGTTTGGAGTTGTCTGATGCTTCTTTATGAATAAATTCAAATTATCCATTTTGGGGGCAAAAGTATCTTTAGCTTATTTATTCTTTTCAAATTGCATTTTATCAAGTGCCATACATGTTTTGTGTATCCAATTACTGATACGTAAATTTTTCAGGTGGGCTTCCCAGGTTGCTCAGTGGTAAAGAATTTGCCTACCAATCAGGAGACTCAAGTTTGATCCCTGAGTCGGGAAGATCTCATGGAGAAAGTAATGGCAATCCACTCCAATATTATTGCCTAGGAAATTCCATGGACAGAGGAGCCTGACAGGCTACAGTCCATAGATTTTTGGAGATTTAGGTATGATATATTTACTAAAAAACAACAAACTTTACTAGCTGGACAAAAGGTTGTGGCTGCCAATTTTCTCTACTGTAAAATTACCCTTTTCCCTTTGTAATTAGCAACTATTTTATAGGAGATTCATTGAGATCACATGAATACCCACTTTTTAAAGCTGTGATTCACCAGTTTAAACTTTGATCATTTATTCTTTTCATTTATTATTTATTCTTGCTTGAATTAATTGTATTCAAGGAGGTATAATCTATTATGCTACAATGTTCCATAATTGGTCAGTGTGAGGCTCTTTTACCTGCCTTCTAGATATATCCATGTTTAGCCTGCAAAGCTAAACATATTTTTTTCTCTGGCCCTGTACAGAAAAGCCTTGTTTAAATCTACTATTAATCAAAATACAGTTCCCCAGGTATTTGAGATGCTACAATGGAAAACATGTTAAGTCCAACAACACTCCAAAATCTTTCACAAAAAGCCCCTGACTTACAATGGCTTGACTTTACAATGATGCAAAAGCCATATGCATACAGCAGAAGCTATACTCTGAATTTTGAATTTTGATAGTTTGCTAGGCTAGGGATATGCAGTAAAAAGTCATGTCTTGTGACACTGGGCAGTGGCAGTCGCCAGCCAGCCATGCCATCATGAGGGTAAACAATAGAAATACTTACAACCATTCTAAACTCAAACAACCATTCGTTTTTCACTTTCAGTATAATATTCATTAATTATATGAGCTATTCTGCATTTTTATCATAGCTTTGTCATAGATGACTTCTCCAGTTGAAAGTTAAAGTAGGTGTTCTGGGCATGTTTAAAGTAAGCTATGCTATGCTATGATGCTCAGTAGGTTAGGTACATTAACTGCATTTTCCACTTATGGTATATTCAGTGTATGCTTGGTTTACAGGGGCATAGCCCCATTGTGGAGAAGGAAATGACAACCCACTCCAGAGTTCTTGCCTAGGAAATCCCATGAACAGAGAAGCCTGGGGGCTACAGTGCATGGGGTCACAAATAGTAGACAAGACTTAGTGAAGTGAAAGTTGCTCAGTCGTGTCCGTCTCTTATGACCCCGTGAACTATACAGCCGACTTAACAAAAACAATATTCCATTGTAAATTGAAGATGATCAGTAGTGTTAATGCCTACTTCCTCTTTGTATATAGTTAGAGTCAGTAGCTTAGCAACTTGGTAGATTGCCAATATTTGCATATCACACCCATAAATAAAAGGCATAAATGTAGAAGAAATACTTAAAAATGTTATAGAGGGCTTAATTGAATAATAAATAGCTATTTATGTAAGTACATGTTAACTTAAATAAGTAGATAACATAGGCATGTAATAAATGTTAGTCATCATTTTTAGCACTAGATTTTCAAAGTTTTCTTTGTTCCCAATTACTTACAAACTGTTTTCTCCTTGTTTCTTACTGATCGCTGAGATTGTAATAAATCAGTTAGTCTATTTTGCATTCAAACAGAGTTCTAATTAATAAAAAATGATTCCTTAGACATGTGTACTTGAACTGGGACTTTAAACTTACAACGTTCTAAGAGTCCATGGTGCTCACTGAGCTGACATTGCAATGGTACAGCTTGCAGTTGAAAGTTTTTGTGTTTATTCATCTTAGTGGCCAGTGGAATGCACGTAATAACTCTTGTGGGCATTTCCTTCAATATAATTATCTATCATGGATGTTTTTATGTATCTATAGAAATAGAATGAATAGCATGACGTATACTAGAGTTAAAAGCCTAAGGTACTAATATTTGTGGTGATCGTTAACAAATAAAAATAAAGGTGCTTGTGTGAAGGGGAAGGAAATCACTTTCTCACTTTTCTCTGTATATCATAGAGGACAGAAGTCCTAAAACTGAATGATCTGAGCTGGAGCTACACAGTGGTCTAAATTGAGAAGTTTCCATCTCACAACTTGTAGTACACACCATAAATTCTCTATAAGGACATACTTTTCCCACATCTCTGAGATCACACACTTTTATCTTTGGACTGTCATTTTTAAAACCTGAAGTGAAAGACCATTTCTTACATTTTAGTCTTCATAAACTCAGAACTTAGGCATAAGACATTTCAGCCTTGAAGTTCCAAGTGAACTTAGAGTTAACACATAGTAAACTATATAACTAAAAGTGCTGTTTTATGAGTTTAAAGGCCTTTATTTGCTTTTGATATTATGAAATCTTACTTCCTTGACACATACACTGGAAAGCAAAATATATAGATGTTTTTTGAGCAGATACATAAGTCAAATTATAAAAGCTTGGATTTTCAATACAAGAAATTCTCAAACTGTTTAATCCACACCACTAATTTTACTATATATATTGAATAATTTCATTATCTGGATTAAAATTTTTTTGTTGGACTATTGTCCAAAAATTCATAACATACTTGCATGTTGAAAAACTTTTAATAGCTGTAATTTTAAATATGAAATTTTGAAGAAAATAGAGAACTTTAAAGCTTGATATTTTACAACACCACTGCATCTTTTAAAATTTTACTATTATTTTCAATTAAAAGTAAGTATTATAAAAATAATTTCATTAGTGTAGTTGTATTATACAGAGTAGGACTTCCCAGGTGGTGCAGTGGTTAAGAATCCACCTGTCAAAGGAGGAGATGCAGGTAATGTGTGTTCTGTTTCTGGGTGTGCAAGATCCTCTGGAATAGGAAATGGCAACCCACTCCATTATTCTTGCCTGGAAAATTCCATGGACAGAGGAGCCTGGTGGGCTATAGTCCATGGAGTTGCAAAGAGTTAGACACAATGGAGTGACTGAGCATGCACACATTATACAGAGTGTTTTCCAAACAAAGCAAATCATAATTATTTAAGGTATAAGGAACATTTTTGTAATTTACTACATCACAATGAAAGAAAAGAATAACTGGAAACACAGAAAACCATATGTTTTGTATTTTGGACTTAAAAATGTAATTGAACAGTTTAAAATATACAGTTTGAAACCATGTTCATAGTTACAAGAGACTTTCACAGATCTTTGGTTACTTTGATTCCTAAAAGTAAGACCCTGATTTTCCAGTCTTAGCATGGTCATGTCCTAGTTAAGATACTGTGCTTAACTTAAATGATATCACTGAATTTTAGTCTTCCTCTTAGTAAAATTGCCCTATGTCTGGGGCTCAACTTTGGGTCATTTTAATAGGAGTTAGAAACGTTGTGGAGTACCTCTGGATGTATGGAACCATTTCTGATACATGTTGAGAAGGGCAAAAAAATCTATAAAATACTGTTGAGAGGAGAACCTTGGACTTGATATTTTTATGTGAGCCATACTTCCTCCCTATAATTTCATTTAAGCTATGGGAGCAGAGAAGTATAAAATCTCTAATAATGTAATGAAATATCATGGAACTTCATAGATTGCATAACTTATTTCTTAAGTGAAAAAAGCATCTCAAAACCTCTATATTATTTAATACAAATTGAAATTCAGAGAGAGAGAGAGAGTATAAAGAGTGTGAAATGTTTAAAAATCCATCAGGAATGAATTAGTAGTAAAGAGCTCCTAGAACATCATGCTCATCCTGAATGTCATCTCAGTGTGCATTTTAATAAAATGCCCTGATTCATGGCATTATAAGTATTTTGGCAAAAACTTCTTTTAAGAGATCTGCATATATCTCTTCTATTATTTAAAGAGATATCACTTCCACTTCAACTAGAGGAAGAAATATTAAGCATGTAGTACAGCTTAATTAGTGTATACTTTATTTATTTTTATTTTCATTTGAAAACCACAGTGGAAAACCAGGAATGCAAAAGTATGATTGAATTTATACTGATATGTAACACCAATAAAATCTAAGATATTATTTTCTTACTAGATATTTTTTGTTTTGGTAAAACATCATGAAGGAAAAATGGGTTCAATCCCTGGATTGAGAAGATCCCCTGGAGGAGTGAACGGAAACCCACTCCAGAATTTTTACCTGGAGAATCCCATGGACAGAGGAGCCTGGCCGACTCTAGTCCAAAGGGTCACAAAGAATCTGACACAACTGAGCACAGACACAACTCATGTAGCACTTATTTTACATAAAATTTATATAATTTTTACACAAATGTTGTCATAAATCATAAAAAGATCATTTAGACAACAATGACAACACCATTATCTTTCACCTAAGAAGGCCACACGGTTAGTACTTTGGCACTTTCAGTTATGATGATCGTGCTGAGATGGAAATATCAGAAGATTCTTCAGTTTATTCAGAAATCAATGTATTTCCTTACAAGGTGTATATATTGCTTCTCATCCTTCTTAGATGTAGAATTTTTTGTTTCAATAATATAGCTAGACTTTATCTTCCAAAATAAGCTCTAATGGTCTTCCTAAAATATATTCCTGTAAAGACATCTACACATAGTGATGTTTTTGTAAGATTTTACATGTCAAGACATCTTAATATATCACTATTTAGATGATACACTTATATTTCTTTTAAAAATCTTCTCTGAGTATAAAATTACCTTTCAATTTTCTGAGATCTTATCTACTATAAATTCTCTCTACTACAACATTTATTTGAACTTTAAATATTTCTGTCCATAAGAAACATTTTTTAAAAATCAAAGAAAAATTTTAAAATAATTCATAAGACATGAATGATTTCTTCTTTCAGCTTACTGAGCTCATCCTTCCTTGATGGAAAAATCCTGAACTTAAGAAGTAAAAGAAATAAGTTTTATAACTTAAATATTGCTTTCTAAGTGTCATTTTATTTTCCTTAGGAAAAAATGTTTTTATAGTAAAAATTAAACAAAAATAAATAGACTCTGGGAGTTTTTTCTAAAGAATCTTGTTATACATTTGTAGAATAGCATATGTATTGTAGAATAATATATGCTTCCTTGTAGATGCATTTCAAATAGATTAATCATTTAGAGTCATTTACAGGTAAATAAACAATCAGCATGATTTATAAGAGGCCTCTTTTCCTAGGATGGCTGGCTATCTCTAACTTGTAATAAGTAAAACAAATGAAACAATACATTAAAACCTACTGATAAGTGACTTGGAAGCTCTGATCATTTTAAAAGCTTGAAAAAGTAGTAGAACTAGTTTGGAGCTTGCCATAGTATTATTTATTTGCTGAAGTTGGTTCTGGATAATTGTTTTGAAATACGTGATGCATTTGAATACTTACACTAAGCATGCATTGCTATTTAACAAATTAAAAAGCCTACTAAAAGTTTATATGTTTCTCCTCCTCTCCATTTCACCCATCCTTTATTCTCCTACAGTCATGTGAATTTCAGACCTCACAGGTCTCTCCCTCTCTAAACTCATCAGAGCTCACTTTGTTCTTGTGACTATATAAGTGGTGGTTCATTAACTTCCTGAAACATGCCAAAATCACCACTCCCCATTTCCTTTGTCTTCACTGCTGTCTCTGCTTCTGTACCCTTAACTGTCATCTCTGTCCACCTTTGCATGGATGGCTCCTTCTTGGCACTTCAGTTTCATCTTATATATTATAAATTGAAAGAATATTTTCAAGAGCCTCTCCTGGCAATTTCATGGTTAAGAGTCCATGATTCCAATGCAGGGGAGGGGATAAACTTTCCTGTCCATCTAAGCAAATAGCTAATCACTCCTATAAGAGCCAATAGCCTGATGTATTTCTACTTAGCTCAAATATTGTGTTGTTTAATTTTTCTTAACCTCTTCCACTAGGAAGACCCATGAGAATAAAGGCATCATTTGACAGGTTGAATGGTATTCTCCAGTATGTACAAAACCAACTGGCACTTGAGAGGATGTTTATTCAAAGTTGAAAGAATGTTTGTTGAAAGAATGAAAGTTGGGGGGTGGGGGTGGAAATGAATAAATAGAATGGTTTGCCTGTCACATTGCAGATATAAAAACATAATCATAACTGTTCATGAGAATTTTGAGAAAAACACGCCTTTTAGGTAAAATCTAAACTGGAAGAAGCTGCTTGAAGAGCATTCTTTAACACCTACCAAAACAAAGTATGTCTCTTTCCTGATGGCTCAGCAGGTAAAGAATCCACTTGCAATGCAAGAGATTCAAGAGATGAAGGTTTGATCCTTGGGTCAGAAAGCTCCTCTGAAGGAGGAGAATGACATATTCTTGCCTTAAAAACCCCATGAACAGAGGAGCCTGGCAGGCTACAGTCTGTGGGGTCGCAAAGATTCAGATGTGACTGAACAAATCATGCATACCCAAAACAAAATATGCAATTATATTTGTGCCTTGTAGTGCATCTATGGAAAACACTTTAAAGAAGACATTCATTTTTACTAATTTTTATATTAGTAACCAAAATGTATAGAAAATAATATAGCCATTAATGAGAAGCCATGATTCAACATAGTTTAGCAGTTCTTTGATTAAGACACAGTTCTGGCATGTGGGCTATATATATCAGGGAATAAAAGTTTCTGCCTTTATGATGTGAAATGAAAATATCTCTTGCCATATTAATAAAGAAAAAGTATTACAACCATCAACAATTTCTGGGCTCCAAATGTAAATGAGGGTTCCCAAATCTGTGATCCGAAAGGTGCTGCCACCCTCCATGATGATTGCTGAGGAGTTGGAGGAATGCAAAAAGCAAAGAGAAGAAACAGGATTGGCCCCAGAGACCTGAGGTGCGTATGAGAGGAATGAATTTAGTGAGCCCAGAGGCTTGCATCTTCTGAAAATACAGTGTTAAATTCCTTAACTTGATACCTGATTTTTGATGTTCAGACTGCCTGCTCCCATTGTTGCAAACATGTATGTAGCCTGACTTCCCCTCCTGCCTCCTTTAAGCAGTTTTCTCAGAGCTACTGAGATGCTGTCTCCTGGGCTTAGAGTCCTAAATGTTCCCATTAAATAATTCTCTACTTCTGGTTGTGACTACATATGACTATATGTTTTAGTTGAAAGTTTGGCGACCACAAGGGGACCCAGAACAGATTTTTCTCCTCTGCCTAAACTCTATCAAAGACCATAACCATGGTACCAGGAGAGGCCCCTTGTGCCCACCCACTTCCTCCGGAGTTCAGGATGGATTTGAGTAAATCTCTCCTGGTCCGAAGATCTCCCATACTGGTTGCTGCTGCTGCTAAGTCACTTCAGTCGTGTCCGACTCTGTGCGACCCCATAGATGGCAGCCCGCCAGGCTCCTCTGTCCCTGGGATTCTCCAGGCAAGAATACTGGAGCGGGTTTCCATTTCCTTCTCCAGCATGCATGCATGCTAAGTCGCTTCAGTTGTGTCACACTCTGTTCTACCTCAAGGACAGCAGCCCACTGGGTTCCTCTATCCACAGAATTTTCTAGGCAAGAGTACTGGAGTGGGTTGCCATTTCCTTCTCCACACTGGTTGAGATTCTGAATTTTTATTTGATGGGATATAGCAGGTACATAACCCCTCAGTAATCTCCTGGGGGCAGGGGCAGTGGGAAGACACCAGGAAATACCCACCAGTGTGGGGCTCAGTCAGAAGATACCAAGGGAATTCCTACCTGGTTGAAAGACTTTGGGAGAGAGAGGGAGTCCATTAAAGACATCCAGGATTTGGCTGAAAGATATCAAGAGAACACGCAAACATGGAAAGGCACTGGTAGGGGCAGGCTCAGTTTTAGTAAGAAATACCTGGGGTTCAGTTGAAAGATATCCAGGTGGTTCTGGTATAGAAAGACACAAGGAACAGAGCTCATATTTGTAATTACCTAGTTAACTGGAGAAATTAAATCTTGCCCTAATTATTGGGGAGGGGGGCCTCTTAAAAACACACACAATTAAAAATTAAAAGCTGGCTTAGTAAAGCCTTAAGCAAGGCCTTCTATGGGGAAACTCAGATTTCTCTGTGTCTTTGAGATGTAAACGTCCTATCTGATCTTCCTATCTGCATTAGGACTGTGAGAGGCCCTTTTGTGTTCTTAATCACTTGTATCTCTGTGAAGATATGATTTATTGGTGGCCAAATGATGGATCCTTTGAAAATTAGAGAAACTAACAAATTATTAAATCTAAAGCGCTCTCATTGTAAACAACTGTTTTGTTGCTACCTATAAAACAAAAATCAAATTAACCTAAGAATTTATTTATTTATTTATTTTTGAATGAAGAAAGCTGGTTTAGGAAGCTACATTGAGACCTTCTTCTCAATGGGCCTTGTCATTGTTCAGTCATCAAGTCCTGTCCCACTCTTGGTGACCCTATGGACTGCAGCCTGCCAGGCTTCCCTGTCCCTCACCATCTCCCAGAGTTTGCCCAAGTTCATGTCCATTAAATTGGTGATGCCATCCAACCTTCTCTTTGTTGTCCTTCTTCTTCTGCCTTCAATCTCTCCCAGCAGGAAACATAAACTCCTACTCTTCCCCAACGTTAAAAGCTAAATGAATCTCTTCTGTTTATCCCAGTTTTAAGTTATATTTTTAAGAGGCTAGAAAACTTTACACAGATATATCTGACTAGTTATTTTGGGAGAGTTAGGCTAAAGGGCCTGACTTTCTCAGCTCTACCTGACTCTGGGAATCCCAGAATCTTTTATATAAAAGTAGGTAAAATAGGGAACAAAAAGAAAAAAAGCTTCTAAAGTCTCCCCTAAGACCAAAGCTTGTTGATTGTATCCTTATTAGAGCTAAAGTTACAGGTATTAAAGTTGGTGGAATCTAGATAAAGGTATATGAATTGTATATTTAAATGAGCTTTATATAAGGTGGTTACAGCTTTTATATAACTATATTGTGGGATAAACAAGACATTCAGACTGCCATAAAGGAAATATTAACTAAACATACTGAAGAAACCAATAGTTACCTGAGTCATACAAAATAGTAAACTGGGAACTAATAATATGCAATGGTTAATAAAATAAAAAAGAGTAATTTTACTTTGGTTTAAATTTATAAACTCAGAAAGTTCTTTGTTAAATGCCTTACACAAAGCTTTGAAGATGTGATAAATTCAAACTCTAAAGTTATAAAACATAGAACTTTGTAAATTACATTTCAGTTTGATAAAAATCTTGCCACTGATTTTAGTAACTTTAGGCAAAAAAAAAAAAATCTTAAAAAACTAAGCAATTGCAAATGTCTGAACCAGAATATGAATACAGGCTGCAAGGACCCAGACTCAAACCAATTAAGCAGGCAAGACCAAGGGGGAAAAAAGTGGCAGTTTTAAATCTAAACTGCTGAGAATGTTCCTACAGCCAAATCTTATAGAGAGTAAACCTTAATCATCTGAGCAAGCAATATTAAGGTATTCTAACTGCTAATTTTGTTTATGTCTATGTACACATTATTCATATGAGGACTCTACTTCTAAAGGTATTATTAGAATTGGATTTATAAAGAGCTCTACTTAATTTTGCTACTGAGTCCAAGTTTGCTCTGCTCACTGCACAATAAGCCAATGAATCTGAGAGATGAGGTGTTGAGGCAAGGGAAAGACTTTGATCAGGGAGCCAGCAGACCAGGAAGATGGCAGACTAGCACCTCAAAATAGCCATCTTATTGGGAGTCTGGAGGCCAGGTTCTTTTATTGATTAGACATGAGGGGAGGTGAGGAAGCAAACGGAAAAGGTCATTAATCTTGCAAACATCTCCTACCAGGGCAAGCCTCAGGCCGGGGATATGTTAATTTCTTCCTTCCTGCCATCCACAGGTGGACAGGGTTCTGAACAAAGACACTTTAGTTTAACAGTCAGTCAAAGGGGCAGGATTCTCTGAGGCAACCCATTCTGTATGATTATAATAACAAAGCAACAGAAAGCAAATCAAAGAAACACTTCCAACATGGAGTTAGAATTGGCTTCCTCCCTGCAACAATTTTAATAAAAAGTGCTCACATTTAAAGAAAACTGACCAAGATGACTTTTAGATTCTCATAAACTGGAAAATATTCAATATTAAGTTGACACCTGATATTAATGTTTAATTTTGTAGATCTAAATTAGCATGGATGTCATTAAGTGTCATCAAAATAAAGTATACTCTATTATACCTAGGTTAATAAATAAGAACTTACTTATCTCTTGCAAGAAAATAACTCTAAATGATAAAACTTTAAGGTAAATGTAAATTAGATAAGGACTTTGGGTAAAAGGTTTAAGGTAATCATATTTTAGAAATATCTACTTAAAATGACATTCCCAAATGTTTGGTAACTTAAGATTCTAAAGCTGTGCCAATTTAAGTTAAGTGATGAAAGCTTACTTAGTTAGAAGATACTGAGATATCAATTACTAAATTAAATAATTAAAAGTATTTTAGAATATTAATGAAAGTATTTGGTATCAACTAAGATGTTCTCTATAAGAAAACTAAAGTTTAAAAAATTATCACTTGTATTTAAGCACACTAATTTATAAAATGCCAATGTAAACACAGTGCATAATTCCTTCTTCTTAGTTTTACTAAATTGAAGGTTACGAGTTGAGGATTCTAATTCAAACATATAATTAAAGCTATTAAAAACAATACAGTAACTTTTCAGAATACAGTAGGAAATTAAATGTATGTTTGCAGGAAAGAAGATATGAGAAATGAAATTACATTTTAGTAACAAAAATAAGCTAGTTAATTGTATTTAGATGAAACATGAAAGGCAGACTGGATACAAAAAGTGGTGAAAGACTATGAAGAGGAACCCTGAGGAAGAAGTTTTATACATAATCAGTATTAACTAAATTTAGATTTAAGTTAACTTAGTAAATGGACTTTAATAAGTGAGCTAATGCAAGACTGGATATTTTATTTCTCTCAGTTATAGGTACTCCTTTTGATAAGATTGTGTGGGTTTCTGTGCCCTTAAATGATCTATATTTACTTTCTTGGTGAATTTGGTTAAGTGACTAGGTATTATTTCAATGACCTATAAGCCTGTGTTTTAAAATCTTTTTGATATTTCCAACAAACTTCTCAAATATCAAAATATAACTAAGCTTTTTAGTCTCCAGCTGACTCTAAGATGGATGCTTTGAAGAAACATCTCTGAGGAATCTCAGAGATAAATGTTAAGCTAAGCTTATTTGGTATTTTTTATTCAAAAACATTGTCCAGTGATTGAAAGTAACCTTTAGTTTGTAATATATAGATAAATATCATTAATACAGATATTCCAAAATTTATATGGAATCCCTAACACCTGACATGTGCTGATATAATATTAGCAGTCATAATTCTAGTAATTATACTAAAATGTTATATATTGCAGAAATATCCAAGTTTCCTAACTTCATTATATTCAAATCTTTAACCTTGCAGAAGGGCCAGACACAATCGGTAAGGAAGCTGCTTTTACAAAGGGTGATTCTCATATGGGGACTTTCCTCTGAACTACATGGTGACAAAGGGACCCATTTTACTGGACAAATTGTTAATGAAACTTGTAAAATTTGGCTGATTATGCAGCATTTCCAGTTTACCCATCACCCCCAGTCTTCTGGGTTAGTGGAAAGGAAAAATGGAACAGTTAAAACTCAGTTGGCTAAAATTATGCCTGCTTATTCCTTCTCTTGCCCTAAGGCCCTTCCACTGGTTTTCCTCAACCTCATATCCACTCCTTTGACAAACATAGTTTGTCTCCCTTTGAGATTATTACAGGGGGACCAATGAGATTGGATGAAAGACTGTATGATACTAGATTACTTAAGGGAGATATATCATATTATTGGAAGAGTTTAATCAAGTTATTGATGTCATTTTAAATGTTTTTCTGAAGCTTATTACACAAATGCATCATCAAATTAAGATCAGATGTCCCATGATTTACAACCATGAGATTATGTATATTGAAAAAGACATCATTGAAAGGACTTCCTCCAAGCTAAATGGAAGGGCTCTTATCAGGTTCTTTTAACTAGTACATGTGCAGCAAAACTGAAGGAAATTGACTCATGGATTCATATTTCCCACCTAAAAAGGGCTTCTGCATCAGACTGGTCTGTAGAGAATACTGCTGACATCAAACTCACCTTAAAGCAACTCTCAGATAATAAGGAAACAGAAATGTAGGGATGAGGAAAAGATGACTTCAGGAGTAGATAGCTGTCCCAAAATGTTGGACCAGACCCTTATGATTGGTCATAAGTTTTCTTCTTAGTTTCTTGGACACATGAATCAATGTTTTTCTATCATGGGCACTATTTTATGCAAATTTTAAAAATCAATCAAGTTATTTGGTTTGTGGCTAGTTACCTCCATCCAGTACTTCTGGTTTACCTTGATGGGTTTCTTCCCTCCAAGACTCTGACTGGATGGCTCTTAGAACATATATTTTGGATAAAAAAGAATTACAGCCCTGTCTGGGCTACTACTGATATCACTAGATGGGATCTTCTTGCTTGGTCAATCAAACATACTTATTTTGACCCTGGCCATATATATGAAGTGCCCCTTAAGATTACTCAAGCTCAATAAGAGCAACAGGCTAAATTCCAGTCCAAACACAAACAAACCAAAAAAAAGTAAACTCTAGACTATTAAGAGGGATGCTTCCTCAGTTATGGGATGGATTTATGTAACTAACACCAGGCTATGGTCATCTAAGCCTAAAAACCCAGCCCTCACCCCTCCCCTCCAGCCCCCGAAGCTGGAAACAATTAAACCATACCAAAGAAATTCAACCCAATAGCACTAGAAAATTAGTCTGGTTGTCTTATGAAAACTGCCAAAGTATGATTTCTCTTAAAGACAGTGATTGATATAGAATAGATTGGGTCAGAAGGCCAGAAATAAGCTGACTGGCACCTAACAGGGCTCAATGGCTTTGTGAGTCTGATCTCTGACCCTGACTTCCACCAGGCTAGTTAGAAGGTATACTTTAGTATTCCCTTGAGTTCAAGACCACTGACATACAGATTTAGATGGGACTCCAACAAATTTGCCATCAATATGAGTCCAATGAGCCAAGAGCTCTGTATTTCACTGGTATGGTCATTTAGCAAATATTTCTGTGCCTTCAATAGGATTGGAAAATGTTATTTCTCATATTGAAGCCTTAGCAAAATTCACTCAAAAGGCATTAAATTATAGCAACCAGGCTATTTGCCTACTAAATTCTGAGGTCCCTATGATGAGAAAAAGGTGTCTTACAAAATAATATGGCCCTTGATATTCTTATAGCATTTCAAGGGGGCACCTGTGCTAGCATTCAAACTGAACATTGTGTTTACACATCAGATGAATCATCTAATGGCTGATGTTTTATAACAATGGTTTGGTTCTAAAAACTCATGGCTTAAGTCCCTGTTTGTAACTTTAATCACATTATTAGCTATATGGCTTGTAATCTATTTATTTTATAAGATTGGTGTCTTTTGTATTATGTAATATATAACCAAAAATAGATCATTTTAATAGCATAGAATAATTATAATGGTGATTCTAGGTATGGGAAGAGGCAACAAGAGAAATATCTCCTGGATCCTATTAGGTTAGAAGATAGAGGATCTAGAGACTCTTTTATTATTTATCAATGAGTCTAATCTGGAAATTAACACATGACCTGACATATCAGTGAGGACCTTCACCTGATCTGGGATAAGCCTCTTAGCTCCATGGGACCAAAATAATAATCATCATAATAATAATAATAATAGCCATGTTAGGTAGTTAAAATAGGAAAAATGATCGGTTGTGGCAAAAAGACAAGGAAGGGAAAAACCCACAAAATTAGAACAAAGGAAGATCTGAAGACCAGAGTGAGGACCTCAGGTAAAACAAACAGAACTGCTGGCTACCCCAATTTACATAAGGCAGGCCCAGGGGAAGGATAAAAACATAAAAAGAAGAGCCAAAATTGGGATAGGAGCCTCTCTTCTCTTCACATCTTTTGGATCAGCATGCCCTCATGCCTCAAGGATGTGTTTTCCTTTACTTTCTAAATAAAACTGAGCTGTAACACAAAGCTGTAACACTGGTTCATTCAAGGGCTGTAACACTGGTCTGTCATTTCAAATTTTTGTTGTAATGAGACAGAACAAAGGAAATTACACACTCCCTCAAAAGTTTTATAATGTTTTATGAGTAAATTTAATATGCTGAAAATAAAATTTTCAAAAAAAATTTACAAAAATTGTGGAAAAAAGGATTCTTCACCCTTAAATTTGAGATTTTGCAATATTTTTAGGAAAACTTTATGAACACAGAACCACTATTAGGTAGTGAAGAGGAACTAAAGAGCCTGTCGATGAAACTGAAAGGGGATAGTGGAAAATCTGGCTAAAAACTCAACATTTAAAAAACTAAGATCATTGCCTTCAGTCCCATGACTTCATGGCAAATCGATTGGGAAACAATGGAAACAGTAACAGACTTTGTTTTCTTGGGCTCCACAATTGCTGCAGATGATGACTGCAGCCATGAAATCAAAAGATGCCTGCTCCTTGGAAGAAAAGCTGTGACTAACCTAGACAGCATATTAAAAAATAGAGACATTACTTTGCCAACAAATTTCCATCTAGTCAAAGCTATGGTTTTTCCAGTAGTCATGTATGGATGTAAGTGTTGGACCATAAAGAAAGCTGAGCATCAAAGAATTAATGCTTTTGAACTGTGGTGTAGGAGAAGACTCTTAAGAGTCCTTTGAACTGCAAGGAGATTCAACCAGTCAATCCTAAAGGAAATCAACCTTGAATATTCACTGGAAGGACTGATGATGAGGTTGAAGCTCCAATACTTTGGCCACCTGATGCAAAAGAATGGGCTCATTGGAAGAGATCCTGATGCTGGAAAGATTGAAAGCGGGAAGAGAAGGGGATGCCAGAAGCTGATATGGCTGGATGTCATCAATGACTTGATGGACATGAGTTTGAAGCAAGCTCTGGGAGTTGGTGATGGACAGGGGCACCTGCAGTCCATGGGTTGCAAAGTGTCAGACACAACTGAATGACTGAACTGAACTGAACTGATTAGGTAGTTCTTGGTAAAAATATTCAAACTGAAATGATAAATGAAGTGATGTTGCTCAGTCATGTCCGACTCTTTGTGACCCTATGGACTGTAGCCTACCAGGCTCCACCGTCCATGGGATTTTTTCAGGCAAGAGTACTGGAGTGGGTTGCCAGTTCCTTCTCCAGTGGATCTTCCCAACCAAGGGATTCAGCCCAGGGATTGAACCCGGGTCCTCCGCATTGCGGGCAGACACTTTACTGTCCAAGCCACCAGGGAAGGGTCTGCTACTATTGCATAGCCAGGACAACTGGAAAAGAGATTGTTACAAATTTAAGTGCTTCAGGCACCTTCAGCCCTCTAACAAGCCTTTCAACATCCTCCCAATTCTCCCTGATGGGGCTCTGAGGAACTACAGGGATACTTCCTAATCTTCTCTCTTAACTTTTGTGGAGAACATTTCTCTAGATTAGGGACTGATTTCTTCCAGTCCTAACAGACCTCAGAGCCACACACTCAGTGCTTAAAGATAAAAAAAAAAAAAAAAAAAAAAAGACTGTTCACAGGAGGATGAAGACTAAGATACTAGACTGAGACCACTTTCAATTCAGTACAGAGTACCAAGAGACAGGGGACTCTGAAGAAACAGAAATTAAAGAATTCTGAACACGCTGGATATAAAATAAAGTCACCTTGAATTATTTCTGCTAACTGGGCTTTGCCAACATGACACATTTCTAAACTTTGTAAAAGATGGCAGCTATGATTCATCCACATAAGTTGAATCACCCCACAGATATTGTAGATGCTTAGTACAAAATTAGCATGTTGCTGAGACATTTATCAAAATAAGTTTAAATTCAGAAGTTTTGTATTCCTGACAACTTCTAGCCATTGACTGTCCTACTGATGAGCCTGAAAAGTTTCTCTTTCTCTGATACTGTTGCATTTCTGCTCTGATCTTTTGCAATATTTATAGATATTTTAGTAACATTATTTCATCTGGGATGGCTGCTTAGGGAGCAGATGATTGAGTAGTAGGGCATTTTCCTAAAACATAAACATATTGGAAAGACATAGTATTGATAGTTCCTTTCCTTATTTCTGATCTCTATAAATTGAGATATATCAGAGCTGCAACATTTGACCAGTTCAATTGTTCTAAGATCAAATAGTTACAGTGTCTTTGTTAGTCACCTATGCCTTGACCAGAAAATGAAGTTGGGAAGGGTGATTCTTTAGATGTTGTTATAACTCAAGAACTCTAGAATTTGACCTTTACCTCAAAATGGCAAGATAAGTTGATTTTGAATTTTAATTTATTTCAAGAGGGCAGAATAGTATAATTCATTTTGGTGAGGCAATGTAGCTTGTGAAAGAACCAAATTCTTGATCTATGGCTTGGACTCAAACTTAGGACCCACTATTTGCTAGTTGTGTAACCTTTGGATAAGGCACTGAAGTGTTAGTTGCTCAGTCGTGTCTGACTCTTTACAACCCCATGAACTGTAGCCCACCAGCCTTCTTATCCATGGAATTATCCAGGAAAGAATACTGGAGTGGGTAGCCATTCCCTTCTCGAGGGAACCTTCCTGAGCCAAGGATTTAACTCAAGTTCTCTGCATTGCAGGCAGATTCTTTACCATCTGAGTCACCAGGATATATAACCATTATGCAAAACTGAGATATGTTTGGGGCCAAACTCAAGGCATTTTTTGGTGAAAATTAAATTAGATAATGTTTATAAAATAGCTGTGAAAAGAAATGAAGCAAAAAGCAAGGGAGAAAAGGAAAGATATTCACATTAAAATACAGAGTTCCAAAGAACAGCAATGAGAACTAAGAAAGCCTTCCTCAGTAATCAATGCAAAGAAACAGAGGAAAACAATAGAATGGAAAAGACTAGAGATCTCTTTAAGAAAATTAGAGACACCAAGGGAACAGTTCATGTAAAGATGGGCTCAATAAAGGACAGAAATGGAATGGGCCTAATAGAAGCTGAAGACATTAAGAAGAGTAGGCAAGAATACACAGAAGAACTGTACAAATAAGATCTTAATGAAATCCAGATAATTGCAATGGTATAATCACTCACCTAGAGCCAGACATTCTGGAATGTGAAGTCAAGTGGGCCTTAGGAAATATTATTATAAACAAAGCTAGTGTAGGTAATGGGATTCCAGGTGAGCAATTTCAAATCCTAAAAGATGATACTGTGAAAGTACTGCACTCAATATGCCAGCATATTTGGAAAACACAAAAGTGATCACAGGACAGGAAAAGATCTGTTTTCATTCCAATCCCAAAGAGAGGCAATGCCAAAAAATGCTCAAACTACCACACAACTGCACTCATCTCACATACCAGTAAACTAATGCTCAGAATTCTCCAAGCCAGGCTTCAACAGTAAGTGAACCATGAACATCCAGATGTTCAAGCTGGATTTAGAAAAGGCAGAGGAACCAGAGATCAAATTGCCAACATCTGTTGAATCACCAAAAAAGCAAGAGGGTTCCAGAAAAACATATATCTCTGCTTTATTGACTATGCCAGAGCCTTTGACTGTTTGGATGACAACAAATTGTGGAAAATTCTGAAAGAGATGGGAATACCAGACCACCTGACCTGCCTCTTGAGAAACCTGTATGCAGGTTATGAAGCAACAGTTAAAACTGACATGGAACAACAGACTGGTTCCAAATAGGAAAAGGAGTACATCAAGGCTGTATATTGTCACCCTGCTTGTTTAACTTATATGCAAAGTACATCACGAGAAATGCTGGGCTGGAAGAAGCACAAGCTAGAATCAAGGCTGCCAGGAGAAATATCAATAACCTCAGATATGCAGATGACACCACACTTATGGCAGAAAGTGAAGAAGAACTAAAGAGCCTCTTGATGAAAGTGAAATAGGAGAGTGAAAAAGTTGGCTTAAAACTCAGCATTCAGAAAACTAAGATCATGGCATCTGGTCCCATCACTTCATGGAAAATAGATGGTGAAACAATGGAAACAGTGGCCATGAAATCAAAAGACACTTGTTCTTTGGAAGAACAGTGATGACCAATCTAGACAGCACATTAAAAAAGCAGAGACATTACATTGCCAATAAAGTTATGTCTAGTCAAAACTATGGTTTTTCCAGTAGTCATGTATGGTTGTGAGAGTTGGACTATAAAGAAATCTGAGCACTGAAGAATTGATTCTTTTGAACTGTGGTGTTGGAGAAGACTCTTGATAGTCCCTTGGGCTTCAAGGAGATCATATCAGTCAATCTGAAAGGAAATCAATTCTAAATACTCATTGGAAGGACTGATGATGAGGCTGAAACTCCAATACTTTGGCCAGCTTATGTGAAGAAGTGACGTGTTGGAAAAGACCCTGATACTGGGAAAGATTGAAGGAGGGAGGAGAAGGGGATGACAGAGGATGAGATGGTTGGATGGCATCAGCAACTCAAAGTACCTGAGTTTGAGTAAACCCTGGTTATAGGTGATGGACAAGGAGGCCTGGCGTGCTGTGCTGCAGTACATGGGGTCACAAAGAGTCAGACATGACTGAGTGACTGAACTGAATAGGACTGAACTTGAAGGGAGTCTTCATGTGTTAAAAATTTTAAAGTTGACATGTGCTTATTTTTAGGACTTTGGAGTATTAAATTCTTAGTGGATTTAACATTTAATTTTTCTCTGGTATTAACAAAAAAGGGATTTATTAATTCAACCAGGATCAGTTTAAATTATCCATTCAGTATAAATTTGAATATATTTAGTACAAGTTTAAAAGTATGCAAGATGCATTAACAAATAGAGATTAACTGTGACTTAATGAACTTCCCACTCTCCTATTATAAAGAATAACATGTCTATATAATTTAAAGGTCTTACCTGTTGTTTCAGAAGATGAAGAATCTTCCTGCATTGATGGAGACCTGGGTTTGATCCCTGGGTTGGGAATATCCCCTAGAGGAGGGCATGTCTTTCCACTGCAGTATTCTTGACTGGAGAATCCCCATGGATAGGGGAGCCTGGCAAGCTACAGTCCATGGGGTTGCAGAGTTGGACATGT
Organism: Odocoileus virginianus; assembly: GCF_023699985.2. Lineage (NCBI taxonomy): Eukaryota > Metazoa > Chordata > Mammalia > Artiodactyla > Cervidae > Odocoileus > Odocoileus virginianus. The sequence goes on along the minus strand of NC_069685.1, from coordinate 35,331,734 downwards.
CTGAGCGACTAAGCACTTAAATGAAAACATATTTAGTTGTTGAAGTTGCTCACATCTCTAAAGTTTCAATCTCTATTCCTTTGAAATTAAAAAAAAAAACTATACTTAGAATTTTTTGATTGTTCAGCATCTTTCTCTAATAGCAATTTTTCTTCTAACCTCTCTATTCTCCAATGCACATTCAGTTCAGTGCAGTTACTCAGTCTTGTCCAGCTCTTTGCGACCCCATGAATGATGGCCTCCCTGTCCATCACCAACTCCTGGAGTTTACTCAAACTCATGTCCATTGATTTGCTGATGCCATCCAGCCAGCTCATCCTCTGTTGTCCCCTTTTCCTCCTGCTCCCAATCCCTCCCAGCATCAAGGTCCTTTCCAATGAGTCAACTCTTGGCATGAGGTGTCCAAAGTATCAGAGTTTCAGCATCAGTCCTCCCAATGAACACTCAGGACTGATCTACTTTAGGATGGACTGGTTGGATCTCCTTGCAGTCCAAGGGACTCTCAAGAGTCTTCTCCAACACCACAGTTTAAAAGCATCAAATTTTCAGCACTCAGCTTTCTTCACAGTCCAACTCTCACATCCATACATGACCACTGGAAAAGCCATAGCCTTCACTAGATGGACCTTTGTTGGCAAAGTAATGTCTCTGCTTTTTAATATGCTGTCTAGTTTGGTCATAACTTTCCTTCCAAGGACTAAGCGTCTTTTAATTTCATGGCTGCAATCACCATCTGCAGTGATTTTGGAGCCACCTCCCCCCCAAAAGAAAAAAGCCTGACACTGTTTCCCCATCTATTTCCCATGAAGTGATGGGACCAGATGCCATAATCTTAGTTTTCTGAATACTGAGTTTTAAGCCAACTTTTTCCCTCCCCTATTTCAATTTCATCAAGAGGCTTTTTACTTCCCCTTCACTTTCTGCATTAAGGATGGTGTCATCTGCATATCTGATGCTATTGATATTTCTCCCAGCAATCTTGATTCCAGCTTGTGATTCTTCCAGCCCAGCGTTTCTCATGATGTACAATGCATATAAGTTAAACAAGCAGGGTGACAATATACAGCCTTGACGTACTCCTTTTCCTATTTGGAACCAGTCTGTTGTTCCATGTCAGTTCTAACTGTTGCTTTCCTGACCTGCATACAGCAGGTCAGATGGTCTTTTATTCCCATCTCTTTCAGAATTTTCCACAGTTTGTTGTCATCCACACAGTCAAAGGCTTGGGTATAGTCAATAAAGCAGAAATAGATATTTTTCTGGAGCCCTCTTGCTTTTTTGGTGATCCAACAGATGTTGGCAATTTGATCTCTGGTTCCTAGGCCTTTCTAAATCCAGCTTGAACATCTGGAAGTTCATGGTTCACGTATTGCTGAAGCTGAGCTTGGAGAATTCTGAGCATTAGTTTACTAACATGTAAGATGAATGCAATTGTGTGGTAGTTTGACCATCCTTTTGGATTGCCTTTCTTTGGGATTGAAATGAAAACTGGCCTTTTCCAGTCCTGTGTTATATAGTTTTGCAGTTGTTTCACTCTTTACAAATGGTTTGTTCTTTTTTGTTTGTTTTACTTTTTAAAATTCACATTTCAGTTTCGGAAGTTTCTTTTGAAAAGTCTTTAAACTCAGTGATTCTTTTCTCAGCCTTGTCAAACCTACTGATGAATCTACCAAAGAATTCTAAAATTCTATTATAGTGGTTTTAAAAATATATATATTATTTCTAGCATTTCTTTTTGCTTCCTTCTTAGAGTTGTTGTCTCTGTGCTTATATTACCCATAATCTTACATATTACCCATGTTCTTACATATTACCTATTTTTTCCATTGGTTACCAACTTCCATTTCACTTCCCCACCCCACCCCCATTGGGGACTTTACCACATTATTTATAATTACATTCTCAGGCTGATAATCTAACATCTCTGCCATTTCTATATCTGTTTCTGATGCTTGCTTTTTCACCTCACAGTGTTTTTCTTGTCTTTTAGCATGACTTGAATTTTTCATTGAATGTCACACAGATTTTATTGGGTAATAGGAAATGAGGTATATATAAGTCATTAGTGCTACATTTTTCATTAACATGGATAGGAGCTGAACTCTGTTTAAAGTTTGCAAAGTTGCAAATACAAGAGGTTTCAAAGCATATCAATTGCCTTTGTTTTTGACTCCCATTCTGTGTTTAGGCTTTTCTAACTGCTTCTCTTCAGAGAGTCCATGGCTTGTAGTTCTCAGCTGTAACACTGAGAACTGTAGGACTCTTGGCACAGAACAATTTTGTCCAAACTTCTGCTCTGAGAGACAACCAAACTCTACCTTGGCTTAGAATCATAAAGCTGTGTACTTAAAATGACCTAAGTTCCTACTAGAATGTTTCCTGACAAAGTTCAAAGGTGTTGGGTTAATTTACTCTCTGTTCTAGCCAACGTCTGAAAGGCTGCTAGCCTCCCTTTCTTACAAAATTCATTAGAAATGTCTTACAACTGTGAATATGCAATTTTTAGAAGTATCTTTCTCAAGGACCTGAAAGCCATTGTTTTGAAATGTAGTCTTTGGGATGTAAAAAGCCTCCTTCTCCCAGTCTCTGCTTCCCTTCCCCCTTGGCCCCACCTTAGTAGGCACTCTGACAGTAGAAGGGATTCGAGTGGAAGGATGCCCTTCAGCCCACAGTCTTTCTTTCTGACAGCCTTCCATGATGGAGAAGACTCTGAGTATATTTCAGAATGATCTGTTTTCTTTCCACCTGCCAGAGCCATAAGGCTTCCTTTGCAAGCCTTCAACATGATGAGACACTGGTGAGGTTCCTGGAGGGAAAGACTTTGGGACCCTTTCCTTCAGGAGGCTCTCACTTTCATGCTAGTCCAAACTCAGCCTTCAACCATTTGTCAAAAGTACATTCTCATGCTCCTATCATTGTATGACTCCATCAGTCTCTGTTTCTGAAAAGCAGGTTTTGTCTGTGACTCAGGCTTCCTGGTGGCTCAGGTGGTATAGAATCTGCCTGCAACAAGGGAGGTCTGGGTTTGTTCCCTGGGTTGGGAAGATCCCCTGGAGGAGGGCATGGCAATCCACTCCAGTATTCTTGCCTGAAGAATCCCCCTGGGCAGAGGAGCATGGTAGGCTGCAATCCATGGGGGTTGCAAAAAGTCAGATATGACTGAGCAACTAACCACTTTCACAAAGGGCTTCACTGATGGCTCAGTGGTAAAGAATCCACTTGCCAATGCGAGACACAGGCTCCATGCCTGGGTCAGAAAGATCCCTTGGAGAAGGAAATGGCAGCACAGTCCAGTATTCTTGTCTGGGAAATCCCATGGACAGAGGAGCCTGTAGGTTATAGTCTCTGGGGTCACAGAGAGTCAGGCACAACTTAGTGACTCAACAATAACAAAACATTCAAGAAAGTTACTGATTTTCAGTTGGTCTAAGTTTCTTTTTTTAAGGTGAGAATGGTTACTTTCAAGTTCCTTATATGTCAGAGATGATGTTAGATAGTTTCCCTTTCTCCTGCACACACTTATCCCTCCACACACCCCATTCAGTTTTCTTTTAATTGTTGCCATAGTTTTCCCTTTTCTAGAATGCCATATATTTGGGATCATACAGTATTTAGATTTCTCCATGTGGCTTCCTTCACTTAGTTATGTGCATTTAAGTTTCTTCCACATCTTTTCATGGCTTGATAGCTCATTTCTTTTTAGTGCCAAGTGATATTCCATTATCTGGATGTAACATGGTTGATTATTCATTCATCTACTGAAGGACAATTTGAATGACTCTAAATTTTGACAATTATGAATAAAGCTGCTCTAAACACCCATGTTCAGGATATGTACAAACATAAGATTTCAACTCTCTTGGGTAAATACTAAGCAGTGAAAATGTTATAAAGATACTTGTAATATTGTGCTTATTTTTATAAAAACTGCCAAATTGTCCTCCAAAATGGTTGTACCAGTTTGCATTCCCATCAGCAGTTTATGAAAGCTCCTGTTATACCACAACCTTAAAGCACTTGACACTGCCAGTGTTCTGGGTTTTGATGTTGTCAGTGTTCTCTATAATCCAATAGGCCTGTGCTGGTATTTCATTCTTTCAATCTGCATTTTGCTGATGACATATGATGCAGAACATCTTTCATGCTTATTTGTCACCTGTATGTCTTCTTTGATGAGGTATTTCTTAAGATCTTTGGTCTCTTTTTAATCAGGCTGTTTGATACCTTATTGTTGAGTTCTAAGAATTTTTTGTGTATCTCGGATTACAATCCTTTATCAGATATGTCATATGCAAATATTTTCTCCCAGTCTGTGGCTGGTTTCTTATTCTCTTGACATTATCTTTTGCAGAACAGAAGTTTTTAGTTTTAATAAAGTACAGCTTGATAATTAATGTTTTCATGGATCATGTTTTTGGTGCTCATTTTGAGTTAATTTTTTGTGAAAAGTGTATGATCTATTTTCAGATTCTCCTTTTTTTTTTTTTTTTGAAGGTGTATGTCCATTTGTTCCAGTACCATTTTTTAAATAGACTATCTTTGCTTCATTGCATTTCCTTTGCTTCTTTGTCAAAGATAAGTTGATTATATTGTCTTTATTACTGTAGCTTTATAAGAAGTCTGAATTTGGGTAGCATCAGTCCTTCAGTTGTGTTCTTCTCTGTCACTATTATACACTCACTTCTTTTTAAATTACACTTTGATTATATTACCTGCTGCTGTTTAAATACTTAATGATTTCCCATTGTTCTTTTTAGTAAGTCCTAGGTCCTTCTATTGGTTTTAAGTTCTTTGGTGATGTATCACTTATGAAGAAGTTTCATTGATCTTATGCCAAATACATTTGCATTTGTTGATCTTATGCCAACCCACATGGGAATGGTGGACTTCTATGACATCTCCAGAAAGAGCATACTTACTTCAACTCCAGGGCCTTTGCACACATTGTTCTTTCAACTTGAGCACTCCTCCTCACTCATTGATTACTAAATCCCTAGTAATTTTTCAATCACAGATTAATTGGGACATTTGTCTCGCCAAGCAAGCCTTTACATATTAGCCCAAAGCATATATGTTATTGCATCCAGGCCACCTCTCCTTTCACTAAATAAAACCGTACATTTACAGCTACTTTATTTGAAATAAGGAAATTCCCTGTAGCTCACATAGTAAAGAATCTGCTTGCAATGCTGGATACCCTGGTTTGATCCCTGGGTTGGGAATATCATCTGGAGAAGAGAATAACAATCCACTCTAGTATTCTTGCCTGGAGAATCCCATAGATAGAGGAGTCTGGTGGGTTACAGTCCATGGACTTGCAAAGAGTCTGACATAACTAAGCGATTAAGCACACAGTGCACACACCTTTTCAGTTTGGTTCAGTTCAGTCGCTCAGTCGTGTCCGACTCTTGCGACCCCATGAATCACAGCATGCCATGCCTCCCTGTTCATCACAAACTCCCGGAGCTTACTCACACTCATGTCCATTGAGTCGGTGATGCCATCCAGCCATCTCATCCTCTGTCATCCCCTTCTCCTCCTGACCCCAGTCCCTCCCAGCATCAGGGTCTTTTCCAATGAGTCAACTCTTCGCATGAGGTGGCCAAAGTGTTGGAGGTTCAGCTTCAACATCAGTCCTTCCAATGAACACCCAGGACTGATCTCCTTTAGGATGGACTGATTGGATCTCCTTGCAGTCCAAGGGACTCAAGAGTCTTTTCCAACACCACAGTTCAGAAGCATCAATTTTTCGGCCCTCAGCTTTCTTCACAGTCCAACTTTCACACCCATACACAACCACTGGAAAAAACCACAACCTTGACTTGACGGACGTTTGTTGACAAAGTAATGTCTCTGCTTTTTAATATGCTATCTAGTTTGGTCATAACTTTCCTTCCAAGGAGTAAGCATCTTTTAAATTCATGGCTGAAATCACCATCTGCAGTGATTTTGGAGCCCCCCAAAATAAAGTCTAACACTGTTTCCACTGTTTCCCCATCTATTTGCCATGAAGTAATGGGACCAGATGCCATGATCTTTGTTTTCTGAATGTTGAGCTTGAAGCCAACATTTTCACTTTTCTCTTTCACTTTCATCAAGAGGCTTTTTACTTCCTCTTCACTTTCTGCCATAAGGGTGGTGTCATCTGCATATCTGAAGTTATTGATGTTTCTCTTGGCAATCTTGATTCCAGCTTGTGCTACTTCCAGCCCAGCGTTTCTCATGATGTATTCTGCATATAAGTTAAGTAAGCAGAGTGACAATATACAGCCTTGACGTACTTTTCCTATTTGGAACCAGTACCAGACCATAAAACTTGAAGGAGAATCTATGCCTCTTTCCCTTATTGTAACACAGTGCTTGCACTTCAGTTATCTAGGTTACTAAATCCAGAAGATTATCTGATTGTTTGACCTTGTTTTTCATAGAGAAACACCCTTCCTCACATTTTATGTTGGAAAGAATGAACGTTATTATACTGTGACACAATGTGAAGACTGCTAAATAGTTTCAAAATTATTATTTCATATTTGGGCATTTTCACCATTTTTTAGTCATTTTTAATTATTAAGAAACACAATAAAGCTATAGTGTTAAATATAGTTTTCTAGTCTTCTAGTCTTTTTTTCATTTAATTTATACATCCCACTTCACTTCTGTATTCCATTTCTATATAAGCACATTAACACAATAAATGATTAAATCCAACGTTTTCCAGCATATCAGTAATATACATTTGTCTGAATTTTGGACATTATCCAAACATTCTTCACACTTAACAAGTTTTATTTATCAATATTACTAACTGGGGACATTTGACAAGCTCTAGACATATATTTTGATTGTAGCAGCCAAGGGTGGAAGTGCTAACATCATGTAATGGGCAGATACCAGAGATGCTTCTATAAATGTTACAGTTCACAGAATAACCCCTCTCCACTCCAAGAGAGAGAGCTGTGCAGCTCAAAATATCAGTAGTACTGAAGTTGAGACACCCTGCTATATACAATCCAAAGTAACAGCTTTTTAACATAACTTTTAAGGTAAAGGGAAAATATTCATTGACAAGTGCTCTCAATTAACCAACTGAGAATAAGGATCAGATTGCAATATCAATTTTTTCTTTTGTAAAATGATGTTAAAACTTTTTTTTTGATGTACTAATTTGTATACAGAACACTGTGTTTTGAAAACAGTATTTTTGTAGACAGAGGCCAATGTTTCAACTTCTCAGTTAATCATATTCAATGTTTGAAAGTTTATAACATTTTGGTAATGTCATCATTACCAAGTCAAACTTGGGTCTCTCACCCATTCCCAGTAAAACTAACCTACTGACACCTGGTTAAGGAGAAGGAAAGTGCATCACTTATTGCACGATCCAAACAAGGAATCCAGGACAACTAGTACTCAAAGCCCCAAACTTTCAGATGGGTTTTATCAGAGCACTTTTAAAAGCCGGGTGAGGGAGGGGTATCCCAGGGCTACTTCTTAAAAGGAACTCTCCGTCTTACACTCTGGTTGTCACTGTCTCATACAATGTGGTTCACTGATCATTTTTCAGCTCTTTGAAACTTACCACACACATATTTTGTCATCGTTATTATGAGAATTAATGAGGAACTAATATTATTACCATTACATCACAATGCATTATACTCATAAAGTGTAACTCATTAAATTTCAAATTCTAATTTAATTAATTTTTAGTCATAAGCTATTCTTGCTGTTATTGTTCAGTCACTCAGTTGTGTCTGACTCTTGTGACCCCATGGACTGCAGCATGCCAGGCTGCCTAGTCCTTCACTATCTTCCTGAGTTTGTTAAAACTCATGTCCACTGAATCAGTCATGCTATCCAACCATCTCATCTTCTGTTGCCCCTTCTCCTTCTGCCCTTAATATTCCCCAGCATCAGGTTCTTTTTCAACTAGCTGGCTCTTCACATTAGGTGGCCAAAGTATAAAAGCTTCAGCTTTAGCATCAGTCTTTCCAATGAATATTCAGGGTTGATTTCCTTTAGGATTAACTGGTTGGATCTCCTTGCAGTCCAAGGGACTCTCAAGAGTCTTCTCCACCAACAGTTTGAAAGCATCAAATTTTTGGTGCCCAGCCTTCTTTATGGTCTAACTGCTACATTCATACATGACTACTGGCAAAACCAAGCTTTGACTATATGGACCTTTAGTTCTGACCTTTGTCAGCAAAGCTGTTCTTGTTTGTTTATTCAGCCAGTTCAGTTCAATCACTCAGTCATGCCTAACTCTATGTGACCTCATGGACCATAGCAGACCAGCCCTCCCTGTCCATCACTAACTCCCGTAGTCTACCCTAACTCGTGTCCATTGAGTCGGTGACATCATCCAACCATCTCATCCTCTGTCGTCCCTTTCTCCTCTTGCCCTTAATCTTTCCTAGCATCAGGGTCTTTTCAAATGAGTCAGTTCTTCCCATCAGGTGGCCAACCTATTGGAGTTTTGGCTTTAACATAAGTCCTTCCAATGAACACCCAGGACTGATTTCCTTTAGGATTGACTGGTTGGATCTCTTCACTGTCCAAGGGCCTCTCAAGAGTCTTCTCCAACACCACAGTTCAAAAGCATCAATTCTTCGGTGCTCAGCTTTCTTTATAGTCCAACTCCCACATCCATACATGACTACTGGAAAAACTATAGCCTTGACTAGATGGACCTCTGTTGTCAAAGTTATGTCTCTGCTTTTTAATATGCTGTCTAGGTTGGTCACAACTTTCCTTCCAAGGAGTAAGTGTCTTTTAATTTCATGGCTACAGTCACAATCTCCAGTGACTTTGGAGCCCCCCAAAATAAAGTCAGCCACTGTTTCCACTGATTCCCGATCTATTTGCCATGAAGTGATGGGACCAGATGTCATCATCTTAGGTTTCTGAAAGTTGAGCTTTAAGCCAACATTTTCACTCTCTTCTTTCACTTTCATCAAGAGGTTCTTTGCTTCTTCACTTTCTGCCATAAGGGTGGTGTCATCTGCATATTTGAGTTTATTGATATTTCTCCTGGCAATCTTGGTTCCAGCTTGTGCTTCATCTAGCCAAGCATTTCTCATGATGTACTCTGCATATAAGTTAAATAAGCAGGGTGACAATATACAGCCTTGATGTACTCCTTTCCCTATTTGGAATCAGTCTGTTGTTCCATGTCCAGGTCTGACTGTTGCTTCCTGACCTGCATACAGATTCTCAAGAGGCAGGTCAGGTGGTCTGGTACTCCCATCTCTTTCAGAATTTTCCACAGTTTGTTGTCATCCACACAGTGAAAGGCTTTGGCATAGTCCATAAATAAGAAATAGATGTTTAGGAACTCTCTTGCTTTTTTGATGATCCAGCAGATGTTGGCAATTTGATCTCTGGTCCCTCTGCCTTTTCTAAAACCAGATAGAGCATCTGGAAGTTCAGGGTTCACATATTGCTGAAGCTTGGCTTGGATAATTCTGAGCATTACTTTACTAGAGTGTGAGATGAGTGCAATTGTGTGGTAGTTTGAGCATTCTTTAGCATTGCCTTTCTTTGGGATTATAATGAAAACTGAACTTTTCCAGTCCTATGATCACTTCTGAGTTTTCCAAATTTGCTGACATATTGAGTGCAACACTTTCACAGCATCATTTTTAAGGATTTGAAATCACTCAACTGGAATTTCATCACCTCAACTAGTTTTGTTCGTAGTGATGGTTCCTAAGGCCCACTTGACTTCACATTCCAGGATGTCTGGCTCTAGATGAGTAATCACACAATCGTGATTATTGGGTTGTGAATATCGTTTTTGTATAGTTTGTCTGTGTATTCTTGCCACCTCTTCTTAATATCTCTGCTTCTGTTAGGTCCCCCCATTTCTGTTCTTTATTGAACCTATCTTTGCATGAAATGTTTCCTTGGTATCTCTAATTGTATTGAGGAGATCTCTAGTCTGTCCCATCCTATTGTTTTCCTCTATTTCTTTGCACTGATCACTGAGGAAGGCTTTCTTATCTCTCCTTGATATTCTTTGGAACTCTGCGTTCAAATAGGAATATCTTTCCTTTTCTCCTTTGCTTTTCATTTCTCTTCTTTTCACAGGTATTTGTAAGGTCTCCTCAGGCAGCCTTTTTGCATTTCTTTTTCTCGGGGATGTTCTTGATCCTTGTCTCTTGTACAATGTCATGAACCTCCATCCATAGTTCATCAGGCACTCTGTCTATCAGATCTAGTCCCTTAAATCTATTTGTCACTTCCACTGTATAATCATAAGGGATTTGATTTAGGTCATACTTGAATGGTCTAGTGGTGTTCCCTACTTTCTTCAATTGAAGTCTGGATTTGGCAATAAGGAGTTCATGGTCTGAGCTATAGTCAACTCCCTGTCTTGTTTTTGCTGACTGTATAGAACTTCTCCATCTTTGGCTGCAAATAATTTAATCAATATTATTTTGGTTTTGACCATCTGATGATGTCCATGTGTAGAGTCTTCTCTTGTGTTGGTGGAAGAGGGTGTTTACTATGACCAGTGACTTCTCTTGGCAAAACTCTATTAATCTCTGCCCTGCTTCATTCTGTACTCCAAGGCCAAATTTGCCTGTTACTCCAGGTGTTTCTTGACCTCCTACTTTTGCATTCCAGTCCCCTATAATGAAAAGGACATGTTTTTTGGGTGTTAGTTCTGAAAGGTCTTGTAGGTCTTCATAGAACCCTTCATCTTCAGCTTCTTCAGCCTTACTGGTCAGAGCACAGGCTTGGATTACTGTGATTTTGAATGGCTTGCCTTGGAAATGAACAGAGATCATTCTGTCGTTTTTGAGATTGCACCCAAGTACTGCATTTCGGACTCTTTCGTTGACTACAATGGCTACTCTGTTTCTTCTAAGGGATTCTTGCCCACAGTAGTAGATATAATGGTCATCTGAGTTAAATTCACCCATTCCAGTCCATTTTAGTTTGCTGATTCCTAGGATGTCGACTTATTATTAGGAATAAAATGGACAGTCACATATGTTTCTTTCCTTCTAAAACTTTGATCTATCTGTAAATGGTTCAGATAAGATGAGTATGATCCACTTCTTTATATTAATGTAATGAGCCTGGCTGTCTATGCCAAAATAAGTTTATATTCACAATCCTTTCTGTTTGGCATATTATGTTTTATCTTTCATCCCTTCAGCTTGCTATGAGTTTGCTTTTCTCTTATTTTTCTAGTCTTGGGTATGAACAAATATTGTTTTGAAACTTCTTCTTTTCTTTTTTTTTTTAGTTGTAAAATAATTGGCATAACATTATATTAATTTCAGGTGTGCAACATAGTGTTTTAATGTATGTATGTACTACAAAATGATCACCACAGTGACTAATTGACATCCATTACCATAAATAGTAGGAAATTTTTCTTCTTTTGATGACTTTTTTTATTTAAAAACTTTATTGAGAATAAAAATCACATACCAATGATTCCTGCTGTTAGACTTTACAGTTCAGTACTTTTAGTGTATTCACCATGGTTTGCAACCATCTTCATCATTTAAATTTATAGTATTTTCATCCCCCTCAAAGGAAATCCTGCACTCACTGGTATAATTTCCCATTTCCACATCCCCTCAACCCCTGACAACCACTAATCTACTTTCTCTCTTCATGGACTTATCTTTTCTGAATGTTTCATAGGAACAAAATAATACAATATGTGGCCTTTGTGTCTGGCTTCTCACTTAGTATTTTTTCAAGTTCCATGCAGTATATAGCAGTAATTCACTTCCGGTCTACCCTCTTTGCCACTTAAAAATATATAATGTAATATAATTAGCTATAATCACCATGCTATATATGATGTAAAGGTATGCTTGACATACTTTTACTCCTAAAATTTCTATCCACTTTAGTTTTATCAATCCCACAGAATATCCTACATCAAACCCTTTCTAAATATGCTTCACTGAGCTGCAATGACTAGCAAACTAATATATTTACTTTTTTATGAAATAATACTGTTATTTCTACCCTAGTCCTTCCTTTCTTATCCAGGCAGCAACTGTGCCTTTCCATTTGTAATGCCTGTGTAATAGAACTAATGCAGATTATTGTAACATCTTTAAGTCTGGTTGCTTAACTATATTTTTATATAATAACATCATAGGCAATGATCTTCAAAGTTATACCTTTCTAATGACTTTCAGATGCTTTAGACAGAAAAAAAAAAAACAATATTTGCATTGCTTTAGATATTGAAGTTATAGCATATAGCTGTATGACTTGTTTAGGAATCTGTTTTTATGACTTCTAGAAAAGTCTAATAAATTGACTTGTGTTCCAGTTCCACAGTTTTCAGTCCAGAAATCTGTTAACCTGAGTAAAATGCACAGGTCTGATGAAGCCGAGAATTCTGAATGAAGCCTGAGCTCTAGCCTGCATGTTTTATTCTACACTATATTATAAATGTACTGTATACTGTAAAATGTGGAGATCAATGATGTGAATATTGCCCAGATAAAATAATGAAATAGTTCCTGACCCATTTATCCTTCTTCCCTTCTTTCCCATCCATCACTCATTAACATACACATAATCGTGAAGACTGTGGACAACTACCCAGTTGCTCTGTCCAAAACAGGATTTATGTCCTCAGGAGTCATAGCAGCTAGAAATTTGCAGTTAACATCACCTCCAAGTAGTGCCTTTGGACAAAGAAGTCTGTCTCAAATAAGTTTGCTCTCTTTTTATAGGGCAGCTTGCATCTAAACACTTTTCAAGATGGGGAGAAAATAGGCCAGATCTGTTGTCTCAATTCATGACAGCTATGAAGATAGTATCATCATCAAGGAAAAAAAAAAAAAAGAAGAAGAAGCAAGATACCCAGTTAAGTTTGAATTGCAGGTAAACAATTAATACTTTATTGGCATAAGTGTGTTCTCTGTAACATTGTGACATACTTACACTGAAGTATACCAAAATATAGACATGCAACAAAAATGTATGCATTATCTAACAGAAATTCAAATTTAACTGAACACCCTCTATTTTTATTTGCTAAGTCTGGCAACCCTGTCCAAAGGGTCATGCCAGAGATCTCTGCCCAGTCTTACTTCTGTCACTCATGGACAGGTGTTCTTCAGTGAATTCATCTCAATAAACTGCTTTCATTTGAATAACTGTCTCAGGGACTGTTTCCCAGGGAACCTTATCTATGTCAGTTGGTGCAAATCATGGTCCAAAAAAGCAGATGCTGGAATGAAATTTTTGGAATCAAAGCATTTGCTAGCCAGTTGGCAAAGACAACCCCATCACTGGTGGTACATGGAGTACTGAGAGTCCCTGATATGTAGTAATGATGCCATCATTAAAATTTCCATGATAATAAACTGGAAAGGGATTCAGTTGAGGGGTGTGGAGCAGTGGTTGGTGAAATGTCTCAGATCTCAGTCTTTTGAGAAATTCAGGAGAACTAATAATTATGATTGTGAAATGGGATAGCTGCTATTGAGGTCATTAATACATTGGGGAAAAAGGACAACAAAATGCTTAAATTAATTACTAACTTAAAGCAACATAGCACATAAACATATAAATGTAATCATCTCCTACAACCAGAAGGCAGAAAAGCTAAAATGCAAGCCTGATGAGTAATTATAAGGATAACTGAAATATGCAAAATGTAAATTCTCAATCCAGAATCTATGCTAAGAGCAAGACCATGATTAGGAAAAAAAAAAAAGATGATAAAGCATAAGTGGAGATATCTGGGTCAGAAATCCAGAAACTCTTGTTTGTTTTTGTTCGTTGGTTTGTTTTTTAATCCTCTGAGTCCACAAATATGGCCCTTAGTATTAAAGGGTAGCACGTGTCCTTAACTTGAACCTGATAACAAACTTCTACTTTATAAGGCAACTTGTGCCTCCTTGTCATGTATCCCAATCTTCCTCAAGACCATTAGATCTTTAAATAAAGATAAGCCTTAGTATATACTATCTAGGAGGATGCTACTAATAAATGCTTCTACTGGGAGATGAAAGGGATTATAGCTCAGTGAAAGTGTAGGATCTAAGCTATGTATAGTGTCAAGAACTAGGAGCATATTCATGGGATGGGTTCCTAAGGGTGCTTGATCAAGAATAGCTGGATATGAAGCTGAATAATAACATTTACAATAGCCATGACATGGAAGCAGCCTTACTGCACAATGATGGGTAAATGGATAAATAAAATGTGGTACATATAGACAACAGAATATTACTCAGCCATGAAAAGAAACAAAACTGTGCCATTTTTAGAAACATAGATAGAGTAGAGATTGTCATCCAAAGGGAAGTAAGGAAGAGAAGAACAAATATTGTATATTAATGCATATATGTGGAATCTAGAAAAGTGGTATAGATGATCTTATTTCCAAAACAGAAACAGAGACACAGATGCTAGAAAATATATGTATGGACACCAAGGAGGAAAGGGGAGGTGGGATGAATTGGAAGATTGATACTGATATATATATATATATATATATGTATATATATATATATATATATATATATACATTATTGATTCTGTGTAAAAAATGATAACTAGTGAGAATCTACTGTATAGCTCAGGGAACTCAGTGTCTATGCTAACCTAAATTGGAAGGAAATCCTAAAAAGAAGTTTATGTGTATACATACAGCTGACTCACTACTGTATATTAGAAAGTAACTCAGCACTGTAAAGCAACATATTCCAATTAAAATTAATTTTAAAATAATCTATTAGTGTAAAAACACTCTTCCTGATTACAGATTTCATACACAGACAAAGACCTTAGAGTATAGCACTAATTCCTGGATGGCTTTGGAAGTTTGGGGAAAGCAATTTAAACATGATGTAGAAATGCCAGAACTTCCATGTTGGAAAGCGGGAGACAAAAATCAAAAGGCCCAGTGAACTTGACTGACTATTGTGGATATACTACGTAAGACTGGACAATCTACCAGTTGACTATTTTCTGCCGGAAGGCCACAGTTACCATCATGATGGAGAAGGCAATGGTAACCCACTCCAATACTCTTGTCTGGAAAATTCCATGGATGGAGGAACCTGGTAGGCTTCAGTCCATGGGGTCGCTAGAAGTCAGGCATGACTGAAGTGACTTCACTTTCACTTTACACTTTCATGCATTGGAGAAGGAAATGGCAATCCACTCCAGTACTCTTGCCTGGAGAATCCCAGGGACAGGGGATCCTGGTGGATTGCCATCTCTGGGGTTGCACAGACTTGGACACGACTGAAGTGACTTGGCAGCAGCAACTATCATGATAGGAAAAGCATTGTGAAACGTTCACCAGCTTTACTGGATCAATGACAGCTTCCTATATAGATTACAGCTGACGGTAGTTGCTTGAGAGCAATGAAGATAATAAGATCTCGGAAGTACTCATCTATTAAAAGAAAAATGATGGACATAATTATTGAAATGAGAAGAAAAATTAGAGTGGAAACAGAAGCCAGATATAACTATGGAAATTATTTTACTATAGAACATTGCCTGTAAATCTTGCCCTTAAGGATGCTGTGTGCTCTACCTATAATATTTGAATATTTCAAAGAAGATGAATAATAAAAAAAAATAGTGTTCTAGTTCACTATCTATAATAGTGCACACAGCATCCATAAGGACAAGATATTCAGACAATGTTTAAGAGTATTTATTCATTTATGCAATCAAAAGAAATGAAGCATGGATGATTAGAATGTGAAGGGCAGCCAAGCCATTAAAACATGATAATTTCCAGCAGTTTCCAAACATGTGTCACTTTTAAAATCCAGAACCCATTTACTGAAGGACAGGGAAGTTTCCCATGAGAAAGCACCTTCAACCCCACAGCAAGTTTATATGTTAATGATTATCAATGCCTTTTCCCAATGAGGCATATAGTCATTTATTCTGATAACTGTGTACTGAGGAAAGGGAGGTACTAGACATTTTAATAACTCCAGAACAAAAATCCAATCCAACATTTGTACTTGGAAATGCAAGGCACTTTTATAGTCATCTTATTTGTGAGGGTCTTGTAAAAATAGCATCCTGGAAAAGAGTATGGCACACCAAGAATATGCAATTTAAGTCAAAAGCCTCAGAATTTTGAAACTCAGTTTTACTATTACCAGCTGAGACAATCTGTTCAAAACAAGTTCTCTTTTCTCCACTTCTACATATAAAAATGACCTTTGTTCATACTATAATACATTATAGAGTAAAAATTATATACTTTCTGCTTAACAAATGTTTCTCTAAGTCCCACTGGGAAAATAACACATTTCCTTCTTCTCAGAGCTACATAGAGGAAAACGGTGCACACCAGTCAAAACTATCTCCAGTTGCAAACTTTATTTTCTGAACTTTTCAAAGATTGGTGTTAGCACTTTTTAGATGAATGAAATGCTTGTATCTCTAGGAATCCTGCATCTGAAGCTGAGTCTTAACTAAGGACTCACGTGAGTCTAAAACTCAATGTAGAGAGAGTGCAACTGAGTTTTATATTCTGAGAAGATTATTTGAATATTAGTTGAGTATTGAACATCACATGAGTTATGGGGTGCCAACCCTTGTACAAAACTCCAATATAATTTTTATTTGACTCTCTGTATGCTCTGTTCCCCTGTATCCTAGTTTCCTCCTGTATCTGCAATTCTGCGACTGCAGATTCAACCACTTGCACATTGTGTAGTACTATAGTATATAAACAAGAGAGTTACAGAAAAACATCTACTTCTGCTTTATCAACTATGCCAAAGCCTTTGACTGTGTGGATCACAATAAACTATGGAAAATGCTGAAAGAGATGGGAATACCAGACCACCTGACCTGCCTCTTGAGAAACCTGCATGCAGGTCAGGAAGCAATAGTTGGAACTGGACATGGAACAACAGACTGGTTCCAAATAGGAAAAGGAGTACATCAAGGCTGTATATTGTCACCGTACTTGTTTAACTTATATGCAGGGTACATCATGAGAAACACTGGGCTGGAAGTAGCACAAGCTAGAATCAAAATTACTGGGAGAAATATCAATAACCTCAGATATGCAGATGACACCACCCTTATGGCAGAAAGTGAAGAGGAACTAAACAGCCTCTGATGAAAGTGAAAGAGGAGAGTGAAAAAGTTGGCTTAAAGCTCAACATTCAGAAAACTAAGATCATAGCATCTGGTCCCATCACTTCATGGCAAATAGATGGGGAAACAGTGGAAACAGTGTCAGACTTTAGCTTTCTGGTCTCCAAAATCACTGCAGATGGTGATTGCAGCCATGAAATTAAAAGATGCTTACTCCTTGGAAGAAAAGATATGACCAAACTAGACAACATATTAAAAAGCAGAGACATTACTTTGCCAACAAAGGTCTGTCTAGTCAAAGCTATGGTTTTTCCAGTAGTCATGTATGGATGTGAGAGTTGGATGGTAAAGAAAGTTGAGCACCAAAGAATTGATGCTTTTGAACTGTGGTGTTGGAGAAGACTCTTGAGAGTCCCTTGAATTGCAAGGAGATCCAACCAGTCCATCCTAAAGGAGATCAGTCCTGGGTGTTCATTGGAAGGACTGTTTCTGAAGCTGAAACTCCAGTACTTTGGCCACCTCATGCAAAGAGTTGACTTATTGGAAAAGACCCTGATGCTGGGAGGGATTGGTTCCAGGAGGAGAAGGGGACGACAGAGAATGAGATGGCTGGATGGCATCACTGACTCAATGGACATGAGTTTGAGTAAACTCTGGGAGTTGGTGATGGACAGGGAGGCCTGGCGTGCTGAGACTCATGGGGTCACAAAGAGTTGGACACGACTGAGTGACTGAACTGAACTGATAGTATCTATTTCCTGGAAAGAGGTTGCATATAAGTGAACCACGCAGTTCAACCTTCTGTTTTTCAAGGGTCAATGGAATTTCCTTGTATTCAGAAATTCAGACAAACTTTGTTAGATATTTTTTTTTAATATAATTGTAGGTCTGAATAGTTCAAAGAAATATATAATAAAAATATATATATTGTTCTGGTCCAGATCTACCTCACAGCAGATGCACTCTCCATGGACCACACAGTAGTAATTTCCCTCATCTCACAATTAATAATCATGTAAAGGTATTTGGTGTCTTCAAGAATACCAACAGTCACCTATGAAGTAAGAGCTATCATGTCTGGGAAGCTCAAATATAAGCTGTTGAATCTGGCCCCTTGTTCTGTGTAAAAGCAATGCTGCATCTTCAGGGAAATGTCAGAAATCAAAGCCATTCTTGAAGATCTAAAGTGTTTAATAATAATGATTCTCATCATATCCCTCTTTGATTCACAAATATGGTTACTGGAGTAGTTCTATGGACCCTGGAAAATGAAGTCAGTTACTGAAAACTCAATCAAGTAGTAGTCAAATATATCTTTGTTACAGCATATCAACATGATCCCGGGCATGTGGTATCCGACTTTTGATTTTGATTTTTTTCTATTGCTATGAAGAAGCAGATGAGAAGCAATTATTGCTGATGTAGTATAAACAACAGGATATACTTCACTTTGTCCCAGAGTTATATTAAATGCATTAAATATTAACTTTCTTGCTGACTATCATAATGTAGGTCAAAAGTACCTATAGTATCTGTACACTTTGCTTAATATTATATTATTCCTTTCTATTGATGGAATCACATTAAATCATGTGAATGTACAAGGATACTGAAGGTCTTGGTAAGACACAACATTCCTAAGGATAGGTGATAAACCCTACAAAAATTCAAGACCCACTTAAGCAATGAAATTTTGTAATTGTTCTAGTTGTCTGGAACATGTTTGGACTGGAATAAGGAATACATTATCAAGTAAATGCATCTTATTTGCCTCATCATTTAAAAAAAGGTTTAACAAAATGTTTAAAAAAATTTAACACTTATTCAGCTCACACCTATAGTTACATGGTGGGTGGAAGAGGCAGAGTTAATACCAGGCAGTAGAGACCAGTAACACTAAGCCTGGATTTGAGTTAAGTTGGTTGGGCATTTGGGTGTAGGTTGGATATAGACAGTACTGTATTACCGTCCCACTCAGAGGTGACCCTGAAAAACATAGGTGAGAGGAAACCCTCCCAATGATTAGAATTGAAGATTATTTAACTGATCATTTACTTTGTGTGGAAAGAAAAGTAGTACATAATTAGAATTTACATAGGGGGGGGCATCTAGCAAGGAGTGGAAGATGAAAGACAAGGAGTTCCATAGAAAAAGTGTCTGCAGAGACTTTCAGGAGTGCACATAAATTGTGAAGATCTTTTGTCTGATATTGCATACTAAAGCCTATCAGAGGTCATAGGTTAAAAACAAAACACAAGTGGATTGAGTGACTTAGAAATTGACATCAGCCAGTCGCTTTCAATTACCATGCCCAATGTCGACACCTTGGGTTATGAATGACGCAACCACGGTGACAAGTTATTGCACTGGGCCCATTCACCTCTAACAAGGGCAGGTATTTTCTCAGTTCAGTTCTGTTCAGTCACTCAGTCATGTCTGATTCTTTGCAACCCCATGGACTGGAGCATACCAGGCTTCCCTGTCCATTACCAACTCCTGGAGCTTGCTCAAGCTCATAACAGTTGAGTCAGTGATGCCATCCAACCATCTCATCCTCTGTCGTCCCCTTCTCCTCCCGCCCTCAATCTTTCCCAGCATCAGGGTCTTTTACAGTGAGTTAGTTCTTTGCATCAGGTGGCCAACGTATTGGAGTTTGAGCTTCATCATCAATCCTTCCAATGGCTCTTCAGGACTGATTTCCTTTAGGATTGACTGGTTGGATCTCTTTGCTGTCCAAGGGCCTCTCAAGAGTATTCTCCAACACTACAGTTCAAAAGCATCAATACTTCGGTGCTCAGCTTTCTTTATAGTCCAACTCCCACATCCATACATGACTACTGGAAAAAATATAGCCTTGACTAGATGGACCTTTGTTGGCAAAGTTATGTCTCTGCTTTTTAATATGCTGTCTAGGTTGGTCACAACTTTCCTTCCAAGGAGTAAGCGTCTTTTAATTTCATGGCTGTAGTCACCATCTGCAGTGACTTTGGAGTCCAGGAAAATAAAGTCTTTCACTGTTTGCTTTGTTTCCACATCTATTTGCCTTGAAATGATGGGACCAGATGCCATCATCTTAATTTTCTGAATGTCGAATTTTAAGCCAACTTTTTCACTCTCCTCTTTCACTTTCATCAAGAGGCTCTTTAGTTCCTATTTTTCTGCCATAAAGGCGGTGTCCTCTGCATATCTGAGGTTATTAATATTTCTCCTGGCAATCTTGATTCCAGCTTGGGCTTCATCCAGCCTGACATTTCACATGATGTAGTTTGCATATAAGCTAAATAAGCAGGATGACAATATACAGCCTTGATGTACTCCTTTTCCTATTTGGAGCCAGTCTGTTGCCCCATGTCCATTTCTAACTGTTGCTTCTTGATCTGTGTACAGCTTCCTCAGGGGGATTTATCAGGTATTTTCTGGACAACATCTATTATGTATATGGGTAAGTCTTTTTTGACCATGGAGTCTCAGAGACCACTACAATTTAAGAGTCTACAGAGCATAGGATCCTGATTTGTAATCCAGAATAACATCACAACACCAAAGGATTTACACTTCTAAAACTGAATTGTGATGTTGTCCACAAGATCATGGAACTGACTTGTCCTATTTTCTACCACACCACCCAGAAATTTCCAATAAATAGAATGATGCAGAAGATTTTGAAGTCTGAACTGAAGCTTCAGCTTGGAAAGTATACCCTCTGTAGATAGGATGCCATTGTCAGTGATGGAGCTGACAACCTGATGAATGGATATTATATAATATTGTGTCTCTAACTGGTAAAAACACATGATTCAAGGACTCAAAACATATAAATAAGACTAAAATCACTTACCTTCATTGTCAGTAATCCACGTGGGTATTTTGTGTCTTGATTTCTATAGTCAAAGTTATGGTTTTTCCAGTAATCATGTACAGATGTGAGAGTTGGACCATAAGAAGGCTGAGTGACCAAGAATTGATGCTTTCCAATTGTGCTGCTGGAGAAGACTCTTGAAAGTCACTTGAATTTCAAGGAGATAAAATCAGCCAATCCTAAACGAAATCAATCCTGAATATTCACTGGACCAACTGATGTTGAAACTCTGATTCTTTGGCTCCCTGATAGGAAGAGCTGACTCATTGAATAGACCCTGAGGCTGGGAAAAGATTGAAGGCAAAAGGAGGAGGAGGAGGCAGAGGATGAGATGGTTAGATAGCATCACTGACTCAATGGACATGAATTTGAACAAACACTGGGAGATAGTGAAGGATGGACGTGTTGCCCTCCATGGAAACACAGAGAGTTGGACAATTTAGTGACTGAACAGCAACAACACATTTCTACAACTCTGGAATTTGCATATCTATGGGTCTTGTTTCTAGAGAGAGAATATTACTATCAACAGACACAACAAGGATCCCATTATGTTTCAGGTTTTTTGTGTTGTCTAATCACTTTGGGATTCTCAATGATACCAGAAGATGAGAATGAAATGGAAAGAAATCTATATCCAGGCAGGAATGATTTTCTCTGATCATCTATAGGAGATAGGACATCTATTCCATAATAAGAGCAAAGAAGAATACATTAGGAATCTAGGTGATTAATGGGGGATTATTGTTATTCCCCAGTGCCAACTCAACAATCAACTTTAGGAAGAAAATAATAGCTACAGGCTCAGAGTCCTCAGGGTTAAGTATCTTGAGTCACCGTAAGGCCAGGTAAGCTATGTGATCATTTGAATTTTTGAAGAGGCAAACAATAATAATGAATTCAATAGCCAGAGGCTTTGGGCAGAAGGTCAGGGATATTCCTATAATATAAGGGGGAAGGGGAGGAAGAATCAGGGAAAACCTTAATACTATGATGCAGGTCTGACAGATGTAAAAGAAGAGGGGAAAGAAAGGAAGACTTTGGGAAGGGTTTCAAATAGCAGTAGAACTCCAAAAAGACACAGGTAGATTAATGGGGAGCTTCAGCACACAAGAACCTTGGTGTGGAGTCTCCACTTAGATCTAGTGCTCTAACTCTATTAAATTAAGTGAGGAAGGAGTACAGAGAGAGTGGCCTCAGCATGGCTGCTGGAATGGAACTAAAAGTGTAGCAACTGCCAGCTGTCAGACAACTACCTGACTTACAGTGGGTGCTCTTAAAAAGAGGCCTGAATAGTTGGATAACGCATGCCTGCCACAGTCACCCATACAAGCAGACAAGGGTATTAAAAGGGGAAGAGAGGGAATGTCAACCTCATATTGAGGTTAGATACAGTGGCAGACTCTGCAGCTCATTCCACCAAAAGTTTCATCAGTTTCCTCAGTAAAACCGACCATCCAGAATCTTTGAACTGTGCACAGATGGGTGAATTTGTTATATGCGTCAGTGCATCTACATAAAGCATGGACTTAGTGGTTGCCTCAGACACCAAGCTTCTCATTCCAGGACTAACATACTCACTCTCCAGATTCAGACAGTGACTCCTTCTTCAGGAATAGTCTTTGCCTGAAGAGACATACATATCTACATTTCACAGTCTGTTTCCTGTGATTCTAACCTTTAAACATAAAGATAGCTAAAAAGATGATAGATCTATATATGGATAAACACACTAGTACCCCGCCACCACACGCATATACAAAATATATGATGTGAAGATAATCATAAATAGGTGAACGTGAGCTTCTAGAAGTTCTGATATAATCCTAACATATACTCACATTTTAAAAAATTTTAATCCCTGTTGAATAAAGATCTGTGTTTTTGATCATTCACTATAAGCTTTATTGATTTTTAAAATCCCTTGGATTGATACTATATTTTTCAAGGTCTCTGACTAAATCTACCATGGCACAAAGCTAGTTTTTAAAACTGAGTTTGTCAGAGCAGTAGTTAGAATTATATGTGTGAATGTGTCCTTTTTTCTCTTTTTTCCACTTATTTATGGAGCTCTTATAAATTCTCTTCACCATATCATTTTTTTTACTGCCCTCTCAGTAGCTTTAAAAAAAATAATGAAACAAAACAAAAAAACAGCTTTATTGCAGTATACTTTACACATAATACACTGCATATGTTTTTAAATTAATTTTATTTGAGTATACTTGCTTTACAGTGTTGTATTAGTTCCTAATATACAGCAAAGTGAATAAGCTATATGTGTACCTATATCCCTCCTCCTTTGAATTTCTTTCCCATTGAGGTCACTACAGAGAATTGAATAGAGTTCCCTGAGTTATACAGTAGGTTCTCGTTAGTTATCTATTTTATAAATAATATCAATAGTGTTTATATGTCAATCCCAATCTCCCAATTCACCCCATATCCCCTTGTCCCCACTCCATGGTTCTCATGTTTGTTCTCTACATCTATGTCTCTCTTTCTATTTTGTAAAATAAGATCAACTATACCATTTTCCTAGATATCCATATATGTGCATTAATATACAATATTTGTTCATTGCATATATTTGAAGTGTATAAGTGAAAAGTCGTGACATATGAATACATATGAAATAATCACCACAGTCAATATAATGAAAACATCATCAACCCTAAAAGTTACCTCAAGCCTCTTTGTAATCTCTCCCATCTCTTTACTCCCTATTGCCAGGAAACCCCAGAGGGTCTTTCTGTCACTATAGGCCAGTTTACATTTTATCTTATTTAAATATTCTAAGTAAATAATTACTTTTATTTAAGTACAATCATATAGTATACAGTCTTTTAGGTCTGCCATCTTTCACTCAGCATAAATATTTTGAGGTGTATTCAGCTTGTAGCGTGTATCAAATATTCAAGGTTTCTAATTATGAAATAGCATTTAGGGACACATCATTTTGTTAACCCATTCATCTGTTTGTTGGCATCTGTTTGTTGGTACTAGACAATGAGATAGCAGCACAAAGTAATCCAGAAAAGTTCTTTCTTACACTAGTGAATCTTATCATCTTGGAAAACTCCCCTACCCTTTATTTTAAATCAGGGAGAATATTAAGAGTTGCTACCATGACAATCATGCAACAAATTCCTCAGACTAAATTGACCCTAAAAAAATTCCTGCCACTCTATGAGCCAAGACAACGGAAATCAAAATAACACAAATTTTGGGGGTCTGACTGGAGAGCAATGGGGCTTTGAGTGCAGGCTCAAGAGAGTTGAAGACTGAAAGGATGCTATCTGTAAAGATGTCTAGTATAGGATGGTGGGTACCATCTGTACCAAATCCATCAGCAGGTCATTGGGTGAGACTTGAATAGCTTCCACAGTTTATCCCACCTGATGAACCTGCTCTCTCCTTCCATGCTTACTAACACTTGATTTCCTTTCTAGCCCTAACTGCTTATTTAAGGAGCAAAATGCTTGGGCAGGTCCCCCAAAGTCCATATGCACTAAATGAAGAAATTAAAAAAGAGGAGGGACTCAAACATTTATGGCTACTTCAAATGCAGGCATCCAAGTCACCATCCTGCCCTATCCCTTGGGAGGAAATGCCAGCTGGATTTAGCTAACTGAGTCAGAGAAAGGTTTACAATAGTTCAAAGAAGCCAATTCAACTATGTGGGTGAGGCTTTGTGGGCGAATCATTATTCTACTCTCAGAGGTCATACTCTGAATGTATAATCAATGTTGATTTTTTTTAGGGTTGTGCTGTCAGTGAAGGCATTCTCCCTCTCTGGGAGAACTGCATATAGAGAAATGCTATACCTTTGAGGTTTCACAAATCTAATTATGCCTTCAAGCTAAAAATTTCCATGGTGGTGATTGGATAACAGCCAGCAGCCTCTGGAAACAGCAGGCAGCCTCCTTCCAGAGGTGCCTGTTAAGGTGGTTCCATTGCTTCCCTAATACAGCTATATTCGCACAAAAGGTAAAGATTTGAAGCTGCAGTTTCCTACTGAGATTTCCCAAGACTGAACTCCTTACATCTAGAGTGTTTGTGACTCTGATTCATATTTATTTGGGATGGGATGGGGAGCTGGCATAGTCTGTTCCAACTCTTGAGCCTTATTTGTCAAATGGAAGCTGCGTATAAAGAATGCAGCTTGTTTGACTACAGGGACATCTCAGTTTTACATTAAAAAGTGTCAACTTTGCCTTTACTTTCCCTCTTATTATGTAATTGAAGTAAAACCTCAGTGGGGCTTCCCAGGTGGCTCAGGGATAAAGAATCCACCTGGCAAGCAGGAGATGTGGGTTCAGTCCCTGAGTGGGGAAGATCCCCTGGAGAAGAAAATGGCAACCCATTCTAGTATTCTTGCCTGGGAAATCCCCTGGACAGAGGAGGCTGGCTGGCTCCAGCCCATGGGGGCACAGAGTCGGACATGACTTAGTGACTATATAGCAACAACAGCATCAATGGCTCAGGGGGACCCCAAATCCACAGAAGTTCCCTCAAACATCTTGGCATGACTGATGGGTTAACTAAGCCAATCATCAGTGGTGCCCAGAGAGCGGCTATGGCTGTATCACTTCAGTAACAGTCATCAGCAGCAGAAATGGATGCGATCATTCTGCTGAGTGGGCAACATTCTGGCCATCCTCAAAGTACTTGCCAATGCCCTTTTTAATGAAACTGAATATATCTTTTAGTATCTCTTGGGTTTTTGTCAATGATCTAGGTGTTTGTCCTGCCCCTCAGAAAGCTACCTACTCACAGATAAAAGATAGTCTTCATGTGTACATCCATGTAAAGACCATTCTCTGATGTGAAGGCTTAAAATTTTACTATTAATTGAGCCACTTCTTCTTAGAATGTCACTGATTCATTATCCAGGTAATAATGCAGACTGTACCCATCATTATTTATACCATGACAAGAACCCTGCTGTAATGCACTGGAAGCAAAGTGAATCCCTAAATATTTATGATGTGGAAGGGCTTCCTTGGTGGCTCAGACAGTAAAGAATCTGCCTGCAAAATGGGATACCTGGATGTGATCATTGGGTCGGGAAGATCCCCTGGAGAAGGGCATGGCAATCCACTTCAGTTTCCTTGCCTGGAAAATTCCGTGGATGGAGGAGCCTGGCGTGCTCCAGTCCATGGGGTCACAAAGAGTCACGCAACTGAGTGACTAACACTTTCACTTCACTTTATGATGCAGAGATTGCCTTTCATGCTAAACTGTGACTCTTGCCAAAATTTGACACATTTTTCTCATGGTATAAATGACCACTTTGCAAGAGGCATGGCCTTTGGCTATTTCTTGCAGTTACCTATATCTAGTTTTTATTCTTTCCTTGGGGCTAGTTATGGGGCTTCAATGTTGTTGACATTATTTCAGGTTAAACACTGATGCTCTAGTCCAGTCAGTTGATTCTAGAATTGTAACTATGTGTAGCAAACTAATATGTGCCATGTTTTCAGGCTCCTATGCTATTTAGTCTGGCAATGGTGTGCCTTTCATCACAAAAGCCACTGAATAATGAGCTGATAAACAAGGTGAACCATCCATAGCATCCATAGAATTTAGTAAACATAAGGCACTTCCCCAGAAATTGACCCCAAAATATTTCTAAGTCTTCCTCCTGCAGATGCAGTTAGTACATACCCCTTTTTAATGCATTTTAGTCAATGAGGGTGCTGTCTCCAGAAAGCGATTGCCTCTGTTTAGTCAATTCATGGATTATGACCAGAATAAAAGAGTTGTGGGGTTATAAAGAGTTATTTTGAAATTTGGGGATCCTATTATGGCCAAATGCTTTCTTCTTTTCCTAACGGTAACTGTGAGTGATAACTTATCTAAAGGGAGGTCTAGGGGATTCAAATTTTGTTGTGATAACCACAATGGTAATAATCATTTGATTTAGTACCCTGGTTTCCAAAAGCAACTCAACTGCCAGTGTTGGTCAAACTGAGACATGATCAGTCTCTGTTAGTGTTATCCCTTTTGCTTCTGACTCTTTCAAACCAAAGATCTGGGTGTGAGCAGGGAAGCCAAGCTATCACAATGTGATGCACTGATTTCTGGTAATGTAAGACCAACAGCCTCTCATGTGGGGAAGGAACACCTTGAGTCTGGACAATATACCAAAAAGAGGGTCATTATTTTTCAGTGTCATTCAGACTCACTCCTGAATCCTTCTTCATGAAGGATACCTCCTGATATGGTTCTCCCAAACAGTTCCAGGAAGCTTAAAGTCAACTGACTGATGGATTTTCCATCACTCACCAAAGAATACTGATCAAAAGTTGATCTCTGTTCTCTATAATCTTACTGAGAAGGCTATGAGAAACAGCAAAGAATGACCAATATTCTAGCACCAACTACCTAAAACACCTGTTAAAACCTAGATGTTCTTTCTGTGCTCATTCCCACAGCTGTCACTAGATAATTTCATGGGGTGGATGGCTACCACTCTGCTGGTATCATGGACAAATAGGATAGATTGTGCTATCTGTCCTCAGATTGTCTCTCCAAAATCAAGAACTAGATTTAATTTCTTTGTTTTTATTTATGTGTTTATTTATTGGCTGTGCCTTGTGGTATGTAGGATCTTAGCCCTCTGACCAGGATTGAGTTCATGCTCCCTGCATTGGGTACATGGAATCTCAACAATGGACTGCCTGGGAAGTCCTAGACTTAATTTTTTAAAGAGAACTGGGAAATGCAAGCTTATCAGCTAAGAGGCCAAATGGAATCACAGACAACCCAGGCCCCCCTCACTGATAAAGATTCCATTTGAAAGAGGGTGATGGTTTTAAACAAATCTTTCTGGGGCAACATGTGCGCAATCAGGGTTGTACTATTTTGTGTCAAAGCCAAGCATTAACTCACTTCCTTGAAAACAGAAATGTGCAGCTTAGTGGTGGTCATGAGACACCATGAAGCATTTAAGAAAGCTATCAGTAAATCACATCACACTGGAAAGTTACGTGGATACTCTTCCAAAATGAGGTTTGGTTAACTGGAGAAGTTTCTTGGAGATATAACTGACTCATTATTGAAGCAGGTGCTATCTCTACAATGGTAAGAAACCAATTAGAAAAGATGCTGTGAAGTGTATCCTTGATTTTAGCTAAGGTGATTTGTAACACCACCTTGGTCTGAGAAGGAGTTATATCAGCCTCAAATTATTGGCCAGTGTTATTGTAAGGATTTGGATCTCGCTAGATGTTGTCCTTGAGGAACGAAGGCAGAATCGGTGCAATCACTGTTACATGTTATTGTACCTGGATGAATGCCTTTGGTCTAGGAGAAAGGTCAACACAGAAACTTAAGGAGAAAGCTACCTGGTTTTGCCAGAGAGTCCCTGAGAGTTTATGAGATTTGTTCAGCTGATTGGTTTTACAACCCTGGGAAACATGATTGAGGTCAATACAGCAGGATAGCCTCATCCTTCTACTTAGAGTCCTTTTCTTAGTAACTTTAACTAAATGCTGAAGGAGAGAGATTAAATGGATTTAGTCCCAGGCTGTTTGTCAGATTAATCAGAATGTCTCATGGAGTACACACACAGGGAAACCTGACAGAAACTAAGACAGTGTAGAAATGCGTGGTGGCATTTTTGGCACGAGAGTCTCCATAGCAGTCTCCCATGTATGCATGTCTTCTGAGAAAAAACACTACCTTTGTTCTGGATTATTTTTTCAGGATGTTTGTGGTTTCAGAGCCTTGGAAGATAAAGTTGGATATCGATCTAGCATAAATGACATGTAAGCTGTCATCCTTGGAAGATGAAAGCAGTGTCTTCCTCTAGAAGAAAAAACAAGTGTGTTTAGCATAATAAGATAGTATCTTCCAATACAGATGAGTAGAATTTTTTATCTGTTATTAAATACTTGGATTCCTAAACTCAGATTTCCTTTCCTTAAACACATTTCCACTGCATGACCAACCAGATGTCACCTGATTCCTCCATGTTGCTTTTTGGGTTTAGAACTTGAAGAAGCAGTGTAAGCTAGTGATGATATTTTGGCTACTGCTATTGCTGTGAGCAATAAGCTTTCCTTTATCCTTGACCTAGAATTTTTCTGCCTCTGCATGAATACATGTCACTCTTCTGTGGTAATGTGCTAATTCAGCTTTCAAAATGGATAAAATTTAGAACTTTCACTGTTTATTAACACCACCCTTCTATTAAATTGTGCTACTATTGACAAATATCAATAAATTGGAGAAAATATCCCTACATCTGGAAGTCTTAATGGATAAATTATACCTCATAAAAAGAGAGATTAATGGTAAAGGAGCTTTTTGCCTACTCAAAAGAAACCAAACAAGCAAACAAAACAGTAGCAGGGTTATTGGGTAGAGTTATGATTAAATAATGCTCAGGTCATTGAACAAGAACCTAATAGCTTGTTAGATGAAGCCTTAATATGAGAGATGGGATATATAAACCCTAATAATTACAGTAAGAATCCTGAAAAAGAAGATTCTTATGACATAATTCATACAATTAAGTTTTGCATGCAATATGGTATCAGAATAGTATAGCAAAAATGACTAATTAAGGTGTCTAGGTCTCTGACTATAACCTTGAAAAATATACATCTAATTGTGTAGCCAGAGAGCATCATTGAAATTTTAATACTCCTATTTCTCATACCTTTGAAGACCTAGTCTCTTTAGCCATAGAGTAGTGAAACTAGGAGGATGCAGAGGGTGTTTACTTGGAAACCAAAGACCCTAATGACATTAGCAACAGACGCATACCTGACAAGATAAATTGGAGCACAGCATGGATAGAGCAGGATCATAATCCAAGGAGTGTGATATTTCCCTTAAGAAGGGATGCCTTCGGTTGTAGGCATTTCAGCATAAATCTGTGTGGAGACACAGTGGTTGCATCTTTCCTTTTGTTATTTACTAAGGCTATGTGATTTAGATGGATAAGCTTTGGGATATCTCCTCTCTCCTCTCCAACTTGCATGAAGTCCATATATTCTGGTTCTATCAGATGTACCCATGTATTTGTTGATTCCCTCTTGAAAATTTATGAAGTCATGCCTACATATCCCCCATTATTTTGCGCTTAACATGAAGATTCAGCATAAAGAATTGTTCAGCTATTCCATGTATAAATATTTAGTGTAGAAATGTCTTAAATTTAGAGATGCACTGTAATTTCCATTTCATCAAGTCAGGCTTAGAAATCTATTTGTTCCAAATAAATGTTTGCCATAGCTAGGTATCTGAACCCTGGAAATGGAAAATTTAGCAATTAAATTCATATTTTGAAATACAGATGAAATTTTTGAGATGTTTCAAAGATTTTATTAATGAGTTTGATTTTATAAGCACATATTGAAAAGAAGGACCAGCTTTCAAAGACACTTTATCAGTAAAGGTTCTTGTTTTTAAAAAGGAACAGTGACAAAAATATTCTGTATAACTTTATCACATGGAGAAATTTTTAAATTTGTATCAGCAAACCTCCCATGGAGGTTGGAAGGCCATAGTGAGAAAATCGGCAGGAACTAGGTTGCTTAAGAGTCACTTTGCAAGATCCACAGTGTTTTCAACTAAAGGGACAGGAGAGTCTCATTTAACCTCATGAATAAAATGGGAATAAGTGTGAAAGTTGCTTAGTCATGTTCAACTCTGTTCAACCCCATGGATTATACAGTCCACGGAATTTTCCAGGACAGAATACTGGAGTGGGTAGACTTTCCTTTCTCTAGGGCATCTTCTCAATCCAGGATCAAATCTAGGTCTCCCACATTGCAGGCAGATGTTTTACCAGCTGAGCCACAAGCGTAGCCCCAAATAGGCATAATGCTGTAATATGCTTAGTTTACAATACTTTTGAAAATTCTTAGCACTGTTTCTGACACATAATGATCATTTTGTAAATCTTAACTGTTTTTACCTACAATGTTAATGGACATTATTATAATCAATAAAAGTGTTAATTGCTCAGTCATGTCTGACTCTTGGGGACCACCATGGATTGTAGCCTGCCATGTTTCTCTGTCCATGGAATTCTCCAGGCAAGAATAATGGGATGGGGTGCCATTCCCTTCTCCAGGGGATCTTCCCAACCAGTGAATTGAACCCAGTTTCCTGCATTGTAGGCAGATTCTTTACTCTTTGAGCCACCGGGGAAGCCCCAATGCCTCTGTGGAAATTGTTTGGCTTTAATTAAGTTCTGGAACCCAGGTGGTGCTGGTAGTAAAGAACCTGCCTGCCAATGCAGGGACAGAAGAGACACAAGCTCGATCCCTCAGTCAGGAAGATCCTCTGGAGAAATGCATAGAAATCCACTCCAGAATTCTTGCCTGGAGAATCCCATGAACTGAGCACCTGGTGGGTGACAGTCCATAGCGTTGCAAAGAGTCAGACACAAGGGAAGTGACCTAGATGTACATAGCATACATGCGGGCTTGCCAGGTAGCTCAGCTGGTCAAGAATCGGCAATGCAGGAGATCCCTGTTCGAATCCTGGGTAGGGAAGTTCCCTTGGAGCAAGGATAGTCTACACTCTCCAGTATTCTTGCCTGGAGAATCTCCATGGATAGAGGAGCCTGGAGGGCTGCAGTCCATGAGGTCACAAAGAGTTGGACATAACCGGGCAACTGAGCACAGCACAGCACACATGCATGGGAAAGTAAAAATGAAATAAATTACAATAAAATGAAATATTTAATGTCAATCATCTATTTGCAACACTTTATAGATACAATATCAATAATAGCTATGTTTAGTTAAGATGGGTCACTTAGACACCTTGTTCAGGAGTAGAGGGATCTGACATATGTCTCTGCTGACCTGAGTTTTAAGCAATGCAGCCCTTAACTCCCTGGGTGCTCCCAAGTCTATTGCCATAAGTTGGGATTCCCAAAAGCAGAGACTGAGGCAAGGATTTAACTGTAAATTATGTATTCAAACTTGTAAGAGAATGAAGAAAGAGAGCAGGGAAGATTTAACTAGCTAAAGAGTATTCCCCAGAAAAAGATTAATGGGTTAATTGTTAGAGATTAAAGAAAAGCATAAGGGAAGAAACTTCCAAATTTCTGTATGATAAATTTCAGTATAATCAATGTTAAAATTTAACTGGCAATTAGGCGAGCTTGTGATATTGATAAGAAGAATCAAAATATATTGTGTATGAACTTATACAAATAAACAAATAAGAATAGCATGTGTGTGTGTGTGTCAGTCACACAGTCATGTCCAATGCTTTGTGACTCCATGGACTGTAGCCCACCAGGCTTCTCTGTCCATGAAATTCTCCAGGCAAGAATACTGGAGTGGGTTCCATTCCATACCAGGGGATCTTCCTGACTCAAGGATCGAGCCCAGGTTTCCTGCATTGCAGGCGAATGCTTTACTGTCTGAGCTTCTAGGGAAAAATAGCAGAAAAACACCCAATGAAATTGGTTTGAAGACATAAAGAAGAAATTAAGAGTTAATATATTTTATAATTAAACATTGGTCTAGTTTTATAGAGTATATATATGACCAGATTTAAGAATTCATTATTAATTACAAATTATTACTTTCTATTTAATTAAAACATTTAAAATAAATTTTGTAGGATTCACATTAAGATTTGGATCTTTGTTATTCTAATTCTTTGCTTTAAATATACAAACATACAATGGAGCAGGGATTTTCCAGTTTTTAAATTTTTTGAAAAATGTCTTATACTTAAACCCAAAACATTGTGGAACAGAGACCACTCTTCAGCTTCAACCCACACCTGCCTCTTTCCACATCCTAGTAATAATACCTAAAAATAAAGTAGTGGATATTCAAACAGAAACAAAAAAAAAATACAAAAGCAAAAAAACTAAAACAAACAAACAAACAAACAAAAAACCCAGCATTCCATGTTAAGATGGAATATACATGAGATCACATATTATAAATGTTTTTTGTTGTTGTTAAAATGGAGCCAAAAAATAATTATAAAATTATGACTATGTATGTACATTCATACATACACATGTCCCTGTGTGTGTAATGCCTCTATCTCCATGTTACTTGCTAAGACGACATTGAAATGTTTCTGAAATAACACTTAGTAAATTATGTTTTACTTATGAATATGAAAATAGCTTCATTATAGATAAGCGTGAAGCTATTTGTAAAAATCTTGGTTCAAACCAGAAAATTTCCCAAAGTAATCATTCACTTCATGCCTTGGAATATTAAAAAGAAGATTAAAGTTGAATTATTTTATACTATAATAAAACTGCTACTGTGTTTTTAATGACATGACTTCATCAGAAACATAAGCCAATTTCAGAGATAAGAGAAAGTTCTTTCCAGGAAATGTGTTAAATATTTAACACAAAAAATTAAACATTTATTTGTAGCTTCTTGAAACATTTATTTATTTAAGCACAGTTGGTTAAAACTATTCAATATGTTTTTACTCAAGAAATATTCTCTATATAATGTAATTTGTAAAGGCAGGAGAGTAATGTGTTTTTATTTGGGTAAGAAATGGCACCTTAACAGCTTTATGACTTTAATACTCTTCCACAGTTCAAAGGAATGCTATTTTATACTTTAGTACTTAGAATGTGAGTCACTAAAGAGCTTGTTTGTTAACATTTTTGTGACGTGTATTGAATTTGTCTCTTTCTGGTTAAGAACAACAACAACAAAATATATCTTTTAAATTGATCTGTTACTCTGATAGTTATTCATTTAAATAAGTCTCAGAGTAGTAGTTTTATATTGTGTTACTTTATATTGTATTCATATCATTTAATTTTAATTTAGAGTTTCAGTTAACTTAAAGAGGATATTGTTTACAGTCCAGCACCAACATTAAACAGTAAGGTTTGATGGTTTGTAACATTGAGTAGAGTCCTGCAAATCTGATAGTCCTATAGACAACTGATTCAAAAGCATTTATGCCAACAGGTAAATATCATAAAAAATGCTGGCTAAGCAATACTCTTGCCTGGAGAATTCCATGGGCAGAGGAGCCTGGAGGGCTACAGTCCTTGGGATCACAAAGAGTGGACAGGACTGAGCAATTAACACACACATACAAGCTATAATTAATTTGGTAGCTCAGCTGGTAAAGAATCTACCTGCAATGCAGGAGACTCAGGTTCAATTCCTGGACTGGGACGATCCCCTGGAGAAGGGATAAGCTACCCACTCCAGTATTCTTGGACTTCCTTTATGCCTCAGCTGGTAAAGAATCTGCCTGCAATGTGGGAGACCTGGGTTTGATCCCTGGGTTGGGAAGATACACTTGAGAAGGGAAAGGCTACCCACTCCAGTAATCTGGCCTGGAGAATTCCGTGGACTGTATAGTCCATGGGGTAGCAAATAGTCAGACACTGAGCTACTTTCACTTTTACCCTCTTAATAAAAATCCATTTCAACTTCTTATTAAATTTAACTTGAATTGAAAAAAAAAAAATCAAGACAAGAAAAAAACGTGCTCTTTAATTTGACAAACTTTTTCTGCGAAGGGCGAGGGGGTAAACGTTTTAGACTTTCTGAGCCAGATGGTCACTATCGTAGCTCCTTAACTCTGCCATGGTGCAATGGAAGCAACCATAAACCATACTTTAAGGAATGGTTAATTATATCCCAACACATTTTTATTTATGAAAACAGGGTCAGATTTGGCATGCCACTAGTCTGACACTTCCTGCTGTAGAGAAAGAGTGAGCCCCAAAATATCATTGTCAACATCCCCTGAGAACCTCCAAGAAAATTCATCAGACCCCAGCCTAAATCTGAAAAATCAGCATTTTGGGGTGGGTTCCAGGAACCTGTCATGTACACGCCTTCTGTTATCAGAATAGCTTGTTGAAACCTAGATTCCTAGGCTCACTAATGGAAATTCTGATTCATCAAATCTGGGATGGGACTGAAAATTGCATTTCTAACAACCCCAGGCAAATTCAGTGGGACTGGTATGCCAACCACAGTTTGAACAGCACATTCCAGAGAGCACTAAGCTTGTGTCATGTGTCTCCCTGTGCTAAATAACTTATACCAAGTTTTATTTTTAACTGGATATAATCTCATTCATGCAACCATTATTTCCTACAAAGATAAATACATATAAATGCATACAGGTATAGAAGCATGTTTGTTGAGAAACTGACATATGCTAATGCTTGTGTTAAGGCTACCATGCTGAATAGAAAAGACATCAACTTGTATTATTACTACAGAAGTTGGAGTTAAGCAATTTAGTTTAAAGGACAGACATTGGATATTATGAAGCTGAGAAAGTGCAAATTCCTCGCAATCAAGGAATTTAAACACTAGCAAAAGGGTAAAACATTTGACTGACATTTTTTCCTACAAAATATATGTGATCACATTTAAGCTGGCACCCGAGTGACATGAACAGTAGTTAACTAGCTAGACAAAGGACTTCAAACAGAGGGAGGACTACTTAAAAAGGTGAAAGTCAAAATTAAGTAGCAAATATTTCAGTAAAGTCTGGGCATAGATACCAATATGGGAGTGGAAAATGTAGGATTTAAGTTGCAATATCCTCATATTTTGAGGTCTTGAGCATTTTGAATTTGGGGACAATGGTGACCCCAAAATTGAAATCCTGTGAAGACTGTTATTAGGGAAGTCAAAGTCATTTGACAGGATCTGCATTATAGAGCGATCTTGCTGCATCTGGAAAATTAATGGGAGGATACAAGATTCCTTTGGAACATAAGATTACATGAATCAAAATTGTACAAGCAATAGATGCTGAAGAAGGTGTGCAGAAAAGGGAGCATCTCTGGTAGTGGGAATGTAACTTGGTGCAAACATTTTGGAGAACAGTACGGAGATTATTTTAAAAATTAAAAATAGAGCTACCATATGATCCAGCAATCCTACTCTTGGATATATATGCAGCATACATGCAACCCAGTGTTCATTGCAGGACTATTTACAGTAGCCAAGATGTGGGAAAAAACTGAAATGTCCACCTACAGATGAATGGATAGAAAGAGGTGATACGTATTTCTCAGTCATAAGAAGAATGAAATGATGCCATTTTCAGCAATATGTATGAACTTGGAAATTATCATATATGAAGTAAGTCAGACAGAGAAAGGCAAATATAATATTGCTTGTATGCAGAATCTTAAAAAAAAGTGATACAAATAAGCTTATTTACAAAACAGAAACAGATTCACAGACTAGAGGGTGAACGTATGTTACTGTGGTGTGTGGAGAGATAGATTGAGAGGGAAAAGAATTGCAGAAGAGGGGAAAGAGAGAAACTGATGATTTGGGTGCACAAGATTAAGTACATATAGTTGCAGTGGGACAGCACACCGTGTCCATGGCATATCATGAGGCAGTATGAAGGATGCCTTTCAGATTTCCAGCTTCTTGCCCTGGCTCTCATCTACCAATGATTCCAAATCCAGCTCAGAGTTACCTCCTAGGTGGGCCTTTCCCTGACCATACTATTTACTTATATCTATCAAATTTACCATCTAATAGGGTATTCCATCTTACATCTTCATAATGCTTGGTTCAAAATGAAATAATTATTTATATTCATTTTTCACTTTTTTTTTTCCCTTTTCCTCTACCATCTAAATTTATGAAAGCTGGGAAATATTCACTTTAGCTGAACACTGTAGCATAATACCTAGAGAATTAAATATCAGGTCAAAATGAATGTGATGAATAAGGGATGAATAAATCATGTCACTTAGACAACTGGATGAATGGTGGTATAAATGACTGAAACAATTATTGTGAAATAAATTTTGTTTTGTGGAATGGCGTCATGATGAAGTAGAACTGCCTGGGGACTCCAGAAATATATATCTGGTGGGCACTTAAACACATTAATATTGTAGATCTTACAGTCATCACTGATGACTGAATTCATGAAATAAGATGAAATCTTTAATGGAAAAGTGTATGCAAGGAGAAAAAGAGCAAAAATCTTACCCAGGTAAAAACTGACACAAAATAGATAAAGAAAGAAGAAATATATAAAAGGACTGAAAAAAGAATTTCTAAAGAAATAAAATAAAATCTAATGAATAATGCAATTAAAATTGACTTATAAAATTTTTCCTATAGAAATAAATGGCTAAGAAAAGTGAAATTATTGAGATATGAAAAATGAGAATTGATTGTGTTTGTACCCTTGGTAATTAACTTCAGGACTGAAGATAGATAAAATTAATGTCATCATTTTACAGGTGAGAAAAGTTGGAATCATTGTGGCTGAAAGATCTAATTTTCACATATAGTAAGATGTGGAGCCAGAGTTGAATTTGTGTTTAAAGAATTGCTTCATAATTTAGGAACAGATTTTAAACTTGTCAAACAAAGTTTTGTTATATTTGCTGTTACTTGTTGGTCAGTCGCTAAGTCATCTCTGACTCTTTGTGCCCCCGTGGACTGCAGCATGCCAGGCTTTCCTGTCCTCCATTTTCTGGAGTTTGCTTAAATTCATGTCTGTTGAGTCGGTGATGTCATTCAACCATCTCATCCTCTAACTGAGATCATATAAAATGTCTCCTGACTTTAGGGACTAACATAATGAAATAAATTAATAGATTTAGTAATGCTGTGCCATTCCTGTATTTCTGAAATATATTTCATCAAGTATTTGTGGCGGAAACTAACAATATGTCCCCTATTCCTATTAAGTAGTGTTTGCAAACTATCGCCAGGCAGTCAAATCCAGTCTCACCACCTGTTTGTATGGTTTTGTCATTTAAGTGCTTAAAAAAAATGAAAAGATGAATGATACTTTGTAATATGACACTTATGTGAATTAAAATTTCATTGCTTATAAATTAAATCATACTGAAGCACAGAAGCTCTCATTCATTTGCATGTTTTTTTTTGTGATGGCTTTTGTGCTTTGTTGTTCAGTGGCTAAGTTGTATACAACTCTTTGCAACCCCATGGACTGCAGCACGCCAGGCTTCCCAGGCCTTCATTATCTCCCTCAGTTTGCTCAAACTAATGTCCATTGAATCAATGATGCCATCCTCTATCACCCACTTCTCCTCCTGCCCTCAATTTTTCCCAGCATCAGGGTCTTCTCCAGTGAGTCAGTGCTTCACATCAGATGGCCAAAATTTTGGAGCTTCAGCTTCAGCATCAGTCCTTTCAATGCATATTCAGGGTTGATTTCCTTTAGGTTTGACTGACTTGATCTCCTTGGTGTCCAAGGAAACAAACCTCTTGAGAGTTTTCTGCAGCACCTCAATTTGAAAGCATCAATTTTACAGTGCTCAGTCTTCTTTATGGTTGAAATCTCACATCCACATATGACTACTAGAAAAACCATAGCTTTGACTACACAAATATTTGTCATCAAATTGATGTCTCTGATTTTTAACACACTGTCTAGGTTTCTCATAGCTTTTCTTCTAAGGAGCAAGCATCTTTTATTATTTATTTATTTATTTATTTATCTATTTATTTTTGCATCTTTTAATATTGTGGCTGTAGTCACTGTCCTCATTGATTTTCAAGCTGAAGAATATGAAATCTGATACTGTTTCCACTTTTTCCCCATCTATTCATTATGACATGATAGGGCCACATACCATGATCATATTTTTTTGAATGTTGAGCTTTAAGTCAGCTTTTTCACTCTCCTCTCTCACCTTCGTCAGGAGGTTCGTTAGTTCCTCTTCACTTTCTGCCATTAAAGTGGTATCATCTGTGTATCTGAGGTCTTTGATATTTCTCCTGGCATTCTTGATTCCAGCTTGTGAGTCATCCAACCCAACGTTTCATGTGATGTGCTCTGCATATAAGTTAAACAAGCAGAATAGCAATATGCATCCTTGACGTACTACTTTCCCAATTTTGAACCAGTCCATGGTTCCACATCCTGTTGTAACTGCTGCTTCTTGTCTTGCATACAGGTTTCTCAGGAGGCAGATAATGTGTTTTAATTAGTTAGTGAAGGAGAAGTAGATGTTTTCTTGGAATTTCCTTGCTTTTTCTACGATCCGGCATATTTTGGAAATGATCTCTGGCTCCTCTGCCTTTTCTAAATCCAGCTTGTACAACTGGAAGTTCTCAGTTCATGTACTGCTGAAGCCCAGCTTGAAGGATTTTGAGCATAGCCTGCTAGCATGTGAAATGGACACAATTGTACAGTAATTTTAACAGTCTTTGGCATTGCCTTTCCTTGGGATTAAATGAAAACTGACATTTTCAATTTCTGTGGCCATTGCTGAGTTTTCCAAATTTGCTGGCATAATGAGTGCAGCATTTTAACAAAATAATCTTTAAGGATTTGAAATAGCTCAGTTGGAATTCCATCACCTCCATTAGCTTTGTTCATAGTAATGCTTCCTAAAGCCCACTTGACTTCACACTCCAGGCTGTCTAGCTTTAGGTGAGTAAACACACCATCATGGTTATCTGGATCATTAAGAGGTTTTTTTGAACTGTTCTGTGTATTCTTGCCACCTCTCCTTAATGTCTTCTGCTTTTGATATGTCCTTGTTGTTTTTGTCTTTTATTGTGCCTATCTTTGCATGAAACATTCCCTTGATATCCCCAATTTTCTTAAAGAGATCGCTAGTCTTTCCCATTCTATCATTTTCCTCTATTTCTTTGCACTGATCCCTGAGGAAGGCTTTCTTATGTCGCCTTGCTATTCTCTGGAATTCTGCGTTCAGGCAGGTGTATCCTTTCTTTTCCCTTGCCTTTTACTTCTTGTCTTAGCTAGTTGTAAGTCCTCCTCACTTTGCCTTTTCACATTTCTTTCTCTTTAGGATGGTTTTGATCATCACCTCCTGTACAATGTTATGAATATCCATCCGTATTTCTTCAGACACTCTGTCTACCAGATCTACTCCTTTGAATCTATTCATCACCTCCACTGTATAATCTTAAGGAATTTAGTTTAGGTCCTACCTGAATGCTTCCCTAGAGGCTCAGATAGTAAAGAATATGTCTGCAATGCAGAAGACCAGAGTTCGATCCCTGGGTCAGGAAGATCCCCTGGAGAAGGGAATGGCAACTCACTCCAGTATTCTTGCCTTCAGAATTCCCAGAGGAGCTGGGCAGGCTATAGCCCATGGGGTTGCAAAGAGTCAACATGTCAGTGACTAATACTACCTGGATCACTGAGTGGTTTTCCCAATTTTCTCCAGTTTGAGCCTGAATTTTTCATAAAGCAGCTGATGATCCGAGCCACAGTCAGTTCCAGGTCTTGCTTTGTGCTATCACAGCACAACTGAGTAGTTCTGACAGTGTTCAACTGGCCCCCAACACTTCAAATATTTATTCTCAGTGCTTTCACGTGTAATGTTTGCTGATCCTCAACCCAGAGTAATAGAAAATTTAGATGAATGCTTGTTCAGCTAAGGAATAAATTTTCTAGGCTCCTGTGAGTTAAATGTGGCTCATGACAGATCCACTGATATAGAGGCAAACATAACATGTGTAACTTTCAGTCCACTTCCTAGAAGGAAAAAAAAAAACACAAAACAAAGATGTTCTCCTACCCTTCTCCTTACTGGCTGGCCCTGCAACCGAATGTGGGGCCTGGCTGTTCATCACTCAAAAAATATTAAAGAGGCCAGGTTGGTGGAAAAGAAAGTTTGCTTTATTTTGGATGCTGGTAACCAGGGGGTGGGTAGATGCTTAGCCAAAGCTGACTCCCCTTCCCCTCACAATTCACAATCAGTGAGCATGAGCTTTCATAGACTGAGGGAACGTCTACCTGTAGAAACTGTATAGTCAGCTCTGATAATTTCTTGAAATTGATTGTGTGTGTTCTGATCAGTCATTTTGATTGTTTTAAATACAGATAGTCTTCAGTTCAAGAGTCAGTCTGTTTCAATTTCTTGAGGCCAGTGCTTGGACCTGTGGCAGATAATGTCTTGGTGGCTGTCCGATCATCATGTGGTTAACTTCTTCCACATGGTGGGGCTTTCAGTATCTATAAGACAACTCACAAGATATGGCTCATAATACTATCTAAAGCCCTTAAGAAGGAGCCAAAAGTGCTTGACTTTTTTTACTGACAAAATTATTATTATTCAGTCTCCTTTAACAGTTTTCCCTTGTTTCTGCATTTTCTCACTTCTCGGATTAATCTTATTCACTGGTTAAAGTTTTTCCACAGACAAAAGGCAGACTTGCAGATTTGGAAAAGAATCATAGCTGTTGATGTCATTGCTCACTCACTAAGTCACATCTGCCTGTTTGTGACCCATGGATTACAGAACACCAGGCTTCCCTGTCCTTCATTATCTCCTGGAGTTTGCTCAAGTTCAAATCCATTGAGTCTGTGATGCTATTAACTCTCATTCTCTGCTGCCCGCTTCCCTTTTCCTCCCCCTTCCTGGCAAAAAGATTTTTGCCAGTGAGTCAGCTCTTCACATCAGGTGGCCAAAGTATTAGAGCTATAGAGTCTTGCTCCATCTCAGGATGACTTTTACATAATAATAAAACTTATATTTGTTTCAACCATTGTTATTCTGTCCTTGATTATAGCAGCCAAGACCATATCCTGATCAATACAGTGGCCATACATTCATATTTTTTTATATATCATAATACCTGTGGTCTAAATTGTGAGGATTTTGGCTTAGATTTTATCAAACAACAATTAATTTATAGAACATTTGCAACAAAGGTTGGCTTATTTATTTATAAGTAATACATGTTGATAAAAATATGTGTTTAAGGAACATGAAAAATAATTAACAAGGAAGAAGTAGTTTTAACAAAAAAAAAAGTTACTTTATCTAATAACCCACACATTAAAATTCAATTAACTGTAAGATTTAAGTTTGCCCATAAATACTCTCTGATGTTTTCTTCACTCTAGAGAGTATCAATTCATGCTCTTGGTTTCTCTCTGACCTTTTGTTCATCCTCCCACTTTAAAGGTTGATTTAGTTATCTGGTTGTTACTGAGTCCACTTGCTATACAACAGGCCAAGAAACTGAGAGATGAAGTGTTGGGGCAAGGAATAGTGAGGGTTTTTTTGTTTGTTTTTTGTTTTTTAAAACACCAGACTGTAAAGGTGACAGACGAATGTCCTAAAAAATCATCTTGCTCAATTATGATGTTAATTTCTTTCAAGAAACAAAGATGGGAATGTGAGGGGATAAAGTTTAGAAAAAAAAAAAAAAAGCTGTAAGTTGCAACAAATATTTCCTGGTTCCCTCCAGAGAGAAGAGGGGAGGTATTCATTTCCTCTTTCCTACAGCCATTTACAGGTGTAGGGAGAACAAACGGAATGTAGAAAGAGTAAACATAACGCCATGATAGGAGGCAGAAGCAGGAAGACCAGGCCCTCACCCTGGCAACTAAGGCGACTATCAGGTCACCAAGACACAACCAGTCAGAGACTATCAGGCCACCCAGATACAGCCAATCAGAACTTGTTACGGAAAGATCCCGCGCGCGCGAATGTCTGACCAATGAAAAGACCCCCGCGAACATGTAACCAATCCGCTTCGCTAAATGACCCCTGCTTATGTTTGAAATTGGATGTTCTATAAATATGGGTAGAAAACCGGGCTCGGGGCTCTCAGCCTGTGCTCCACTGCGTTGGACACAGCGGGGGCCCTAGCTCGAGCTAGCAATAAACTTCCTTCTTGCGTTTTGCATTGTCTCTTGGTAGCTTTCTCTCTTCCCGCTCGGGGATTCGGACATCGGGCATAACATTTGGGGGCTCGTCCGGGATCCCTTGGCGAGGAGAGAAACCTCCCGAGACAGAAGGAAGAATCCGAACGGTACCGGTACCCAGTCAGGTCAGGGAAATCCAGTGTAAAACCGGGGCCTGCTAGGAGAGCAGGGAGGTAACTGGTACAGGGAAATCCAGTGTAAAACCGGGGCCTGCTAGGAGAGCAGGGGGGTAGCTGGTGCAGGACTAAAGAACGTTCCTGCCGGTGTGAGACCAAGGCCAGCGAAAACGCTGGAAGGCGACCGGCTCTGCGGAGAAAGGGGTCTTTCGTCCCCTGATCCCGCGGCAGTTGACCAGTGGACACTGTTTGGTAAGTTGAGTCTGTTACGGGGGAGCGCACCCCCCAGAGACCTAGCACTTGGTTGTCGGCCGACAATTGTCTGTCCGTGTGTTTGTCTGCGCCGTTCCGTGTTTGTGTGAGTGCCGGCATTGTCTCGCTTCTTGTCTTCTTTTGGTGTGTCATTTGCTATTTCGTTTTGTCTGATCTGATCTCAATTTCCTAATCTCTTTGGGAGCTTCAGTGAACGGGCGAACAATTGTGAGGGCAATTGATGAGTCCTGGCCAGGGCTACACTCTGGTGGACTCTGAAGGCCCAACAAAAGTGAGCCTAAGTAACTAGAGCCCGACCGGGTGAAGCTCCCCCTTAATATCTCAAACTGAGAACGTGGCCTAAAATTCTTGGTGTGGGCACGGGTCAGGCACTTAAGAGCCGCTAGGGCGCCTGCCACTTGAAGACTCCCGTGAAAGGATAAGGGGGTC
This sequence comes from Odocoileus virginianus, assembly GCF_023699985.2. Lineage (NCBI taxonomy): Eukaryota > Metazoa > Chordata > Mammalia > Artiodactyla > Cervidae > Odocoileus > Odocoileus virginianus. The sequence continues at coordinate 35,288,333 of NC_069685.1, read as the reverse complement.
ACGGAACGGGCCAGAAACCCCTAGGGTGCCCGCCCCCAGCAAGAAAACTTCCGTGCAACGACGCAGGCACATAAACAGTTCCAAAAGCATACCATAAGCCCAACCTCTTGGCCGCCACCACTCCTGATAGGATTTTTGGTGGTTGTTCTCATTGACTTCTCTCTCTCCCTTTCTTCCATACCACTTGTTCCTTAACTATGGGTCAGGGAGAATCTACTCCACTCTCTCTCATGACTGATCATTTTCCGGATGTGAGAGCCAGGGCTCATAACTTGTCTCTGTCAGTCAAGAAAAGTAAATTAACAACTTTGTGTTCTGCAGAATGGCCTACCCTCCAGGTCGGATGGACCCCGGAGGGTACGTTTCAGCCCTCCATAATACAGGCGGTGAAAGAAAAGATAATGGCGCCAGACCCCTGGGGCCATCCAGACCAGGTCCCTTATATCGTGGTCTGGCAAGATCTGGTAGAAAACCCACCTAACTGGTTAAAACCTTTCGTCCACACAACTTCTAATCCACAGGTCCTGGTGATGGAACTCACTTCGGAAGAAACTAAGAAGAAAGAGAGCTCAAAACCGGTCTTTCAGGATGCCTCTTGCCCAAACCTAATAGACTCGGAAACAGAAGCAAGACCCCCCCCCTTATGTACCCCCCTTAGAACCCCCGGGTGGAGGGGAAGGATCAGGAAGGGCGGCAAGGGGCGACCACGAGGGAGGACCAGCACTGGGGACCCGGGGAAGGACTAGGGGAGATAGGAGTATGCAAGACCCTGGGGACCCAGAGTTACCGTCATCCACCGTTCAGGCACTCCCCGTCCGGGTGGGACCAGCTAACCCGGGCGGAGAACGGACCTATCAGTACTGGCCCTTCTCCACGAGTGACCTATACAATTGGAAAACACAAAACCCCCCCTTCTCGGAGAAGCCCCAAGGCCTCATTGACCTCTTAGACTCTATTCTGTTTACTCATAACCCCACCTGGGACGATTGCCAACAGTTGTTACAGGTACTCTTCACCACGGAGGAACGGGAGCGAATCCTGGCAGAGGCACGAAAACGAGTCCCCGGTGTCGACGGGAGACCTACTACTCAGCCTCATCTCGTGGACGAGGGGTTTCCCTTGCTGTGACCTAACTGGGATTTTGAGCAGGCGGAAGGTTGACGGGATTGGACCCTGGGTTCACTGCAACCACGTGCGGCAGGCCACGCCAGAGGAACGAAATAAGGCACAGACAGAATGGAAGGCGAATGCTCATCCGTCGGATCCTTTGAAACTGAAGCTCACCCGCCGGGGAGCCTCCTAGTCCTCTTGCTGATGGCAGCCATCGTCAATCCAGGGATGACTTCTCATGGCCACATGGACGATCCCCATCATCCTGTCAATATGACTTGGGTGGTCTGCAATCCAGAGACCGGAAAACTGATCAACTCAAGTTCGATTGTGGCCCCTCGGGGAACATGGTGGCCTATTTTGACTTTCGACTTATGCGTCCTGGTAGCTGACAGCAATGGCTTTGGTCCCCACCAGCTAAGTGACTTCTTTGCCCATGGCACTTTTGGCTTATTCACTCATGGATGGAATAAGGTACCTGTGTACGTTTGCCCAGGGGATGGTAGAGATCGGAGCCAAACTAATAAATGTGGGGGAGTTGACTCTTTTTATTGCGCCGCCTGGGGATGTGAAACCACCGGGACCGTAGACTGGCTCCGAGGGGATTCTAATAGGGACCTTATTAGCGTAAAGTCAGATCCCAACCACCGTAACTGGCAGACAATGCCCAAACCAGGACAGTGTTTCCCATTACAGATTGAGTTCACAGATGAAGGAAAAAGATTTACCAGATGGGATTATGGCCGTGTCTGGGGCCTCCGTCTTTACAAGAACGGATATGACACTGGAGTCCGGTTTGAGCTTAAATTAAAACTAGGACCACTCTATTTGGCCCCCAAAGTAGCTCTGGGACCAAACCAGGTGATAGCTCCAAAACCTCCGTCCTCGCGCAGGCCCAGCCCAGAGGCCAGAAGGACCTCAGAGCCTGGCCCCTCTAAACCTGGTTTGCAGGGAACACCCACAACTGTTAGTCCGCTCCCCCCCAGATCCTCTATGGGCTTTAGTAAATGCAGCCTTTGCAACTTTAAATAATACTGACCCTAATGCAACCCAATCCTGCTGGCTGTGCTATAATCCTCGCCCCCCTTACTATGAGGCCATAGGCCTCAACGTCTCCTATGACTTATCTTCAGGCCAGAACCCACCCCAATGTCGATGGGAGGAACGTAAGGTTGGTCTCACGATGAAGGAGGTATGGGGACAAGGACTTTGCCTAGGCACAGTACCACGGGACAAGACTTCCCTGTGTGCTCAGACCGAAGGTAATCTAAGCCTTCAAGGAAAGGACTGGATTGTGCCCAGGGTCGGGGGATGGTGGATTTGTTCACACACGGGGTTGACCCCATGTTTGAATGTGAAGGTTTTTAACCAGAGTCAAGAATTTTGTGTCCTGGTTGCTATAATGCCAAAGATTTTATACCATTCTGAAGAAGTTATGTACTCACATTGGGACCAAGGAGTACGTAGAAAAAAGAGAGAGCCACTTAGTGTAATCACCATGGCTGCTTTATTCAGCCTCGGGTTGACAGGAGCAGGAACAGGAATAGCTTCACTGTCTCTACAAACCAAGGAGCTGTCCTCTCTCCGAGCAGCCATAGATGAGGACCTGACTCGCATAGAAGAATCAATCAGCCACCTAGAAAAGTCTCTAACCTCCTTGTCTGAAGTAGTATTGCAAAATAGGAGGGGATTAGACTTAGTTTTTCTTCAGCAAGGTGGGGTCTGCGCAGCTCTTGGAGAAGAATGCTGTTTCTATGCGGACCATACAGGTGTGGTGAGGGATTCAATGGCGAAAGTGAGAGAGGGACTAGCGCAACGCAAAAGGGAACGGGAAGCCCAACGGGGATGGTGGGAATGGTTTGGATCCTGGTCACCCTGGCTAACCACTCTGGTCTCAACCCTCCTGGGCCCACTTTTACTGTTAATACTAATACTTACAATTGGGCCTTGTATTTTAAATAGACTGATCACCTTTATCAGGACACAGCTAAATACTATCCAGATTATGGTGCTAAGGCAACAATACCGGCCGATAGGTCGAAATAAAGAAGAGGAAGATTCCTCCCCATAATCAAAAGACAGGGGGGAATGTAGGGAGAACAAACGGAATGTAGAAAGAGTAAACATAACGCCATGATAGGAGGCAGAAGCAGGAAGACCAGGCCCTCACCCTGGCAACTAAGGCGACTATCAGGTCACCAAGACACAACCAGTCAGAGACTATCAGGCCACCCAGATACAGCCAATCAGAACTTGTTACGGAAAGATCCCGCGCGCGCGAATGTCTGACCAATGAAAAGACCCCCGCGAACATGTAACCAATCCGCTTCGCTAAATGACCCCTGCTTATGTTTGAAATTGGATGTTCTATAAATATGGGTAGAAAACCGGGCTCGGGGCTCTCAGCCTGTGCTCCACTGCGTTGGACACAGCGGGGGCCCTAGCTCGAGCTAGCAATAAACTTCCTTCTTGCGTTTTGCATTGTCTCTTGGTAGCTTTCTCTCTTCCCGCTCGGGGATTCGGACATCGGGCATAACACAGGTAGGTCTGTTCAAGATGTTTCCTTTGAGCTCAAACAAAGGCATTTTAAGTTAACACTCAGGCATGGGAGGCAGGGTTCCTGGAAATGCACATTTTGTATGTTTGTTTTCAATTCTCTTTATTTTTAAAGTCTTTCCTGAAAATATAATGAATGTGATTAATTGTGCCTTTAACAAAATCAGCATTTAAACAAATTTAATATCTAAACACATCAACAATGAAATTAGGGAAAAGGGAAGGAATTTTCAAAATGCAGGCAGTCACAAAATATAGGTTTAATTACTACTGTTAAACCTTTATGCAGTAGGCAATATCCCTTTAGAGGGTGACTTACAGCAAAAGCAATAGAACACAAAGTTTAAAGTAAAAGAAACAGATCTAATATGGAGTCTGATTTATTCTTCCCTGTTACATGATTGGTAAGAAACTTGGCCTGAATTATTCAGCTCACCATCCTTATTTTTCTTGGGAGGCAGGGAGCCACTTCACAAGGTTTTATCTAAGACATGCATTTTAAGGGGAAGGCCCTGCCTGATCGATGTGTATGTGCACAGGAGTGGGTGGAAATGATCGAGAGGCAAATTCAATTTACAGGATCCTCGCCTTTGAGTTTGAGAAATTGGCAAGGAGTAAATTTTCAGGGAAAAATGTATGTTTGGACTGATTGAGGTTTCTTATGCAGTCAAATCAAATGGCTATAGCTTTTGGACTTCTGGGAGTGGCATTTTGAAATCAGCAGTTTTCAGAAGTTTATGTTGAGTTATGAAGCTGACTTTTACAGTTGTACTGCAACCTGAGCAGGAAGCCTTATGCTACAGGCCAAGTGGTGTTATAACTTTGGTGGGTAACTGCAGCTTGTACTCAATTTTTTTTCCAAAATGAGTAGGCCTTTCTATATCAAGAGTAACCTTACCTCAGCAGGCATGAATGAAGCAAAATTTCAAATATGATGAAACAGACAGTTCAAATACTGGTTTCCTAGTCTGAAGGAGTCAGAAAAGCATATGCTACTTTAAACTGAACTCAGAATGTGCTGAACAGAGTGAGTGAGGTCCTAGCTTTATGTTAGACTCTGGTCTACATAAGCAACACTGAATTAGTTTTTCTGGTTTCAGTTTTCATCCAGGGTCAAGGCAGTAGCATGGATGAGGTATGGAATGCAAGTTCATGTGTCCAATGCACAGTGAAGCCAAACAGAAGTGTTGGAGTTTGGAGCAGAGGAAGGTTTATTGCAGAGCCATACAAGGAAGACAGGTGACTCATGACCCCACAAATCCTGAACTCCCCCAAGTGTTTCAGCAAAACATTTTTAAAAGCAAGGTGAGGGGAAGGGGTGGTTGATTGTTGCAAATGTCTTGGTATCAGAATCCTTTGTTCTTACGGCTGCGCATGAAGGTCAGTCACCATATTCCTGCAAACCTCCAGTAAGACAACTGTTCTGCCACTTTTTATTTCTATATGAATGGAAAAATGTTACAGGTATAACACTTAAAGCTCAGAGCCTTGAGAAAGGACTATCCTGTATATTTCAGGCTATACACAACATTTTTAATTCTAAGCTAAACAAAAGCAATAGAATACAAAAGTTAAAGTGTAGGAAACAGATCTAATATGGAATCAGATTTGCCTTTCACTGTTACAGGTGGAGGAAAGAGAGAGATGTCACATTGTATAATGTATTTGTAGACATTTAAGCCCTTGCCCAGCAGATCTCAAGTTGGCCCTAGTTTGCCACTAACACATAAAGGATGAATCATTTTTAATCAGGCAGTTTTGTTAGATGTAAGGGATTCTATACCAAGTGGCAACAGATACAGTCACTGTGACTCAGTTCAAATGCATTTCCCCAAATAGATCAGATTCAATGTAATTATATCCAATCCAAGTTCAGTTTACTAATCCAGAGGTGCCAGAAACACAAAATGTTGGGGTAATGAATATTAATGCATTTTGAATATGCAGCAAAGAAAAGAAATATATTTGAAATAAAATATGTCCTATGGAAACACCATGACTATAGATCTCTAGATTATCCATGTAGGCAACACCATTTCACACTCTCTCTAGCAAGAGAAGACATACGTGTGGTTGGATATTCCCTCTTATATGGTAAATAAATCATGGCAAAATTAACCTTTTGCAGGAGATATTTCATAATAGTTTATAGGTTTTAGATTGTTGTCAGCTGGTATTGATTATGATTCAGAGGAAGCAGAAACAAAGATTTTTCTTCCCTAATCTCCTCATGTAGATACTATTTCATTTTTAATATGGTCTTGCAGCAATATTCAGAAGTATGTTCTGGGATCATCATGGTCATCACATCTCTGGAGGCAGGAATGGAATGATTCTAAACTTGGTAAATGGAGATATAAAAATATGATCATATTTTTGCCTTATTAACTCTGTGTACTCTATAAAAGTGAGGTTCACAAGAGCTCTGGAACTATAGTTGCATCCTGTAAAAGGTACTGATGGGGTTTATATTAATCCAGTGAGACTCCAAACTTTTATTCTTGGAGGAAATTCCAGCCTGATCTTGGCATCTGGTTGAAACTAAGTATAATAAAAATATAATAATAATAATAAATATCCATTTATTTTACTTTTAACTTATGAATAAATCAGTTTTTGATTTTAATCATTCAATTTTGACAATATGCTCTAAATTGTTTTTTAACCAGGAAATGACCAAAAAAAAAATTACTTCATTCATTAATCTACTAGTATGCCATCTTCATTATAAAAGGGAGGGAGCAATTTTACATATTTGTATCTTCAGGTACCAATTTTTTTATTTTTTATTTTTTTATTTTACAGTGTTGTGTAGTTTCTGCCATACAACAACAGCCATAGGTATACATATATCCCCCTCCCTCTTGAGCCTCCCAACACCTACCCCATCCCACCATTGTCACAGAGTACTGGGTTGAGCTCCCTGAGTTATAAAGCAACTTCCCACTAGCCATTTATTTAACATATGGTAATGTATAAGTTTCAATTATACCCTCTCAACTCTTCCCACTCTCTCCTTCCTCTGTTGTGTCCACAAATCTGTTTTCTATGTCCACATCTTTATTATTGCCCTGCAGATAGGTCCATCAGTACCATATTTCTAGATGCCATGTGATGTTGTGCTCCACTGTTCAGTTGTTCCTGACTCTGTGACCCATGGACTGTAGCTTGCCAGGCTCCTCTGTCCACGGGACTTTCCAGGTAAGAATACCGAGTGAGTTACCATTTCCAGGGGATCTGCCTGACCCCAGGACTGAACCACATCTCCTGCAAATCCTACATTGACAGGATGCTTCTTTACCACCGAGCCACCTAGGAGACCCCTAGATGCCACATATCTGTGTTAATATGTGATATTTGTTTTTCTTTTTCTGACTTACTTCACTTTGTACAACAGGCTTTAGGTTCAGCCACCTCACTAGAACTAGCTTAACTGTGTTCCTTTTTATGGCTAAGTAATATTTCATTGTATATATGTAACACATCTTCTTTATCCATTTATTTGTCAATGGACATGTCGGTTGCTAACATGTCCCTAGCTATTGTAAATAGGGTTGCAATGAAAATTGGCATGTGTGTCTTTCTGAATTATTGGCCTTCCCTGATGGCTCAGAGAATAAAGAATCAGCCTGCAGTGCAGAAGACTCAGGTCAGGAAGATCCCCTGGAGGAGAGAACTGGCAACTCACTCCAGTATTCTTGCCTGGAGAATTCCATGTAGCAGAAGCCTGGTGGGCTACATGCACTCCATGGGTTGCAAAGAGTTAAAAAACACTGAAACACTAATACTTTCACTTTCAGAATATATGTCGAGTAGTGGGGTTGCTAAGTCATATGTTAGTTTTATTCCTGGTTTTTTTTTTAAGAAATCTCCATACTGTTCTCCAAAGATTGGCTGTATCAATTTACATTCCCACCAATTTTGCAAAAAGTTTCCCTTTTCTCCACTTCCTCTCCAGCATTTATTGTTTATCAATTTTTTGATGATGGCCATTTTGACCAGAGTGAGATGATACTTCATTGTAGTTTTGATTTGCATTTCTCTAATAATAAGCAGTGTTGACCATCTTTTCATGTTTTTATTGGTCATCTGTTTATCTTCTTTGAAGAAATGTCTGATTTTTTAACATTTGAGTTTTAACTGATTTTGTAATGGGAAGGATTCTTATTAACTAGGGACATTATGATACATTTTTAGCATTGCTATTGGAAAATCTTTACATGTCTTATAATTATGAGTATTCTTATGCCATTAAATATAGTATAAAACTTCTTATAGATGATGGTGAACTGCAAAGCTGGATCCAGTATGTTTGCTAAGTTGCTTCAGTCATGTTTGACTCTGCAACCCTATGGAATGTAGTCTGTCAGGCTCCTCTGTCCACTGGAGTGGGTTGCCATGCTCCCTACCAGGGGATCTTGTGGACTCAGAGATTGAACCTACATTTCTTATGCTTCCTGCATTGGCAGATGTGTTCTTTACAACAAGTGCCACTTGGGAAACCTTGGGTCAAATATGGAAATGGGAATAAAATATAGATTAATATATGTACTTGATACAGGATGCCTTTGAGATAGATTTAATAAATCCTCTCTTCTGTCCTAACTCACTTTCTTGTGGGCCCAAGAGGAGCAGTAGCACTTATGGAGATATAGGTCTTATGAGGGTAAAAACAAAACCATGTAAGTCACTGATCTAGTTCTTGAACTAGACAACCACACCTTTAGTTTGCTGTATTCTTGTAAGTTAAGGCCAGTGGGGTGAAGAGAATAGTAATCGGAGACTGCTAGGAGACAAACATTCTTCAATCCCTGATTGTGCCTTGCATGTGAAGTGACACCTAGTAATTTACACTCTTGGAAGCCCTCTGTTGCCTCACTTAATCTGTACCTGAGAAAATGGAATAATTTATCAAATTAATGCATTTGGGAAGCAAACCTTGGTGTGCATTTTAGGCTCCAGAAAGACAGAATCTTCTTTCACCTGTGAGTCAGCTGCACAGAGGAAATACAAGTTCTCTTCTGTTTCTTTTTATTAATTCATTAGTAATTTATTTAATTTTGGCTGTATTGGGTCTTCTTTGCTGTGTGTGGGCTTTCTCTAGTTGTGGAGAGCAGGGACTACTCTCTAGTTGCGATGCATAAGCTTCTCATTGCAGTGGTTTCTCTTGTTGCAGAACACAGGCTCTAGAACACAGGCTCAATAGTCTGGTGCACAGACTTATTTGCTCCATGGCATGTGGAGCATCCCTCTTGAACAGGGATAGAACCCATGTCTACTGCATTGCCAGGTGGATTCTTAACCACTGGATAGCTGAGGGATTCTTCTTCTGCTTCTTGTTTTTGTTTGTTTGTTTCTCTAAGACATATCCCTTCCATTGGAAAAAATAACTATTAGGTGTCATAAAACATGGAAAACAAAACTGTGGGGGAAAGGCATTCATTTTCAAAAAAGTCACAGTTATAAATGTCACTGTCTCTTTTGGATTTGATATGCAACACTACTCCAAAGGTACATCAAAGATAACAATCAAAGAGAAGGATGGTTGGGTATGAATTGACTCATGTAATCAGATTCATTCGTGATGTTTTTGTTAGTAGAAATGTGGTAAGCTTGCCTTAAATCTTCATCAAGAGATATTCATCTAATCTCTGTATGTCCAGTTTTATTGATATTTATTTGACATAAAATTGGGTCAGTTTGATATACAACAAAATGATTACAAAATAATTACCATTTTAACAGTAGTTAATAAATCATCACCTGTCCAATATTTCTTAGGATTATTTATTGGTTAGACACTTTGGATCAAATTTTATATCACTAGCCTTGATATTCAGTATGGCAATGGTTTGGGTTTCCAAATATTGACACGGTGATAAATTTCGTTATGTAACTGTTTTTTATTCTTGAGTAAGATATACACTCTGGTGCATTCTTTAGTACTATGTAAGAGTAGAGGGTAGACTAATGATGTTAAGGAAAAACTGGGGAAAACAAAGATATATTTGAAGGTATTTTACCAGAAGTGTTTCCATGTTAGTATGGAATATGATCTTCTCTGCCATTTTATTTGAAATTCTTGGTAACATTACACATCATCATATTGAAGAGTTAGATATCTGTTTGCAAGACACATGATTAAGTGAAAAATCAGACATCATGGTAAACATCATGGTAAACTGTTGTTCAGTCACTAATCAGTATCCAAGTCTTTGCAACCCCATGGACTGTAGCATACTATGTTTCCCTGTCCTGAACTATCTCCTGGAGTTTTCTCAAATTCATATCCATTGACTTGGTGATGTCATCCAATCATCTCATCCTTTGTCAACCCCTTCTCCTCCCATCCTCAATAGTTCCCAGCATCAAGGTCTTTTTCAATGAATTAGCACTTCAATTCAGGTGGCCAAAATATTGGAGCCTCAGTTTCATTGTCAGTCCTTTCAATGAATATTCAGAATTGATTTCCTTTAGGATTGAGTTGTTTGATCTTCTTGCACTCTAAGGGACTCTCAAGAGTCTTCTCCAATGCTGCAATTCAAAAGCATCGATTCTGTTGTTCTCAACCTTCTTTGTGGTCCAACTATCACATCCATACCTGGCTACTGAAAAAACCAAAGCTTTGGCTATATGGACCTTTGTCAGCAAAGCGATGTCTTTCCTTTCTCACATGCTGTCTAGGTTATCACAGTAAATGGTGGGGGGTGGGGGCATAAAATAAATGATCCCCCAACGGAAATATTTATATTGATACATGAAAATGCTTGTGCTACATCTTATTTTATCTTTCAACTCAATGTTCTTTACATTATCCAATAAGAAAAAGAGAAAATTTCAAAAATGATACTTTTTTTACATGCTATGTATTTGAAATACTAATATATAAAAAGAACTGCAAGAAGGAGGCATAAAGGTGTTCCTTAAAATTGAGAAGTTTTGGTTTGTATTACAAAATTAATGAGATAAGATATATACAGATATATTTAATATCCCAGATAATAGATGTCCAAATAAACAGAATTTCAGTTTAACATAGGAAACATCAATTCTGCTTTGATAGTAGAGTGATTTCAAGAACAAAAAAAAACATTTCATTGATGAAGCAGAGCTTGAAAAATGAGCATAATTTTAGGATATTCTTTTCATACTAAAAGAACCAAAGGAGAGAACCTGTCCAAGCAAACTCTTAGAATGCGTTGCAGGCAGGTTTGCATTGCAGAGAAAAATATATTTTTAGAAGGTAAAGGCAAAACATTAAGTGAAAAGGCTTAGGTTCCAACAGAAAATTTTTGATTTAATAAGGCAACACAGAAGCATTGGTCATTTTATTGCACTTTTTTCCTAATTGTTGGGCCAACTTTATTTTTTATTGCATTTTTAATTTTTTATATTTATTGTGTCAAGATCATAAATAATGCAGTTAGACATTGGACAATTCAGTGACAAGTAACCAGAAGGGGAAGAAAAAAAAACAAACAAATGATTAGATCTACTGTGAAGAAAGCTGAGCGCTGCAAAATTGATGCTTTTGAACTGTGGTGTTGGAGAAGACTCTTGAGAGTCCCTTGGGCTGCAAGGAGATCCAACCAGTCCATCCTGAAAGAGATAAGTCCTGGGTGTTCATTGGAAGGACTGATGCTGAAGCTGAAACTCCAGTACTTTGGCCACCTCATGCGAAGAGTTGACTCACTGGAAAAGGCCCTGATGCTGGGAGGGACTGGGGGCAGGAGGAGAAGGGGACGACAGAGGATGAGATGGCTGGATGGCATCATCGACTCGATGGACATGGGTTTGTGTAGATTCCGGGAGTTTGTGATGGACAGGGAGGCCTGGCGTGCTGCGATTCATGGGGTCGCAAAGAGTCGGACACTACTGAGCGACTCAATTGAACTGAACTGAACTGAAATTATCACTTTAATATACAACATGCCTGAGATGAAAGGTTGACAATAGGAAAGCTAACAAGAGGAATGAGAGAAATTAAATGTCTATACAGATCATTTTTATTTCATAATTTTTCCTATTCCATTTATTGCAAATGTTTGTACACATTTTAAATCAGTTTTAATCACACATACACATGAAAGCACTGTAAGAAATTTGGCATATACCTTCTCTCATTCAAAAATCTGAAATGAATCTGCTATCTCAATTATAAAAATATATTTGAAAAGAGAATATTCCATGGTATATATTAAATGAAAGAGGCAAAATATCATTTATTTTTATGAATCTTGTAGAAAGGAAAACAAACAAAAAAAAATCACCAATGAGTTGTTTCTGAATCCAGTTTAAAATAACATTTTTAAAAAATATTTTGAATGTTGAAGATATTTGGAAAAGTTTACATTATTAGATGAGACACTTACAAGTGTGAGTCTGGATAAATGACTTATTCCACGAAAATATTTCACATCACACTTTTTATTTCTAATAGAAGTTTATATTCATTCAGAGGGAGTTCCCATCAGAAATTGATACAATGTTTGTTGGCAAAGAGTATCTAAGTTCTTCTCTAGTGGCTCAGATGATAAAGAATCTGCCTGCAATGTGGGAGATTCATCTTCCATCCCTGGGTTGAGAAGATCCTCTGGAGAAGGGAATGGCAACTCACTCCAGTGTTATTCCCTGGAGATTCCCACTGACAGAGGAGCTTAGTGGGCTACAGTCCATGAGGTCACAAAGAGTCGAACACCACTGAGTGACTAAGCAGCAAAGTAGCTTATCCATGTATCTAAAGATTAACTTAGTTTTGTATAGTTAGCTTTGAAATTTCCATTTTAACTGTATTGCTTTCTTAAGCTCTTTCTGATATCCAGAGTTTCCCCCCACCAGAGAAAAGAAAGAAAATTATGTGAATTTCAAATTCTTGACATAATTTATATACTGAAAGCCTCTTGATATACTGAAAAACTTCTTATACTTTTGTTCAATTGTAACATAATTAAAAAATTATAATTACTTTTCATTTTAACACATGTGTACATACATACACACACACACACACACATATATATATAATATAAATAAATGAAATTATTTATATTATTTCTGGTGTCATAGTCTGGAGATAACCACAGAAAGGGGATGACCAAAGTAAAAGAAGAAGTAATCAGCCTTTGACCTCAAGTGACTGATCAAGGGACTGTATTTGGTGTTTGCACAGTTTTCCATCCTTCAGTGACACTTTTGTCCGTCACAGATGTTTCTAGCAAGGAAAGACTCTTTTGTGTAGCTGGGGTGTTGAAGTTGAAGCTGACCTGGATGAATCTTCATCATATACCATCACTTGCCCACCCGAGATGCAGCCCAGAGATGCAAGGAGCTGGACATTAGTTACCCACACAGAACTCCAGGTCACAGAAGAAAACAGGACTAAGACCCTTGGCCCTGGAGCCCATATGGATTCTCTGATGTCTCAGAGACATTCTCAGGATGTCTCTGATGTTCGACAGCACCTGAGGCAAGGGAGTCATTATATTTGCCAACCATAAACAGGACTACTCAAATTATTGTTTTCCCTTAATAAATTTTATTTATAGAAGCCAAAAAATGTATTAACTGTAAAGAGTTAATCAAATAAATGCTATTACAAAATAAGCATACCTTAGTAACATTACTTTTAAAAATATATACATGATTCTTTTCTTTTACACCTATCTCATGACATAATCCCTGGCAACCTAAGAAATCCATCTGCCACAAAATTTTTTGGAGGGAGTGATTAGTATTTTTACAGGAAATAATAATAGAGATTTGATATTAAGTTTCTGGTGTACTAAAAAGGACTGCTCTCTCAAGGTAATAGGAGTTAAGCCAGCTTTACTAAAATGGGATATAAAATCTCAATCATATAAAATGCAAATCAGAGAATTTTAAGTTTTCTCCATCATGTGTGCAAGATATCCTCTCAATCTATGATGGCTAGATCACACATTTTTCTGCCTCAGAAATAAGGCTCATATTATTTGAAGGACAGAACTCCTGAAGCTAGGCCCATCTTGACTCATAAAGCAGGGAAATCACATAAAGGTAAGTAGCTATTTTCTGTAGTGTTGATTTTCTTCCCATTAATTTTCTACAGTCTTGGGGAGTAGAGGAGATTGAAATCCTGAAGAATGAATTCATGAGTCCAGAATGTTTGTTGAAACTAATGGCATAAACTCTTAACCATGTTAAGGGGAGGTCTGTGGCTTCTCCAGGAAGTCACATGTTCATTTCCAGCATGAACAAGATGTTGAAAATTTGACATCAACAGGTGGGCTTTACACAAGTGATACTGTTTGGACTTGTTTGTTCATGGTATTTGCATTGTATATACAGAATACAGAGAGAATATTGGTCGACTAATATAGATCTGGGCCAGAAGGAGAAAAATTCAATGACTGATTTCCACCTGTCAAATGTAAGAAACCAGATGGAGTAGTCACACTACAGATGGTAAAAATTTCGGGGAACTTAAGCAATCACATGCTTCATAGCAGATTTCTGTGGCTCATTGGAGATGAACAGAGTATTACACCATTGAAAATATTTTCAGGGTTCCATTTCGGAGAACAGAAAGAGTATTTATAAAGACTCAGCATAATCCTAGAAAGACTGTGTGTGTGCTGCTTCTTCAGTCGTGTCTGACTCTTTGTGACCCTGTGGATTGTAGCCCTCCAGGCTCCTCTGTCCATGGGATTCTCCAGGCAAGAATACTGGAGTAGATCTAATATTGGATCGAATTCATGGTTCTTAAGTCTTCTGCATTGGCAGGAGGGTTCTTGACCATGAGAGCTGCTTAGGAAGCCTAAATCATCCCAAACTTTGCTTCCATATTTTGAAATGCTACTAAGAATTTTTCTACTCTATAGGGCATGCTATGTGAGATCTTTGAAGAGTATAAATTTAATAGATGCTTGTCATGTCCACCACTGTGAGAAAGCTATAATATAGCTTTAATAGCCATAATATAGCTTTTTTATTCAGCTATAATAACTGGATATGGATCACGATTTTTGGGCAAAGTAACTAAAACTACTCTAGCTTGAGTCTTCAGAGCAGAGTATAATAGTAAGAATATATTTGGTTTTGGTCCCGTGATTACAGAAGCCTTGTTATTCATGTGTACCTCCCTCACTTCCATAACCCGTTCCCCCTAACAAAGCCCATCACAGAGTGAAAGTGAAATAAATATCTTCTGGGTTAATGGAATCCAGTATCAATTATTGGCTGCCATTCCTTTCAGATGTCAGTGTGAGTACATATAGACCCCTGTTCCTTGCTATGCCAAAAAACACTGATGACAGCATTTCTCACAACTTGGGAATAAGTTTCCAACCAGATGTCTATGGAGCATCTTTTTCATTGAATACCACTTCTTTCTCTTGTGGCATATATCGATACATCACCAACTTGGCCATAAACTAGTGGGAGTGCTGAGTTCTTTGCTCTGTGGCTACTTTTGTGTTACATTTTCTGGAACCCAGGCAATGGCCACCATCAATCAGAAACTTGTCCAAATCTCAGGCTATGCCTATATGGTGGCACCACCGTGCTGTCTCAGATGGTAAAGCGTCTGCCTGCAATGCAGGAGACCTGGGTTTGATCCCTGGGTCAGGAAGATCTCTTGGAGGAGAAAATGGCAACCCATTCCAGTACTCTTGCCTTGAAAATTCCGTAGATGGAGCCTGGTGGGCTACAGTCCATGGGGTTGCAAAGAGTCAGACATGAATTAGTGACTTCAATTTCTTTCTAAGAGGAGAGTGAAAATGCTGGCTTAACAGTCAGTATGTTCAAACACTTCTAGAAAGGGCAGTTATTAATGTGTGGAATAAGGGGACAGTGAAAACAAATTTCAAGGATAAGACAGTGTTCAAACTAGGCCTAAATGAAACCCATATCTTGTTAGGGAAAGTAAAATGAGGAATTGTTCAGGCTTCAAAAGTAGGAGAACATGCCCTTGACCTTGCTTGTAATCTGCCTGGACATTGCCCAGATTCCATGCCTGCTCTTGTAAACACAAATCGGGGGCGAGGGACACTTTAGATAAGACAGAGCATAGGTCTTAAAATTTTTGAGTCTTTGAGGGCCTGGCCAATGCCTTCAGGTCTAACAAAAATCCTACGTCTCACAAGATGAAGCAAACATCATTGTAAAAAGGTTAAACTAAAACCAGAGCTTCATTTTTCAGTTTGTGGCCTGGAATTATAAGCAGGAGCCTCTGAACTGCAATTTGAAGTTTCATCCCTGAAGTGGATACACTGCCTGGGACACTTTCCCATCTGGAACTCCAGATTGCTGTTAATTAGGTACTTCCCAGTACTGTTTAAGCCTGCGTGTTGGTCAGCCCAATGTGGTGACATATGTGCTATTTCTTCTCTCCACTGTTTCTATTTTTGTTTCTTTTAATGACTGAATGTTGAAATTAAGTCAAATAATCTTCTATAAGCAATTGAAATTGTCTATTTGTGTGTAACGAGTGGTTTCTTTTTTTCATGAATCCTTTGAACCAGCAAAAAGAAAACTATAAAAGTAAAACTTTCCACAAAACACATCCATACAGAAGAGAGAATGTAGTATGAGTAAAAGAGAAATACACTCAAGTCTATTTAGAAGGTGCTGGTGAGCTGTGGTAGGATATTTGGCTAAAAACCCTCTGCAACTTTAAATGTCATGGTAAAATTTTGGCTTATATTCTGTCATAATTGTAAAAAATTATCTTTTTAAAGGAGAGTAAAAAATCACTCCACATTTTTTTAATTGTTATGAATTATTTTTTATCTCACTCATATAGAAAGTAGGGGGAACTTTGCTAGCTGAGACTGCAATTGATGTTTAAGTCTTCATTTATTAAGGAAGGCTATTGTAGACTTGGATATCATCTTATTCTTTTTTAATGCAATGTATAATGACTTTTTCAAATATTTCCAAACAAAATAAGGAAAAACACATTGATGTTCATAAATGATTAGTGAAAATCTCATTTAAAAGCATATGCAATTGCATTGTAGTGCTGAATGTTTCTCTAGTGAGAAAATTGGAAAATTGTATAACAATTTTGATTCATGTTGCCTCATTGTCTTCCTGACACTTTACATTAAAATAAAAATTTACAGCACATAATTTATTTTGATACCCTGACTCAAGCATTTATCTTTTGGTTGGAAGTGAAAGCTTTAAAACACAATCTAATTTTTATTTTCAGTTTTTCATTTCGTTATCATAGTTATCATAGTTATCATAGATTTTGTTACAAAAGGGAACATTTGAACCAGAGATAAGAAATAATTTCAACTTAAGAAATATACTCTTTTCCAGGTTTATTGAGATGTAATTGATATACAACTCTATATAAATTCCTATATAAATGTTCCAACATTTATATTTTAAGCTTTATTTTCACAAATAAAGAGTTTAGGTCAGATTGTTAGAGCAGAAGAAAGATATAATTCATTCTAATGTATATATTTAGGTGATAAACATTTTCTATTTCTCAGTAAGAACAATCTTAGAGGTAAGCAGGAGGGTAGAAACAGTAGAATTTAAATGATAATGCAACTCACTCATTTGTAAAGATTTCTACTTTTATTTCTTTTTTCTAATTTGCTTTTTTTTCCTCTTCTTGAGAGAACACTTTTAGTAGACAATGAAAAAACAGCAGGGAGTAAAATTATGATACTATCATTACAT
Source organism: Odocoileus virginianus (assembly GCF_023699985.2). Taxonomy (NCBI): domain Eukaryota; kingdom Metazoa; phylum Chordata; class Mammalia; order Artiodactyla; family Cervidae; genus Odocoileus; species Odocoileus virginianus. The sequence goes on along the minus strand of NC_069685.1, from coordinate 35,270,990 downwards.
AGAAAGGTTTTCTCATTATAGAAGTCTCTAACTATTATCAATGCTAAAACACCTTTCTTTATGTATATGACTTTGAAAATTATATTAATAACTTGTTGAAGATCTGAAGCTTCATTTGGGACTGTACACAGCAGAATGAATAATTAGTTGGTGACCCAGAGGAACTTTTTTGTCTTGACGGAAATGGAGCAATTTAGCCCAAAGAACTGTATTAAAATTAGAATCCATTACATAACATTCTAGGGATTTTAAGAAGGGAGAAAGATACTGTTAAACCACAGCAGGAAATAAAATGTGTCTTCTCCAAATTAGAGAAAGGTGTCATTTGTATTCATATGGCATTATGCTAAATATATATGGTTAAATTAAACTAACTGAGTATGATGACTTCAGAAAAATAAAAATCTTGATTACCTGAATTTATAAAGGACATAGTAAAGTTTACAAAGAATACACCAGAACTAAGTAGAAGCACCTCTTGTATTCTATCATTTATACTTACATAAATGAATTACGGAACAAAAGCCTGTAAAAAGTCATAAACTCTGCAAACTAATTCCTCACCTTCCCAATTCTTGAATCAAATCTACATTATTTAGTTTACAAAATTCAGTGTGCTAAAACCATACTATGGGTTCATTCCTCTTCTTTCTTTTCTTTCTTTTTTTTTTTTTTCTTCTGTCACTGAAAACACAAAATGTGTGAAAAAAAAAATTTTTTTTTTTTAAAAGAATAACTTCTGAAGTTACCCAGTCATATTTGTGGCACAGTTGTGGCAACACACCCAATTGCATGCTTCACCAAAAACACATGTATAATCCTTCCTCAGCACAGCTAATGACAGTGCTATTCTTCAGATTTCTGAGGCCAGAGCTATTGGAAATCATCTTGACTTCTTTTTTCTCTCACTCTCTCTTCCCTATCCCCACTCCTGCTGCCTATATTCATTAGAATATTGTTTTCTTTCCACTTTAAATATGTATACAGATTCTGTCGTTGCTCATCTAGGTTGCTTCAATGTCCTGGCTATTGTAGGCAGTGCTTCAGTGAACATTGGGGTACATGTATCTTTTTTAATTATGGTTTTCTCAGGTTTATTCTCAGTGGTATTGCTGGGTCATATGATAGTTGGAAGGAAAGTTCATGAGAGAAAGGATTTATGTATACTTAATGAATAATTCATATTGTTGTATGGCACAACCTCATTTACCCATTTTATTGTTGCTGTTGAGTCACTAAGTCATGTCTAACTCTTTGCAACTCCATGGACTGCAGCTCTCTCCTTTATTATCCCCCAGAATTTGATCAGACTCATGTCCATTGACTTGGTGATGCTATCTAACCATCTCATCTTCTGCTGCTCCCTCCTCCCTTTGCCTTCAATTTTTCCCAGCATCAGGGTCTTTGCCAGAGAGTCAGCTCTTTGCATCAGGTGGCAAAAATATTGGATTTTCATCTTCATCATCAGAATTTGCAGTGCATACTCAGGGTTGATTTCCTTTAGGATGGACTGGTTGGATCTCCTTGCTGTCCAAGGGACTCTCAAAATTCTTCTCCAACACCACAGTTCAAAAGCATCAACTCTTTAGCACTCAGCTTTCTTTATAGTCCAACTCTCACATCCATACATGACTACTGGAAAAATCAAAGCCTAGAATAGATGAACCTTTGCTGGCAAAGTCATATCTCTGCTTTTTAATACATTGTCTATGTTTGTCATAGTTTTCCTTCCAAGGAGCAAGTGTCTTTTTAATTTCATGGCTGCAGTCACCATCTGCAGTGATTTTGGAGCCCAAGAAAATAAAATCTGTCACTACTCCTGCTTTTCCCCCTTCTATTTATTATGAATTTATGGGACTAGACGCCATGATCTTAGGTTTTAATGTTGAGTTTTAAGCCAGCTTTTTCACCCTCCTCTTTCACACTCATCAAGAGTCTGTTTAGTTCCTCTTCAGTTTCTGCCATTATAATAGCATCATCTGTGTACCTGATGTTGTTAATGCTTTTCTTGGAAAGCTTGATTCCAGTTTGTGATTCACCCAGCCCAAGATATGGCATGATGTACTCTGTATAGAAATTAAATAAGCCAGGTGACAATATACAACATTGTCATACACCTTTCCCAGTTTTTAACCTGTCAGTTGTTCCATGTCTGGTTCTAACAGTTACTTCTTGACTTGCATAGAAGTTTCTCAGAAGACAAGTAAAGTGGTCTGGTATTCCCATCTTTTTAACAATTTTCCACAATTTGTTGTGATCCACACTGTCAAAGGCCTGTTATTTGTTCCTCCAGTGAGCCATGTTTTATCAGAACTCTTCACTATGACCTGTCCATCTTGTGTGGCCTGCACAGAATAACTCATAGTTTCATTGAGTTACTCAAGCCCCTTCACCACAACAAAGTTGTGGTCCATGAAAGGGTATAAAGCAATTATCCTTCAATTAAAATAAACTATATGTGTGTGTGTGTATACATATATACAGAATTCAGTAGTTTCTGTCAATTTAATGAGTTACCCTTACCTCTCAGTTGGATTAAGAGGATATAATATATAAGTGATCTTCTTGATTCTCCCTTTGGTCTATTGCAGTTTATTTTCCACATAGGTCAGATTGCTCAGTTACTTCATGTCAAAATGCTGCAGAGTGGCCCATTTCACTCCTGCTGAACTTCACATTTCCTCCTATGACCTACATACCCTTCCATGATTGCCAGCTTTTCTGCTAAAAGTACATACACACTTCTGATGTTCTCCTCTGCATATTATGAAGTTCATTTGATTTTATTTAAGTATTTTTTATTTGGCTGTGTTGAGTCCTAGTTGATACATGTAGGATCCTCCTGGCATCACGCAGAATCTTATGTCATGGCATGTGTACTCTCCAGTTGGGGCATGAAGACTCAGTAGTTTGGGACACATGGGTTTAGTTGCTTTGCAATATGTAGGATCTTAATTCTTCAACCAGAGATTGAACCTGCATTCCCTCCCGTGCATTGAAATGCAGATCATTAACCACTAAATTACCAGGGAAGTCCCTAAAAAGTTCATTTTAATTTTGTAAGTATTAGATAAAAAGATTTTTAATTTTTTTAAAAAATAAAGGTTTTTAAATTTATTACTTTAAAAACTAAAACAAAGTTAATAGGAATAAAAGGAAAAAAAAATCTGCAATCATGATTTGGCATTTTAACACACCTTTCTTAGCATCTGGTAAAAGAAGCAGACAAATAAATAAATAAATAAAACAAAACCTTAGTAATAATATAAAAAATATGAGCAAGACATTTAATCAACCTGACCTAATTGACATATATAGAACATTATTCCCAACAGCTGCAAAAGACATTCTTTTCAAGTACATAGCAAATGTTTCATCAAAAAGACCAGATGCTGAGGCATAAAACAAGTCACAACACATTTGAAAATAACAAATATAAAGAATTATGTCCCCTTATCATAGTGGAGTTAACATAGGAATAAGTACCACAGAGATAATTAGGAAATTCTCAAACAGTTGTAAATTAAACAAGACAGTTAAAAATCAAAGAGGTCAAAAATAATTCCTAATAAAATATTTAGCATTATTTTGCACTGAACAGTAATAAGAATATATTTGCTCTAAGTGCATGTATTCAGTTCAGTTCAGTTCAGTTCAGTCGCTCAGTCATGTCCAACTCTTTGTGACCCCATGGACTGCAGCATGCCAGGCCTCCCTGTCCATCATCAACTCCTGAAGTTTTTTCAAACTCATGTCCATTGAGTCGCTGATGACATGTATTAGAAAGGGAGAAATGCTAAGAATCAATGACCAGCACTTATATCTTCACGAGCTAAAGAATGACAATCAAAAACTAAGAAAAGAGAAAGAAGAAAACAATATATGCAGTGGAAGAGATATAAAATAATATTTACTCAAGTTTTGCTGATAATAACAAAAATGAACCAAACAAAATGCTCATTAAAGTAGAATATATTAATAAGTTCTGTAATATTCTAAGAGGTTTCCAGACATTTCCCTGCTGCCTTAGTGGTAAAGAATCCACCTGCAATTCAGGAGATGCAGGTTTGATCCCTGGGTTGGTAAATATCCTCTGGAGAATGAAATGTCAACCTATACCAGTATTCTTGCCTGGGAGATCCCACGGATAGAAGAGCATAGTAGCCTACAATCCAGGGGTCACAAAAGAGTTGGCTAGGATTTAGAGGTTAAATAACAAAAAATGATGGTAATCATATAATAGGATACTATGCCACATCGAAACAAATGTGACGCTTAGCATCATGAATTAATCTCAAAGTACAATGTGAAGAAAAATACCTAATCTTAAAAGACAAAGTTCAGGGTTTCCCTGGTACTGTCATGGTTGAGAATCTGCCTTGCAATACAGGAGCCACCAGTTTATCCCTGCTCTGGGAAGATCCCCCAAGCCATTGTTGTAGCCACACAAACCAGGAAACAGACTCACTCAGAAGGACAATGCAGATAGTGGAGTGCAGTTTATTACAGCCGCCGGCCCAAGGCAGAGTCTCCTCTTAGCCAAGGGCCCTGATCAGTTTTTGTGAAAACCTTATATACCCTAAGTGTATGTGCCCAAACCCACCTCCCCAAATTCCCTGAAACTAGTCTGAACAAAGGAAAAGAAAGATACAATCAAAGTTAACCCGTGATTCAATGCCTTAAGCCTAGGTGGTTAACAGTGGACAATTATTAGCAGGCCTATGGTCATACCGCAATAAGCATAATAGAATTTATGATTCTATTCAGTTACACAGATAATTAGGGTATCCTTTTAGGCGACAGAGAGTCTAGGAAAGAGCCCTGGAGCTCTTCTATCTGGGGGCTCTGGTTTTCCAGTAGGTATGTCATCTCTATAGATACTGGGCACATAGCTCGAAGTCCACAATCTGGCCCAAGATGGAATCCTGCTTTCAAGATGGAGCCTGTTCTGCCTGTTTCCTCCTTCACCATGAGGCAACTGAGTCCCATGTGACACAACTACTGAAACCCACACACCCTAGAGGCCAAGCTTCACAAGAGAAGCCACCCCAATGAGAAGCCTTTCATTTCAATTAGAGAGTAGCCTTTGTTTGCTGAAACTCGAGAAAGTCCACATCCAGAAAGGAAGACCCAACACACCCAAAAATAAATATTTCTAAAGACAAAGTTCAACATCTTTTAATGTTTAGAGACATATCTGTGGATAGTAAAAAACTATAAAGAAATTAAAGGAGAGGATTAGCCTTTGATTCAGCCTAGTGGAAGAAGGGAACAGGAAAACAGTGACAAGGACAGTTTGGGATTTTTTCAGCAGATATTCTTTCTTTTTCTTCTAGATGAGGTTAACTATATTCTAATGCTCAAAGGTAATCCCTCGATACTCTTTTATATTTCTGTCCAATGGAATATGTTTAGCTCTCACATCCCTTGTCTACCAGCCAAATAAAGGATAATTCACTGGAAGATGCCAAGACTTCAGAGGATGACAGATTGTAGAGCATTTTCTTGGTTTCTGGAAGACTCTGTGGCATGGATATGGGAGTTGTTGAGTACAGCAGACTGCTTAATTATTTAGGAAGGAATCAAGGGAGGGTGATATCAGGAGGGTCATGAGTGGGACTTTAGTTTCAAGAAAATCTACTTTGGCCTGGAGGGTAGGTAGGTGGTTTAACATTTACTAGTTATTCTCTAAGATTGATTAATTTTTGTACATAACTATATGTATTCTATAATTTTCAATGAAAATTAAAACAATTATATAGGATGTATCTATTCATATGTTTATGTATATCACATCAAATTTTCTTAATTTTTTGCAATGTATAGTTTCTTTAACAGCCTAGTAATTGAAAATACAATTAACTGAAAATGTACAATACTATTTATATAGCATTTTATATGAGATAGTTTCACCGAGTTAAATTCCAAAGCCCCACATGAATCAATAAACTTTTATCTTCCTAATGTTAGCAGCTCTATCTGCAATTTACTTGCTTTGTAAGCAGCTCTTTGCAGGTAAGAGCTCTTTGCGGGAAGCGGCTGTCTGCAGGAGGTCCCTTTAGTTTTGTCACTTTAGCAAAGCTATATTGTAACTAACTTTTAAGCCAGAGACCCTCATGCTCTACTCATCTTCAGCCCAAGCACACATTTCAAATCTTTTGATCACACAAGACATTGCTAATTTGTTTTTTTTCCCCCCTCTTAGATCAAAGAAATAGAAATGAAGAATAAGTAATTAACAGATGACTAGATCTCTGCCCCTCTTTCCCTTTCAATAATCTCCCAAACAAACTGCATGAATGAGATAGCATCTAATGAAAAATCACAAGGAGTTAAAAAACCTGAGCAGTGGGAGATGATGACCAATCTGACACCCCATCTCAATGAGTACCTGATGCTACTTCCTCCTTTGCCCTTTAAAATTTGACATGGCCAAGCAGTATCTTCAGGATAGGTTCTGAGACATTAGTCTACCTTCTCCTTGCGGTGCCAGCCTCCTGAGTAAAGTAAACTTTCTGTTTATACCAACACTCATCCTTAAGTATTTGCTTTTGAGCAGTGAGCAGCCAACGGTTGGGGGAAGCACACTGACTGAAACCGCCCACCCTGGCCAGGCACCACAGTAAACATTTGCATGAGTTGTTTTATGACAGGAGGTAAGGAACTCCTGGTAAGGAACTCCTGTAAGGAACACGGGACTAATAAGCCACCACCAACTGGAAGAGTTTGGGAAAGGTCTAAAGGAGACACCACATGTCCAGCCATCTCCCAGAATCCTTCTCACTGGCATCCATCTTGGCTGAACAAGGCGTGCACCACCAGGAAGGACTATGAGTCAGAATGACTGGCTAAAGACAACCCGGAAACTAATCCCATCACCATGAAACCGAGACTGTGAGCCACGTGGCAGCGCTGTTCCCCTTAACCTACTGCTCTCCACCGGGTGCCCTTTCCCAATAAAATCTCTTGCTTTGTCAGCACATGTATCTCCTCAGACAATTGCTGAATGTTAGACAAGAGCCCAGTTTCGGGTCCTGGAAGGGGTCCCCCTTCCTGCAACACAAGGACTAAGATGTTGAAGGTGTTAGGTAAAAACATGGAAGTAGTATAATGAGATCACTGCAGGTAGAATATGGCTTTATTTTTATTTTTTGTAAAAAAAAACAATAAAACATGTTTAGAAAAGCACATTAAAATACTTTTTATAAGGCAAGTTCATTCATTTTTAATAAACTACTGTAGTCTCTTTGATAATTAATGTAAAGATATTAAAAGTTCTTGAAATATTTAAGGAAGACCACAATTCTTAAGAATTAAAACTGTGATTTCTACTCTTTTGCCTTACAGAGTTGCCTATCTATCTTTTCATTGCTTTTGATATTTTTCTTCTATTTTATTTTTATCGGAAAATCAAATGGACCATCATATAACTTGCCTTTCATAGGATACGAAAACAACATTTATATATTTTCTGATTTTGTTCTTTGCTATCCATGGGAAACATAATATATTTGTCACCAGAAATGTTGCAAGTACAAATATCTGTGATGAAATTATATCCCATTCATAGTTCTGCACTGTTTTATTTCCAGATAGATTTTATCTTCAACCTCAGATTTCTAATGTATTTTATACTGTCCAAAAGAAAAGATCGAATCATTGACTTTCTCCTTGTTTGCTGAAAGACTTCTACAGTTGTGATGAAAGAGCCAGAATCCATAGTGCTGCATGATGTAGAAAAGAAAAGTGAATATAGGGAATTGGAGATGCACAAAATGAAAGTGAATGGTGAGGAAACCAGGCATTAGCAACCGCAGGAAGCTTCAACGTCTATCAAAATTTTGCTAGCACTCTTTGTTGATCCAATTTATCCAGAAGTTTACAGACATGAGTATCAGGAAAAATCTGCTGGGAGTCAGCTTCCTTGCACAGAGGAAACAGCAGAGAAAGGGTGAGGAAATAGTTTAAGAGAGGCAGAGACCTTAAAATGTGAAAAGTCTTTAAGACTGTCTACATATGCGACTTTTTCCCCCCCGTCTTTTTCTTTTTTCCTTCCTGTCTTCCTTCTTTTTTTCTTTCCTTCCTTTTTCTTTCATTGTTCTTTACTCTGCATAGTAAAATAATCTTAGTATGATTATCCTTCTTTACCTTGTTTTAATGTATTAAATTTCTGGAAATTTTATTGTCTTTTACTCTGTTACGAGGCATTATCTTCATGCTTTACAACTGATACTATGTCGTTTAAAAATGATTCTAATTCATTTTAGTTGAGCACTCCTTTCTCACAGGAGATTCAAAGAAAGTTTTTAAAATATATATATATATATATAAGAAGAACCCACACAAATTATAGGCATTGTCTGCTTTTTAAATAATGGCTATATAAGCATTAAATGTTACTGTAAGGCTGCCTTCCCCATCCCAACTTTACCGCCTCCATGTGCCTGAAAGACCTCCTTGATGAGATTATGTACTTCAAAGACAGTCACATATGACTAACACAATATAAAACTGACCTCAGAACCTGTATAATCCAGATCTTATGTTCCAATGATAACTTCCCAATTATTAATACACTTCTGTTCTTTAGTTCATCCTTTTAGAAGGGTTTGAAATCAGGATTGGTTGAAAAATAATACACGAGGAAAATTGACTTTGGCTTCCCTTGTCTAAGAGTTGACTTTCAGGACTGTGGGGCCTTTGGCATAGAGTCCTTGGCCAATCTTGAAAGTGTGTAAGAGCACGTGTGTGTACTAAGTCACTTCAGTCATGTCTGACCCACCAGGCTTCTCTGTCTATGGGATTCTCCAGGCAAGAATACTGGAGTGGCTTGCCATTTCCTTCCCCAGAGGATCTTCCTGACCCAGGGACTAAACCTGCATCTCTTACGTCTTCTGCATTGGCAGGCAGGTTCTTTACTGCTAGCACCAACTGGGAAGCCCCTTAGAAGAGCAGTTCAGTTTATTCACTCAGTCTTGTCTGAGTCTTTGGGACCCCGTGGACTGCAGCACACCCGGACTCTGTCCATCACCAACTCCCAGAGATTACTCAAACTCAGATCCATTGAGTTGGTAATGTCATCTAACCATCTCATTTTCTGTCGTCCCCTTCTCCTCCTGCCTTCAATCTTTCCCAGCATCAGAAACTCCCAGAAAAATGGCAAACTCCATTTACTAAATCTTCCTCTCTTACTGAATATATAGGATTTCTGGAAACAAAGGAAACTACATGTCTGTTTGTAAGCCAACTATATTAATTGCTACTTATGTAAACATTCTCACAGAATTTCATAACTTTGCCAATATATTTTTATCTTCTTAGAGTATGCCTTTGACATCTTCCTGTCCATCACACAACAAATCTTCTGTAATAAACACATAAAAAAAATTGAGGGAGCAGGATTCTCCTTCAAAGCATATGTTGCTTTTCACACAGTTCCATTCTCTTCTTTTGTAATGGATATTAATTCAACAAAATATAATTTATCAGTAAAAGTCATTTGTTTTACTGATTGTTGTGTCTTGCTCTAATGTAATCCAATATGTTTCTCTAAGCTCCATTGTTTTCAATTATTAAATAATTTAATCTATCTAATTTCTAGACCTGCAGTATTTGTATCCTTTACTTTTGACAACTTAAATATTGTAAATGTTTTCTCTTTGCAGTTTTTATGAACTACATGTACATAGAAAGGGTAATAAGTCTTCATTCATTTCCTTAGTTAATTGCAATTGATTTATGCATTTCCTCCTAGATAATGCAGTCTACTTTACTGATTTTTTCTGTTATACAACTAGGCAGTTTAGATGACATAGTATCTCTTTACCAAGTAATTGAACAGAGTTGAAGTTCTCTTTAAACATAGCTTTTGATAAAAAGATGATTCCTTCACCTTACCATCTTGGGATAGTCTGTGTTTTGTCATACATTGAAGTTCTGTTTTTGTTACAAATATGATACCCTCCTGGACCTTCTCTCATACATCCTTTCTTATTCTTCCTGCTTTGGTGGAAAGGCAAATCTGAAAAAAATCAAATCCAAAAAGAAAGTCTCCTATTCATGTATATGAAATCATGTCAGAAGCTTCCTAATCCAATAGTCTTCATCTCTCCTTTAAAGAAAGAGCATGTACTATTTTTCATTGGTTATGCTGGTTACTTATTCGTTCTCCAAAATGGAAAATCATATGTAGGTTATTCAGACATATATAAAAATCTAATGGAATTAATTGTCACTCATTATATTCAAAAGTATTCCATCACTTTTTAATTGTTCAATAACAGTTAAATATTTTGAGTTTCCTATGTAAGATGAGGTTTCCCATAGTCAACATTTTCTTACATAAAATAGTTCCCATTAAGAACAGCTTCTCCATAATGTGAGTGTTCTGCAAATACCACTTTTTGTATCTTTATTTATACTCTAGAGAAAAACATTTATGAACACACACACACACACTTAACCATTTTTTTAAAACTTTATTCTCTTATCCTACTGTTCTTCTGTTATGATTTTGCTTTTAATTCTTTCTTTAAATATTTCTATTTTTAAAATGGTCCATGCTCATTAACATATTGTACTACCTAAGGGCCTATTTTCTCTATAAAGCCTTTTGCTCTAGTCTTTTCCTTCTTTATAACAAGTATTAACATGTGTTGAGTAGCTGAAAAGGTTTTTAAAAGCTTTTTTCATATAATCATTTTTCATTGCAGATTTGTTGTTGTTGTTGTTGTTGTTGTTGTTTTTAATTTACACTAAATTTTTTTCACTAGGCAGTTTCCACTGCCATATTTCCAGATATGGGGCAATCAGTTTCCCTCTTCAGAATTTTCCTAGTTTTTAAAGTAACCTCTAGAGATATTCTTTATATAACCAAATATGTTGCAACATTTGTTTTTATAAAACAGATAGTAGCATGCTAGATTAGTGTAGTAGACAGAATATTGATCCCTGGAAGATATCCATACACTAACCAATAGAATATATCATTATATTATATCAAGTGGCAAAAGAGATAACTTATGTATTTAGGTTACAGACTTTCAAATAGGAGTATTGCCCTGGATTACCTGGGTAGGCTCAAGACAGTCACATGGGCACTTCAGAGCATAGGAGGAAGGCAGAAGTGTTTAGAGAGTTCCATGCAGAGAAGACTGGATTAGATCTGAGGTATGCATACTAATAACTCCACCTGTGGATACAGGCCTTAGAGATAAGTAAAGGTAATCATGAACCCAGAGGTAAGTGATCTTTCCAAACTGCGGATGACCCTTAGCTAACAGCCAACAAAGAAACAGAGACCTCAGTCATCCAACCTCAATCAACAATCTGAGCTCTGGCAACAGTCTGAATGAGTCAGGAAAAGTATTCTGTCCTCGAGTCTCTAGAAACACAAGCATGCAACTCCCTGATTTTGGTCTTGTGAGACTCTGAGATTCTGAACAAAGACCCAGCCAAGCTATCAGATCTCTGATCTGAAGAACATGTTGATCTAAAGAATCAATTTGTGTTATTTTAAGCCATTAAGTTGGTGGTCATTTGGTATGGTAGCAATAGAAAACTAATACAATTGTCCTTCTATGTCACAATGTGTCTGGATAACTTTTTCACATCAGTCCCTGTTGTTGTACATCACTCAGTCTCTCAGTTGTGTCTGATTCTTTGTGAACCAAACAGCACACCAGGCTTCCCTGTCCTCCTCCATCTCCCAGAGCTTGCTAAAACTCATCTCTAGTGAGTTAGTGTTGCCATCCAACCATCTTGTCCTCTGTTATCCCCTTCTCCTCCTGTCTGCTATCTTTCCCAACATCAGGGTCTTTTCTGAGGCACTTCTTTGCAACAGGTGGCCAAAGTATTGGAGCTTCAACTTCATCATCAGTCTTTCTAATAAACATTCAAGGTTGATGTCCTTGAAAATTGACTGGTTTGATCTCGTTGCAGTCCAACAACTCTCAAGAGTCTTCTCCAACACCACAGTTCAAAAGCATCAATTCTTTGGCACTCAGCCTTCATTATGGTCAAACTTTCACATCCATACATGACTACTGGAAAAATCATAGTTGACTATATGGACCTTTGTCAGCAAAGTGATGTCTCTGCTTTTTAATATGTTATCTAGGTTGGTCATAACTTTTCTTCCAAGGAGTAAGCATCTTTTAATTTTCTGGCTATATTCACCATCTGCAGTGGTTTTGGAGCCCAAGAAAATAAAGTCTGTCACTGTTCCCATTGTTTCCGCATCTATCTGCCATGAAGTGATGGTATTGTATGCCATGATCTTAGCTTTTAGAATGTTAAGTTTTAAGCCAGCTTTTTCCTCTCCCCTCTTTCACCTTTATCAAGAGGCTATTTACTTCCTCTTTCCCTGGTAGCTCAGCTGGTAAGAATCCACCTGCAATGCAGGATACCCCGATTAGATTCCTGGGTCAGGAAGATCCGCTGGAGAAGTGATAGGCTACCCACTCCAGTATTCTTGGGCTTCCCTGGTGGTTCAACTGGTAAAGAATCCTCCTTCATTATGAAGGACATGGGTTCGAACCCTGGGTTGAGAAGAGCCCCTGAAGAAGGGAAAGGCTACCTGCTCCAGTATTCTGGCCTGGAGAATTCTATGGGCTGTATAGTCCATGGGGGTCACAAAGAGTTGGGCACTACTGAGCCACTTTCACTTTCACTTCCAGCTTTCTGATATAAGGGTGGAATCATCTGCATATCTGAGGTTATTGATATTCCTCCTGGGAATCTTGATTCCAGCTTGTGATTCACTCATTCTGGCATTTCACATGATACATTGTGTGGAATTATCCAAATTTTACACAATTTTGGTAAACCCAAAGTACATCAGCATGCTGTAATTAGTTAAGCCTGTAAATTGGCACCAAGTATTTTTCAAATATTTTGCAATGACAAATACAGCTAGTAAAATGTTATATATATACAAATATTTAAAGATAAAGTGGTGGTTCTAGGTGATTTTTAAATAGTTTTGATAGATATTTCCAATTAACTTCCTAGTCATATATGGATGGGAGAGTTGGACTATAGTGAAAGTTGGGCGCTGAAGAGTTGATGCTTTTGAACTGTGGTATTGGAGAAGACTCTTGAGAGTCTCTTGGACTGTAAGGAGAACCAATCAGTCCATCCTAGAAGAGATCAATCCTGGGTGTTCATTGGAAGGACTAATGTTGAAGCTGAAACTCCAATACTTTGGCCACCTGATGCAAAGAGCTGACTCATTTGAAAAGACCCTGATGCTGGGAAAGATTTAGGGCAGGAGGAGAAGGGGATGACAGAGGATGAGATGGTTAGATGGCATCACCAACTCAGTGGACATGAGTTTGGGTGAACTCCAGGAGCTGGTGATGGACAGGGAGGCCTGGCGTGTTGCAGTTCATGGGGTCACAAAGAGTCAGACATGACTGAGTGACTGAACTAAACTGAGGTTTTATCTGTTTACATTTCCTTTAAGTAACAAACAGTTGTCTTTCTTTCTCTAAAAGAGAAAATATTTTTCTCTCAGAAAGACTTGTGACTGAAAGTAAGTTACAGATCTTCATGATAATTGCATATCTGATTAACTGAAAATAATTTAAAATTTTATGTATTTAATAATCATTTAGACAAAGATCTTTTATAGTATGCTTTGTTCTATAAGCACTTTTAAATTCCTTAACCTATTCCTTATATATTAACAGATTATGCAACTCTTATATATGAATAAATGTAAATTAGCTTCAGTTCACACATATAAACTAACTTCTGATTTTATTGCTTTGTCTTTGACTTTTTATATTACATTCTTCATGTATAAAATTCCCATCAACTTTTTATTTATTATTTTTCAATATCATATTACATTTAAAACATTTCTCTTCTAAAATAATTAAAATCTAAAGTTACTTTTCACACTACAGTGTAGTGATTATTAAATAATAAAATATATGAGATTGGGAAATGTCAGAGGAGATTTCTTTTTAAATTAGATACTCAGGGATACACACACACACACACACACACACACATGCACATGCAAATATACATTCAAGATGTTGTTGCTGTTGTTGTTCAATTGTTCAGTCATGTTTGACTGTTTGTGACTCCATGGATTGCAGAATCCAGGCTTTCCTATCCTTCACTATCTACTGGAGTTTATTCAAATTCATGTTCATCGAGTCGATTATGCCATCCAACCATCTCATCCTCTGTTACTCTCTTTTTTCCTGCCCTCAATCTTTCTCAGCATCAGAGTCCTTTCCAATGAGTTGGGCTCTTCACATCAGGAGGCCAAATTATTGGTGCTTCAGCCTCAGCATTAGTTCTTCCAAGGAATACTCAGGGTTGATTTCCTTTAGGAGTGACTGATTTGATCTCCTGGGCATCCAAGGGACTCCTAAGAGTCTTCTCTGACACCACAGTTCAAAAGGGTTAATTCTTCAGCACTCAGCCTTCTTTATAGTCCAACTCTCACATCCATACGTGACTACTGGAAAAACCATAGCTTTGGTAATATGGACCTTTGTCAGCAAAGTGATGTCCTTGCTTTTTAATAGACTGCCTAGGTTTGCTATATCTTTCCTTCCAAGGAGCAAGTGTCTTCTAATTTCATGGCTGCTGTCACCATCCACAGTCATTTTGGAGCTCAAGGAAATAAAGTCTGTCAGTTTCCATTTTTTCCCATCTATTTGCCATGAAGTAATGGGAATGGATGCCACGATCTTAGTTTTTTTGAATGTTGAGTTTTAAGTCAGCTTTTTAACTCTCTTCTTTTACATTTATCAAGATGCTCTTTAGTTTCTCTTCACTTTCAGATATGCAGTGGTGTTATCTGCATATCTAAGGTCGATATTTCTCCCAGCAATTTTGATTCCAGCTCGTGATTATCCAGCCTGGCATTTCAGATGACATATTCGGCAGATAAGTTAAATAAGCAGGGTGACAATATACATCCTTGACTTACTCCTTACCCAATTTTGAAATTTGTAGTCCTTTCTCAATTTCAAAATTTCCCAATTTGTACATTCAATATGTACAAAAGATAAATCATGCTTAACTCTTACCTTTACTGTGAAAGAAACTCACTAGGTAATCATGATAGTACCTGTTTGTCCTCACTTTTAAAATATACCTGCTTGACTAAACTTAGTGTTCAAAAGTTTTCTTCGGTAACAGTCAGAGCTAGAGCTGTGCTTTCCATGAACTTTTATGCTCTGTTTGTCTCAAAAAGAAAGAAAAAGAAAGAAAAAGCACTGTGTTGTTAGTTAACTCTGTTCTCTACACTCCAAAGTTTTAGTTCATACACTGTTCAACTCGTATCACAGACCTCTCAATAAATTTTTAAGAGTGTTAAAATATTTTGATCATTTTAAAAATACATCCTGAGACAATAATATATGTAATTCAACTAATGCATATACATATTTTTGTTGCTATTATTTACCTGCTAAGCTGTGTCCAACTCTTTGTGACTGCAACACACCAGGCTTCCCTGTCCTTCACTGTCTCCCAGAGTTTGCTCAAACTCATGTCCATTGAGTCAGTGATGCTTTCTAACATCTCATCCTCTGTCACCCGCTTCCGCTTACCCTCACTCTTTCCAGCATCAGGGTCTTTTCCAATGAGTCGGCTCTTCATATAAGGTGGACAAAGTACTGAAGCTTCAGCTTCAGCATCAGTCCTTTCAGTGAATATTCAGGATTGATGTCCTTTAGAATTGATTGATTTGATCGCCTTGCTGTCCAAGGGACTCTCAAGAGTCCTCTCCAGCACCACAAATTAAAAACATCAATTCTTCAGTACTCAGCTTTCTTAATGATCCAACTGCTACATCCATACATCATGACTACTGGAAAAACCACAGCTTTGACTCTGGAGTGTGTATATATATATACACTTTCTTTTTTCTATTTTCCACCTTCTTTTTCTTTGATTACAGGCATCCAACTAGATATTTGTTATTCTTTGTCTTTCAACTTCACCTTTTCAGAAAACTGCTAGCTTTTATAATTATTGAATAGAAGGAGACTTTTGAAAAGAGATAATTTTTTATTCAACATACAATGTTTCCTGCTACAAAGTGTCTGTAATTTATTTTCTATATCTCACTCTTTCTTTGTGGATTTAACTCATATTATCTCTCTTTATTCCCCCCATCCCTTTCTTCCTGCTTTTACTGGAATGGATTCTTCAAAACCTTTACTACCTCACAGCCAAAAAAGCTGACCTCATTGTTCCCTTTGAGACATTCTACTCACCTACAGGTGAAGATTATTTGATCCTATCAACAATAATTGTGTATACAGCTCTATAAAAACATATTCACACTAATATTTTATCTTTAGAGAAGCGTTAAGTGTTATATAGGGGAAGTGCTTACTTTTCATATTTTTAAAGATGTAACTAGTTTTAAAATTTGTTCAGCACTGAATACTAATATTTCCTTTTCCAAACCAAGTATTCTTTCTAATGCATGTTGCTGCTATATTATGAGAAATTGTCCATTCCTATTTTACTAACAGGTATTTGAAGAGCATAAGAGATTATAAAATTTTCCAGAGTTAAATTTCAAACAAACTCTTAGCTATAACTAAGTATTCATTTATTTAATAATGTGTTTATAAAGTGTTCTTTGTATTTTGTTACAACATATTATTTTTCAATTTGATTTTCCCCTTTGCATTGGATCTAATGGCCACACCTCAATCATGTAGCTTGTTTATTTCATAATATGTTATAGTTTACTACATAATACATGACATATGTCAAGAAAGTTCTGATATGAAATTTTATATCTTCAAATATTATACTACTTTGTAGGTAAGTATATTTTAATATCAACAAAAAGAAACAGATGGAATAAACATATTTATTGACCAAATACATGACTTCATTATAAAATAAATATCTTAATATGATTCTGAAATGAGAAAAATTCTAATAGCAATACTACCTCCAAGAAATGTTTTGGATAATGTAATTTCTGGCAAGCAGTTTACTTTCCTGCTACAGTTTAATAAAAATAGTTGATACATTTTTGCAGTCATTTGAAAGAAAAATATTACTATGCCTGAACTTGTCCTGCATGTACTGTTTACTCAAGAAAAATTATATATAAAGATAGTTATAACCTTCCTGATTCTTGATTGCAGAAAATTCTGATTTATAAGTGGTAGTTAAAGAAAAATTGCTTAAAGGTTATCCCATATGTGGATGTAGGTTTCTCAAAGGAGCAAATAGACATGTATGGAAACTGCCTGGGAGCTTGGTCCTTCAAAGACCATCATTCAAAATGGAAGTATGTTGTCATAATTTTCACATTTCATAATGACAGCACTTTCTTTCAAAATCTTTACAAACATATACAATTTTAAAAAAGCATTTTCATCAATAATCTGTGTCATTGATAGTTAAGTAGACTTTGTCAATTATATTGGTTTTGGTTTTCTCTAGTTTCAAAATTAAAATTCAATTGTAAAAACTCTGTAAATTGCAGACTACTTTCTTACTGAGTTTGGCTTATATATTTCTGATAGATTATGTAGATTCCCATGGCTTGGTTTTTGTGCAAATTTACACATAATGCAGCCAAGCCTAATGACAAAAATAAAATCATTAATAATTATCATTAATTATTTTAAAGCTTTATTGCCCTTCTTATGAGTATTCAGAGCAATCTGATTCTCAAAATTTAGTAATACTTTTCAGCCTTGATATTTACAGTTCTCTTGCCTCATTGCTTCTACTAAATTCTGTCTTCTACAAGTCTTTCATCCACCCTGTCTTTAGGCTTTTGCTGTTGTTATATTTTCCTCTCTTTGCTACCTATTCTCACTATCTTCTGAGTCTTTATTGTGCTGATCAACCTATAGTTTCTCTGAAAGCTTTTGTCAGTTTTTTGCTTTTATCTCACCACCCTCCATATCCTCTCTGTTAGTCATCAGAGAAATGTAAACTTTGGAAACTGTCTCACTCAGCTCCCTGGCAGAAAGAACGGGCAGAAAGGGAACACTAGATAGATAGGTAGAGAGACAGATAGATATATCTTTATTTCTTAAAATACACTCCAACACTAAAACAGGGAAAGTGGAAGAGTCCCTGTACAATAGTACAGACTCGGGAGATTTTAGTAACATATGTTCTGATAGGAAAAACACAAGCTTTAACATTCACATTTGTTTCCTCATGGCACCATCATCCTTCTATGAACAAAATTTGTATCTTGAGAGCATATTAAGCATCACTATTTACTAAAATCTTAACAAAATTGCTCCTTTGATTTTTCATACATGCCGATCAACCCATTTACAGAAAGCTTTAAAACAAGGTTTCTGGGACCTACCATAAGTCCTGCCATTAAAAATATGCAAAATATTGAAGAAGAAACATTTTCTTGATTGTTTGCCTAAGTATCTCCCTCATGAGGAAAGAAGATCACCAACAGCAGCTTGTTTTCATGTGAGATGATGATTCACAAAATGGTGAAATAATATGTATCTAAGTTATGGATTAGATTAGGCAATAAAATATAGATTATTATCACTATGACTTTGTTGAAACTGTATTTTATTGCATTACAAAACCCCAGGAAAGTTTGTAATACTTGATTGGGGTTATTTTTATAATAAGCATCTGTTAGTGAAACACTATCACTCTCTTGAAAATAAATGACCTGCTGCAATTTTCTCTTTAGTCTAATAATTTATAAAATCGTAAATTTTCTTTTTCAAAAGAAAAAATATATATGTTTTAACATCCAGTTATTTTTTTTTCACAAATTAATCTGGAAATTTACCTCCAATTTTCTAGACTGTAAATATCAAAAAAGTTCCCAAGATGAGCTGATGATAGACTTGAGCAGAGGCCACCAAGGGCTTCTGGGAAGAGTCTCACAAAGAAGCCTGAAAATTTAGCTTCTTCCAGGCCTAGACCTTATCTGCACTTCAGGAGTTCACCTGCCTACAAGCACTATGCTTTGAACATTTGAAAATTACATTAGAGTAAGAACAAGAAGCAAAAAAATAAACCATGCACTTGCACACATGTACACACCTCAGTTAAGTGGATGCTTGATTCTTAATTAGGAGTAAGCATAGACTTGACAAATACTTATTTCTTTCTTCAAAGTGTATTTATTACTCTTCTAAATTGTGACATATATTTACATGTACATATATATAATTCTTCAGATTATATTCTACGGCCTGTTGTTTTCTAATATTAATGTACTAAACTAAATTGCTTCAACTCCAAAAGGCAAAATTCTAATATTAATGATAATAAGTTAAGTTGCATCAATTTCATGAGGCAAAACATGTGCTCCCTTGATGACCAATAATTGCCAGAAAGAAATTTTTGATTTGACAATTAGGCACTATTAGGAGAAGGGAGGGAGGAAATGTTCCCATAACCTAATAATTTAGCATCCTTTTATAATTCTTGCCTGATTCAATCAGACAATAGAGATTTGTTTTGGTCTTCCTTCACAGAGCCTCTGTGAAGCACTGAATAAGTCAAACTAGTGGAGTGAGGATCAGAAACAGACTATATTAAGAAAGGAGTCACCAAACCAACCAATCTGAGAACCCCCCAAAAATCAGCTTCCCAAGTGGAAAAGGAAGAGAGAGTTGGTGACATTTACCAGGCATTGTTGTCTCTTTGAGTCTGTAGTAGGTTATTTAATGTCAGGCTCCAGGATCTCTCTTTTAGTAGGTTCATAGTTAGGAATAAAATTAGAAATGAGATAGAAGAAAGTTAGCACAAGATGCAGCACACTCATTTCCGCTACTGTCTTTCATTTGTAACCCTGTCAACCTTCAGAAAATTGCCTTGCTTCCTTGCTTTGCTTCCGCCATTCAAATATCTCACAAAATTTTATTTTGGCCAAGCCCCAGTAGGCAACAGTTGAGGAAGGAGCCTTTGCCTACTTTGAGTTTCAGGTTTACCCAAAAGTGGGAAGTTATAGTCCACATCGCCACAACATGCCCCTTGTTACTTGGTCTCCTTATATACCTCTTGTAATCATATCTAACTTCCAAATAAGGCAATTCTAAACCAGACCAACCACTTTAGGGTGAGTGAGTTCAACAAACATAAGCCAATTACAGCAATTTGCTTGCTGTTAAGTCAATCTCCTTTTAGCAGACTTGTCTGTGGAAAAACATAATGAATAAAATATCCTGTGAGCTGACTGATAGTAGTTATAGCAGAGCTATGATGGGCCAGGAAGACAAGCCATATCCTGGTGGCTTATTCCAGTGCCAACAAATGGATTTCCCTTCAATGATGCCCGAATGACTGGTCCCTTGGGTGAATGGTACTACAATGCATGTTCAGCATGGTTTCTGCTGCTGATGTTGGCAAATCCAGGCTTGTTCCAATAATCTGCAGGAGAGGACAATTAAATGAGAGATAGGTTATTGGGACAAGTATAGCAACTACTCAGAAAGTCAACAGACCAAAAAGATGATAAATTATTGTTTAAAAAAAAAAAAGCATAATTCCTGGATTTGGATGCTAGTTTCTTTTGTAGAGCAAAGAGGGGAAGGTGAGGAGGAAAGGTAAAAAGGTGATAATTGTTTGTTTGCAAATATTTCCTGATTCTGGTCAGACTCTGGAGGGGATGCATTAATTCCTTCTTTCTTGTAGCCATTCACAGGTGGGCCTGATCAGGATATTTCTTGTCGAGTTTAAACAAAAGCATTTTAGCTTAATACTCAGGTATGGGAGGCAGGGTTCCCAGGGATGTGCCATTAAGTAAACTTTAAGCAGTGGGCAACATCCCTTGAACATAAACTTTACAGTAAAATAAACAGATTCAATATGGAGCCTAATATGTTCTTCTCTACTACACTGATATGTTTGTCGATCAGCAGTGTCTCTAGCCAAACTTCCTTGGTGAGGTAAGCATATGTTGCTGAGCTCAGGCTTAAAGTTCATCTCTGCCCTCACGGTCATTTGGTCCATAAGGACCACGGTTATGGTCATATCACAAATATGTCATCTTCTTGTTCACCTGGTCAATAGATGTAGAGGAAGAAAAACAATTTTTTTTCTTTACCCTTTTGAATTTTTGGCAGAAATTGCTGTAATAAGAGATATTAACAAGAGAAAAACCAATAGACATATTAACATGTATATTTCATGTCAGGATATATTCAGGAAAAATGAGAAGCACAAAGTTGTGCCTTTAGAATTCAGAATTAAGCATCATCTTATAAAGGAAAAGGAAGGAGGGATGCAAGTCTTTGGGAGAAAGAAATTTTTTCCAGAGATGAATAAACCCTTAGAAAAATAGGTTAGAGGTATGATCGTCTGTGACAAAGGTTGAATGTGATATGGGATTCTAGTCCCATCTCCTGTGATAATAGCTAATCTTCCTTGGTTCATAAAACTGTTGGGGAAGATATGTATGACAAATGATTCCTTTTGGAGTATCTGTCTTTAGGCAGAAAGGGGAGTTTAGAGAAAACCGTGTAAGCAGCCCTTTTGTCCCATTCTCATTTCTGTTCCCCTTAAACCTTTGAGATTACCAAGTAACATTCAACCCAGCTCCTGACTAGTACTCTACTGAAGGTACACAATCCCTTGCCTAACCTGTTGATTCCTTTCCTGAATTAAAATGAATAAGAATGAAGAACTAAGTAGTTAAAGAGTAACTGACTCTCGAGCCTCAGCTTGCCCTTAGTAAATTTACAAGCAAACAAGGTGTACAAGAGAGGAGACAAAGGAAGATCAGGAGAAGTCAGCAGGTTTGCACGCAATGGGAAAATGATGAAGAATCTAACCTTCTATCTTAATGACTAACTGAGATTGTTTCCCCCTTTGCCTTTAACAACTTTCATGGCTGAGCAGAATCTTCAGAGTTGGTCTCTGGACATAAAGCTACCTTCTCCTCGGATTGCTGGCTTTTCTGACTGAAGCACCATTCCTTTCAATTGAATTTTGCTCTTCAATAGATTTTGAGTGGCAAGCAACTCAACTTGAATTTGGTAACAATCTGCATTTGCTTTGTCAAATGTCTATAGTTCAAAATAATCATTATACCAAAGAAGCATATTTGGGGTGGCATATACTGCTACCTTTTATTAAGCTCTTTCTCTGCTGAAGTTGCTTTTCTGTTAATATTTATATAGGTTACAGATCTTCACACTTTCTGCTTACTTGATGACACTTACCTTTACTTGCTTTTGAACTGTTGTGTTGGAGGACTCTTAAGAGTCCCTTGGACTGCAAGGAGATCAAGCCATTCAATTGTTGAGGAAATCAACCTTGAATATTCATTGGAGGGACTGATGCTGAGGCTGAAGCTCAAATACATTGGCTACCTAATGCAAATAGCTGACTCATTGGAAAAGACCCTAATTCTGGGAAAGGGTGAAGACAGGAGGATTAGGGCATGACAGAGGATGAGATGGTTGGATGGCATCACTGATTCAATGAACATGAGTTTAAGCAAGTTCCAGGAAATGGTGAAAGACAGGGAAGCCTGGAGTGTGGCAGTCCATAGGGTCACAAAGAGTCGGACACAACAGAGGTTCTGAACAGCAACAGTAGACATCCTTATCTGTAGATTTCCAATTTTTGTGTTTCCAAGTCCATAACCATAAACTCTGGAATTACCACTAATTCAGTGCTCATGAACCACTTTAGATCTCTCACTCCTGCTACCTTATCTGAAAAACAAAAATAAAACAATGACAATAACAACATAACAAACTGTTCTGTCCATTAGCAAATGACATTTTCACCACTGTTTCTCAGCACCATCCCTAAATATGGCAGTAACTCTGAACTAATAACTTTCAGGTGGTGGCAGGCTACTGTAAGCCAGGCCCATTTTTATCTCTCTCATGCAGATAGTCACAGTGAATTCTCCATGAGGTCACAGGTTCAGGATGAGAGAGAGAATGTAGTATATCCCTTCGTCAGATTTTATTTAGGATTTACATACTATCCACTGCTACAGTTGCACTGCATAAAACCAAGATGATTTTACTTTTGCCTTTATTTCTAATTGTTGAGACAGTTTATTCTTCTGAGAAATTTACAGTCTTTCACTTGGAAGTCTAGAATATATGTGCTTATATGAAAATACATTTTAATCTGTGTGACTTAAAATTGGTTGTTGTTGAGTTGCTAAATTGTGTCCTGCTCTTTTGTGACCCCATGGACTGTAACCCTCCAGGCTCCTCTGTCCATGGGATCTCCCCACACAAGAATATTGGAGTGGGTTGCCATTTTCTTCTCCAGGGGAATCTTCCTGACCCAGAGATCAAACTGGCATCTCCTGCATTGGCAGGCAGATTCTTTACCACTGAGCTGGCTGGGAAGCCCAAATTTTGTTTAAGGTAACTTAAAATTATTTATTTTATAGGAATGTGATAAGTGTATCACAATAAATAACTATATGAGTATGTCCATACCTATCCTTTTATGAAAGTTATTTATATTATGAAAAGTAATTGAACTTCTATACTTTTGTATCATTTAAACACATTGAACTTTTTGTCCCAGATTTTTATGATTATACACACACACACACACACACATACGTATATATGTATATATAGATAGATAGATAGATAGATAGATAGATAGATACACACACACACACACATACATACATATGCTATGAAATGCTTTTTGATTGTTTGAAACATAGTAGGAAAATTTTTGTTGTTAAAGTTAATGACTTGCAAATTAGGAAATCGGATGTTGGACAACATCTTTCACTAAGAGTAAGTCAAGATGTATGAATCAGCTCAACTATTTTAAAATAACTTGTTACTTTTGTTTGTTTTGTTATTTTTTATTTAAAAAATTACTTTTTAATTGAAGAATAAATGCTTTAGAGAATTGTGTTGGTTTCTGCCAAACATCACCATGAATCAGACATAGGTATACATATGTCCCCTCCCTTTTGAACCTTCCTCCCACCTCCCTCCCCACCCCTCTAAGTTGTTATAGAGCCCCAGTTTGAGTTTCCTAAGTCATACAGCAAATCCCATTGGCTATCTATTTTAAAAAAGAACAATGTGTTTCCTCTAAAGAAGCAAGTTGTAAGAGTCTAGGAACCTATGTGACAAGAATCCTTTAGAATGGTTTCCTTGATTCTTTAAAGTTCCCATTGCTGCTTCAGTAGATTCTTCTTGGACTGGATGTAACAGAGGTTTGACTAAACATCCCTCTGAATCCCACCACATGTTTCCAACATAAACTTTTCAAGCAGGATGTCTTAGAGCTAAGAGGGCTGGAATGTATGACTCTTTACCATTATTCAGTTCAGTTCAGTCACTCAGTTGTGTCCGACTCTTTATGACCCTGTGGACTGCAGCATGCCAGTCTTCCCTGTCCATCACCAACTCCTGGATCCTGCTCAAACTCATGTCCATCGAGTCAGTGATGCCATCCAACCATCTCATCCTCTGTCATCCCGTTCTCCTCCTGCTCTCAATCTTTCCCAGTATCAGGGTCTTTTCCAATGAGTCAGTTCTTCTCACCAGATGGCCAAAGTATTGAAGCTTCAGCTTCACCATCAGTCCTTCCAATGAATATTCAGAACTGATTTCCTTTAGGATGGGCTGGTTGGATCTCTTTGCAGTCCAAGGGACTCTCAAGAGTCTTCTCCAACACCACAGTTCAAAAGCATCAATTCTTCAGATCTCTTTACAGTCCAACTCTCATATCCATACATGACTACTGGAAAAACCATAGCTTTAACTAGATAGACCTTTGTCAGCATGCTTGCTAATAAATGTCTCCAAACATGGCAAAATTTTAGAGTATGGTGGTTACCAATATACACCAAAACTAACCTAATAGATGTGCCTAATCCAATTAGCTGAGGATGGTCCTCAACTGGAAACAAGTTTGATTTTTTTTTTTTTTTTTTGGTAAAGTCTCTGAATTATGTAGAAGAGACAAATAAATGTGCTCAAGTAATTGGAGAGCTTACAAGTTAACAGGTACAAAGGTCATGATAGTTTAATATAGGTGCTTTGGTATATTTTAAATTCTGAGACTGTTTGCTCTTTCTGTGAAGTTATTTTGAGTCTAATCAGACTTGGGAGTACTTTAGTCAAGAATGTAATTTCTTCCACAAAGGACGATTAAAAAAGAACTTACTGAAAACATAATCTTGCCTCTTTTCTTCCTATTGCCCCCACCATCAGCAACCCAGAACAAAACACCTTACTTATACACATCTATATTTTATCTGGGGTGAAATGTCTGTTAACTTCACTATGATATCCCATATTTGTAGTGTTGTAACCATGTGTTCTGGTAAACAAACTCGCTCAGAAGGACAATGCAGATAGTGGAGTGCAGTTTATTACACTGGTGAGCCCAAGGCAGTCTCCTCTTTGCCAAGGACCCTGATCAGTTTTTGTGAAAACCTTATATACCCTAAATGTACGTGCCCAAACCCAGCTCCCCAAATTCCCTGAAACTCTGAACAAAGGAAAAGAAAGATACAATCAAAGTTAACCTGGGATTCATATGCCTTAAGCCCAGGTAGTTAACAGTGGACAATTATCAATAGGTCTGTGGTCATACCTCAATAAGCATAATAGAATGCATGATTCTATTCAGTTACATAGATAATTAGGGTACTTTTTTAGGGGATGGAGAGTCTAGGTATGAGCCCTGGGGTTCTTCCTCCCGGGGGCCTAGTTTTCCAGTTGGTATGTCATTTCCATAAACACTGGGCATATAGCTCAAAGTCCACAGTCTGGCCCAAGATGGAGTCCTGCTTTCAAGATGGAGCCTGTTCTGTTTCCTCCTTCAGTAGTAACACAAAAAATTAGATACAAAAATGTAAAAAATGCTGTTGTAATACTTTATCACAGCTTTGAATGTCTTTTCACATCCTAATGCTTCTGAAAATAGTGAATAGTGAAGGTCACATAGGAAATAGAGCATTAGAATAGTAAGATTCCATTTTATAATTCTGCCTTAGGTCAAAGTTTCTGACAGCATTCAAATCTCAGCAAGTATATTTTATTTGGAACCTACCTTGCCTTTATCTGCTCAGCATTTTTGAGCAGCCATATTTTTATTTTTTCATTTCAAATATTTAGTTACTTCTTCAAATGATATTTATTTTCCTGTTAACTATTAGTTTTACAATCACTTGTCATTTGGAAAGAATGTCTTAGCAAATCAGATTACATGGTCAAAGGAAATTCAGGTATTCCTTTAGGCAATCTTATTTTGAATTTAATTTACATACAATATGATATTATATAAGTAGCTGGAAGATATACTCACACATTTCAAAGAGATTTCAGAGGAAGAAAAAAAAATAACAATAGTCAGGATTTGAAAAGGACATGTTATTTGGTGCCATTATTTATCATTTTTCTCTTCACCTGCAAATACTATGCTCAAATAATATAAGTTTATAGGAAAACTTCAATGGCAGTAGTGGGAGGTAAGAGCCAGAAAAGCAAATGAATTTATTGCTTTTATTTCTATTTAAATATAATCTTGTCTCTTCATTCTATTACAATCTTTTAAAAATCTTTCTTAAAATAACTAGAAAGATATTTGAACACCAGATGCCAACAGCTCAAAGTTATTTGTTTTGCCCTCAAAATATCAGTAGGAAACAGGCAGCTTTATCCGATACACTTATGTGGGTATAGTCTACAGTAGAAACACCTATTCTCCGGCAGTAGTAAGTATATCATTGAAAATATACCATGGTGCTGAAAAGATGAAACAATTTGAGGTTAAAATGCATTTTTTATATAACAAACCTGTAGAGCTTCAAAGATTGCTTTACTTCTCAAGTATGTCTCCATGTAGTCTGATTATACCCTCTTGGTTCTGTGACTGAAAGCCTCATGTGTTCCCCAAGATTTCACTGTATTTCCCAAGTTGGGACATGACTTTACAAATTTTTATTGGCCTATTTATCTCTTGGATTCTTTTAATAAGCTATGTCTCCATGCTTCACCTGTTCCAGATATGGATACCAATTCCTTCTCTTTTCCTCTTTTTCCTCTCTGTCTCAAACTACTTCTACTTACAATTCTATTTCTATTTTATCTCTAATCTCCATTTTCATTCTGTAAAAGGAAAGAAGTAACCTAATTTCATATTGAATCTATTTGCTTTAAGCTCTAGCCCTTGCATTGTACAGTTAATTGTCCCCTGCCCAGCCCCCTAACTCTGCCCATAAGTAAGCAGCTCTTGCAGGAAAGAACACTCAGTAGGAAACTTATTTTTCTTGTCACTTTAACAGAGATATTAATACATTGTAAGTAGCCCTCAACCATTGCTGGTGAATTTTAAGGTTATTTTTTCATTGCTAAAAATTCACACATGAAGTGATAGGTAAGAAATAGATTTAGGGAGAAAACATACTACACGGACAGAGCCTAGACCATCTCAGAAGTTGAGAGTGCTTGGAAATATGGTGTGGTTAGTTTTTATGGGTTGAGTGATCTAATAGGCTAATGAGTGGGAAGATTATTCCAATCATCTTGAACAAGAGGCAGGGATTTCTAGAAACTGGGCCATCAACCCATTTTGTGGCCTTTTATGATTGGCCTCCAAACTGTCATGGCACTGATGGGTATGTCATTTAGATAATAATGTATTACAATGAGCATATAATAAGCCACAAGGTACACTAGAAGTCAAATATTCTGTCTTCTGGACTTGTTTGATTCCAATCAGTTTACGTTGTGTCCTCAGGTTATGTCATTCTTTTAATGGTTGTTCCTGCCCCTTTCTCTTATTTCAAAACCAGGCATCCTTATGTTCTACTCATCTCTAGCCCTGGCACACCTTTCAAATATTTTGATTATGCATACCTTGCCTAAACTGTTGGTTCTTTCTTTAGATCAAAGTAGTTGAAAAGAAGAATAAGTAATTAACAGATGACCAGATCTCTTCCCCAGTTTCTCCTTCAGCAATCTCATGAATAAACTGTGTGAAAAAGATAACATCTAAAGAAAAATTGCAAAAAGTTGTTTTGCCAAAATTTTCATTTTCATCTCAGGTTCAAAGGATTGCTAACAAAATAAGACACTCATTATATACAAATAAATAATACAAATATTTATTAAAGAATTATCTAGCTTACATTCAGAACACTAACATTAAAAGTGAAGTCGCTCAGTTGTGTCGGACTCTTTGCAACCCCATGGACTGTAATCTACCAGGCTCCTCCATCCATGGGATTTTCCAAGCAAGAGTACTGGAGTGGGTTGCCATTTCCTAATCCAGAGTGTGAGGCTGCCAGGGCTAACACCATGACAGGCTGCCCGGACCTAAGTTTCGGGTTTCCCCTGAAATGGTAAGATTCCCTATCTCCATCAGGCCGCCTGGAGCCAGCCAATCAACATGCGCCCAGTAAGAAAAAGGGAATCTATCAAGGGAAAGCTGAAAAGCCCGCGAACGTCCAACTTTGAAAAAAGGCCCGAGAAAGTTTGGACCAATAAAATTGCTTTGCAAACATGTAACCAATCCGCTTAAGCCAGCTACCAACTGCTTATGCCCACCCTATAAATTTGTGTAACAGCTCGGGCTCAGGGCTCTCTGACCCCGCACCACTGCGTTGGATGCAGCAGGAGCCCTGACTCGAGTCAGCAATAAGCTTCCCTTTTTGCGAGTTGCATTGTCTTGGAAGCCTTCTCTCTTCCTGCTCAGGGATTCAGACATCGGGCATAACACAGAGGATCTTCCCAACCTAGGGATTGAATCCAGGTCCCCAGCATTGTAGGCAGACGCTTTACCATCTGAACCACCAAAAGCGAAATAGAAAGAGCAAAAATGGATTTTGCTTAACAAATTGGGTTTTGAGAAACATCCAAACTTAAACAGCACTGGGAAGTTCAATGTCACAGCAGATCTGGGGTCACAATTGGGGAAAGATCCCAGGCAGCAAGTCTGCTCCCTGGGTGAGACTTCAAACATTGTAGTTCAGGGTTCCCCTTTATAACCCCAGGATGCAAACTGATATCATCAATCTGTGAGCAAATTGCAGCTCTGGTTTCAGGTTAATACCGTTTGCATTGTGTAAATCCTGGAATGTTGATAAGTCTGGGGAGTGGTTGACCAGGCATCCTCCAGGGACTTAAACTCCAAGATCTGCTTCCCATCTATCTATTGTGTTTCTCTTCACAGCAGGTGTGGCCGACTCCCACAGCAGTAGTCAGGGCAGGGTCCAGGTAGGTCAGAAACAAGGTCAGAGGTCTGCTCTACACGTTCACCTCTGAAGCCTGAGCATCACTACCTCTGTTTTATTTCCCTAACAGTGATCCCCCGATTGTTTTGGCTGAAGAGCATAGGAACAAGGCAAAATAGCACAAGCAGTCTTATTACTTCTATAAGTAACAATGTAGAAATACTGTAGGTTTTAGTGAAGAAAGTCCATTCACCATAATTGATGGAGTGTTCCAATAAGCAGGGTTCTCCAACTTGAGAAGTTCATTCATACACAGTTCTTCCATAGCCTTGTCACAGTCTGTCAGAAAATGGGTGCAGTTATTATCAAAATCTAGATAATTTTTAGTAAAAATGAGACACCAATGTATTTCTCTAAAAACAACAGGTAAAATATGAAATTGGTACATAATGTCCATCACCCCTGCATCTGGTATAAACAAGAAGAGTAACATTAAAATAACCTTTGTAAGAGGCTATGATTTTATGTTTCTGCTGACCAACAGTAGGGTATGTGAAGTTGTCTTGGGTGTTGGCCAGGTAATATTCTTGTATTATCATTTGGAAATCCATTTACTGAATTCTCAAAGAGGCAAACTTAGCCAGAGGGTTAAAGATGCATAAAAGTAGAAGAACTCTCAAGGTACCTAGAAGAAAAGCTAGACAGAAGAACCAGGACCAGACACTGGCCCATGAAATTAGTTTTTCTCCAGGTATGAGAAGATGCAAGAATTTGGGCTCACAAAAAGAAAAAAATAAAAAAATCTTAATATGAAAACATCTGATTATCTGAAGTCCTGTTTTGTCCATTTTTCCCAGACCACAGAATGAGTGACTAATTTCTGATGTCCACCCTGAATTCCTTTCAAGGGGTGTTGAAGTTCAGCAGCTGCAGTGGGTACAATTTAATCTTTGCAGAGGCAGTCTGCAAGTGCAAGTTTCCGGTCAGCAGGGCCCCTGCTTTGGGAGCATTTCATGGCCATTGTGTCCCATGGTGATGAAAAGGGTCATTTCCAGGTCTTCCCTGATGGTTCAGATGGTAAAGCGTCTGCCTACAATGCAGAAGACCCGATTTCAATCCCTGCAAGATTTCCTGGAGAAGGAAATGGCAACAGACTCCAATATTCTTGCCTGGAAAACCCTATGGATGGTGGAACCTGTTAAACTACAGTCCATGAGGTCGCAAAGAGTTGGACATGATTGAGCAACTTCACTTTCACTTTCCAGGTCTAGCAAAGATTTCATTGATAGGACACTCTGTGTGCTGTTTTTGGACTAGGCTCTGTGAATAGCAAAAGTCTCCGGATCATTCCTTTCTTACTAGCCTCTTGGTCCAGGAAATATTTCCTCTGCTGCTTCTTCCTACATCTAGAGTTACATTATTACAATAATTCATCTCATATGGAGCTTTATATATCATCATTTTTTTCAGTGGCTCAGTCACATACTTGGTAATGTAAGAGACAACAAATTTCTTAAACAGACAACATAAAAAATAATGAAGTTAGCAGTTATTAGTAAGGTCACAAACAAGAATTAAAGTTAATAATTCTCATTAGGTATAGTCCAATATATCTCAGGTTATCTGACTTAATTAAATGATTATCAGTCAGTTAATTCAGCCGCTCAGTCATGTCCGATTCTTTGCGACCCCGTGAATCACAGCCCGCCAGGCCTCCCTGTCCATGACCAACTCCCTGAGTCTACTCAAACTCATGCCCATCAAGTCGGTGATGCCATCCAGCCATCTGGCTGGCTAAATGATTATAGCCAGGTGTTAATCTCCTGGTTGTAATCATGGAGCATTTGATTTTTATCCAAAGATTGACTACTGATATAAGCTTTAGAAAAAAAGTTAGAGTGTCCTTTTAATAGCTCAATTAAAATTTTAACAATATAACATAACAGCAAGGAACTATTTCAAAAGTGAGTAGCAAAACTAGGATTTAATGTTCAGCGAAACATAAACATTTTTCATTGTGACAGCATTAACTCTACAGCCATGGAAGGCTTTATTCCATCAAATAAAAATGAGAGGTTTGTCAAGGAGCTAGGAAAAACCAGCTGGGAAAAGCGGCCATCTTGGTTTTCCCATAGCTCTGACTGTTTGATTCACAGCTATTGCTTACCCATTTTAAATTCCCCAATTTAGGAATAAACTATTGCCATGTTTTAAGGACATCAGTATAACACTACTCTGGCAGTGAGGGGTTAATTTTATAGAAGTAGAATGAGCTTTATCTACATGTACCATAATCTTCATAGATACTATGAAATAATATTATTCACCAAAGTAGCAAGAGATTTTAAAAACAAATATAAATCACTTAAAGGCAAAGAAATTCACAATCTGTTGTCAGAAGCTTCATTCTAAGAAAGCATTGTTTTCTTAACAAAGAGAGAAAGCAACATTCTAATCTGGTTAAAGGCATCAAAGTGAAACCATAGAAGGCATTTTAAAAATCAGATTATATTCCAATTGACAAAGCAACCTGATCATTGCTGTGACATATAACACTTTAACATGATAACTAGAATTATAATTGACAACATTTTATCAGGACATATGTGATCTTCATAATTCCACATAATTTTTAAGATATCTATATTAGTAACATCAACTGTAAAGCATAAACTAAGAAAATCTATCACTCTTCCAACAATATTTACCATGTAATTTAATATGTCAAATGAACACATGTAGTTTAATATGTCTCTTTGGAATGTCTCAGGGACCCTCTGAAGCACCCCAAAGTCAGATAGAGGTCAAAAGAACTTCAGTAGAATTTAATTAGGAAGTTTTGCCAAAATTATCAAAAGGGTTTGTAACAGGCAGATAGGATCATATAATTCATTGTGAAACAACAGGTATTCACTTAGCCAAAGTTTATATATATATATATATTTCAAAGGTAAACATAGAACAGATCACTTTAGAGGCAAAGAAATTTAAAAGCCATTATCAGGCACAGTTCAAAATCTCAAGAAAACCTGTATTATGCATAAAACTCTTTTCTTGGGGTTCACTTTCCATAAACCTCTTTTTTTTTAAATCACTTTGTTCTTTAGAAAAATCCACCTGTAAGTCAGACATACTTTCTTTTTTCTTAATAAAATGTAATTTCATTTCTCTTACTTTTTAAAATAAAAGTATACATCCTACTCTCCTTAAGCAACCATGAGCTGCCCTTTATATTAGCATTCTGTAAGTTGGTGAACATAAATGCCAGTCATACTTTCTAAAAGCATATACTCTCTTATAGAGAATATCTCAGTATGGCACAAAACATATTCACTAATAGTACAAAATCTCTTTAGTTCCTCTTTAAGAGGAAGTTAGTGTTCAATAATTAAAGCTTCAAAATCTTATTTTATTTGAAAGTGATCTAGCTATTCAACAAATTTTCATCACTTAGTTTAGCACAACCCTAGAAATTCAAATTACCCAAATCTGGAGAAAAAAAGTTAGACAAACATTCATAAAGTATAATTATTCTAAATAAAGTTTATCAGAAAGGTCTTATCTCACATATTTTTCTTTTACAAAAGTTTCTTCACTTGAGTCAATTTCCTTGTTAACAAATATAGCTTATATTAAACCTAGGCACAATAAATGCATTACACAATATTGATGACTCAAAATATATCTTAAAAACTAGCAAACAAACATTAACACTAGATATTTCAGTTCTGTTTAGTTGCTCAGTCGTGTCCGACTCTTTGCGACTCCATGGAGCACACCCAGGCTTCTCTGACCATAACCAACTCCTGGAACTTGCTCAAACTCATGTCCATTGAGTTGATGATGTCATCCAACCCTCTCATCCTCTGTCATCCCCTTCTCCTCCAGCCTTCAATCACTACCTGTGTCAGGATGTTTCTAAGAACTCAGTTCTTTGAATCAGGTGTCCAAATCATTGGAATGTCAGCTTCAGTATCAGTCCTTCCAATGAATATTCAGGGCTCAGTTCCGTTCAGTCGCTCAGTCATGTCTGACTCTTTGCGACCCCATGAATCGCAGCATGCCAGGCCTCCATGTCCATCACCAACTCCAGGAGTCTACACAAACCCACGCCCATCGAGTCGGTGATGCCATCCAGCCATCTCATCCTCACTTGTCCCCTTCTCCTCCTGCCCTCAATCCCTCCCAGCATCAGTGTCTTTTCCAATGAGTCAACTCTTCGCATGAGGTGGCCAAAGTACTGGAGTTTCAGCTTCAACATCAGTCCTTCCAATGAACACCCAGGACTGATCTCCTTTAGGATGGACTTTTTAGATCTCCTTGCAGTCCATGGGACTCTCAACAGTCTTCTCCAATACCACAGTTCAAAAGCATCAATTATTTGGCGCTCATTTTTCTTCACTTTCCAACTCTCATATCCATACATGACTACTGGAAAAACCATAGCCTTGACCAGATGGACCTTTGATGGCAAAGTAATGTCTCTGCTTTTACATATGCTATCTAGGTTGGTCATAACTTTCCTTCCAAGGAGTGTCTTTTAATTTCATCGCTGCAATCACAATCTGCAGTGATTTTGGAGCCCAAATAAATAAAGTCTGACACTGTTTCCAGTATTTCACCATCTATTTCCCATGAAGCGATGGAACCAGATGCCATGATCTTAGTTTTCTGAATGTTGAGCCTTAAGACAACTTTTCACTATCCTCATTCACTTTCATCAAGAGGCTTTTTAGCTCCTCTTTACTTTCTGCCATAAGGGTGGTGTCGGTCTGCATATCTGAGGTTATTGATATTTCTCCCAGCAATCTTGATTCCAGCTTGTGCTTCATCCAACCCAGTGTTTCTCATGATGTACTCTGCATATAAATTAAATAAGCAGGGTTACAATATACTCCTTTTCATATTTGGAACCAGTCTGCTGTTCCATGCCCAGTTCTAACTGTTGCTTCCTGACCTGCATACAAGTTTCTCAAGAGACAGGTCAGATGGTCTGGTATTGCCATCTCTTTCATGGAGTTGAAAAGAGTTGGACATGACTGAGCGACTGAAATGAACTGAACTGAAAGGATTCAACTGCATAATTTTCTAATTCTACTAATGAGGCTTTCACCACCACAAATTAATCACTATTTTGATTTTAAAAATAAGATTCAAAGTAGAAATCAAAATATAAACTATTGAATTACTAAGCATTCAAAAAATGCAACTATTTATAAGAAGTGAAATTGATTTTTTCAAAAAATCTTTTAGCTAAAGTGTGCATTTGATTTATATTTGTAAAAGCACATTGCTTTAATGACAAAAGAAGTAATGCATTCTCACTGCTGGGTCTCAGGTTAAACTGAGTTGTCTCCCCCAGATGCACCAGAGTCAGGTTCTATATTTTTTTCACCTGACCTTCCTCTCATTGTGCTACTTATTTTATTATCTTGCCCTTCTTTATCTTCAGCAATAAATGAAGTGATATGCTATGTTTATATATATATATATATATATGTATATATATATATATTTTCTTGCAGTATAACAGTGGTAAATTTTTTACTTTAGCTATAGTTTAGCTTATACTTGTTGGCTTTTACGTTTGCATTTCTATACCATGTGAATGGTATGGTCATTTCAGTGCTACTTATTTTAATCTTTGTATTCAGTTGGGTATTCAATATTTCATGCTTCCTATATGCAGCATTTAATTGAGTAATATTTTTCTTTTCAGATTTCCATTGGATTAGAATGTGTTTTTTTTTTTCCCCTTGCTGATCTCAAATTTTTGCTTTCTACCTTTTACATTTGTCCATAGTTTTCAACTTAAATTCCATACCTACATTTCTTTACCACTAGTAAGCTAACATTATTGACTGCTACTTTTTCTTCATAACATACAAATATTTTAATCATGCTAGTTTAGCTCCTTTACTCTCATTCCACCACCTAATATAAAATATTTCAATTGTACTTTTATCCATTTCACGGAAAGTAAGAGAATGAAAATTCAACTATATTTTTAAATCAAATAAAAAATTAGGATATTAAACTAGAGTAAGTAATTTTCAATTCACTGAAAGAAAGCCAACTGCAATACAAATACACTTGTGTTCTAAATTTTCATGCATTCAGAATAGCTGAATAGCTACTAATTAAACAAAATTACAACAGACAGAAAACAATGGATTAAAATCAGGCAGTTACATACATGAAAGATTAAAATTTAAAAAATAACAAGAAAGAAAGGTTAAATTAAAAGAAAAGATTAAAAGGAAAACTTTGAAGTAATATATTTATTATATTTAGAGGTATATATTTAGAGGTAGAGTTAGTGATCATGTGGTAATTCTATATGTAGTTTTTGGATGAACCCCAATACTCATTTCTACAGAAGCTACACCACTTTACATTCCCATAAATGATGCTCAAGTGTTTTGACTTCTCCATATATTCAGCAATACTCGCCATTTTCTGACACTGTTTTAACTGAAATATAGATGATGTATGATATCATATTGTTTCAGGTGTATTACATAGTGATTTGATATTTGTGGGCAGTTTTAAATGATCACCATGACAAGTCAAGTAACCATCTGTCCCCATATAAAGTTATTTCTATATCAGCAACCATATTTCTTATGCTGCATATTGCATCCTCACGGCTTATTTATTTCACAGCTTAAGGTTGTGCTTTTTAATCTCATTCACTTATTTCACTCCCTCTTTCTCCTTGTTGGCAACTCTGACTCATTCTCTGTATCTGTGAGTCCGTTTCCTGTTAGTTTTGTGCTGTTTTTTAGATTTCCACATATAAGTGATACCATATGGTATTTGTCTTTCTCTGTCTGACTTCACTTAGTATGCTAACTTCTAACTCCATCAGTGTCATCATCAACATGCCAAAAATGGAATTTACCAAGTAGGAATAAAGGGGACTGGAAGGGTGATTGTGCTGGATTCAAGAAGACATCTGCCCACACTACTACTATAAAGTACAGAGTAGAAAACTACCTAACCCATTTTACCAAGTCCTAAACATAGTAGTCTTAGCATTATAGTCTGATTCTGTTTTTCCATTATTCAATTAGCAAACTGTTAGATCTTTACCAAGCAAGAGTAACTGAATCAATGAGGATGGTGAAGAAGAACATTTCTCTCTTCTAATTCCATTATTACTTAATTTTTAATCTTCTTTCATTTTTCAATTTAATTGCCTCTTATTATCTATAAATAAGCATATGAATGCATAAATGAGAAAATGGTTTAGCAGATTTATCTTGGGGAATTAAAGTTTCTAGCAGACATAAGCACACAATTATCCATTTTTAAACAAAGGTATGTAATATAGTTGGCTGAAAATGAGTGTAATACCTCCCAAGTAAGAAAATAGCATTGTTTGATCAGCCTAAGACAGTTATTATATCACTGTTTCCAGTTGCACAGAGAAACATCTTTACTCTTATTTCTCTTTCAAACTGTAGAATATGAGATAGGTATGTGGTGGTTGTGGTTTAGTTGCTAAGTCATATCCGACTCCTGTGATCCCATGGACAAGAGCTGCCAGGCTCCTCTGCCCATGGGATTCTCCAGGCAAGAATACTGGAGTGGGCTGCCATTTCCTTCTCCAGGGAAGCTTCCCATCCCAGGGATCGAATGTGTGTTTCCTACATGCAGGCAGTCTCCTGCATTGCAGGCAGTCTTTACCACTGAGCCTCCAGGGAAGCCCCTGAGATAGGTATACTGGAATCTGATTCAGCTCATGTAAATATTTACCAAGTATTCTGGAGCTGCTTTCCCATTTTAATTCATTAAGACCTTCAAGAAATATCTGATAAACACATTATTCAGTTAGAAATATCTGATTACCATTGTGAATCAGAGTTCTAACA
This sequence comes from Odocoileus virginianus, assembly GCF_023699985.2. Classification (NCBI taxonomy): domain Eukaryota; kingdom Metazoa; phylum Chordata; class Mammalia; order Artiodactyla; family Cervidae; genus Odocoileus; species Odocoileus virginianus. Next base: position 35,233,982 of record NC_069685.1, on the reverse strand, counting down.
CCTACAGATATCACAATGAATAAAATGCTTAGTAATACCGTTATCAGAGCTAATGTTCCAATATTTTCTAAACAAGAAAATCACATGCTTCAGCTAACACTAGTCATATTTAGTAACTGGTAAAACTGAGTTTTCTTTTGTTTTCCATTTCCATTATTTCAGTCGACCAAGATAAAAGAAGAAATGTTATCAAGAAAATCTAACCTACATGCAGATATCTTTTGGAACTTTAATGAGTGAGAGCACAGGTCCAGGACTACTTTCAACAAATCTTCCTAGTTTCAGAGATAGTCACCAGGTACATGGACTATGCAACTGTAGGCAGGTCACCTGAGGACAGTGAAACCATCTATTTCAGAGAATGAATTTTTACCAACAAAATTATTGTAGCTTCATGATATGTTGCTCACATACATTGCTGTGCTTCATATATACTGTATTGAAACTTAAAAATTCAAAGACACTGTTATATTTTGTACAATTAACATTGTGCATGTGTGAGCTCAAATGCTCCATTGTGTCCGACACCGTGACCCCATGGACGGTAGCCCACCAGTCTGCTCGGTCCATGGAATATTTCAGGCAAGAATACTGGAGTGGATTCCATGGGGTACTACCACTCATGAGGTCGCATAGAGTCGAACACAACTGAGTGAGCACATTCATGCACAATGCTAACTGTACTAAAGTTGATAGTATCTTTGAATTTCTAAGTCTGTATACAGTATATATGAAATATAGCAATGTATCTGAACAATACATCATGAAACTACAATGATTTTATTGGTAAGAATTTGTTCTCTGGAATTAGCATTTAATGATTTTAATTTAAGCAAGGATTAATTTTGTAGGGACCATAAAAAATGGCCTCACAAGTGATAACTATATCAAACATCACAAACAGTATTAACAGCAATAAAAATATTTAGAATATTACTAAAAATTAGTACCTATTACTTAAAGTATCACAGCATTACATTGTGTTTTATAAATTTCTATAAGACAACAGTATTGTAATTAACTAGACTGTATAATAGGAAATTACAAAGAATTATTGAAGGCTGTCATATTTATTATAACTTAGATATATCATTAGCACTAAATGCACAAGGACTTTGTGCATAGAAATATGAGTTTTATTCTTTGTAGTGTTTTAAAGTAATTAGTAAATTTTGGAATTAAAATTTCTTAGATAAATTTTATAATATGTGCTTTTGATAATCCTTTGACATATAAAAAAAGTCTAATCTGTCTTCCATCATTTTTTCATTATTATTTTAAAAACATGACTATTCTTGGTGAAAACATGATTAACTAAGAGCAACCTAAACTTCCTAAAAGAAATAGCTTCTTTAATTTGTTGTTATTTCTTATGGAGAGATCTGTATCAATATTTTAGTATTTATAATTATTTTATATATCAATTTATACTATTATATAATATACTGATATTATATATAAAATATGCAATGATTGTGTTACCAAATTATTAACAATTACACATCTCCTTTTTAATATGTGCTATTTATCTAAATTATTATGATATTATGCCCTCATACTCATTTCAAATACAATGCCCTATATGTCAAACATTCTTTCTCTCTCACTTCATCTGTGAAAATAGACTTTGTTTGGTTTCCTAGCCTCACATTGCTCCCATTTATACTAAACTTCTACCTTTCGATAGTATAATTCAAAAGCACAGAAGTGACTAGTGTATTTATTTTCTTAACTATTTTTCTTGGATCTCATTTCATAATTGTGATTAGAAAATAATAAAATAAAAAATACTACTTTGAGTTGCCAGTTAGGTATTTCAGAAGAGAAGACTGCTCACATTCAGAATCTGCACATTTAGATAAGCTTAGGATTCCTGCCATAAGTCCCTGTTTTGCTTTTCCTGGGGAGCTTTTAATACAACTTCTTAGAACTGAGTCAGAAAAATTAGTGACCTTCACACCAATCACTTTATAAGTAATAGGTGCTGGCTAGCCTACTGTCCATTTCGTGCGCACTGGTGACCTGGGACTGGACTGTCCTTCCTCTGGTTCAGTGCCTCTGCCCCAAACTCCCTCCGTTCTTTCTGGGATATCGAAGTAATTAATCTTATGATTTGACTCTGTGAAGTTACTGAAGCTGTGCCTTCAATCAAAACAATGGGTGGTTTCCATTTCCCTAAAGTGGGAGCTTAGATTCTGAGGAAATTACCTGCTGACAAGGTGTGAATGGCCTCTGACTCCTTGTTCAGAATGTCCTGATCTACATATTCTTAATTTAACACACCAGGTCTCGCCTCTAAGCACATGAATCAAGTGCAAAAGTGGTTAGCTTTAAATTTAAGGTAGTTTATAATCTGAGTACATTTTAAAATCTTGCTTCGTCCCCATCATGCTTCCTTGAACCCTGGAATATATTCTTACTACTATTCTGAACTATTAATTTGTAAAGTATATTTGACATCTATTGAAATTCTATTGAATTTTCTCCATTATTTCTATAATTCTATAAGCAAATCACTTCATTCCTTTTCTGTTTGCATCTCCATTTCTCTCACTGTCAAATCCACTTCTACATATGCAACTAACTATATTCCTATGAAATCACAACAGTTGTTTTCCTGTTTCATATAATTGCTAGATAACATGTATTAAAAATTAAATAAAGATCTATCTAAACATATAATCATATATCTAACATAGATTTGTATATGTTGTTATTGTTCAGTTGCTCAGTCACGTCTGACTCTTTGCAACCCCATGAACTGTGGCATGCCAGGCTTCTCTGTCCTTCACTATCTCCCAGAGTTTGGTCAAATTCATGTGTATCAAGTCAGTGATGCCATCCAACCATCTCGTCCTCTGTTGTCCACTTCTTCTCCTGCCTTCAATCTTTCCTAGCATCAGGGTCTCTCCCAATGAGTCAGCTATTTACATCAGGTGGCCAAAGTATTGGAGCTTCAGCTTCAGCATCAGTTCTTCCAAGGAATATTCAGGGCTGATTTCCTTTAGGATTGATTGATTTGATTGCCTTGCCTCTTGATTGTCCAAAGGACTCTCAAGAGTCTTCTCCAACACCACAGTCTGAAAGCATCACTTCTTCAGCACTCAGCCTTCTTTATGGTCCACCTCTCACATCCATGTGTGACTATTGGAAAAACCATAACTTTGACTATACAGACTTTTGTCAGCAAAGTGCTGTCTCTGCTTTTGCATACACTGTTTAGGTTTGTCATAGCTTTACACCAAGGACTAAGCATCTTTTAATTTCATGGCTGCAGTCACCATTCGCAGTGATTTTGGAGTCCAACATAATAAAGTCTCTCAATGCTTCCATTATTTCCCCACCTATTTGCCATGAATGGATGGAACCAGACGCTTTGATCTTAGTTTTTTGAATGTTGAGTTTTAAGCTGACTTTTTTTTCTCTCCTCTCTTTCACCTTCATCAAAATGTTCTTTAGTTTCTCTTCGCTTTCTGTCATAAGGGTGGTTGTCATCTGCATATCTGAGGTCATTGATAGTTCTCCTGGCATCCTTGGTTCGAGCTTTTGCTTCATCCAGACTTGCATTTTGTATGATGTATTTTGCATTAAAGTTAAATAAGCAGGGTGACAATATACAGCCTTGATATACTCCTTTTCCAGTTTTGAACCATTTCCTTGTTGTATATCCGGTTCTAACTGTTGCTTCTTGATCTGCATAGAGGTTTCTCAGGAGGCAGGTCAAGTGATCGAGTACTCCCATCTCTTTAAGAATTTTCCACAGTTTGTTGTGGTCCACACAGTCAAAGACTTTGGCATAGCCAGTAAAGTAGAAATAGATGTTTTTCTGAAACTCTCTTGCTTTTTTTATGATCCAATGTATGTTGGCAATTTGATCTCTGGTTCCTCTGCCTTTTCTAAATCCAGCTTGTACATCTAGAATTTCTTGGTTCTTGTACTGTTGAAGCCTAGTTTGAAGAATTTTGAACATGACCTTGTTAGTTTGTGAAATGAGTGCAGTAGTTTGAACAAATATACACGTGTGTGTGTGTGTGTATACTGAGTCCAAGCTCACTCTGCTCACTTCAGGATAGGTCAGTGAACCCAAGACAAGGTGTTGAGACAAGGAAGAGACTTTAATCAGACTGCCAGCAGGCAGGCTAGCACCTCAAAATAACCATCTTATTGTGGGCTAGATGCCAGGTTCTTTTAGAGATTAGAGATGAGGGGAGATGTCCATTCCTCTTGCAAACATCTGCTAGTATCGCAAACCTCAGGCAGGGTATATGTTAATTTCTTCCTTCCTGCCATCCACAGGTGGACAGGGTTCTGAACAGAGGTACTTTAGTTTAACAGTCAGGCAAAGGGGCAGGATTCTCTGAGGCCAAACATTCTGTATGATTATAATAACAAAAGCAATGAAAAACAAGTCAAAGAAACAGTTCCAACATGGAGACAGAACTGGCTTCCTCCCCGCAGCAAGATGATAGATAAATCACAAGACCCTTATGTGAGAAGTGCTTTTCCTACATACAGAGGGAAGGAACATTTTTATCTTTAAGATGAGGGTACGATGTGGTGTGTGTGCCCAGTCGTGTCTGATTCTTTGCAATCTCATAGACTATAGCCCACCAGGCTCTTCTGTCCCTGGAATTTTCCAGACATTAATATAGGAATGAGTTGCCATTTCCTACTCCAGGGGATCTTCTCAACCCAGGGATTGAACTTGTGTATCCTGCACTGGCAGGCAAATTCTTTACTGCTGACCCATTTGGGAAGATAAATATGAATAAATATGAAATTCAATTTTCCCCTCATTTACTATCATTACCTCATACCTTATGTCTATCATATTTTCCCACAAGTATTCAGTCTACTTCACAATTAGCATAACGATAATCAGGTTTAAGCTTTTCCTCAATTTTTACTTCCTCATGAGACTTCTCACATTATGTGAAACTCATATTAGACAAATTTGTAAAAATTTCTCCTGTTAATATGAGAGGGTAACAGGTAGGAAGGCTAAGGCCCCCAAGCAGAGAGAATAAACTGCAAGTGGCAGACATTTTTGTGTTTTTTCTTCTCTCTGCAAAATTGAAAGTAGATTTCTTTTAAATAACGTGTTGTCATGATGACACCTGGTTCTGTCTGAACTTAACTTTTCTCAAACCTTGAGCTAACCAAGGCATTTTTCTTACGGAAAAAAAAAAAAAAAAAAAAAAAATTAAGCCATGTTAATGAACTATGTATTTGCCTAAGAATCTGCCTTTCTTCAAGTCTGGTTGCCTAAGGCTCAAATCTTGACCTGATAATGGCTCAGCAAACCAGTATGTCTTACTCATTGAAACTATGTTAATGAAACTATGTATTTGCCTGAAAATTTGCCTTTCTTTAAGACTCATATCAATTGTTTTATAGACAGGGACGACTCACTTTGTACCAAAGCTACCTCAAAATGCATGTTGTGAGAGAGGGGCCTGATGCTACTCTCTCAGTTTTGAGGTGACTCTTTAACAGACAAATAACTCCTTGCTAGAAGTTAGCAAGGGGAGGCACTCTTTCTGCCCCCTTCTGATGCTATGCCAGAAGCTTCCTCTATCCCTTGATACTTTAATAAAACTTTATTACACATGTCGACTAAAAAAAGATGTGCAACTTGAGAGTTGTGAGTTAAGTTTTATTTGCTTAACTTTAAGTTGCTCCCTGGGCTGCAGTGCTCATTTTGCCCCAAATAAAACTCACCTCGCAAATCTCAAGTTGTATATCTTTTTTTAGTTGACAGTTATGGTGACTGATGGAGCAACCCAGGGTGGACTTCCTTCCTTCGGCTGAACTTCACAAGGAACCAGAGCTTTGGTACCAGCAGTGGCCCCTTGCACCCATCCACCTCCCTAGGGAGTGCAGACAAATTTGGGTAAGTCTCTCCTGGTTCTCCAATCTCCCATATTGGTTGAGATTCTGAGTCTTATCTGGTGGTGGAGCAAGTTACCTGCCACCTCCCCACAGGAGAGATACTGGGTGGGGGTGGGGGACGGGTGAAACATCCGCAGCATACCCTCTCATGGTCTAGACACTGAGTGGGACTCGGTTGAAAAATACTGATAAATTCCCACGCATGCAAAAGATACTGGGTGGGGTCTGGCTGAAAGATGCCAGGGGAATTGCCCACCCAGGGGAAAGGTACTGGCTAAGGAGGTGCTCAACTGGGAAAAAAAAATCAATGGATACCAGGGCTCAGCTGAAAGATGCCTAGGTCGCTCCATTGTAAGGGACTGAATAGTCTTGGCTGAGTGGTTAAGTAAGAAGCTGATCTGATACTTTTCTCAATTTGACTGTCATTAAAGAATTTGTTAGGATCAAAGTGAGGAAAATAAATGAGAGCTTTGCTCTGAAGAAAAAGGACAAGACTCCTGTCCAGTTTCAGTTTTCTCAGGTGAGTGAGAAATTTATGGGAGTGGTGGAGGCCTAGTTCTCATACCATGCAGTGTCACATAGGGAAGCCCACTCATTAATTAAAATACTTGCTCATCCAGGGTTTGCACAGAACTGGCCATTCAGTGACCTGAGCAGCTGTGGCGGTCTTAGATTGCCAGAGCCAGAACCCAAGACACATAAGACGAGCTGAAACAACTCTGGGGTGACTCCTGGAGGAGTTACGCTCACAAGCAGCACATGGGACCACTACACACGTTCGCTCGTGATTTGTATCACTGCCAAATTCAGCTTAAAAGGGGAAACAGAATCTCTCAAAAACAGAAACAAAGGGCTGTCAGAAAGTCTCTGACTAACACTCCAGCCAGATTAGTGTACAACACGTATGGAGCTCATACTTGCAAGTACCTAGATAGTTGGAGAAATTATACTAAAATAGATCTCAACCTAAAATGGCCAAATTCTGGTTCTTGCGATATTTCAAAATTGATAATTTTGCGCACACAATTAGAAAAGGCCGGCAGTGCTTACTTTGACTGTTATCTAGAAACTTGTAAAAGAGGAAATTATAGAGTCACTTCTTCACAGGAAACCAACATGAAATTGCTTGGAACTATATCAAAACTAAAAATGGCTGCTAGCACTGACTGCCAGGTAGCAGGTCTAGTGGAACTGGGAAGTCACGTTTGGCATTTATGCCATTTGGCTTGTGATATCTGGGCACCACTTTACCATCTATTTGGGGCACTCTTGCCATTTGGCTTTTGATTTCTGGGCATCTCTTTGCCTTTTGTTTCATTTGGAGTGTGACTCCTGGCTGGTGAAGTTCTGGTTTGGTTTGGTTTTGTTGGTTCAGTTTTGTGAGCACAGGCATCTGGTATAAACTGCTCAAGTTAATATGGGAATTGCTCACTCTAAGGTTACACCTGGGAATCCCTGGGGGGGGGGGGGCATTTTATTTTATTTTTTTATTCTTTTGCTGGTTAATCTAAAGCTATGATCCAATGACAAGAAAAATGACCTAAAAATATTAAATCTTTATTGACATAGGATAGAAAAATGAACTGAAGTTCCTTTATGTCCAGGACTTCCTCCTGTAATCAACAGCCTGGGGCTGATCAAACTAAGATGCCTACTTCCCCAGAGGGACAATCCCTGCTGGGACAAACCCGCCTTGTTATCAGGGCCAACTTTAGCACTGTTTGGTCTAAATTTTGGCTATAAAAATATGACGTTTTACAATGTGGTCACAATATTCTTTAGACTCTAAAGAAATATTGGGGGAAAAAAAAAAAACCTATGTCATTAAGAATTCTTGTTCTGAGGAAATAACTCCTTCTATACCTTTAGACAAGAGCTCTCTGGATCATTTCTCTAGACCATCTCTAATTCCTGAAACCAAAAGGGGAACAAAGCCTTTTAAAATCTTATTCCAACCATTTTTCACAACTACTTTTCATAAATAAATTTGGAAAAGAAAACTATGTGATCTCTTATGTCTATTTGGATATATGTATGTCTCAATGTATGTCTTTGTTTCTTTTTTTTGGATAAAATTGCTGATGCTGAGATCAGTTTGTAAACAAGTTCTAATCTAATTGGCATTAAAAAAAAGAAAAAAGTTAAATGCTTACAAGTCAAATAATTCTAAATACAAGAGAAATGGACCTAAATGAATTTCAGGTTCACATGAACTGGGAAATATTCAGTATTAAATGCCTGATATTAACCTTAGTTTGTTGATCTAACTAGTATAGACATGTCTGAGTAACTAACATTAAGCAGAGTATTTTCATTGTACCTAAGTTTAATATAAGTTAAATATTATTATATCTGTTACAACTTTGTCAGCAAGGAAATTAATATCTTCAGTAAAGAAACTTCTAAAAAAGGTAAGTATAAGAATAATTATGCTTTAGATATGTCTGTCTGAAATAGTCTATCCAGATTGGGCTAATGTGAATTTCTAAGGGTTGTGCTAAACTAAGTACTGGAAGTCTACTGAATAGCTAGGTCATTTCCAAATAAAATAAGATTTTGAAACATTTACTACTAAACACTAATTACCTCTTACAGAGAAACTAAAGAGAATTGGGACTAAAAATGAATGATGTTTGGTGCCATCATAAAATGTTCTCTCTAAGAAAGCAAAGGTTTTAGAAATTATCACTGGTATTTATGTTTACCAATCTATAAAATGCTAATATTAAAGTCAGTTCTTGGTTGCTTAAGGAAAGTAGGAAGTGTATTTTCAGTAAAGAATGTATGAGGAATGGAATTTCATTTTGTGAAGGGAAAAGGAAATAAGCCTGACTTACAGGTGACATTTTAGGATGGAAGAACACAATAATGAGTACAGAAAGTGATAAGATTTGTGGAAAGTGAACCATGAGGAAAGATTTTTGTATGTGGTTAGGACTAAGTTTAAAATAAAGTTAATTAGGTTTACATTTTAAGTAAAGTTCAGTTCAGTTCAGTTCAGTAGCTCAGTTGTGTCCGACTCTTTGCAACCCCATGAGCTGCAGCACGCCAGGCCTCCCTGTCCATCACCAACTCCTGGAGTCCACTCAAACCCATGTCCATTGAGTCAGTGATGCCATCCAACCATCTCATCCTCTGTCGTCTCCTTCTCCTGCCCTCAATCTTTCCCAGCATCAGGGTCTTTTCCAATGAGTCAGCTTTTCATGAGGTGGCCAAAGTACTGGATTTTCAGCTTTAGCATCAGTCCTTCCAATGAATATTCAGGACTGATTTCCTTTAGGAAAACTGGTTGGATCTCCTTGCAGCCCAAGGGACTCTCAAGAGTCCTCTCCAACACCACAGTTTAAAAGCATCAATTCTTCAGTGCTCAGCTTTCTTTATAGTCCAACTTTCACATCCATACATGACCACTGGAAAAACCATAGCCTTGACTAGACACACTTTGTTGACACACCTTTGTAATGTCTCTTCTTTTTAATATGCTGTCTAAGTTGGTCATAACTTTCCTTCCAAGGAGTGAGTGTCTTTTAATTTCATGACTGCAATCACCATCTGCAGTGATTTGGGAGCCCAGGAAAATAAAGTCAGCCACTCTTTCCCCATCTATTTGCCATGAAGTGATGGGACTGGTAAGTAAAGTAAGCTGGTGCAAAAACTTAAATTTAGCTTTTCTCTCTGTTAAGAGGTCAACTTTTCTTCAGATATTGAACTACCTTTGAAAATAGATTTATGTTTCTTTATCTCTTAAATGATCTGTTCTGAAATCCTTTATTGTTATTTTAGCTAAGTGAATAGCTATTTTTTCACAATGACCTATAATCCTATCTGACTGAGTGTTCTAAACTTTTTTGATATTTGTTGATGAAACTTCCTAAATCATTGTACTGAAAAACTTGATTTCTGGCTAACTTTGGGGTGCTTCAGAGGGCCTCTAAAACATCCCAAAGAGAGATATTACACTAATTAGGTTCACTTTGTATACAAAATTATCTGGGGAGTATTGTCAAGTTAGTATTAAGTCTCAGGTTATATCATATGGTAAATGTTACTAATATGGATATCCTAGAAACGGTATGGAGTTCCTAAAATTCTGACATGTTTGGGTAAAATCTTATCAGGCATAATTCCAGTTACTATATCAAAATATTGCCCTAACACAAACCAAGTTTCACAAAAATGCTTCCTCTTCAAGAAGGATTATAGAAAGGATTTTTGGATAAATACAAGTTTCTGAACTGGGTAAAGATTCTAATGGAAAGCCTGATGACTTCACAAAGGTTAACAAAAGGACTGAATGAACTGTTGAATATGCTTATAACTTTTATGGTTTCTATCTGAAAAATTACTGATTTAAACCTGTCTTTTCCAACTGTAAGAAAAAAAAAAAACTTCCCTCTGATTATGACAGCAATTTGGTAAAATTATATTTTATGAACAAATTGAATCATGTATCTTTTCTCTCTATCTGAATCCTCCAGAGACTGAAAGCTCTTAATTTCCAGTTATTTTATCAGATAAGTTAAGAAGTCTATCTCACTAAGATGTACAGAAATCTCATGGAACTTTGGAGACTTTGAGAAGGCTATAGTCTGAATACCAAAAAGTAAAACTTTCATATTACAGGCCAGAGAAATCTTTGGGGCTTCCCTTGTGGCTCAGCTGTTAAAGAATCTGCCTGCAATGCTGGAGACCTGGGTTGGGAAGATCCCCTGGAGAAGGGCAAGGCTACCCACTCCAGTATTCTGGCCTGGAGAATTCCATGGACTATATAGTCAATGGGGTCACAAAGAGTGAACAGGACTGAGCAACTTTCACTGCACTTCACTTGAGATGAGAGGAATTCATTTAGATCTGTTAGGAAAAATCTGTGATAAGCTTTTGGCATGAATTTCCTAGCTCTAAAGGTTTTATTTTAAAAGTTCAGTCTGAGACTTTATAAAAGTTTCAGCAAAGCAAAAAGACTTATGATCAATTATGGTTGTATAAATCATCAGGCCAAGTCTATTGAGAACAGACCTATATCACAAACAAGTCTTAATTTGGATATATTTGGTAAAAATGATGGAGCTCTTAGGGAGAAAAAGATGTTTCAATGAATGTTAAATCCCAATTTGTTAATGGAGGTCTGTATCTACTAAGACTCATTTCCTGAATAGCTCTTTGCTGTTAAGGTATATTAATGTAAAATTTAATTGAATTATTAAAGGACACTTTAGGGTTGTTTCTGGGTTGCCTCAGTAATCTATCTCTGGATGAAGATCAGATGCCTCACACATGACCTGCAACTAAGCCTAGAAGAAGATATAATTTACGGAACTGTCTCCAACCTGGATGGAAGGAAGTTTCTATCAGGTACTCTTAACTAGTTCATGCCCAGTGAAATTGAAGGGAAATTGACTCTTGGGTTAACTCCCACTTTCAAAGACCCCTAAGCTGGACTGGTCTATAAAGAGGCCTACTGACCTCAGACTCACCTAAAAACAATGCTTAAACAGAGGGAACTACACTACACCTGGATGAGAAGACGATGACATCAGAAGTAGACAGCTTGCCCAAGATGCTGATCTGACTTGTATGATCATTTATAATGTTTTCTTGATTCCTTGGACCTATGCCTGTCAATCAAATTTTTGTTGTTGTTGTTGTTGTTGTTGTTTTATCATGGACATGATTCTATGCTAGTTTAAAACTCAATCCAATTGTTGGGTTGTGGCTAGTTACCTGTGTCTAGTACTTCTGGGTTACCTTTGTGGATTTCTGTTCTCTAGGGCACTGATTGGACACCCCCTAGGAAATTTATTTCAGATGAATATTCAGTCCTGTTCTATCTATACCTGATATTACTAGATGGGATCCTCTCACCTATTCAACTAATAATACCTGCTCTGATGCTGGCCATAGATTTAAGCTTTCTCTTAGGGTCATTCAAACTCAATCAGAGTGGCAAGCTAAGACTCAGTAAAAAACTAGCCTGTCATCTATTAAAAGGAAAACTCCTACAATTTTGGGGAGGATCTGCATGGTTAGTACCAGACTATGATCATTTAAGTTTAAAAGCTCCTCTATGTTGGGAACAGTTAAATCATACTAAAAATGATCAACCTGGTAATTATGAGACTAGGTTTTATGAACTCTGTTCTGCCTATTATTACCCTTAGAGAGAATGATTGGGATGGAATTCAGTGGATTTGTGGCACTAATTTATGGCCTTGACATCTACAGAGATGGATACAAAGGTGTATCCTCGGATTCCCATGAATTTAAGGTCATACACATTAACAAATTAGAGGTGACCCTAACCAAGCTACTATTGGTATGATCCCAGTGGGTCAAAGATCTTTATTCTACTGGCATGATCATTTAACAGTTGTGTGTGTGTGTGTGTGTGTGTCTTCACTGGGGTTGGAGGATGGAATTGGCCATATCAGAGCCCTAACAATTTTCATAAGCTTTAAATGATAGTAACTGGGCTATTAGTCTATTGAATTCTGAGATTTCTGCGATGAGAAAGGCAGTGCTATGTAACTGCAAGGCCCTTGACATGTTACAGCACCTCAGGGAGATATCTGTGTTATAATTCAAAGTGAAGGCTGTATTTTCATAACTGATAAATCCTTTAATGTAACACATTTGATGAGTCACATGAAAAATCAGATTTATGCTTTAAGTGACTCATTTCCTAGTCCTGATGACCTTAAAAAAAAAAAAAAAAAAAAACTGGTTTGCTGTGGGAGACTCATGGCTAAAGTATTTACTTTTAATTCCACCAATGTTATTAACTATACCATTTGTATTTTGCTTGCTTCACAAGATTATTATTTCTTGTATTACCAAGTGTGTGACCGAACCTCCAACAAAAATGATAATGACTAGACTTGAAGCAGCTGATCAAATGTATAGCTCCATATATGCTCAATGATTGTAATAGTATAACTCTGGGTATGGGAAGATGCAACGAAAGGGGAATACTTCCCTGGACCATGACTAGAAGACTGGTGTCCAGAGATCTTTTGACTATTAAGACCTAGTCCAGTAATAGCACATTAAGTGACCTATCAACAAAAACCTTCTTCAGAACTGGGAACAAGCTTTCCCAGCAACGCGGGGCAAAATGGTCATGAAATGCTCACCAAAGTATGGCCAGATTTATGACCACAGAGGGCCATGTCAACTACAAATTGGCACTCACCAAGAGCATTGCCAGTGACTGAAGAGAAAAGAGACTTGCCATCTGCCTCTGTGGAGATTGAGCCCCACGCTCCTATAGCTGTTGACCTTCAACACCTCCTGAGGGAGCTCAGGGTGGAGGCAGGCACTCTGTGTTCCAGGGAATCTGGTGGGACAGGTCTTTAGATAGTTGGATATTTTTAGGAACAGATTTTATGATCTCAATGGTTGCATCTCCTTGTATCTATAAAAGCAGTAAATCCCTTCATGGTGACATCAGATTCTCATGACTAACAAAAACCATTTGTAAAATGAGTAGTTCATCGTATTGAACTCCCCCCTCACCAAAACCCTATAATATTGACTTTTCCCCACTGCCACTTTGGAAGTCTCTCAGAGCTATCTGAGATGCTGCCTTCTGGGCTGTAGTCCTCATTTTGCCTCAAATAAAACTTAACTCGCAACTCTCAAGTTGTACTTCTTTTTTTTTAGTTGACTTACAAAAACCTAAGTGTTCAAGCCTCCTCTCTGACCCCAGATTGAAATCATCTCCTCTGGGGGTCACAGTTCCTAGTGTAGCTCACAGCTCCTGGCTACAAACTTTCAAATAGGTCTTGCCTTAATTTTTGAGCCCAGCAAGGGGTCCTAAGAGAGTTGAAGAAAACCTTTATCTCCTCTACATAGCATTAAACTATTTTTCAATAAATACAACAAATTCCATAGTTGTTCATGTTCCTTAGATGAGACTTTCACATTGGTAGATTATAAAAAAAAAAAAAAAAAAAGTTACCACATATTAACTGTAGGACTTAACTGCAAGAATATTTGTTCAAGTATTAAAGTACTGGGAAACTAGTAGCAAGACAGAAGTATAATAATAGATAAGTAGCTATTTGGATAAACTGATACTCCCAGGAAATGGTTGCCAGACATTCTACAGTAATTTTTGTAGCATGTTTAATGACATTTCTGTTCATGAGAATTATATATTGCTAACTAAAAATAAAATAAATGAGTATGAACATTGTTTCCTATTTTCCCCCAATTTTATATTTATACAATATCTAATATATGATTATGTACAGTATCTGTCTATATTACATATAAATATGTATATCTCCAATAGGGACAGAAACATCAAAATATTAATGTTACTGAGTCCAAGTTTGCTCTGCCTACCACATGATAGGCTAATGAATCCAAGAGACGAGGTGTTGAAGCAAGGAAGAGACTTTATCGGAGAGATGGCAGACTGAGAAGATGGCAGGCTGGCACATCAATATAACAACCTTACTGGGGTCTGCATGCCAGGTTCTTGTATAGATCAGAGAAAGAAGAAAGGAGGACCTAAACTCAAAGGGCAGAATAGAGAGGATAGGCAGTGGGGAAGTAAATGAAAGGGTCTTCAGTCCTGTAAAACACCTCCAAGGGAAGGGAATGGCCAGTCTTTGGAAGGAGAGTGTGTTAATTTCTTCTGTTCACCCATGGGCAGGGGCAAACTATCTCTTCAGGAACTGAACAAAAGCACCTTAATTTACAGTCAAACAGAAGGGCAAGGTCCTCCAGCAAAGCCATTGAGTGTGCTTATAATAATAAAAACAATGAAAAATAAGTCAAAGAGATAGTTTCCAACATGGAGTCAGAATTGGCTTTCTCCCTGCAACATTAATTGTGACTCTTTCAGAGGTATAATTTAAGCAGTTTGTTCATTCTTTTTTGTATATATGTAATTATTATACTCAGTTGACACCATAAAATGATCTTTATCATCATCCAAATTTAAAAAAAATTGGTTCTTCAAATAATTATTTTAAATTGTTAAGAAGAATTAGCATAATTTGATTTGCATTCAGTTCTTTCACACAGATATCCCTCAATTTAAAAAATAATTCTTTTTCTTCTTCTAATATAGCTTCTTATACAGATTAAACTTCAATATTAATATCAACATATAAATTTCTCAGAGAGAAAAAATGTTAATGTTCAAGAGATTTGCTGATACAAAGTTCTAGAAGTCTGCTATTATTGGTGTGTTATGTGATCTCTGTGTGTATGTGTCTCCAATTAATGACAACAAAATAACAAGGACTCTTTCTCGGCACTAATTTTTTGTGGGTTTATCATTTTTATTGAAGTTCATTTCATATTTTATTAAATTTAATCAGTATTTCCTGAGTCAAATGGGAAAGTTTTCTTCACCATAATTATTCTTGCTTCTGCTAGAGTTGAGAGTGATAGGCAATAGTTGCATTACTTTGTTGGACTTTGCTCATTTTGAGAAAATTTGACTTAATATGGAACATTCAATGCTAGTGTCTTAACACTCTACTGAGTCCTTCTGTGAGAACCTTGGTGCTGATTAGAGTAATTTTTTTTTCAGAGAATCCATTTTACCCTACTTGTCCTTTGCTCAAATTTTTGGGTGCTCTTATTTTTAACTAGAATTTCCCAGGTGGCACTGTTGGTAAAGAACCCACATGCCAATGCAGGAGGCTTAAAAGATGTGGGTTCAGTCCCTGGGTAGGGAAGACCCCCTGGAGGAGGGCATGACAATCCACTCCTGTATTCTTGCCTAGAGAATCCCATGGACAGAGGAGCCTGGTGGACTATAGTCCATTCAGTTGTAAAGAATTGACACAACTGAAGTGACTTATCATATGCACATGCATTTTTAATTACTGTATTAAACCTTTAAAATCACATTTACAGTCTAGTGATCACAGCAGGAACTATCATTTCTCTTTGTTTTCTATTTTATATATATATTATTTTATTTATATATTGTATAATATATAAATATTATATATTGTATATTGTATATTATGTAGTTCAACTTTGGTAGATATATTCATTAAAATAAATCAAGCTGCAAAAAGGGAAAATCCTAACATCTGGAGGATTTTCATGCTTCTAAAGAGTATCTATTCTCAGATTCACTGGAAGATTTAGAGAAATAAAATATTTTTTATACACTCTAAGTGAGAAAATACAAGTAATCATTACAAAGTAATACAGAGATTTCCTCTTCTATTTTAAATCAAGTAAGAACCTTTGGGGTAAAATGTGTTTTTTCAAATTGAAAGTTAATGTATTATAACTTCTGAAATATATTTTAATTTTAATAGGATTAATGCAAATATCATTTGTGTGATAATACATATAAAAACTAAGCTTCTTGCTATGCCCTGGGGAATCATTAATCATATAATGTGTGGAAAGTATTTTCTTAGTTTAGAATTAAAATTGAGATACTGTAATTAGCAATTTTATGTGAAATGTACTCTCTGTTCTTTAAATAAGGGTAAATTTTCATCAGTAGTTCAAAGGAATTGAGGTCTTGCTAGTCACTGAATGGATTCTATTCCCTAAGAAAGCTATTAGCCAAACTGTGTATGTATCCACTAATCAATCATGACAGGTATTCTTAGGAAATTATGATTTGTTTTTAAAATTTGGCTTGTAGAGTTTATAAAAACTCCTACCCCTATTCACGGGACTTAACATGTCATCATGTATGTCCTAGCAAACAAATCAATGTTTGTTCATAAAAAGATAAAATTTTTCAGTACCATTGTCCTTCCAGGCATAAGTTTCAATTATCATATATTTAACAAAGAGAATAGCTAGCAAAAAGTATAAAAGCAAAACATTACTTCTCATAATTGATAACAAAATATGCAAAGTTAGAAAGCTTGATGAAGATAAGCAAAGATGACATTATATAAAGTAGTAATGTCTTTCCATATTTATCATAAATTTCAAGAAATTCACACTTACTAGTTTATTTTTTAAATCTACTACTGTCAATAGAAGTATTATTTTTAACTAAAACAATATGTTTTTATGACATTGATTATAAGAGGATGAGATGGCTGAATAGCATCACCGACTTGATGGACATGAGTTTGAGTAAACTCCCGGAGTTGGTGATGAACAGGGAGGACTGGCATGCTGTGATTAATGGGGTGATTCTAGAAGGCTTGCAAAGAGTCGGACACGACTGAGAGACTGAACTGAACTGAACTAATAAACTCAAATATTTCATATAATCTAAAACCTTCTTCCCAAATTTAAATTTGTAAATTTGTTTATTAACCCATGCACAATTAGAATCATTCTATTGAAACTTAAATCTCACAGGGTTTCTTGTTCTAGATTGTACATGACTACATGTTTAACCAAAACAACAATAAAGCTTGGAAAATACATAAATTATCTTTTTTTAAATTCATTAGAGGGAATATCCCAAAGCAAACAATATCTAAAATTATTGAAAGAAGAGGGAGATGAATTAATTGTGTTTCATCACCACCTAACTTTATTATTAACACAGTATGAGGGAATGGAACCCAAGCAGAAAGTGGAAGTTTTATTTAAATACAGGAGAATATGAAAGTCAAAACACACAAAAAGTGAGACTCTAAAGCAATGGAAAAAATAAATCAGAATCTTTAGAAATCTATTTAGAGATGTTATCCTTTATGTAGCAGGAAAAAAAAATTGGAGATCAAGTCATAGCAACAAACTTAGACATGATAAATACAAATACACTTTGTATTTTCTTTGAGATACAACAAAGTTCATTCTCTAGGTTTAGGGAGAAAACTTGTAGCCATTAAAATCAAGTCTAGGTAGGATGAGAGTGATCAATCTACATGTCATAAAATATACCAACTAATTTGAAGGAAGATTACATTTCAGAACTTTTATTTTTTTTTCAGTGACAAGATAGAACATCTTATATTAAATTACAAGGCCTACCAAAAACTCAATGGGCAAGGGAAATATATATTCATAGTGGCATGTGATTCCATTATTAGAGTGATAAGAAAATGGGAAACAGAAAAAAAGTTTAAAAAATAATTCCAATTAATATATAAATAACTTGAATAACATAAAACTGAATATGTAAAACTAAATTTTGGAAGAGAATGGTTTAATAGCAAATTTATCCCACCTTAAGACAGAATTAATGACTTGGAAAAGGAAGAAATGAAAAATATTGGAGAGTATTAAGAATAAAAAGACAGGAAGTAAGGCAAGAAAAAAGGAAAGAAGAAAGAAAGGAAGAGAAAGAAAGAGACTAGAAAGAGAAAGAAACAAGAAGAAAGAGGCAAGGCTTATATAATGAAAGACTCTGAGATAGTCATTATTTAAATTAAAATATAAATCCAATTAATGGAGGAAGAAAATGGCACAAAGGAATACTAAAAGAGACAAAGACTAAATTATTTTCTGAAACTTATCAAATGTTTTAAACCAGATATCTAAGAAGCTCAATGGTTTGTCTAGTGGCTCAGATAGTAAAGAATCTGCCTGCAATGCAGGAGACTTGGGTTTGATCTTTCATTCTGAAAGGTTCCATGGAGAAGGGAATGGAAACCCACTCCAGTATTCTTGCCTCGAGAATCCCATGGAGAGAGGAGCCTGGCAGGCTATAGTCCATGGGGTCACAAAGAGTTGGACACGCCTGAGAGAGTAATACTTTCAAGAAGCTCAAGAAGCTCCCAAATAGGATAAATAAAAAATAATTACACTTAGAAACTACATACTTAAGCAAATAAACAAACAAAAAAATCTTAGAATAAATCTTAAAAATAGTAGAAAATAAAAATAAAAATAAAAAACTTGGAAGTATAACAATAAGAATAACAGCTAACATTTCAACAGAGATTATAAAAGCCAGAAGATGATAGAATATTTCTAAACTCTGGGATGTGTGCCTTAGAGGGGAAGATGCTGCTACATAATATTCTGTAGTAGGGGAAAATAATGTTTTAAAATTAATATGAGATTATGCTCTATAGTAAGATACTTCGAAAATTTGCTACCAGTGTACAAGCACTACAAACATTTTAAAAAGTGTGTCTTTCAAGTTAAAGGAAAAAAGATGCTGAGTAATAAACCAATTAATTCAGAATTCAAATAACTGAAATTATATAAGTATATACTCTGATGAATGAAGAGATTACCAAAAACAAATATGGAATAAAGATTACAAAAACTCAAAGGCTTGGAGATAAAATGGATTATTTCTAAACAACACATAAGTCAAATAAGAAATCACAATAGGAAGAAACATGAGCTAAATTGTAATAAAATTATATCAACATTATACATTGGAAAGATTAACATTAACATTCCAATCATTAAATATTAATGATTATACGGTGGAAGTGACAAACAGATTCAAGGGATTTGATCTGATAGAGTGCCTGAAGAACTATGGGCAGAGGTTCAAGACATTATACAAAAAAGAGGCAGTGATCAAGATCATTCTAAAGAAAAAGAAATGCAAAAAGCAAAATGGTTCTCTGAGGAGGCCATATAAATAGCTGTGGAAAGAAGAGAAGCTAAAGGCAAAAGAGAAAAGGAAAGATATACCCGTTTGAATGCAGAGTTCCAAAGAATAGCAAGCAGAGGTAAGAAAGCTTTCTTCAGTGATCAGTGCAAAGAAATAGAGGAAAACAATAGAATGGGAAAGATTAGAAATCTCTTCAAGAGAATTAGAGATACCAAGGGAACATTTCATGCAAAGATGGGCACAAGAAAGGACAGAAATGGTATGGACCTAACAGAAGCAGAAGATATTAAGAGGGGGCAAGAATACACAGGACTATATGGAAAAGATCTTAATGATGCAGATAACCACGATGGTGTGATCATTCACCTAGAGCCAGACATCCTGGAATGCAAAGTCAAGTGGGCCTTACGAAGCATCACTACGAACAGAGTTAGTGGAGGTGATGGAATTCCAGTTGAGCTATTTCAAATCCTGAAAGATGATGCTGTGTAAGTGCTGCACTCAATATGCCAGCAAATTTGGAAAACTCAGCAGTGGCCACAGGACTGGAAAAGGTCAGTTTTCATTCCAATCCCTAAGAAAAGCAATGCCAAAAAATGTTCAAGCTACCACACAATTGTACTCATCTCACACGCTAGTAAAGTCTAGTAAAGTAATGCTCAAAATTCTCCAAGCCAGACTTCAGCAATACATGAACCAGAAACTTCCAGATGTCCAAGCTGGTTTTAGAAAGGCAGAGGAAACAGAGATCAGACTGCCAACATTCTCTGGATCATTGAAAAAGCAAGAGAGTTGCAGAAAAAACATCTATTTCTGCTTTATTGACTGTGTCAAAGCCTTTGACTGTGTGGATAACAACAGACTATGGAAAATTCTTAAAGAGATGGGAATACCAGACCACCTGTCCTGCCTCTTGAGAAACCTGTACGCAGGTCAGGAAACAACAGTTAGAACTGGACATGGAACTACAGACTGGTTCTAAATAGGAAAAGGAGTACATCAAGGCTGTATATTGTCACCCTGCTTATTTAACTTATATGCAGAGTACATCATGAGAAATACTGGGATGGAAGAAGCACAAGCTATAATCAAGAGAAATATCAATAACCTCAGATATGCAGATGACACCACCCTTATGGCAGAAAGTGAAGAGGAAGTAAAAGGCCTCTTGATGAAAGTGAAAGAGGAGAGTGAAAAAGTTGGCTTAAAGCTCAACATTCAGAAAACTAAGAAAATGGCATCCGGTCCCATCGCTTCATGGCAAATAGATTGGGGAACAGTGGAAACAGTGGCAAACTTTACTTTTGGGGGCTCCAAAATCATTGCAAATGGTGACTGCAGCCTTGAAATTAAAAACAACAACAACAAAACACTCCTTGGGGAAAAAAAGTCATGACCAACATAGACAGCATATTAAAAAGCAGAGATATTACTTTGCCAACAAAGGTCCATCTAGTAAAGGCTATGGCTTTTCCAGTAGTCATATGTGGATGTGAGAGTTGGACTAGAAAGAAAGTTGAGCACTGAAGAATTGATGCTTTTGACCTGTGGTGTTGGGGAATGCTCTTGAGAGTCCCATGGACTGCAAGGAGATCCAACCAGTCCATCCTAAAGGAGATCAGTCCTGGGTGTTCATTGGAAGGACTGATGTTGAAGCTGAAACTCCAATACATTGGCCACCTGATGCCAAGAACTGACTCATTTGAAAAGACCCTGATACTGGGAGAGATTGAAGGCAGTAGGAGAAGTGGATGACAGAGGATGAGATGGTTGGATGGCATCACCCACTCAATGGACATGAGTTTGGGTAAACTCAGGGAGTTGGTGATGGACAGGGAGTCCTGGCATACTGCAGTCCATGGGATCCCAAAGAGTCAGACACGACTGAGCAACTGAATGTTAAGTTAACATAACATATTAACATAACATAGGAAAACTAACATAAAATAGGAAATAAAACGAGACTGTCTGCACTTCTTTTTCATGCCATTGCTTAGGAGAGTCAGTCAAGAATTAGTCATCTAGCATAATAGATCTTCTATATGTATTGTTTGGTAAGTGGCAATGTATTCTACAATACAGATTAATTTATATATTAATCTGTAGAAGGTACACATAATTTAATACTTAAATCTCTAGTCACCAGCATTTCCTTCAAAGTAGGTTTATAGTTTCATTGGTTCCCTCATTAATTAATAAATTTAATAAAATCTTTGACAGGCACTCATTTCATATTTGCATGTTATATAAGCAATGCCTATGCATTCATAATTATGTATGTTCAGAGTTTTGGAGCTTCTATTGAGATGCATAAGTAGACCCATCTTCTAGGACCAATAGAATGAATTAATCCACTGATGCTCTTCATGGGCTATTTATCGCTAGGAACATCTTTTCTTTGCTTCTTTGGTTATATCTATTGGGTGGATGATTTGGCTCCATTCTCTATCAAATAAAAAATAACTGACAGGGAAGAATACCATTTGTTAACTTTTGCTTGTTTTCTGTTAGAATATTTGTGAGCTGGCATCAAATAAAATGGTTCACACTAATTGAAAGAAAAGTTATTTTTTTTTAAACTTAAACCAGCATTTAAAGTGCTTTTTCATGATGCATAACTGAGGACATTAAAGCTGTCCACTTTGGGTGTAAATGAGAAAAGTCTTTACTTTTTATTATGTGAGTGTGAACAATTTCACCTTTGGAGAGTTTTAATGATTTATAAATTATTTTAAAGTAAATAATTTATATTTAATTTATTTGTTAAATTAACAGACATAAATCTAAAATTAATCTAAGATGTGATAATGTTTATGTGAAAATTATTATCTTTATTACATAAACCTCTTGCTCACAAGTACTTCTACATGAGAAACCAAATACAAACTTGAATACTGAACAGATTAGAATGGTTTAAAATTTTTATTTAAGAAAAAGGAAACAGCTATTTGCATTAACCTTGTTTTTATTAGTACAGAATATAATTAAAGTGTGCATTTTATTTATTTTTTTACATTTTATTTTTAATAAAATTTGTTTTTTTTCTTAAAATGAGATTGATTAGACATTAAAATACTTAAACAGTTTTACAGTTCTAATAATCCAACATTCTATATAATTCTTAGGAGTATGAAACAGGTAAAATTCTCTATTCAGCTAAATGGAATTATTTTTCTGCAAGTTGTTTTGGGTCAATGGTTATTATGCTTTCTAGTGTGTGTGTTAGTCTCTCAGTCATGCTCAACTCTTTGTGACTCCATGGACTGCAGCCCACCAGGTTCCTTGGTCCATGGGGTTTCCCAAGTAAGGATACTGGCGTGGTTTGCCATTTCCTTCTCCAGGGGATCTTCCTGAACCATGGATTGAACCTGGGTCTCCTGCCCTGCCCTAAACAAAATGCACACTACATGTGTGACAACAGCCATTCATTCCAATATCCAGTTAACTCTAGTTTCTGACTTAAGGCTTGGCTGTCTACATTCCTAACAACACACGATAGATCACGGAGGCTGAAATCTAGTATTTTGTCTCTTCCTATGATAAACATTTTATTATCATATCTGTGTGAAACACAATAAATCATCTTGGTAAAATGAACAAAAAATACAGAGCATTCTTGCTATGGATCCAGGCAAAGTTATGACTAACAAAAATTTCCTCACAGAGGTCACTGAACACTGAGGGGGACTGATTCTAGGAACTACAGTAATTGTCTTCTCATGAAGTCAAATTAATCAACTTTGAGGATACACTTAAAGTATTAAAACCAAATAAGGCACAATAGGACTCAAATTTTATAAGCAGAGCACCAATAATCTAGAGAACATATAATTAAGATATTCTGCTGAACATGGAACTGTACCACATTGATATCTTAATCACCTTTGGTAATACTCAGAATTATTATAGCATAAAAGACTGCAAACTTTAAAATCAGGAATTTAATTTGAATTAACTACATTTATAAAAATGAAGACTTGAAGCTATAGTAAGCAGGTATTTTATATATGTATGTGTGTGCATGCTAAGTTGCTTCAGTCATGTCTGACTCTTTGTGACTTTATGGACTATAGCCCTCCAGGCTCCTCTGTCCATGAGATTCTCCAGGCAAGAAGACTGGAGTAGGTTGTCATTCCCTGCTCCAGGGGATTTTTCCCAATCCAGGGATCAAACCCATGTCTCAGGCCTCTTGCATTGGCAGATGGGTTCTTTACCACTAGTGCCATCTGCACATACACACACACACACACACACACACACACACACACACACATACATATATCTACATTTAAATCATATAATATTTAAATATATAGTATAAGCTAAAATATAGAATTTAAACTATACGTTTGAAAGGTAAACTCTGGGCATTGATGATGGACAGGGAAGGCTGGCGTGCTGCAGTCCATGGGGTCACAAGGAGTCGGACACAACTGAGCCACTGAAGTGAACTGAACTGAACAGAATTGAAAATATATGTATATATTTATTTATTAAATATTTCATGAATATTACATAGATTAAACATGCTGAATACATAAACATGAATAATAGATATATCTGCAAAATAAAAATTTACATTATTATGTTACAAAATGTCTCTAATTTTGACTTTTATTAGAGAATATGTTCTCATATCAGGAAAGTTTTGGATGGTACCTACAAGAGTTGAGCTTTTATAGACTGCAAAATTTCCTGTGACAGATAACGACCAATTATCTAATTCACAGTAAAACAGAGCCTTCTTAATTTAGCTACAAGATAGAGTTAATATGGGTATTTGTGACAATACAAGGAGTAATAGTGACAGAGAAGTATAAGCATTATGTAAAGTAATAGATATAACTTAATTTCTTGTTAGAAAAGGAGTTTAGTTTTGTTTTAAAGTCAGATGTCACTTTATCCCTGTGTATGAAAGAGCTTGTTAAAGCTCTTTGTTGTGTTATAACATGTTTTAAAAGTTCCAAATGAAGTAAAATCCATTTGTTTGTTTATAATACCTAAATGTTTAAAAAGCAATCAGATGGGAACATTTTAGTAAAATCCACTCATTGCCATGCTTAATGACAAGAGGAATTTCTAAACCCAGTTCTGTAATATGTTACACTAATGCAAACTTAGGATGTTGCTCTCTCCTTAGTATAAGTGATTTTCAAGCATTCTGAATCCTGTTAAAAATAGATATTATAAAGGTGACCTTTACCTTTGGTGTGATTTCCCCAGGTGTGTGAGATTTTTATAAGTATTGTGATTTGTGTTGTTTATATAATGTCAATGATTGCAAAACCAAATCAGAAAAAAATAAAGTAACCAAACAAAAACAAAATGTCTTGCTATGAAAAATTGAGATTTTGACAATATTATGCATTGCTTCTCTCTATGTTTTCTTAAAAATTATATATTATTGCTTTGACTAAATAGGCAAAAAGTCTTAGTCACTCATGACTTTATTTTATCACATGATCAAATCAAATCTGAAATTCCACGGATGTTGCCTTTTACAAAAGCTGAATAAATAAATTATTGGTAAATGATTTGGACTATCTCTTATAGCTGAAATTCTGGCCCAGATTTGCCAGGGGGCCATCTTAAATGAAAAACACCTCAGGTGATGACTCTTGGAATCCCTGAGCCTTTTCAAGCACCCCTATGGTTGATATCAAGGTATTGAAAGGAGTTGAGAGCCAGGGGTAGGAAGGAAACGTCTTAGGACAGGGGTTAACATAGAGTCAAGGAGATTTAAGTCTTGAAGTTGGTAAGACAGAAGGATTCAAGGGAGCTTAAGGAAAGACAGAGGGTAGTCAAAAAGAGTAACAAGGAACAGGGGATGGGAGATGTCTTAGTTGAGCTGGTTTGGGGAGATTTCAAGTTTCCCAAAGGAGCCATGAAGTTGAAAAATACACTTTGCCAAGTTATTCCAATTTGGAGATATTGGCCCGGATTAGTGCCATAGTGGTAGACCATATTGCCAACACAGAAGGAGCAGGGGTTTGCTTTACTGTGGAATGAGAATTACACATAGGATTAGACCAGATAAATTTAAAAAAAAAAAAAAAAAAGAACACTTCACAGAAGAACTGGGAAGATTCCTGCTCAACAGAAAAATGTCAGGGGGAGTCTTACTCTAAATGGAGAGAGGACTCAAGTACTTAAGTCAATGTAGCATCCATCCAGCGAGATGCTGGCTGATACAGAAAAGAGTAGACATTCAAAAGATAGCCAGAGGTCAACACTCCACTCAAAAAGAACCAAGAATACTTCCATCCTGGAAATTCTCCCTCACACAGAAGTTCTAAGTCTATCTTCTAAAATGAGACTCTCTTCTCTGTTCCCTTGTTGATGCTTATTTTCATGCTTTTGTTATAATTTCACACTTCACAAAAACCAGCTTAAAATATTATATTTGGAAATGAAAATAAATGTCATTTATCTTAAAAGAAATGTGTATAGAGGTTTTAAATGTATTTGACATTTTATTAGTACACTGATAACAGCATGCTGTATCTCAACTAACTTCCTGAGTTTTAGCTCTTTCAAGTGCTGTATTTGCTTCTAGTGCATCATCACCCATGATCATGTAAATTCAGATAAAATGTATTCAGATAAAACTTTTAATCTATTAACCTTATAATTTAATAGTATTAAGAAGAGTAATACATTTTTAAATTGGTAACTTTACACTAAAAACTCAAAATACAGAGACTAAAAACATTTTGGAGAAAAGGAAAATTTTAAAGTTAAAATAATTGATAAATTCTATTATCTTCACTTAGTAAGATTAATCATAACTTTTCATGTATATCTAAAATATGATATAAACTTTAGCAATATTTTCTTTCCACTGTTGACCTTTTCAGTGAATGGATCACAGAATTCTACAATGATTCTCAGAATGGTTAGATGTTTTTAGACAATTCTTTGAAATCAATATTGCTTTAATTGTAGGCTAAAATGTTAATACTTCTTTGAATTTTGTTTCTCATTCTAAGAGTAACTTTATTTGAGAAATTGCTTTCAGCATATTAGTGGCATTGGTACTTGTGCTTTTTAATTTTTTACTTTAATTTTATTAATTTATTTTAATTTTCTTTCTTTTTATCTTAATATCTAAATATTGTTGATAAGTAACACAATGAACTGTCAAAACACCTAACATATTTTTATGAGGACTAGCATCCATGCTACTGAGCACTATACCTGATATTGCTTTTAATGCATAATCAGTAACTAGAAAAATATATTTCTAAATATAACATGTAAAGATTTCACTAATTAAAAATCCCTATTTTGTCACTTTCATAAATGTTAAAATTACCTTTTTTCTCTACAACTTTCCTTTTTTAGAAAGCTTATGGATGCAAGTAGTCAATCTTCATTATCATGGAGTATGATTTCATCTGCTTATAATGAAAATTTGTTCCACTACAGCTCATTACACAGCTGACTTTCAACACTTTTGTTTTTCCATTGATTCCTTGTGGAATCATTTCATTGTCCAATGGAATGCAATGGATTATTTCATTTTGATTTCTTTCCAACACCATACTAATATTGTTTGGTGCAGCAAGTAAGATTACTTTTTCTTTAATATTATGTGACTTACAATCTTTTCTTATCGTTCATCTTATTCATCAAAATGTAAAACCATACAATAGGAGCACCATCACAATTAGAAGATTCCTTAATCATAGTGGAGTGCATAACACGGCTTCAATATTTCTCATAAAAATGGGAAATAATCTATATAGATAAAATGTATTAACATGTTTATTTGTAAAGAGTTCACTTAATTATCACGCATTCATTGCAAAAGTAGTAAAGACTATATGATAGAGTAGGACATTAGTACCTTCAATTTCAGGTGGAGATTAAAATTAAATTTTAAGACTTAAATGAAGATTTTTAACACTTTTACTCTAGATATTCAAACTGTTGCTTTGCAACAAAATGTAAACATGAAATAAATAATAGAATTGTGTTAGTGCTGCAGCTACAAATGCAGTTCTGCCCTTTGGGGTATTTAAATACCACAAGTGATGATATAGATAATGCTATTTTTGAAAAAAATGAGATGATTTTCAATTTTTTTTTGAAAAATAAAATAACTCTCCCATTAGAATTTTTCTCTACCCTCAATTTTAATGGGAGTTGTGTTTATGAAAACCACAGGGCATGCTAAAATCAGGTATCATAAAAGATACTTTTGTACAGTTATAGGTAAAAATATTTAGGTTATATTCATGAATAACTTTACATTTATTATTATCAAGCAGATCATTTGAAGGTCATGTTGGAAGTAAATTATTATTATTATTATTATTATTATTTTGGAAGTAAATTATTTTTTGTGTATGAGTATTCCTTCCTTTGCAAGATATTTAGCAATTCTTTTTTGTATTTTTAAATTGGATTATTTTTTCTTTTTAAAAATTAATTGTTTTATTGAAGGATATTTTCTTTGCAGAATTGTATTGTTTTCTGTCAAACCTCAACATGAATCAACCATAGTTATATATACATCCCCTCTCTTTTGAACTTCCCTCCCATCTTCCTCCCCATCCAAACCCTCCAGGTTGATACGGAGCCCCTGTTTGAGTTTCCTGAGCCACACAGCAAATTCCCTCTTTTTTAAAATAACTATCTATTTTAATTACATTATACATGGTAATGTAAGTTTCCATGTTACTTTTCCCATACATCTCACCCTCTTCTCCCCTCTCCCCATGCCCATAAGTCTATGTTCTGCTTCTCCATTGCTGCTCTGTAAATAAATTATTCAGTACCATTTTTCTAGATTCCATATATAAGCATTAGAATATGATATTTATCTTTCCCGCTCTGACTTACTTCACTTTCAACAAAGAAAAAAAAAAGTATACTTACCAGCTAAGAACAAAACTAACTAAGCATTGGACTAGATTGACCTGGCAGATGAAGAAAACCAAAAATTATATCTACCAGTTAAGAACACAACTAACTAAAGCACAAACTGGAAAACAAAACTAAAGCAAATTGCCAATTGGGAAATAAAGCAATGAAAATACAACTAAGATATATGTTGAGAGGAAAGAAAAGAAAGAAGGAATAGATATGCAACGTTAAATAGAGGTAGATAAAGATTTATATACATTAAAGATTAACTGCAAAGGGAAAAGAACAGTAGGAAAAGCAAACAAAGGAATTAATGTGGAAAAAATAATATATGTTTAAAAAATAAAAAAAAGAGAAAAGAAAAAAATAAATAAATAAACAAAGGAAAGCTCCACAGAACTGCAAAACCAATGTAGAGAAAGAGGTTTATAAAACAATAAAATATGTGACTGAGGGGAAAAAATGCTCAAAAGCTTAATTAGATTTGTACCAATAAAATCAACACATACAACAGGGGTGGGGGTGGGGGTGGGGTAGAAAGGATGAAAGAAAGAAAACAAAACAAAACAGAAGAATCTACAGAACAATTCATGTTCTGTAATAAATGTTTTTCTAGAGTCACTGCTGTCAGAGTCCTTTCCCTCGCTGGGACTCACAGTCCACCTCCCCTCCCCAGGATGCCCTCCAGCACTGTGCTGATCTCTGGACCTGCTGTGGGGGCAGCTCAGATTCTAATCTGGTCCTACTCCTGTGTGTTCTTGCCTCCAATGCCCACAGCTGTCAGAACTAGTGCATTTTCTTTTGTGGGAGCTCTCAATGGCCTTTTACATATTCCATAGACACAGTCTGCCTAGTTGATCGTGTGGATTTAATCTACAGCTTGTACAGCTGGTGGGAAGGTTTTGGATCTTCTTCCTTAGCCACACTGCCCCTGAGTTTTAATTGTAGTTTTATTTCCACCTCTGCATATGGGCCGTCCACTGGGGTTTGCTCCTGAGGCTGCCCTGGAGGCCTTGGGTTTGCCCCATGAGGGCCAGGTGTGGAGCTGCTTGGGTTGCAGGGGTTCTGGCAGCATCAGGTACTCAGGGGAGTTGGCGGCTAGGGCAGCAGGAAATATAGTGCTCTAGAAGGGGATGCCAACCAGTACTGGCCAGTGCACTCCAGTATTCTTGCCTGGAGAACCCCCTGACAGAGAAGCCTGGCAGGGTCCCGAATAGCTGGAGAAGACCAAAGTGATCCTGTGTACATAGACGCGAGACACTTTTTTTTTTTTTTTTGCCTGTGGCAGCTCTGCTCCAGTGAGAGCTGAGCGTGAAGGCGGCACAGCTGCTTGGCTTGTGGGGGCTCCGGCGGTGCCAAGCGTGCAGGGACACGGACTGCCTCTGCCGCAGGAGGTGTGGCCCTATCGGAGTCTTTTTTTGGTGGTGGGGGGGAGGGAGCCTCTTGTAGCTGGCAATCAGAAGGCCTCTCTGGCCAGTCTTTCTCCCCAGCTTCTCCTGTTCAGGCACTTAGAGGGCTCCCTGGCCTGGGGTCCTTCTCTGCTGTTCAGCGCATCAGGCACTTAGAGTCCCCCTGGTTGGTGGCCTACTGTGTAGATCCATGTGTCAGTCACTTAAAGGGGCACCCCGGGTGGGGTCCTGCTTTGTAGTTTGGTGCATCAGTCACTTAAAGGAGCGCCCTGGGAGGAGTCCTACTCTGAAGTTCAGGGCGTCAGGCATTTGCTGGGCCAGCCTCTCTATTGTTCAGCTGCTTGATGCTGGCCTGTGGGGAGAGGGTGGGTATGGTGATGGCTCCACCCTCTATGTATGACACAGCAGTATCACCTTGCTTCCATGGCTCCCTGGCTTTCCTCCACAGGCATTTCCCACCACAGTCTCCTCCCTCACACCCCCTCGATCTGTCTCTCCACAGTCAACAGCAGCCCTAGCCTTGTGGTTGCTCCACAATCCCTAAACTCCAGCTCCCAGCTGCAGCACCTACCAGGGGGCCTGCCTCCCTGTCCCGAGTATGTATGGCTGCAGCAAGGACTGATTTTCATTTCATTTAGGCTGCCACAGATCAGCTGTTTCACTCTCATCGTTAAATGTTTCTCCTTTGACTCAGACAGTTGCCCCGATGTGGGCTTTGGACCACTGCTTCAGTTCCCCCACACCCCAAGGGAAGGTCTAATCCTACTAACACTCCTGTTTTTGCCCCTATTTCCTTTTGTGTGGTTCTATATATTCTCTTCCACTGGTCAGGTACTCCTGTCTGCTCTCATGGTGTTCTACAGACACTTCTGGGTCTGAAGGCATATTCCTGATGTATCCATGGAGAGATATACTCCACGTCCATATACTCCTCCACCATCTTGTTCTCTTCCTAGTATTTCTTAAATCTACTCATTTATATGCCAATAGTTCCATCTGATTATTTTGTCTACCTGTCTACCAACTCTATCAATGGGTAACACCATTTCTAATTGGAGACAAATTCTTATATGATCAATGTGGTACCTTAAATGATTTTTATCATTTTTAACCTGTCTATGTTAATAACACAAGTTATTTCTGTAATTGTCAGAGATAAGAAAGATTTTAAGTGCTTTGTATACTCATAATCCACATAGTCTAAATTGTTCATACTAATATTTCACAAACCATATTCTCATTTGGATTACCTTAATAGTTTTTTTTTTTTTTTTTTTTTTTTAGAAAATGACTCTATTCTTTGGCTCCAGTACTACAGACGGATATCTCCTTCTTTGTTCTTTTCTTTGCATGTGTTTTCTCCAGACCAGGTTGATGCAAAGGAAAGTATCAGTAATTATTTGCAATGTAATATATATGTGTGAATATGTGTACATGCATGCTAAATCGCTTCAGTCATATCAGACTCTTTACAACCCTATGGACTTTAGCCTGCCAGGCTCCTCTGTCCATGGAATTCTCCAGGCAAGAATATTGGAGTTGGTTGCCATGCCCTCCTCCAGGGGACCTTCCAAACCCAGGGATTGAACTGAGGTCTCCTGCATTGTATGCAGATTCTTTACCATCTGAGCCACCAAGGAAGCCTAATCCTAAAATATATTTTACACACAACATACACAATTTGGTAAGATTTAATATGCATACACTCACATATCACAACCACAATCAAGGTAATAAACTTATCCATTTGCCTCAAAACATTCCCTTTATATCATTTTCCTCCATTCTCACTATGCATTTTCTTGAATTTTATGTGAATGAAATAACTCAGTATCTACCTTCTTATGTCTCCCTTTTTCCATTTTGAAATTCTCTTATTAGGTATTTAAATTTTAGCTTTCTAGATCTTTGGGTATATAGTTTTTGTCAAATTAAGAAATTTCCATTATTTCCTCAAGTATTTTTTCATTCTATGACTTTATTCTTCTCTTTGGTGACTCCCGTTACAAAAAACTAGGCCACTTGAATTTTTTCAAACTCACAATGTCTTGCTCATTCTTGTTGATTGATTCTACTGATATGTCTTTAAGTTACTAGTTTGTGTATGTGTGTGTGTGTGTGTGTGTGTGTGTGTGTGTGTGTGTGTGTGTGATATGTGTGTGTGTGATATTTAATCTGTTATCAATCCTGCCCATTATAATTTTCATCTGAACCATTACAATTTTAATCTGTAATGTTTCAACTTAGAGCTCTAAAAATATCACCCATATCTATACTTAATATCTTTTATATTACTTCCAGAGCTTGAACATATGGAATATAGCTGAGTAACTTTTATTGCCCTCTATCTAAACATTATATCATCTCTGTCATTTATAGATTTATTTTGATTGATTTTTCTCTTTGTTATAGGTTTATTTTCTTGTTTCTTTGAATGTCTAATAATTTAGATTGAAAGTTAGCCACTTTTTTTTTTTTTTAATGAATTCAAACTGGTTCAAAACCAGAATTGAGTCCTTGCTTTCAGTTTGTTTTCATTTGCCTGACATGTCTTTATTTAAAACTTTTTTCAAATTATTTTCCCATTTAAACTATTACAGAATATTGAACATAGTTCCCCATGCTGTACATTAGATCCTTGTTGCTTATCCATTTTAAATACAGCAATATGTACATGTTAATCCCAAACTCTCAATCTATCCTTACCCCCCATACATCTCCCCTTGGTAAACTATAAGCTTGTTCTCTATGTCTGTTGAGTCTGTTTCCATTTCATAAATAATTTCATTTGTATTTCTTTTTAGATTCTACATATAGATGATTTTATATGATATTACTTTCTCTGATTTACTTCACTAAGTATGACAATTCTAGACATTTAGAATTCTAATGTATGATTAATATTTGTGTTCCTATGAATATCTCTCCGCTTTAGTCTAATATTTTCTTATATTATTTAGAGTTTGATCCTTTAGAGTTTTCCTGTTTGATGTAAGATCATTGTTTTGGTCTACTTTCCTTTACTATTGTAGTAAAATTGTGTATATTCTATCAACATCCCATGGTGATGAGGTGTGCCACTCAACTGTATTTTGAGCTCTCGGTATTGTCTCTATCTGTTTATATGGAGTTCTCACCAGTCTTGTCTAGTTTCCTTATACAGCTTCTTCTGGCCTGTGCTTATGCTGGTTTCGGCGTGTGCTGACTGAGCCTCTCTGCAGGATTTCTGTGTTGTCTCAAGCTGCTTTTTCTGCTCTGGTGCTCAGTCTTATGAACTCTGACAAGCTTGGACTCCGCAAACACCCATTTCCCTCTCCTCAACTCAGGGTCCTCATTTTTGTACTCACGGCTTGGAAACTCTCGAATCAGTTAGCTCAGGCAAATGTAGGGCTCACCTTCTTTGTTTCCCATACCCCTTAACTCCAAGCTTGGTTTTCAAAAGTTAATAACATGTCTTGAAAATCTTTTCACATCAGCACAGACATATCATTATCATTTTTTAAATAACTCTGTGGTAGTGTATTGTTTTCTTTATTGAAAATGCTTCATTGAATATATTTAATATATATTATACACATACAAGGAGTATTTAGCTCATATTATAATGTGGTGGGCATTTCAAAACTGATGTGCATAGGATTTTCACCAGTTTACAATGTATATTAACTAACTGTGAGAAATATGCATTTTCAGTTAACATTGATTATGTTACTCAAGTGGTAGTTTACTGTTATCAGGCACAAGTGTATTTGAACCCTGCTTCTGCCAGTTACTAGCTAACATAGTACATGGCTTAACCTTATTGAATCTTAGTTTCTTTTTTTCTATGTGAAAAGAGTATTATATTCATAGGTTGAAAGAAATGTATAAAGATTTTACTTAAAACAAAAAATTGTCATTATTATTATATAGTAGTACTATTGTTAATATATATTGCTATTGAAATTGAATGGGGTCCTATGGTCCTTGCCCCTTACCTCCTTATCCTCTTGTGACTTTTGTCCATGGAAAAACTTTAGTCCAAGAACAAGTTTAATCTGAGAAGTGAGAAATGGAGAAACAAAGGAAAACAGTCAAAGGACACAAAAATGTACTCATTGAACATAGTCAGTTCAGTTCAGATCAGTCACTCAGTCGTGTCCGACTCTTTGCGACCCCATGAACCACAGCACACCAGGCCTCTCTGTCCATCACAAATACCCAGAGTCCACCCAAACCCATGTCCATTGAGTTGGTGATGCCATCCAACCATCTCATCCTCTGTCGTCCTCTTCTTCTCCTGCCTTCATTCTTTCCCAGCATCAGGGTCTTTTCAAATGAGTCAGCTATTCTCATCCAGTGGCCAATGTACTGGAGTTTCAGCTTCAACATCAGTCCTTCAAATGAACACCCAGGACTGATCTTCTTTAGGATGGACTGGTTGGATCTCCTTGCAGTCCAAGGGACTCTCAAGAATCTTTTCCAACATCACAGTTCAAAAGCATCAATTCTTCAGCATTCAGTTTTCTTTATAGTATAACTCTCACATCCATACATGACCACTGGAAAAACCATAGCCTTGACTAGATGGACCTTTGTTGACAAAGTAATGTCTCTACTTTTTAATATGCTATCTAGGTTGGTCATAACTTTCCTTCCAAGGAGTAAGCGTCTTTTAATTTCATGGCTTCAATCACCATCTGCAGTGATTTTGGAGCCCAGAAAAATAAAGTCAGCCACTGTTTCCACTGTTTCCCCATTTATTTGCATGAAGTGATGGGACCAGATGCCATGATCTTAGTTTTCTGAACATAGTTAAGGACCTTTATTTCCTTCTCTAGGGCTATAGGTAATATGCTAAACCATGTCCTATGAGCTCTTATAAATACTGAAATCTCCACCAAGCAGAAGAAGTTAATTATCTGGTGACCAGGTTGTAGCCATGACATAAGCTAGCACAATTTTGAGAACTGGCCTCAAAGAAATGGAAACTGGAACTGAAAATAAGCTCTACCTAAAACAAGATGAGACTAGTCAGAGCACCAAATGACCAATTTCAAGATGACTGTCAGAGTTTACTGCACTATTTCTACATATCACCTCCTCCCTCTGTCTATAAAATTTCTTGCCCAATGATTGTCAGTGATAGGAGTTGGCCTTTGGACAGACAGCTGCTCTTCCCCTTTCAAGTGACTTGTATCTGAAATAGAGCAAACTTTCCTTTTCATCAACCTTGCCTGTTTATTGGCTTTTGAGCAGAAGGGAGCCAAACCCCACTTTCAGTAACACTTTCATGTTATTAAAATGGCCTTGGGTTAATCCCAGTCACTTTTGACATTTGGAGATCTATGTAGATGTGTAACATTGGCATCTCTAGACTGGCATCTGATGATGTCTTTATACATTTAATTTCCTCTTAGCTGAGAAAAAAAAAAACAACAAAAAACTTATTTTCTTAGTAAATCTAAGAACAGTTCAAATTGAATATGACATCCCCGAGACTTCACAGAATTTCATCTTGTGCCAAAGTTACAAAGAATGGTTACATCATTACCAACTGATGTGAAAATTTTGAACTGGTGAAATCTGTTCTTTCAGATCGAGACTTTCTTGTATTGAAGTAGTTGCACATGACTGTAAGTGATATCTTGAGACAGATGCAGGTGACAAAACGCATTCTATGACTAAGACCTTACATTCAGACAGACATAAAAATGATAACGAGAAGGATAAGGTAAACTTTTCTGTCCTTTCTGAACACTGAAGAGAGCATTAGAGGAGCTATGGTCCGACTTTTTATATGTTTATGTCAAAGTGTTGCAATTTAGTCTGGCTCAGAGGCTCAAAGCTAATTATGCTATTACACATTCCACACATAAACACAAATCTTGATCAGAAAAGAGATTCACTCATCAGTATGGGTAAAGATCATCCCTCTTCCTTCCTATTGGCATGATATGGCAGGAGCTAAGGAGTCTTTATTTGCTTTGTCTTATTACCTTCAAGAAAAATACGAACATCTCTGTGGAGAATAGTGAAAACCAGGTTAGAAGTACCAAAGTGAAATATATGACTGAATTGGGGAGATTAAATTCTGGCAAATTACCAGTAACTTTAAAGAAACATTACTGAGATTCAGATAGTCTGGTTTTGGCTCTCTCTCTTTGACAAATAGTGTCTTTTTATTTTGACTATAACTTAGCAAAGATTCAAATTGCTCCAGGGAAAGTGAGCATAAGATCATCTATTTAAGTTAATAGCATATGGGAGAGTAATAAGATATAACACAGCAGATCAATTAATCGTTTTCAACTCAACATCTAATACAGCTTATTTCACTTTTGATTTAGCTAAAATGCCTGGAACAAATTAGCTTTGCTGTGGTTTGGTCTTCTCTTTTAATACAAATCATAGCCAAGACAATTGAAAAGTTAAGAACTTGTAACTAATTCTGTAAATATAAAATGAAATAATACTCAGCATTGTTCATTATCCTGTTGATGACTAACCCTCAATTGAAAATCAAATCAAAATTAAAGACTGTCTCTATTTTTTGTGCTATTATATATATTTTGAAAATGTATTATTTAAACATGTAGCAGAGAGGTCTTTGCTGATGATGGATTTTCTTTCTTATCTGAATTAATACTTTAAAAACCTTAATATTTAAGGAAGAATTTTTGTCTCAAAGTAAACTAAGAGATTCTAAACTGTAATTTTTTTTTGAGTTCAGAATAATTTTATTTTTGTTTACATCATTTACAATACATCATTTTCCTATATTTACAAATTCTTGGAGTCATTTTGAAGTTAGCACACACATACACACACACACACACATCTAAGCAGTACTTCTTACTCAAAACAGTAAAACAAATAAATAATCCTAAGAACTCTTCCCATAACCAAATTATAGAAATGCATATGGGAATTTATCAGGATGTGGAGCATTCTATGGGAAATGAGTCACATTCACAACCACATATATTCCAAGTATATTTAAGAATATACTAAGTTGTGAAGCAACTTGATTTACTTGCAAAATAACTTGGTTGAATATTCTATTTGTGCCCTAAGCAAGAGTGCAGCCCCCCTGACAGAAGATTAAAGCCCACAGGACTGGAGAATAGATGGAAGTCATCAAACTCACCTTTGATACTCTCACTCATAGGTGTTACTGTTCTTAATGTTTTGTGTGCAAGCTACATTTCATTTAGCAAACGTCAAAAAAAAAAAAAAAAATCAATTGTTAGGCCAGAGTAGAAAAGCAGGAGTTGTTTTTTTTTTTTTTTTTTCCCATTACTTTTTCTTCAAATGCCATTTTATCACTTTTTTTCTCTAATTGAAGAAATATAATGTGTTCATTTTCTTTTCTTCGGTCAACAATGCTAACACAAGGCTAGGGGATTGAATGACTTCTTTCTTTCCTAAGAGTCTAAATGTCATAAAGTATAAGTAAGGTTAAAATAAATAAATAACATCTTATGGAAAAAACCCAAACGAAATTTCTGGCCAATACAACGAAAGAAGCAAAAATATTTTCCCATGTTTTATATTTTCATTTCTATATTAAACTAGTCCTTTAAAAATGATTTATATATACAAAGTATAATAGATATTTTTAATATTAATTCATATATATTTTCTATCATATATAATTTTTCTTTAGTATTATATTATGAAGACTGTTTTTATTCTGTGGTATTACTGAAAATAGCAAGCAGAGTGTGTTTACTTTGCTTTGGATATGTGCCAAAATTAAATCTTCAGGGGATATTCCTGACCCAGGAATCAGAGGGTCTCCTGCCTTGCAGGTAGATTCTTTACCAGCTGAGCTACCAGGGAAGCCAAAATCTTTTCATTGCAAGAAACTTTGTGAATCCCTGCTAACCCCAAAAAAATGAATGATGTGTAAACTTGTAGTCATGGCTGCTACACAAGAGATAGTGATATAAAGAAAGCACATGCGATGTTGCAGTAATTTGTTGCTTTGCAAAAACATTGCTAAAACAGCAACAATTGTCATTGTTGTTGTTCAGTCGCTATGTCATGTCTAACTTTTTGCAACCCCATGAACTGCAGCATGCCTGTCTTCCCTGTCCTTCACTATCTCTCAGACTTTGCTCATGTCCATTGATTTGGAGATGCCATCCAACCAACCCATTCTCTGTCGCCCCTTTCTCCTCCTGCCTGCCCTCAATCTTTTCCAGGATCAGGGTCTTTTCCAGTGACTCAGCTCTTCATGAGAACCCTGTGAACAGTATCAAAAGGCAAACATTTTGTACTTATATAAAATGGATTTGTAGGGTATTTATATTCTGTGTAGGCAGATGAAGTGTTTTCAGAAACGGTATGAACATTAATGCCTCTATCTTATAACTGACACCTAGCTGGCTGTTCCAGTCAAAAGAACAATTACATAGTGTGATGAAGTTTAAATCAATCTCAGAGTGTTGGAAACTTTTCTTAAAATGTAAATTTATCAATTCTTAAAAGGTTATTAAAGCAGGATTTTTGAAGAAAAATATTTTGCAAGTTATTTTCTGCAAAACCAAAGGGATGCTGCCATATTTAACTCTACTCTAAAATTTTTTTTCATAGTATGTTATAACTGAAAAAAGTTAGACAAATATTTTCTTATGGAATATGTAATAATATTATAATATAGTCCTTAAGTTGTTTCATATTATTGTGTGCATGCATAGATATATAAATTGCAAATCTAGAAAGCCATTACAATGATAATTTCTCTTTGAACAAAAGACTGACTTTATGAACTATGTCGATATTTTATCTGTTCTCAATATAGTAGAGAGAAGCAAATAGATGATATGTGTACTGCATGATAAAACAAAGAATAATGAGTTAGGGTTCAGAGGACTGCTTTGGAAACTGACAACTTGGAATTAAATCTTAACACTTCTTGATTATATGATAGTAAGCAAGTTATATTCTTTCCATTTCTTGGTTTCTTCAACAGTAAATGGGGCTTCAAAATGCCCCTTTATAGCTGTGTATGTTAATATATAACGTCTATTGCATAGTGACTGCTCAATAAGTTTTAGACATTTAGATTATTAACATGGCATATATTTCTTGGCATCAAATAGTCTTACTCCAGTGATACGTTGCTGAGGATATTCTGTGATTATGTGCAATGGTGTATAGAGATTTATATACACAGTGGGACTTCCAGATGTTCAAGCTGAATTTAGAAAAGGCAGAGGAACCAGAGATCAAATTGCCGACATCTGTTGGATCACAGAAAATGCAAGAGAATTCCAGGAAAACATCTTTTTCTGCTTCATTGACTATGATAAAACCTTTGATGGTGTGGATCACAACAAACTGTGGAAAATTCTTATAAAGAGATGGGAATACCAGGCCACCTTACTTCCCTCCTGTGAAATCTGTATGCAGGTCAAGAAGCAACAGTGGGAACCGGACATGGAAAAATGAAATGGTTGCAAATTAAGAAAGAAATACATCAAGGCTGTATATTGTAACCCTGCTTAATTAACTTCTATGCGGAGAACAGAGTACAGAGGGTTGGATGAAGCACAAGCTGGAATCAAGATTGCTGGGAGAAATATCAATAATCTCAGATATGTAGATGATACCACCCTTGTGGCAGAAACTAAAGAGGAACTGAAGAGTCTCTTGATGGGAGTGAAAAACTGGCCTGAAACTCAACATTCAAGAAATGGAGATCATGGCCTCTGGTCCCATCACTCCATGGCAAATAGATGGGGAAATAATGGAAACAGTGACAAATTTTATTTTCTTGGGTTCCAAAATCACTGCAGATGTTGACTGCAGCCATGGAATTAAAAGACATTTGCTCTTTGGAAGAAAAACTATGACCAACCTAGACAACATGTTAAAAAGCAGAGACATTACTTTGCAGACAAGGATCCATCTACTCAAATGTATGGTTTTTCCAGTGGTCATGTATGGATGTGAGAATTGGACCACAAAGAAAGCTGAGCTCTGAAGAATTGATGCTTTTGAAATGTGGTGTTGGAGAAGACCCTTGAGAGTTCCTTGGACAGCAAAGAGTTCAAACAAGTCAATCCTAAAGGAAATCAGTCCTGAATATTCATTGGAAGACTGATGCTGAAGCTGAAGCTCCAATACTTTGGCCACCTGATACGAACTGATTCATTGGAAAAGACTCTGATGCTGGGAAAGATTGAAGGCGGGAGGAGTAGGGAACTTCAGATGATGAGATGGTTGGATGGCATCACCGACTTGATGAAGATGAGTTTGAGCAAGCTCCAGGAGTTCGTGATAAACAGGAAAGCCTGGCATGCTACAGTACATGCAGGCACAAAGAGTCAGACACGACTGAGTGACTGAACTGAACTGAACTAATAGACAGTGAGTCACATGCATAATAGAAATTCAGATGACATGGAAATAATACCTTGCACTTTTTGGTGTCTTTTCAACCCTTCAATTATATATTAATGACAAAATAATGGTAAGGCAAAGCTGAAATAGGAAGGAGAAACATTGTAGTAAGGACAGATCTAGGAAAACATAATTATTTGGCCCATTAATTGTGGTGCCTTCCCCAGAGGGGAACAAAACCCAGGATCAGCTGCTTCACACCCATTAGCCAATAATTTGAGAGGCATGTGTCAGTGGAAATAAAAATGCTTTACTTACAATAGACAGCTATCTGGGAAGAAGATGGACTCATGTGCTGAGACCAAAGATTCTGCTCAGCAATGTCAGTGTTAAAGGAAAAAGAGGGGGGAATCCCAGTGAATCATTGAGACAGGAGCTTGGGATCTGTATCCTTCTCCATAACATGCAGGCTGGCTGGCTCTCTCTCTTCAGTTGTTATTCTGCCTCTGTGATCTCCCTGTAGGATTCCTGAGAGGGCTTTTGGGGGAGGAGAGATAATTAGTTTCAATTGCTTAGTGGTCTTATTCCTATGATTATGTTTTTAAGGTTAGAGGCGACTGAAATAGGCAAACAGGGACAGGGCAAAAAGCTGCTTTCAAGAGAACTTGAAAAAGAGAAAGGGATGTTATCATAAGAAAATTCAGTCTTTAAAATTTGATGTTCAGCATCCTGGCTCAAGTCAATAGACTTTTCTTAAGGAAGATGGTCCTTCTTAAAACTGAGGCCAACAGTGGTAAATTTACCTTTATCACATGGTGTTGGGTCAGTATGGGCAGATTACACCAAGGTTAATTTTTATAGTTCCTCTTTAAGTTTACCTTCCATAAAATATTTTAAATATAAGAGATTTTCAAACATTTCTCAGTTTTTACCTTTTCATTTAGTATTATACATGGATTAATAGTCATAATCCATTAAATTAATTAGTTATTTTTATACTCCAGACAATTACTTTTAAGGTTTTATATCTATTTTCAGTTTATAGTTTTTATTTCTTCCAAGATCAATTATCTGAAATAAATAATTATTTCTAAGATGAACACATCTTACAACTAAGATGTGTTCATGCTAATACACATATAGTTGAACGTAATTAAAAAGGCATGATACAAATGCTAGTCATCCCATCAGGTACTTTAAAATCCTTTCTAGGTAAGCCAAATTCTTGCTATAGGTAGAAAAAGAGGGTGGATTTGTGATGGTGGAAATTGTTGAAAAGGAAAGAATCAATTTAGCAACAACAGGACAAACTTTTAGAAACAAGTTTCTTCTAAATTAAAATAATGTTTGTACTGCTTAATAATTGATTTCTTGACTAGAGAGTCAACCCTGTTCTCATTATGCATTAGGCAGGCAGGGAAATTAGATAGGCAATGTTTCTATTTCCTTCATGTGACTTCTGGAATTAGCCCAAGGTTCACAAGTGAATGAAAATAAACTTTTAAATTAATACTGTAATTCTTTATTAGGCTTGTTAATGATTACTGGCCCTTCCAATTTTGACAAGAGGTATAATTTTTATTGGTCTAGCTGGCTAATAGACCTTTGCCTATGGTGATGTTCTTGTCACACTCTCTTGCATGCTTCCTAGAAAATAACAATTAAAGTTAATAGAGTATTTATCATTATTTCAAAGTGGTAACCTCTTTTTTTCCAGAATGTACAACAGCTAGAATCTAAATGCAACATTTGCATTTAAATTAATTCTAAAGGGATTAAATGGCAATTTGTAAAACACAATGAAATTAATATAGAGATATACCTAAATTAGTACAGTAGCTATTATTTATTCAGTCCTTTAGGTATTTAAAACATTATGCAAATATTACTTTAGCTTTACTCTCTACCACAAAGGAAATATTTATTCCAAATTAAAAATTAAGAAACTGAGTTCAAGAAGCTATGCATGCATTGAATAAAACAAGAATGCCATTTTTGAATTTTGGTTTTAACTTTGGCAGTTTCACATGGTTTAATTGGTAAGTGACTGAACTATACTTAGCACTAATAACTTTCTGCCTTAATGGCAATTTTCATTGTGTCATTCTCCTATCTTGTCCTGGCAAAGTCTTCAGAGAAGACAGAAATTTGTCACATGACATAGTTTACATTTACTAGGAAAACTAGATCTCAAAATATGAAAGGGATGATAGTGGTGATGATGGTGAGAATGAGGAGGAGGAGCATAGACATGCTTTAAGAGAATTTAAATTCAGCTTTTAGTAGCAAAAATGCTTTTTGCTACTTTTACTTTTATTTTACTTTTTAAAGGTTCAACTTTAAGCTGCCTGATCCACCTTTTATATAAATTTCTATTTTTATGATGCTCTTGTCTTTTAAAATATATGCTTTAAAAGAAAGAAGTACAAAATATATATTAATTACATGTTACATGTTAGAAAGTTGAAGAGCACAGGAATTATATTTCTGACTCTTGTTTTTATGTAGCTGTTCAATATAAGATAGTTAATTTAAATTATTCAAGTCTGAGGAATTTGGATGTAGGGAAACCGGGAAGAAACAGGTGAAACATTATAACTTTAGGTTTTCAAAGTTTGGGTGTTTGTAATTCAGAGTCAATAATTCTTCTTATTATTACTATATATTAAAATGCTGAAAAATGAAGAGATGCACCAGATAAATTCAAAAGCTTCATCTAGCTTTAAACATGGTAATTCAGTTCAGTTCAATGAGAATTTAATAATTAGCTATGACAGGTCATCTACAGTGGACTAATTATTGAGGAACCATGTGAAAATGAGGGCAAGGTTTCAATACACATGGGATTCATTACTATGATACCATTCAAAGGTGAGGACTACTTTATATTAAAAATATATTGGACAAAATGGCCATAATGGTACGTATAATTAGCTAGTTAGTTATCCTCTAAAAGTTTAGGAGGCTTCAAATCTTTCTTGGCAGAACACATACAATTTCAGGTAAGTTTTGTAAGTATTCTGATTCTGATAATGACAATAAACTAACTAAGATGTGTTGATCTTATTATCATGACATCATTTTTTGATCTTGACATGCATAATTTTATTCAATTTTACAGCACACATAGAAGTAGTCATTTTGAATATGTCCATTATATAGTCAAAGAAAAAACTTTTACTTACTCAAGGTCACAGCCCTAGTTGCTGGCAAAATAAACACCTGAAATTATATCTGGTTCCAAGTACAAGTTCCTGAATTTCTTGGCTCACTGCCACTGTATACTGTTACTGTGGTTTCCTCTACATGAGAACTGCTTTGGAAAGGATAAAGCATGACTTTCTAAAGTGATTTGTCCTAAAGTAAATCCCACATTTTAAATTTAGTAGCTGATTTTGGGAGGGAAATTAAACTTTTGAGAGAATTCAGTTATCTCAAGGTGATTCTCTAGGAAAATTTTCCACCAAAATACACATTGTAGCAGTCTTACCATAAAAAGTTATATTTTTCTCTTACTTTGTAAACAAAGAAACAAACAAGTTTCTAAGAACAATTCTGGAAATAATAGGCTGAAATTTCCATAATTCAAAGATAGGTTGGAAACAATTATTGAGTTAATCAAAAATATTTAAGAAAATATATCTGTATTAGTTTGAATATACATTGTAATTTGAGCAGGGCAGCAAATAAAGGTGTCCTAGTATGATTTTTTTTTTTAGATATACCAAACAACCATAATGTTTTTTTATATATGTCATCACTCACAAGGATGAAAAATACTTGGAGTTAAGTTG
Source organism: Odocoileus virginianus (assembly GCF_023699985.2). Lineage (NCBI taxonomy): Eukaryota > Metazoa > Chordata > Mammalia > Artiodactyla > Cervidae > Odocoileus > Odocoileus virginianus. The sequence continues at coordinate 35,190,213 of NC_069685.1, read as the reverse complement.
TATATTGGAGATGAATAATGTTATACATACTATATGCAGTTAGTTTTGCAATATATTTTCTTTAATGCTTTACAGTAAAGCATAACTGTTTTTAAGCATTATCAAAAAGTAGAAGAAATGCCAGTACATCAATTTCATTATATAAGAAATCAAAGTGTTAACTTATGTATCAATGATACATTCAATTTCTCAATGTGCTAAGTTGTAGACAAGATACAGAAAATGTAAATGTTTTCTTGTTAGAAGCATTTTATAATTATGACATAGAAATTAGTCCTTTACTAACCAAGTAATTTTGCTTAGTTCCAAGGACTATCACGGATATGGCTAATGAAGCTCTGGGAATGTCACAACAAATTTGAATAGGCAACCCACTCCAGTATTCTTGCTTGGAGAATCTGGCAGATTTTAAGTCCATGAGGTCACAAAGAGTTGAACATGGCTGAACCACTATCACTCACTCACTGCTAACATTACTGAAAAGTCTTCCATTATGGTACAGCAGTAGAGAATCACCAGACATGCAGGAGACTTGAGCTTCATCCCTGAGTCAAGAAGATCCCCTGGAGAAGGAAATGTCAACCTACTCCAATATTTTTTCCTGGTAAATTATATAGACAGAGGAGCCTGGGTGGTCTACAGTCCATAGAGTCACAAAAGAGTCAGACATGACTTAGCAACTAAACAACAGCATTAGTGAAACAAAGGAGTCTGCTTACCTGTGCGCTGTAAAATCAATCCATTGACACCAGGTTGTGGTGAAGGGAAGTGTAGCATTCATCACAGGGAGCAAAAAAAGAGAATGGGCAGCTCATGCTCAAAAGACCCAAACTCCCCAGTGGGTTTCAGCAAAGCATTTTTAAAGGCAGTGTGAAGCAGGTGCCTGTCAGGTATGTGACCAGCTTTTTCACAGTTCTCTAATTGGTTGATGGTGAGGTGACAGGGCAGTGTCAAAGGAGTTAACATTATCAATCCTTAGGCTTCAATAAGTCTGAGGTCTACCTGCTCCTGATCATCATATAGTTAACTTCTTTCATTAGGTGGGTGTCTTAGTATTTGTAAAACCACTGAGAAATGTGAATCAGATAGTGTTATCTAGGTACTTCAGGAATGAATTAAAGATTCAGTGACTACTAATATAACTGATTTAGTATATGTGCTGCCAAAGCGAGCACAATATAACTGATTTGATATACAACAAACTACCACACAATTGCACTCATCTCACACACCAGTAAACAGCTGCTTAAAATTCTCCAAGCCAGGCTTCAGCAATACATGAACCATGAACTTCCAGATGTTCAAGCTGGTTTTAGAAAAGGCAGAGGAACCAGAGATCAAATTGCCAGCATCCTCTGGATCATCAAAAAAGCAAGAGAGTGCCAGAAAAACATCTATTTCTTTTTTATTGACTATGCCAAAGCCTTTGACTGTGTGGATCACAATAAACTGTGGAAAATTCTGAAAGAGATGGGAATACCAGACCACCTAACCTGCCTCTTGAGAAACCTGTATGCAGGTCAGGAAGCAACAGTTAGAACTGGACATGGAACAACAGACTGGTTCCAAATAGGAAAAGGAGTATGTCAAGGCTGTATATTGTCACCCTGCTTATTTAACTTATATGCAGAGCTGGAGGAAGCACAAGCTGGAATCAAGAGTGCCAGAAGAAATATCAATAACCTCGGATATGCGGATGACACCACCCTTATGGCAGAAAGTGAAGAAGAACTCTTCATGAAGAGTTCTTCATCAAGAGCCTCTTGATGAAAGTGAAAGAGGAGAGTGAAAAAGTTGGCTTAAAGCTCAACATTCAGAAAACTAAGTCATAGCATCCGGCCCCATCACTTCACGGGAAATAGATGGGGAAACAATGGAAGCAGTGGCTGACTTTATTTTTCTGGGCTCCAAAATCACTGCAGATGGTGATTGCAGCTATGAAATTAAAAGACACTTACTCCCTGGAAGGAAAGTTTTGACCAATTTAGACAGTATATTGAAAAGCAGAGGCATTACTTTGCTGACAAAGGTCTGTCTAATCAAGGCTATGGTTTTTCCAGTAGTCACGTATGGATGTGAGAGTTGGACTATAAAGAAAGCTGAGCACAGAGGAATTGATGCTTTTGAACTGTGGTGTTAGAGAAGACTGGAGAGTCCCATGGACTGCAAGGAGATCCAACCTGTCCATCCTAAAGGAGATCAGTCCTGGGTGTTCATTGGAAGGACTGATGTTGAAGCTGAAATCCCAATACCTTGCCCTCTGACGGGAAGAGCTGACTCATTTGAAAAGACCCTGATGCTGGGAAAGATTGAGGGCAGGATGAGAAGGGGACAACAGAGGATGAGATGGTTGGATGGCATTGCTGACTCAATGGACATGGGTTTGGGTGTTCTCTGGGTGTTGGTGATTGACAGGGAGGCCTGGCATGCTGCGGTTCATGGGTTCGCAAAGAGTCAGATACAACTGAGCGACTGAACTGAATTGAACTGAATATAACTGATTTACTGTTTGTTACCAGTTCTCCAGGCTGAACTGCTGGGTTTTTTTACTACATGTTCACATCCTTTTCAATCATTAATTCTTGAGCCAAGATTTTGCAACTCAGGAGAGGCCTGAGAGACTACAGGTTGTCTGTAAATAAAAGGCAAGCAGAGGATATGGGGGAATGCTTGATCCTGGGAAAGCCCCATAGGATCCTACTCATTACGCAAAGTTGAGGGGAAACAGCAGTTCTGTTAAGGAAACAAATATTTTCAATAATATGTTTTGCATTTATGAGAGTTACATAGTAAAAAGCAAAACCCCCAAACCACAGTAAAGCCCAGAGAAGTGTCATTTAGTCCAGGAAGGCCAAATAATCCAAGGTGTTTATATCTGTGTATTAAGTCAAAGACCACGAAGTTAAGGGTTTCCACCTAGAATGAGATAGTCCCATTGTTGGTGAAGCCTGATTATGGCTCTTAGAGAATGAAACAGAACTAAATATTTGATAAAATATATTTACACTCTGATAAAGTAGACTAAATTAATGGTACATACACACAGTGGTCACCTCTGGAAGGTGTGACTAGCCACTGTCTCCTGCTGTTCATAATTTACATTTTTTCTCCTCTGCTCTTTTCCTTTTAAAACTCTGCCACTCTGTGCTGCAGGGCACACAATGCCCCCACAGTATACCTTCTTCCTTTAGACTGCATCTTATAACCTCCAGTATGCCCTCTGTCTCTTCATTCATTCATTCACAGTGTCCAAGCTATCATGTTCTCTAGTTCCCATTCCTGACTTTCTGTCTCCACTGACCTTACTTTAGTCTAAGCAAAATGTTACAGTGTTTTATTTCAGGAGCTTCTTTTCTGATCTTCCAGGTTCCATTCTAAACAACTTTAATAACATCTTCCACAACCTTTTTCAAAAGTGCAAACTCAGTCACACGATTTTCTTAAGAAAATATTCAGTAACTCTACAGGGCTTTCAGCATATAGGCCAAAGTTTTTTGTTTAATTTCAAATATTCAATATGATATATTCCTATTTAAACCTCTTTATTTATCCCTCCCTGTTTTGCTCAATTAACAAGGGACAATACTAGCTACTAATAGTATCTTCAGTGAATGAAGTTTTATGTCTGTGTGGTTTTCCTTATGTTATTCCTTTTGCTTGGAAGGACCTCAGTCATGATACTTTCATGACTTCCCTTGAATACTTTCTCTTTTAATTGAGGTGGCATTACTTTACAATGTTTTGTTAGTTTGTACTATACAAAAAAGTAAATCAGCTATGTGTAAACACACATTCCCTCCCTTCTGGACCTTTCTCTCACCTCCCCATCCCACCACTCTAAGTCCTCTAGAGCACCAAGCTGAGCTCTCTGATCCTTGCAGCAGGCTCCCACTAGCTCTCTATGGCTCACATAGTAAAGTATATATCTCAATGCTACTGTCTCAGTTACCCCCACTCTCTCCTTTCCCCAACTCTGTGTCCACAAGTCTGTTCTCTATATCTGTATCTCTATTCCTTCCCTTCAAATAGGTTCATCTGTACCATTTTTCTAGGTTCATATATATGTGTTAATATTTCTTTTTTTCTCTCTGAATTACTACACTCTGTATGACAGACTAATAGGAGCAGAAATAAATTAAGTAGAAATGAACAAATCAACAGAACAAGTCAATGAAACTATAATCTTGTTCTTTAGGAAGATAGACAAAACTGATAAACCCTTAGCCAGACTCATTAAGGCAAAGGGAGAGGATTCAAATCAATTAAATTAGAAATGAAAAAGGTGAAATTACAACTGACATCAAGAAATACAAAGAATCATAAGAGACTACTACAAGAAAGTGTATGACAATAAAATAGACAACCAGGAAGAACTGGATAAGTTCTTAGAAAGGCACAAACTTTCAAGACTGAACCAGAAAGAAATAGAAAATATGAACAAACCAATCATAAGTAATGAAGCTGATACTGTGATTAAAAATCTTCCAACAAACAAAAGTCTAGGGTCAGAGGATTCATAGGTGAATTAGACCAAACATTTAGACAAGAACCAGAGCTTATCTTTCTCAAGTTTTCCAAGAAATTACAGAGGGCAGAATATTTTCAAGCTCATCTCATGAGAACACCCTGATACCAAAACCAGAAAAATATATCACAAAAAGACCATTACAGAAAAAGAAAACTACAAACCAATATCACCAATGAGTATAGATGCAAATATCATCAACAAAATACTAGCAACAAGAATCCAGCAACACATTAAAAGGATTGTACAACATGATCAAATGGGGTTTATTTCAGGGATGCAAGGATTCTTCAGTGTATGCAGATAAATTGATGTGATACACCATATTAGCAAGTTAAAGAATAAAAATCATATGATCATCTTAACAGATGTGGAAAAAACTTTTGACAAAATTAAATGTCCATTTATAATAAAACTCTCTAGAAGATGGACATAGAGTGAACCTACTTCAACATAATCAGCAGTATGCAAACCGAGAACTTCCAGATGTATAAGCTGATTTTAGAAAAGGCAGATGAACCAGAGATGAAACTGCCAATATCAGTAGAATCATAGAAAAAGGAAGAGAATTCCAGAAAAAATATCTACTTCTGCTTCATTGACTACACTAATGCCTCTAAATGTGTGGATCACAAGGAACTGTGAAAAATTGTAAACAAATGGGAATACCAGATTACCTTACCTGCCTAATGTGAAACCTGTATGCAGATCAAGAATCAACAGCTACAACCAGACATGGAATAATGGACTGGTTCAAAATTGGGAAAGGAGTATTGATATACTGTATATTGTCACACTGCTAATTTAATTTATATGTAGAGTACATAATGTGAAATGTTGGGCTGGATGAACCTAAGTTAGAATCAAGATGGTCAGGAGAAATATCAATAACCTCAGATATGCTGATGACACCACCCTTATGGCAGAAAGCAAAGAGGGGTGAAAGGGCCACTTGATGAGGGTGAAAGAGGAGAGTGAAAAAGCTGGCTTAAAACTCAACATTCAAAAAGCAAATATCATGGCATCTGGTCTCATCACTTCATGGCAAATAGATGGGGAGACAATGGAAACAGTAAAAGACTTTATTTTCTTGGGCTCCAAAATCACTGCAGATGGTGACTGCAGCCATGAAATTAAAAGACACTTACTTCTTGGAAGAAAAGCAATGACAAACCTAGGCAGTGTATTAAAAAACAGCTACACTACTATGCCTACAAAGGTCCGTATAGTCAAAGCTATGATTTTCCCAGTAGTTATGTATAAAAATGAGAGCTGGACAATAGAAAAGGTTGAGTGTCAAAGAATTGATACCTTTGAAATGTGGTGTTGGAGAAGACTCTTGAGAGTCCCTTGGACTGCAAGGAGATAAAACAAGTCCATGCTAAAGGAAATCAATTCTGAATATTCACTGGAAGGACTGATGCTGAAGCTGAAGCTCCAATACTTTGGCGACCTGATATGAAAAACTGACTCATTTGAAAATACTCTGATGCTGGGAAAGATTGAAGGCAGGAGGAGAAGGGGACAACAGAGGATGAGATGGCTTGATGGCATCACTGACTCAATGGACATGAGTTTGAGCAAGCTCTGGGACTTGGTGGTAGACAGGGAATCCTGGTGTTCTGCAGTCCATGGGGTCGCAAAGAATCAGATATGACTGAGCAACTGAACTAAACTTAACTGAACTGAATGGAAGTCCTAGTCATGGCAATCAGAGAAGAAAAACAAATTCAATTAATACAAATTGGAAAAGAAGAAATACCCAGTTTTCTTTAAGGTAAATTCTTAGAAAACTATTAAAGGATAACAACTAAGATGTTGACTTTGACTTCATCCAGAGTTCTTCAGTGAAATAAGTACTTTTTTAAGTGTGCATATATACACAGGTGTGTGTGAGTGTGTGTGTCTGTATTTCAGTTCAGTTCAGTCGCTCAGTTGTGTCTGACTCTTGGCAATTCCATGAACCGCAGCACGCCAGGTCTCCCCGTCCATCACCAACAGCCAGAGTCCACCCAAACCCATGTCCATTGAGTCAGTGATGCCATCCAATTATCTCATCTTCTGTCGTCCCCTGCTCCTCTCACCTTCAATGTTTCCCAAGATCAGGGTCTTTTCCAATGAGTCAGTTCTTCGCATCAGTTGGCCAAACTATTGGACTTTCAGCCTCAACATCAGTCCTTCCAATGAACACTCAGGACTGATCTCTTTAGGATGGACTGGTTGGATCTCCTTGCCATCCATGGGACTATCAAGAGTCTTCTCCAACATCACAGCTCAAAAGCATCAATTCTTCGGTGCTCAGCTTTCCTTATGGTCCAACTATCACATCCACACATGACTACTGGATAAACCATAGCCTTGACTAGACAGACATTTGTTGGCAAAGTAATGTCTCTGTTTTTTAATATGCTATCTAGGTTGGTCATAATTTTCTTCCAAGGAGTAAGTGTCTTTTAATTTCATGGCTGCAGTCACCATCTGCAGTGATTTTGGAGCCCCAGAAAATAAAGTCTGCCACTGTTTTCACATATATTTGCCTTGAAGTGATGGGGCCAGATGCCATGATTTTTGTTTGAGCTTTAAGCCAACTTTTTACTCTCCTCTTTCATTTTCATCAAGAGGCTCTTTAGTTTTTCTTCACTTTCTGCCACAAGGGTGGTGTCATCTGCATATCTGAGGTTATTGATATATCTCCCAGCAATCTTGATTCCAGCTTGTGCTTCCTCCAGCCCAACATTTCTCATGATGTACTCTGCATAAAAGTTAAATAAGTAGGGTGATAATATACAGCCTTGATGTACTCCTTTTCCTATTTGGAACCAGTCTATTGTTCCATGTCCAGTTCTAACTGTTGCTTCCCAACCTGCATACAGATTTCTCAAGAGGCAGGTCAGGTGGTCTGGTATCCCCATCTCTTGAATAATTTTCCACAGTTTATTGTGATTCACACAGTCAAAGGCTTTGGCATAATCAATCAAGCAGAAATAGATATTTTTTTGGAACTCCCTTGCTTTTTTTGATGATTCAGTGGATGCTGGCAATTTGATCTCTGGTTCCTCTGCCTTTTCTAAAATCAGCTTGAACATTTAGAAGTTCCCAGTTCATGTATTGTTGAAGCCTAGATTGAAAATTTTTGAGCATTATTTTACTAGCATGTGAGATGAGTGCAATTATGTGGTAGTTTGAAGTGGGGCAGTTATGGTTAAATGGTATATGTGTACCATTTCAACTAGGGAGGATAAAAGCATTCTGTAGATACATGATTATCCTGGTTGCATAATAATGTAAATGTACTTAAAGCCACAGACATGTACACTGAAAAACAGATGTTACATGGCAAATGCTATGGTATGATAATTAACCACAATTAAAAAAAGTATTTAAGTGGAAAAATATAGAATGTCAACTTTTCATAATGGACTTTTTTTTTTTTTCACTCAGCATAATTCTATGGAGATGCATGCAAGTTGTGTGTATCAGTAATCCATTGATTTTTAGTGCTGAATAGTATTCCAAGGTATTTATTTGGAATGGCTTTTTAGCCATCCACCTACTAAAGGACATCTGGGCTGCTGCCATTTTTTTATAAAAAAGAAAACTAATATTAAAATTTGTTTATCAGTTTTTATGTGAATATAATTTTTTATTTCTTGAGGATAATTACCCAATAGTAAAATTTCTGAGATGCACAAAAATTGTATGTTTAATTTAATTATTTTAGATTCCAAATTGTTTTTCATAGTGAGTGTACCTTTTCACATTCCCAGCAACATTGTATGACTGAGAGGCTTTCTCAGCATCCTCTTCTGCATATTTTGCCATCATTGTTTTCTATTTTAGCCATTCTGATAGATTTGTAGTGATATTTGTTTGTGGTTTCACAAAAAAGTTTTGAATTTGAATTTCTCTAACAGTTAATAAACTTAAAAACTTTTTCATGGTCTTAAAATTAGCATATATCTTTGGTGAAATACCTTTCTATATATTTAATCAATTTTCTAATTCCATTTCTTAAAGTTTACTCGAGTTCTGAGTTATATATTTTAAATACTAATTTTTATCTTCTATGAATGTGTAAATAATTTCTCCCAGTACGCATTTTGCCTTTTCAACCTTTTTCCAAGTAAAGCTCCCTTGCAGAGCATTTGTTTAATTGTGTGAGGTCCAACTTATTAGCTTTTGCTTTTATGGACCGTGTTCTTACTGTTGAAGTCTTAGTCTCATTGTGGACCTCAATTATTTCATGCTATTTTACTTGTTTAAAATTAATAGACTTTACATGTTTGCACTTTTTTAAATTTATAGAAAAGCTGAGCTGAAATTACAGAAAATTCCCATATACTCCCCCACCCTCATTTCACCATTTTCCCTATTATTAACATCTGGAATTAATGAGTACACTTATTGCAATTGCTTAACCAATATTGAGGGCCTCCCTGGTAGCTCAGGTGGTAAAGAATCCGCCTGCAGTGCAGGAGACCCTGGGTTGATTCCCTGGCCAGAAAAATCCCCTGGAGAAGGAATAGGCTACTGACTACAGTATTCATGGGCTTCTCTAGTGGTTCAGATTGTAGAGAATACACATGCAATGCAGGAGACCCCAATTCAATCCCTGGGATGGGAAGACTCCAGACACAAGTGAGCGATCATGCACAACCAATGTTGATATGAGCTTCCCTCCTAGGTTCGTTGGTAAAGAATCTGCCTGTGATACAAGAGACCCTGGTTTGAGTCCTGGGTTGGGAAGATCCCCTGGAGAAAGAAATGGCAGCCCACTCCAGTATTCTTGCCTGGAGAACTCCATGGACAGAGGAGTCTAGCAGGCTATAGTCCATAGGGTCACAAGAGTCAGACATGACTTAGCAACTAAACCACCACCATTGTTTACTAAAGTTCATAGGTTGCATTAGTGTTCACTCTGTGTTGTACATTCTGGATTTTGATAAATAGATAATAACTAGTGTCACCAATTACACTTTCATGTGAAATAACTTTATTGTCCTATAACTCTCTTATGCTCCACATATCCACCCTTCCATCCTTCCTCCTGACCCCCTAGCCACCATTTATCTTTTTACTGTCTCTATAGTTTTACCTTTCCAGAATGACATATAGTTGGACTCATAGAGTATACAGCATTTTCAGATTGACTTCTTTCACATGGCAATATCCACAGCACATATATATTTTTGTGCAGACTTAACATTTTCAACTTACTTGGTTAAATACCAAGGAGTGCAATACTTACATTATATAGTAAAAGCATGTTTAGTTTCAGAGGAAACTGCTAAATGTCTTCCAAAGTGGCTATACTATTTTACATTCCCACAAAAAACAAATGAGCAATTCTGCTGCTCCCCAATCTTGTCAGCATTTTGTGGTGTCAGTGTTTTGAATTTTAGTCATTCCAATAGGTATGTATTGGTATCTCATTATTATTTTAATTTGAAATTCCATAATGGCATATGATATTGAGTATACTTTCATATACGTATTTATACCACACATGTGTCTCCTTTGATGAAGAGTCTGCTCAGATGATTTGCCAAATTTTAAATTAGATATTTTGTTCTCTTGTTGTTGAGTTTTAAGTTTTCTTTGTGTATTTTGGATACTTTTTTAAAAAAATCTAGCATATGTTTTGCAAAGATTTTTCTTCCAGTCTCTCACAAGGCTATACTTACAATATAGATTTTGTCAAAATCAGTTGACTACATTTGCGTGGGTCACTTTTTATGTTCTCTATTCTAGTACATTGATTTATTTGTCTTTTTTTCATCTGTATCACACTGTTGTGATTATTATAATTTTAACTTAAGTTAAAGTTGGGTAATATCAGACCTCCAGCATTGTTCTTCATCTACAATATTTTACTGACTATTCTTGGTCTTGTACCTCTTTATGTAAACTTTAAATTCAGTTTATAAGCTTCCACAGATTAATTTTCTGAGACTTTTACTAGAATTACATTAATCTATAGATCAAATTAGGAAGAATTGACATCTTGATGATATTGAATATTTCTATCCATGAATATGGGATCATTTTCCATTTATTTAGATTTTCTTTGATTCTTTACAATGAAGTTATATAATTTTCCTCATATAGATCATGAATGTTTTTTCCTAAATGTTTTAAAATGTAACACTTCAATATCAATTGCAAGTCAATGTTGCATTAATGTTTTTAATGAGGTGTGAGACTTTGGTCAAAGTCTTTTATTTGTTTCTATTGTTTTTTGACTACTTATGTCTGATTGCTCCAACAATATTTCTTGAAAAGACTATAGGTTTTCCATAGAATTAGTTTTGCATCTTTGTTCAAAACTTAGTTGTACATTCTTTTTGAGTCTATTTCTTGGTTCTCTTTCCTGTTTCATTTTTTTATGTGTCTATTTCTCATACACACACCATGCTACCTTAATTACTGTAGCTATAAAATATGACTAATTATTGAGTGGAGGAATCTCTCCCACAACATTTTTCTTTTAAAAGGTCATATTTACTATTATACTTCTTATATCTTTTATGTAAACTTTTGAATAAGCTTTCCCATATCTATAAAACCCTTGATGGCATTTCCATTGGAATTGTTTTAAATTCATATACCAATTTGGTATTAATATCTCAGAATTTGTGTAGTTGACTGCCACTTGGTAGAGAGTCAGAAGACCTGAAGCCTGAGTTATCTTCTCCCACTGTCTGGGACCCCAGAGACACTTCTTTTAGGTCAGTTTCCACTGTTGAATAAAGATCCACACTCAAGTGGAGATCATGAGGCTTGACTGTGTTCTACAGCTAGGTGAAGGAAAAGCACTCACTATGTCTGCAAAGCTCTTTGTATTGCCTTTACAAGTGAGTAGAGGACCAGGAGACACAAGATTCCCTCGTGCTTGTTGTGCAGACAGAGAGACTTGCCTGTTGCTTCCTTTTAGGGGTTCTGGAGTAGATGGGGCTGGCTGAATCCTTTCATTGCTTTCATGTGAAGATTGGGTCATAGCAACCAAATGTTTTTGTTTCCTGAATTCTGCTGATACGTTGCTGCAGGGAGGCTGGATCTACTATTGTCACTGAGTATGAATCACCTTCCTAAACCTCCACTGGGGTGCACATTTTCTGGTCCTTTTATTCTGTGTTTGTGTGTTTGTGTGTGTGTGCGAGAGAGATAAGTGTGTTTCTATGCCTGAGGAGTTTCTCGGTTGCACAGTTTTGTGCCACCCAACCTAGTAGCCATCCATATGTTTTCTCTAAATCATGATGTATCTGCTAGTTTACCTTCCTCTTTTTAACTTTCAGAGCCCTTATATGATTGTGTTGCATTATTCCTAGCACATTTCATTGTATACACAGAGAGAAATGGCCTCCTAGGTGGTGTTAGTGGTAAACAATCTGCCTGCCAGTGCAGGAGATGTAGCAGATACAGGTTTGATCCTTGGGTCAGGAAGATCCCCTGGAGAAGAAAATGGCTACCAGTATTCTTGCCTGGATAATTCCATGGGCAGAGGAGCCTGGCAGGCTATATATATGGAGTCACAAGGAGTCGAACACAACTGAAGTGACTTAACATGCATGCACAGCGAGAAACAGGGAAAAGTGAGTCTATGCCATCATTTCTTAGAATCAAAAGTTATGAATTTATTTTAATAAGCTCAAAGTGACACAGGATTTTTACATCGCAATGGAATTGGTTTATAGATTGAACACCAAAAAAAAAAAAAATCAATAGATCTTCATGGATCTTCATTTTAGTGTATCACTTGCTCATAATTAATGTTGAAAAGCAAGTCATATAGGACTTCATAAGATGAGTTTTCAAATATTTAATGTTTTTCTCTGAAACTGCAAATTTTGACAGAGGGCAAAATCACTACAGATAGAAGCATATTGCAATGCAATACAGAAATAGATAAAGAAAACTGTGAGACAAATAGATGGGGAAACAGTGACAGACTTTATTTTCTTGGGCTCCAAAATCACTACAGATGGTAACTGAAGCCATGAAATTAAAAGATGCTTGCCCCTTGGAAGAAAAGTTATGACCAATCTAGACAGCATATTAAAAAGCAGAGACATTACTTTGCCAGCAAAGGTCCATCTAGTTAAAGCTATGGTTTTTCCAGTAGTCATGTATGGATGTGAGAGTTGGACCATAAAGAAAGCTGAGCACTGAAGAATTGATGCTTTTGAACTGCGGTGTTGGAGAAGACTCCTGAGAGTCCCTTGGACTGCAAGAAGATCCAACCAGTCCATCCTAAAGGAAATCAGTCCTGAATATTCATTGGAAGGACTGATGTTGAAGCTGAAACTGCAATACTTTGGCCACCTGACGTGGCCAAGAACTGACTCATTTGAAAAGACCCTGATAATGGGAAAGATAGAAGGCAGGAGAAGGGGAAGACAGAGGATGAGATGGTTGAATGGCATCACCAACTCAGTAGACAAGAATTTGAGTAAACTCCAGGAGTTGGTGATGGACAGGGAGGCCTGTCATGCTGCAGTTCATGAGATCACAAAGAGCTGGACATGACTGAGTGAGTGAACTGAACTTAACTGAACTGAAACACTGTGAAATGTGCTTATTTCCAATTTAAACAAAATTGAACAAATATGGATAAATTTGATGGCAGATGGACACTTAAATGGGAAAAAAAATGGTTTCCTTGGTAAAAGTTCACCCTTTCTTATGGAAACCAGAGGAATTTTGAGAAATGGACTTATATGATTGAATTTATTTCTTGTTATATATATGATAATCCAATTAGTACCATCCAGGCAACCAGTGTGCTATCCTGCTCAAAAGAGTAAAATCAACTAATATTCAGTGATGTACAAAAGTTATGGGAAAACCACAGGATGTAATATAGAAAACTGAGAGAATAAGATGTTCTAATATTCAATACACTCTATGATATTCCTTTATTATCAAAAGTACATTTCTATAGTCATATTTCTCTTTATAATTAGGTATAAAATTAAAATGATTTATTTTTAATAAAATGTCAGCCTAAAATAAGAATGCATTTATTTTGATGGAGTTAGGATTAGTGGACCTGCTAATATTTTCAGTTGTGTTTGTTGTCATTTTTGCCCTAAATTTATATGAATTGTTTTATCTTTTGTTCAAGGTTTCAATCATTCACTCAGTTTTAGTATGCAGGATATATTCTCCATTTCATTCAGTTTCATGTCTTAATGCTTTTCAGAGACATCACGGGAATTAGTAAAGATGTCCAACAAGAAAATAAATTCCTCTGACTTATCCAAGTGCAAATTTCAATTAAAAGAATGTGGAAATAAGATAAATAAACACCTCTAAAATCAAATCAAACTTTGTCGACTAAACTCAATGAAATGTCTTATTTGTAATGCATGCTGCATTCAGTTCACATCAGTCCCTCAGTCACGTCTGAACCTTTGAGACCCGATGGACTGTAGCCTGCCAGGCTTCCCTGTCCTTCACCATCTCCCAAAGCTTGCTCAAACTCATGTCTATCGAGTCGGTGATGCCATCTCCAAACATCTCATCCTCTGTCACCCCTTTTCCTCCTACCTTCAATCTTTCCCACCATTGGGGTCTTATCCAATGAGACAGGATAATCAGGACTGATTTCCTTTAGGATTGACTAGTTTGATTTCCATGAAGTCCAAGGAACTTACAAGAGTATCCTCCAACACCACATTTGAAATCATCAATTCTTAGGTGCTCAGCTTTCTTTATAGTCCAACTTTCACATCCATACATGACTACTGGAAAAACCATAGCTTTGAATAGAGATCCCTTTGTTGGCAAAGTAATGCCTCTGCTTTTTAACATGCTGTCTAGGTTTGTCAAAGCTTTTCTTCCAAGGGGCAAGTGTTCTTTAATTTCATGGCTGCAGTCACCATCTGCAGTGATTTTGGAGCCCAAGAAAATAAAGTCTGTCACTGTTTCCATTGTTTTCCCATATATTTGCCATGAAGTGATGGGACTGAATGCCATGATCTTGGTTTTCTGAATATTGAGTTTTAAACCAGCGTTTTCACTCTCCTCTTTCACTTTCATCAAAAGGCTCTTTAGTTCTTCGTTTTTTGCCATAAAGGTGGTGTCATTTGCATATCTGAGGTTATTGATATTTCTCCCGGCAATCTTGATTCCAACTTATGCTTCATCCAGCCCAGCATTTCACATTTATGTACTCTGCATATAAGTTAAATAAGCAGGGTGACAATATTCAGCCTTGATGTATTCCATTCCTAAATGGAACCAGTCCATTGTTCCATGTCTGGTTCTACCTGTTGCTTCCTGACCTGCACTCAGATTTCTCAAGAGGCAAGTCAGGTGGTCTGGTATTCCCATCGCTTTAAGAATTTTCCACAGTTTCTTGTGATCCATACAAAGGATTTGGCATAGTCAATAATGCAAAAGTAGATGCTTCTCTGGAACTGTCTTGCTTTTTCTATGATCCAGTGGATGTTGCCAATTTGATTTCTGGTTCCTTTGCCTTTTCTAAATCCAGCTTGAACCTCTGGAAGTTCACGGTTCACATATTGTTGAAGCCTGGCTTGGAGAATTTTGAGCATTACTTTGCTAGTGTGTGAGATGGGTGAGTTGGGCGATAATTTGAACATTCTTTGGGATTGCCTTTCTTTGGGATTGAATGAAAATTGACCTTTTCCAGTCGTGTGGCCACTGCTGAGTTTTCCAAATTTGCCAGCATAGTGAGTTCAGCACCTTAGCAGCAACGTCTTTTAGGGGTTGAAATAGCTCTACTGGAGTTTCATCACCTCCACTAGTATTGTTCATAGTGATGCTTCCTAAGGCCCACTTGATTTCACATTCCAGACTGTCTGGCTCAAGGTGAGTGATCATGCATCATGGCTATCTAGGTCATGAAGATCTTTTTTGTATAGTTCTTCTGTGTATTGTTGCCACCTCTTCTTAATAGCTCCTGCTTCTATTAGATCCATACTTTTTCTCTCATTTACTGTGTCCATCTTTGCATGAAATACTCAGCAGGTACCTCTAATTTTCTTTAAGAGATCTCTAGTCTTTCACATTCCATTGTTTTCTGTCTTTCTTTGTATTGTTCACTGAGGAAGTCTTTCTTATCTTTCCTTGAGAATGGTCTTGATCACTGCCTCCTTTACAATGTTATGAATCACGATACATAGTTCTTCATGCACTCTGTCAGATCAAATTCCTAGACTCTATTTGTCACTTCCACTGTATAATCATAAATGATTTGATTTAGGTCATAACCACATGGTCTAGTGCTTTTCCCTACTTTCTTCAACTTAAGTCTGAATTTGGGAATAAGCAGTTTATGATGTGAGCCACAGTCAGCTTCCAGTCTTATTTTTGCTGACTACATACACCTTCTCCATCTTTGGATGCAAAGAATATAATCAATTTGATTTTGGTGTTTACCATCTGGCAATGTCCATGTGTAGAGTCTTCTCTTGTGTTGTTGGAAGAGGGTGTTTGCTATGACCGTGTGTTCTCTTGGCAAAACTGTTAGCTTTAACCCTGCTTCATTTTGCACTTGATGGCCAAATTTGCCTGTTATTCTAGATACCTCTTGACTTCCTACTTCTGCATTCCAGTCCCCTATAATGAAGAGATTATCTTTTTGGGTGTTACTTCTAGAAGGTCTTGTAGGTCTTCATGGATCCATTCAACTTCAGCTTCTTCAGCATTACTGGTTGGGTCATAGACTTGTATTACTGTGATATTGGGATCATCCCAACCCAGGAATTGAACTGGGGTCTCCTGCATTGCACGCAGATTCTTTACCAACTGAGCTACCAGGGAAGACTTCATGTTGCATTAACCCAACTGAAATGCGATTCTTTCTGACTAGCTTAAAAGCAAGTAGTTATGGGTAAACTCTATAATGTATAATTTGAAATAAATGTACTCTCTCTCAATTTTTCAAATAAATGGGTACTTTCTTTTCTCCAAATGTGAGCATATTCTTTTTATACTTCTCATTTTAATGTAATTTCATTACATTTTATATATATATATATATATATATATATATATATACACACACAAGATAAATAATTAATAGCTTTAGCAGCTAATTTTGGACTTTTTTTTCTGAAATCGGCCTAATATTATCATATACCTGTTATTCATTTGAACAATGCTAAATATTTTGTGCCCAACTTTTATATCAAAGTATAACACATATGTAAAGAATTGATGGACATGGTGTCTGACTCAGGTCCTCTATGTGGCTTACATCCTCTGAGCTTCTCTCTCCACAGCTGTGCACTGGGATTCTGTGGTCACACCAATTGCAGAAATCACAGAAATCCTATCATTCTTTCCAGCCAGAGCTAGCAAAGTCTTACCAAATGTGAGACTACTCACCTCTCCCAAAGTCAAAACCTCTCCCTTTCCAGTTGATAAACTATTAATATCTGACTCAATCATTCTAGATTTTTAATAACAGTAACTTTTGGACTAAAGATGGATGAAGATGTAGGCAGTGTTACATCCCCCAATTTTAAGCCTAAACCACAAAAGCTGATCATTACACCAGAACATAACATCCTGATTGGCACAATATAATTGCCACCCAGAATAAATCTTCAGGCTTGCACCTGCTCATCTCCTTAATATATTCCAACTCATTTTGATGTGAATGTAAGCTTGCTCTGTCCATCAAAGCTTACATTCTTTGAATCTTCAATTTTTTGAACATCATGTAGCTAGCTCCTGGAGTAAATTAAAACATGACACAATTTTATTGCTTATATGTTTGCTTATAGTATCAAGATTGAGTTTTCACTTTGTTTCTCATTTGAATCAGCTAGACACAAAAAGACTGTATTGCAATACAGTTTTAGATGCACTAATACTATTTGTGTGCAAACATCAGTTATCAATGTAGGAGACCTCAGTTCAATTCCTGGGTGGAGAAGATCCGCTGGAGAAGGGATAGGCTACCCATTCCAGTATTCTGGCCTGGAGAATTCCATGGGCTGTATAGTCCATCGGGTCACAAAGAGTTGGACACGACTGAGCAACTTTCACTTACTTATGAATTATCAAGCTAAATTGCTTTTGTTGGGAACTTGTCTTCAAATAACAGAATATCAAAGTGTATGTCATAAAACATCATTATCCTCTGATTTTAGATGCTTATATTTATGATAATTAAATTTATAATACCTCCTAGTGATATTAAAACACACTTGCTGAAATGCAAAATTAAGTTCAATGTCATATAAGAGAAGAAACTAACTAATTATGTAGGAAGCAATTCAGATTTATGAATGAACTGTATAATCCCAGAAATTCTTATAGCATTTTCACAATAAAAATAAACAGATTTGTAGACAAAATACATTTACTTTAATTCTTAAAGTAATTAAAGAAGAAACTAATTATCATAAGAGGAAGTAGGGGGGATATTTCATTCTCCCCTGTAAGCAAATTGTTTTGACATTGCTTACAAAAATATATATTTTCCAGTAGTAATGTACGGATGTGAGAGTTGGACCATAAAGAAAGCTGAGCACCAAAGAATTGATGCTTTTGAACTGTGGTTTCAGAGAAGACTATTGAGAGTCACTTGGACACCAAGAAGATCAAACCAGTCAATCCTAAAGGAAATCAGATCTGAATATTCAATGGAAGGACTGATGCTGAATCTGAAGCTTTGATACTTTGGCCACCTGATGAGAAGAATTGACTCATTGGGAAAAACCCTGATGCTGGGAAAGATTGAAGGTAGGAGGAGAAGGGGACAAGAGGAGAAGGGGACAAGAGGGTTGGATGGCATCACCGACTCAATGGACGTGAGTTTGAGTAAGCTCTGGGAGTTGATGTACAGGAAAGCCTGGTGCACTGCAGTCCATGGGGTCGCAGAGTCAGACACGACTGAGTGGCTGAACTGAACTGAACAAAATCTAAGCTGGGATATATGCCACTATAATATGTTATTACAAATATTAATAGTTGTAAACCAGTCAAATAACATTGCAGTTGCCCCTTGAACAATACTGAGGTGATGAGTAACAATGCTCACATTGTTAAAAAATCTACATACAACTTTACCATTGGCCCACCTCCATTTTTGTGTTTATACATCCATGGATTCAACCAATCATAGTTCATGTAATATTGTAGCATGCATTTAGTGAAAAAAATCTATTTTTAAGTGGACCAGTGCAATTCAAACCCAGGTTGTTTAAAGGTCCACTGTATTTCAAAAGTTGGGGCATCAAATATAAATTTAACAAGTATATAAATGACTAAATATTAATATTAATAATAGCATTTAATTTTAGTCCATATGTCATCAGATAATTATAACTTATTTATTGCCTCATAACAAATTATTCTGAAACATACAATTATTATCTCACAGATTCTGTGGGCCAGAAAACAGCACAATTTAGTTTGCTGACTCTAATTTAGCATATCTCTTATTCACTCAGAACAAGAACTGAGATTGAGGGAAGGAACAAGAAAGATGAAAGTCACAGTCTTTTTGTAATCAAATTTCAAAGGAGACATTGAATCACTTTTGGCATAATCGATTCCTTAGAAGAAAAATCACAAGTTCCAGCTCATAGGCAAAGGGAGGAGATTATACAAGAATGTGAATGCCAGAATGCAGAAGGGTTCAGGGTCTATTTCAAAGGCCGTCAGCCACTAATATTTTTTTGTATATTTATGTACTCATAACTTCATCATAAAAAAATTGAAAAATCCTCCCTAAAGCCACATGCATTATTTTATATATAAAGATATATCCCTTCATTCCACAATAAGAAAATAATGTGGACAAAATTGTCACCTAAAAAATATTTTCTAAAGTTATAGCAATGCCATTTCAGCTCATTCCTAAGCTGAGCCAAATTTATTTTAGAAATTTACCTGAGTGGCAAAATGATGTTCTATTTTTCTGCATGCTGACCAGCTGACTTGATTTATAGTCAACTAGGGAAAAGTCAGCACCACAAGTAATCTCTGCGCCTGATTTAATATCCAATAAAAGATACTATACAACGTGAAATTTTTTTTGTTTCTAATTATTGCTATTTTGTCACTTTTGTTGCCACTTATACTTTCTTATGGACAAGATAAAAACATCTGTAAATGTTCCTGTTAACACATGAAGAGGATGAGCATCCACAATGATGCACTAAGCATTAGGATTTGAATCTGCCTTGCATCAGTCATGTTGAAGAATACTTTTCAGGATATTCTACATGGTTGTCCTGAGTGATACTCACATTAAAAAACAAAGGAGAGCCACTGAATTAAAAGAAGATATTAACCAAGTAGAATTAAATACTATCCAAAGATCAAAACGTATGTTTTGAATAATATAAAATTCCACAGAACCTAAAACATAAAAATAAAGAAATAATGACTATTCTCCCTTGAATTGCTGGACATGTATAGACAGTCTGTGAAGATGACAGGCTTAATACACATCCATGACTCTTCCCTCCCCTAACTCGATCCTACTTTCCCCGGCGGCCTGATGTCCTCCAACCCGCCGGACCCTGGGCTGCGAAGCCCGGCCAAGGGTCAGGGAGCTCCCGGCCGCTACAGCGACCGGCTCCTTGCCAGGAGATTACTGAGTGTCCAGGAAGATAAAGCAACACCATGAGGAGAAAAAAAAAAAATCGCTCTAGGGCCGAGTTCTGCCCTTGCTCAGCGGAATAAAGTCTTAGAAAGGGTCTGAAAAGGAGTGCAGTTTGATGGGAATTGACTTCCCTCTTCAATCTACACTGAAACCCCGGGAAAGTGAAAACGCTTCCTCTGCGACCTCTATGTGCAGAGGTTAGACCCCGGAACTCCCCTGGCCCCGGTTATGAACCTCAAGGCAGGCCGGGATCCCCAGGGCTGCGGGGACGAAAGGCAGCTTGCGCCGCCTCGTGCTCTTTCCCACCCGCCACCTGGCCCCAGCTCCAGCGCCTATCTGAATGCAACCTCATGAGGGACTCTTGAGCCAGATTACCTAGACAAACCGCCCCCAGATTACCGACCCCAGCAACTCCGCAAGCAGCCCTAAGAAGCTGATATGATAGAAAAGAAGAGATATTTTCGTTAGTAATTAGACAAACAGAAGTTAAAAAACCTCACGTAAGTGGTAGCGGTGGCAGCGCAGCGTTGGAGCCGTGAGCGGCAGAGAGGAGATACTCTACATCCAAGGTCAGCAGCAGCGGCTGCGCGGTGCTGGAGCAGTGAGAGGCCAAGAGGAGATACCTTAAGTCCAAGGTCAGCAGCGGCTGCCAATACCCCACGTCCAAGGTAATGGGCAGTGGCTGCACTTTGCTGGAGCAGCCGTGAAGGGATACCCCACGTCCAAGGTAAGAGAAACCCCAAGAAGGTAGGCGCTGAGAGAGGGCATCAGGGGGCAGGCAGATGGAAACCACAATCACAGAAACTAGCCAGTCTAATCACATGGACCACAGCCTTGGCTAACTCAATGAAACTAAGCCATGCCATGTAGGGCAACCCAACTGATGGGACTTGGTGGAGAGTTCTGACAAAATGTGGTGCACTAGAGAAGGGAATGGTAAACCACTTCAGTATTCTTGCCTTGAGAACCCCATGAACAGTATGAGAAGACAAAAAGATAGGACACCGAAAGAAGAACTTCCCAGGTCAGTAGGTGCCCAATATGTTACTGGAGATCAGTGGAAAAATAACTCCAGTAAGAATGAAGAGACGCAGCCAAAGCAAAAACAACACCCAGCTGTGGATGTGACTGGTAATGGAAGTAAAATCTGAAGCTGTAAAGAACAATATTGCATAGGAACCTGGAATGTTAGGTCCATGAATCAAGGTAAATGAGAAGTGGTCAAACAGGAGATGGCGAAAGTGAACATTGATATTTTAGGAATCAGTTAACTAAAATGGACCAGAATGGGTGAATTTAATCAGATGACCATTTTATTTACTACTGTGGGCAAGAATTCCTTAGAAGAAATGGAGTAGCCCTCATAGTCAACAAAAGCCTCCAAAATGCAGTACTTGGGTGCAATCTCAACAGTAACAAAATGCTCTTTGTTTGTTTCCAAGGCAAACCATTCAATATCACAGTAATCCCGAGTCTATGCCCCCACCACTAATGCTGAAAAAGGTGAAACTGAACAGTTCTGTGATGGCCTACAAGACCTTCTAGAACAATCACCCCCCCTCCCCCCAAAAAAGATTTTTTTCTGTAAATTGTCATAAATTAGTGACTTCAAATAGGAATGTATTTTCTCACAGCTACAGAAGCCAGAAATCTAATCAATTTTGAGCAGAAATCAAGGTGACCACAGAGCCCTACTCCACTGAGGCTCTGAAGAGGCATCATTCACTTGCCTCCTATACTTTCTGGTGGCTGCCAGCATCCATTAGCCTGTGGCCTCATCACTTCAATCCTTAAGCCCAACATCTCAAATCTCTCTCTACACTCTTTTTATATCCCAAATCCCTCTCTTCTGTAAGTATCCATATCATTGCATTGTGCCACCAACAGATAATCTAGGATAATTTCCAACCACCTTGATATCTTTAATTTCCCTACAAAATTTTGTTTTATTATGGTTTGTTTTCCATAAAAGGCAATGCTCATAATTTCCTGGGATTTGGACATTTAGGTTTTTTTTTTTTGGGGGGACTGGGAAGCATTCTTCAGATTAACACGTATCATTTTTTTGTGAAAAACTAATGCATTTAAATATAAACAATACTGAATTGTTTACAAGTGATTGCGTGCATTCATGCTAAATTCCTTTAATCATGTCCAACTCTTTGTGACCCTGTGGACTCTAGTCAGCCAGGCTCCTTTGTCCATGGGATTCTCCAGGCAAGAATACTGGAGTGGGATGCCACACCCTCCTCCAGGGCATTTTCCCAATCCAGGGATTGAACTTGTGTCTCCTGCATCTCCTGCATTGGCAGGCTGGTTCTTTAGCTCTAGCACCACCTGGGAAGCACTACAACTGATTAAGTAGCTTCAAAATGTATAAGTACATTTGATAGAATTATAAAGAGAAGCTGAAATAGTTCCCATCTTAGACCTTTATTTTAACATATTTTCTCAGAAACTGATTAACCTAGCTTGAAAAAAATCAGAAAATATATATAAACTTTAATCACATAATTAACAATTTGATTTTATAGAAATAAGGCTTTTGAAGATGAACAATAGTAAACAATATATTTAAGAAAATAAATGGAACATTAACAATGATAATAATTTGAATAGACTAAAGACCACATTTGCTGTCCATGATAAATTTAAGTAAGATACAAATAACAATGACAATAAAAACTTTTAAAACACTTTTGGATATTGAAGAAATATCTTATTAATAAAATGTGTGAAAATATTTAATTTAATAAATATAAATGGCAGATTTAAAACCTTATTGAAATTAGAGGGAACACAATAAATATTTGTTTCCTTTTTTTTTTCCTAAGTCAGTTTTGTTAAGACATTTAACCCAGTAGAACAGTGTACAGTTCCATGGGTCTTAAGAAATGCGTATGATTATAACCACAAAAATCAAGATTAAAGAAAATACTCATGACTCCAAAATATCTGCTTCTACCTCTTTGTAGTCATGGTCGCCTCCCCCCTCAGTTCCAGCCACGGATCCATTTTCTGTCCATATTGTCTGATCTGTTTTACCATCTCTCAAATCCTGAACTCTACACTGAATCATTCAGAATGTACATTCCTTTATTAGATTTAATTTATTATTTAGTATTTTAACTGTGCCTGTCTTAACACTTTTCATAGGTCTACTAAAAAGTGGCTACTGGAATGGAAGGCATTTATAAATCTACACCTAAATGGGGAAATACTATCTTCTGGCTTATGTTAATCAATATTCATTAAAATACTACTCAATGCTATTTTTTATATCTTGCCATGATGACTAATCAATAATCATTCACTCAAAAAATCTATGCAGAGCCCATAGCAGACATGGTTACATAAGGACACATGGAAAGTGATCTCTTATAGTAATAGATTGGTGGAGGAGGCTGGCAAAGAAGAAGTAAAACTTTCATTGTTTGGGATGACATGACACTATACATAGAAAACTCTAAAGATGTTATCAGAAAATTGCTAGAGCTAATCAGTGAGTTTAGTAAAGTTGCAGGATACAAAATAAATACACAAAAATCACTTGTAATCTTATAAACTAACAGTGAAAAATCAGAAAGAGAAATTAAGGAATGAATCCCATTTACTATTGCAACAAAATGAGTAAAATATCTAGGAATAAACCTACCTAAGGAGAAAAAAGAGATGCATACAGAAAGCTATAATACACTGATGAAAGAAATCAAAGATGACATAAACAGATGGAGAGATAGTCCACGTTCCTGAGTTGGAAGAATCAATTTTGTGAAAATGATTATATTACTAAAAGCAATCTATAGATTCAATGCAATCCCTATCAAATCACCTATGATAGTATTTTTCATATAACTAGAAAAAAATTTTCACTATTTGTATAAAAACACAGAAGACCCTGAATAGCCAAAGTAATCTTGAGAAAGAAGAAAGGAGTTGGAGGAATCAACCTTCCTGACTTCATACTATACTACAAAGCTATCGGCAGTATGGCACTGGCACAAAAACAGAAATATAGACCAAGGTAACAAGACAGAAAGCCCAGAGATAAGCCCACGGGCCTATGGGCACCTTATCTTTGACAAAGAAGGCAAGAATATACAATTGAGAAATGATAGTCTCTTCAATAAGTGATACTGCGAAAACTGGACAGCTACATGTAAAAGAATGAAAGCAGAACACTTCCTAACACCACACACAAAGATCAAACTAAAAATGGATTAAAGACCTAAATGTAAGACTGGAAGCTATAAAACTCTTAGATGAAAACATAGGCATAATACACTATGATATAAATTATAGCAAGATCCTCCTAGAGTAATAGAAGTACAAACAAAAATAAGCAAGTGGGACCTAACTAAACTAAAAAGCTTTTGCAAAGAAAAGGAACTATAAATAAGGTGAAAAGACAACCCTCAGAAAGGGGACAAAATGTAGTCAATGAAACATCTGACAAAAGATTGATTTCCAAAATATACAAGTAGTTCATGCAGCTCAATAACAGAAACACAAACAACCCAATCAAAAATTGGGCAGAAGACCTAAACAGACATTTTTCCAAAGAATTTACTGATGACTAATAAACACATGAAAAAATGCTCAGCATCTCTTGTTATTAGAGAAATACAAATCAAAACTACAATGAGATATCACCTCATACGGGTCAGAACAGCCACCATCAAAAAGTCTAGAGAAAATAAATGCTGGTGAGGGTATGGAGGAAAGGGAACTCACTTGCACTGTTGGTGGAGATGTAAATTAATACAGCCACTATGGAGGATAGTACAGAGATTCCTTTAAAAAAAAAACAAAACAAACTAGAAATAAAACTACCATATGGCACAACAATCCCACTGCTGGGCATATACCCTGCAAAAACCATAAGTGACAAAGACATATTACCCTGATGTTCATTGAAGCACTATTTACAATAGCTAGGACATGGACGCAACCTAGATGTCCATCAACAGGTGAATGGATAAAGATGTGGTACATATATACAGTGGAATATTACTCAGCCATAAAAAGGAACACATTTGAGTCAGTTCTAATAAGGTGGATGAACTTAGAGACTATATTATACAGAGTGCTGAAGCTGAAGTTACAATACTTTGCATTCCGAGAGCCGAATGGGAAAACTTGAGGGCAACTGGAGAAGGGGGCAACAGAGGATGAGATGTTTAGATGGCATCACTGACACAATGGGCAATAGTTTAAGCCAACTCAGAGAAGTAGTGAAGGACAGGGAAGCCTTGTGTGCTGCAGTTTATGGGGTCACACAGAGTTTGCAACGACTTAGCAACTGGACAATAACAATGATACAGAATGAAGTAAGTCAGAAAGGGAAAACCAAATATATTAATGCATATATATGGAATCTAGAAAGATGGTATTGATGAATCTATTTTCAAGGCAGCAGTGGAGACGTAGATATAGAGAACAGACTTGTGGACATGAGGTAGAAGTAGTGGGTTCATGAACGGAGAGAGTAGCATAGAAACATATACACGGTCATACGTAAAATAGACAGCCAGTGGGAGTTCGTTGTATGTAAGGGAGCTCAAACTGGTGCTCTGTGACAACCTAGAGGGTGGAAATGGACGGGAGGTTGGAGGGAAGTTCAAGAGCGAGGTGACATATGTATACCTATGATTGAGTCATGTTGATGTGTGGCAGAAACTAACATAGTATTGTAAAGCAATTATCCTTTAATTAAAAATAAATAAACAAAAATGTATAAGTAATGTTCACAGTGATCATCTATAGACCCAATTAATCATCATAACATTGAAGCATTCTAAGAATTAAAATTATGTATGTGCTCTCAAAAAGGAATCATAATGAGAGAAAAAAATGAGTTAAAAAAGAATTTATAAGAATAAATTCTTTAAAAAATTATAACTCTAATAGCAAATTATTAACATTAAAATTTAAATACTGATTTAATCAGATTGGATTTTTTTCCTAAATTATACTTATATAAATAATTCCTTAGTGATCTTTAACCTATTGAGTCAGATGAATATGTAATTTCAATCTTTAAAATTTAAATGTGTGCATGAATATGATATTGCTGATGCTGCAATTATTTTCTAGAATCTGTAGAAGTAAAAAAGTGGTATATTTTAGAATTTCATTAAGCAAACTATGAGGTAATAGAAACATTTTATTTTTCATAAATAATTTCAGGAAATTTTAGTGTCTTCATTTTAAAGTGTCTGTGTCCTCACAATGGTGGTGTTTTAGTTGCTAAGTTGTGTCCAACACTTGTGATCCCATGGACTGCAGCCTTCCAGGCTCCTCTGTCCATGGGATTCTCCAAGTGAGAATTTGCCTTTCTAATATCATGTGGGATGCTATAAACATTTTGTAGTGTCAGATGAAAAAGGATAGAACGTCTAAGAATGGGCTTCCTAGGATTGACCGCTACAACAAGAAACCCCCCCAGAATGAGGCTGGGCTTAGCAGAGACACCCTAACGCCTGGTTCTGGGGAAATGCTCCTAGCTGGGGATGGTAGAGCTGACCAGAATCTCTTGGACTCAGTTGTTATCTACTGCTGCTAGACAGATACTTTCAAAAAGTAACTTGAAAGTGTACACCTTCCCTCTCCTAATTTCCAGTACTCTGAGATTACCTCACGATCTAGAAGCCAAATGGCAGAGCTAACTAGAAGCCAAATGGCAAGAGACTATGCATAGAATATTGTGAGGGTCCTAGTTTCAAAGGAATATGTAGAAAACAGAAGAGTGGAAATGGAGTGCCTGATTCCTGAACGTAAGAATTATTTGTTCAAACTTAAAAAAAAAAAAAAACTTTTGGAAAACATAGTGGTTTCATTATAGTTTCACAAAGCCAGAATTCTAACTATAGCTTTTTGTTTGCCATTGTTATGGAAATTCAAGATACTTAATACTATTACTTTTTAAAAAGATACAATTCAGTTTCTGGCTTGAAATTATATTATTTTTGAGAAATGATGTAATTCTGAAAGCTATTGCAAAGTAATTTTCTTTGAAAACTATATATTGATGGCAAATTAGAAAAATTCTTTAAAAAACATTAATGAAAAGGTGTTTCATAATCTATAAAATTCTGCTTTAAATGATAGAGTGTGACAGGATCTATACAGAATGCTTTTAAGACTACACTATTGCTTCAGACAACTGCTACCAAGAAAATGTAGCAACACTTACATGAAAACATGTTTGAGTCTTCTTTAGCTACATGTCATTTTTTGAATTATTGATAAAGCAATATTGAATATTGAGTATGTAGTCATTTATTTCTATTTCTTAGCATGGAAGTACTGAAATATCAGTTTAAATTGATCAATATAAATAGAAAACAATAAATGATAAATTCACTTTAATGTGTATTGAAATAGAAGAAATATTTCTGTACTATATCTTACATGGGGGGTTTCCCAGGTGGCACTAGTGGTATACCCATCTGCCAATGCAGGAGACATAAGATATGTGGGTTCAGTCCCTGGATCAGGAAGATCCCCTGGAGGAAGGCATGGCAACCCATTCCAGTATTCTTACCTGGAGCATCCCATGGACAGAGGATCCTGGCAGGATACAGTCTGTGGGGTCGAAAAGAGTTGGACATGACTGAGCAAGTTAGCACACATACACGAATATATTACAGGGACATTGTTTCCAGTAAATGTGGTTGCATATGGAATGTACATCTTTAATGGCAATGCATCAGGAGTGTGTTCACTTAGAGGAAATGTAAATATGCTACACAATAGGAGACCATTTTTTTAAAACAAATATGACTACAAGCAGGAGGTGACATCCCACCAACTGAGATTTTAAAGTTTTTCTCATTGTTCAGCATACAGAACATAGATACAGCACAGTATGGCTCAGGAGATCCAGAGGCTGTAACATCACAGGGCCATAGATCTCAGCCAGTAACATGGGCAGTCAGAATTTCAGAGTGCAACCTGGGAAGAAAAAAGTTTGCTGTGGAAGTCAGTGTGTGAACACCTTGAACATGAAAATTCTGCTTGGGATTATAAAAGAATATCAATAATTTCAAGTCATTAGTAAGAAGTGCAAAAGAGGTACCCAAGTAGAATCTCGAGGTTTCACTGTAAGGGGTACAAACTCTTAGTTCATTAGTTAAACACCATCTCATGTTCCTTAATGAGTAGGATATATAGATGCATGTATATAAGAGCCACTGTGTTTTCATTATATATAGTAACCTTATTCACAGTTCTCACAAATGCTATTTATTAATGATAATGCAAAATAAAATAATCATCTATGTAGTATCTGCATGGACTTTGACATTTATGTTAACCTGAGATGGTTGGATGGTATCACTGACTCAATGGACATGAGTTTGAGCAAACTCCAGGAGATAGTGAAGGACAGGGAAGCCTGACATGCTGCAATCCATGGGGTTGCAAAGAATTGGACATGACTGAGTAACTGAGTAATGGCAAAGACTAAAATACTAACTTTTTTGTATTAATTTTATTGGGGAGATAGGGCAAAAATAGTAAGATTGGAGATACTATTAATAATATCAGGCAATTGGAAGTTTAAGTCAAAAGCAATAATGAAAATAGGAAGAATATATATATATATGATGATGACAAGACGGAAAGCTGAAAATATAATAAAAATAAATTTCAACCCACAAAAACTGTAAAGAAAAACACCTAAATCAAATATAATTTGATATTTAAGGATAACTTGATAAAATATATTTTTATGTAGAATAAGAAATTTTGCTATGTCTATGAAGAATGACTTGAAATCAATAAATAATGTGCTAAGTCACTTCAGTCATGTCCAACTCTTCATGACCCTACGGACTGAAGTCTGCCAGGCTCTGCTGTCCATGACATTCTCCAGGTAACAATATTGGAGTGGTTTTTGTGCTTTCCTCCAGGTGATCTTCCCAACCCAGGGATCAAACCTGCATCTTTTACGTCTCCTGCATTGCAGGTAGGTTCTTTACAAATGTCACCAGTAAATTAAAATGGAAAATACTTGTATAGTGCATTTAAAAAAGTGATCAAATAGACACACTGAGAACTTCGCAATATTTCAATACAGTATAAATTTAATATCAAAATGAGGAATATTTTTACACAGAAGGAGTTTTCCGATTTTGATGTTAACTGTATATTGGATTCAGATATCTTAATTGGGTTCTGCTGGCTAAAACTTTAGACTATTTGCATTCTTATTCAGGGATGTGACTTATTTTTATGACTAACTTTATTTTTATGTGAAAAAGTGCCTCCGCATGCACTAAATGTATACTGGACATGGTTTCAAATATAGTAATGTTCTGGACATGTCTATTTGATTACTCTCTTAAATGTTTTGCTCTTAGTTGGAAAGAAAACATTATAAGGCCATAACTCTCAAAAAATACCTATCCATAAAATGAGAATTCCCTAAGAATTCTTACTGCTATTTTTCTGAACTGTGTTAACTAAAATCTTACATTTCATCTGAAAGAACAAACATATTAAAGTAGCAAAAAGAAGATACTAAAGTATAAAAATGATGGGAGAATATCTCTTTAGGAAAATAACATAGATTCACTGCAATTAAATCAATATATACTCGAAAAGAAACCAACAGATCCCATTCAGTTCAGTTCAGTTCAGTCACTCAGTCATGTCCGACTCTTTGCGCCCCCATGAATCACAGATCCCATTATAGAGGAGCATAATTATTATGTGAAAAATTGGTGTGAAATATATTATTTATTAATTAATGGAATATCTTGATATCCATCTGAGTCTTTCTAAAGATAGGTACTCATCTTACAGTACTTTAAAAATGAAATTAAAATACAAGTAGACATAAAAACATCAATATGCATACCTTTAAAATATGAATAAAATATATATATATGTGTATATATATTCCAGAAAAGCTACATACCTAATCAAGATTTTAAAACTTGATTTTAAAAGTTTAAAACTCTAAAACAAGGCACATTTATGTATGGACAGATATCTGAATTTCTATATATAAATGTCATATATAAAAATAATATAAAAATTAACATAATATTATTTGACAGGTTTTATTAAAACATATTTCTAATGAATAAAGATTTCTAAGAAAGATCTTTCCTTTTACAAAGAAAACATATACACTCCAACAGAATAATGACTAAAAATTCAGGTATTTACAAAGAAGGTATAATTTCAGTTCAGTTCAGTTGCTCAGTCATGCCTGACTCTTTATGACCCCATGATCCGCAGCATGCCAGGCCTCCCTGTCCATCACCAACTCCCAGATTTTACTCAAACTCATGTCCATCGAGTTGGTGATGCCATCCAGCCATCTCATCCTCTGTCGTCCCCTTCTCCTCCTGCCCCCAATCTCTCCCAGCATCAGGATCTTTTCCAATGAGTCAACTCTTCCCATGAGGTGGCCAAAGTATTGGAGTTTCAGCTTCAGCATCAGTCCTTCCAATGAACACCCAGGACTGATCTCCTTTAGGATGGACTGGTTGGATCTCCTTGTAGTCCAAGGGACTCAGGAATTTTCTCCAACACCACAGTTCAAATAATCAATTTTTTGACGCTCAGCTTTCTTCACAGTCCAACTCTCACATCCATACTTGACTACTGGAAAAACCATAGCCTTGATCAAACAGACCTTTTTTGGCAAAGTAATGTCTCTGCTTTAAAATATGCTATCTAGTTTGGCCATAAGTTTCCTTCCAAGGAGTAAGCGTCTTTTAATTTCATGGCTGAAATCAACATCTGCAGTGATTTTGGAGTCCAGACAATTAAAGTCTGACACTGCTTCCACTGTTTCCCCATCTATTTCCCATGAAGTGATGGAACCAGATGCCATGATCTTAGTTTTCTGAATGCTGAGTTTTAAGCCAACTTTTTCACTCTCCTCTTTCATTTTCATCAAAAGGCTCTTTAGTTCTTCTTCACTTTTTGCCATAAGGGTGGTGTCATCTGCATACCTCAGGTTATTGATATTTCTCCCGGCAATCTTGATTCCAGCTTGTGTATCTTCCAGCCCAGCGTTTCTCATGATGTACTCAGCATATAAGTTAAACAAACAGGGTGAAAATATACAGCCTTGACATTCTCCTTTTCCTATTTGGAATCAGTCTGTTGGTTCATGTCCAGTTCTAACTGTTGCTTCCTGACCTGCATACAGGTTTCTCAAGAGGTGGGTCAGGTGGTCTGGTATGCCCATCTCTTTCAGAATTCTCCATAGTTTATTATGATCCACACAGTCAAAGGCTTTGGCATAGTAAATAAAGAAGAAATAGATGTCTTTCTGGAACTCTCTTGCTTTTTCGATGATCCAGCGGATGTTGGCAATTTGATCTCGTGTTCCTCTGCCTTTTCTAAAACCAACTTGAACATCTGGAAGTTCCTGGTTCAAGTATTGCTGAAGCCTGGCTTGGAGAATTTTGAGCATTACTTTACTAGCGTGTGAGATGAGTGCAATTGTGTGGTAGTTTGAGCATTCTTTGGCATTGCCTTTCTTTGGGATTGGAATGAAAACTGACCTTTTCCAGTCGTGTGGCCACTGCTGAGTTTTCCAAATTTGCTGGCATATTAAGTGCAGCACTTTCACATCATCTTTTCTCAGGATTTGAAATAGCTCAACTGGAATTTCATCACCTCCACTAGCTTTGTTCATAATGTAAGGCCCACTTGACTTCACATTCCAGGATGTCTGACTCTAGATGAGTGATCATAGCATCGTGATTATCTGGGTCATGAAGATATTTTTTGTACAGTTCTTCTGTGTATTCTTGCCACCTCTTCCTAGTATCTTCTGCTTCTGTTAGGTCCATACCACTTCTGTCCTTTATTGAGCTCATCTTTGCATGAAGTGTTCCCTTGGTATCTCTAATTTTCTTGTAGAGATTTCTAGTCTTTCCCATTCTGTTGTTTTCCTCTATTTCTTTGCATTGATCACGGAGGAAGGCTTTCTTATCTCTCCTTGTTATTCTTTGGAACTCTGCATTCAAATGGGAATATCTTTCCTTTTCTCCTTTGCTTTTCACTTCTCTTCTTTTCACAGCTATTTGTAAGGCCTCCTCAGACAACCATTTTGCCTTTTTGCATTTCTTTTCCATGGGGATGATGATCTTAATCCCTGTCTCCTGTACAATGTCACAAACCTCCGTCCTTAGTTCATCAGCTTCTGCCAAGGTAGAATTTAGTAGTATTTAAAAGTATGTCTAAGTGGATTGAGAAGTATGTGTTTATTTCCATCTTATTCTATCATATAAACATGAAAAAAATCTAAGATGGCCAAAAGTATGCAATAATATGTTTGAAAACCATAACAAGAATTTATCTTTTATATGCTTTAGACTATATCCTTATTTACAGGTCTCTCCAGGGTTATCTGATCATAAAATACAGTTCTAAAACATCAAGTTGTTAATAATGAGGACAGAAGTTGAGTTATTGAGTGGAAAATAAGAAAAATGTGAGTGAGAAAATACAGAAGTAAGGCATTAAAGACAAAAATAACAGTTTAAAAGTAAAAACACAATTGCATTTATTCATTTATATTAAATCAAGTATGTATGTATCTTTATGCAAAAGAAAATTGCAATCTAACTATTGGCAAGAGATAAAAAAAAAAGCAGCTTGGCTTTAATGAATATATACACATACACAGTGAAATCTGCTTAACTTTTACAGAGATCAAGGTTTTAGATGGAAGCTATGGTCATGATGTCACCAGAATCACCCCTCCACAGACAATCATATTTCTCTTTTACTGTAATGCTCTTGCTTGCTGAATGCAGTAGCAGCCCAGAATCTTTCTTTATGTAGTGCTTCAGATAATTAATAATAAAACAGATTTAATTCCTCTCAGCTATTTGAATTAAAGCAATTCTTCCCCAACTGCCTCAGTTCTCTGAAGCAAGCTGACATGATGAGTATCGAAATATAAATTGAGAAAGAACTTAATTTCACACCCAAAATGTAGCATTTTGGGGGGGCTTCCCTGGCAGTCCAGTGGTTAAGAATCCATGCTTCCAATGCAGGGGGTGTGGGTTTGATCCCTTGTCAGAGAACTGAGATCCGACATGTTGAAATTGTGGCCAATATAAATAAATAAATTTTACTTTATTATTTCATAAATTATTTATGTAAGTTTATTACATATGTTTATTACATAAATAAAATAAAATTTATTATTTTAAATTAAATTTTAATGAAACAATGTTATATCTAACCTTGGAAGAGATACTCCTCTTTCTCAGGCTTTGTTATTCATAAATTTTTTCAAGTCTCTGCTATCACATTCTGCCGTAAGGATATAAAAGTTAATTATTCTGCATAGAATATATGCTTATTTATGGCCATTAGCTAAGAGCATATTGCAAATACTCAGTGGGATTCTCATACTTAAGTAGAGTTCTGCAGCACTTTCTCTCCCCTGATTATGTTATTTATGTGATTTGGCACATCATCTTTTTCCCTCCTAATAGGCCTATTTATCTTGTAGCCATTCTACAAAATTCAGTATATGTTCATTATAGCACTTGATTAAAAGTACACAGACCCCCATTTGTCCCACTGAGCCCTATAGAATCACACAGTGTTCTACATCATTAAAGTTTAGGTCACAATCTCAGATTTTTATGACTCAAGGTAAACTCCAAGCTGTGAGAACCTGATGAGAGCAAGATACTAAAAATTGAAGCAGCAGTATCACAAGGAACATTAAAAGCATTAATGAACAAACATAACCATAGAAACTTTTAGGAACCAGGAATAGATCTCCATAAAATAAAATGAAGAACCATTACAGTTAAAGACAAAGGGTTTCCAGTGGAGCTAGAATAATATAAGTGCCAGTAAACTACCCTTTAGAAGACTGAGAATTTTTTTAGGCCTAAGAATAAAATCATGAGTAAAAAGTCTCATTTGGTATCTCGTAAGATCTGAGGAATTTTTGTTATTGCTTTTGTTTGTTTAAATTTCAATGTGTTGCATTTTAAATCTGGATATATTTGTACATGAGAAATATTCAATATAGCACATTTTACTATTTGAGAGATTAAGTCAATGGATAATAACATAGCTGCAGATTTCAACTTCTAACTTGATATTTCACATTTATAGCATAAACTATTTAAACCAGATGACAAAGCAAGCAAAGAGTCAACTATAATCTTACAGCACTAACTTATTGTAGAATCTTCATTTGCTAGCCTGAAACTGAAATGCAAATATAATTCATAAGTCTGAGGGAATTTAGCAACAATAAAGTTAATGTCAGAAAGAAAAATGAAGAAACAAATTAGTCAGCATTACTTAACTGAGAAGCTTTTAAATTCAGAGTTTTGTAATAATCAAGGTGATCTGATTTTTAAAAAAAAATAAAAATACTTATTGGAAAAAATGGTTTTATTAAACTCATTGACTTCATTTAGAAATATATTTTAAAGACAATTTTTCTTAAAGTAAAATAGCATACACTTATATCACTGAAAGTACTGCGCAGATAACACCACCCTTATGGCATAAAAGAGCCTATAGAACTAATGAGCCTCTTGATGAAGGTGAAAGACGAGAGTGAAAATGCTGGCTTAAAACTCAGCATTCAAGATCATGGCATCCAGTCCATGGCATTAATAGATGCTTGCTCCTTGAGAGAAAAGCTAAGACAAACTTAGCATATTAAAAAGCAGAGACATTACTTTTCCAACAAAGGTCCATGTACTAAAAGCTGTGGTCTTTCCAGTAGTCATGTATGGATGCAAGAGATAGACCATAAAGAAAGCTAAGGGCTGAAGAATTGATGCTTTTGAATTGTAGTACTGGAGAAGATGCTTGAGAGTCCCTTGGACAGCTAAGAGACCAAACCTGTCAATCCTAAAGGATATTGATCCTGAATATTCATTGGAAGGACTGATGCTGGTGCTGAAACTCCAATACTTCGGCCACCTGATGCGAAGAACTGAGTTATTAGAAAAGACCCTGATGCTGGGAAAGATTGAAGGCAGGAGAAGAGGACAACAGAGAATGAGATGGTTGGATGGCATCACCGACTCAGTGGACATGAATTTGGGTAAACTCTGGGAGTAGGTGATGAACAGGGAGGCATGGTGTGCTGTGGTTCATGGGATTGCAAAGAGTCAGACAGGACTGAGAGACTGAACTGAAAATAAAATAAGTTGACCTTTGAATTGGAATGATGAGGCATCTTAAGTTTTTGAATTTCATTCCATCCCATTGTAGTATACAAATTTAAATGCAATTAAAAGTAATAGTTCCACCAGTAGATTCTTTCTACAACTTAAGATATTTTAAGGAACAATTATGGAATTGAAAAATGTATCTTGAAGATAATCTGAATATATATATATATATATATATATATATATGTGTGTGCAGCATACAGGATGTTAATTCCCCAAATAGGATCAAATCCATCAAGGGAAGCACAGGGTTTTAACCACTGTGAAACCTCCCATTTTTATTTTATTTTATGTATTTTCTTTCTCTAAAAGGACTTGCATTTAAAGAAATGTAATTCAATTTTCCTAGTTTTATAACTTTTTTTCAAATAATTGTCTGTTATATAAACATACTAAAATCTTAATTTTTGACACCCCATTTGTTGAGTACTCTAATATTTTTTGATTGATTTTTGTAATGCAACAAATAGTAGCTTTAAGAAATAGTAGCTTTGTAAGATGCATAGGTTTGTTTTAAAAATTGAGGATTTTAAGAAACAACAAATCTAACATTTCTTAATTTGATTGATACCAGGCAAGATACAGTATGTATAAAATTCTGCTTTAGATATATATATCAAAAGCATGCATGCTCAGTTGTATCAGACTCTTTATAACCCCATGGACTGTAACCCACTAGATGCTTTCTCCATGGAATTTTCAAGGCAAGAATACTGGAACTTGTTGCCTTTTCCTACTCAAGGAGATCTTCCTGACCCAGGGATCAAACCCAGGTATCTCAGCAGATTCCTGACTGTCGAGACCTCTGGGAAGCCCCAAAATACATATATAAATATATCTTTATTCAATGTTGGCTTCATTGCAAAAATGTTTTGATCCTGGTATGTTATAGTGTATATATGTAAAAATTTTGATAATCTTTGACCATAAGTTCTTATATTTGATTGTCAGATATAGTTTTAATGTATTTCAAATATATGTGTACCACAAAAAAATTCTAAAAACCAATATATTTTTAATTTGGTTAGAATATTGTGTATACCATGATGCTGTGCTCCTCTAAAATTTGTGTTCATATTATCATTAAAATAAAAATAAGTGAAAGTCACTTAGCAGTGTCTGACTCTGTGACACCATGGGCTATACAGTCCATTGAATTCTCTAGGCCAGAATACTGGAGTGGGTAGCTGTTCCCTCACTTTCTTTTAAATTTAGGACTTACTGCTGCAGCCATTTGATCTATTACAAAAGCCATGATGATGTTTCTTCAGAAGGTTTGCATCTTTTGGTTTCCATATTGTCAGTAAAATGACAGTGTCCACAAATTAGATGTCACATGTACAGTTTGTGCAAGTGACATAGTCTTCAATTGTTTCACTTGAAAAAGCAAAAATTTCAAAACGAACTTAATTTTCACTCAGCTTTTAAAATAATACCATGAAAAGATAAGATAAATTGCTAAAGTGGTAACTCTTGCAAGAAGCTGTATAATCCTAGGGCTTCCCCGGTGGCTGTAAAGAATCCACCCGTCAATTCAGGAGACACAGGTTTGATCCCTGAGCCAGAAAGATTCTACATGTCACAGAGCAACGCAACCCGTGTGACACAATTACTGAGCCTGAGATCTAGAGCTCAAGAACCACAACTACGGAGCCCACGTGCTGCAACTAGTGAGCTCACAGGCCCTAGAGCCCGTGCTCTGTAACAAGAGAAGTCACCACAATGAGAAGCCCAGCTCAGCAATGAAGAGCAACCCCTGCCTGTCATAACTGGAGAAAACCCCATGCAGAAACAAAGACACTGTACAGATAAAAATAAATAAAAATGAAATCATGTGTCCCTATAACAATAGCGAAGGAAATGGCAACCCACTCCAGTGTTCTTGCTGGGAGAATCCCATGGACAGAGAAGCCTGGCTACAGGCTACAGTCCATGGGGTAGCAAGAGTCGGACATGACTTGGCAAATAAACCACCACCATAACAACAAACAGAAAAAAAAGAAAGTAAAAGAAAGAAATGAAAAAAGGCAGAATGGTTGTCTGAGGAGGCCTTACAAATAGCTGAGATAAGAAGAAAAATGAATGGTAAAGGAGAAGAGGAAAGGTATACCTATCTGAACGTGGAGATCCAAAGAACAGCAAGAAGATATAAGAAAGCTTCCATAAGAGACCAATGCAAAGAAATAGAGGAAAACAATAGAATGGGAAAGAGTAGAGATCTCTTCAAGGAAATTAGATATACCAAAGGAACATTTTATGCAAAGATGGGTACAATCAAGGACAGAGTGTATGGACTTAACAGACACAGAAGATATTAAGAAGCTGCTGCTGATGCTAAGTCGCTTCAGTCGTATCCGACTCTGAGCGACCCCATAGACGACAGCCCACCAGGCTCCCCAGTCCCTGGGATTCTCCAGGCAAGAATAATGGATACGTTGTCATTTCCTTCTCCAATGCATGAAAGTGAAAAGCGAAAGTGAAGTGGCTCAGTCATGTCCGACTCCTAGCGACCCCAATGGATTGCAGCCTACCAGACTCCACCATCCATGGGGTTTTCCAGACAAGAGTACTGGAGTGGATTGTCATTGCCTTCTCCAATATTAAGAAGAAGTGGCAAGGATACACAGAAGAACTATACAAAAAAGTTATTAATGACTCAGGTAACCATGATGGTATGATCACTCACCTAGAGCCAGAGATCCTGGAGTGTGAAGTCAAGTGGGCTTTAGGAAGCATTACTAAGAACAAAGCTAGTGGAGGTGATGGGATCCCAGTTGAGTTATTTCAAATCCTAAAAGGTGATGCTGTAAAAAAGCTGCACTCAATATGCCAGAAAATTTGGAAAACTTATCAGTGATCACAGGACTGAAAAAGGTCAGTTTTCATTCCAATCCCAAAGAAAGGCAATGCCAAAGAATGTTCAAACTACCTCACAGATTCACTATCTCACTTGCTAGCAAAGTAATGATCAAAATTCTCCAAGCAAGTCTTCACCAGTGCATGAAGCAAGAACTTCCAGATGTTCAAGCTGGGTTTAGAAAAGGCAGATGAACCAGAGATCAAATTGCCAACACCTATTGGATCATTGGAAAAGCAAGAGAATTCCAGAAGAACATCTACTTCTGCTTTATTGACTATGCCACAGCCTTTGACTGTGTGAATCACAAGAAACTGTGGAAATTTTTTAAAGAGATGGGAATATCAGACTACCTTACCTGGCTCCTGAGAAATTGGTATGCAGGTCAAGAAGCAACAGTCAGAACTGGACATGGAACAACACAATGGTTCCTAATTGGAAAGGAATACATCAAGACTGCATATTTTCACCCTGCTTATTTAACTTACACGCAGAGTACATCATGCAAAACACCAGGCTGGATGAAGTACAAGCTGGAATCAAGATTGCCTGGGGAAATATCAATAACCTCAGATATGCAGATGATACTGCCCTTATAGTAGAAAGCGAAGAAGAACTGAAGAGCCTCTTGATGAAAGTGAAAGAGGAGAGTGAAAAAGGTGGCTTAAACTCAATATTCAAATAACAAAGATCATGACATTCAATCTCATTCAGTTCAGTTCAGTTCAGTTCAGTTCAGTCACTCAGTCATGTCCAACTCTTTGCTACCCCATGAATCACAGCACACCAGGCCTCCCTGTCCACCACCAACTCCTGGAAACTCCTCAAACTCATATCCATCAAGTCAGTGATGCCATCCAGCCATTTCATCCTCTGTCGTCCCCTTCTCCTCCTGCCCCCAATCCCTCCCAGCATCAGGGTCTTTTCCAATGAGTCAAATCTTCATATGAGGTGGCCAAAGTACTGGAGTTTCAGCTTCAGCATCAATCCTTCCAATGAACACCCAGGACTGATCTCCTTTAGGATGGACTGGTTGGATCTCCTTGAAGTCCAAGGGACTCTCAAGAGTCTTCTCCAACATGTCTCATTACTTCATGTTAAATAGATGGGAAAACAATGGAAACAGTGAGAGACTTTATTATCTTGGGTTCCAAAATCACTGCAGATAGTGACTTCATCCTTGAAATTAAATGATACTTGCTCCTTGGAAGAAAAGCTGTGGCCAGGCTAGGCAGTATACTAAAAAGCAGAGACATAACTTTGCCAACAGAGGTCTGTCTAGTCAAAGCTATGGTTTTTCCAATAGTCATGTATGGATGTGAGAGCTGGATCTTAAAGAAGGCTAAGAGTCAAAGAATTGATGCATTTGTATTAAGGTGTTAGAGAAGACTCTTAAGAGTCCCTTGTTCAACAAAGAGATCAAACCAGTCCATCCTAAAGGAAATCAGTCCTGAATATTCATTGGAAAGACTGATGCTGAAACTGAAGCTCCACTATTTGGCCACCTGACTCATTGGAAAAGACCCTGATGCTGGGAAAGATTAAAGGAATTACGAGTAGGAGATGACAGAGTTTGGGATGGTTGAATGGCATCACCGGCTAAATAGATATGAGTTTTGACAAGTTCCAGAAGATGGCGAAGGACAGGGAAGCCTGGGGTGCTGCAGTCCATGGGGTCATAAAGAGTTGAACACAACTGAGTGCCTGAACAACAGCCTTTATCTTGGTCTCCTGTAATTTAAAAAGGTTGCTATTTTTATCTGGATACTTGATCTATAAGATTAGATTTCTTTCATCTATACAATTATTGATATTATTGAGTAATGTCTAGTTTTGTCTGTGTGATATTAGCCACTATTTATGATTATCCCATGGATTCCTTTTTCTTTATTCATTTGGATATACTGGTATTCTATCATTTTTGTTATTCATTAGTTTGGATACATCCAGATAGAAACTCTTTGATTATTATTTGGTTAAATTATGTTGCATTTTAAAAAAGAGAAAGTAAGAAAATTCTTAAATGTTTTCCCTTTTTTTTTTACAAATATTAAACAAAAGTAAATTCCTTAACATCTTTCAAAGGTGATTCAAAGTATTTTGCATTTATTATTTACCTTACATTATTTTTATTATTATTGTTTTTTATTATTATTATTAATTTGTCTATTTTAATAAACCTAGTGTATGCTGATCCATTAGTTACTCTTGAGCTTAATTGGTTATTCATATCCAACTCTTTGTTACCCAGTGGATTGTAGCCCACCAGGCTCCTCTCTCCATGGTGATTCTCCAGGTAAGAATCCTGGAGTGGGTTTCCATGTCCTCCTCCAAGGGATTTTCCTAACCCAGGAATTGTGCATTGCAGGTGGATTCTTTACCATCTGAACCACCAGGGAATCCTATTAGTTATTCTTGCTGATAATCAAATATCATGACTCTTGAGCCCTTTAGGTATGACACCAGTAGTCATTGATACATTTATTTCATTTTCTTGGATAAAATATTTCAAGTTAATTTTATACCAAACCAAGAATGGATCAATTCTTCCAGTTCCTTTTTGTGATAATTATTTAGAAACTTTAATGGAGCACTAGAGTTATCCAGTTTTGTTGGGTTATTCATTTTCCTGCACTTTTTCAGTGGAGAGAATTAGAAAATATACTTTTATCAGATATTCCAGCAGTCATAATTTTTGGAATTTCTCCACATGAATTGAAAATTTGTGTTCACACCAAATATCCATGCAAATTTTTAGAATAGCTTTGATCATAGTTGTCAAAACATAGAGGCAACCCAGATGTTCTTCAATAGGTGATTGAATAAAAATGTTGTAGTACATTCATATAATAAATTATTATTCAGTGATAAAAAACAAGCTATCATTTGAAAATGCATGAGGGGACCTTAAAGGCCCATTGTTAAATCAAAGAAGCCAACCTGAAAAAGCTATATACCTGATAATTCCAATCATATGACATTTTGGAAAAGGGAAAACTTGGAAAAAGTAAAACAATCAGAGTTGCTATGGCTTCAGGGGAAGGGAGTGATGAGCAGATGAAATACAGATTTTTAGGGCAATGAAACTACTCTGTATGACACTGTAATGGTAGCTACATGTCATTGTACATATGTCAAAAATTGTAGACTGTTCAATACAAAGAGTGAATCATACTGTGAACTATTGGTGAAGGGTGTTAAAAACAGGGCGATGGGGTGGGTGGGAAAGGGCATATGGGAGCTCTGTATTTGTCTGCTCACTTTTTTCTGTAATCTAAACCTGCTGAAAAGAGTACTTTAATTTAAAATATCTGTGTATTTGTATACATATATATGTTTTTAATTTTTGTATGATGCATGAAAAGATGAGGATTAATGGGCTTCCATTACCTTAGGACACTTGGAAGTCATGCTTTTTAATATAAATAAGAACTGTATTAAGGTCATAAAAATTGTTTCTCATTATCAATAAAGTGGTCAGTCATATGAAAAAAAATATGAGATTAACTATTAAGAACCTTTAAAGAAAAATGTTAGGAAAAATCCATACAGCAGCATAGTTTTATTTCTATTTTAAAATAGATCTAAAAGACCATAATAATCTGTAAAACAAAAAATATGAGAAATTGAAGCCCACTGAGCATGTTATTTTTTTTATTATTAATACTATTATTTAGTTTTAAAATTGTAATTCAAGTCAATGTTTTTGTATCCTAGGTCTAATAACACATAAAAAGATCTTAAGACCACTCTCTTTGAAGTTGTAACTGCTCAGTTATAAAATCTTTTATCAGTTTTGCTTTATCACTAATGGAATATTGTCTCTACTTGCTTGTTTTGTTTTGGAATGTTTTGGAAACAAGCAAAAGACATATCCCACGTGTCATTAGTTCTGATATTAAAATTCAGAACAGTGGGTAAATAAAAAAGAAATACTTCCTGCATCCCATCCACACTGCTACTGACTTCTTTATTCCAGAGAGGGCCAAGTTCAGCAATGATGATTCAATGAATGTAAAAATAGATCAGTGAAAATCCCTGGAACTAAAGCACACACACACACACACACACACACACACAAACTTGAAAAAAATAAGGAAAAAACATAGGACATAGCATCTAAGATCTGTGGGTCCACATAAAATGCTGTAAGATACACATAATTGGAATCCATAAGTAGATTCTATTTATAAAAATACATAATAGAATAAATATTGAGATACATAACAAAATTTCCAGAAATAAAAGAAACATAAAATCACAGGGCTAAAATGCTCAGAGAATAGCAAAAAGGATGAATTATTAGAATAAACTAAGAAAACAGTCATTTCCTACTGATTGCTGAAACCAAAACTAAATACAAAACAGGAATCTATCAGAAAAGAAATGAAAGTAAAGATAGATGAATAAATAAAATAACCAGAAACTGTGTGAACAAGAAAACACTGAATAAAATCTTAAAGATTTTAGAGGGAAATAGGGGTCAAGCCAGAATTCAACACTCTACAATAATATCCTTAAGAAATTAAGGAAAAATGATATGTTGCTCAGAAGAACAAAACTGAGGGTTCATACAATAGAATTGTAGACAATGATGAAATGAAGCCTAATTCTATTATGTAGAACAACATGAATGAATGGGACAAATACAGAGCAATAGGATTCAACAGAAAATACTATTACTCTTTAATTCCTTTCATAGAAATTTCAAAAAAGATAAAACCAATCCATGGTATTACAAGCCAGAACAGGAGAAGGGGCTTTAGTAACTGGCAGTGTGTATACATTCCTATCTAGGGTTAGGTCCCGAGAGTGCTATCATACCATATTGCCTAAAGTGTCTTATTTACTCACCAAAAATACATATGCTACATACCCTGATTTAGTTCAATAACATATATAGTCTTAATGTTTTAAAAATGTTAATAAAGTTTTCAACATACTTTTTTTCAATTTTTGTAATTAAATTGCTCCTTATATGCCATGCCTTTCCTTACATAGTGTATGTGTCTATGTCCATGTGTGTTTTAAAGAAGTATATCCTTCGATCAATCTTCCAGTAGGTTTTTTAAATGTAAAATATTTGGCTTTAGGCATGCCTGAAAAAATACTTTTTATTATTCTTGAATGGATAGTTCATGTATATAAGATAGAATGTCATTTTTTCTCAGTAGCTCACTTCTATCTCTTACAATGACTAATGAACAATTTAATGATAATTGGATTTTCTTTCTTTTGAAGGTTATCTGTCTTTTCAATCTAACAGTTTTTAAATTACTTTGTCCTCTTTATTTTTGCTGTGCTGCATTTGCATTATAATGTGTTCTAAAATGAAAATAAGTACCAGAAATGATACTTATTTTTGCTTTCTAGGTAGAACTGAATACCAAGGGTTTACTGTATTGGGGATAATATATTATCAAAGAGACAGTAATTGGCTTGGATGAGTTCATTTTCATTATTTAGAATATATAAAATGGCTCCCCCATATTGCTTTTGAAAGTTTTATTCCCATTAGTCTGTTGAGCTCAGATTGATTCTATCATTTCCTATTTCCACATCTAAAACATTGAAGTGGGTTCAACCTATTTGTCAATTGGCATTATAGTACTCTTGGTTATATAATTTTTAAAAAATTGCAGCATAAGTCATATACTACATTTCATACAATGACAAACATTATATATATTCACTGACCTCCCAGTCTTTACTGTTCCAGGCCCCTAACCAACCAACAATACTATTCCTCATGCTTCCAAATCTGAACATATATTTTCACTCAAGTACTTTTATTTTCAAACAAATTGGGTAATCAGATGCAGTGCTCAAAGTTCTGCTTAGTAGGACAGTTTCCTTTAGGGATACTTCCTGATATAAGCCAGTGTTACATTGCAACTTATACTCAAACATTAAGTTGACACATCACACACTAGTCTCTGTATCTTTGTTTAGCCTCTAGCGTGTCTCTTTTGAGACACCCTGTATGGTCAAAGATGAAGCTAAGGGAGATGTAACGATGAAGCTGGCTATTCTAGGGACACAGGCGTCACTATGTCTGCTTGTGGGTTTTTACCCAGGAAGTACCACTTCCAAATTTTGGTGGGTTGCTGCTGGCTGGATGTCCCTGACATCACGACTTGGTGAGTCAGAGTAAAGTCAACCCTTGATGAACAGTTTGAACTGTATCTTAAAGTCAAATGCTTCCTTTCTACCAAGACTTAATAGTACCAACAAAGCTAATGGTGGCTCAGATGGTGAAGAATCTACCTGCAATGCAGGAGCCCTGGGTTTGAGCCCTGGGTTAGGAAGATCCCCCAGAGAAGGAAACGACTACGCATCCCAGTATTCTTGCCGGAACAATACCGTGGACAGAGTGCTATAGTCCATAGGGTCACAGTTGGACACAACTGAGTGACTAACACTTCCACTTTTCAAGCAATACTCTGTTACAGAAATCAAGGCCTATTTCTAGTTCTCCAGTAGGGGGCTTAGCATAAATGTCTCATGGTATTCTGTACCATTAAGATATCATTAACCTTTAGAATTGTGGGGAACATAGCCCAATTAGCAAGGCTGATTATACTGCAAATCTACCTGCAGTAGACTGTTTTTAAATTCTTGACTGATTTCAAAATCTGTACCTTTCTGTGTCACTTGGTA
The DNA here is from genome assembly GCF_023699985.2 of Odocoileus virginianus. Lineage (NCBI taxonomy): Eukaryota > Metazoa > Chordata > Mammalia > Artiodactyla > Cervidae > Odocoileus > Odocoileus virginianus. Next base: position 35,145,382 of record NC_069685.1, on the reverse strand, counting down.
AATGGTCAGGGGAGTGTAGAATATGCTGCCTCCACTAATGAAAGTAGCAGGAACAAATTTAGGGTGAAGCAAGAGAGCAGAGGAGTACCTATTAGTGATCAAAGTAGAGATTCCTTATACAGTTTCAAAACAAAAGGACTAGCCTTCAACAGAAAGAAAGGGGCATTTCTGTAGACCAAGGAGTATTTGAAGGAAATCTGAAATTTAAAGTTTTCCAACTCCAACCATATGATGATTCTCATCCCATATATCAGGATTATGCTCTTTTTCAGTCATACCTTGGATTTGATGTTGCAGACTTGTTAAATCTGGAATTAAAATTTACTAGAAGCTCATCTACACTTAATTAATCCCAGTCTTTGATCCTGGACCCTGTAGAATTTCCTACTCTCTGCTAATGATGACAATCACTTAATATGTTGCTAAAGAAAATCCCTGGTTTTCTTGTTTAGTTTTAAGTTAATGTAATCACTGTCTCCCCTTATTGTGTTTATTGAGTCCATAAATTACTCCAAAGAATATGCTATTCCATACTCCTCTCTTATTTATTTCTGCTTTGACCAAAAAGAGTGTGGTCTAATTTCACATTTTAACTAAATACATAGAATATCTGAAAAAAATCATCAGTAGATGTGCTTTCACATGAAGCTCTAAAATTGTTCCTCTTTAGTGAAGGAAGGTAATCATAAGCATTATGAAGTATGCTCATATATTGCTCATAACAAAGTCTTGCTTTCCCAAGAAAAATGCTTGCCACAGCCTTTAGCCTTAGTAGAGAAACAACATTTCTTCCACTGTAACTTCCTCTAGCCTTGCTGTTGTCCCTTACAAATGGTGACATGAAGGAGAAATACATGGAAAACAAGAGGCTGAAAGAAAACAGATTGTGAACACTGAAACTAGGGAAGGGTGGAGGAGAAAGAGAAAAATATTAATAGAAAAACACTAGTGAAGTGTTTTTTTACTAAAATATGGAGAAGATTATAGTCCCAGTACTTACACTCAATAAGGGACTTAGATTTCATTGGAAGATTATAAAGCACATTCAAGCCTTACCATTGCATGAAAAGGACTTTGCTATAACAAATGTGGACTATGGATGAAAGGGCTGCAACACAAAGACAGATTTTAAGGAGAAAAACATAGGGAAGCCTAGTGTCAAGACAGAAGACAGGAAATAAAGGATATTAGAGGAATTGGAAAGCTTATGCAACCATAACTGCAACAGTATTAAACAAAGCACAACTCCTAGGCAGATTAACAAAATTTCTACACAAAAGGCCCTTTTGTCTCAGTTCTTATAACCTGAAATAACATGTCTGAATTTCAACAGAAAAATTATAAAGGGTGGCCATGGTCAAATAAATAAAACATAGTCTGAGGAGACAAAACACCATCAGGCCAAATTTAGGTATAGTATTAATATTGGAATTATCAGATAAGGAATTTAAAATAGCTATGGTTAATATGTGAAGAGCTCTACTGAAAAAGTGGAGGTCATATAAGGAGAGAGGAGAAATCAAAGCAGGAGATGGAATATCTATGAAGGAATCAACATGGAGAGCTAGAAATAATAATAAAAATATTAAAAGAAATGAGGAATGCCTTTGATGGCTCCATCAGTAGACTTGACACAGGTAAGAAAATATAAATGAACCAGAAGATAGACCATGCCCAAACTGTAATGTAAAGATAAGAACAGTGGGGAACATCCCAGAATTTTAGAAACAAAAGCAAAAATAAACAAATGGGACCTAATGAAACTTAAAAGCTTTTGCACAACAAAGGAAACTATAAGTAAGGGGAAAAGACAGCCCTCAGATTGGGAGAAAATAATAGCAAATGAAGCAACAGACAAAGGATTAATCTCAAAAATATACAAGCAACTCCTCCAGCTCAACTCCAGAAAAATAAATGACCCAATCAAAAAATGGGCCAAAGAACTCAACAGACATTTCTCCAAGGAAGACATACAGATGGCTAACAAACACATGAAAAGATGCTCAACATCACTCATTATCAGAGGAATGCAAATCTAAACCACAATGAGGTACCATTACACGCCAGTCAGGATGGCTGCTATCCGAAAGTCTACAAGCAATAAATGCTGGAGAGGGTGTGGAGAAAAGGGAACCCTCTTACATTGTTGGTGGGAATGCAAATTAGTACCGCCACTATGGAAAACAGTGTGGAGATTTCTTAAAAAGCTGGAAATAGAACTGCCATATGACCCAGCAATCCCACTTCTGGGCATACACACCGAGGAAACCAGATCTGAAAGAGACACGTGCACCCCAATGTTCATCGCAGCACTGTTTATAATAGCCAGGACATGGAAGCAACCTAGATGCCCATCAGCAGACGAATGGATGAGGAAGCTGTGGTACATATACACCATGGAATATTACTCAGCCATTAAAAAGAATTCATTTGAATCAGTTCTAATGAGATGGATGAAACTGGAGCCCATTATACAGAGTGAAGTAAGCCAGAAAGATAAAGACCATTACAGTATACTAGCACATATATATGGAATTTAGAAAGATGGGAACGATAACCCTATATGCAAAACAGAAAAAGAGACTCAGATGTATAGAACAGACTTGTGGACTCTGTGGGAGAAGGCAAGGGTGGGATGTTTCAAGAGAACAGCATGAAAACATGTATATTATCTAGGGTGAAACAGATCACCAGCCCAGGTTGGATGCATGAGACAAGTGCTCGGGCCTGGTGCACTGGGAAGACCCAGAGGGATCTGGTGGAGAGGGAAGTGGGAGGGGGGACCGGGATGGGGAATACATGTAAATCCATGGCTAATTCATTTCAATGTATGACAAAAACCACTGCAATGTTGTAAAGTAATTAGCCTCCAACTAATAAAAATAAATGGAAAAAAAAAAAAAAAGAACAGTGGGGAAAATAAAAACAGAGGACATCCAAGATCATTCAGCTGTGGAACCAATGCTAAATTTAATGCTTAAATAATCGAAACAGCTGGTGAGAATATTCTGTGGGATATATTATGGTGGATTCATGGCACTATGTCTTTGTAAAACTGATAAAAATCTGTTGCATAGAGTGATCTTTAATGTAAATTAATGAAATAGTCACCCCCCCAAAAATATATATATATATATAAAAGATCAATCAATCTGAGAGAAGAATGGAGAAAGCCTCCCTCTGTTGCTGATGTTTTGAAAAGATAGGCAAACTTGATAAACTTTTTATAAGGCTCATCAAGAGCAAAAAGAGAAAGGGTTCAAATAAAATTGAAATGGAAGAAAACAAATTACAACTGATAACACAGAAATGCAGCCATGAAAAATATTACAAATGGTTATTTGCCAACAAATTGAACAAAATATATTAATTCCTAGAAACATACACCATTCGAAGACTGATCAGGTGAAATAGAAAGACCAAGCAGATCAATTGCTAGTAATTAAATCAAATCACTAATCAAAAAACTCCCAACAAGCAGAAGTTTAGGACCAGAGATGGCTTCAGATAGGAATTTTGCCAAACATTTAGAGAAGAGTTAATACCTATCCTTCTTAAACTATTCCCCAAATTGAAGAGGTGGAAACATTTACAAAAAAGACCAGCATTACCCTGACACTAAAACCAGGCAAAATGAACACACATACAAAAGAAAATTACAGACCAATATCCCTGATGAGCATAAACAAAAATTCTCAAGGAATATTAGCAAACTAAACAATACATAAAAATGAGTATACATCCTAATCAGGAGGAATTTATTCAAAGGATACAAAAGTGGTTCAATATCTTTAAATCAATTGATGTGACACTCCATATTAACAAACTGAAGAATAAAACTCATGATTATCTCAAGAGATACAGAAAATTTTTTTGTCAAAATTTAACATAATTATGTTTTCAGTTTATTCAATTCTGTAAATATTGTCAACAAAGTGGGTATAGAGGAAACATAGCTGAACAGAATAAAGGCCTGTTTAGAACAAAACTACAGGTAACATTAGGCTCGATGAAAAGCTGAAAAGTTTTAATTCACATAGATTCTTTGCACAGAGATTCCTACCAAGCCATATTGTGGCTTGTGCATGACTTTCTTTCAAGGAGTAAAACGTTTAGAGGAGTGGGTGGTAAATGTATAGTGGAGAAATCTAGCCAAGTGATCACAGTTAAGATCAATAAGATATTCTTTTACTATGTTTTAATGAAAATGATACTTCACCTTTCTGATCTTTCTCTTCAAAATCCATAGTTCCATTCTAGTCACTTAGAAGAATCACACTAAGTCCAATAAAGTAGAACCCAACAAAATACGTGGCTAAAAGATCTTAAATATCTTGTATTAGTCAGGGACTAGTCAGTCAAAATCATCAAAAACAGGGAAAGTCTAAGAAATTGTCACAGCCAAGAGGAGACTCAAGAAGCATGACAACTAAGGCATGAATCTTGGTTGGGATCTTAGAACAGGAAAGTGAACATTAAGCAAAAAGCCAAGAAATAAGAATAAGCTATGAATTTTAGCCAAAGACAATGTATAAATATTAGTTAATTAATTGTGAAAATATATCATTATAATTTTACTTCTATTAATAGAAAAGAAACTGGTTTCATAGTATTTGAGCATTCTCAGTACTATTTTCAAAACTTCTCTATAATTCTAAAACTATTCTGAAGTAGAATATTCATCCAAAATAGAAACTACTCTTAGATATATTGAAAAAATACAATGATGTGAAGAGCGTGAATAAACTATTTTTCTCTTTAGGATATTTCAAAAAACAGTGACTAAAGCATTAATGATGGAATAGAAGGAATAAACACTGAAGGCTAAAAATGGTAATACACAATTATTCTATTTAAAATAAAAGAGAATAATTGTATATAGATGAATCTCTGATATCTCTGTTGGCAGGAGTTGGTTCAGAGAGTAGAAATGTAATGTTCTTTCTATCTTTGGTTCTAATTACCATGCCTTCAAATGAATTGTGAATGGTACCAGTAGGTACACTGAGGGTTCTCAAAACTAGTTTTTATTCCAATACATTTCTATTGTAAGCAGAATAATTTAATAATTTATGACAATCACTTAAAACTTTAATCTCTAGAATGTAAAACAGTAAATTAGAGTGCATCCTTTCCCTCCAGTTTCCACAAGCGATCCGAGAAGAAGTATTTTATATATGTAAGCATTCTGATTTACAAAAATGACTGAATATCCACAGCAAAATATCTATTCAAAGAACTTCAAACTCATAAATATGGGTAAATTTTGTGATCAATATTAATAAAAATCATTTTTGATGAAATATACATGAATTCAAATAAACTGTCTTTGGAACATAGAATGTTAACGAATATGTTAAAACTAGGTAAAAATGTGAAAAGATAGAAAAATGAATCTTCATGCATCAATTCCATTAATATAAGTGCAAAAACTTTTGGCAATTAATTTTGCAATTCATAGCCTAGATCTTAAATATCTTGTATGAGTCATGAACAAGTTAGCAAACTAGAAATAGTACTAGCTATTTACAAAGATACATTTACTAAAGAGTTGTTTACAGAGATAAGAAGGCTACAAAACAAAAGCAAATAGAACAGAGAATATAAGTGCAGGGAGCACTATCATCCTAAGGGCAGGAAAACAAAGGGACCAGGTTGGGTTCCCAGAAAATCAGGAGATTGAATAAGGGTGCATTTGCATCAGTAATTCACACATTTTAGGAATAAAATATTTAGGGTCATCTAAAAACTCCATAACTCGGAAATATAAGGAGTTCTGTGAATGCTCAGACATCAGAGGACGCACTATTTTAAGAGACTACATGGAGCTGTTTCAAGCCTCTAGGTCAACTTGCTGGTACTGAGAATCTTCCCATTCTGGATAATGCTGGCAGGATCACACTGATAGAAAAGGAAAGATGTCATTCCCCTTGACACCTAACTTCCATTTTCCAACTGTGACTCCTAACTGCCGTAAGAATTAAACTGGCAAAAATGTATGGGTAATGTAATTTCCTGAGATATGGGTTTTTTTTTGTTTTTCTATTTCTTTTTAATTTTTTAAAATTTTATATTGGAGTATAGACAATTAATAATATTATGATAGGACAGCAAAGGGATTCAGCCATATACACACATTTATCCACTTTCCCAAACTACCTTTCTATCTAGACTGCCACATAGCATTGAGCAAAGTTCCCTGTGATGTATAGTAGAACTTTGTTAATGATCCATTTTAAATAAAGCTAATTTCCAGTTTTTGGATCTCAGCATAACAGGTGAATCTGGATTTGTAGACAGAAATTGTAAATCCACCCATATCTAAAAGTCTAGTGAAATACATTATAAACAATGATGCAAAATGTACTTTTAATTATAATAGTTATATTGGAAACAACATAAATGTGTTTCCATCATAGCATTCATACATAAGCATAACATAAAAACATAACAAACAACATAAAAGCAAGTCTTCATACATTTAAGTGTTTTGTGGGTTTTCTTTTAAGTTTTCTCTGCCATTTCTTGCGCGTCATGGTCATTCCTTCCCTACATCTTTTACAGTTGTTTCTTTTCAAAGGGAGTCAGAAACATCTGAGTTTCTTTGAAACAAGAAATCTCAAATAACGTATTTTCTCGTGAAAATATTTTACTTATAGAACAGATTACATTTGGAAAAGTAAAATATAACTGGAAGAGAGACATCCAAGAGATATGCTCGGAGCTCAAACTGACTTGGCAGTCAAGATCTATGTTTATCTTTATCATTTGATTATGAAAAGGATATCTATACAAATGTATGTTTTGATATTTATAGGGCTATGGGAGAGATATTTTGCCTTGCAAAGTAATTGATCAGAGGTGAAGATGATGTCACAAGAATAGGAAAACATAAAGAGGAAAATGAGTTAAGAAAACAATCTCTGGTACCCTTATATATCAAGTAGGAGAAACTGAAGGCAAAATAGTATATTCAAAAAATTTAAAATGTGTGGACATTTAAAAAAAAATTGCTGCTGTGTTATTGCAGTTGTAGCTCTGATGAAGAATACAATAAATTGCATTGAAGTTACAATAACTTTAGTTACATCAAGAGATCCGAAAATTGATTAACATGGACATTATAACATCAATATACTGTTATACAAAAATAAAAAAATACTATTAAAGAGCTAGTTATATAGGCATACTTATCAAAAATTGTAACACATTTCAGTACAAATAAAAGTCTCAGGAAAGTGCTATTCAGTGAGAACACAGAGCGATGTTTCAAGTCCTGTAAATGTATTCAATTTGAAAATATGGAAAACTACATTCACTCACTATGAACTATTCTTAGGGTTCACTAATTAGTGAATATTTTGACAGGTATTATACTAGCAAGTGTTTTGGGACACCCTTTGCTTTATGCTTTAGGAATTCTGCTTAGCATGATACATTTAAATAGTATTCTTAACTTGCATCTTTTTTAATTCCCTTTAAAGCACATCTCATAAATTAAAAGCAGTGGGTGTATTAAAAAACCTAATTAGCTTTCAAGCTTCCTGTCAGGTTTGTTTTTTGACTCGTAGTGAGAAAACATGCCACATATAGGTAATGAGCCTCTCTTAAAGTTTTGCAAGGAGCACTACAAACTCCATAACATTAGAGCTGAATATTTCTGCAAGTACATGGGCTCTTTCAAGTCATTAGGGGAGCATTTAGCGCAGTAGAGCGGTAATTCACTGAATTTCAGGCACTGGTGGCTTAATGTGGTTAGGACAACGTAATTTACACTCAGGGAGTCATTTATACACCTGGAAGGATCTAACCCATTGCCTACATAATTGACATGATTTCTTAAAGAGAGATGGAGCACCCTAATATTTACATGAAAAGAAAATTGGAATTAAATTACCTCCTCAAGGTCAGAGAAAAAATAAATTACTGAAGTAAGTCTTGAATTTTTGTTTCATTTTCAATGTTTCACTTAGGGAAAAATCATTGTTATGTGAACTTATGGGAATATAATTCTGGATTTTGTTTAGGTCAGGCTTTGAAAAAATGCAGGTTAATATACTACACAATTGTAAAGTTATATAGTGTATTTGTCCCTTGTATAAGGGTCACATGATAAAGTCAGCAGGTTATGCAAGTATCACAGTCAAATTACCCTTGAACAGCCTCTCTGGAAGTTGCCACCAAAAAGACTTATATACCAATGCTTCCTCTCCAGAATCCAACATAGTTTAAACATAAGAAACTATTTTTATTCTGTTGAATACTAAGTGAAATATTAGGCTTAATTTTAGGAACTGTGAAAATTATTACAGCATTACACCCTTGAATTTTGTTCAATGTGTCATGTTCCAACTTTGAGGGTCAAGAGGAACTTCAGTCAACGGAGAGTAAGGAAAGGTGATTATACAGAAGCTGTTCTAATTAAATTCCACAGTAGGACAAGCTCCTCCCAGTTTGCCTGGGACAATGAGCCATTTTACTCCCGGGAGAGTGGTACCACACTTTGCCATGAAAGCAAAGAAGACAAGTTGCACAGATTGTTACAACCCAAGTGTGGGCAACAGTGACAGGACAGAAAGCAGAATCACAGACACACATGGAATCCCCTTTCACTCAGAAACTATTTCCACAGGACTTGACCTGAACTCTAAGGTAAAGAAAAGTGCAGGAGACCTAGGCCAGCCCTGCCTTATGGTAAAATCACACAAAACTCTGTCTGCACCCCATACTCATCTACACTCATTCAATGGTGAAGCCATAAGTTACTTTTTGAGCAGCAAGGAATATTCTTGTTCCAGATCCCTGACAAAGTCTCAGGTCCGGTGAGAGAGGGGTAAATGCAAAAGCCATCTGCTCTTGGAGGAGGGGAATAAAAGACCCCTGACCCATCACGAGAAATGGGATGTTTTCTGCCGTATCAGTAAACAAAGGATGTCACAGTCATCAGAAATCGTAACCCTCCAATGTGAGCTGGTGAGCCCTGAGGAAACACAAGATGTGAAAATACAGGATACTAGCCCCAGATAGCTGAGGTGCGCATCGAAGGAATGATTTGAGTGAGCTCAGACTCTTGCATCTTCCTATATAGAGGAAAGTGCTAAACTCCTTAACTTGACATATCTGGTTTTATTTAATGAACAATAATCTTTTGATGTTCAAACTACTTCCCTTTGTTGCAAACCCCTTATGTATCCTGTTTCCTTTCTCACCTCCTTTGAGCAGTTCTCTTGGGGTTACTTGAGATACTGTCTCTTGGGCTTGAATCCATAAAATTCCCACTGAATAAAACATGACTCTCAACATTTAGGTTGTGAATATTTTTCAAGTTCACAACAGCAAGTCTGTGATCATGAGGGAGCAGGTGGGGGGCAGGACACTCAACCCCACAAAAGACCTCCATAGACATGAGGAAAATTTAGCACCCCAGGGTTCTGAAGGATGTGGGGAAAAACTCAGAAAGCCCACTCTCAGCCCAGGCACACAGAGATTTCCTGAGACTGAGTGAAAAAGAAGAATTCAGAGATTATAAATATAAGAAACAGCGTGCTTCTTGGAAAGGGACCAGTGCACGAAGCACGGGAAAAAGCCCTTTGAGACTTCAGATCCTACGTGAATCACAAGGCAGCAGCAGAGATGATCTGACTGTGAGATATATGAGAAACACTTATCTATGAAGGGATGGTTCAGATATAAGAGAATCTGGTGAAAAACTTGGAAACAGGTATGGACAGACAGGAAATTCTGGTGAACTACTACCACTGGTGCCACCTGGAAAGCCCCACTGAAAATATTAAAAAGGGTTAAATATGAATGCTATAGCATACATAATCTGTTACATAAAGTATATTTACATAGCATTGCACAGACAAAATATTCCTTCAAATGATTTATCAACAAGCTTAAAAGTTTACCAAAATCTTCAGAGTAAATAAAAAAATTAATCAATAGAGTTTGATAGGCCAATGATAATTACTGAACATAAAAACCAAGATACAAATGTGTGTGCAGATGAGAGTAAAAAAATCCAAGAACTGTGTGACAGTATCACACATATTATGCCAAATATGAAAGAAAGGCTATTGATACTATGTATCAAAGCTGGTTTTTCTAGCAGCCATCTACAGATGTGAAAAGAATTGATGTTTTCGAATTGTGGTGCTGAAGGACTCGAGAATTCCTGGAACAGCAAGGAGATCAAACCAATTAATCCTAAAGGGAATCCACCATGAATATTCATTGGTAGTCTGGTGCTGAATTTGAAGATCCAATAATTTGACCACCTGATGCAAAGGGCCAACTCATTGGAAAAGACCCTGATTCTGGGAAATATTGAAGGCAAAAGGAGAAGGGGGCAACAGAGGATGAGATGGTTAGCTAGCATCATCAACTTGCTGGACATGAATCTGAGCAAACTCTGGGAAATAGTGAAGGACAGGGGAGGCTGGCATGGTGGCCCATGGAATCACCATGAGTCAGACATGACTTAGCCACTGGACAACAACAACAACAACATAAAATAGGTAGCTAATGGGAACCTACTGTGTAGCATAGGGAACTCTATTCAATGCTCTGTGGTGAAATAAAAGGGAAAGAAATCTGAAAAAGAAGGAATGCATGCATATGTATAATTGGTTCACTTTGCTGTACAGAAGAAACTAACACATCGTTGTAAAGCAACTATGTTCTAATAAAAAATTAATTTAAAAAATAGAGAAGAAAAGCAAAGAGGTGTAGAAAAATTACTTGGAAAAATGTTGTTCAGTAAGGTTCCACATTTAATGCAAGACAGCAACACACAGAAAAGTCTCAGAGAACACCAAGCAAAGAATATCATTTTAAAATAATATATTATGATTAAATCACTATAGTCAAAGTCTTTGCTTGCTAAAAACCAAATATAAGGGGAAAAAATAGTGAAAAACAAATATGTATGGAGAAACAGATCTAAAAATGCAACAGACTTTTTACATGATGTTTCCAAAGCCAGACAAGGGAGGGTCTTCTTTCACATACTGAAAGTACAAATTGTAAACCCAGACTTACACATTACTCTAAAGTATCTTTAAAAAATCACAGTAATATATATGTATTTTTTAAGAACACAAAAACTAGAGAAATCTATTGCCAGCACACCTGCAAGGAAAAAAAAAAAATAAGAAGGCCTTATTTTTAAGACCGAAGGAAAACTATAATAGATGAATATATTATAATCGTATCTTCAAAAAAATGAAGAGTGTTGAAAATGGAAAAAAATACATATGAACCATTTTATTTCTGATATTTTTAAAGGTAATACACTGTCTTAAACAAAATAGTAAAATATATATTTTAGGAATGTAACTTGGAGTTTAAAGCATGTGTGAGGATGTGGGGAGAAATTGTTAGTCCAATGTTTTCTGTTCTAATTAAGTGGTATCATATTTCTTTGATAAGACTGTTTTATATTACAGAGATATATTGCAAAACCTAGAGTAAGCAATTCCAAATAAATAGGGTTAAATATTAAGCCATTAGTAGAGCTAACATTAACAAAACAAAATGTGTAGGGAGTGAGAAAAGAAAAACTAAGAAGATGGTATTTCTAGTGTCAATTATGGTGACAGGTATATAGGTAGCTAAATGTAACTGTTAAAAGGTAAAGACTGTCAAGCTGAATATTAAAAAGAAAAAACATCTAGTTCCTTAGGGAAAAGGTTTTAAGTACCAAGTTATAGATAAACTAGAAAGGAGACAAAATGTAAAAATGCATGTTCTGTAAACAGTAAAAAAAAAAAAAAAAGAGTATCAATATTTGTATCAGACAGAGTATACTTCAAGACAATTAAAACTCAAGGAATATTAAGGAATATTATATATTAATCAAATTGTCAAATTACCAAATATACATAACAATCCCCTCCTTTCTTTAAGCTCATAAACTCCATGCTTTACAGGTATTTCATTTCCTATCTACTTATTCTCCCTCTCCTTCCTAATCTGGCATTTTTAATCTTTGTATTAACCAGTACTTTCTGTGTTTTATAGACAGAGAGAAACACAAACATATACACACACACAGTGACAATTTAAACGAAAAATATTTTCACTTCAAGTACTGTTTCTCAGATTGTTCAACCATTTTTCGTACTTATTTCAACTTCAAGATTTAATTTTACTGATAAATGACTCATCATGGCTGACAACTTTCATAATGTGGGAAATTTTCAAAATATTGTGGTTATGGTAATTGTCCCTAGAAGCCATACCCTTCACTTCTAACTCATCATTACATTCCAAATCATAAAGACCTGATTTGTTAAAAGATTCTAAAAATAGAGAATAAATCCTTCAACATTTTGCTGAGTTTATCAAAGTACTTAGAATATGGTAGCCATTCTATAAATAGCCATTTAGGAATAATTATTATAAAGGGGGGGCAAGAATGCTCTAAAGATGAGCGTTCTCAAACCTTACTATTAAAAGTACAATATTAAAAATCCAAGTTGTTAGGAGACATGTGATGTGTCAATGACTCAGGAGTTTTGAGGGTTATAACTGAATTTATAATTTGAAAGTAATAATAGTGTAAATAAAATATTAAGCTAGATAATGGAAAATTATATTTTTATTTTCAAACATTATCAGCCATAATAAAATTTCCTAGCTCAGATTTTATAGCACATCTTTACATATGTTAACATTCAAGTTGATATAAATCCTATGTATATACTATATATTATTTGTCTTGATATTTATTCAAGGAAACTGAAGTTTAATATATATCTAATTCCTAGTATTGAAAGCACAACCTTGATATGACCTTCAATGTTCTTTTCTTTATTTTAAACTACATTACTATTTCAGTTAGTTTTAAAGCTAGTTCTCATTTTCATAATTAAAATTTGAAAAAGAGATAAGACAACTCTGAAAATATGAGCATATTGAGATGCTACACTTTTTTAACACTTTGAAAAGAATATGTTTTTACTAAGGTAAGGGTGGCTTATAAGAAACATGTCATTCATTGGTCTTATATATGCATCTGAGTTCTGTCACAGATTTATAAAAACTTTTTCAAAAACTTAACATTAGTAGGTAGTGAATAGCATGAAATAGAACATTAGAAAAGAGCCAAAATAGCTTGCCAACTTTGGTGTGTTTTTATATGTGCTATGGATTATGCTCTCTAAATAACCTTCTGCTACCTTTTTGAGAAATATCTCCTTTATGTACCCTTTTATTATTTCTAACCTCCCAGCAATGAAACACATTTAACAGTAGCAATCTTAGCCTGTCTTTTGTTGAATTAAACTTTATATAGACTGTTTATCCTTTAAATTACTCTGTTTTGAGGATCTGTAACTAGACATTCGAGTCTATGACTATAGCTTTTAAAGATATTATTCTTTTCACCTTCCTAATACTTGGCACTTATACTTTACCTAAAACAACATCTGCTTCAATTATTTGTGCTTATCAGAGTCCAAAACCACTCCTTTTACCCTGCTACACTCTGAAAATATCTGATTTTCCTAGTTCATTGTAAAACCACTTAAAATGTCATTCTTCACATTCTCCCATCTATCCATCAATTACTTTACAATTCCCAACTCATTGCATTTTAGTTTCTGCTTTACTACATTACTGAAATTAATTTTTTTCAAGCTACTCATTTATTTCTTAATTTTCTCTGTCTTGTCCATAACTCAAGGCTTTATGAAATAAAAAAGAAAGCAAATGGAATGGCATTTAAGAATATGGCTCTAAATGATGGAGCTACATAAAAGGTGTATATTTTATTTTTTAAAAATAGTTAATTTTCCAAGTAAGAAGCTATATGTGTTAAATTGCAATGAACAAAATCTAAAGCTTTTTCTATTATTTATAAGGAGAGAGAGAGAAAAAAAAGTGTCAGTGAAGATCCAGTGATCATTTTTTGAGAAAAATAGGGATGTTTTTATAAAGAACAAAGGATGATCTAATATGTTTAAGAGTTTAAATAATAAATGAATCTAAATATATCTAAAGGTAGTTTGAATTGGTCAAATTTTACCTTGGAGAAAGCATTGTCAGCAGAGAACCTAACGGTATATACAAATCATTTCTATAAACATGTTCATATATCAAGTAGGTTACAAAGTGAAATGTTCCCAGAGAACACAAGATAAGTAATATTAAAATTTAGCTACGTATTCAATCGGAAGCTCAGTTCAGTTCAGTCGCTCAATAGTGTCCGACCCTTTGTGACCCCATGAACCGCAGCACGCCAGGCCTCCCTGTCCATCACCAACTCCTGGAGTCCACCCAAACCCATGTCCATTGGGTCGGTGATGCCATCCAACTATCTCAGCCCCTGTCGTCCCCTTCTCCTCCTGCCCTCAATCGTTCCTAGCATCAGGGTTTTTTCCAATGAGTTAGCTCTTCACATCAGGTGGCCAAAGTATTGGAGTTTAAGCTTCAACATCAGTCCTTCCAGTGAACACCCAGGACTGATCTCCTTTAGTATGGACTGGTTGGATCTCCTTGCAGCCCAAGGGACTCTCAAGAGTCTTCTCTAACACCACAGTTCAAAAGCATCAATTCTTCTGTGCTCAGCTTTCTTTGTAGTCCAACTCTCACATCTATACATGACCACTGGGAAAACCATAGCCTTGAGTAGGTGGACCTTTGTTGACAAAGTAATGTCTCTGCTTTTTAATATGCTGTCTAGGTTGGTCATCACTTTCCTTCCAAGGAGTAAGCGTCTTTTAATTTCATGGCTGCAATCACCATCCGCAGGGATTTTGGAGCCCAATTGGAAGGGTGATCCCCAAATATGACTGTGTACCCTCAGGCAGGGGTGAAAAAGACATCCCACTGTAAAGTAAGAAAAATTCACTCAAATTTACATACCAACATATCTATTTTTTTGGATTTTTTCTCTTAAAGATTATCCCAAAATATTGAACCTAGTTCCCTGTGCTATACACCAATTTTTGTTGATATTATATTTTATATGTAGTACTATGTATCAGTTAATCCTGAACTCCTAATTTACCCCTTCCTTTCTGTAAGCATAAGTTTGTTTTCTGTATCTATGTGTTGATTTCTATTTTGAAAATAAGTTTAACTGTATCATTTTTTATGATTCCTCATATCAGTGATTTTGCAACATTCTTAACAATAACCAAGACTTAGAAGCAACATAAATGTCCATTGACAGATGAAAAGATAAAGAAGATATAGTATGTATTTACAGTGGAATATTACTAAATCATAGAAATGAACAAAATCATGCCAATTACAGCAACATGGATGAATCTAATAATTATACTAAGTGAAGTAAGTTGGGAGCATTTCTTGATTCAGTTTAGTTCAGTCACTCAGTCATATCTGACTCTTTGAGATCCCATGGACTGCAGCACACCAGGCCTCCTTGGCCATCATCAACTCCCTGAGTTTATGCAAACTCATGTTCATCCAGTCCGTGATGCCACCCAACCATGTCATCCTCTGTCATCCCCTTCTCCTCCTGCCTTCAATCTTTCCCAGTATCAGGGTCTTCTCTAATGAGTCAGCTCTTTGCATTGGGTGGCCAAAGTATTTATTGGGGTTCAGCTTCACCGTCAGTCCTTCTAATGAATATTCAGGATGATTTCCTTTAGGGTTGACTGGTTTTATCTCCTTGCAGTCCATTTTTCTTAATAGCTATAAACTATTTGTGTATATGCTTCCCTGGTGACTCAGCGGTAAAGAATTTGCCTGCCAATGCAGGAGAACCAGGTTTGATGTTTGAGTCAGAAAGATACCCTGGAGATGCAAATGGCAACCCACTCTGGTATTCTTTCCTGGGAAATTCCATGAACAGAAGAGCCTGGCAGACTACAGTCCATTGGATCACAAAGAGTCAGACATGACTTAGGGACTGAACAACAACACATTTGTAAATATGTTATTCAGATATTAGCTTAATGTGGAAAATCTATTATTTCTATTCATATCTTGCTTTTTTTTTAAACATATGGCACTTATAATAACACGGGCAGATAGTGCATAGTACAAGGGTTTCACATATGCTTCTAGTGTTGAAAACATTTTACTGATAATCGAGTGACATGAAAATTTTAGGGATCATTTAAAGTATTATTATTGTTAAATGTACATATTTTTTAAGAAGCACAAAGATATTAAAAAGTCAGTGAAGATTTAAGCATGATCTTCATTGTGAGACAGAGAGCATGAAACAAATAAATATCATATATATAATTATCAAAGTATATATAAATATATGATGGAAAATTTATGACACTGCCAAGAGAAGGAAATTTCAACCTACTCTTGTATTCTTGCCTTCAGAAGTCCCAAGGACAGAGGAGCCTAGCAGGCTACAGTCCACGGGGTTGCAAACAGTCAGACATGACTTAGGGACTAAACTAAGCAGCAAGAGTTTTTAACTGGCTTAATTGAAATTGCATGTCTTTTGTCCCAAATTTAGAGTGTGCCATTTAAGATACATAGTGAACTGAAGGATGGACAATTCCTCAATATAAGAGATTTGACTCAAATCCTTTGAATTTCAGAGCAGTGAGTTTCACATACTAAGCAAACTCCTTCATTTTATAATTGGTAAAAGAGCCATGAAGTGAAAGGAAGCATTTATTGAAAGACAAGGAAATGATTTATAAGAGAAAATAACTTCTGGTATTTTTAGCAAGCTTATAGATTTGTTAGCAAAAATTGAATCACAGCAAGGCAATTCTATCTAATGTCCATTGTCCTTTCTCCCTGACTTTGTTGGGACAGAAATGTACCCAACTAAATAATCATTTAGTCAACCTCCTTTCAGCTAAGGGAGGCTATTCTGTTTTACCTATGAGACAATGAGTGGAATGCTGCTGAGTAATTTTGGGAAATTATTTATAAGGTAACTTGGCATGGAGACATTACTGACTGTTCTATGTCAAAGGCAGGGGAGAATCAAAAAGAATACTGAGAATCATATTTTCTAAAAGATTATTGATGTACTTGGTACTGTTCCTAAGTTATTCTTTTTCATGTTCTTTTCTTGATTTGAGAATCTATATATCTATCAGGCTTCAGTACATTCACAAGACAACAAGAATGAAGAATAAGGCTAATATTCTAAGACTGACAAAGAGAAGAGATAGAAATAAGCTGATTCATTTTTTTTACAGCTACCAATGCTAGCTTCCATATAGAGCTTCAATATAACACAATGTGAGATATAAAATAGATCCCTGTTTAGTCCATCAAAAAATTGCTTTCTATTACTTGCAGCTGGTTCTATTTTGTACATAGTAATATAATGGTTTATGGTAGGCACTCCATGGGAAGTATTTATATATTCAAATAATATTCAATTTAGTTGCAGCTCTCTGATTTCTACACATTCCTAGATAACAGATACACTAGTCACATTGAATTATCTTGTGTTTGCCATTTAATGTCCTCTTTATCATTTAAGATTTGGATAAATGCCATATTCAATATAAATCTGTTCTTGATATTTTTCCAGACCCACATACCATATTTTCTCAGCTGATCAAGTTTTGTTGTTGTTTTTTTAATGCTTATAACATTATATCCTTCTTAGTTCTTTTCTCCTATAAATTCCTAAAAGGCAATAGATTTTATCTGAACATAACTTTATTATGGGTTCATAGTAGTTAGTTGCACGAAAATGTTAGAAGAGTAAAGATGTGGCCCTTCCATATTTTTTATACCATGGAGAGCTTTAGGTTATTTTTATTCCTTAACTGTGAATGTGTTTAGCTGAAAGACTTAGAAAAGCATCTAAAAAAAGCATGAGATCAAAAGGACAAAGAACAAGAGAAAGTTAACTTCTCAAGGACTATATATTTTTATTTAGCAAACAGTTACATAGCCATTTGACAGACACTTTTCTCAGAGCTTTACAAACATTTACTCATTTAATTTTTATAATAACCTTGTTATGTATGTAGTAATAGTATCACCACTTTTCAGAAGGCAGAAAGAAGGGCAGCATTTGCAGGGTAGCAATGGAGAAACAGACATAGAGAACAGACTTATGGACATGGGGAGAGTGGAGGAGAGGGTGAGATATATGGAAAGAGCAACATGGAAAGTTCCATTACCATAAGTGAAATAGACAGCCAACTGGAATTTGTTGTATATCTCAGGGAACTCAAACAGGGGCTCTGTATCAACCTAGATGGGTGGGATGGGGAGGGAGATAGGAGGGAGATTCAAGAGGGAGAAGACATATGTGTACCTGTGGCTGATTCATGTTGAGGTTTGACAGATAGCAATGAAATTCTGTAAAGCAATTATCCTTCAATTAAAAAGTAAATGAAATTTAAAATAAAGTCTTTGATTAAGCTAGAAAAACTACATATATTTGACAAAAAGTTAAATATAAATTTAAGGTTATCCTAGCATTCTCATTGTCTAAAGCATTGTTTTCGGCATTATGTGAATTGAGAATTTCCAGAAGTCCTAGCTGGGTTTAGAAAAGACAGAGGAACTAGAGATCAAATTGCCAACATTCACTGAATCATAGAGAAAGCAAGGGAATACCAGAAAAACATATACCTCTGTTTCATTGACTATGCTAAAACATTTGACTGTTTGGATCATAACAAATTGTGGACAGCTCTTAAAGAGATGGGAATACCAGACCATCTTACCTGTCTCCTGAGCAATCCATATGTGGGTCAAGAAGCAAAAGTTAGAACCTTGTATGAGAAACTGACTGGTACAGGAGTGAGAAAGGAAAACAGTAAGGATGCTTATTGTCACCCTGTTGATTTAACTTATACACAGAACACATCATGCTAAATGCCAGGCTGAATGAGTTGCAAACTGGAATCAAGAGAGCTGGGAGAGATAAACAAGCTCAGACATGCAGATGATACCACTCTAATGGCAGAAAGCAGAGAGGTACTAAAGAACCTCTTGGGAGGGTGAAAAGGAGAGCAAAAAGTCAGATTTTAACTCAGTATCAAAAAACTAACATCATGGCATATAATGCTGAGATCCAGTACTTTGGCCACTTCATGTGAACGGCTGACTCACTGGAAAAGACCCTGATGATGGGAATGATTGAAAGCAAAAGGAAAAGGGGGTGACAGAGGATGAGTTGGTTGGATGGCATCACTGACTCAATGGACATGTTGCTGCTACTGCTGCTAAATTGCTTCAGTCGTGTCCGACTCTGTGCGACCCCATAGACGGCAGCCCATCAGGCTCCCCCGGCCCTGGGATTCTCCAGGCAAGAATACTGGATTGGGTTGCCATTTCCTTCTCCAATGCGTGAAAGTGAAAAGTGAAAGTGAAGTTGCTCAGTCATGTCCGACTCTGCGACCCCATGGATTGCAGCCTACCAGGCTTCTCCGTCCATGGGATTTTCCAGGCAAGAATACTGGAGTGGGGTGCCATTGCCTTCTCTACAATGGACATGAGTTTGAGCAAACTCTGGGAGACAGTGAAGTACAGGGAAGCCTGGCATGCTGCAGTCCAAAGAGATGAATATGACTTAGCAAGTGAACAACAAAGGATTTTTTGGTATTTTATAAAAATAAAATTATAATTTCAGAACTGAAGCATAAGAAACTGATTGTTAGGTGCTCTGTGAGTATTTTTAGCCATGATAAATTTTAGATCACAAGTAGATCCAGATTGAGACTGACTTACTTTGATTTGACTCTGATTAGACCTATGATTGAGCTTCCCTGGTGGCTCAGATGGGAAAGACTCTGCCTGCAATGTGGGAAACTTGGGTTTGATTCCTGGGCTGGGAAGATCCCCTGGAGAAAGGAACAGCTAGAATGAGTTTTGGTTTGTTTTTTTTTTTTTTTTATTCTTGATGATATTATTATTATTATTTAGGAGTAGTGTGTAACTATGCTACAATACATAAAGCCAGGATTTGAAACTTGTTATTCTCTTAACCTACAATATTCCCTAAAATGGGGCTTTCCTTGTGGTTCAGCTAGTAAAGAATCTGCCTGCAATGTAGGAGACCTGGGTTCGATCCCTGGGTTGGGAAGATCCCTGGAGGAGGGAAAGGCTACCCACTCCAGTATTCTGGCC
Organism: Odocoileus virginianus; assembly: GCF_023699985.2. Lineage (NCBI taxonomy): Eukaryota > Metazoa > Chordata > Mammalia > Artiodactyla > Cervidae > Odocoileus > Odocoileus virginianus. The sequence continues at coordinate 35,125,330 of NC_069685.1, read as the reverse complement.
TGGAGAATATAGTCCATGGGGTCACAAAGAGTCATACACAACTGAGCGACTTTCACTTTCATTCCCTAAAAGAGTACTTTGCTGAATTCCCCAAAACCGAAGTATTACATTATAATTTGATTAGAATGTATTCTCATTACCATTCTGTTTCCTGTGATAATATCATATTTTTCCTAATGTTAATGATAACGTAGGATACTAAAAAAAAATTTTTACCATGCAGTAAAGATTTTAATTTAGAAATTTGTATCTCTTTTGATGCTTTGTTAGAAACTAGAATATCTGGGACAAACCCATTACATCAATTCATATTTGCTAATTTGTTTATATTATTATATATAATGTGTTGAATGATTTTTAAGGGGTTGTTTCCCTCCAAATTCATATTCTTAACTCCTAATTCCCACTGCCTAGAAATATGACCTTATATTAGACAGGATCCATACAGTTGTCCATTGGCATCCTCAAAGGATTGGTTTCAAGAACCCTGTGGGTACCAAGTCTCTTATATAAATGGTGTAGTATTTGCATATAACCTGTGTGCATGCTCCTATGTATGTTAAATCATCTATAAATTGTTTACAATGATTAATATAATATAAAAGCTCTGTAAATAGTTGTAAATATATTATAAATGCTATGTGAATAATTGCCAGCCTGTGGCAAAATAAAGATTTGCTTTAAGACACTTGAGTATTTTCCATCTGCAATTAGCTGAATCTGTAGTTTTTCAACCCATGAATGGAGAGGGCAGAATGTACATAGAAAATCAAGTTTAAATGAGGTTCATGGACAACTTTTATAGGGGTCTTGTTTTATAGGGGTCTTGTCCCTTCAGTCAATCTGTGTCTTCAGTCAATCCTTGGTTGAAGATTTAGCCCACTTATATTTAAGATAATTATTGGTATGTAAGATGTTGTTACCATTTACTATATTGTTTTGGGTTTGTTTTTATAGGTCTCTTGTTTTTGCCTAGAGTCCCGTTACCATCTGTTGAAGAGCTGATTTGGGGTGCGGGGGGTTGAATTCTCTTAACTTTTGCTAGTCTGTAAGGCTTTTTAATTCTCCTTCAAATCTTCATGAGATCCTTGCTGGACAGAGAAATATTGACTGTAGGTTTTTCCCTTTTATCACTTTAAGTGTGTTCTGTCATTCCCCTCTGGCTTGTGGAATTTTTGTTGAATGATCAGCTGTGAGTCTTATGGGGACACCCTTTTATGTTATTTGTTGCTCTTCCTTTGCTGTTTTTAATATTTGTTCTTTGTGTTTAATTTTTGCTAGTTTGATTAATATGTGTCCTCAAATATTTTATCATGGCTTTTCCTTTTGTTTTCTTCACTTCAGACTCCTATGATTTGAATGCTATGTTTAATGTTGTCCTGTAAGCCTCTGAGACTATATACTGAGCCTTTTTGGAAATTGTCTTTATTTTTATAGTTCTGAGGTATATGAAGTCTGTGCAAGTCATTTTTTTCATTTTTTATATTTGGTAATTAAAAGCCTCATCATCTGAAGATTTAAAAGAATAAGGTGCATAGACTGAACTATATTCCAAGATAAAATCATTATATAATGAGGAAATTTGGACACAGAAAACATACAGAAAGAACACCATATGAAGATGAACTCAGTGAATGAAGTGGTAGTTTTACAAGCCAAGGAATGGCAAAGATTACCAGTGTCCTACCAGAAGCTGAAGGAGATGTGGAAGAGATTCCAACTCAGAGTTCTCAGAAGGAACCAATCCTGCTTACATATTGGTCTCAGACTACCAGCTCCCAGAACTGTGAGAAAATAGATTTCTGTTGTTGAAGCCACCCAGTGTATTATGGCAGCCCTGGCATTTCTGGTACATTAGTCTTCAGAAGATACATTTCTCATCTTATTCATCTTTATATATTTCTCTTTTTCCTTCCTGGTAATCATTACAAATCATTTCTTCCTTCATTCAATTATTTATCAATATTTATCTACTATTTCCACTTGAAATACGTCTAGATTCTAGAGAGACTTGTAAACTTTCTCTCAAAATGTAAAATTTCCAGAATTGCAAGTCAACAGAAGAATATAAAGCAAAGCAAAACAAAACAGAAAGGACATATAAACATACAATATTAGTGCCCAGTAGAGTTACAAAAGGGAATGAACAGTTGTATGAAGTAAAGGTGCACTATGATAGGGAAACATGAATCATGAGGTTAACTTTGCCTGCTTTTCTTATTTACTTCAAAACCAGAAACTGAATAGTTACTGAAAAGACTTAAGGGCTGGAAACATGTGAGTTTCCACCAGAATAGAGAGGACTAATTAAAACATGTAGGGCATTTAGTAGACACCCCCAAAAGTAAAAGATTTTGAAGTAAGATTCAAATCTATATAGTAAAGCATATTCTAATCTGGCCAAAAATAAAAGAAAAAACACTTAGAAAAACCCGAAAAAGTCAAATTGATCCATAAATAAAAAACAACTTCAAGACAAAGTCAAAATTATATTAAGAAACACAGCAAAATCCAATATAGTGAATAGGAATCTAAACATCCTTCATATATGAATTTAAATATACATATGTAAAACACATGAGTTAGAATGAAGAAACTGTAAGGCTATATAAACAAGTTATATTTAATAGGCTAAATTGAAAGGGTGAAAAAAAAGTTCCATTCAAACAGCAATCATTCAAAATTAAGATTGGCTCTATAAAAATAATTTAAAGTATAATCTAGAATGAAGAATATTATATGGTATAAAGGGACATTTCATAGTAAAGAAATTAATTAACAAAAAATTTTAAATGCATATGGTACTGATGAAAAAGTTGAAAATATAGAATCTGAAACTGAAAAAGAAATAGAAAAAAGTGCAAAATGTATTTAAAGATTTCAACAACTCTCTCTTAGACATTGAAAAGTGTTTATAAAATAAGAAAGCTATAAAAGACATCAATTTGTCCTAATTGACATATACACTTCACTCTACCATATGAAAGTAGAATAAACATTCTTTTAAATTGCACATGTGAATTGATCAGGAAAGACCAGGTGAAAATAAAATATAAAATGATTGAAACAATTCAAGACTATCCACTAAGCAAAAGAGAATATATATATTAAAAGTCAATCACAAAAAAGTATTGGAAACTACACATATTTTGCATACTACTCTTAAATAGACAGTGAATCAAGGAAAAAAATACAAGTGAGATTAAAAAATATTTTGAATTGACTGATAAGGAAAATACAGCATATTAGTATTTATGATGAACATAAAGAAACATTTAAGGGGAAATTATTTTTAAATGTTATAATAGAAAAATAATATGTAAAATAATTATCTGATTCCACCTTAGTAAATTAGAAAAGCCATGGAAAATTAAATGGAAGATAAATAATACAAAAGAAAAAAATAAAGAAAAATCAATAAAATACACTTAAAGTTCAACAATTTGGTAAACATTTAACTAGATTATAAAAGAAAAAATAGATATTATGTAAATTACTGAAATTAAAAATGAAACATCTTGCAGTAGAGTCAATAAGCAGTAAAAAGAAAAGGCAACACTATAAACAAATTTATGTTAATTACTAGTGGTTTAAATTCTTTGACAAATCCTTTTAAACAGACAATATTTAAATTGACTCAAGAAGCAGAAACCTGAACGACCCTATGGATTGATTAAAGAAGTTGAAGTGCTATGATGAAAACAAAAGGGTGCTTATAATAGATTCTTTATGTAGAATGACTATGGAATGACTATTGGGGAAAGTGACATAGTGATGAAAAATATTGGAAAAAAAATAATATGTTATACTGCAGAAACAGTGTGTGTAAGGGCCCTTAAGTATGAAAGATTTTTCTTGACTTTGAAAGAATAGTAGTGACTTCAGAGTGTAGTGAGTAAAGCTGGAGATGATATACAAAAGTTGATAGGGTTCTTTGAGACTCAAGGATTATAAAATGCATGTGATAAACTATACTGCACTTTTATAGATTATTTAAAATGAGTAATAAACAAAACATGTAAGTAGAATATTGTGATCCATCACGTTTTTTATCAGAAGCCATCTAACATAAAAAGAGACCAAATTTCTGCAGGTAAGGCATTCCATAGATATACTTTGGATATTTCATGATGTACATAAATAATTCAGACAAGAACAAATAAAAAACATAACACAATGACAGAGAAAGAATGCATATAAATTTGAAAATGATAAAACTTTCTCTAACATGATGTCTTATGCCCTCTATAACCAATGACACTTAGGATGATCAATTCAGTTCAGTTCAGTCACTCAGTCATGTCTGACTCTTTGCGACCCCATGGACTGCAGTATGCCAGGCCTCCCTGTTCATCACCAACTCGTGGAGTTTACTCAAACTTGTGTCCATTGAGTTGGTGATGCCATCCAACCATCTCATCCTCTGTCATCCCTTTCTTCCCCTGCCTTCAATCTTTCCTATCATCAGGATCTTTTCCAAAGAGTCAGTTCTTCACTTCAGGTGTCCAAAGTATTGGAGTTTCAGCTTCACCATCAGTCCTTCCAATGAACACCCAGGACTAATCTCTTTAGGATGGACTGGTTGGATCTCCTTGTTGTCCAAGGGACTCTCATGAGTCTTCTCCAACACCACAGTTCAAAAACATCAATTCTTCAACACTCAGCTTTCTTTGTATTCCAACTCTCATATTCATACATGACTACTGGAAGAACCATAGCTTTGACTAGATGGACCTTTGTTGACAAAGTAATGCCTCTGCTTTTTAATATGCTGTCAATGTTGGTCATAACCTTTCTTCTAAGGAGCAAGCGTATGTTTGAGCCTTCTGAATGTCTCTGGCAGGTATGGGGTTTGATCCTAAATGTGATTTTGCCACTTCTACCATCTTGCTGGGGCTTCTCCTTTGCCCTTGGAGTGGGGTATCTCCTCAAAGTCACTCCAGCACCTCACACAGGATGAAGATAGTTAGACTTATTATATGTTCAACTGAGGCATATAATTCTGATACACAATTGTGCATCAAAATCTTCTACACCAGAAAGTGAATAGATTCAAAAGGCATGCTAGAGTATTTCAAGGTAGTGTGCATAAATGTTTATCACAGTAGCAAAACTGACAAATGTAAAATGTTGGAGTCAGATGGATCAGTGTTATTGCCTCCTACCATTGTATACACTCCTAATTTACTAAATCTCTCCAAGCTCTTTCCCCTAACTTTATAGAAAAAAAAAAAAAACTCAAATGGGATCCTCATGAATAATGATACAGTTTACGGATAATGCCATCACAGTAGCTGGTTTATTATGACCATATGCTGATCATTTTTCTCTATTGTGCAGCCCAATTCCAGATGCTGCATTGGAGGATAACACTTGACAATGTTATTCTATCAAATGGCATGGTAGACATTTTGAGCATATTAGATTACCCAGTTTGATTGCAGTCATAACATAGAATGCTTAAATATGAATCTTAGGGTAATGAATCACTTTAAAACAATACTGAGGTTGATTTTTTTCATAAGGCTGCATGACAGATTCTTTATATTCTAACTCCTTTGTATTGAAGAGCTTAATAACTATAGTGACAAAGAATTATCCCAAATAGGGTGTGAAATTATAAAAACAATCTTCTGAAGTATCACTTGTCTGGATGACTAATGAAGAAGAAAGAATGACTTCTCTTTCTTTCTGACAGAAATTCTGTATTTAACAAAACTAGTAATTTTATAACATGAGTTTTCTGTAAGTTCAGTTCAGTCGCTCAGTTGTCTGACTCTTTGCAACCCCATAGACTGCAGCATGCCAGGCCTCCCTGTCTATCATCAACTCCTGGAGTTTACTCAAACTCATGTCCATTGAGTCGGTGATGCCATCCAACCATCTCATTCTCTGTCGTTCCCTTCTCCTCCCACCTTCAATCTATCCTAGCATCAGGATCTTTTCTAATGAGTCAGTTCACACCAGGTGGCTAAAGTATTGGAGTTTCAGCATCAGCATCAGTCCTTTCAATGAATATTCAGGACTGATTTCCTTTAGGATGGACTGGTTGGTTCTCCTTGCAGTCCTAGGGACTCTCAAGAGTCTTCTTTAACACCACAGTTCAAAAGCATCAATTCTTTGGCACTCAGCTTTGTTTATAATCCAACTCTCACATCCATACATGACTACTGGAAAAACCATAGCTTTGACTAGACAGACCTTTGTTGGCAAAGTAATGTTTCTACTTTTTAATATGCCATCTAGGTTGTTCATAGCTTTTCTTCCAAGGAGTAAGCAGTTTTTAATTTCCTGGCTGCAGTCACTATCTGCAGTGATTTTGGAGTCCCCCCAAATAAAGTCTGTCACTGTTTACATTGTTTCCCTGTCTATTTGCCATGAAATGATGGGAACAGATGCCATGATCTTAGTTTTCTGAATGCTGAGTTTTAAGCCAACTTTTTCACTCTCCTCTTTCACTTTCATCAAGAGGCTCTTTAGTTTGTCTTCGCTTTCTGCCATAAGGGTAGTGTATTCTGCATAGCTGAGTTTATTGATATTTCTCCTGGTGATCTTGATTCCAGCTTGTACTTCTTCCAGCCCAGTGTTTCTCATGATGTACTCTGCATATAAGTTAAATAAGGAGGGTGACAATAGACAGCCTTGATGTTCTCCTTTTCCAATTTGGAAACAGTCTGTTGTTCCATGTCCAGTTCTAACTGTTGCTTCCTGACCTAAATACAGATTTCTCAAGAGGCAGGTCGGGTGGTCTGGTATTCCCATCTCTTTCAGAATTTTCCAGTTTTTTGTGACCCATACAGTCAAAAGCTTTCGCATAGTCAATAAAGCAGAAATAGATATTTCTCTGGAACTCTCTTGCTTTTTTGATGACCCAACAGATGATGGCAATTTGATCTCTGGCTCCTCTGCTTTTTTCTAAACCCAAATTCAACATCTGGAAGTTCATAGTTCACGTACTTTTGAATTCTGGCTTGGAGAATTTTGAGCATTACTTTACTAACATGTGAATTGAGTGCAATTGTGCAGTAGTTTGAGCATTCTTTGGCATTGTCTTTTTTTGGAACTGGAATGGAAACTGACCTTTTCCAGTCCTGGGGCCACAGCTGAGTTTTCCAAATTTGCTGGCATATTGAGTGCAGCACTTTCACATTTTTCTGTAAAGGCTCATGTAATTTTTCAGAAAACAAAAAGCTGCCTATACCTGTCTAAAATGTTGAATTGTTTTTATGTGAGATGAAGACTAGATAGTTATTTGGGGAAAACCCCAGAATCAAATGCTTAATTACACTCAGATAACATGATGTCCCCCAAAATTCTACCTTTGTAGAATTGTACACCTAGAGATGTACAATTTTAGGTTAATAAATAGTTGTCTACACTGTGAATTATAAATATTTCAACAAGAACTGTAGTAAGTAAAGTATGCTCAATATAGGAATAAAAAGGAAGGATTCATATACAGGGGAAAAATTATTCTTTTCCAAAATTTAAGTCCAAATTATAGCATGCAATCTGATTTCACTCTGCAAATTTACTTCTGAATCATGAAGATATATTTTATATGACACTTTATTTATAGTGAGATTGTGTTAGTGATGTTTTCATTTTATGTGAACAAACTTACAGTTGACTACCTAATATGCTTCTTTTCTTCCTCGGAAAAATTCACCAAAATGTTATGTCTAAAAGGTATGGATAATGATTTAAAAGAGTGTCGAATGTTATAGGAAAAAGTATATAGTAAGTCAAAAATTTGGAGAAATTCAATAAGTAAACTGCAGATGTTCTTATATTATTTCATACATCATTTTCTCATTTATTCATACATTAAAAACATATTTTGGCACTAATTAACAAGGTAAATTTTCAGTAATGTCAGAGATTCAGATACACACACACACTTTCATTTTAAAGGAAGGAAAAATCTGCAGTAACTGTAAGTATTTTTTGGATAACAAAACAATTTACCTCACTTTCAATAGTCTCAAAAATAAATAAAATCAAATGCAACAAGGGGCCTGAAAATATTCTTTAAACTTCTTTAACATTTAAAATATTTATTTGCATGATTATCTATGTGTGTGACAGGAAAGTCAGGTTGGTTTCTCCACTTGCATTATTCTTATGATTATAGATATTTTTTCCAATGGATTTCAGTAATTAAATTTTATTTATTAGATTGTCTTAATAGTTAGGAAGAAGATGTTTTGATCCCTTTTTGGTATTTTTGGCAGCTGACTTGAGTAGGACTGCTCATCATGAGCAGTCATACAAAAGCATAAATGTCAGCTCTGCAGCTTGTTGCTACAGTTAGCTTCAGCGAGAATGTCAGAAGTGACAAGACATAAAGTGATTCTGAGCGATGACATTCTTGTTGATAATAGATTGGCTTTTGTGGATGCTGCAGCAGATTTGATCTCTGAAACCTTTCACTTCTTAAAAAAAGAAAAAGAAAAGAAAAATTTGAGAAGTGCACTAGCCTATGTTGGGAAATTTCAATCTTTCACCCAAACATTGTCAGAATTATCTTCGGATGATTTAAATGTCATGCTCACTCTATTTGTTGGATCATTCTTTGAGTCTAAGTAAGACCAAAGATTAACAATCATTTACAGAATTGGAAACCATAGCCATCGTTTATTTCTGAACATAATCTGTGGTTTACAAATAGTAAGTGTTCACGAGTAGCATGATATTTTGAATCAAAATGTCATGGAGACAGGAGAGAAACATTTTCTGAATATATCACAGATAATTTTACATTATATTCTTTGTTTGCTTGTACATGATAAGAACTCATGTCTATCCACTTGTGAATAAGTTTCTTCATTGATTTTAATGAACTTTAAAGAGGTTAAGACTTAGTTAAAACTTATGGAAATCTTCTTGTAAGCTATATCAACATACTTTTACTTTAAGAAAAAAACTTTCCAGAGGAAAAATAAACCTTAATATTAACTGATATTACACTTTTAATGAGTCAGTTTTTATAATCTATTATGATGAAAATATTTTCCATGGATTTAGCAATTAAAAATTATTTAAACCCCAAATAAAATATCCCTGATATCTAACTTTTTACTATATTGTATAGGTTTTGACAATTTCATATATTCATTATGTTTATGAAAAAAAAATACTCATTATGTTTATGTATGATTTAGAAAACACTAAGAAATATTCACAATAAATAGACCAAAACATATCAGGAGTTTTGAATCCTTGTTAGACTACTGATTTAGAGAGAGGAAAAAAGCTAACTCTGTAAACAACTTCACAACTTAGATTTATAATATAATCTGTTTAAATAATTATACCATTACATTCCTGAAGATAAAATACATGTGGTCTTTTATCTTGCTCAACAGAATTGTTCAGAAGATCAAACGTGGTAAAGACAATGCAAAATTTAATGTTTTATTACTGATATTGTATACCATTTTACCCAATATTTTGGGGAGTAACTGCCTCTGACTTCAACTCAAGTAATCAGTTTTGTAATGGTATCAGAAAATAAAGGGATGTTAATTATTAAAAAAAAAAAAAACCTAAAATCATTTGGGAGTACATGGAGATACCTAAACTAGTGAATAGGATAAAGATATTACCAGAAAATTCAGTTAACAATCAACAAATATTACTCTGCTATTCAGAAAAACTTCTTAACCTACTATGACACTCAAAAATGAATGAAACTCATTTGTATGACTCTGTTGCATAAATTAATTTTATTTAATCTTTTATGCTTACAATTAACCTTAAGTGAACATCTATTGTAAGAGGATTATCTCATCTTTTAAGAAACTTATTTAAGCTCTTATTGTTGTTCAGTCAATCAGTCATATCTGACTCTTTGTGATCCCATGGACTGCAGAACACCAGGCTTCCCTGTCCTTCACTGTCTCCTGGAGTTTGCTCAAACTCATGTCTATTGAGTCAATGATGCCATCCAAACATCTCATCCTCCATTGGCCCCTTCTGCTCCTGCCCTCAATCTTTCCCAGCATCAGGGTCCTTTCTAATGAGTTGGCTCTTATCAGTGGCCAAAGTATTGAAACATCAGCTTCAGCATCAGTCCCTACAATGAATATTCAGGGTTGATTTCCTTAAGGGCTTATTGATTTGATCTCCTTGAAGTCTACGTGTCTCTTAAAAGTCTTTTCCAGCACCAAAGTTCAAAAGCATCAGTTCTTCAGTGCTCAGCCTTCTTTATGGTCCAACTGTCATATCTGAGCATGACTACTGGAAAAATCATAGCTTTGACTTACATGGACATTTTTGGCAAAGTGATGTCTCTGCTTTTTAATGTGCTGTCTAGTTTTACCATAGCTTTTCTTCCAAGGGGCAAGCATCTTTTAATTTCATGGCTGCAGTCACCATCTGCAGTGATTTTGGAGCCTAAGAAAATAAAATATATCACTCTTTCCATTTTTTCCCCATCTATTTGCCATGAAGTCATGGGACCAGATGACATGGTTTTAGTTTTTTAAATGTTGAGTTTTAAACTTAAACTCTTACTAGGCACCATACCCAAACCAGATTGAAGTACAAACTCTCTTCCAAATTCTAAATTGCGCAGTTAAGTACCACAACTCAGGAAAAGGACACAACTCATTCTAGTTAGTACAGCTGTAGTCTAAGTACATCTAGCTGCTGTGTTTCTTACACTTGTGCTGGCCATGAGGCTATAGTCGACATTTAGTAAAATTTTATCCCCCAATTGCACATAGCTAGCACCTAAGCTCTCTAGGTTTCTTTACTTGATGAAGCGATCCAAACATTAATGTTGAAGAATCTGTGCCCTCAGTGGTCCTCAATTCCTATTATCTTGGTCACGAAAGTACTAAGAGGTATCCTAGTGAACAACACAGTTCCAAATGTATTAGTTATTGTTCTAATGTTATAGCAGAAAACCAATACTGAAAACAAGTTTTATGGTTCAGTGGCTTATGTTTTACTCAATGTATGTCAACTCAGGGCTTAGAATCATGGGATGTACCATGGCTATATGTTCAGTCTCTATCAAGGCCTAGTAAAAAGATAAGAGTTTCCTTTCAAAAAGAGAAATGTTATCACTGGCAGAGGCCATTATTTTGCTGTGAAATCCTCAGTCTGAGCTCTCATTACCGTAGTAAGGCCATCCAGAGGATCCATAAAGCACCTTTTGTTTATGATTGGCAGGGGGAGAAACGTTGTATCTGCAGGTTCATGGACTTAGTTTTCAGTAGATTTTCTCTTCAGTCTGAACTTTCTGAACAGCCATATTTTTTTCTCTTGACCTCAATAGAAAACGTATAGCTTTAATGAGTTAATTGATGTGTGTTGGGGCATGAAGCCCAATGTGGTTCAGGTTGCCTCTAAAATCTGAAAAGAAACAAGATGAATGTTGCCACTTCTTCAGTGTCAGGCAGTGTCAAGCGCCTCTGAGTTTAGAGGAGTTGTCCCAGCATGTTTCAAATCGCTGAAGCTCTAGAAACTTCTGTAATCTGACAGGACACAGAATTTTCATTGGGCTAATTTTTGACCACTAGCACATCAACATTTTACTAGAATGAATGATAAGTGGCCACTTTCTGCTTACCAGATCCCATCATTTGGAGTAACCAACATTGGGATAACAGGGTACTCTATAGAATATTTAGATGATTGATTTCCCTTGTAAATAATTTAAGACAGCACAAGAGCTGCCATAATCCTGAGATAAGACAGGGAAGATACACTGTTGCTTCCACCTGATACAAGCAAATCCTTTCTTCTCTTTCCTGCTAATTGCTTTAAAGAAAAATAGAATTTTCACCACTTCCAGGAAGTGAGTCGATCTATGTTGATGTATGTCACAAGACAACATAAAAAAATAGTAGTAGCATTTAGTGTTATTATAGGATTAATTTTTGAATAACAAACAATCCATGTGGTTTTGGCAGTAGCCAAACCCATCAGTGAAATAGAGATAAGAGAGAAATGACCACTTTTATATCTCTCAAATCTTAGATCTCACCATCAGTGTCTCCAATTGTTTCAGAAAAGAGGTGTTGTTCCTATTTTGACGTTTTTGTCAACAAGGTAAATTCTTGGCTGGGTTGGGGGGAGGGGTGATCCTCTACTCAACTCTTCAACAATTTAGGTCACCAAATGCAGGTATTCTGAAATTTGTTAACTAGGTCTATTTAACCCATTTAATACCATTGTAAGAATCACTGTAATACAGAACTTTGTAGAAAAAAAAAAAATTCTTTTCTTTTTATTTACCACTTAGCCCCTATAAACATTCACTTAGACCAGTGGGGCACTCGTGATATTTTCTATATTCAAGGATTAGGATCTATTCAGTGTTAATATCTATTTATCTCTAATTCTAGGTCACCAGAGTGGTTGCCCTTGTATGTGTTCAGGTGACTTTGTGATAGTCTTGGAAGAAAAGTTGCAGTGGTTATGGATGGTGATGTGGAAGTTCTTCTTTAAGTAGAATCAAGAATATATTCAGGAGTGCAAGTTTTATTTTAAAGAAGGAAAGCATTATTTTAAAATAATATTTTACTAGACTGTCACATACTCCATTTTTAAAGGCACTGCGATCAATAAACTACAGATCATTGGATATCAAGTCAAAGATTACTATCCCATCTATGTTTCCCTGAAGTTATACCCCCATTGTCTCTAATAGTTAAGCAGAGTCATCTGACTTAATGCCACTCCAAGGTGCAACTGTTTCTATTGAAGAGCACTTCATTTCAGTGGTATTATTTTCTCTCAATATCTCTGTAATAGTGTAACTTATTACCAAAAACAAACAAACAAACCCAAACATGTCTTTGGTCTTTGTCACCATTTCTGGCACAGTGCTCATAAAATCCTTTTAATGTCCTGAGGAGAACAACAAAGGTGTCTTTTGTTATGCTGATGAGGTAACTTTTTGTAACTATCTAATGGTAGAAATTGTTGCCAGTGGAGTCCATCAAGCGATTAATGAGTTTAAACTTTATTACCAGCCCTACCTCAACCTTAGGGGACGATGGAGGGGAGAAGGGGGCTAGAAGTTAAATAAATCACCGATGGCCAATAAATTAATCAATCCATGCCTATGTAATGAAGTTGCTATTAAAATTCAAAAAGGATCTGGTTTGGAGAGCTTCCAGGTTGGTGGCCATGTGGAGATTTGGGGAGACTAAAACTCTTTTATCAGGCATAGAAGCTCTTTGTCTTTTGTACATACCTTGTCCTCTGCATCACTTTCATCTGACTGTTCCTAAGTTATATCTTTGTAAAATTAGATGGTCATATACTAAGTAAAATATCATTCTGAGTTCTGTGAACCACTCTTAAAAATAAGTTAAACCCAAGGAGGAGTTCTTTGAAATGTCTGATTTATAACCAGTTAATAAGTACAGGAAACAAAATGAACCTATAAGTGGCATATGACGTCCAAGAAGAAGGTCTTGAGAACCTCGTTTGTAGCTGGTTGGTCAGAAGTGCAGGTAACTTAACAACAAGGACTTGCAAATGATGTCTGAAGGTGGTCCAGGGTCGTCTTGTAGGACTGAGCCCAGCCTGTGGAGTCACATGCTCTCTCCAGGCAGTTCATGTGAGACTTGAGTTGAGTTGTAGGACATCCAGTTTGTGTCACTTGAGAATTGTTTGTTGGTATGGGGAAACCCCCAACATACACACACATATTAGAACTGGTACTGGGGACTTTTAGATCCCAAATCTAGAAAGATTTTCCACGAGCACTGGTGCTCATATCACTAATGCGTTTATCAGTGGCTTGGAGAAAGGAAAATCCTCAGTGTCCTTTCTATGAATACCTATGGGTGGAGGTAAATGAATTTTGCGTAACAAACCCAAAACATTATTAGCACCTGCACATTCACTTCTCTACATCAGACCAGGTGATCAGGCATCTTGATATCATTTGATGTAGATATGACACTATTAAATCCAGGCTTCATGCACTGAACCAAGCAAAGTCTTGGGGCTACTTCCTAGCTGCCTAAGCAACTACATTAAGTTTCTAATATGATGTCTTGAGAATTGCTTGTTGATATGGGAAGCCCAAACACACACACACACACACACACAACTAGAATTGATACCAGAGACTTTTAAAATTCCAAATCTGTATATGGATAATTCCAGTCTACCCTTATATTCATTTTTTTTTTTTTATTCTAGTATAGTTGATGTACAATAGCATGCTACCTTCCCACATATATAATAACAATCAATTTTCATTTTGAAATGGTCACCACAGTAAGTGTGATACTCATAAAGAACATTTCCATGTGTATTCACAAGATTCTTGCCATGAGAACTTGCAAGATATTGCAATTCGTTTGATACACAGACCACATCTTTATGCTTAAGATTTTCAGTTCTCCTGGGTTTAGACATATGTCTAAGAGATAAATGATCTGTGTTTTACAAAGATCTTCAATTCATTTATCTATACAAGATCTTTGAGGTGCTCCAGCTTACACTACAAAGGCCACAACATTCACTTAAGAAATTTGACAAGTTTACATTCTAATTGTTGTAATTCAAACATCAGCCATGATCAAATTGGAGCTTGATGCTCAGGTATTGTCCTAGTCCATTCCAGCTTCTATAACAAAATACCATAGATGGGGTGTTTATAAACAAGAGAAATTTATTTCTCACAGTTCTTGAGAATTAAAGTCCAAAATCAAGGGGTCAGCATATGCCGTGAAGGCTATGCGCCAGGTCACAGACTTTTGGTTTTGTTCTCATGTGGCAGAAATGGCAACAGATATCTCCTAGGTATTTTTCATAAGAGCGATTCATGAGAACTCTACCCTAACCATGTCCCAGGGCCAGGCACGAAGATTTCAAAGATGAATTTTCAAAGACATACATATTCAGGCTTTAGCAGGTCTCTGTATAATCCTCTGTATCTCTGTCTGTTCTTCTAGTTCAGATGCCAAAGCTCTGAGCTTATCTTTCAGAAGCAGCCAGCCCATTCTACAATATTTGAACTCACAATTTGCACTCTGTCAGTTGCTAAATTGTAATTAGTATTCTTAATCTTTGATTTCAACTGCTACTCCACCCGAGCAACAATAAATAATAGTTATCTAATGTTTGAGTCCTTTGTATCATATTTTTGGAGAGCATTGTAATGCTCAGGCTCAGAGCTGATTGACCTACTCTCAAAATCCTGTGTTATGCTCTGTTTTCTGGGACCACTCAGAGTAACAAGAACTGCATCCATTAGTTTAATCCTGCTAAAAAAAATCCACTCCAGGTTTTTAAAACAGGTCAAATAAACAAAGGTCAGTTGCACTATTACTATAAATAGCCCGTGGGTTACTTGGTGAAAGGTAAAGCAAAGGTACGTATATTGGGTGGAATTTGAGGCATATAGAGTAAGATATGGAGAAGGCAATGGCACCTCACTCCAGTACTCTTGCCTGGAAAATCTCATGGACGGAGGAGCCTGATGGGCTGCCGTCTATGGGGTCGCACAGAGTCGGATACGGCTGAAGCGACTTAGCAGCAGCAGCAGCAGCAGAATAAGATATGGCAAGTCCTGGATAAAGTGCTAGCAACAGGGAAAGAGGATAAAAAATGCAGTCTTCTCCTTCTCCCTTGTCCCTCTAATGGTTTCAAGCATTGTTAAAGCTCAGATAAGAGCCAACTTGCAAAGAGTGAGGGAAACCAGATATGTCACCTCACACTGTATGTCTAACATATTGATTATGTTTAGTTAAAGGCATTTAAGAAACATCAAGTTCAGGAAGGACACTCTGACCCTCCTTTTTCTTCCTGAAAGCAAGAGATAAAACTTGCATATAAAATGTTCTCTCCCTGAACTGGAGAGAAGGAAAATATTCTTATCAGCATAGATGAGGAATTGGGGTTTGAGAAAGCTTACAAACAACATTGTTAAACAAACCATTATCTCCTAGTTATTACTTAACCATTCAATATACCCAACCCAAAATCCTTTTGTCTTATTAATTCTTCACAAATATTTTATTCCTTTTTCTAAAAGATTTAAAAGCTCTCTGCTCTGGTCACTTCTTTGAGACTTCATTCTGTTATAAAGGCTCTCAGTCACATGTTAAAATTTAATAAATTGCTTTTATCTTCTTAATCTCTCTTATGTCATTTTAATTTGTAGGCCCAGCTGGAGACCATGAGATAGTGGTAGAGAATTTGTCCCTGCCCTACAGAAACTTGTGTAATAAGTTGTGGGGCACAAACAATCCTCTGACAGAGGTTAGGAAAATAACAAGTGAATAGATCTGAGGGTAAAAAAGATCTAGATCTGAGATTCAAAGAGAAACATAAAGAAATTCTGCAGATTTAAAAAAAACTGAAAAATAATATGCTATTTGATATTTTTAGTAAATTGGAGTATAAGAAAAATAATTTTATAAATATTTAAATGTAAATTTTTATTAAAGGCTAAAAAATAAAGTTTAAATGTTGATTTTAACCTTTAAATTATCTTATTTATATCAATAGATTTCAAGCATTCATAACTTCTGAGAAACAATATTATTTTAACTACAATTAATGTCATCCTTTGAATATTTTTTTCTCTCCAAAGCTAACTTAGCTACCCAACTAACACAACCAGTCATATAGTACTGTACTGTAATAGGTTTACAATACTTATACAAATACAAAAAAGAAACACATTTTTAATCTTCTAAGTATAGTCCTGTGAAATGTACAGTAGTACAGTACAACATCTGGCATTGAGTGAACAGGAAAGAAGAGTTACTGACTGGAGGAGGGAGTGGAGGTGGGAGATGGTAGAGTTGAAGCGTCACATCTGCAGCAACAGGAGACAGAGGGCAAGCTGCAATGCCACTCACATCTGATGTTGATGGAATGCACATCCTCATCTTCGAAAGTTTGCAACTTGAAGGCTTATATGTAGGAGATTTATTGTGCTGCTGCTGCTGCTAAGGCGCTTCAGTCGTGTCTGACTCTGTGTGACCCCATGGACTGCAGTCTACCAGGCACCTCCATCCTTGGGATTTTCCAGGCAAGAGTACTGGAGTGGGGTGCCATTGCCATCTCAGGAGATTTACTGTACATGCAATATTTTAAGTCACATCATTCACTGATGGATAGTTATACAGCAATAGATAACTAATATAAATGTAATTATGTAAATGTTTCCTTTCAAACACCTAAGGTGATGCTTTAAGTAATACTTAAGTTTCATCAGGATATCAAGAGCAATTAACAGCTTCTTTGTCTGTTTTATCTGTCAGATCACTAATTTCCTCAGTTCAATGATATATACTGCTGCACTCAGAGACTGCTTTACCAAATGTTAAAAAAAAAAAAATGTGGGAGACACTATGGCTTGTATTAGTTCTAAGTACTCTTTCCATTATTTATCAACAAGGTTATCACATAAGCTACCATTCAGAACCATTGAATCCTGTACAAAATTGCTAATAAAAGTTCCAATCTACAGCTTCAAGTAGGGTCCATCAGAAATGACATTACATACAGTATTTAGGAGCCAATGATACATGAATGAATTGTTGAGTATATGTAATATAAGTATTTTCAACCATCATGAAATAGAAACTGTATGCTCATACAAACAATGCATAGAAAATCCTTCATGCTTGCCAGAAAGCTAGGGAAAATCTTGGAGCAAAGCTATTTATTTGAAGAGCTCAAAAGTTTACAAGAATTTAATATGGTCAAATCTTCCTTTCTTATTCTCAAGATAAAAGATACAAATGAGAAATCTTAGTTTCCCATTATCAAGACCTATTAAGATTGTCAATAAATAAATGATCTTTCCTTAAAGATCATCTAATGGTTATTTGCCAGGAGATGAAACAATATTTGTATAATACACCATTTTACATAGGTGTTCAAATAATAACATCATTTACTTCAAAAATGAATTTTTCTTATCTAGTTCATGTGTACATTTGCATGTGTGAACCCAATTTCAGGGATTCTAGAAAAACTAAAATATTTCAAGGTTAGAACTTATGTACCAGATTTTTAAATATGTATACTTTTATCATTTAATTACAAAAGTGATTCATATTGATTTTGAAAACCACAAAATATAAAAGCATATTAATTGAATAAAACATATTCCTCACATTGAAAAATGTTCTCAAGATATAAAGAACATTAACATATTAATGTCTGTATTGTACATACACAAAGAGATTGCAAAGCCAATAAATACTCATTATATACATATATTTAATATAAAATATACTATATATTTATATATCTTAGTATATGCTGTATCTCTATATATTTTAATATGTAGATAGAATATATTTTCCTCACATCTATGTTTTCTAGTGTCTTGGAAAAAATTCTATTCTATAGCATAGAGTTTTGCCTCTTATGTAGGTGATTTTTAAAGGAAATTAATCACGTTGCATTATTTTCTTCTTTATTTCTGACATCCTTGAGGCAACTGCTTTCAATATTTTAGAATTTTTTAAAATCTAAACTTCATTTTAAAAATGCATTCACTTTCTAATTTTCAAAGGTCTTATCTGTTGAATTTCATGATATGTGAAGATTTAGCTCTATGATACACTTTCCCTCCAACATATACATGAATATTTTCACACTCTAATCATCATAACATAGATTATGTGTTATTGATATCAATATCACATTGATATTTCATGTTTATAATGTAATGATGGAAAAAGCTTAGCCTTAGAGACCAGGAAGGAGAACAATTGGAGATCAAAACCAAAAGCAAACTGTGCAGACTTTTTGTTGTTGTTGTGTTCGGTTGCCAAGTTGTGTCTGATTCTTCATGACCTCATGGACTGCAAGATGCCAGGCTTCCCTGTCCCTCACCATCTCCCAGTTTGCCCAAGTTCATGTCCATTGAATCGGTGATGTTATCCAATCACCTCATCCTCTGCCACCCACTTCTCCAGTCTTCAACATTTTCCAGCCTCAGGCTCTTTTCCATTGAGTCAGCTCTTCGCATCAGGTGGCCAAAATATTGCAGCTTCAGCTTCAGCATCAGTCCTTCCAAAATGAATGTTCAGGGTTGATTTCTTTTAAGATTGACTGGTTTGATCTCCTTGTTGTCCAAAAGACTCTCAAGAGTCTTCTCCAGCACCACAGTTCAAAAGCATCAGTTCTTTTGCACTTTTCCTTCTTTATGGTTCAGTGCTCACATCCCTGCATGACTATTGGAAGGTCCATAGCCTTGGCAATGTGAACCTTTGTCAGCAAAGTGATTGCTTCACTTTTTAAAACACTGCCTATGTTTGTCATACCTTTCCTGCCAAGAAGTAGTTGTTTTCTAACTGAATAGCTGCAGTCACTACCTGCAGTGATTTTAGAGTCCAGAAGAGGAAATCTGTCACTACTGCTTCCACCTTTTTCCTTTCTATTTGCTGTGAAGTGATGGGACTGGATGCCATAATCTTGTCTTTTGTTTGTTTGTTTGTTTGTTTGTTTTGTCTTGTTTTGTTTTGTTTTAATATGGAGTTTTAAGCCAGCTTTTTCACTCTCTTCCTTCACCCTTATCAAGAGGTTCTTTAGTTCTTCTTAGCTTTCTGCCTTTAGAGAGGTATCATCCACATGTCTGAGACTGTTGATGTCTCTCCCAGTTATCTTAATTCCAGCTTGTAACTCATCCAGCCTGGCCTTTTGCATGATGTGCTCTGTGTATAAGTTAAATAAACATGGTGACAATAAACAGGCTTGTCATACTCCTTTTTCAATTCTGAACCAGTCAGTTGTTTCATACAAGGCTCTAACTGTTGCTTCTTGACCCACATACAGGTTTCTCAGGAGACAGGAAAGATGGCCTGGTATTCCCATCTCTGTAAGAGAATGCCACAGTTTGTTATGATCCATATATTCAAAGGCTTTAGTGTAATTAATGGAACA
Organism: Odocoileus virginianus; assembly: GCF_023699985.2. Taxonomy (NCBI): domain Eukaryota; kingdom Metazoa; phylum Chordata; class Mammalia; order Artiodactyla; family Cervidae; genus Odocoileus; species Odocoileus virginianus. Next base: position 35,105,443 of record NC_069685.1, on the reverse strand, counting down.
GAGGTAGATATTTTTCTGGAATTCCCTTGCTTTATGATCCAGCAAAGTTGGCCAATTGTTCTCTGGACAAAAAGATTTTTTTTTTTTTTTTTATCTTTTTCCAGTTCTCAGAAAAGTGTCTGCTATTGAACAACAATATAGACAAATGATTTTTTCATAGAGGTCCTCAGCTCTTGTCACTGGGTCATTCCTATTTTGTGCAATGACACTTTGCAAAGGGCAACCACTGCGGCAGAGATGGAGAGTGTATGTGAGCTCATCTCTGGGCTATCCCTTATTCTGCATCTGTTTTCATCACTGCCCATTGGTGATGGCCCAATCAGAGAGCAGCCAGGGCTAATGCCATGTCTTCATTGCATTTTATTAAAAACTATAACATAGATAATTCAGTCACTTGAGGACAGGTTAATTATTTGACTCCTTATTCCCTAGAGGGGACATAATCTATCTTTACTCCCTATGTTGCTGGTTTCTTAGAACACTAAGTGCAATGGCAGGAGCAATTAGGATGCCAACTTGTGAGTGACACTCTATAAGTTTGGATGCTCTCTTTCAAGATATGCCATATATCACAAAGAACCAAGGCATGTTTTGCAGGTTCTGTATGCCTCATAACTAAAATGCATAGATTTGAAAAGCAAAGATTGTGCAATCGCCCCCTCCCCTTGGGGAATAAGTGCTTCCTCAGTTTACAAAAAATTTTGTACTTACTGGGCTAGAACAGTTGCCATGCAAGAATACTGGTAGCAAAGGTTATGATTAAGTTTCTAACAAACCAAAAGCTATAGCAGTGGTCTTGCCATTTTGACTTATAACAGTAAACTAATAGTTGGAAAGAAAGTCACCCTTACCATAATTCCTACTAAATTATGAAGACACCTGTCAGAATTTCAAGGGATTTTTGAAGTGACTCTTGCTGCTGACATAGTCTCTGATAGCTGTAGAAGAGCAGTTGCAGCAAAAACTCCTGGACAAGAGCACAGTAGCCAGGTATTTACAAGCTTCAGGTGTGAAATCCTAAATTATCCCACTAGGTGTGCAAATTATACCAGCAGAAATGCTGATAGGGGGTCAGAGAAAGAATGGGTTATGCAGGAGAGAGATGAATATTGGTTACAAGCACAGAACCAACCACATAAACACCTCTCCTTCTAATTTCCTCTTCTGTATCATTATTATTACTATTATTTTCATTATTATTATTTAAAAAGTATAAAAGATGTCAAAAGTATAACACAAAGCAGATTTTCTAAGTTTCTTCTGCTTTCATAATTTGAGTTGTATACTGACCATGTACCATGTATGTAATGGCCAACTGCACAGATATCAATCAAAATATATACAAGTCAACATTGTAAACAAATAAAGAAAGAGCATAGTAGTATGACCACAAAAGAGTGAAATATAATTAATAAAATAATCACATGTAAGAGGAACTGTTTAATCATAGCTAAGAGAGTAAGATGAGTCTTATATGCATTTCATTTTCTTCAATATAAAGTTGTATCAGCACATGACTTAGGTGGGTAGGATGGGGGTGTAGGAGGGAAGCCCAAGAGGGATGAAATGTATGTGTACATATAGCTGATTCACTTCACTGTGCCGCAGAAACTAACACAACATTGTAAAGCAATTTGTTGTTTAGTTGCTAAGTCATATCAGACTCTGTGACCCCATGAACTGCAGCACACCAGGCTTCCCTGTCCTTCACTATTTCCCAGAGTTGTACAAACTCATGTCCATTGAATCCATGATGCCATCCAATCATCTCATCCTCTATAACACCCTTTTCTTCCAGCCCTCAACCTTTCCCAGCATTAGGGTCTTTTCCAGTGAGACAACATTTTGCATCAGGCAGCCAACGTATTAGAGTTTCAACTTAAGCATCAGTCCTTCCAATGAGTATTCAGAGTTGATTTATTTTAAGATTGACTGGTTTGATCTCCTTTCTGTCCAAGGGACTCTCAGGAGTCCTCCAGAACCACAATTTGAAAACATCAATTCTTCAGTGCTCAGCCTTCTTTATGGTCCAACTCTCACATCTGTACATGACTACTGGAAAAACCATAGCTTTGATTAGATGAAACTTTGTCAGTAAAATTATGTCTCTGCTTTACAATATGCTCCCTAAGTCTGTTAGCTTTTCTTCCAGGGAGCAAGCGTCTTTTAATTTCATGACTATAATCACTGTCCACAGTGATTTGTTTACCATGAAATGATGGGAGCAGATGCCATAACTTCATTTTTTCATTGTTGAGTTTTAAGTATTTTTTTTCTCAAGAGCCCCATGAACAGTATGTAAAGCAATTATAATCCAATAAAAATTAAAAATAAAATTAAGTTGTATAAGGAGATGAGATGTTAATTTCTCTTTAACTTTTTTCTTTAATTTTACCATAAACTAATACATGAATAACATCCAAATATCACAGCTTTTGTTCAATGCTCACTCATTCATTGCATTTCATAATGTTTATGTAATTAGCAACTAATTTTTTATTATCCAAGTATTATCCAAGATTTCCCCTGTATCGTATAAGCATTTATTTTTAAAGAACCATGTGCACTGAACATGTATTCAGATTAAAGGAACAATTTGGCAATTGGTTTTAGTATATGGAGCAGCTTCATTAATAAGAATATGCAAATTGAATAATGTGAAAAGTTAAAATTCCTTTCTCTTAACTAGTATTCAATGATACTTTGAAATAACACATATACTGAAATATAAATAAATGAGTTTTTCCACAGAAGAAAAGATATATTTATAATTCTCTGTAAGTTACATTAGTCACTTTTTAAAATTATTTCTGACACAGAAGCAATGAAATTGCCTACTTCTTGATATTATTTCTTCTAAAGTTTAATTGCAATTTATTATAATTTTTAATTCTAAGAAATAGTTAAAAAGTCTCTCAAGAATTGATTATGTTTGGACCTAATTTTCAATAAATATATATTTTCTGTGTTAGTATTTCTAGCATAGAATTGTTTGTTATATTGCTTTACAAAACTCATAAATCTTTTGTATGTTTTGGAGAGAAAAATAATCTTGATTAACACAAAATTCCCAAAACTTTATTTAAAATTGGATAGAATTGAAAATTTTGCAAAGACAGGGCTTAAAATATATCATTGTTAAATTATTATTTTCCTTTAAACAAGAGAATGCGTATCTAATTCTCTTAGCAACTCCTAAATTTGACCACTTTCATTGTGCAAATATTCTGATGGTAAATTGATTTCACCACTGAATTTTATGTTTTAAATCCTGTTTCTCAGTTCTTTTGCCTTTAAGCAACACACCAGCCTCTTGCTAAAACAGCAGAAAGAACATCAAATAAAGACATGTTTTATCAAGGATGAGAACATAGTGGTTGATTTGTATCATCAAATAAAAGTCAATTAGAATAATAAAATGAACAGAAGGTCAAATTGTACCCTTTATAAAACACAATTTTATACAATATCTAGTTCAAAGTTTGTTAAATAGCTTTTCATGTGAATCACATTCATTAATGAAAAGGAATAAAAAAATCTCTGAAATACTGAAAATACATGAAGAAGGCATTTAGTCATCCAACTGAGATATGAGAGCATATGAGTTTGTGTGTGAGTACAAAAGTTTCAGCTGTTAGCTTGCCTTAGTTTCAGTTACTAAAATCAGTAATCAGAATTGATTCCTTGACACCAAATTGTGACGCTAACAAAATTGAAAAGACTTAAAAATCAATAAACAAACAAATGACACATTTTTCTTAATGTCTAACTCTGAGAATCATTTGAATATTACCAGAGATAACTTAGACTAATATTAATAAAATTCCCTTTAGATAGCAATGCAATTTAACTGTAGAATATAAAATTTCAAGAAGCCTAGCCAAAAAAAAAAGTGTGAAATTGTATATGTGGCAGGGGAAAAAAAAAAACAACAACAAAAAGAAAATTACAAAAATCAGACAACTGATATCCTAAGAAATGTAAATGAAAGACAGTATCACTTTCAAGAAAAACACAACAATATACTATAAAAATGAGATTAAGATTGTGTAAGAGATTCCAAGAATATATGTTTTTTTCTCAAAAGTTGAGCACAGGGGAATGTAATAATGAAATAGAAAGAGATCAAGATGGCAGAGTAGAAGGTAGAACTAACCTCCCCTCCAAAACACATCAGAAATACATCTACATGTGGAAGAATTCTGACTGAAAATTAACCTGAAACCGGCAGAAGAACTCCTGCACAACCACGGCTGAACCATAATTGAGTAGGAAGGAAAGGGAAGTGATTATGTTGAGACCTGTGGCCCTGGGAGGAGACTCAGAAGAGGGGGATTTCAAGAGCAAAGATCCTCCCTGGGGGGAGCAGGTGCCACACATCTGGGGTCTGCCACCAGGAAGATGAGTCCCCTAGGCTGGCTCTAGGCCCAGTGGGAATAGTAGGATGACTGTGGGAAGCCTGGATCCCACTGGTGAGCCGGGCGCATACACACTTTCTCCTCAAAAGGGGCAGAGAGAAGAGGTTGAAATTTCACTGGCTGCGGGCCAGTTTCCTAGGTCACCATGGTCTGAGCCTGGGGCCCACTCCAGCCCCGCTTGTTCACAGCTCAGCTCCACCCTGGGGCAGGGCTTCTGTGGCCAAAAGGAGAGCTCAGCTATGAGGCTCAGACCTGGAGGGGCTTATGAATGGGGAGAGGGTAGCTATTTCTGATGTTTACAAAGGCAGGGTGTAAAAAGCTGTCCTGGGTTCTGACATCAGCTAGACCACCACAACCCATGTCCCAAACCATGCCAAGCACCTGCACCAGTCCCACCTGCTCTGGGGCATGTCTCCTCACAGAGGGAAAGGGTCACAACAGCTGATGGGAGAGCACAGCCTTAAGAAGCAAAGGAGGCTGAAGTGGCATTAGAGCAGGTGGGACTAGCCATCACTATCACATGCAAAGGCAGTGTATCAGAGGTGGTCTGGGTCTCTGACTGTACCAGGGAAACCGAAGTGCACAGTAGCCTCTCTTGTTCCATCATTGCTCCCCTCTGGAGTGGAGGTGTTTGTGCTGGGAGAGAAGAAAGCACATGCTTAAAAGGAGTGGACCCAGCTCGTGCATGAATCTCAGGGCCTCTGCTCCAGAAACTGGGCATCTGCCTCTTTCCCCATTGGGGTGTGATGGTCCTTGAGCAGTGAGGCCCAGATCACATCTAGCTCTGGCTTTAGCCCCTGAATCTCCAACCCCAATGCCTACCAACACGATAGGTGCCAGTAACCCTGGTGATAGCTGGTGATGGACAGGGAAGCCTGGTGTGCTGCCATCCATGGGGTCCCAAAGAGTCAGACATGACTGAGTGACTGAAAGGAACTGAACTGAACTGAATCCCAGTGATTGATACAACTTGTGTTCATGTAAGATGCAGTTCTCCCACCAAAGCTACAGGGCGCATGCAACCTGAATAGGGATGCTCCAACACAAGGACACTCTTTCAAGCCCACAATAGGAAATTCATACAGAATGATAAGTTTTATTTAAGTAAGCTTACTTGCCAAACTGGCTTTACATGTTTCTTTTTACATCAAAACTTTACACAGTGATGTACTTTATAAATAGCTTTATCTTACATATACTTATTATGTGTCTTTCTTTCCTAGTTAAAAATAATTGATAAATAATTAAATAATTGCATTAATTGCTATGGTCAGATCAAATAATAGATATAGAAATGAAAATTTCACAAACCTTTAGGTATGAAATTAAGGATAAAAGTAGCTTTGCTTGACAAGGTTTAGTGAGAGTTTTTCCTTAATTATTAATTTTCACTCATCCAAAATAACGTATGATCAGTTCTGAGATTTTGCATACTTCTTGCTAAAAATAGTGAAAATACTTCTGTAATCTTCCCAGGAAGTAAGAGAGAGAAATGCATACTTAATTGTGCCAGTTTGATGCGAAGAACTGACTCATTTGGAAAGACCTTGATGCTGGGAATGATCGAGGGCAGGAGGAGAAGGGGGCAACAGAGGAAGAGATGGTTGGATGGCGTCACTGACTGAATGGACATGGGTTTGGGTGGACTCTGGGGGTTGGTGATGGACAGGGAGGCCAGGCGTGCTGCGGTTCATGAGGTCGCAAAGAGTTGGACATGACTGACTGACTGAACAGGAAGCAACAGTTAGAACTGGACATGGAACAACAGACTGTTTCCAAATTGGGAAAGGAGTACATCAAGGCTGTATTTTGTCACCAAGCTTACTTAACTTCTATGCAGAGTACATCATCAGAAAAGCTGGGCTGGAAGAAGCACAAGCTGGAATCAAGATTGCTGGGAGAAATATCAATAACCCCAGATACGCAGATGACACCACCATTATGCAGAGAGTGAAGAGGAACTAAAAAGCCTCTTGATGAAAGTGAAAGAGGAGAGTGAAAAAGTTGGCTTAAAGCTCAACATTCAGAGAACTAAGATCATGGCATCTGGTCCCATCACCTCATGGGAACTAGATGGGGAGACAGCGGAAACAGTGTCAGACTTTATTTTTTTGGGCTCCAAAATCACTGCAGATGGTGACTGCAGCCATGAAATTAAAAGATGCTTACTCCTTGGAAGGAAAGTTATGACCAACCTAGATAACATATTAAGGAGCAGAGACATTACTTTGTCAACAAAAGTCTGTCTGATCAAGGCTATTGTGTTTCCAGTGGTCATGTATGGATGTGACAGCTGAACGGTGAAGAAAACTGAGTACCGAAAAATTGATGCTTTTGAACTGTTGGAAAAGACTCTTGAGAGTCCCTTGGACTGCAAGGAGATCCAACCAGTCCATCCTAAAGGAGATCAGTCCCGAGTGTTCATTGGTAGGACTGATGCTGAAGCTGAAACTCCAGTACTTTGGCCACCTCATGCAAAGAGTTGACTCATTGGAAAAGACCCTGATGCTGGGAGGGACTAGGAACAGGAGGAGAAGGGGATGACAGAGGATGAGATGGCTGGATGTCATCACCGACTCTATGGGCATGAGTTTGAGTAAACTCTGGGAGTTGGTGATGGACAGGGAGGCCTGGTGTGCTGTGATTCATGGGGTCACAAAGAGTCGGACATGACTGAGCGACTGAACTGAACTGAACTGAACTGATCTGAGCGACTGAACTGAAATAAACTGAATTGTGCCAGTCATTAATTAAAGTAGTATTTGTGTTTTCAATGCAATTACTATTTTTTTTGAGTACCTCCTGTAAGAATTTCAGACAGTCTCCTGGCCAAAGGAGACAGAGGTTTTAAATCAAGATGACTGTCACACAGAGCTGAAAACACATTGTGTCAAGAAGTCAAATGTAAGTAAGGCATCTTAAGGTGTTGACAGAAAACAAATGAGACTTCATAAAAAATGAAACTGAAGATGAGAGATATGAGAACAATTTTCTTTTTCTTTCTTTCTTTCTTTTTTTTTTTTGGTTAGCTTCTCTAGAAAGAAAATAGGACATCTTGAAAGATGATGAATTACAATGTGTGCTATTTATTATTTTTGTAAAGTGAGATTACTTAACAGAAGAACTTGTTTGATCTGGTCATTTTTTTTAATCAAATATATTATGTGTTATTCATTTTAATTATGGCATCTGAATGTATGACAGCAAGTGTGTGTGTGTGTATGCATGTGCACATGCATGTGTGAATATTGCTAGATCTGGTTTTATTTTATTCTGTTTTGGTTCCTCTGGAGTCATGGAGAACTCTTAATCTTTTCCTCTACTGTCTTTTCATGTGTGTGTCTTATGACATATATTCTTCCTCTATCTCTCTGTTTTCTCTTTCTCTTCTAATACCTACCACAGTTTTTGCTTGTTTAAAGTTCAGTGGTGCCAAGTAGCTAAACATTAATGGGTAATCTCACTACTATATAGGACATGGGGTTGAATTGGAGTAAACATTGACTTCAAATTGGATTACTTATCTGAAATAACTTCTAAAACAACCTTACTATATTCTGTTTTTCAGAGGCACTTTTTAATTGGGTTTTCTCATTTAGGGAAGAGTTTGATTCAAAGTGAAGCACTTTAAGGCACAATTTCTTGGTCCATGATTTGGTGATCATTTCTCCATTTGATGGCCTCATTCTCATCAACAGACTTGTTTGTAGAAAATAAAAGCCACACATTTATCTGTTTCTCATATTTCTTCTGCACATTTTTGTCTCTTTGAACTTTAGAACTGGACCACTGATTAAATAATCTTTATTTCTTCTATAGCCACACACACACCTTGATCTTACAACTTGAAACAGAGAATTTTAGAGTGATTTTCAAATGACACCTTACTCTAGAGAACTTTGTATTTGTTTCCAAAAATCTAAAAAAGTTGACTTCAACCAATAGCAATCTTCTTCATTTTGCTCCACATTACATTATGTAAGACTGATTTTTTATACTTTTGAGGGAGTTTGAAGTTGTTTTATCTTCTTTATTGCTGCAATTACAGAACCTAACATGTGTCATGCATATAACAACATTCAATAAATATGGACTAAATGGATGAAACAATGAATTGTCTTTGCAATTACAAACAAAGTTAAAATATCATCTTACAAGTATGATTTAAGCTATATCTCATACTATATTTCTGTGTACTTAAAGTATTTAAGACATTTTAGCAATAAAATTTCCCTTGAGAATGTCAGAAATACTGTTAAAGAATGAAGAGGGGAGGAGGAGAGATATTAATTGTCATATGCTGGTTGATGTCTACAGGATGAAGCCTGTTAGTTATGACTAAATCCAAACACTTGGAACAGGTTCTATTTTGTTTCTTCTTTGTCTTAATTTTACTTCACTGTGCTATGTGCTTAGTAAGGTAACAGGACTAAAGAATAAACAAAAATCTCCCCATTCAGAAGAGAGAGATGAGATCATAGCAGAAAAAACATAAGTTGGATTTATTTGTCATGGTGCTCAGATGAAGTGGTGCTGTGATCGTCCATATTTGAAATCAAGGGGCTATCCCTGGGGCCAATATGCTATTAGTCCTTTGTATATATTAGCTAGTCTATACACAAATAATACATATTGAATATTTGCTATTTTCTGTGATTCAGTGAAAGATAATTCAAATTCTTCAAGTGTAATGAAAGCCTGAATGATATGTCAATTTTAAGTATGTGACTGCATTTTTAGAATTCTCAAGCTAGAAACTGTAAAAATTGTCAATCACTTTCTTGTTAGGTTCCTTTATAGATAGGGTGGGAGGCTGGCTCTGTTTCATTATAGATCCCAGAGTCCTGTAGCCTGGTGCTTGTCTGGTATAGCTGTTGAAAGCCTTGGCAGGAAAGGGATTCCTGCAGAGTTTAATGCCTGTCACTATCAGTAGGGAACAGTGACACTACTGTAATAAGCTACATTGCTGAAAAGAGACATCCAAGAAAGATTGAACTAAGCTCTATATATCAGTTTAGTTAACTAAGTTAGCATGTTAACTTGTTAACATTATTATTACTTTTATTTTTATTGTGTGATCTAAGAGAAAGTTCTACTCTCCAGAAGTATGTTATTTTATCTAAGCAAATATATTAAACAGACTATATTATCTAGAAATGTAAATTTCTAATGTGAATTTTTTAAAAGCTACATTACCATACTTTGTTCAGAGAAAACATAATAACCACCTGAACAATCATAATACAAAATTCTTATTTGTATTATTACCTAATTTTAATTGCTTTCTGTCATGAAGTTAGTGCATTAAGTCCTTAAGAGGAAATCAATATGAAAGTTTTTAGTTAGGGGGAAAATTTTTGAAGAGAACATCTGAAAAAACAACCAAATGGTTTAATATAGTAGAAAAATAAGTTGAGACAGAATACAAACATGGATTTGCAGAATGAGCAAGAGACTTAAAAATCCTCTTTCAATTAGGATTTCATATTGACTTTTTCACTCATACTTAATCATTAAAATAAAAAATATAAGTATTGTTAAAACAAAAATAATAATACTAGTTTGAATTATTTCCAGAAAGCATTAAATTCATATAGAAACACCTGGTCTATTTGGATAATTATCTATAAATGAGATATTTTGCTTTAATTTTAAGGTAAACAGGTAAAAAATCTAGATGAGATGTTTATTACTGATTAAAAACATTTTTCTAAGTGTTAGTATAATCATATTTTGCTACAGTTAAGCTAACATCTTCTATAATTCAGAACATACCCAAGAACATTTTAAAATAATGATCTCAGCAAAAGATGATGACTGCTTTCTGGAACCTGCTGTGATACAAGATTTCTTTTTGGGGCTCAGTACTGTTTTTTTTTTTTTTTTCTTCCTTTTTGTGTAGGTATAAGATTAACTTTACTAGAAATTGCCAACAGTCTTCAAGAATGATTTCAAACCAAGTAGTACTGTTTTTATTTGTAGTTGTGCCACTTTCTGAACTGATAATATATTAATAAGAAGTGTATCTTATGTCAATTTATTAATAGACATTAATAAAGATATAAAGCATTTCCCCAGGAAGGATATTTTTCAAAATATAATTTGAGATTATTGACTAAATATAGTTTCTCAACTTTACTGAGGCGTTGTTGTTGTTCAGCTGCTAATTCATGTCCTACTCTTTGTGACCCCATGGATTCCAGCATACCATGCTCTTCTGTCCTGCACTATCTCCTGGAGTTTGCTCATATTCATATCCATTGAGTCAGTGATACTACCTACTATCTCATTCTCTGCCACCCACTTCTTTTTTTGCCTTCAATTTTTTTCCAGCGTCAGGGTCTTTTCAGTCAGCTGACTCAGTTGGCCAAATTATTGGAGCTTCAGCTTCAACAACAGTCCTTCCAATGAATATTCAGGGTTGATTTCCTTTAGGATCGACTACTCTCAAGAGTCTTCTCCAGCATCACAATTCAAAAGCATCAATTCTTCAGTGCTCAGCTTCCTTTATGGTCCAATTCACATCTGTACATGACTACTTGGAAAACCATAGCTTTGACTACATAGATCTTTGTCAGCTCTGCTTTTTAATGTGCTATCAAGATTCATTATAGCTTTCCTTCCAAGGAGCAACCATCTTGTAATTTATTTCATAAATCAAAATATTCATGTTTTAAGTTCACATTTCAGTGACTTTTGAGAAATACCTATACTGATGTAACCACCCCCTCAATTCAGTTCAGTTCAGTTACTCAGTCATGTCTGACTCTTTGTGACCCCCATGGACTGCAACATAGCAGGCCTCCCTGTTCATTACCAACTCCTGGAATTTACCCAAATTTATGTCCATTGAGTCTGTGATGCCATCCAACCATCTCATCCTCTGTTGTCCCCTTCTCCTCCTGCCTTCAATCTTTCCCAGCATCAGGGTCTTTTCAAATGAGTCAGCTCTTTGCACCAGATGGCCAAAGTGTTGGAGTTTCAGCTTCAACATCAGCACTTCCAGTGAACGCTTAGGGCTGAAATCCTTTAGGATGAACTGATTGGGTCTCCTTGTAGTCCAAGTGACCCTCAAGAGTCTTCACCAAAAGTTCAAAAGCATAAATTCTTTGGCGCTCAGCTTTCTTTATAGTCCAACTCTCACATCCATACATGACTACTGGAAAAACCATAGCCTTGACCAGACAGAACTTTGTTGGCAAAGTAATGTCTCTGCTTTTTAATATGCTATCTAGGTTGGTCATAACTTTTCTTCCAAGGAGCATGCATCTTTTAATTTCCTGGATGCAGTCACCATCTGCAGTGATTTTGGAGCCCCCCCCCCCCCCAAAAAAAAATAAAGTCTGTCATTGTTTCCATTGTTTCCCCATCTATTTGCCATGAAATGATGGGACTGGATGCCATGATCTTAGTTTTCTGAATGTTGACCTCTAAGACAACTTTTTCACTCTCCTCTTTCACTTTCATCAAAAGGCTCTTTAGTTCTTCTTCACTTTCTGCCATAAGGGTGTGTCATCTGCATATCTGAGGTTATTGATATTCCTCCCAGCAATCTTGATTCCAGCTTGTGCTTCTTCCAGCCCAGAGTCTCTCATGATGTACTCTGCATATAAGTTAAATAAGCAGGGTGACAATATACAGCCTTGACGTACTTCTTTTCCTATTTGGAACCAGTCTGTTACATGTCCAGTTCTAACCTCCTCAATAGAGATGCAGAATATTTGCCTCAGTCACCTCAGCCAGCTTCCTGGTTCCCTTATGCCATCATCCCTTCCTACTTTGGTACCAGGCAACCAGTGATGTGATTTTTTTAATTTATTTTTAAATGGAGTTTAATTGATTTACAATGTTGTGTTGTTTCTACCCTTTAATAATGTAAATCAGCCATAAGGATAAATATATGATTTATACAATAGGTTACTATGACCAATTCTACAATTTTATATAATGAAATAATATAGTATGTATAATTGCATGCTTTTTTCCCTCAATATGATACTTGTGAGAACTATCAATGTTGGCTCGTGTGTCAGTTATTCATGGCTTCCTTTATCTTTCTCATCTTTTTCATTTACCTTTCTCTTCAGTCACACGTTCCATTAGTAATTTTAAAACATTTAAAATTAATTAAGTCTGTCTCCTACCTTCAACAACATAATCATCTGTGACAGGTGTTTTGATTGTCACATTTTCCTGCTCTTTCTCATGTTGCATAATTTTTATTTTGGAAATGATGTTATTGAGGGTACATTAATGATGACCAGAATTACCATATTTTTTCTAAATAGTGTTGATTTTTCAAAACCATGTTTAATTACAGACTGGGCATTTGAACTTAGGCAACTTGCTCTTAGGTTCCACTCATACAACTCTGAAAAATCCAAACAGTTGTCCAAATTCCTCTAACATGGTGGTGTTACCAAGTCAAACTTGGGCCCACTTATCTGTGGCCAGTAAAGCAAATCTACTGACACTAGACTGTGATGATGGAAAGTACAGCTTTTATTGAAGGCATCAAGTTAGGAGTCCAGGAAGTTGGTACTCAAAGTTTCCAGAATCTTATCCTTGATTGCGTTCAGGAAAAAGAGGTAAAGACAGAGTAAGGGAGAGGGCTATGGCATGCATGGTCCACTCATGAACATTCTTCTGATCCATCGGTGGTGAGGCAACTGGAAGTCAACATCATCAAACTTCTTATTCCAACCACTCTCAGGTCTGTGTCCTTGTGGGCAACAAACGATTGACTTCTTTCACCTGGTGGAAGTGTCACTATCTGCACAACAGCTCAAAGGACGGCTCAGAATGTTATCTATAGTCCTTGAGGAGAAGCTGAAAGTTCTTGACTTTGTTCAAAGGCTAAATTACTGTTATTTTGTCTTGCTTGATTAATTTCCTTTCTTTCTAAATTTTCTCACTTTGATTAAGTTTACTCTTTGGAACTTGAAGTCCTAGGAAGCTAAAAGTTTTCTACAGAAAAAGAGCAGATGGAAGACATGGAATGGGGCTATCTGTTCCAGGAAGGCTCCACAGAGACCTCTTGGGTTACAGTAGGACTCAATATTCAATTTTGTCTTCCCTGTGGCTTTTGCAGGGCTTAGTTTTAGATATTCTTGAGATAATAATCCATTTAAGACCTGAGACACAGTCTTTGTTGTTAAGTGTAGTCTTTCTGTTGTCACACGGGAATGCTAAGAGTGACAATATATATATATATATATATATATATATATATATATTATGACTTCTCTGGAAATCCAATACTTCCACAGCACCACTTGACATTTAGTGTCTCCGTTATATTTTCAGTATCATGAAGCTTCCTTCTTGTCTTATATGATGTTGCTCTGAGCATGTACTGCCCTGTTCTTTGCCAAGGGATCTCAAGAAATTTCTACACAGAATTCTGAGTTTTCTATCTGGGAAGCATCCTCCTCTTGAGTACTCTATTTTGCTAAGTTCAACCAGTTCATCTGCCCTAGAACTCTGATCTTCACCTTCTGAGCTCAAAGGGACCACCACAGTCTACTAGGACTAGAGCTTATTCTGCCAGTTCAGAAACAGAACATGGACAGAGAGCTGGAGTGATCTGTGAGGAGATATGCATTATGATCATTCTTTCTTTCTGTAACTGCAGTTTGTATTACCATATCCGGAAAACATTTATCTCATATTTTTGTCTCATATATTTTGTCCAGATTTTTGGTTTTTAGAAAATTAAGAGCAGTCTGATGTCAATTACTTTTCATCACTAGACAGAACAAGTGTATTCAAGCATATTTTAATTGTATAATTTCCTACAAAATTATATGAAAATAAGAAATGATTCATATATATGATGACAGAGAATTGCATGTGTCTTTTCCTGCAAGGGAACTTTTGAATTTTAATAAATTGTTTTTTTTTAATAGCCATCTAAATGATTTAAATAATACATAAACAATTTATTTAAATAACATTTAAATAACACTCAAATATACATAAGATTGGAATTATGGAAAGATATTATTGTTTCCTTAAAAACTGAATAATAAGCTTGGAATTCACACAGACCAAGTCTTACAACTGGGCAGTTCAATAAAACCCTAAATGTCTCCCACACAAAATTCTAGGTCTGCAACATAAATGGAGAATAAAAATACATTTATTTTCTCAGTTTATATACACTAGAATAACACAAACTTTGTTGTTTTCATCTAGAGAATGAAAAGACTTTGCTCTTTGGAGGCTAAACAGAAAAGATTCTGTGTTCAAGCACACACATTGTGGCATGTAAATAAATGCTCTAAGGATCACATAACACTTGGTGCCTGAAATTTACAACCTACTGGTATCTTTCTGGTACTGGTCTTCATTTTTCCTGGCAATGTAAGCATATACCTTTGGAGTTACATAAAATTCTCTATGGGCTTCCCTAGCAATTCAGCGGTCAAGAATCTGTCTGTCAATGTAGGAGACAAGTGTTCAGTCCTTGGGTCATGAAGATATTCTAGAGAAGGAAATGGCAACCCACTTCAGTATTCTTGCCTGTGAAATCCCATTTGGACAGAGGAGCCTTGCAGGTCACAGTCCATGGGGCTGCAAAAGAGTTGGACATGACTTAGCAATTAAACAGCAACAACAACAAATTTTACAGATGTAAATGAATTCCCAAGTCTCTGCTTAACCCAGAATCTGCAGTTCTTAGCAAAATCCTTGCAAGAATTCTGGGTTCTGTAGGAGAACAGAAGTATTTCTCCACACTCAAAATGTTCCTTAAAGAAAAATTTAAGAGGATATACAAAACCTTACAGAAGGTTCTTAGATTTTCAATCTTTGAGTAATTGAAATAAAATTCTGAAATAAAGAAAGAAAGAGAATGCCATAGAACCATGGATATTTTGCTTGGAAGCAAAGTACTGTGAACACCTCTGTAAGATACACACTATTGGATAGTCCAGTCTACATCTTAAAAATAATTTTGGTGGTGATGAAACTATTTTACACTCAATAGTAAACATGAACAATTATGTAACTTCAAAAATATACTTTGAATATTTTAATTTTATCTTATGTAAGTTTGAATTCAGTAAAGAGGTATAAAACTGCATAGTAAAAACATTTGCTGCAGTTTAGGAAAGCTTTTACCAACTTCCCCCATTAAAAAAAAAGAGAGAGAGAAGAAAACAATGGCTGCCTAATTCCTTTAAGTTGGTGTTATCATTAAATAATATCTGTGATAAACAATCTTTGAAACCACCAAGTTTAATATAAATGCTAGTTATATTATAAGCATACCATGAAGATGCTGTGGATTCAGTTGCAGAAAACTGCAATAAAGTGAATATTGTAATAAAGCAAGTTAAATAATTTATTGGTTTTCTACTATATATAAAAGTTATGTTAACATTATTCTATAGTCTATTAAGTCCTGTTGATCTTAAAGTAACAGATTAGTAGATGGTTCTCCAGAAAAGATGGATTCATTAGAGATCATCAGAGAGTTACAATTCAGGTCTAACAATGGAGTGAATTATAAATGTATGAAGTGAAGTGTCATTCGCTCAGTTGTGTCTGACTCTTTGTGACCTCATGGACAGCTGCCTGTTGGACAGGCAGCCTGCCAGGCTCCTCTACCCATGAATGTTCCAGGCGAGAATACTGGAGTGGGTAACCATAACCTTCTTCAGGTTATCTTCCTGACCCAGAGATTAAACCCATGCCTCCTGTATTGTGGGCAGATTCTTTACCATCTGAGCCACTCGGGAAGCCGCCAAATGCAGCAGTGACCACAGGACTGGAAAAGGTCTGTTTTCATACCAATCCCAAAAAGGGTAGTGCCAAAGAATGTACAAACTACCACACAATTGTGTTCAGCTCACACACTAGCAATGTAAGCCTTAAAACCCTTCAAGCCAGGCTTCAACAGTACATGAACTGAGAACTTTCAAATGTACAAGTTGGATTTAGAAAAAGCAGAGAACCAGAGATAAAATTGCCAACATTCATTGACTCATAGAAAAAGAAAGAGAATTCCAGGAAAAAAATCTGCTTCTGCTTCATTGTCTACTTTGACTGTGTGAATCACAACTGTGGAAAATAGAAAAATTCTACAAGAGACGGGAATGTCAGAACACCTTGTCTGCATCCTGAGAAACCTGTATGCAGATCAAGAAGCAACAGTTAGAACTGGACATGGAAAAATGCACTGGTTCAAAATTGGGAAAAGGAATGTGTTAAGGTTGTATATTGTCACCCTGCATATTTAACTTATATGCAGAGTACATTATGTGATATGCTGGGTTGGATAAATCACAATCTGGAATCAAGGATACCAGGAGAAGTAGCAACAACATGTAACACGTTGTCTGAATTCAACATTCAGACATGCAAATTATACCACTCTAATGACAGAAAGTGAGGAGGAATTAGAGACTCTTGTTGAGGGTGAAAGAAGAGAGTGAAAAAGCTGGCTTAAAACTCAGCATTCAGAGAACTAAGGCCATTGTATCCAGTCTCATTACTTCATGGCAAGTAAATGTGGAAAGAGTGACACATTTTATTTTCTTGGCCTCCAAAATCACTGTGCATGGTGACTGAAGCTGTGAAATTAAAATATGCTTTCTCCTTTGAAGAAAAGCTATGACAAGCCTAGAAAGTGTATTAAAAAGCAGAGGTAACATTTTTCCAACAAATTCATATAGTCAAATCTATTGTCTTTCCAGTAGTTAGGTACAGATGTGAGTCTTGGACCATAAAAGGAGTCTGAGAACTGAAAAATGCTTTTGAATTGTAGTGCTGGGGATTTGAGAGGCCCTTGGAAGCAAAGATATCAAATTAGTCAATTCTAAAGGAAATCAACCCTGAATATTCATTGAAAGGACTGATGCAGAAGCACCAATCCTCTGGCCACCTAATGTGAAGAGCCAATCCACTGGAAAAAATCCTGGTGATGGGGAAGATTGAGGGCATTAGTAGAATGGGGCAACACAGGATGAAACAGTTGGATGGCATCACTGACTCAAAGGATGTGAGTTTTAGCAAGCTCTGGGATATAGTGAAGGACAGAGTTGGACTACATTCTACTACTGTCCTACCACTACAGTACAATGTAGTCCATGGGTTGACAGAGTCAGACACAACTTAACAACTGAATGACAATAATAACCATGAAGCAAGAGAGGAGTTTTCCAATAAGGATAATCTTTTCTAAAAGGATTTTAGCCACAGAATAGGCAGTCTGTCTGCAAGTGAAGGCTTCAGTGCAGTGTGAAAACATGATTCCCATGACTAAAAAATATATATCCATAATGTGTGGGCTAAAACCTTTGATTTTTGTGTGGATCACAACAAACTGTGGAAAATTCTTTTTTTTTTTAATTTTTTAAATTAATTTATTTTAATTGGAGGCTAATTACAATATTGTGCTGGTTTTTGCTGGACATTGACATGAATCAGCCATGGGTGCACATGTGTTCCCCATCCCAAACCCACTGTGCAAAATTCTTAAAAAGATTGAAATACCAGACCACTTTACCTACTTCCTGAGAAACCTGTATGCAGGTCAAGAAGCCACAGAACCTGACTTGGAACAATGGACAGGTTCCAAATTGGGAAAGGAGTACATCAAGACTGCTTATTGTCACCCTGGCTGTTCAATATGTAGAGTATATCACGAGAAATACCAGGGTGAATGAAGCACAAGCTGGAATCAAAATTTCCAGGAAAAATATCTATGTCAGATATGCAGATGACACCACTTTTATGTCAGAAAGTGAACAGGAACTAAAGAGCCTGTTGATGAAAGTGAAAGAGGAGAGTTAAAAAGCTGGCTTTAAACTTAACATATAGAAAACTAAGATTAATAGAGTGAAAACTGATAGAGCCACAATGGAGAACAGTGTGGAGATTCCTGAAAAAAACTGGAAATAGAACTGCCATATGACCCAGCAATCCCCCTGCTGGACATACACACTGAGAAAATCAGAACTGAAAGAGACACGTGTACCCCAGTGTTCATTGCAGTACTGTTTACAATAGCTAGGACTTGGAAGCAACCTAGATGTCCATCGGCAGATGAATGGATAAGGAAGGTGTGGTACATATACACCATGGAATATTAACCAGCTATAAAAAAGGATGTATTTGAGACAGTTCTAATGAAGTGGATGAAACTGGAGCCTATTGTACAGAGTGAAGTAAGTCAGAAAGAGAGATATCAATACAGTATCTTAACACATATATATGGAATTTAGAAAGATGGTAATGATGATCCTATATACAAGGAAGCAAAAGAGACACAGATGGAAAGAACAAACTATTGGACAATGTGGCAGAAGGCAAGGGTGGGATGATATGAGAGAATAGTATTGAAACATGTATATTACCATATGTAAACTGGATGACCAGTGCAAGTTTGATGCATGAAGCAGATCACTCAAAACCGATGCTCTGGGACAACCCAGAAGGATAGGGTGGGGAGGAAGGTGGGAGGGGGTTCAGGATGGGGGTTCAGAGGGGGGTTCGGGATGGGGGGACACATGTGCATTCATATCAATGTAAGGCAAAAACCACCATAATATTGTAAAGTAGTTATTCTCCAATTAAAATAAATAAATTAATTTTAAGAAAGAAAACTAAGATCAAGGCATCCAGTCCCATCATTTCATAGCAAATAGGTGGGGAAACAATGGAAACAGTAACAGACTTTATTTTATTGGGCTCCAAAATCACTGCAAATGGTGACTGTAGCCATGAAATTAAGAGACACTTGCTCCTTGGAAGAAAAGCAATGGCAAACCTAGACAGTATATTAAAAAGGAAAAACATTGTTTTGCCAACAAGTTCTATAAGTAAAAGCTATGGTTTTTCCAGTAGTCATATATGGATGTGAGAGACCATAAAGAAGGCTGACCACTGAAGAACTGATGCTTTTGAGCTGTGGTATTGGAGAGGACTCTTGAGAGTCCCATGGACTGTAAAGACATCAAATCAGTCAATCCCAAAGGAAATCAATTCTTAATACTTATTGGAAGGACTGATACTGAAACTCCAATACTTTGACCACTTCATGTAAAGAGCCAACTCATTAGAAAAGACTCATGCTGGGAAAGATTGAACACAGGAGGTGAAGGGGGTGACAGAGGATGAGATGGTTGGATGGCATCACTGACTCAGTGGACATGTGTTTGATAAGCTCCAGGAGATGGTGAAGGACAGAGAAGCCTGGCATGCTGCAGTCCATGGGGTCGCAAAGAGTCAGACACGACTGAACAACTGAACAACAACAACAACAACAACAAAAATGTGAAAGTTACACAAAATCCATTTCCAGGTCTCAAATGGTCCATTGGGTGGTTTAAAATGTCCCAGGGCAGTATGAACAGGCTTCCCTTTTTGTACTTCGGACAAGTGGAACAAGAAGGTAGTCACTTTCACAGCATTGTCAACGTTTCCCCACCAATACAGATTCATCAAGGCTACAATTTTTTCAGTATACCAACAGTTCAAAGCACAGATAGTGGTGAGGAGTTGAATATTTAGTCTTCAATAGGATTGTGTTGTTATTTGATCCAAAACCAGAGTTTTCTCCTTTTTATTAAATCAACAGCTATTGATTTTGTTTTTCCTTTTCCTAGGCTGATTACTGTGTTTCTCCAAAAAACTTTGCTATTAGTCCAATACAATATTAAGGAAATTAAGTCTGGGGATTTCAAAAGTTCCCCTTAAAGGTCATTGAAATTCTAAATCGTTATTGGTCAGATTGGTCCATTTAGTTAGAAACGACTATGAAGAAGGACCATAATTTTCAACATAAAACTATTGAAGTCCATATAGGAAGGGGATACCCTCAAAATATTTAGATCACCTGGATTCCATTCTCTAAAATACATAAGAATTTTCAAACAGCTCAAAGAGCTTAGAGGACAAAAGCTCAATTCAAACGGCTTGCAAGTCAATTCCAGCCTGCTCTAAGAAGACAGCTTTCTCAGGCTGAAGGGGAAACTCTTCAGAGGAAACTCTTCCTTCCAAAGGAATTGGGCCAAAAGCTGGAAACCTAGCAGATTTATTTTAAGCAGTCTCTCTCCAAGGGAATTGGGGCGAGGGCAATTCCATCTAGCTTTCATTGAAACTGTCTGATCTCAGGATCAGAAAAAAAAAAAAAAAAAAAATGACAAAAAAGTACTCATATACAGAACAAGGCCTTAACCAGAAAGACAAAACCTTTGAATAGATTCTCAATTAAGTCTGGAGAGCTTCAAATGCAAGAGAATAAGAACTCAGATCCAGGAGACAGATATATCTACCAACTCCAGGGCAGCAAGAATGTAATGAGTAACAACAGGACCAATTGCTGGTACCACATCTGTTTGCTCACCTGCCCTGAAGCAAATGAATGTTTTCTCTGGTCCCTGTGAAGGCCACCAAAATACTGATCTCAGACTGGTAAGTCTACCATCATATTAAGCCACATGCAAGTCCTCTCAAGGTAAGGGAAGGAGAATGCTTTTAGTAAGGAGTGAAAAGAAATTGGGAGGGCTCTAGTGAACAAAGAGTCCATGGCTTTCTATTGACTGAGACTTGGCCAGGAAAGAAGAATCTTCTTCCCACTGAGCTCTACTATCCTCACAGGGCATGTGAGCTCTCCTTTCTGGTGTCTTGATTCTATTTTGCTAGGGTTCTGTTTAGTAATTTTTATAATAGTCAATAACATTATGTCAGAAAAGAGTGCATCTTTTAACTTTAAAATATTGCTAAAAATGCTATCATCTGAGTTTTCAGAAAGTCATAGTAGTGACATCAAAGATCATTGATCACAGATCACATGATGAATATAATAATAATAATAACAAAATTGTTTGAAATATTATGAGAATTACCAAGATGTGACATAGAAGTGTGAAGTGAGCAAATGCTGTTGGAAAATTGTCACTGATAGACTTGCTTGATACAGAATTGCTACAAACATTCAATTTGTAAAACTGTAGTTTCTGCAAAGCTCAGTAAAGCAAGCACAATAAAAGGAGGTGTACCTGAATCTTTTTCCATGTTATTAAATAATTTCAATGCAACAATAGTAGTAATAAGTGTATTATCCAAACATTTATGTAAGGACTTTCATTCAATATCAAGCTTCCTTTAAAAAGAAAAAAAAGAAGAGGAATAAAAGCAATGTCAGAGAATCTATAGTTAATACTTATCTTTTGATAATTCTAAAATTGTTTGGAAATAAATATTTCTTCTAAATATTACTCAAACTATACTATGGCTTTAAGCAACTGTAGAGTCATGGATATTTTTATTTACTTAAACATTCCATTTATAACATAATACGTGAAACAGCATAGAGGAACATTTTTTCTGTTAAAAAGTATGTATGTATAATTATGGGTGATTTTCATTGTTGTATGCAGAAACAAACCCAACATTGCAAACATTTTCTAAAAATAAAAAAAAAAAAATAGCAAAGATTATGAGTGACCCATCTTTCCTTAAGATACAACTTTTCCATTTCTGAAACTTTTCTTTATTCAACCAAACTTAGTTAACCAAACATTCTTATGATGTTAAGGTGGAGCTACAACTTTCACACATATATCTGTAACTCAGTTTTGTCCATTGAATAACATAAAGCTACAATCTCCATTTTTTTTTTTCCTGCATAAGTACAGAAAGAAGCAGCATCATTCATTGGGAAATGCAGGTTTCCCCAGAAAATCTGTCTACTATATCAAATATGTGTCCATATGTAAGTTAGAGCTTTTGTTAAGGCTTCTGTGTTTTCACTATTCTGTTTGTGTAGCCTCATTAGAGTTGCCTCAGTTACTATAATCTGAATAAATATATCTAATATAACTGGACCATGAGTAATCACATCAGCATGATAATGGGTTAATAACAGATTCAGAATGGTATGAAATTCTTCAGTTTTCAAGAAAACTAATTTTTTCATTTCCTATTCAAAGTGCAAGGGCTTCCTGTAAATTAGAGATATTATAGTACTACTATAGTACCATAGAGAAAAAGAATATTGATTTAAAATCATAATATTGTAAAAGAGCAAATAAAATTTTATTTGTCCAAATGATATTTTATATAGAAATTATAAACTACATATATGGAGTATTAAAGATAAAAAAATTCTCAATTAATTACAGAAACAAATTATACAAAATATTTTAAACAATTTTTGCAATTGTTATTTTTGTTTTAGATTTGTGTTTCATACTAAAGCATCCCTGAAAATCAGAAAGTAAGTAACTCCATTGCTAAAGAAGTACCATACTGACTGAGAAGACTGTATGTTTTCTGTAATTTCTCACATTATAGTGCCGGATATTTAGGCAACTTGAGCCTGTCTCCTAAACCTTTAGGTCCTCTGCTTTACCTCTTAAGATCTATGATCCATTTGTTCTGGATTCCTCAGCTTACCCTGAGTAATGAAAAGATCTGCTCTCTGCATAAATCATGTTCTAATCTTTTGAAGAAGCAAAAATGGGATAAAAAAATGCACAATTGATTTTTTTTTGGAAAGTTACAAGTGAAAAATCAGAACCCCAAGTTTCATCAGTTGAAATAATCTCTAGAAAGGAATAATGACCATAATACCCTCCAAGGGTCTAGGTAAACAAATCCAATGTCATCAGAGACTAATAATTAATAGAATAATTTAGGTCTCTTATGAACAAAGAATTATCCTGAAAATCTTTTAAATAACCCAAGATTTTAAGTGTGATTACAAGTAATTTTTTGTTTGTTTGCTTACTTTTAATTAATTAGGTGAAATGGATTTAGTGCTTACAAAGACACACAGAATGTACCAGACCTAAACATCCCCTCAAATATATATATATATATATACACACATGCATATAATATACTACCTCAAGTTATTTTGTGATGACCTTATTAGCAACAACTAATAGAAGCAAGGTAAAGAGCAATGTTGCATAGGAACCTGGAATGTTAGGTCCATGAATCAAGGCAAATTGGAAGTGGTCAAACAGAAGATGGCAAGAGTGAATGTTGACATTCTAGGGATCAGAGAACTAAAATGGACTGGAATGGCTGAATTTAAATCAGATGACCATTGTATTTACTTTTGTGGGCAGGAATCCCTTAGAAGAAATGGAGTAGCCTTCATAGTCAACAAAAGAGTCCAAAATGCAGTACTTGGATGCAATCTCAAAAACGGCAGAACGACCTCTGTTCCTTTCTAAGGCAACTGTTCAATATAATGGTAATCCAAGTCTATGCCCTGACCAGTAACGCTGAAGAAACTGAATGATTCTATGAAGACCTACAAGACCTTTTAGAACTAAAACCCCAAAAAAGATGTCCTTTTCATTATAGGGGACTGGAATGCAAAAGTAGGAAGTCAAGAAACACCTGGAGTAACAGGAAATTTGACGTTGGAGTACAGAATGCAGTAGGGCAAAGGCTAATAGAGTTTTGCCAAGAGAACACACTGGTCATAGCAAACACCCTCTTCCAACAACACAAGAGAAGACTCTACACATGGACATCATCAGATGGTCAACATCAAAGTCAGATTGATTATATTCTTTGCAGCCAAAGATGGAGAAGCCCTATACAGTCAGCAAAAACAAGACTGAGAGCTGACTATAGCTCAGATCATGAACGCCTTATTGTCAAATTCAGACTTAAATTGAAGAAAGTGGGGAAAACCACTAGACAATTTAGGTATGATCTAAATCAAATCCCTTACGACTATACAGTGGAAGTGAGAAATAGATTTAAGGGGCTAGATCCGATAGACAGAGTGTCTGATGAACTATGGCTGGAGATTCATGACATTGCACAGGAGACAGGGAGCAAAACCATCCCCAAGAAAAAGAAATGCAAAAAAGCAAAATGGCTGTCTGAGGAGGCCTTACCAAAGGCTATGAAAAGAGACAAACAAAAAGCGAAGGAGAGAAGGAAAGATATACCCATTTGAGTACAGAGTTCCAAAAAATAGCAAGGAGAGATAAGAAAGACTTCCTCAGTGATCAATGCAAAGAAAAAAAGGGGGGGGGGGAATAGAATGGGAAAGACTAGAGTTCTCTTCAAGAAAACTAGAGATACCAAGGGAATATTTCATGCAAAGGTGGACTCAATAAAGGACAGAAATGGCAGGGACCTAACAAAAGCAGAAGATATTAGGAAGAAGTGGCAAGAATACACAGAAGAACTGTACAAAAAAGATCTTCACTACCCAGATGATGACGATGGATGTGATCACTCACCTAGAGCCAGACATCCTGGAATGTGAAGTCAGTGAGCATTAGGAAACATCACTATGAACAAAGCTAGTGGAGATGATGAAATTCCAGTTGAGCTATTACAAATCCTAAACGATGATGCTGTGAAAGCACTGCACTCAACATGCCAGTAAATTTGGGAAACTCAGCAGTGGCCACAAGACTGGAAAAGGTCAGTTTTCATTCTAATCCCAAAGAAAGGCAGTGCCAAAGAATGCTCAAACTACCGCACAATTGCACTCATCTCACACGCTAGTAAAGTAATGTTCAAAATTTTCCAAGCCAGGCTTCAGCAATACATGAACTGTGAGCTTCCAGATGCTCAAGCTGGGTCTAGAAAAGGCAGAGGAACGAGAGATCAAATTTCCAGTATCCGTTGGATCATCGAAAAAAGCAAGAGAGTTCTAGAAAAACATCTGTTTTTGCTTTATTGACTATGCCAAAGCCTTTGACTGTGTGGGTCACAATATGCCATGGAAAATTCTGAAAGAGATGGGAATAGCAGACCCCTGACCTTCCTTTAAGTAATCTGTATGCAGGTCAGGAAGCAACAATTAGAACTGGACACAGAATAACAGACTGGTTCCAAATAGGGAAAGGAGTACCTCAAGGCTCTCTTTTGTCACCCTGCTTATCTAACTTACACGCAGAGTACATCATGAAAGATGCTGGACTGGATGAGGCAAAAGCTGGAATCAAGATTGCTGGGAGAAACATCAATAACCTTGGATATGCAGATGACACCACCTTAATGTCAGAAAGTGAAGAAGAACTAAAGAATCTCTAGTTGAAAGTGAAAGAGGAGAGTGAAAATTTGGTTTAAAGCTCAACATTCCAAAAATTAAGATCATGGCATCTGGTCCCATCATTTAATGGCAAATAGATGGGGAAACAGTGGAAACAGTGGCTGACTTTACTTTTTTTGGCTCCAAAATCAGTCCAGATGGTGACTGGTGCCTTGAAATTAAAAGACACATACACCTTGGAAGGAAAGCTATGACCAACCTAGAGAGCACATTAAAAAGCAGAGACATTACTTTGTCAACAAAGTTTCATCTAGTCAAGGCTATGGTTTTTCCAGTAGTCATGTATGGATGTGAGAGTGGGACTATAAAAAAAGATAAGCGCTGAAGAATTGATGCTTTTTAACTATGTTGGAGAAGACTCATGAGAGTCCCTTTGACTTCAAGGAGGTCCAACCAGTCCATCCGAAAGGAGATCAGTCCTGGGTGTTCATTGGAAGGACTGATGCTGAAGGTGAAACTCCAGTCCTTTGGCCAGCTGATGCAAAGAGCTGATTCATTTGAAAAGACCCTGATGCCGGGAAAGATCGAGGGCAGGAGGAGAAGGTGATGACAGAGGATGAGATGGTTGAATGGCATCACCACCTTGATGGACATGAGTTTGGGTAATCTCTGGGAGTTGGTTATGGACAGGGAAGCCTGGTGTGCTGTGGTCCATGGGGTCGCAAAGATTCGGACACGACTCAGTGAGTGAAATGAACTATTAGTAATCACAACTGTGGTTAGACAAACCCTTGTGGTTATTATTATGATTGAAAGACCCCCTTCAGCAATAACTACTAGGAAACTTTGAAGAAGGAAAAAAAAAAAAAAACCCACCAAAAAACAGGCTTATTACTTTTATGATCTAGAAACTATACAGCACATCTGGGCCAACCAGTGTGGTAACTGGTATGTAGAGAGAGCAAGATAACACAAAGGGGGTTCTGCTTTATTTCAATAAAGTGAGGGAAGAATTTAATGGGCTTTTCTTATTGGTGAATTTAAGACATAAGCATGGCAATTTAAAGTATGGAAAGAGAAGAAAAAGAAAACAGGTTGCCTGATGCGGAGGTTTTTTAAATCAGCAAATATCTCTAAAAGAAAGTAATCTCAATGGGAGGAAGTAGCCTGGCTCTTTATCTGCTCTGTAGCTGACAATGTGTTTGAGATAGCAGTCTTTGAAGTGGATGCCACAGAAATGGAAACTGCAGTCTGGCACTTGCATTACAACAAATAAAAATATAAAAACGTGGACAGTTGTCAGGATTTCCACTCTCCAAATATATTAATAAGAGTCTGGAAGTTAGTAGGTAATGCATGTTCACTGAAATGATACAGAATGCAATAACATTGTATCCAACTAAGTCTTCTATTCAGAAACAATACTTTTATAAAATGTATGGCATTTAAAAATAATTTTGTTCCCATTTTCTCACTTTGCAAAACTTCTGCACTTGTGACATTCCATTACAATTATTGTAGAAATTATGCAGGATTGAAGAAAAATGCACATCCCAGAAGTTGCAAGTTGTTTTTTGTTGTTTTTTTTTTTGTTGTTGTTGTTTTCTTTTGTTTTGATAGGAGTGGGGGGAACCTTGCTGAGGACTATAGCTCCAGAGGCAGCCTCTCAACTTGGAGGAATTGCTCTGAAGAGGTAATGAAGGAACCAGAAAATATGGGAATTTTTGCAGAAAACAAAATAATAAAACAACAAGAAAACCCATGAAGTCCAGCAACAAAGATTACTACTAATCACACATACACACACATAATTCAGACATTTCAAGTTAATGATTTTACTGCCTTTCTATGTATGGGAAGAAGCAAGTGTTTTGGCTCACTGAAATTATTCCTTACATATGAAACTTAATTGTATGCAGTTATTATTTGAAAAACATAATACTATGTGTTCTGTCTCCATCCTTACTTTCCCTCAGTGGCACAGTGTCAGGTGGCAGTTACAGTGGCCAGTGACTTGGTGGTGGACAGAATTTGTTGTTTACTGGAATCACAGGCAACATTCCCCATCCACCATATAATTCATAGCCAATAGCAAATCTAATGAGTACATCTTTACAGAATTATTTCAAAAGCGAATTAACAAAATTATTTTACATTTTGATGGTTATAGGCAAATCCATTGTAGATATATTTATATTTTTATATTTGACATATATTAGAATCTGTAAATTAAGGGTGCCTAAGTGAGCACAAGCTGGAATCAAGATTGCCGGGGGAAATATCAATAACTTCAGTAATGCAGATGACACTACCCTTATGGAAGAAAGTGAAGAGCAAGTAAAAAGCCTGTTGATGAAAATGAAAGAGGAGAGTGAAAAAGTTGGCTTACAGCTCAACATTCAGAAAACTAAGATCATGGCATCAGGTCCCATCACTCCATGGGAAATAGATGGGGAAACAGTGGAAGCAGTGTCAGACTTTATCTTTTTGGGCTCCAAAATCACTGCAGATGGTGATTGCAGCCACAAAATTAAAAGACACTTACTCCTTGGAAGAAAAGTTATGACCAACCTGGACAGCATATCAAAAAGCAGAGACATTACTTTGTCAACAAAGATCCATCTAGTTAAAGGTATGGTTTTTCCAGTGGTCATGTATGGATGTGAGAGTTGCTGCAAATGACAGTATTTTGTTCCTTTTTATGGCTGGAGTAATATTCCATTGTATATATGTGAAAGTGGTAGTAAAAGTGTCTGCTGCTCAGTCCTATCTGACTGTTTGTGACCCCATGGACTGTAATCTTCCAGACTCCTCCACCCATGGAATTCCCCAGGCAAGAATACTGGAATAGGTAACCATTCCCTTCTCCAAGGGATCTTCCCAGCCCAGAGATCAAACCCAGGTCTCCTGCACTGCAGGCAGGCCCTTTACCATCTGAACCACCAGGGAAAGCCTATAGTTGCTCAACTGTGTCAGACCCCACGACTCTTTGGACTGTAGCCTGGCAGGCTCCTCTGTCCATGGCATTTTTTCAGGCAAGATACTGGAGTAGGTTGCCATTTCCTCCTCCAGGGGATCTTCACCACCTAGGAATCAAACACAGGTCTCTGGTGTCTTCTTCACTGCATACTGATTCATTACCCACTGAGCCATCTGGGTTTCTCATCATAGCTTATATGGTAAAGAATCTGCCTGCAATGCAGGAGACCCAGGTTCGATCACTGGGTTGGGAAGATCCCTTGGAGAAGGAAATGGCTACATACTCCATTGTTCTTGCGTGGGAAATCCCATGAACAGAGGAACCTGGCGGGCTATAGTCCATGGGGTCTCAAAGAGTCGGACACAACTGAGTGGCTAATGCTTTCACTTTCACTTTTTCATAGTAATATTCTGTCAATTTCTCGCATATCAGTTCTCACAAGTGTAACTTGGTGAGGTCTAAATGCCACCACGTATGCCATGGGATGCATTTAAATGAGGAACTCCACAGTGGGAAACACTAACTTGATATCGGACTGTTGGTTTTGTTTATATGGGGAAAAAGATAGAGAAGCTTATCTTTACTCTGGTGCTAAGAGAGTAAATTCCATTCCAGAGAGGGGAATGATATTTTTACTTTCCTGGAATGTTTCTGGGGAGGGAGACATCTATGCTATAAGAAAGCTGGCCTCTCTGGCTTGAAGGGAGCCACTATCTATATCTTCTAAGATTATTTCTATGGATTTGCTATGCATAACAAAGTTCGGAGTCTCAAAGATAAATGGAATGTGTTTACTCAGGACAGCATAGTCTAGTAAAGGGAATATATCTTTGCAAATACGCAAATATCTTTGCAAAGATTGTCAGTGCCCTTTGTTCAGAAGATCCAGACTGTGTGAACCTCAGATGCTCATGGGAATTATGTGTCTCAATAGACACATAATCTTAATTGTGGTGTTTAAGTAGATTTCATTCAGCACAGCTACTTTGATATAACACTGTCCATAAAGCTCATTT
Organism: Odocoileus virginianus; assembly: GCF_023699985.2. Classification (NCBI taxonomy): domain Eukaryota; kingdom Metazoa; phylum Chordata; class Mammalia; order Artiodactyla; family Cervidae; genus Odocoileus; species Odocoileus virginianus. The sequence goes on along the minus strand of NC_069685.1, from coordinate 35,076,043 downwards.
TAATAACTTTCCAAAATGTTCAATAATAGTAATTAATAGCAACAACAACAAGAATTTTTGAGAATTCTGAATTCATAATTTGTTAACAAGTAGAAACATTCTAGACTCGTGTTAATTAGGCTAGTTTTTGAAAGGTCATTTCAAATTTGTGATCCATGCTGGAAACAACTGCAGTTGTTCTCAATCCCTAATGCCAGCTAGACAGATAACAGAATAATTTCTCTTTGAAATCCACACGTATTTCCTATTCATCCCATTCCCACCTTCTCCATTGTAGCCCAGGGAAGTAATTGCCATTATTTTAAAACAATTCTGCATTTATCCCAAGCTAAACCACCACCACCATACAGTAAAAGATTAACTCTATATACCACACAACTATCTAATAAATAATACCATGAGCTTCTCCCTGGGAAAGTAAACTCATTATTTTACTTGACTCAAAGCCAGCAGATTCCCTGAAATAGTAAGTGCCATTTCTAAGCATTATAATTTAGCAAGAGTCATTCTATAATAACACTAAAGTATGCTCTGTATTATGCAAAAATGACCATTTTAACAAAGATATACCCCTGAATTTGTCATTTAAAATTTTCAAAATTAGGTAGCCATCTGGCTAAGCATTTTTTCAAGTTGCATTCGGTGTGTTAGGTCAGATTTTTATTTTTAAAAATCTAATTAGTTATGGGATCATTAGAAATTATCAATTCAACTGCTAACAAATACTAATGCCATTGGCATCAGATTAACAATAGTTTTCCCAGCATTTCACTAATCTTTTGGAAAACCCTTTTGATAATTATGAATATTTTTCATAATTTCATAGTGGCATGTTGGTTCATATTCTAAATCACTATAATTTTATTGTAATAAAATACATATAAACTAGGATTATCATTTTAACCATTTTGAAGTGTATAGCATAGTAGCATTTCATTCATTTACAGTGTGGTACAACTATCACCACTATGGTCCCCATCCTTCAGTATATGTGGGGACTTGGATCCGGGACTCCTACGAATGCTAAAATCTGAAGACGCTCAAGTCTCTTATATAAAATGATCTAGAGTGGTTGACCCTCCATCTGATTCAACCAACCTTGAATTGAATTTCTAGTTCCAGAGTATTTTCATCTCCCTCAAAAGCCATAGCCATTAAGCACTTACTTTCCATTATTCCCTACTCCCATGCATTTGACAGTTACTAAGCTGCTTTCTCCCTCTTTTTCTGTTTATTTCATATAAATGGGATCATGCAATAAGTGGCCTTTTGTGTCAGACTTTTTTCATTAAATAATCCTGTCAAGGTCCATCAATGTTGTACCATATATCAGTACTTCATTCTTTTATGATTGAATAGATTTTCATTTGCATTTTGCTTATACATTCATCAGTTGATGAGCGTTTGAGTTGTTTCCATCTTTTGGATTTTGTAAATAGATTTTGGTATAAATACTCACATACAAGTTTTTTTATTTAAACACCTGTTTTCAAAACTTTTGGATATATATTTAGCAGTGCAATTGCTATCATATGGTAACATTTACCGTTTTGAGAAACTGCCAAACTGTTTTTATGGCAGTTGTGCCCCATTATACATCCTTGCAAGCCAAGTAGGAGGGCTTCAATGTTCTAGTTTCACTGAATCCTTGCCAATATCTGTTATTTTCCACTTTTAAAAATGATTATAGCCCTTCTTATGTTTTTGATGTGAATTTCCTTTATGGCTAACAATATTTTATCCATAAATGGATATAGTTTTCAACTATTGGTCTTCTTTATGACTTTTTGGGCCACACTGAAACCCTAACCCTAACCCTAAAAATAATACCAAGGCCCCCTTTCCAGTAGCCATATCTTCTGGGTCAGAGGGCAACCTAATTTTTATATGTTGCTTTTTAGAATTTAGGAAACATTATTATTATTATTATCATCATCATCATGAGACTCATTCATAAATTATGAGGCTTACTAGAACTACTACTAGTGAGAATCTAGTTCTAAAATTGACATTCTGAAAAAAAAAAAAAAAAAAAACAAAAAACATGCACAACAGAGAGGGGAAAATGCCTTGTCCTCTCTGCAAAAGTCACACTTTCCCCCAATTTTAGCATCTTTGATTCTGTGGAATTTTACTAAAAGATGCATTATCATCTTGTCACTGCTATAATAACAATGGCCAACCTATTCTAAGGGATCTCCTACAGCAGTTTTTGAACTTTCAGGATCTTGTGATATTCAGCTCTGCATTTTGGTGCTTGCATTCCTCCTCCAATTTCAGCATCCATTGGCCAAATACCCAGAAGACAAATCTATATTTCTTCACTGCAGGGGTCAAGAGTCAGGTAGTAAACATCTTAGGTTTTGAGGGCTATGTGACTCAATACACTATGTACTCAAATATACAACGATGATGCAAAACAAAACAAAACTACTAAAAATAACATTCAACAAAGGATGCATTTTCAAATAAAATTTTATTCACAAGAAGAGGTGGTGGAAAAATTTGTCCCATACACTATAGTTTCTAAGCCTTTGTTTAGTAAAAAGATGACATAGAAGATAGCATGAACTAAGTGACTGCTACAGAGAGTAAGTATTGTCAAGAAAGATATAGTGCAGGCCACATACATGGGTTTAACTTTTCATCAATACTCTTTACAGGTGAAACTAATTTTAAAGTTATTTTTTAGCATTTTAAAATTTATATTTTTGGTAATTATCTTTTACTGGAGTATAGTTGCTCTGCATTTGTGTTACTTTCTCCTGTAAAGCAAAGTGAATCAGCTATATGTATACATATGTGTGTGCTAACTCACATCAGTCATGTCCAATTCTCTGCAACCCTCCATGGACCAAAGCCCGCCAAGCTCTTCTGTCCATGGGATTCTCCAGGCAAGAATATTGGAGTGGGTTGAAATGCCTTCTTCCTCCAGGGGATCTTCACGACTCAGGAATTGAAACAGTGTCTCCTGCATTGGTAGGCGGCCTCTTTACCACTAGCGCAACCTGAGAAGCCCATGTATATGTATAAAATATATTCCCTTTTTTTTGGGTTTACTTCCCATTTAGGTCACCACAGAACATTAAGCAGAGTTCACTGTGCTATATTGTGGGTTCTCATTAGCTATCTGTTTTACAAAAAGTATCAATAGTGTATATATATCAATATCAATCTTCCAATCAGTCCCACCTGCCCTTACCCCTTGGTGTTCATACTTTGATCTCTAAGTCAAAACAGGTGAAGTTAATTTTAATAATAGTATTTAACTACACAAGTTCCATATATTTTCTCAACACATAATCGTTGTAAGACTACTGATATTTTGCATTCCATTTTTATATAAGACTTTAAAATCTAGTGGATATTTTATATTTATATTTCAATAAAAATACAAATTTTCATCAGAGACTCAGTTTATATTTGGTATTTATAAAATTTTAGTTGAAACAGTAGATACACATTCCCGTGTGGTTTCAAACATACTGAGACATTTTCTAGTAATTAAATCAAGTGCCAAAACATCATTTTTCCTTTAACAATCCATGTTGGAAAAGCTGGTTCATCATTTTTACAAGAATTGATTTGACTCTGAAGCAGAAGCATATTAGTTCCAAAATGTCTACATTCATTCAGGAAATTCATTAACTGTTATGTCAACTCAGTATTACTAGCCTGAGATATAAATTGTACTCAGTAAATGGAAAAGAAGCAACAAATTTATCAACATCAACAAAGTGTTATTTAAAAGTTCTGGTAATTTTTAAAGCTACTGATGTAATGTTGTAGATTGAAATTGATATCATCTGCAGACTGTTTCATGTTAGAAAATTGGTCAAAATAATTATTGATGTGCATTTTGGAAGTTCAACTTCAAAACCATATTTTTTACTCATGCATCAAGTTTGGCTTCATAAGTGTGGGACTTGTGCAGTTGCATAGGGTGTATACTTGGAAGGGCTCTGCCTGGTTGAATGCTCTGCTATTGATGTCTTTTTATTTATTTATTTATTTTTTAATTGAAGGATAATTGCTTTACAAAATTTTGCTCTTTTCTGTCAAACCTCAACATGAATCAACTATATATATATATATTCCCCTCCCTTTTGAACCTCTCTCCCATCTTCCTCCCCATCCCACCCCTCTAGGTTGGTACAGAGCCCCTGTTTGAGTTTCCTGAGCCATACAGCAAATTCCCATGGGCTACCTATTTTACATATGGTCATGTAAGTTTCCATGTTACGCTTTCCATACATCTCACCCTCTCCTCGCCTCTCCCCATGTCTATTCTCTATGTCTGTTTCTCCATTGCTGCCCTGTAAATAAATTTTTCAGTACCATTTTTCTAGATTCTGTATGTATGCATTAGAATGATATTCATCTTTCTCTTTCTGACCTACTTCACTCTGTATAATAGGTTCTAGATTCATTCACCTCATTAGAACTGACTCAAATGCATTCCTTTTTATGGCTGAGTATCATTCCATTGTGTATATGTACCACAACTTCTTTATCCATTCATCTGTTGATGGACATCAAGGTTGCTTCCATGTCCTAGCTATTGTAAATAGTGCTGCAATGAAAAATGGGATCTATGTATCTTTCTTAATTTTGGTTTCCTCACAGTATATGCCTAGGAATGGGATTGCTGGGTCATGTGGTGGTTTTATTCCTAGTTTTTTAAGGAATCTCCATACCATCTTCCATAGTGGCTGTATCAATTTACATTCCCACCAACAGTGCAAGAACTTTCCATTTTCTCCACACCCTCTCCAGCATTTATTGTCTATAACCTTTTTGATGTCCATTCTGACTGGTGTGAGGTGATATCTCATTATGGTTTTGATTTGCATTTCTCTAATAGTGAGCGATGTTGAGCATCTTTTCATGTGTTTGTTTGCCTTCTATATGTCTTCTTTGGAGAAATCTCTGTTTAGGTCTTTTTCCCACTTTTTGATTGGATTGTTTTTCTGGTATTGAGTTGTATGAGCTGCTTGTATATTTTGGAAATTAATCCTTTGTCTGTTGTTTCCATTGCTGTTATTTTCTCCCATTCTGAGGGTTGTCTTTTCACCTTGCTTATAGTTTCTTTTGCCATGCAAAGCTTTTAAGTTTAATCAGGTCCCATTTGTTTACTTTCATTTTTATTTCTGTTACTCTAGGAGGTGGGTCATAGACGATTTTCTTTGATTTATGTCATTGAGTGTTCTGCCTATGTTTTCCTCTAAGAGTTCTATAATTTCTGATCTTACACTTAGGTCTTTAATCCATTTTGAGTCTATCTTTGTGTATGGTGTTAGGAAGTGTTCTAATTTCATTCTTTTACTTGAAGCTGTCTGATTTTCCCAGCACCATTTATTGAAGAAGCTGTTTTTGCCCAATTTTATATTCTTGCCTCCTTTGTAAAAAATAAGTTACCCATAGGTGTATAGGTTTATTTCTGGGCTTTCTATCTTGTTCCACTGGTCTATATTTCTGTGTTTGTGCCAGTACGATGCTGTCTTGATAATTGTAGCTTTGTATTATAATCTGATGTCAGGAAGGTTGATTGCTCCAGCTCCATTATTTGTTCTCAAGACTTCTTTGGCTGTTTGGGGTCTTTCATGTTTCCATACGAGTTGTGAAACTTTTTGTTCCTGTTCTGTGAAAAATGCCAATGGTAATTTGATACAGTTTCAACGCATTGAAACTGTAGATTGTGTTTGGTGGTATAGTTATTTTCACAGTATTGATTCTTCCTACCCAGGAACATGGAATATCTCTCCATCTGTTTTTGTCATTTTTTTTCTCATTAGTGTTTTAATTTTCTGTGTACAGTTCTTTTGTCTCCTTAGGTAAATTCATTCCTAGATATTTAATTCTTTTTGTTGCAGTGATGAATGGGATTACTTCCTTAATTTCTCTTTCTGATTTTTCATTGTTAGAATCTAGAAATGCAAGAGATTTCTGTGTATTAATTTTGTATCCTGTAACTTTGCTAAATTCACTGATTAGCTCTAATAGTTTTCTGATACTATCTTCAGGGTTTTCTACATACAGTAACATGTCATCTTCAGTGAGAGTTTACTTCTTCTTTTCCAATCTGGATTCCTTTTACTTCATTTTCTTCTCTGATTGCTGTAGATAGGACTTCCAGAACTATGTTGAATGAGAGTGATGAAAGTGGACACCCTTGTCTCATTCCTCATCTTAGGGGGAATGCTTTCAGTTTTTCACCATTGAGAGTAATGTTTACTGTAGGCTTATCATATGTGGCCTTTACTATGTTGAGGTAGATTCCTCCTATGCCCATTTTTTGGAAAACTTTTAGTGATAAATGACTGCTAAATTTTGTCAAAGGCTTCTTCTGCATCTGTTGAGATTATCATATGGTTTTTATTTTTCAGTTTGTTAATATGGTATATCACATTGAAGAATCCTTGCATCCCTGGAATAAACCTAAATTGATCATGAAGTATGAGATTTTTGATGTGTTGCTGAATTCTGTTTGCTAAAATCTTGTTGAGAATTTTCGCATCTATGTTCATCAGTGATATTGCCTGTAGTTTTCTTTTTTGTGTGCTGTCTTTTCCTGGTTTTTGTATCAGGGTGACAGTGGCCTCAAAGAATGAGTTTGGAAATGTTCCTTCCTCTGCAATTTTTTGAAAGAGTTTTAGGATAGGTATTAGCTCTTCCCTAAATGTTCGTTAGAACTCTCCTGTGAAGCCATCTGGTCTTGGCGCTTTTGTTCTTTCTTGGGTAGATTTTTGATCACAGCTTCAATTTAAGTGTTTGTAATTGGTTTGCACTTAATTTCTATTTCTTCCTGGTTCAGTCTTGGAAGACTGAACTTTTCCAAGAGTCTGTCCATTTCTTCCAGGTTATCCAATTTAGTTGTTCATAATAGTCTCTTATAATCTTGTATTTCTGAACTGTCTGTTGTAACCTCTCCTTTTTCATTTCTAGTTTTGTTGATTTGATTTTTCTGTCTTTTTTTCTTGATGAGTCTGTCTAAAGGTTTGTCAATTTTGTTTATCTTGTCAAAGAATCAGCTTTTAGTTTTACTGATATTTACTATTTTGCTTTCATTTCTTTTTCAGTTATTTCTGTTCAGATCTTTATGATTTATTTCCTTCTACTAATTTTTGTTGGTGTTCTTCTTCTTCATTTTCCAGCTGTTTTAGGTGTAAAGTTGGGTTTTCTACTTGATGTTTCTCTTGTTTCTTGAGGTAGGACTGTATTGTTATAAACATTCCTCTTAGACCTGCCTTTGCTGCATACCATAGGTTTTGTGTTGTCATGTTTTCATTGTCATTTGTTTCTAGAAATATTTTGATTTCCCTCTTAATTTTTTCAGTAACCTCTTCATTACTTAGAAATGTATTGTTTAATCTCCATGTGTTTGTGGAGTTTGTGGACTTACAGTTTTGTGTTTTTTTTTGTAATTGATATCTAGTCTCATAATGTTGTGGTCAGAGAAGATGCCTGATACAATATCAATTTTCTTAAGTTTACTGAGGTTTGATATGTGACCCAAGATATAGTCTATCCTGGAGAATGTTCCATGTGCACTTGAGAAGGTGTATTCTTCTGCATTTGGATGGAATGTCCTGAAGATATCAATGAGATCCACCACATTTAATGTATTATTTAAGACTTGTATTTCCTTACTAATTTTCTGGTTTCATGATTTTTCCATTGGTGTGAGTGCAGGGTTAAAACTCCTACTATTATTGTGTTACTGTAAATTTTTCCTTTTATGTCTAGTAATGTTTGTCCTATGTATTGTGCTCCTATGTTGGATGCATAGACATTTACAATTGCTATACCTTCCTCTGAGATTGATCCCTTGATCATTATTCAGTGTTCTTCCTTATCTCTTATAATTTTTATTTTAAGGTCTATTTTGTCTGATATGAAGATTGCAACTCCAGCTTTCTTTTGCTTCCCTTTTGCATGGAATATATTTTTCCACCCTTTCACATTCAGTCTATATGTGTCTTAACGTCTGAAGTGTGTTTATTGTAGATAGCATATATGCTGCTGCTGCTAGGCCGCTTCAGTTGTGTCTGACTCTGTGCAACCCCACAGATGGCAGCCCAACAGGCTCCTCCACCCCTGGGATTCTCCAGGCAAGAATACTGGAGTGGATTGCCATTTCCTCCTCCATAGAGAGCATATATATGGGTCTTTTTTTTTTTTTTTTAGTCCATTCAGCCAATCTGTCTTTTGGTTGGAACATTTAATCCATTTACATTTAAAGTAATTATTGATATATATGTTCTTATTGCCATTTTCTTAATTGTTTGGGGTTGATTTTGTAGATCTTTTTCTTCTCTTGTATTTCTTAACTATATAGATCTCTTTAACATTTGTTGTAAAGTTAATTTCTTGGTACTGAATTCTCTTACCTTTCGCCTGTTTGAAAAGCTTTTTATTTATCCATCAGTTTTGAATGAGATCCTTTCTGAGTACAGTAATCTTGGTTGTAGATTTTTCCCTTTCAGTACGTTAAATATATCATGCCATTCCTTTCTGGTCTGCAGAGTTTCTGCTGAAAGAGCAACTGTTAAATGCATGGGGTTTACCTTGTATGTTACTTGTTGCTTTTCCCTTACTGCTTTTAATATGCTTTGTGTTTAATCTTGTTAATTTGATTAGCATGTGTCTTGGCATGTTTCCCCTTGGGTTTATCCTATATGGGACTCTCTGTGCCTCTTGGACTTGATTGACTATTTCCTTTCCCATGTTGGTGAAATTTTCAAATATAGTCTCTTAAAAAATTTTTTCTTATACCCTTTCTTTTCCTCTTCTGCTTCTGGGACCCCTATAATTCAAATGCTGGTGCATTTGATGTTGTCCCAGAAGTCTCTGAGACTATACTCAGTTTTTTTTTATTATTTTTACTTTATTCTGCTCTTCAGAAGTTGTTTCTACCATTTTATTGTCCACTTCACTGATTCATTCTTCTGCTTCAGATATTCTCCTGTTGATTCCTTCTAGAGTATTTTTAATTTCAGTAATTGTGTTGTTTGTTTCTGTATGTTTATTCTTTAATTCTTCTAGGTCTTTGTTAATTGTTTTTTGCATTTTCTCCATTCTGTTTTCAAGGTTTTTGATCATATTTACTATCATTATTCTGAATTATTTTTCAGGTAGTTTACCTATTTCCTCTTCATTTGTTTGGACTCCTGAGTTTCTAGTTTGCTCCTTCATTTGTGTAGTATTTCTTGGCCTTTTCTTTTTCTTTTTCTTTTTTTAACTTATTGTGTTTGAGGTCTCCTTTTCCCAGGCTTCGAGGCTGAATTATTCTTCCTTTTGGTTTCTGCCCTCCCTCATCGAAGGTAAGGGGCAGCAGCTGTGCTTTGCTGGAGCAGCCATGAAGAGATACCCCGCATCCAAGGTAAGAGAAACACAAGTAAGATGGTAGGTGTCGCGAGAGGGCACCAAAGAGCAGACACACTAAAACCATAATCACATAAAACTAGCCAGTCTGATCACATAGACCACAGTCATGTCTAACTCAATGAAACTAAGCCATGCCGTGTGGAGCCACACAAGATGGTAGGGTCAAGGTAGAGAGGTCTGACAGAATGTGGTCCACTGGAGAAGGGAATTTCAAACCACTTCAGTATTCTTGCCTTGAGGACCCTGAACAGTATGAGAAGGCAAAATGATAGGCTACTGAAAGAGGAACTCCCCAGGTTGGTAGGTGCCCAATATGCTACTGGAGATCAGAGGAGAAATAACTCCAGAAAGAATGAAGGGATGGAGCCAAAGCAAAAACAACACCCAGGTGTTGATGGGACTGGCGATAGAAGCAAAGTCCAATGCTGTAAAGAGCAATATTTCATAGGAACCTGGAAGGTTAGGTCCATGAATCAAGGCAAATTAGAAGTGGTAAAACAGGATGGCAAGAGTGATGTTAACACTCTAGGAATCAGCAAACTAAAATGGACTGAAATAGGTGAATTTAACTCAGATGACCATTATATCTACTACTGTGGGCAGGAATCCCTTAGAAGAAATGGAGTAGCCATCATGGTCAACAAGAGAGTCTGAAATGCAGTACTTGGATGCAATCTCAAAAACGACAAAATGATCTCTATTCGTTTCAAAGGCAACCCATTCAGTATCACAGTAATCCAAGCCTATGCCCCAACCAGTAACGCTGAAGAAACTGAACAGTTCTATGAAGACCTACAGGACCTTTTAGAACTAACACCCCCAAAAGATGTCCTTTTCATTATAGGGGACTGGAATGCAAAAGTAGGAAGTCAAGGAACACCTGGAGTAACAGGCAAATTTATCCTTGGAGTACGGAATGAAACAGGGAAAAGGCTAATAGAGTTTTGCCAAGAGAATGCACTGGTCATAGCAAACACCCTCTTCCAACAACACAAGAGGAGACTCTACACATGGACATAATCAGATGGTCAACACCAAAATCAGATTGATTATATTCTTTGCAGCCAAAGATGGAGAAGCTCTATACAGTCAGCAAAAACAAGACCTGGAGCTGACTATGGCTCAGATCATGAACTCCTTATTGCAAATTCAGACTTCAACTGAAGAAAGTAGGAGAACCACAAGACCATTCAGGTATGACCTAAATCAAATCCCTTATGACAACACAGTATAAGTGAGAAATAGCTTTAAGGGACTAGATCTGATAGACAGAGAGCCTGATGAACTATGGACGGAGGTTTGTGACATTGTACAGGAGACAGGGGTCAAGACCATCCCCAAGGAAAGGAAATGCAAAAAGGCAAAATGGTTGTCTGAGGAGGCCTTACAAATAGCTGTGAAAAGAAGAGAAGCAAAAAGCAAAGGAGAAAAGGAAAGATATTCCCACTTGAATGCAGAGTTCCAAAGAATAGCCAGGAGAGATAAGAAAACCTTCCTCAGCAATGAATGCAAAGAAATAGAGGGAAACAACAGAATGGGAAAGACTAGAGATCTCTTCAAGAAAATTAGAGATATCAAGGGAACATTTCATGCAAAGATGGGTTCGATACAGGACTGAAATGGTATGGACCTAACAGAAGCAGAAGATATTAAGTAGAGGTGGCAAGAATACACAGAAGAACTGTACAAAAAAGATCTTCACGACCCAGGTAATCACAATGGTGTGATCACTCACCTAGAGCCAGACATCCTGGAATGTGAAGTCAAGTGGGCCTTAGAAATCATCACTATGAACAAAGCTAGTGGATGTGATGGAATTCCAGTTGAGCTATTGCAATTCCTGAAAGATGATACTGTTAAAGTGCTGCATTCAACATGCCAGCAAATTTGGAAAACTCAGCAGTGGCTGCAGGACTCGAAAAGGTCAGTTTTCATTCCAATCCCAAAGAAAGGCAATGCCAAAGAATGCTCAAACTACCGCATAATTGCACTCATCTCAACACGAGTAAAGTAATGCTCAAAATTCTCCAAGCCAGGCCTCAGCAATATGTGAACCGAGAACTTCCAGATGTTCAAGCTGGTCTTAGAAAAGGCCGAGGAACCAGAGATCAATTTGCCAATATCTGCTGGATATATGAAAAAGCAAGAGAGTTCCAGAAAAATATCTATTTTTGCTTCATTGACTATGCCAAAGCCTTCGACTATGTGGATCACAATAAACTGTGAAAAATTCTTAAAGAGATGGGAATACCAGACCACCTGATCTGCCTCTTGAGAAACCTGTATGCAGGTCAGGAAGCAACAGTTAGAACTGGACATGGAACAACACACTGGTTCCAAATAGGAAAAGGAGTATGTCAAGGCTCTATATTGTCACCCTGCTTATTTAACTTATATGCAGAGTACATCATGACAAACGCTGGGATGGAAGAAGCACAAGCTGAAATCAAGATTGCCACGAGAAATATCAATAACCTAAGATATGCAGATGACACCACCCTTACAGCAGAGAGTTAAGAGGAACTAAAAAGTCTCTTGATGAAAGTGAAAGAGGAGAGTGAAAGAGTTGGCTTAAAGCTTAACATCAGAAAACTAAGATCATGGCATCTGGCCCCATCACTTCATGGGAAATAGATGGGGAGACAGTGGAAACAGTGTCAGACTTCATTTTTTTGCTTCCAAAATCACTGCGGATGGTGACTGCAGCCATGAAATTAAAAGACGCTTACTTTTTGGAAGGAAAGTTATGACCAACCTAGATAGCATATTAAAAAGCAGAGACATTACTTTGCCAACAAAGGTCCATCTGGTCAAGGCTATGGTTTTTCCAGTGGTCATGTATGGATGTGACAGTTGGACTGTGAAGAATGCTGAGCCCTGAAAAATTGGCGCTTTTCAACTGTGGTTTAGAGAAGACTCTTGAGAGTCCCTTGGACTGCAGGGAGATCCAACCAGTCCATCCTAAAGGAGATCAGTCCTGGGTGTTCATTGGAAGGACTGATGCTGAAGCTGAAACTCCAGTACTTTGGCCACCTCATGCGAAGTGTTCACTCAATGGAAAAGTCCCTGATGCTCAGAGGGATTGGGGGCAGGAGGAGAAGGGGACGACAGAGGATGAGATGGCTGGATGGCATCACCGACTCCATGGACATGAGTTTGAATAAACTCTGGAAGTTGGTGATGGACAGGGAGGCCTTGCGTGTTGCAATTCACGGGGTCCCAAAGAGTTGAACACGACTGAGCAACTGAACTGAACTGAACTGAAGGTTGGTCCAGTGGTTTGTGTAAGCTTAGTATAGGGTGAGATTTATTCTGAGTTGTCTTTTTTGTTGTTTGTGGTGGTGGGTTGTGTTTTTTTTTTTTTTTTTCTTCTTATGAGTAAGGCTGAATGAGGTGGTAATTCTGTCTGCTGATAATTGGGTTTGTACTTTTGTTTTGCTTGTTGTTTAGATGAGGATTCCTGCATAGGGTGCTACTGGTGGTTGGGTGATGCCTCGTCTTGTGTTCAAGTGGTTTCCTTTGTGTGAGTTCCTACTATTTGATACTCCCTTGGGTTAGTTCTTTGGTAGTCTACGGTCTTGGAGTCAGTGTTCCCAATTCAAGGCTCCGGGCTTGATCTCTGATCAGGAACGAAGATTCCACAAGTGGTTTGTTATGGCATTAAGTGAGATTAAAATACACAAAAATGGAAAAACCAAAGATGAACCCCAGACAAATGGCAGTTAAAAAATCAGGCAAATAATAATCATTTTAAGCTTCCATTTATTTTTTAAAAATCAACTCATGTAAAATAATTCATCAAATCATAAAAAGGTGTAGAAACAAAAAGTCAAATACCAGTTTTAAAAATATCTGACACACTATAATGTGTGTATATGGTCTCTTAAATAATTTAAGATTAGCTCCATATTAAACACTCAGCTTTTCTCACATTGTTGCAAACCCAAATATTGTTCTAACCAGAATCATAAATGGTCTTTTTAACAATATAAAGATGGAACTCAAACAGAACTCCTCTTAGCAGTGCCATCTTAACTTCTGCTGCATTACCCAAAACAGTGGGTTTTCAAGAACCGGGTCTTTCTAAGCTCATTTTTATTTCTAAAACTTCACTATTCAATTATATTCATTGTAGAAAAATGTGAAGAAATGGAAAAAGTAAAAATTATCCAGAATCCCTCTTCCCAAATACAATAACAGAAGAGTGCATATATTTCTTTCTATTCTTTGTACATAACTATGTAGAATTTTAAAACAAAATTAGTACTGTAAAATGTTTACATATCCTTATTCCATATTATATAGCAGCAATGTGTTTTGTACATTATGTGAAGCCATGATGTTCAGTTGGCTGCTTCACAGTCTAATTAAGAGCTTGACCATGATTTACCTCCATCTGTTAGATATTCAGATTGTTTTGAATATTTGCTATGATAACTATGTTATACATCCTTCTTTATTCATAATTATTTACATGTATCTCTGATAATTCCTTAAAGATAAATTCCCAGGAATTAAACCAGCACAAAGACTGTTTTTTAAGCCTTTGATACATTTTAACCAAACTGCCCTCCAAAAAGATTATACCAACTTAGAGTCACACCAGTAAGTAGTCTAAGAGCCTTTCTTCTTCAAATTCCTTGGTAGCATAGGAATATTAGTACCTTTATTGTTACAGATTTAATAGGGGAATGGTGAAAGTTGTCTTCTTTTTTTTTCTTTTCTGGAAGTGTAATTTGCTTTCCTTCTGTTATTTGAAGCAGCCCAAGTCTTTGAGAAGGCATCTCTGATGAATGCAATGTCTTATCACGTCTTCCTTGGGCAGCAAGAGCATGAAAGCTGCATATCTTTCCTATGTTTTCTCAAGCAGCAATTCACAAAAGGACTGGAATTTCAAAGCCTCCTGGTCTTCTGGGCAGCCATACTATATTAATGTCTTGGTAACAAAACAGAACACTGGGCTGTTTTCTTCATGTTAAGGAGGGTTGCTGACAATTCCATGGATCCTATTTGAGGTATGGCAGTGAGAAGTAAGCTTTTGGCTATATTGGCATTTTCTTTCAGGGTCTTTAAGACCCGGTCCACTGAAACCCCTTCCTCATGCTCCTTCCAGCAATCATAATCTGTTGCCATGGCAATACTTGCATAGCAAATTCCAACCTCCTTAGCAAGAACCACCTCTGGAACTGTGGTCATGTTAATAACATCCGCCCCCCAGGTTTGGAACATGATGCTTTCTGCCCAGAAGCTGAAATGAGGTCCCTCAATGGTGATGGCTGTCCCTTTTGAGTGGCACCTGAGTCCTAGCTTCTTAGCAGTCTCTATGAGGACCTCTCTTGTTTTAGGGCAGAATGGTTCAGCCATTGGAATATGGCACACTCCTCTGGCACAGGAATGATTTCCATCATAGAAGGTCTGAAGCCTTCTGGTAGTCCTGTCAATGAACTGATCAATAATGATGATGTCACCAGGCTGAATCTCTTCCTTCAAGGAACCACAGGCTGTGGTCACTATGACATGGGTACAACCCTCCTCCTTCAGAGCCCAGATGTTCGCCTGATAGTTGACTTTCGAAGACATGATGGTATGTTGCCTCCCATGCCTTGCAAGGAGGATGCAATCAACATTCTTTATCTTCCCCAAAACTAAGGCATCAGAAGGCTTGCCAAATGGAGTATCCACATAATTTTCAGTTCTTCCCTCTAAGATTTCTGGATCATCTAGGCCTGTTCCACCAATTACTCCAATCTTCACGGCAGCGGGAGTGGCACATGAGGACATGTTGAGTGAGGAAGGAGCAGAGGCCACGCTCGGGATGGAGGCAGGGAACAGAGGAGCTGTGCGGGTGCAGGCGCACGGCGCGGAACTGACCAAAATATATTTTATTTTATATAAAATAAAAACAGTCCAACAGAAATAAAGTACAGTAAATTGACCTGTCAAACAAAGGAAATAAAAAATTATATTTATCACTTAATAACAAAACTAACTAAAGCACAAACTGGAAAACAAAACTAAAGCAAGGTGCCAAGTGGGGAATAAAGCAATGAAAGCAAAACTAATAAATATATTTAGAGGAAAGGAAACAAAGGATTGATATGCAAAGTTAGATATAGATAGATAAGCAAGATTTATATACATTAAATATTAACTGCAAGTGGAAAAGAACAGTAGGAATAAATGTAGAAGCAATACGATAGGTTTTAAAAATTAAAATTTAAAAAAAGAGAAAAAAATGGAAAAAAAAAAATGGAAAACTCCACAGAACTGTAAAAGCCCAGTGTAGAGGTTTAAAGTTACAGTAAAAAATGTGACTAGGCAGGTGGGCGGGGGGGGGGGGGGGCTCAAAAGCTTAATTAGATTTCATAGTGCCAATGAAAGTGACAACTACAACAGAAGGGGAAAATTTTTTAAAATATGAAATATAACTATAAATATAACTATAAAATATTTCATATTTTTCAGATTTTAAATTGAGGTTATTGAAGTTAAATTAATCCATATTGAGTAGATTAAAAATTGAGATCCTCATATTAGCTAATTTCTGTGGCACCAGTGATAAAGAGCCCTCCTGCCAATGCAGGAGACCAAAGAGACAGGATTTGATCCTTGGGTTGGGAAGATCCCCTGGAGGAGGGCGCAACAACCCACTCTGTTATTCTTGCCTGAAGAATTCCATGGACAGAGGAACCTGGGACCATAGGAACCATGGGACAGAGGAACCATGCCTCGGGACCATAGGGTCACAAACAGTTGGACAGGACAGAAGCAACTTAGCACACAGGCATGCATGCATGTGCTCTTAAATACCTGTGCTTGTTCATAGTTGCTCAGGCATGTCTGACTTTCTGTGACCTCATGGACTATAGCCTTCCAAGCTCCTTAGTCCATGGAATTCTCCAGGCAAGAATACTGGAGTGGATAGCCATTTCCTTCTCCAGGGTATCTTCCCATTGTAAGGATTGAAACTGAGTCTCCTGCAGCTCTGCGTTGGCAGGCAGATTCTTAAATATCCATGGCCAAGTTAAATGTATTGGATGAGGGTTTCTTAGTGTTGCTTCTTCCTAAAGTAGCTTTAATGACACTCCTTTACAATTTATGTAATAAATGCAGATATAATGACACAATTTTCAACTGATGTAACTCTCAACAAATTCCTTTTCAAAATAACTGTCCTCTGACTATCTAAAGGCCACAATGTTCCAGGTTAAGAAACCTTAGTATCTTTCTAATTCTTTATATGACAGGTTTTAAGTTGGTTGATGTTAGCATTTTTTTTTTTTTTTTTCTAATCTAGAAATAGTGACATGGAGACCACGTAAATTTTAATGGAGCGAATGCAGTTATGAAGAAGGGTGAGAGAGGTCCAGAACATAGTATTTTTTTAGAGAAATGGGCAGAATTAGAGTGTTATAGCCAATGCATCATAAGATTTTAGGCCAATGAGTTCCAGTGATCAAATGAAAGGGAATCAGAAGGAAAATTTGAGGGATAAAATTAATCTTGGAGAAAATTGTGAAAGATTGTATATAGGTAAGCATGTAAGCCACAATTAAATCTTAAATGTCCACAGAAATGATATACTTTATTTATAGTTCTATACGGAAGTTTAACTTAGTTCATGAATTCCTATTCCAGATAATTTAATCCAGCAATATCATTGTGTTTCCTCATTCCAATTCTGAAACAACAAATAATGTAATTATTCTATCAGAGATTATAAATCTCTTTGTCTCAAATGTTGAGTTCAGTCAGAATTTTTTTCTCCCTCTTCTCCTATTCCCAACTATGGGAATTACCTAATTTCCTAGGATCTTATGTTTGATTCTTCCCTGGTCTGGCTAGTATTTTTGAGGCACTCGTCCCTATTTCTTTTCAAGAATACTAGGGGCCTGCTAATTTCACCTTCGCCTCCAGGGCTGGACAGCCCCTTCACTGAACCATGGTGCATGTGGAAAAGTGCAGCTGATTTTCAGCTAAAAATTTCAGGTTGGAAGTGTAAATGTGTAGCTTGGTATTCATTGAGTCATCATCTCCTATCAGGTTTTCTCTGAAGCCACAGGAGACAGACTAAGGAGCTTGTCTCACATTTTATCTTTTTCTACATTTGTCATACATTTACATTTACTGTGCCTGTGTATCACAAAAACTTATGTACTCTTAGCAACTTCCAGATTTGCAGTGCTATAGTATTAACACAGTCACCATGCTACACATCAGATCCTCAGAACTTATTCTTCTTAAGACTGAAAGTTTGAACTTTTGACCTACATCTTATTTCTTCCTCCAAACAGCCTGTGGAACCCACCATTCTATTCTGTCTCTATAAAACTGGCATATATATATAATATATTCCACAGATATATTCCACAGATAAGTAATACCAAACAGTATCTTCATCTAGATTTCTGTGGACAATTATACATCATCAAATTAGATAACATAGAAGAAATAAATAGATTCCTAAAGGCATGCAATTTATTAAGACTGACTCATGAATAGGTAATCTGAACAAAGCAACAATGAGCAAGAAGATTGAATCAAGTATTAAAATTCTCCCAAGAGATGAAATTCCAGGACCAGAATGATGACTTCACCAGTGAATTTACAAACACCAAAGAAGAATTAATACCAATTATTTTCACATTTTCTCCTGATCCCTGGGTTTCTCCTGTTTCTTATTCTT
The DNA here is from genome assembly GCF_023699985.2 of Odocoileus virginianus. Taxonomy (NCBI): domain Eukaryota; kingdom Metazoa; phylum Chordata; class Mammalia; order Artiodactyla; family Cervidae; genus Odocoileus; species Odocoileus virginianus. The sequence goes on along the minus strand of NC_069685.1, from coordinate 35,057,970 downwards.
ACTTTGCTGGAGTTAGCCCACCACAGCCTGGTATATATTGTAAGACTGTCTTTCCTCTGATTTCCAGATTGTGTGAGAGGGACCTATAACTACACTGTTTTCAGATCTCCAAGACTATGCTTTCCTCTTTTGTTTCATAATTTTGTTGAGATCTCCCTGTTTTTTAGCGGCTCTCCATTTGAAACCTAGATTGCTCTCCTCTCCAGATATTTCAAGGATGCAAGATAAAGGGAACTCTAGTGCAAACTTTTTATGCAAAATATTCCAGGTCATAAGACTGATTGATACTTTCCAAAGCATTTACTGCCATTTCAAGAATCCCTCTGAGTCAGCAGACACAGGACTCTCTGAAGTGTTTGGAGTCAGAGAGATGAGGTCAGCAGAACAGTAGTGATGCAAACATTCACTCTGCACCTTGTAATTCTAGGAGTGGTTGCCTGCCAAAACTAGCTCATTTTCATCCTTCCCTCCATATCTCTCACCCAAGAAAATGAATTCCATATATATGCCCTCCAGTATCTTTGAGGATTAAGCCTACAGAGGACTGTGGATCAAAAGATGCTAACACATGCAAATTCACTCAAAGAGTGTTATCTTGAGGTTTTACCACATTTGCTGAGAATTTCAATGGATTCTGTGATGTGTAGAAGAGCTGAGAAACTAGGTGTGTAATACAAATTACAGGTTAGCACCATAAATTTTATATCTTAATCTATAATATTTGACTTCAGGAAAGGGAAGCACAAGAAGCTCATAACTTCAGTAGTTTTACAGATGAGGGCAGCAAAGAATCTGCCCAAAATGCAAGAGACATGAATTCCATCCCTGGGTCAGGATGATCCCCTGGGGAAGGAATGGCAACCCCCTCCAGTATTCTTGCTTGGAGTATTCTTGTCTTCTTACTTCAATAGGTGACTTTTATATTCTGTAAATTGTTTAAATTATTTCAGTCAGAGAAGATTTCCTAGTTTTAATTCAAAATGTATGTTCTGTTTTGGTTTTCATTACAGAACTTAAAATGATAATGTCAAAGTAATTTACGTTCAGTTCAGTTCAGTCGCTCAGTCGTGTCCGACTCTTTGCGACCCCATGAACTGCAGCACGCCAGGTTTCCCTGTCCTTCACCAACTCACGGAGTCCACCCAAAGCCATGTCCATTGAGTTGGTGATGCCATCCAACCATCTAATCCTCTGTTTTCCCCTCCTCTTCCTGCCCCCAGTCCCTCCCAGCATCAGGGTCTTTTCCAATGGGTCAGCTCTTCACATCAGATAGTCAAAGTATTGGAGTTTCAGCTTCAGCATCAGTCCTTCCAATGAACACCCAGGACTGATTTCCTTTAGGATGGACTGGCTGGATCTCCTTGTAGTCCAAGGGACTCTCAAGAGTCTTCTCCAACACCACAGTTCAAAAGCATCGATTCTTTGGTGCTCAGCTTTCTTTATAGTCCAACTCTCACATCCACACATGACTACTGGATAAACCATCACCTTGAGTAGACGGGCCTTTGTTGCTTTTAAAATTCTATCTAGGTTGGTCATAGTTATGAAGTGATAATTTATTATTTTGTTAATAAAATAAACTGAACATTAAAATATTTTACTCTTATCATCTTTGTCCACTTAAGTCTTATTTCAGGTTGTGGGTAGGAATGATTTCTTCAGGCAAATTCACTCTCAAAGTCCCAGAATGAGAGACAGTTTGAAGTTTATGCCAAAAGTCTTTAAAAGGAAAGGGCCTTTTCATCCCTAAAAATGTTTGTCATCAGTCAAGAGAACATATTTTTACAATAGAAATTAATGCCCTACAGTACTTTTAGGTCTAGACCCAACTTTACAAAAATAAATAAATATAATGACAATCCATATTTGACATGAGTCTGTCACAATCATACAATACATATGTTTAAAAAGTAACATCTATAAATAGAAATATTTATAAAATAAAAATATTTATAAAGAAATTTAAATTAGTATATATCCATCATTACATAAGGACACTGCCTATAAAAGCTTTATAAAACCAGAAAATTTTAGTGTGACAATAATATAGTCCAATACAGTCAGGATAGGTTTTCTTTTTTTTTTTTTTTCTCAGAAGACTTGTTCATTACTGAACTTTGAACTATTATTACTATAGGGACATTTCTATCTTAATATTGATTTCCTATTTTAAAGTATATTTTTCACTACTTCAACAAAATGCATTGCTTTCATAAATATAATTTAAATTGATTTAAATTTTATTTCTAATATTGTATACAAATTCTAGCTCCAAAGACAGGTGTCGATGTCTTTCATTAAAGGATATCCATAGAGCATATGGCAAACCTGTCAGTCATTACATATGTCTATGGTGGGATGAAGAATGAATAGAGTGGTTTTTCACATTGTAGATGAAGGAATGCCAAAAATCAAGAAATAACACTTCATGTATGTTTCTTAATTTACGATATTTATTTTTCTCTTTCTGACTTACTTCACTCTGTGTGACAGACTATGGGTTCATTTACCTCAGTTCAAATGACTCACATTTGTTCCTTTTATGACTGAGTACTATTTCATTGTATATATGTATCACAACTTCTTTATCCATTCATCTGTTGATGGACATGTAGAGCCCAGACTGTTGCTCTGGAACAACCTAGAGGAGTGGGATGGGGAGTGGGATATGAGGGAGGCTAAAGAGGAGGGTATATATATGAGGAGGGTGTATATAAGGTATATATATATATATACTTATGTCTGATTTGCCTTGCTGTATGGCAGAAACCATCACAACACTTTAAAGCAATTATCCTCCGATCCTGGGCTTCCCAGGTGATGCTAGTGGTAAAGAACGTGCCTGCCAATGCAAGAGATATAAGAGACAAGGGTTTGACCGCTGAGTCGGGCAGATCCCCTGAAGAAGGGAATGGCAACCCACTCCAATAGTCTTGCCTGGAGAATCCTATGGACAAAGTAGCCTAGCAGGCTACAGTCCATAGGGTCGCCAAGAGTCAGACACTACTGAAGCAACTTAGAACACAGCATACATCTTCTAATTAAAATATTTAAAGAGATGAAAATAAAAAAGAAACAGCATTTCAAGTGACAGCTAGCACCTACCATTTGTTTTTGCAGTAATGATATTGGATACAGTTATACTTAAACACTTAACTTACAATTAAAAAAAAATTAGTGTGAAGTGAAGATATAACCTTTTCTTTGTCACGTGTCATTTATGCCATGGTTAAATTATGTAGGATTATATCCTAAGAATTCCATTTCATTTTTACTATTATCCAGTCATCCAAAGGAAACAAGCCTCTCTCTCTCTCTTTTTTTTTTTTCCCTAATCAGAAATCACTTTATGCTCTAGTGATTTACTTATTCAGGAAATTTTAAGGATTTCGAGGGAAAGAAATCTAGACACAGACTTAGGTTTGGAGAAAGATGCATTGGAAGAAATATTTTGTGTGCATACAATTAAAATTTGGCCTCTATTTTTCTGATCTTTCAAAAGCAGATTAAGATGTTAAGCGTCAGTGAATTTTTTTTTATCTCAAATGCCTAAATGCACTAAAGGTACATATGAAAGGAGAATACATTTCCCTTTATTTCTTTGTTCTTTCCTTCAATCAGGTTTACAAGTGACTTCAGAAGAGACCCAGCCTGGAGCTGACTGCTGCTTGCCTGCTGTAGCTTGGCTGTATTTACACAGACCAAATGCATGAACTCAACACAGGAAAACACTAACCAGAATCCAATGCTTTTATTTAAAATGTACATAGAGGTTCTAACTTCTCATCAGCTAAATAATTGCCTCTAATTTTTCTCTTTCAAGGTCACATAGATATTTTCTGGACATTACCACATATCCTAGCACAACTACAGGAAGAAGGTATTTATTATCTTTTTATTCTTATCCTTCAACATAAAAATGTCATAGTATTTTTTGTTAATAGCATGTCATTGCCAATATTTTCTGTCAATTTGCATTAATATGATTTAATTTATATGATTATTAAACATTAAGCTATTCATTCTCCAGTTTGTGAGCTGAATGCAAATATTGAACACATTCACAAAGAAAAATCCAGTAGCAATGATTTACCCCATTTTACCAACACATTATTCTAGCTACTGTTCCAATTTATGCAAAGAGCACAAATTCATTCTTATTAAATAAAACAAAAAATCAAGGCAAATATAAAGAAAGGTCTTTGTGGTTGTACAGATTATTTGCTACCCCATCACATATGGAGATTATTGATTTAGCCCAAGCCTGGACTGATATTTGCTTGTGCATATCTGCCAATAAAAGGTTCTCATCTTGTTATTTTGTGGTATTATGCATTCTTAACAGCAAGTCTGTATTCAGCGTGTGACAGTCTACATGCTTCTGTATACACCCTTTGTACCTACAAGTCTTTATTACTTCTTTAATAAAATCATCTCAGAAGCAACCAGAGCAGACTAAATAAATAAAATCTCATCATGAAAATGACCTGCAAACTTAATGCACTGACATGTCACCCAGTAGTGTGACTCAATTCATATATGCACCCTTGTTTAGATGATGGACCTGCATTTAAAGTGGGATTAATGACAACAGGGGTATGAGAACCTTATGAAACCAATTATGAAAGCCTTCTAGAGCCAAAATCAATGTTTGTTTATGGAACACACTTCCAAGTTACTTTAATAGGATGGATAGACCTAGGTGAAACTACTAATGTAATTTATTTGATTGTCTGATCTGTAGAATAAGATCTAAAAAAGTATAAGGAAATAGAATAAAAATTTTTTAAATGTATTTGTAGTTTTATTCCTAAAGCTACTGTGCTTCTAGGAAGGAAGCATGAAAGATTTTAAGCCCATTAGTTAATACAAAGTTTCTAAAATAAAAATCATAAAGTAAATGTATCTGGCTTTACTTGAAGTATGTAATACCCAATACTCTCAGGGATATTTAATATATTTTCTTATGACTATAGGTGGATAGATTATAGGTAGATAAAGATATTATAGGAAGAGATGTAATAATCATGTAATAAGAATACTTGTGATATAATTTAAAGTTCCTTTCAATTTTCCATTTCCCATATATTTTTGTAAGAGCTGTGCTTTTAATTTGATGAGTCATGTCTGAGTCCTCTCAACCCCATGGGCTGTAGCACACCAGGCTCCTCTGTCCTCCACTATCTCCTTGGACTTTGCTCAAATTCACGTCCATTGAGTTGGTGATACTGTCTAACCATCTCATCCTCTGTTGCCTCTTCTTTTTCTTCACTTTCCCAGCATCATTGCTTTTCAAATGAGCCAGCTCTTTGCAGCAGGTGGACATAGTATTGGAGCTTCAGCTTCAGCATCACTCCTTTCAATAAGTACTCAGGGTTGATTTACTTTAGGATTGACTGGTTTTATCTTCTTGCAGTTCAAGCGATTCTCCAGAGTCTTCTCCAACACCACACTTTGAAAGCATCAATTCCTTGGCACTCAGCCCTCTTTATGGTTTGACTTTCACATAAATACATGACTACTGGAAAAAAACATATCTTTAACTATATGGACTTTTGTTGACAAAGTAATGTCAGGATGTATGAATCACAGCCTGAATGTAAAATCAGGCTCCCTAGGTTTGTCACAGCTTTTCTTATGAGGAGCAAGCATCTTTTAATTTCATGGCTGCAGTCACCATTTGTAGTGATTTTGGAGCCCAAGAAAATAAATTGTCACTCTTTCCATTGTTTCATTATCTATTTGCCATAAAATGATGGGACTGGATGCCATGATCTTAATTTTTTACATGTTGAGTTTTAAGCCAGCTTTTTCACTCTCCTCTTTCACTTTCATCAAGAAGCTCTTTAGTTCCTCTTCACTTTCTGCCATTAGAGTGGTATCATCTGCTTATCTGAGGTTGCTGATATTTCTCCTGGCAATCTTGATTTCAGCTTGTGATTCATCCAACCTGGTACCTTGCATGATGTACTCTGCATAGAAGTTAAATAAGCAAGGAGACAATATACAGCCTTGTCATACTCCTTACCCAATTTTGAACCAGTAATTCTCTGCTTAGTTTGAAGTGTTTCTTCTTAACTAGCGTACATATTTCTCAGGAAACAGGTAAGGTGATCTGGTATTCCCATCTCTAAGAATTTTCCACAGTTTGTTGTGATCCACACAGTCAATGGCTTTATAGTGTAATCAATGAAACAGAATTAGATGTGTTTCTGAAACTCTCTTATTTTCTCCATGATCCAACAAATGTTGGCAATTTGGTCTCTGATTTCCCCGCTTCCTTGAAACTGAGATTATACATCTGGAATTTCTGTGTTCATGTACTGGTGAAGCCAAGTTTGAAGGATTTCTAGCATAGCCTTGCTAGCTTGTGAAATAAGCTCAATTGTGCAATACTTGGAACATTCTTTGGCATTGCCTTTTTTTGAGGTTGGAATGAAAACTGATCTTTTCCTAGTCCTGTGGCCACTGCTGATTTTTCCAAATGCTGGCATATTGAGTGCAGCACTTTAGCAGCATCATATTTCAGAATTTTAAATAACTCAGCAGGAATTCTGTCACCTCTGCTAGCTTTGTTCATAGTAATGTATCAAAAGGCAAACTTGACTTCAGACTCCAGGATGTCCACCTTTAAGTCAGTGAATACACCCTACTGGTTATCCAGGTCATTAAGATCTTTCTGTATGGTCTTAATCTTGCATGCTTCTATTAGGTTCTTATCATTTCTGTCCTTTATTGTGCATACCCATGAATGGAATGTACCTTGATATCTCCAGTTTTCTAAAAAAAAAGATCTCTAGTCTTTCCCTTTCTATTGTTTTCCTCTATTGCTTTGCACTGTTCACTTAAGAAAATTTTCTTATATCTCCTTGATATTCTCTGGAACTCTGCATTCAGTTGGGTATATCTTTCCCTTCTCCCTTGCCTTTCACTTCCCTTCCTTGCTCAGATATTTGTAAAGCCTCCTCAGACAGCCACTTTCTTACTTGCATTTTTCTTTGAGCTGCTTTTGATCACTGCTTCCTTTGTAAGATTAGGAACCTCTGTCCACAATTTTTCAGGCACTCTCTTTACTAGTTTTGATCCCTTGAATCTATTTATCACCTTCACTGTATAATCATAAGGGATTTGGTTGAGGCTATATCTGAATGCCCTAGTGATTCTCCTTCGTTATTTCAATTTAAGCCTGAGTTTTGCAATGAGGAGCTCATGATCTGAGACACAATAGAATCCATTTCTTGCTTTTGCTGACTGTATAGAGCTTCTCTGTAGCTGGCTGGAAAGAACATAATCAATGTGATTTTGACTTCTCCCAGAGCTTACTGAAACTCATGTCCATTGGGTCAGTGATGCCATCCAACCATCTTATTCTCTGTCATCCCCTTCTCCTCCTGTTTTCAATCTTTCCCAACATCAGGGTCTTTTCAAATGAGTCAGTCTTTGCATCAGGTAGCCAAAGTATTGGAGTTTCAGCTTCAACATCAGTCCTTCCAATGAACACCCAAGACTGATCTCATTTAGGATGGACTGGTTGGATTTCCTTGCAGTCCAAGGGACTCTCAAGAGTTTTCTCCATCACAACAGTTCAAAAGCATCAATTCTTCAGCGATCAGGTTACTTTATAGTCCAACTCTCACATCCATATAAGACTACTGGAAAAACTATAGCCTTGATTAGACAGACCTTTGTGGGCAAAGTAATGTCTCTGCTTCTTAGTATACTGTCTAGGTTGGTCATAACTTTCCTTCCAAGGAGTAAGCGTCTTTTCATTTCATGGCTGCAGTCACCATCTGCAGTGATTTTGGAGCCACAAAAAATAAAGTCAGCAACTGTTTCCACAGTTTCCCCATCTATTTGCCACAAAATGATGGGACTGGATGCCATGATCTTAGTTTTCTGAATGTTGAGCTTTAAGCCAACTTTTTCATCTCCTCTTTCACTTTCATCAAGAGGTGCTTTAGTTCTTCACTTTCTGTCATAAGGATGGTGTCATCTGCATATCTGAGGTTACTGACATTTCTCCCGGCAATCTTGATTCCAGCTTGTGCTTCATCCAGCCCAGTGTTTCTCATGACATACTCCACATATAAGTTAAATAAGCAGAGTGAAAATATAGAGCCTTGACATGCTCCATTTCTTATTTGGAACCAGTCTGTTTTTCCACATTCAGTTTTAACTGTTGCTTCCTGACTTGCATACAGATTTCTTAAAGGCAAGTCAGGCGGTCTGGTATTCCCATCTCTTTCAGAATTTTCCACAGTTTATTGTGATCCACACAGTCAATGTGACCATTCAGTTATGACCAAAGCCTCACAAAATAAGATTCACTGGAGAAGGGAATGGCAAACCACTTCAGTATTTTTGCCTTGAGAACCTGAAAAAGCAAAAAGATAGGACACTGAAAGATGAACTCCCCAGGTCGGTAGGTGCCCAGTGAGAAATAACTCCAGAAAGAATAAAGAGATGGAGCCAAAGCAAAAACAACACCCAGTTCTGGATGTCACTGGTAATGGAAGCAAGGTCAGATGCTCTAAAGAACAATATTGCATAGGAATCTGGAATGTTACGTCCATGATCAAGGCAATTGGAAGTGGTCAAACAGAAGATGGCAAGAGTGAAAGTGAACATTTTACTAATCAGCAAACTTATATGGGCTGGAATGGGTGAATTTAACTCAGATGACCATAATAACCACTGCTCTGGGCAAGAATCCCTTAGAAGAAATGGAATAGCCATCATAGTTAAAAAAAGAGTCTGAAATGCAGGACTTGGATGTAATCTCAAAAATGATAGAATGATCTCTGTTCATTTCTAAGGCAAACCATTCAATATCACGGTAATCTAAGTCTATGTCCCAACCAGTAATGCTGAAAAAGTTAAAGTTGAACAGTTCTATGAAGCCCTACAAGAACTTGTAGAACTAATATCCAAAAAAGATGTCCTTTTCTTTATAGGGGACTGGAATGCAAAAGTAGGAAGTCAAGAAACACCTGGAGTAACAGGCAAATTTGGCCTTTGAGTAGAGAATGAAGCAGGGCAAAGGCTAATAGAGTTTTACCAAGAGAACGCACAGGTCATAGCAAACACCCTCTTCCAACAAGACAAGAGAAGACTCTACACATGGACATCACTAGATGGCCAACACCAAAATAAGATTGATTATATTCTTTGCAGCTGAAGATGGAGAAGCTCTATACAGTCAGCAAAAACAAGACTGAGAGCTGACTGTGGCTCAGATCATGAACTCCATATTTCCAAAATCACATTTAAATTGAAGAAAGTGGGAAAAACGACTAGACCATTCAGTTATAACCTAAATCAAGTCCCTTACAATTAGATAGTGAAAGTGAAAAGTACATTTAAGGGACTAGATCTGATAGACAAAATGCTTGATGAACTATGGACAGAGGTTAGTGACATTGTACAGGAGACAGGGTTCAAGACAATCCCCAAGAAAAATAAATGCAAAAAAAGCAAAATGGCTGCCTGAGGAGGCCTCACAAATAGCTGTGAAAAGAAGAGAAGTGAAAAGCAAAGAAGAGAAGGAAAGATATACCCATTTGAATGCACAATTCCAAATAATAGCAAGGAGAGATAAAATAGCCTTCCTCAGTGAACAGTGCAAAGAAACAGAGGAAAACAATAGAATGGGAAAAACTAGAGATCTCTTCAAGAAAATTAGAGATACCAAGGGAACATTTCATGCAAAGATGGGCTCAATAAAGGACAGAAATAGTATAGACCTAACAGAAGCAGACGATATTAAGTAGAGGTGGCAAGAATGCACAGAAGAACTGTGCAAAAAAAAAATCTTCATGACCCAGATGATCATGATGGTGTGATCAGTCGCCTAAAGCCAGACATCCTGGTATGTGAAGTCACGTGGGCCTTAGGAAGCATCACTATGAACAAAGCTAGTGGAAGTGATGAAATTCCAGTTAAGCTATTTCAAATCTTAAAAGATAATGTTGTGAAAGGGCTGCACTCAATATGCCAGCAAATTTGGAAAACTCAGCAGTGGCCACAGGACTGGAAAAGGTCAGTTTTCATTCCAATATCAAAGAAAGGCAATGCCAAAGAATGCTCAAACTACCACACAATTGCACTCAACTCACACACTCATAAAGTAATACTCAAAATTCTCCAAGCCAGGCTTCAACAGTATGTGAACCATGAACTCCCAGATGTTCAAGCTGGTTTTAGAAAAGGCAGAGGAACCAGAGATCAAATTTCCAACATCCCCTGGGTCTTCGAAAAAGCAAGAGTATTCCAGAAAAGCATCTATTTCTGCTTTGTTGACTAGGTCTTCACAGACCTATTCAACTTCAGCTTCTTCTGCATCGGTGGTAGGGGCATACACTTGGATTACTGTGATGCTGAATGACTTACCTTGGAAACGAACTGAGATCTTTCTGTCATTTTTGAGGTTACACAAAAGTACTGTGTTTTGGACTCTTTTGTTGATTAAAGGGGTTACTCCATTTCTTCTATGGGATTCTTGCCTACAGTAGTATATATAATGGTCATATGAATTAAATTCACCCATTCCAGTTCATTTTAGTTCTCTGATTCCTAGGATGTTGCTATTTATTCTTAACATCTCCTGCTTCACCATGTCCAATTTACCTTGATTCATGGACCTAACATTCCAGGCTCCTTTACAATACTGCTGCTTGAAGCATTGAATTTGCCTTCATTATCAGACATATCCACAACTGAGCATAGTATCCACTTTAGCCCAGGTGCTTCACTCATCCTGGGACTATTGTCAATTCTCTTCCATTCTTCCCCAGTTACCTATTGGATCCCTTCAGACCTGGGGGACTCATCTTTTGGTTTCATATCTTTTTGGTCTTGAGTTGGCTTAAAGCTCAACATTCAGAAAACTAAGATCATGACATCTGGTCCCATCACTTCATGACAAATAGATGGGGAAACAGCAGAAATAGTAGCTAACTTTATTTTGGGGAGCTCCAAAACCACAGCAGATGATGATTTCAGCCATGATATTAAATGACGCTTACTCCTTGGAAGGAAAGTTATGACCACCTAGACAGCATATTAAAAAGCAGAGACATTACTTTGTCAACAAAGGTCTGTCTAGTTAAGGATATGGTTTTTGCAGAAGTCATGTATGGATGTGAGAACTGGACTATAAAGCAAGCTGAGTGACAAAGAATTGATGCTTTTGAACTGTGGTGTTGGAGAAGACTTTTGAGAGTCCCTTGGACTGCAAGGATATCCAACCCATCTATCCTAAAAGAGATCAACCCTGGGTGTTCATTGGAAGGACTGAAACTCCAATACTTTGGCCACCTGATGTGAAGAACTGACTCATTGGAAAAGACCCTGATGCTGGGAGGGATTGAGGGCAGGAGGAGAAGGGGATGACAGAGGATGAGATGGTTGGATGGCTTTACCGACTCATCGGACATGAGTTTGGGTAAACTCCAGGAGTTGGTGATGAACAAGGAGGCCTGGCATGCTTCAGTTCATGGGGTCACAAAGAGTCGGACATGACTGAGCGACTGAACTGAACTGATACAGTTCAGTTCATGAGGTTCTCACTGCAAGTTTACTGAGGTGGTTTGCCGTTCCCTCCTCCAGTGGATCATGTTTTGTCAGAATTCTCTGCTATGACCCATCCATCTTGGGTAGCCATGCTTGGCGTGTCTCATAGGTTCATTGAATTATGCAAGTCTCTTCACCATGACACAGCAGTGATCCTTGAAAGGGCTTAAATAAGTTAGTGCTATCCAAAAAGTGTATTAATCTTTTTGTCTTCTATAAGACCCCCAAATATGTAAAGTCATCAACACTAACACTGTTATTATTGCTATTAAAAATGTGTGACCGTGGGGATTCCCCTGTTGGTCCAGTAGTTAAGAACCAATTTTCCAATGAAAAGAACAAGAGTTTGAAGCCTGGTTGGGGAACTGAGATCCCACATGTCACATGGCAGCTAAGCCTGTGGGGCCACAACTACTGAGCCTGCACACTACAGCCTATACATCTCAACTAGAGAAGACTTTGCTAGAGGCTTGGGAGGAAACAGTGCCATCTGGCTGCGTCCCCCATCAGTGACCCAGATAGGGCCGCCATGCCCCCAGGCGGCGTGGACGGGCAGCACTGTTCCCCCTTTGCACCCCCTCCCGAGTCCCCATTGGGAACTTTAGCCTCCGGCTGCCCAGGCAACCTTGGCCGAGGAGCATGCTTCAGGGCACTCTGCGGCAAGTCCGGATTAACAAAGAGACACACAGGGGCATGCATGTGTGCCGAGTGTGCGTGTGTGCGAGTGTGCACCCACACCTGCACCATGGATCCAGGCACGCGATCCGTCTGTGGGTGTATTCCGTAGAACCCCGCCCCGGCTGCAGAGCCACCTGAAGTGATTCAGGTGTGTGGGACTGTCCAGCCCCTGCACACCGTCTAGGGTATCTGTGCTGTCAAGGTTCCATGGGCCTTAAAGTCCTCTCCTCTCGGTGTGTTCTTTCCTTGGTAGAAGACTCGGCCAGAGAGGCCAGGAGAAAGAGGACAGCCATCTCTCCTTCTCAAACAAGCATCCTTGTGCAAGCCTTCACGAGGGATCGCTTTCCGGGGATTGCCGCCAGGGAAGAACTGGCTCGACAGACGGGAATCCCAGAACCTCGAATCCAGGTAAGATCTCCAGTCAGCGCATGGGCCCAGGACCACAACTAAGAACTGATGCAGCCAAAATATATAAATAAATAAATGTGTGTGTGTGTGTGTGTGTGTGTGTGTATATATAATCTTTCTGGACATTACTAAAGTGAAAAACTGCTCTTTGCAAGAAAGTGTCAAGGGAATGAGAAGACAAGCTACAGACTGAGAGACAATATTTGCAAAAGACACATATGATAAAGGACTTTTGTCAAAATATACAAGAATTCTTAATTCTCAATAATAAAATAAAACAAAACAAACAACAAACAAACAATCAAAACAGAACTGGGTGACTAATCACACCATTGTAGTAAACCGGTTCATTAAGATCTATTTTACACAGTTCTTCTGAGTATTCTTTCCATCTCACCTTGATCTCTTCGGCATCTATTAGGTCTCTACCATTTTTATCCTTTATTTTGCAATCTTAGGGCAGAATGCTCCCTTGGTGTTTCCAATTTTCCTGAAGATATCTCTAGTCCTAGGAAAAACAGGCCAGTGACCTTAAGGGACACCTGAAAATAGAAGATATATAGATGGGAATAAGGATGTGCAAAGATGTTCCTGCATATGTCATAAGAAAAAATGCAAATAAAGACAACAATGAGATATCACTACATACTATTAGAATGGCCAAAATCTGGAATGCAACACCAAATGGTGAAAAGTGTATGAAGCAACGGGAATTCACATTCACGGCTTGTGGGGATGAAATAGTAAAGCCACTTTGGAAGATAGGAAAAGAAAGAAAAAACATATATTATTGCCCAAGGAGACATGTGTTTAACTTCAGTAAATCTTGAGTTCACTTACTTTTCTATAAGTCAGCATTCTGGGTCACTGAATATTAGCCACCTGCTGTGAAATAAAGGAAATCATTTAGTTTCTCATATTTGAATGATTTCAAGGTATAACTTTAAGGACATTCAAAACACAAAGCCATTTTTAAAGCAAAATAACTCACAAATTTCTTTGGAAGGTTTAGTTGTAAACATAGAGTAAAACCTCATTAATTTAAATAACTGAAGGAGAAGTCTTTTTTTTAATCAGTTTGGAAATTGTTGACAAAATGTTTCCTATTATAATTCCTCCTGGACTTACTCTAATAAATAAGTATGAGTCATGCACTTATCACATTTTATGCAAATGAATCTTGCCAGAATGTTTAAAAGTGATTAAGTAAGTTCAATATTCTTTTTTTTTTTTTTCCTCCCCCTCTAGCACTGTTGAGAAATACTTGTTACAATTTGAAAAGGTTACATAAACTTTCTGGGGCTTAGTATACTCATTTGTAAAATGGGATGAAGCTTGATGATAACTAAATTCCATTTAATATCTACCCAGTCATTTTCTGTCTTTTATTATATTATCTAAATTTTAAAATTACATTGATAAGAGGTTCATGTTATTTGATACTTGAGTATTTTTGTTTTGTGCCACCTCCATTCCACCCCCAAACTTTTAAATAAATAACCAGCATGGTTTAATTATCTGTCATAGCATGATTCTCTGTTCATATAGTACATACTCAGCAGCTGAACTCTGCTTGCTTGAACCACCTGGCCAAGAGAGGTTGATGTTCTGTTCGAAGATAAAATATGACTTTAAGCCTTATGTGGTGTGACCATGTTGATGAACACCAGGGCCATTATCTATGGAGCAGGATTGAGTGTTGTAAATAATAAAACATGCTTTACTGTTTTGTTTAGGTTTTTTTCTCTGTTTTGTATAGGTTAAAGAAAGTTTATTGCATTTTGGATATTGTTGTTGTTGTTCAGTAGCTAAGTTGCGTCTGACTCTTTGTGACCCCATAGATTGCAACACACCAAGCTTCCATGTCCTTCACTATCTCCCCGACTTTACTTAAACTCATGTCAACTGAGTTAGTGACACCCAACCATCTCATCCTCTGTCCCCACATTCTCCTCTTGCCCTCAATCTCCCATCATCAGGGTCTTTTCCAGTGATGAGGCTCTTCACATCTGGTGGCCAAATTATTGGAGCTTCAGCTTCAGCATCAGTCCATCCAGTGAATATTCAGGCTTGATTTCCCTTAGGATTGACTTCTTTGAACTCTGCTTTCCAAGGGACACTCAGGAGTCTTCTCCGGTACTACAGTTCAAAAGCATCAATTCTTCAGCACTCAACCTTCTTTATGGACCAACTCACACATCCATACATGACTACTGGAAAAGCCATAGATTTAACTATACAGACATTTGCTGGCAAAGTGATGTCTTTACTTTTTGATACTCTGTCTAGGTTAGTCATAGCTTTTCTTCCAAGGAGCAAATAATCTTTTAATTTTGTAGCTGCAGTCATCCTCCAAGTGATTTTGGAGCCCAAGGAAATGAAATCTGACCCTGTTTCCACTTGTTTCCCCATTATATGCCGTGAAGTGATCGGACCAGATTCCATGATCTTAGTTTTTTGAGTGTTAAGTGTCAAGCCAGGTTTTCACTCTCCTCTTTCACCTTCACCAAGAGGCTCTTGTAAAGCAATTATCCTTCAATAAAATATGAACTAATTTAAAAAAGAAGCTCTTTAATTACTCCTTCCTTTCCAATATTAGTGTGGTATCATCTGCATATCTGAGGTTGTTGATATTTCTCCCAGGAATTTTTATTCTAACTTGTAATTCATCCAGCCCAATATTTTGCATGGTGAACTCTGCATGTAAGTTAAGTAAGCAGAGTGACAATATACAGTCTTGAAGCATTCCTTTGCCAAGTTTGAGTCAGTCCATTGTTTCATGTCCAGTTCTAAGTGTTGCTTCTTGCCCTGAGTAGAGGTTTCTCAGGAAGCAAGTAAAGTGGTCTGATATTCCCATCTTTTTAAGAATTTTCCAGTTTATTGTGATCCATGCAGTCAAAGACTTTAGTGTAGTCAATGAAGCAGAAGTAGACTTTTTTTTAAATTTCATTGTTTTTGATAATTCAATATTTTTTTAATCTGTACTCAGAAAAGAAACTCAGACACCTATGTTAGGACTTCTTGCCTTGGTATATATAAGAAAGCTGAGACACTGAAATTGGTTCAGTATTTGTTTTTCTATCCACAGAGAAGTAGAATAAATAAAAGTAGAAACATAAAAAAATAAAGAAGAAAAACTTCATCTAAATGTAACCATAGCTAAGATACTTTATAGTATGAAAAAATTTTGAGTATGGTAGTATAACAATATGAAGACAAACTATTAATTGATATATACTTAAATGTATTGTAAACTTTTGAAAAATATTGCTATTCCCAGAGTATAGTTATTTTATATTACTTATGTATCACTTTGCATCCATGCTTTATATAATGTTTTGTAATAAAAGGTATATAATATGTATATTTTGAATGAATAGATGAATTAACAAATGAGTAAATGAGGGTAAAACAAATATAGTGGCATTCTATATTATAAATAATATGTTTTGAAACTGAGACAGTGAAATAATAAAGAGATTTCAGTGAAAAGTATTAGTTGCTCAGTCGTGTCCAACTCTTTGTGACCTTATGTATTATAGCCTGCCAGACTCCTCTCTCCATGGAATTCTCCAGGGAAGACTATTGGAGTGTGTAGCCATTTTCTTCTCCAGGGGATCGTCCTGACCAAGGGATTAAACTCAGGTCTATTGCATTGCATTTGGGTTCTTTACAATCTGAGCTATCAGGGAAGTCCTAAGAGACTTCAAATTCAAATCTATTAATTTCAGAAGAGAAATGGAGAGCTTTTAATTAACATTACCAGGGTCACACTCAGAAATAACTATCAAATTAAAACATTGGTCTTCCAACATCCGTTTCATTTTGTTATGAAATATTACACATATAGAAAATGCACATAAAATTTTCAGTACAATGATTAATGATGAAAGAAACATCCTTGGAATTATTAAATAAGTGCAGAAGTTGAGTATTGACAGCACCCTAGAACCTACTGTTTTATCTTTTGTCTTCAACACTTGAATTCCCCACAAGTACATTCTACCATTTTTATTATTTACTTTCTTGTTTTAGTCATAGTTTCACCAAACATCAATGAATCCCTAAATAGCATAGATCATTTATTTTTTCCCTGTGATACTAGAACATAAACAAATGGCAGCTTGCGGGCTATAGTCTATAAGGTCACAAAGAGTCAGAAATAACTGAAGCAACTTAACATACATACACAGGCACACAAATAGATATATGTACTATACCATTTCATGTTTGTCTGTTTTTTACTCACCATTGTGTATGTTTGCATACACAATAGTGAAAAAGAAAGATAAATCCCTTTGAATGCAGAGTTCCAAACAATAGCAAGGAGAGATGAGAAAGACTTCCTCAGTGATCAATGAAAGAAATAGAGGAAAACAATGGAATGGGAAAGACTAGAGATCTCTTCAAGAAAGTCAGAGCTACCAAGGGAACATTTCATGCAAAGATGGGCTCAATAAAGGACAGAAATGGTATGGACCTAACAGAAGCAGAAGATGTTAAGAAGAGGTGGCAAGAATACACAGAAGAACTATACAAAAAATATCTTCATGACCCAGATAATTATGATGGTGTGATCACTCACCTAGACCAGACATCCTGGAATCCAAAGTTAAGTGGGCCTTAGGAAACATCAATATGAACAAAGCTAGTGGACGTGATGGAACTCCAGTTGAGCTATTTCAAATCCTGAAAGATGATGCTGTGAAAGTGCTGCACTCAGTATCCCAGCAAATTTGGAAAGCTCAGAAGTGGCCACAGGACTGGAAAAGGTCAGTTTTCATTCCAGTCCCAAAGAAACGGAATGCTAAAGAAGGCTCAAACTACTGCGCAGTTGCACTCATCTCACATGCTAGCAAAGTAATGCTCAAAATTCTCCAAGCCAGGCTTCAACAGTATGTGAACCATGAACTTCCAGATATTCACACTGGATTTAGAAAAGGCAGAGTAAACAGAGATCAAATTGCCAACATCTGCCGGATCATCAAAAGAGCACAAGAGTTCCAGAAAAACATCTAATTCTGCTTTATTGACTGCCAAAGTCTGTGACTGTGTGGATCACAAAAAACTGTGGAAAATTCTGAAAGAGATGAGAATACCAGACCACCTGATTTGCCTCTTTGGAAACCTGTATGCAGGTCAGGAAGCAACAGTTAGAACTGGACATGGAACAACAGACTGGTTCCAAATAGGAAAAGGAGTACATCAAGTCTATGTATGGTCGCCCTGCTTATTTAACTTATATGCAGAGTACATCATGAGAAATGCTGGACTGGATGAAGCATAAGCCAGAAAGATTGCCAGGAGAAACATCAGTAACCTCAGATACGCAGGTGACACCACCCTTATGGCAGAAAGTGAAGAAGAACTAAAGAGCCTCTTGATGAAAGTGAAAAAGGAGAGTGGACAAAGTTGGCTTAAAGCTCAACATTCAGAAAACTAAGATCATGGCGTCCAGTCCCATCACTTCATGGCAAACAGATGTGGAAAGAGTGGAAACAGTGGCAGACTTTATTTGTGGGGGAACTCCAAAAATCACTGTAGATGGTGACAACAGCCATGAAGTGAAAAGACACTTGCTCCTTGGATGGACAGTTATGACCAACCTAGACAGCATATTAAAAAGCAGAGACTTTACTTTGCCAACAAAGATCTGTCTGGCCAAGGCTATGGTTTTTCCAGTAGTCATGTATGGATGTGAGAGTTAAACTATAAAGAAAGCTGAGGGCTGAAGAATTGATGCTTTTGAACTGTGGAGTTGGAGAAGACTCTTGAGAGTCCCATGGACTGCAAGGAGATCCAACCAGTCCATCCTAAAGATCAGTCCTGGGTGTCATTGGAAGGACTGATGCTGAAGCTGAAACTCCAATACTTTGGCCCCCTCATGCGAAGAGTTGACTCATTTGAAACGACCCTGATGCTGGGAAAGATTGAAGGCAGGAGAAGGAGATAATAGAGGATGAGATGGTTGGATGGCATCATTGACTCAATGGACATGAGTTGGTTAAACTCTGGGAGTTGGTGATGGATGAGGAGTCCTGGCGTGCTACAGTCCATGGGGTCACAAAGACTTGGACACAACTATGCGACTGAACTGAACTGAACCTATACATGTCACACATAGTGGGTATCAGATAAATTACTTGACTAGCAGGTATTACTGTTATTATCATTGCTAATTAAAATGTAACTTTAAATAAACCAGTTTTCATTGTCTTATGTGAATATCTGTAGAGAATATCCATACCAGATCAAGAAAAGACAAAATGTGAGCATGAAAGCAGGAGACAGAGAGGGAGACAGACAGGAGTGGGGATAGGTGAGAGGAGGTAGAGAGCAAGAAGAGTGCATCGGCTGCATAAATATTTCAGGACTTTTTAAAGTGAGTTTATATACTTAGACAGTTGTTAAGTACTTTTTCTTCTCCTTTTGGTTTCTGCTATTAAAAATCTAACAGGAAGACACAAAGTAAATTAAGAGGTTAAAGTATAGATTGACAAAAAAAGTATAGAAATTGAAACACCTTAACCTCTTAATAGGAAATATCTGTTGCCCAACATATGAAAAAGTACAGTTCAGACAACTACTCTTCCTGTTCTCTGAGAGCAAAATAAAAAATACAAGAGAGGGAGAGAGAGAGATTTAAAATAACTGGGGAGAACTTTGGAATAACCACTAAGAAATGTTTTCTGAACATAAGTGGAGTTAGAAAATGAAACAGCAATTTGAAGAATGTTGTAACTGCTCTTTCCTTGCAAAGTCTTGAAATATGATGGAGAGTCACATATAAAGGTATTTTGGAGGCTTTTTGGAAGGTAGAAGACACATTAGATGACCTCTCTGAGGCTCTTTTAATTTTAACTCTTTCTTTTTGAAACCGTAAATTTATAACTCTGTTTCAAGAACAAAATGACCATTTAACAGTGCATCTTAGGAGTCCTCCCTACAATCCAAAAAGCTACCTTATATACCAATTTAAGTTGTATCTACAAATGTTTTTGTGTATAATGTTTACACTATAGTATCCTAAAGAATTTGTTTTGACTCAGGACCAGTCCTAAGCAATAAACATTTAAGTGTACTGTTTAATTAAGATGTAAGAACCTCATCTTTCTCATTTATAAAATGGAAGTAATAATTCACATAAGTGATTAAGAATTTAATAAATAAAATAACAAGAATAAATCCAGCACTATGCCTAATGAGCAGTAGTTTCTTAAAAATATCATATTATGGGCATTCTCAATGTAAAACCAAAACCAGGAAGTAAATTAAGAATGGATAATCTCATGATGATATTATGCAGAATGCTTCCATGTTTTATTAAGTGCAGTCAAGGAAAAGTGAACCAATGTAAAGTTGAGTTGTAAAAAGCAAAATCATTTACTCTTATTATCATTTCATGTGATCTTGATTTATTACTTCTAATATTTGGCATTAAAAACATTTTTATAAACTGCCTCAAATCTCCTTTCTTTTCTTCTTCCTTCGTCTCTCTCTCTTTCTTTCTCTCTAGTTGCATTTGACTGTTTACATAACCTGGATGATTTCACAGCTTGAGGCATGAAAATAATGTCTGTGTTCTCATTACCCTCACACTGCTGTTGTAAAGGTTAAACTATTTAATATATTGACAACACTGAAGACAGTGTTTCAAATATAGTAAAAACTAAAACAATTGTCATTTGTTCTCACTGTGTATATTTTGCTTTTTATAGAAAACAATGACTCTATTTAACTCCAACGTAACATGTAAAGTGTGTCAGTGGTTATTGAAGCTTTTATAAGATATAAATGAGTATTTGTCATGCACTACAGTGTCTAGCAGCTTTTCTGGTGGTTCAGAGAGTAAAGAATCCTCCTGCAAGGCAGGAGACCCTGGTTTGATCTCTGGGTTGGGAAGATCCCCTGGAGAAGGAAAGGGAAACCCACTCCAACGTTCTTGCCTGGATAATCCCATGGACAGAGGAGCCTGATATGCTACCATCCCTGGGATTGGAAAGGATCTGACATTAGTGTAAGAGTCTGAGTGACCAATGCTTTCACTTTCTTAATAGTGTCTAGCACATAGGAAGCATGAAATGTGTTACTAAAAAAAAAAAAAGTAAAGTACTTCACTTGCAATACAATGATTAAGACTCCACGCTCCCAGTGCAGGGGCTGGGACTTAATTTGTGGTGGAGGAACTAAGATCCTGTGAAAAGTTGTTGCTGAACGATAAGATGCCAGCATTCTTGGCCTCCGGAGGAGATGAACTCAATCCAGGGCCAGAGACGAGGCTGGATCACTCAGAGCATTTGTGTAATAAAGTTTCATTAAAGTATAAAGGAGACAGAGAAAGCTTTTGACATAGGCATCAGAAGAGTACTCCCCTTCTAGTCTTTAGCTGTATGTTATATAGTCACTCACAGTCTGTTAATGAAAAGAAAGGAAGGTCTGAGAATTTAGAAAGGCACCAGATAATTCATCCCCGGCCATAAAATGATTGACTTGAATCTTGTAGAAGGGCAGATTACCAAACAAATAGTTTCATTTACATAGATTAGGGGAACAATATCTGAGTAAGTAGGTTAGGCCATTTGGTGGAATTTACAGAGTCTGGGGTAAATTAACATATCTTAAGACAAACATTTCCATAAAAAAAAAAGTATTGGTTAACTCAAGGTTTGAGAATAGTTAGCTTCAGGTGAAACCAGGTGTCATGGCAACACAACATTTTAAGAGAAACCTCCATTTAAATTTGTATAGAGGAGAAAAAAAATCGCTGGTTTGTTTCCTCCTGCTGCTTAAGAGATAAAAATGTCTGGCACTTGCAGCCTATTTCCTCTGTTTGGAGACCCCTGGCCTTCCTGCCTGTTACCCTCTCACCTGCATGCTATGGGACGCAACCTAAAAAAAAAAAAAAAATGTATATCAGCACAGTACTCATGTTATAGACTATTATATTGCAAGAAGTCTAACCACCTAACAAAATATGTATAAAT
Source organism: Odocoileus virginianus (assembly GCF_023699985.2). Lineage (NCBI taxonomy): Eukaryota > Metazoa > Chordata > Mammalia > Artiodactyla > Cervidae > Odocoileus > Odocoileus virginianus. The sequence goes on along the minus strand of NC_069685.1, from coordinate 35,036,329 downwards.
GTGTTTATAGGTCTGTTTAAGCCAAACCATAGATGTTTTGGAAGTATTAAAAATTCACAGAATATGTTAATCAGTTTAATGAAGATCAGCCTATGAGATGAGTAAAGGGCATTTATAAAAATAAACCTAATTCAGGGGAAAAAAATGCTAGTTACCAATAGCATGTTAAATTACCAAAATTATTATAAGTAACTTAGAATTTTAAAAAGTTATTCTTTATTACAACTTTATATTAATATATGGCATGCCTATTGTTGACAAGGAACTGTTGGCAATGGTAGTCAATGAAACATTTTGAAGTGAGATTAGGCAGTAATAATAGTAGGTGAAATTTATTGGATAAAAATCTGCTGTACTATTAAGAAAAACCTTGTATGCTTGACTTCATTTAATACTTGTAACAGCTTTATGATATAGTTACTATGGACTTTTATTATTTTCTTTCTATGTAGGAGGAGACTAAGTTATAGAAAGTTAAATAGCTCAAGGCAAAGGAACTAGTAATGGCAGAACTGGGATTCAATATATATTTTTTCCTTTTCTAGCTTATACAAGCTACCAGCCACTAGACCAACATGACAATAAAGCTCCTGGGAGACACACCTCTTGGTTGCTGTTAGGGATTCCATCCACTTTGCAAATAGCCCCATCTATGCTGCTGTTCCCAAATTGTGTGCTGGAGCGCCTAGGTTCCAACAACAAAACCACCCAATTGCTGTGGAGAATTTTGTATTTTCAAGAGAAACAAAATAACAACAGCAGTACTCAACATTAGACATCACATGATATTTTCAGTTCAGTTCAGTTCAGTTCAGTCGCTCAGTCGTCTCCAACTCTTTGTGACCCCATGATCGCAGCACACCAGGCCTCCCCGTCCATCATCAACTCCCAGAGTTTACTCAAACTCATGTCCATCCTGTCGGTGATACCATCCAGCCATCTCATCCTCTGTCAGCCCCTTCTCCTCCTGCCCCCAATCCCTCCCAGCATCAGGGTCTTTTCCAATGAGTCAATTCTTCGCTTGAGGTGACAAAAGTATTGGAGTTTCAGCTTCAGCATCAGTCCTTCCAATGAGTATTCAGGACTGATCTCCTTTAGGATGGACTGGTTGGATCTCCTTGCAGTCCAGGGAACTCTCAAGAGTCTTCTCCAACACCACAGTTCAAAAGCATAAATTCTTTGGTGCTCAGCTTTCTTTATAGTCCAACTCTCAAATCCATACATGACCACTGGAAAAACCATAGCTTTGACCAGATGGACCTTCGTTGGCAAAGTAATGTCTCTGCTTTTTAACTTGCTAACTAGGTTGGTCATAACTTTCTTTCCAAGGGGTAAGCGTCTTTTAATTTCATGGCTTTGGCAAAGTAATGTCTCTGCTTTTTAACATGCTATCTAGGTTGGTCATAACTCTTTCCAAGGGGTAAGCGTCTTTTAATTTCATGGCTGCAATCACCATCTGCAGTGATTTTGGAGCCTAAAAAAATAAAGTCTGACACTGTTTCCACTGTTTCACCATCTATTTCCCACGAAGTGATGGGACCAGATGCTATGATCTTAGTTTTCTGAATGATAACTTTAGAGTTCAGCATAATTCACACTCTATCACTTTTCATAACATCATGTCTTTGCAAATCTGAGTTTGAAGGCATTGCTGTGATAAAAACCAAGAATTGCCTGATAGTCACCATGGTACAGAATTTGAAAGTGGTGGGGTCCAGTCTAATTCTAAGATTTGAGAAGCTATAAAGTGCATGAAAGATATATATATATACAGTCACAAGAAATAGTAGTCATTTAAGAAATGAAATAAAATATTTACTTCTATTTTATGTATATCATTCTAAGCTTGGGTAAACTATTTAACTGCAATTGATTGACATATTTTTTTTGACACAGGATCACCATGGGCGGGGGGTAGGGGGACAAAAAACATCTTGATACACTAAGGGCTGTGTGAGCTGAAAATGTTTGGGAACCCCTGTTCTACAACAAAAGTGCTGCTCCTAAGAATACTGATTCCAGGAATATCGATCCTACATGTCAAAATTGCTTTCTTCTGTTCCTATACAAGGAAGACATTCTCTTACCCATTTTTGATATTTTTCACCCAAACCATGGTGTAAGTCTTAAAACCTCTCTCACTATCTAACCTGTCCTCATAATTTTTGGACTGTCTTCCTTGAGTAGTATCTCAGTGAATGCCTAGGGGGAAATAATAAAACAACAAGAAGAAAGGAGCTTCTGGATTTCTCTTTCTAATTTCCTCACACTTTGAGTCACTTCGAGTTTCCTGAAGTAAACTAGAAACATGCAGTGGCTCGATTCTATCTTAATAATTAAAAGGGGTTGTATTATTGCAAGTAGTAAAGAAAGGTTTTTGGTAGGTAGAGCAGCAATTCAAAGTTAAACGTTTTGGACAGATACAATTTTATTTGACAAAATGTTCTTTTGGTTTGTAGTGATTTTCGTCTGCCTATCTTGTCTATAGGTCTCCTCTCCATATATTCTGATATTGGGGAGCAGGGTAAATGAGACTTGTTGACAGTGGACAGAACTCCCGCTCTGCCATGGGGGTTCACGTCTGCTCTCCCTGTGTCCAACTGACTACTCTCGCTGCTCCTCACTCTTGAGATCTGAAGGATTCAGTCTTATAAATTTCCTTGGTGGTATGATCACAAGTTTATGTCCAAATACATACCTGAAACATATAGATCAAAGATTGCAAATGGAAAAACAGGAAATGATTCTAAAACTGTGATTTTTTATATATATATACATATATATATATACCTATCTGTTATATATATATATATACATATATATATATGTATATATATATACCTATCTGTTAGGAAAGCTGTGATCATTTTAATGGCACAATGGCAAATAACAAAAATATTCCCTGAACTTGGGCAAATTAAAAAGCGATAATTCCATATATATGTGTTAGTATACTGTATTGGTCTTTATCTTTCTGGCTTACTTCACTCTGTATAATGGGCTCCAGTTTCATCCATCTCATTAGAACTGATTCAAATGAATTCTTTTTTAATGACTGAGTATATTCCATTGTGTATATGTACCACAGCTTCCTTATCTATTCATCTGCTGATGGGCATCTAGGTGGCTTCCATGTCCTGGCTATTATAAATAGTGCTGTGATGAATATTGGGGTACACGTATCTCTTTCAGATCTACTATCAAGGGTGAAACAGATCACCAGCCCAGGTTGGATCCATGAGGCGGGTGCTCAGGGCTGGTGCACTGGGAAGACCCGGAGGGATGGGATGGAGAGGGAGGCGGGAGGGGGGATCGGGATGGGGAACACATGTAAATCCATGGCTGAATCATTTCAATGTATGGCAAAAACCACTACAAGATAAAAACAACAACAACAACAAAAACTATTTTTAAAAAAAGCGGTAATTCTAAATATTTGGGGTTTTATTACAGATTGCAAGAACCCCCTGAGTTGTAACTGTGGCCATCAAATGACATTACAGCTCAAACCCAATCCAGGGGTCCAGATCAGTAAACAATGCTCATCTGGTATACCTCTTTATGCCTTTTCCATTTTCACAGAATTCATTTCTGTTAAAAATAAATTTGGCTACCTTCAGGTAAATAGCCAAGATATCAGGAAGTTTTAATTTGTGCAGCTCCTTCAAGCTATTCCAACAATACTTTGGATTAGGAAGTGTCTTTACTTTCAATGAGCAGAACTTAAAAGGAACTCCTTCATTTCCTTCTATTTTTCTCAGCAGCAAAGAAATTGACTGCCAAGATAACTGATTTAAGTCTTAAAAACAGAAAAAGAGGGAAGATTTCAAATTATAATTCTCTTCTATCCTTGCACTTTACACAACATACTTTCCTAATCAATATTTTAAATGCATTTAATCATGTTCTTTTTTTTTTTTCTTACTCCACCCTTAAATACAAACTATGCAAGGATAGCTTTCTCAAGCATATTATAGCATTTTCTAGAGTTGGCCCTAAGGATATGGACCTTAAATGGAATAATCTAAGTGAAAATCATAGGAATTGGCACCTCTAGCCACCTTCATGGTTTCCCTGGTGGCTCAGCAATAAAGAATCCACCTGCAATGCAGAAGATACAGGAGACATGGGTTCGATCCCTGGTGGAGAAGATCCCCTGGAGAAGGGCAAGACAACCCACTCCAGTACCCTTACCAGGAGAATCTCATGGACAGAGGAGCTTGAAGGGCTATAGTCCAAGGGGTCACAAAGAGTGGGACACAACTGAAGCAGCTGAGCACAGCCACCTTCACATATTTCATCCCCATCCCCAACCTGTGCTAAACACCGATCTCTTCTTTGCATCTGTGAATTAATTTTTATCATTTGATTTATTGTGGTGAGCATTTCACAATAAGTAAAGATATCTACATCTATGATGTACACATGAAAGTTAATATAATTTATATGTCAATTGCATCTCAGTTAAAGAAATAAGCCTAAGAAATTATTTGACATTAAAAGTTACCCAAAAATTCCAAATACTTGGAATTTGAGAGGTAACTTGACTATGAGAGGTAGCAATTAGTTCAGTTTGGGGAATTATGAAAGTTTTATTAAAGTGCTAAGGAAATAGCACAGAATGCTCCAACACCATAGTCCAAAAGCATCAACTCTTTGGTGCTCAGCTTTTTTTTATAGTCCAACTCTCTCATCCATACATGACTACTGGAAAAAACATAGCTTTGATTAGATGGATCTTCGTTGGCAAAGAGTAATGTCTCTATTTTTTCATATGCTATCTAGGTTGGTTGTAACTTTTCTTCCAAGGACCAAGCATCTTTTAATTTCATGGCTGCAGTCACCATCTGATGGCTCGAGTCACTGTTTGCAGTCTGCAGCCATCTGCAGCCAAGGAAACTTTCTAAGAATTCACTCATTCTTCTCTGTCTTGATTTCCTACTGTCTATGGATTTCTCTACCCATAGAGTCCCAAGACAGTTTTTACTTATGTACCATGGTAATTCATGCTTTGCTATTTATTTAACCTATCACTCTCTTTTCAAGAAAAAAAGACTTTTATCCATTTGTGTTTATATCCACCTTACCTAATTTCCTGCTTAGAGTATTCCTCAATTCCTGGAGTCTGGCCCCAGGAGTTCAGTTTCTTTACCAAGTGGTCTTCTTAGTTCAGTTCAGTTGCTCAGTCATGTCCGACTCTTTGTGACCCCATGGACTGCAGCATGCCAGGCTTCCCTGTCCATCACGAACTCCTGGAGCTTACTGAAACTCACATCCATTGAGTTGGTGCTGCCATCCAACCATCTCATCCTCTATTGTCCCCTTCTCCTCCCGCCTTCAATCTTTCCCAGCAACAGGGTCTTTTCCAGTGAGTCAGGTCTTCACATCAGGTGGCCAAAGTATTGGAGTTTCAGCTTCAACATCAGTCCTTCCAATGAATATTCAGGACTGATCTCCTTTAGGATGGACTGGTTGGATCTCCTTGCTGTCCAGGGGACTCTCAGGAGTTTTCTCCAACATCACCGTCCAAAAACATCAATTCTTCAGTGCTCAGCTTTCTTTAGAGTCCAACTCTCACATCCATACATGACTACTGGAAAAACCATAGCTTCGACTGGATGGACTTTTGTTGACAAAGTAATGTCTCTGCTTTTTAAAATGCTGTATAGGTTGGTCATAACTTTCCTTCCAAGGAAGAAGCGTCTTTTCATTTCACGGCTGCAATCACCATCTGCAGTGATTTTTGGAGCCCCCCAAAATAAAATCTGCCACTATTTTCCCAGACTATTTGCCATGGAGTGATGGGACCGGGTGCCATGATATTTGTTTTCTGAATGTTGAGCTTTAAGCCAAATTTTTCACTCTCCTCTTTCACTTTCATCAAGAGGCTCTTTAGTTCTTCCTCACTCCCTCCATAAGGGTGGTGTCATCTGCATATCTGAGGTTATTGATATTTCTCTTGGCAATCTTGATTCCAGCTTGTACTTCATCCAGTCCAGCGTTTCTCATGATGTACTCTGCATATAAGTTAAATAAGCAGGGTGACAATATACAACCTTGACATACTCCTTTTCCTATTTGGAACCAGTCTGTTTTTCCATGTCCAGTTCTAACTGTTGCTTCCTGATCTGCATACAGGTTTATCAAGAGCCAGGTCAGGTGGTCTGGTATTCCCATCTCTTTCAGGATTTTCCACAGTTTGTTGTAATCCACACAGTCAAAGGCTTTGGTGTAGTCAATAAGGCAGAAATAGATGTTTTTCTGGAACTCTCTTGCTTTTTCAATGAGCCAGTGGATGTTGGCAAATTGACCTCTTGCTCCTCTCCCTTTTATAAAACCAAGTAGAATATCTGGATTTTCATGGTTCATGTATTGTTGAAGCCTAATTGGAAAATTTTGAGCATTATTGCTAGTGTGTAAGATGAATGCAGTTGTGCGGTAGTTTGAGCATTGTTTTACTCCCCTTTTGGAATTTACCAGACCTCAAGCATCTTGTGCTATTTCAGTAATGCAGAGCCAATCATTGCTGTCCTTTATTTGTATTCACCACTGGGATATGCAGCTTACCTTCCATTTCCCATTTATTTTCTTTTATTTGTATACAAGAAGCTTTTTAAGTCATTCAAACAAAAAGTTTTCCTTAAGAGTTCTCCTTGTCTGTAGGCCAAAATGTGTTCCCTCTTTCATTTTTCTCTCTTTCTCTGCTTTCAGGCACAGACAGTTTTTCTTCTAAAAATCTTCCACATTTTATATTGGGCATTTCTCGCAATAAAACTTATGAATTCCACAAGTTCTACTATTGACGTAAACATCCACTTTTCAAATAAGCATTACCTCTCCTTTTCTCCTAAATTGTTTTATTCCACCCAAGAGGTATCATTTACCCATTTAATGACTATTCCTACAGGGGATCTGTCTATTGTTCTGCTTTTCTTCCCCAGAGAATGTTTCATCTTTGTTGAGACATGCTGTGTTTTTAAATCCAAAAATTTCCTTCAGTATGAGCTTTTGCCTCTTACTGCAAATGTTTGAATTTGCATCTCTTCTATATACTATGAACATTTTATTTTGAGAACTCCAGTCTTTTCCCAGGATAACTGACCTGATTTGGGAAATTTGTATTTGTTCTAACCTATGGAGAGAGGGATATGGCATTTGTCAGGGAAAACATCAATAAGCTTTGTCATTGATTGTCTATAAAATGAAAACACACAGCAGTTTCCTTATGGGAGAAGTTTCTCAGGGAATAGCTATTGTTTTCTCTCTGAGATTTTTCTCCTTCTTTTCCTTTTTCAAACACCCTGAAACTTTTCCCTTCTCCTGCCCATATACTATCAAATCTGTAAACTTCTAATTTTGCCCATTCCCCCAATAGAGAGCAATTATAGGTACATTTCATTTACCCTCTGTACATGTTTATTCTCTTTGATAGATAAATTCTCCAATTCTTACAGTTTAATCTAAATCTACTAACTGATTGACTTTTAACATAATGTTAATGTCATGTTAAAATATTTGAAGCATTAAGAAAATCTCATGAAATAACAGACACATAGTTACCCACCCTCACAAGCTAACATATCACATCTACTGCATTGCACTCTTCGAATGACTTCTATTATGAATATGGCTAAAGTCCCAGGCCAGCATTGTCATTGCTCTTGTGAATGTGTTAGTTGGCAGTCCCACAAAAGTTTTTCTACATTTACTGTGTTTATGTGTGCCTGTAAGTACTACATATTGATGTTTGGGTTTCCAACATCTTTCAAAAATAGCTTTTGAGGACTTCCTTGGTAGTCCAGTAATTAAGAATACACCTTGCAATGGAGGGGACATGGGTTCCACCCTCAGTTGAGGAACTAAGATCCCGCATGCTTCAGTGCAACAAAGCCCACATGCTGCAACTACTGAAGAGTGCATCCTGGGGTGCCCATGTGCCACAGCTAAAGAGTTCCTGTGCCTCAACAAAAGATCAAGTATGTTACAACTAAGATCCAATGCAGCTAAATAAATAGCTCCTAATATTTACCGTTACTCTTTTTTGAAATTTATTCATGTTGATATTTGTAAAAAAAAAAAGTTTATTGTTCTTAACTTCAAAATAATGTATATTCTATAAATAAATTTGTTGATCCCATTATCTCTCAAAGGAACCATATCATTTTCACTTTTTTCTGTGAAAAACAGCTTTACAATGAACATATGTATACATATTATGTCTACTTGAATGTATGTCTACTTGTATACATACTTCTTAATTTTAAGTTTTCTGCATTTTCCTAGGCATTGCAGTTGACAAAACGGTATCAATTTATATTTCCATGATGTAAAGTATGTTTCTTTGTTACCAACCTACACTTGATCTTATAAAGACATTTAATTTTGAAAAGCTGTTGATGATTAAATTCTATCTTTATTTTTATTTGTTTTACCTGAAAGGCTGTTGCTGAACCACAAAGGACGCCTGGATTCTTGGCCTCCAGAGAAGAATTCAATCTGGGGCCAGAGAAAAGTCTTGATAGCTCAGAGCTTTTGTGTAATAAAGTTTTATTAAAGCATAAAGGAGATAGAGAAAGCTTCTGACATAGACATCAGAAGGGAGCAGAAAGAGTACACCCTTGCTAGTGTGAGCAATGGAGTTGCACACTTTTTAATTACTCATTGGGCTTCCCTGGTGGCTCAGAGTTTAAAGCGTCTGCCTGCAATGCAGGAGACCTGAGTTCAATCCCTGGGTTGGGAAGATCCCCTGGAGAAGGAAATGGCAACCCACTCCAGTATTCTTGCCCGGGGAATCCCATGGATGGAGGAGCCTGGTAGGCTACAGTCCACAGGGTCCCAAAGAGTCGGACATGTTTTTACAGTAAATCAAAAGAATGTCTGTAGGTTGTAAAGACCTCACTAGACCCACTCCCATAATTCACATTTTAAGATAACAAGATTAGCCATAAGGTTTTTTTCCAGAAACTGTCCTCAAGCAGATACATTATTGTTATATAATCCTAAGGAATGTAAAGAAAAAAAAGTTTGTCCTTTCTTCCTCATTGAGAATTCCAGACCCTTGTTTCCTGGGGGACACCCTGACCCTCTTATCAACCTGCCTAGGAACTGACTCTCTCATACCTAAGTGCAGTTTGTAGAAAATTATATTTATTAGTTTTAGGTGTATTATTAGGTGACTTTTAACACTTCACCTAATGGTCTACTCTAACCAAAGTATGTATTAGTATAACAAACTTTGCATTAATTGAGGCAAAATCATAACTACCACTAAAAACATTTAAAAAAAAATCCACTCTCCAAAATATTCACCTGTGTCCCTGTCCCCACACTAGCCTTTGGCCACCACTGAAGGATGGAGGGATTGAGATGACCATGTCCAGTGGTTGTCTCTCATTGTTTTAGTGAATAAAAGAATGGAGATACATAAATAGATGCCCTGGAGTAGGAAACGTCTATACACTCCAGTATTCTTGCTTATGAAATTCCAAGGACAGAGCAGACTTGTGGGCTATAGTCCTTGGGGTCACAAAGAGCCAGACACAATTGGTAGTTTAGTCACCAAGTCATCTGTGACTCTTTGTAACCCCATGGGAATGTATCCCTCCAGTGTCCTCTGTCCATGTGATTTTCCAGGCAAGAATAATGGAGTGGGTTTCCATTTCCTCATATACTACTAATGTTGACAAAAAAAGAAAAAAAATGTATACTATTCTGTGCTTTACTGTATTCACCTCTCTTCCAAGTTCCTACAATGGGTTCTTTCATATTCTTACAGAGACTTCTTTAAAGGTAAAGTATCTATTACCAACAGTATATCCACTATTTCTAATTTATTTTTCCATGAAAATTGTTTTGTAACTTATGTTTCACCAAATTTGAGTCTATCTCCTGATTGCTTATCAGGAGATTGTCTATCCTGCTTGGTGCTATTTTCCTCCTATATTTTGCACTTCAGTTTTGGGTGCAGTATTCATAGACGTTTTTCTCTTTTTCTTTGGGCACATGACCCACGTCTAATAAGTTTGATTTTTCTTTCCTGCCTGATATTGCTAACCTCTGAACTTGTTCTCTGGGACCATGAACCTTATTGTAGTCACTCAATGGCCAGTTGGTAGGCTTTGCTCACATTTGTCTCTGTCACCTAGTTTTGCTTGTGTGTGCCATTGAAAGGGCAGATGGCATTACTGGTAGTGAACTTGACTGTCAATGCAGGAGATGCAAGAGACATGGGTTTGACCCTTGAGTCTGAAAGATCCCCTGGAGGAGGGTATGACAACTCCACTCCAGTATTCGTGCCTGGAGAAGCCCATGGACAGGGGAGCCTGGTAGGCCATAGTCCATAGGGTCACAAAAAGATGGACAAGACTGAAACATAGCACACATGTATGCCATTAAAAATATGCAGCAATTTTATTATAGCAAATGGGCTTTAATTAATCAGTGAAAACATTATTGCATCGAACAGATTCATGCATTGAACTCCTCACTAGTCGTGTAAAATAAATGGGAAGGTTTACTATCCTCTCATATATTAGAATCAAAATTCTTGCCTTCTTTTTTTTTTTTTTTTTTTCTGGCTCCTGAGATAATCAAGCTTGCCTTCAGTTCCTATGAACTGATCCACATATTTCTCAATATGCATAATTCTAATCATTTTGTAATTTCAGATTGATATAAGCTCATATACCCAAACATATACCCTCTGTCTTTGTGAGAGGAAGTAGCTAAGAACTAAGAATCTTCATGATACTAATTATATGTAACATTCTTAATAACACTACTGAGTGTCTTCTGAAGAGGTACAGGTCAGCAGTGGACTGCCACAGGGGCAGGGGCACTGGGTGCAGCAGACATGGGTATAGCATAAGCCCTCTTGGAGGAGGTCACAATTATCTTCACTATAGAGCCGCCAGAACTTACACAGGACTGGGGACCAACTCTTGGAGGGCACAAACAGACTTGACCCAGACTTGCCCATGAGTGTCTAGGTGTCTCCAGCAGAAGCGTGGGTCGCAGTGGCCTGCTTCAGGGATGTGGGCACTGAGTGTAGCAGTGCATGCATGGGACCCTTTGAAGGAGGTTACCATTATCTTCAAAGCCTCCACCATAGTATGGCCTCAGGTCAAATAATAGGGAGGGAACACAGTCCCACTCATCAACAGAAAATTGGATTAAAGATTTACTGAGCATAGCTCCACCCATCAGAACAAAACCCAGTTTCCCTTTCAGTTAGTCTCTCTCATCGGGAAGCTTCCTTAAGCCTCTTATCCTTCTCCATCAGAAGGCAGACAGACTGAAAACCACAATCACAGAAAAATAGCCAATCTGATCACATGGACCACAGCCTTGTCTAACCAATGAAACTATGAGCCATGATATGTAGGGCCACCAAAGAAAGACCAGTCATGGTGGACAGATCTGACAAAAAGTGGTCCAAGGAGAAGGGAATGCCAAAGCACTTCAGTATTCTTGCCTTGAGAACCCCATGAACAGTATGAAAAGGCAAAACAATAGAACACTGAAAGATGAACTTGCCAGGTCAGGAGGTGCCTAATATGCTACTGGAGAACAATGGAAAAATAACTGCAGAAACAATGAAGACATGAAAGCAAAGCAAAAACAACACCCAATTGTGGATGTCACTGGTAATGGTAGTAAAGTCCGATTCTATAAAGAGCAATATTGCATAGGAACCTGGAACGTTAAATCCATGAGTCAAGGCAAATTAGAAGTGGTCAATGTTATGCCTGATGTCCGAAGCCCTGAGCGGGAAGAGAGAAGGCTTCCAAGACAATGCAACTCACAAAAAGGGAAGCTTATTGCTGACTCGAGTCAGGGCTCCTGCCGCATCCAACTCAGTGGTGCGGGGTCAGAGAGCCCCGAGCCCAAGCTGTTACACAAATTTATAGGGTGAGCATAAGCAGTTGGTAGCTGGCTTAAATGGATTGGTTACATGTTTGCAAAGCAATTTTATTGGTCCAAACGTTTGCAGGCTTTTTTTAAACTTGGGCGTTCGCGGGCTTTTCAGCTTCCCCCTGACAGATTCCCTTTTTCTTACTGGGTGCATATTGATTGGCTGGCTCCAGGTGGCCTGATGGGGGTAGGGAATCTTACCATTTCGGGGGAAACCGAAACTTAGGTCCGGGCTTCCTGTCATTCCTTCCCTGGCAGCCTCACATTCCCCCCGTCTTGTTGTTTCTGTAGAGGAATCTTTCTCTTCATCTTGGGCTACCATCTGATATTGTTGCCTCAATACCATAATCTGAATGGTATTTGGACGTTCTTTAATAAACGACACTAGTCAGTTTAAAATACAAGGGCCAAACGTGAGTGTTAATAATAGCACTATAAGTGGGCCCAGGAGGGTGGAAGCTAAGGTGGTCAGCCAAGGGGGGCGTTGAAACCAAAACTCAAACCATCCCTGCTGGGCCTCCCGTTCCCTCTTTCGTTGTGCCAGTCTTTCTCTCACTTTTGCCATAGATACTCTTACCACTCCTGTATGGTCTGCATAGAACCAACATTCTTCTCCCAGAGCCGCGCAGACCCCACCCTGTTGGAGATAGGACACACAGGAGGGGGTCTTCCACACATAATCTCAAAAGGGGTAAGATTCAGCTTTTAAGGGATGTTACGCGCCCGAAAGAGTGAGAAGGGGAGGAGGGTCACCCAGTCCCCGCCAGTCTCTATTGCCAACTTTGTCAAAGTTTCTTTTAGGGTCTGACTCATTCTCTCAACCTGTCCTGAGCTCTGGGGATTATATTCACAACGTAACTTCTATTTCTCCCCAGAGCTTGGGTCAGCCCTTGTACAATCTGGCTCACAAAGGCAGGTCTGTTATCAGAGCCCATAGTCCCGGCAGCCCATACCTAGGCACTATATCCTCTAAGATCTTTTTAGCAACCACTATTGCTGTCTCTCCCTTAGTGGGGAAAGCTTCTACCCACCCCGAGAAGGTATCTACCAGAACCAACAGATAGCGATACCCGTACTTTCCTGACCTTACCTCAGTGAAATCTATCTCCCAGTGTTGCCCTGGCCTTTCCCCTCAGTACCTCGTTCCCGTGTGCTGCTTCTTCTCTGCCCTCATTAGCTGGCATGCTTTGCAAGCCTGAATTATCTCTCATACAGTTGCATTTTGTCAAGGGAACCTCAGGCAGGCCTTCTGGAGAAGTGTTAGGGTCTTTTTTTCTCTCAAGTGTGTAGTTGTGTGCAGGTGTTCAAACAGGTGACGACTCAGGGTGGCAAGCAATATCAGGTTGTTGTTTTGATCTCGGTACCATCCATCTTTGTCATCCTTCTGGAGGGTGGTGTCCTCGTTGAGCCAGGTGAGATCAGAGAGGGAATACTCGGGAACTGGTGGCAAGGTCCCCATACCAGGAGGTGGAAGTCCCACGGCTAATATGGGGGCTGTGTAGTCCCAGCTAGCCGCTTCTTGAGCGGCTGCATCAGCGGCAAGATTGCCCCACGCCTTAGGGTCTTTTCTTTTCTGGTGACTGGGGACATGTACTATTGCTACCCATGGTTGTACACCTGGTGCTATGGTCTCTGAGGGCTTAGGTGCAAAAAGTCTGTATTCATCTCTTACGGCTAAGGATAAGACATGTATCAGCAGTCCAAGTCCATCTGTGACTGACATTCCCCCAGGATCAAAATGTCAACAAGTTTCTTCTAAGTAGAGGGGCTGGGCATTCTGGTATCACCAAAAATGAATAGGACACCTGCCGGGTCCCCAGATTTACTTTTAGTTCTGTGGTCCAACGATATCTTTTTGTCCCCATGGCTCCTTGCACCAAGCTGGTTTTCTTAGACATTGGTCCCAGTTTTTGATTTAAAACAGAGTGTTGGGCGCTAGTATCTACCATGAAGCCAACCGGTTTCCCCTCCACATGTATGGATACCCAGGACTCGGGGAGGGGTGCCGAGCCTTGACTCCCCTAGTCACTGTCTTCCCCCGCATATAGAACTCCAGTTCCAGGGGAGATTCTCTCTCTCTGGGTCATTCTTCCCCTCGGGTCCCTCTTAGGGAACTCGTTTTTCCAGGCCCCTGTTCTTTGCAGTAGGCGCACTGATCTTTCTTTAAGGCCTGCCTTTTTGGTCTCTCTTTTTCTCCCGTCTGGAGGTCTCAAGGTTCCCTCAATTCTGTTCTGGCCTTTATCCCTGCAAAAAGAATCTGGGCTAGCTCCCTCTGGTTCTTCCAGTTTTCCCTCGAGCTATATTCTCTATCTTCCTTCCTGATCTTCTCAGCTAATTCCCTTTCCTCCTGTCGAATTCGTTCTTCCCTTTCTTCCGGGGTCTCCCTATTATTAAATACCTTTTCAGCTGCTTTCAGTAAATCCTGTATTGTCTGTTCTCCCAATCCTTTTATCTTTTGTAATTTCCTCCTAATATCTGGGGCTGCCTGATTCACAAATGCTAACAGAACTGCAGCGCGTGACTCCTCAGCCTGGGGGTCCATAGGTGTATGTTGCCTAAAGGCTTCCATCAGCTTCACTAGGAAGGCTGCTGGGCTCTCAGTGGGCTCTTGCCTTACTAAATTTACCTTTGCCAGATTTGTCGGCTTCCTAGCGGCAGCCCGCAGGCCAGCCATCAGAGTCTGGCGGTACACTCGGAGACGCTCCCTACCTTCCACCCGCTCAAAATCCCAGTTAGGCCGCAACAGAGGAAACCCCTCGTCCACGAGATGAGGCTGGGCGGTTGGCCTCCCATCGGCCCCCGGGACCCATTTCCGCGCCTCTGCCAGAATTCGCTCCCATTCTTCTGTGGTGAAGAGCACCTGCAACAGCTGCTGACAATCGTCCCAGGTGGGGTTGTGAGTGAACAAAATGGAATCTAATAGGTCAATGAGGCCTTGGGGCTTCTCTGAGAAAGGAGGGGTTTGGGTCTTCCAATTGTACAGGTCACTTGTGGAAAAGGGCCAGTACTGATAGGTTCGCTCTCTGTCCAGGTTAGCTTGTCCCACTCAGATGGGGAGTGCCTGAACAGTGGATGAAGGTAACTCTGGGTCCCCAGGGTCTTGCCCACCCCTATCTCCCCTAGTTTTCCCCCGGGTCCCCAGTGCCAGTCCCCCCTCATGGTCAGTTCCCGTTGGCCCTCTTAATCCTCTCAGTTCACCCGTGGGAGCTTCTCTCCTTGGAGGGAATTGCAAGGAGGGCACATTTGGCAGAGGCCTCGTTTCTGTTTCTAGGTCTATCAGGTTTGGATAACATGATTCCTGAGACTAATTTTGGGTCCTCTTTCTTTTTGGTTTCCTCCGGGGGGGGGGGGGGGTAGTTCTCCATCACCAGGACCTGTGAATTAGAAGAACTAGGAGGTTTGTGAATGAAAGGTTTTAACCATTTAGGCATATTTTCCACTAGATCCTGCCAAACCATGACATAGGGGACCTGACCCGGATGGCCCCAGGGATCAGGAGCCATAATCTTCTCCTTCATATCCTGTATGATGGACGGTTGAAAGGTGCCTTCCGGAGGCCATCCAACCTGGAAGGTGGCCCACTCTGCAGAGCAAAAAGTTATTAATTTACTTTTCTTGACTAGCAAAGACAAATTATGGGCCCTGGCCCTGACATCCGAAAAATGGTCAGTCATGAGGGAAAGTGGGGTAGATTCTCCCTGACCCATGGTCAAAGACTAAATGGTAGGGAAGAGAGAGAGAGAGAAAAGAAGTCACTGAGAACGACCACCAAAAATCCTACTGGGAGTGGTGGCGGCCAAGAGGTTGGGCTTATGGTATGCTTTTGGAACTGTTTATGTGCTTGCATCATTGCACGGAAGTTTTCTTGCTGGGGGTGGGCACCCTAGGGGTTTCTAGCCCGTTCCATGACCCCCTTATCCTCTCACGGGAGTCTTCAGGTGGCAGGAGCCCTAATGGCCTTTAAGTGCCTGCCCCGTGCCCACACTAAGAATTTTAGGCCACGTCCTCAGTTAGGGATGTTAAAGGAGAGTTTCACCCGGTCGGGCTCTAGTTACTGAGGCTCACTTATTGTAGAGCCTTCAGAGTCCACCAGAGTGTAGCCCTGGCCGGGACTCATCAATTGCCCCCACAACTGTTCGCCTGTTCACTGAAACTCCCGAAAAGAAAAGGAGTTGAGGGCAGATCAGAGAAGAAGAGAAGGAGAATAAGTCATAAGAGAGAGAAAAGAACGATGCACCAGAAGAGAACGAGACCAGAGACAATCCTGGCACACACAAAACATGGAGAGCCGAAGACAAACACACGGACAGATAAACATTGGCTGACAACACAGCACTGGGTTTTCGGGCCCCCTGAGTTTTCTTGCCCCCTGGTACTAGGTTCACCTTACCAAATGGCGTCCACTGCTCACCAGACTTAGGATCAAGAGAGGAACTCTCCTTCCCGCAGAGCTGGCTACCTTCCAGGGTGTCCGCTGGCCTCGGCCTTTCGCCGGCTGGAACGTCCAATCCGTCCCCTCCTCTATAGAAAGCTTTCTTCTGTGCCAGATACCTTTCTGCCTCACAAAAGGGCCTCGGATTTACACTGGACTTTTTGTCCTGCCTGAGCACCGGTGCTATTATCTGTCCTTCCCCTCTGTCCTGGAAGAGTTCTCTTCCCCCGGTCAAGGGATCCCGGACGAGCCCCCAAATGTTATGTCCGATGTCTGAATCCCCGAGCGGGAAGAGAGAAGGCTTCCAAGACAATGCAACTCACAAAAAGGGAAGTTTATTGCTGACTCGAGTCAGGGCTCCTGCCGCATCCAACGCAGTGGTGCGGGGTCAGAGAGCCCCGAGCCCAAGCTGTTACACAAATTTATAGGGTGAGCATAAGCAGTTGGTAGCTGGCTTAAGCGGATTGGTTACATGTCTGCAAAGCAATTTTATTGGTCCAAACGTTTGCAGGCTTTTTTTAAACTTGGGCGTTCGCGGGCTTTTCAGCTTTCCCCTGGTAGATTCCCTTTTTCTTACTGGGTGCATATTGATTGGCTGGCTCCAGGTGGCCTGATGGGGGTAGGGAATCTTACCATTTCAGGGGAAACTGAAACTTAGGTCTGGGCTGCCTGTTATGGTGTTAGCCCTGGCAGCCTCACAGTCAAACAGGAGCTGGCAAGAGTGAACTTTAATATTTTAGGAATCAGTGAACTAAAATGAACTAAAATGGACTGGAACAGGTGAATTTAATGCAGATGACCATGATATCTACTACCGAGGGCAAGAATCCCATAAAAGAAATGGAGTATCCATCATAGTCAACAAAAGAGCCCAAAGTGCAGTACTTGGATGCAATCTCAAAAACTGCAGAATGATCTCTGTTCATTTCCAAGGCAAACCATTCAATATCATGGTAATCCAAGTCTATGCCCTGAGCAGTAATGTTGAAGAAGCTGAAGTTAAATGGTTCTATGAAGACACACAAGACCTTCTAGAACTAACATCCAAAAAAAGATGTCCTTTTCGTCATCGGGGACTGGAAAAAAAAAGGAGGAAGTCAAGAAATACCTGGAGTAACAGGTAAATTTGGCCTTGGAGTACAGAATGAAGCAGGGCAAAGGCTAATGGAGTTTGGACAAGAAGAATGCACAAGTCATAGCAAACACCCTCTTCCAACGACACAAGAGAGGACTGCACATAGACATCACCAAATGGTCAATACTGAAATCAGATTTATTGTATTTTTTGCAGTCAAAGATGGAGAAGCTCTATACAGTCAGGAAAAACAAGACTGGGAGCTGACTGTGGCTCAGATCATCTAATCATTAAATTCAGACTTAAATTGAAGAAAGTGGGGAAAACCACTAGACCATTCAGGTATGACCTAAATCAAATCCCTTATGATAATACAATGGAAGTCAAAAATAGATTCAAGGGATTAGATCTGGCAGACAAAGTGTCTGAAGAACTATGGATGGAGATTCGTGACAGTTTATGCAGTGATCAAGACCATTCCCAAGAAAATCTAATGCAAAAAGACAAAATGATTGTCTGAGGTGACCTTACAAATTGTTGAGAAAAGAAGAGGAGCAAAAGGCAAAGGAGAAAAGGAAAGATTTACCCATTTGAATGCAGAGTTCCAAAGAATAGCAAGGAGATATAAAAGAGACTTCCTCATCATTCAATGCAAAGAAATAGAGGAAAACAATAGAATGGAGAGACTAAAGAGATCTCTTTAACAAAATTAGAGATACCAAGGGAACATTTCATGCAAAGATGGGCTCAATAAGGACAGAAATGGTATGAACCTAACAGAAGCAGACGATATTAAGAAGAGGTGGCAAGAACACACAGAAGAACTATACCAAAAAAAAAAAAAAAAAATCTTCACAGCCCAGATAATCATGATGGTGTGATAACTCACCTAGAGCCAGACATCCTAGAATGTGAAGTCAAGTGGGCCTTAGGAAGCATCACTATGAACAAAGCTAGTGGAGGTGATGAAATTCCAGTTGAGCTGTTTCAAATCCTAAAAGATGATGCTATGAAAGTGCTGCACTCAACATTTCAGCAAATTTGGAAAACTCAGCAGTGGCCACAGGACTGGAAAATGTCAATTTTCATTCCAATACCAAAAAAAGGCAATGCCAAGGAATGTTCAAACTAATGCACAATTGCACTCATCTCACACTCTAGCAAAGTGATGCTGAAAATTCTCCAAGCCAGCCCTCAATAGTATGTGAACCGTGAACTTCCAGATGTTCAAGCTGGATTTAGAAAAGACAGAGGAAACAGAGGTCAAATTGCCAACACCTGCTGAATCATAGAAAAAGCAAGAGAGTTCCAGAAAATCATCTACTTCTGCTTTATTGACTATGCTGTAGCCTTTGAGTGTGTGGATCACAATAAACTGCAGAAAATTCTTAAAGAAATGGGAATACCAGACCACCTGATCTGCCTTCTGAGAAATCTGTGTGAAGGTTAAGAAGAAACAGTTAGACTTGGACATGGAATAACAGACTGGTTCCAAATTGGGAAAGGAGAGTCAAGGCTGTATATTGCCATCCTGCTTATTTAACTTATATGCAGACTAAATCAAGAAAATTGCTGGATGAAGCACATGCTGGAAACAAGATTGCCGGGAGAAACATCAATAATCTCAGATATGCAGATGACATCACCCTTATGGCAGAAAGTGAAGAAGAACTAAAGAGCCTCTTGATGAAAGTAAAAGAGAAGAGTGAAAATGTTGGCTTAAGACTCAGCATTCAGAAAACTAAGATCATGGCATCTGGTCCCATCACTTCATGGCAAATAGTTCAGGAAACAGTGGCAGACTTTTTCAGGGGGACTCCAAAATCACTGCAGATTGTGACTGCAGCCATGAAATTAATAGACACTTGCCCCTTGGAAGAAAAGTTATGACCAACCTAGACAGCATATTAAAAAGCAATGACATTACTTTGCCAACAAAGGTCCATCTAGTCAAAGCTTTGGTTTTTTCCAGTAGTCATGTATGGATGTGAGAGTTGGACTATAAAGAAAGCTGAGTGCCAAAGAATTGATGCTTTTGAACTGAGGTGTTGGAGAAGACTCTTGAGAGTCCCTTGGACTGCAAGGAGATCCAACCAGTCCATCTTAAAGTAAATCAGTCCCGAATATTCATTGGAAGGACTGATGCTGAAGTTGAAACTCCAATACTTTGCCCACATAATGTGAAGAACTGACTCATTTGAAAAGACCCTGATGCTAGGAAAGATTGAAGGCAGGAGGTAATGGTGATGACAGAGGATGAGATGGTTGTTGGCATCATCGACTCAATATGTGTTTGAGTAGACTACGGGGTGTTGGTGCTGAACAGTGAGGCCTGGTATGCTGCAGTCCATAGTGTTGCAAAGAGTTGGACACGACTGAGCATCTGAACTGAGCTGAGTATTGAATTTTGATATGCATGCGAATTTAGCAGCACAGACTTCTTCTCTAATCTCTTAACCATTTTTATGATAACTAAATTATATGCAAATTTGTCTAATCTTTTTGGCAGCTGCAAACATTTTTATATGTGACTTGCAATCTCTATGATTAATTTTTTGAAAGATATTTCTAAGAATACTTGACAATATGTAAAATGGTTATGAATGACAGACTTGAAAAATTAATTCACAAGTAGTTACATTCTTGGGAAATAGATACTTGAAGATTCCATGTTGCTTTTAATGGAAAAATTATAAAATATTGCCCACATTTTTTTAATTCTGTTTTACATATCTGTGTTCAATTTTGGTGAATACATACAAAAACAAATGCACATATCTAAATGATGATTGTTAAATTTAAAATTTTTATAATTGAAAATCACGTTTGTAAAATTTTTACAATTATCATATTTTGTTCCCTTATGTATTCTCTGTTTTGAATTCACTCAAGTTACTGTCTTTTAAAACTCATAAAGACCATAACTAGAGATTTTCAATTTTTTGTTAATAATTTCCTAATTACTTTAGGTCATTATTTTAAGAATTCCACATTATGTGTTTTGACATTGATTCAACTTGAATATGGCAAAGAGAGGTTGTTTATATCCTTCCAAATGTGTTTCTTCTAATCATTTGTTTTTACTATGATGGGCATTATACATAATTCTTTTTTCCCTTCTCTTTCATCAAAATACAAATATTAGAAATCTTTGTCATATCACTATGCTTTATGTCTTAATGCTAAATATACACAAAGGACAAGAACATATGTTTTATGTTCTTATGTTTTTTGTATGTTCTTATACGTTAGGAAAGTCCCTAAACACATAAGACCTTAATTGAATTTTATGTTATTTTGTTGCCACACATGACATTTAATTGTACTCTAGGAATCATATGCTATTTGCAGACCTGTAGTAAGTATGGAGATCATAGAAACACATTATTATAAAACATGAAATGCAAAAATTAAAAGTCCTGACTAAACCTATTTGACACATATAACTGAATGAGTATATATTTTAAATACCTTTCCAACTAAACTTTTTACAGAAAAAATAGGATTTGAATGGGACTTCTCAAGTGGCACAGTGATAAAGAATCTGCCTGTAAGTGCAGGAGACACAAGAGGTGCAGCCTTGATTCCTGGGTCAAGAAGATCCCCTAGAGTGGAAATGTCAAACCACTCCAATATTCTTGCCTGAAAAATTCCATGGACAGAGGACCCTGGTGGGCTACAGTTCAAGGGGTCGCAAAGAGTAGGACATGACTGATTGACTGAGCACTAAGATTTGAATACTATCGTGTCATATGATAAAACACAATGAATTTTATGCTATGTTAGATTATAACTTCACCGTTGACACCTAACTGATATTGAATTCAGTTAGAGAAATGTTTTATTCTTTCTTTCCAGTGTTTAGTAATGTTATTTTATTGTTTGTTTAATTAGGTTGTAGTTCTAATACAGTATTAGGCAGAAGTGGTATGAGAGGGCATATTGTCTTGACCCTGGCTTAGAGTTCAATATTCCATTATTATGTATTAGATGAAATTCTATGTAAATGTCTTGTATCAACCTGAGATAGTGTTTCTATTTAAAACTTTCTTAGGTATTGATCTTTAAAGGGTGCTGAAAATATGGTCAAATATACTTTTTTCCACCTGCTGAAATTAATCATGTTAATAGCTTCCATCATTATATTAATATGGTGTATTGAATGGACTTAGTTAACTAATCTTCCATTTCTGGGATACAATCAATTTATCATTTATCAGAAGTATACTGCAGAAATTGGATGCATTTGTATTTTTCATTAATGATGATGCTATTATAGAAATTTTTTCTTGCAATTTTTCTCAAGCTTTGGAGGCAGGTTTGTATTGGACACATGTAACTATTTGGCAAGTGTCCTTCTCTCCAATTCTTAACTGTTTGTGTAATATTGGTAGCATTCATTTTTAAAATATTTGATAAAATTCACCCATGGAAACTTCTCAGTCTTGAGGCTTTTTTTCTGGGGATGTTTTTCACTGTAAGCTGAATTTATTTAATATATATTTAGATACTTAGAATTTTTCCTTATATTTGTATTAGTTGTGGTAACTATTTGCCTGAGGAAATTATAAAAAAACACAGTAGAAAAGGATAGATATACCCATTTGAAGGCACAGCTCCAAAGAATAGCAAGGAGATAAGAAAGACTTCCTCAATGATCAATGCAAAGAAATAGAGGAAAGAAATGGGAAAGACTAGAGATCTCTTCAAGAAAGTTAGAGCTACCAAGGGAACATTTCATGCAAAGATGGGCACAATAAAGGACAGAAATGGTATGGACCTAACAGAAGCAGAAGATATTAAGAAGAGGTGGCAAGAACACACAGAAGAACTGTACAGAAAAGATCTTTATGCCCCAGATATCATGATGGTGTGATCACTCACCTAAAGCCAGATATCCAGGAATTTGAAGTCAAGTGGCCCTTCAGAAGCATCACTACACACAAAGCAAGTGGAAGTGATGGATTTCCAGTTGAGCTATTTCAAATCCTAAACAATGATGCTTTAAAAGTGCTGCACTCAGTGTAACAGCAAATTTGGATAGCTCAGCAGAGGCCACAGGACTGGAAAAGGTTAGTTTTCATTCCAGTACCAAAGAAAGGCAATGCCAAAGAATGTTCAAACTACCTCACAATTGCACTCATCTCAGACACTAGTAAAGTAATGCTCAAAATTCTTCAAGCCAGGCTTCAACAATATATGAACTGTGAACTTCCAGATGGTCAAGTTGGATTTAGGAAAGGCAGAGGAACCAGAGAACAAATTGCCAACATCTGCTGGATCATCAAAAGAGCAAGAGAGTTCCAGAAAAAAATATCTATTTCTGCTTTATTGACTATGCCAAAGCCTTTGACTGTGTCATCACAATAAACTATGGAAAATTATGAAATAGATGGGAATACCAGCCCACCTGATATGCCTCTTGAGAAATCTGTATGTAAGTCAGGAAGCATCAGCTAGAACTGGACATGGAAAAACAGGTTGGTTCCAAATAGGAAAAGGAATACATCAAGGCTGTATATTGTCACCCAGCTTATTTAACTTATATGCAGAGTATGTCATGAGAAATGCTGGGCTGGATGAAGCACAAGTGAAGAAGAACTAAAGAGCCTCTTGATGAAAGTGAAAGAAAAGAGTGAAAAAGTTGGCTTAAAGCTCAACATTCAGAAAACTAAGATCTGAAAACTAAGATGGCATCCAGTCCCATCACTTCATGGCAAATAGATGGGGAAACAGTGAAACCAGTGGCAGAGTTTATTTGGGGGGGGCTCCAAAATCACTGCAGATGGTGACTGTAGCCACAAAATGAAAAGATGCTTACTTTTAGGAAGGAAAGTTATGACCAACCTATACAGCATTTTAAAAGCAGAGACATTACTTGGCCAACAAAAGTCCATCTAGTCAAGGGTATGGTTTTTCCAGTAGCATGTATGGATTGAAAGTTGGACTCTAAAGAAAGCTGAGTGGTGAAGAATTGATGCTTCTGGATTGTGATGTTGGAGAAAACTCTTGAGAGTCCCTTGGACTGCAAGGAGAACCAACCAGTCCATCCTAAAGAGGAAGTCAGTCCTGAATGTTCATTGGAAGGACTGATGTTGAAGCTGAAACTCCAATACTTTGGCCACCTGACGTGAAGACCTGACTCACTGGAAAAGACCCTGATTTTGGGAAAGATTGAAGGCGAGAGAAGAGGACGACAGAGGATGAGATGGTTGGATGGCATCACAGACTCAATGGACATGAGTTTGAGTAAACTCTGGGAGTTGGTGATGGAAAGGGAAGCCTGGCGTGCTGCAGTCCATGGTGTTGCAAAGAGTGAGACATGACTGAGCAACTGAACTGAACTGATTTGAGGAATTCACTCATTTCATCAAATTATTGAATTGATTAGAATAAAAATGTTCATAATAGTCATTATCCTTTAATATCTGTGAAATCTGTGGTGACATTGCTTGTTTGCTTCCTGATATTGATTTTTTTGTTCTCTTTTTTTCTTGATTTGTCATGTTTAGTCATTATCATGTTAACTTTTTAAAATCTTAGATTATTAACTTTCCTTCCCATTTTTCAATTTACTATTCATAATTTTTCTTACATGTATTTTTTTTAAACTTATCTCTTCTTTGGTTCAATTGCTCTTTTATTTCTCCCTTCAGCTGGTAAAACAAATATCATTAGTTTTAATATGTCTTTAATTAATGCAAGCATTTAAAACTAAAATTTTTCTAAATTATGCCTCAGATATGTCTCACAGATTTTTTAGTGTTCACTTTAGAACTATCATTTATTTTAGCATATAGTCTAAATCATGATTATTACTACCTTACACATAGGTTGATTAAAATTGTATAAATTAATTCTCACATTTGGGGATTTCATAAATATATATTTGTTTCCTAATTTAATCTACTGTGGTCCAAAAGCTATACTGGGTCAGATTTCAAGCTTTGGAAATTTTGAAGACCTGTGTTGTGGCCCAGTATGATGTCTATTTCATAAATATTAATGTGCACTTAAAAGAATGCATTTTGTTAGTGTAATCATTTGTAAAAGTCAGTAAGTAAATTGGTTGTTTGTGTTAAGATCTCCTGGAGAAAACCAAGTTTTTTGATTACCTGTTTTATCAGTTGCTGAGAAAGAGCAACAATTTTCAATTATGATTTTGTCTATTTCACATGTAATATTGTTATAACTGCCTGATTACTTAGTTTTTTTTTTTTTTTCATTAAGGAATAGCTCAGGGAGAGAGAAAGGAAATAAAAAGGATTAAAAGCAAGAAAGGAGGAAAGAATTATGAAAGGAAGGAAGAGGAGGGAGAGAAAAGGGAAAAGAAGAGAGGAAAGATCATTAATAATATGTTCTCACTAAAGGAAATCCTAAACAAAATTACAAATTTAAGAGATTATAAAAGTTTAATGTGAAAACATAGAATGATTTTTTTATCTTTATGAAAAGCCAGTCATTAAAATTACACACTATGTGATTCCATATATACAACTTTCTCTGTGTGCTCAGTCATGTCCAACTCTTTGCGACTGACAGGATCCTCCTTCCATTTTTTCCAGCTGAGAACACTGGAATGGGTTTCCAACTCCAGGGGATCTTCCTGACCCAGGGATAAAATCTGCAAATCTCCTGCATCACCTGCCCTGCAGGTGGTCTCTTCACCATTGACCCACCTGGGAAACCCAGTGGGAAGCCCAATATATAATTTTATGGGAAAGCAAAATCATAAGGACAGAAATCAAATAAGTGGTTGCTAGAGGCTGAGAGAGTTAGGTAGGGATTTGCTACAAAGGAGTAAAAGTGAACTTCTTAAAGTTCATAAATGTCCATTATGTTGTTTGTGGTGGTGAAATAGCTATACTTTTTAAAAACTTGTCAAACTATATCCCATCAACAACAATAAAAAATAAAGTTCTGTTTGTTGCAAATTTGAGTCTAGATTTTGATTAATGTCTACTAAAAGTAAAACTGAGCATAACATCTTACAAGCATCATTAAAGGTTTAAAATCTTCAACTGCTGATACAAGAAATCTAAAAGGGACAGATTATATTAAATTTACAGTAAAAAGGCTTGCCAAATTTTTTGAATTATTTTTAAATACTTAGGTAAAAATCTATACTTCTTATGATAATTTCAAACCAACTACAACTCTTGTTTTTCTGTCATGAAATGAATGATTTTTTATACCAAAGTAAATAGAGTCCAAATAAGTGAATGAAGAGTACAAATTTAAATTTATCCTAATTTTTAACTTCCTCTAGAAATCTCAGCTGCATATTTGTACATATCAATATAAATTCTCTGATAATTTTTGTGAGAAGCAATTAAGACATCACAACATTGTATCTTTAATATTTATATTAAACATATATATATATCCATATATATATATATACACCTATGTATATATACACCCATATATATATGCACCCATATATATATATATACATATATATATATGCACATATGCATTGGTGCTAGGTCACTTCAGTCATGTCTGACTCTTTACAACTCCATGGACTATAACCCACCAGGCTACTTTGAATTCTCCAGGCAAGAATATTGGGTACCATTTCCTTCTCCTGCATGTATATTTAATATTATTAACACTTTAACATATTTAACAAATTCCTCATGACATGTTATATAATGCAAATTCTCCATGACATGTTAATTTTCCATGACATGTGATTTGGGGATGTATTTAATTTATAAATATCATTTATTAACCAACCTACTTTTCTCAAATATAGATAATGGTGTGGAAAACTAGAAATCATTGCAATTATTCATCCACTTCTATTTTGCTATACTTTAATATATATATGCAATATAAAAATAATTATTTCAAAAATTATATTTTCATGCTTAGTAAGACTAAGAACCTAAATATGTCAAAAAATTTAAAATATTTAATATGTTTTTGATACTTCTTAAGAACATATGTGAAACAGTGATATCAGTATTTCCAATTTAAAGATAATTTATTTCCTTATACAAAATTTGGGCATATTTACACTAGTCACAATTTTGCATTTAAACTCTTTGAGTTATGAAAATGCCTAGAAACTTCATAAAATGCTTAGAAGATTATTGTGTCCAGTGTGTAACTTGATCTGCTGACAGTGTTCTTTTCAATATTTGATATTTTGGTATTTATTGTTTGGTGATATTTTAAAATATTTTAATATTTGATCCTGATGCTCTTTCATGTAACTTAAGGAAAAATAACTTGTTATTAACAAATTTCCTATATCTAATATATATTTAATCTGAGCCTCCAAATGTTTGTATAATATTTATCCTGGAAAATAAGTATTTGCACCAAATTTATATTTCCTTTGTGAATAGGTCCTGAGCTAAAATTCAAATTATGTGAGTGTATGTTATCAGACCAAACCTGGTCCACTTACCTGACACAGAGCAAAACCAATCTACTAATCCTGAGTTGTGGTGAAGGCAAGTATAGCATTTATTGTTGATACAAAGTGACACTGTGTTCAAAAGCCCTGAACTCCCCAATGACTTTCAGGGACATGTTTTTTGTTTTTTGTTTTTAATTTTTTTATGACTGTTTGAAGGACAATGTCACAGGGTGTCTGATCAGTTTGTGTTCAGTTCCCTGTTTGATTGATGTTGAGGCAACAGGTGAGGTCACAGGATTCAGCATCTTCAAACCTCTGACTCTAGCTGGTCTATCAGCTAGATGCTCATGGTCATCACAGAGCTATCTTCTTACACCTACTGATAGTTTCACTATCTTCAAAACAACTCAAGGACATGACTGAGAATATTATCTATAGCCCTTGAGAAGAAACCAAAGGTCCTTGACTTTGTTTTATAGCTAAATTATTATTATTTTGTTTTAGCTCATCTGCTTTCCTTTATTTCTGTATTTTCTCACTTCTCTAATTAAATGTATTTTTTTTTAACTCAGGGAAGATCTAGGAGGCTAAACTTCTATAAACAAGAGGTGAGGTATATGTTGGGGTCTCTCCCTTGAAGGGCCCCACAGGGTCCTGCTCAGTTTCATATATATAATTATAACAATTTGCATTTTTACTTTTTGAAATTAATTAACTTATTTATTCTGAATAGACTCTAAAATATCTTACAGAAATATCTAAAGAAAACAAAATAAATTCACTTACACACATACACTGGCAAAATATGCAATACATATTTCTTACAGTATTTAGTATAATGTATAATAGATGTACGGTAGAAATACTGTCGGTGATATATTATTAGAACTTCCTATATCTCTTCCATATACCTTTACAACATGAATACCATTATAGACTAGCACTTCAAACCTCAGAAGCACTCTACTCATCATAGAAATTTTTAAAACATGTTGCATTTTAGTGAAAAAGTAGCCCCTATAGCCTAGAAAGAGTAAATACAAGCTGTTGATCTTCTGGGATCCTACTTTGTTGCTTTAGATTTGCAATTAAAATAGATCTCAAATGGTTATAAAAAATACCCATGGAGACACCAGGAAGGAAAGTTGGAAAAACAGTAACATTTGCTGAATGTTTATCAACTTCAAAATTGTTGATATAAATAAATAGTGGCAACTATTGAATCCATAAATCTATTTTATGTTGGTGGAAAAATAGTTGTGGTTTTACATTGTTGAATTTTGTCATTTGATATTGGAATACATTCTTTAATAAATGTGGTTTATGTTATACATCGGTTTGATCTGCATTTCTTGCTTTATGTTTTATTGTAAAGACTTATCACTTGCTGTGTATTTTTATTTATTTTACACTAGGGAAATGTTGTTAGACCAAAAGAAAATTCTAGCAATTTTCTTATTCAAACTCAAAATGTGTCATAAAGTAGCAGAGTACAACATCAACGACACATTTGGACCAGGAACCGCTAATGAACATATGGTGCAGCGTGGTTCAAAAAGTTTTGCACGGGAGACAAGAGTCTGGAAGATGAGGAGCGCAGTGGAAGGCCATTGGAGATTGACAATGACCAACTAAAAGCCATCGTCAAAGCTGATCCTCTTGAGTTCAGTTCAGTCTCTCAGTCATGTCCGACTCTTTGTGACCCCATGAATCACATCACGCCAGGCCTCCCTGTTCAGCACCAACTCCCATCCTCTTACAACTACACAAAAAGTTGCTGAAGAAGTCCACATTGACCATTCTATGATCATTTAGGCTCTAAAGCAAGTTGGAAAGGTGATAAAACTCAATAAGTGGATGCCTCATGAGCTCAATGCAAATAAAAAGTTGTCATTTTGAAGTGTCATCTTCTCTTATTCTATGCAATAAGCCATTTCTCAATTGTATTGTGATATGGGATGAAAAGTGAATTTTATATGACAGTTAGTGAAGAGCAGCTCAGTGACCGTACTGAGAAGAAGCTCCAAAGCACTCCTGAAAGCCAAACTGCACCCCAAAATGGTTATAGTAACTGTTTGTTGGTCATGATCCACTACAGGTTTCTGAATTTTGTGAAAGCATCACATCTGAGAAGTATACTCAGCAAATCAATGAGATGAACTTTAAACTGCAACAGAAAGGGCCCAGTTCTTCTCTAGGACAATGACAAACTGCATGTCACAGGATCAACAGTTCAAAAGTTGAACTAATTGGGCTATGAAGCTTTGCCTCATCCACTATACTTACCTAACCTCCTGCCAACGGATAACCACTTCTTCAAGCATCTCAACCGCTTTTTGCAGGGATAATGCTTCTAAATCAACAGGAGGCCAAAAAGACTTTTAAAGAGTTTATTGAATCCTGAAGCATGGATTTTTATGCTACAGAAATAAACAAACTTAATTCTCATCGGCAAAAATATTTTGATTGTAATGGTGTTATTTTGATTAATAAAGATGTGTCTAAGCATAGTTACAATGATTTAACATTCATGATCTGACACTGCAATTACTTGCGCACCAACCTAATATATTCACTTCAAAGATGCTCCTGGGCTTCCCTGGTAGCTCAGCTGATAAGAACTCTGCCTGCAATGCAGCAGATCCTAGTTAAATTCTTGGATTGAGAAGATCCCCTGGAGAAGGGATAGGCTACCCACTCCAGTATTCTTGGGTTTCCCTTGTGGCTCAGATGGTAAAGAATCTACCTGCAATGTGGGAGACCTGGCTTTGACCTCTGGATTGGGAAGATGCCCTGGAGGGGGGCATGACAACCCACTCCAGTATTCTTGAGTGGAGAATCCAATGGGCAGAGGAACCGGGCAGGCTATAGTCTATGGGTCGCAAAGAGTCAAACATGACTGAGAGATTAAGTACACACAGCACATAGATGTTCCTCCACCTGTGCTTATGCTCAGTCATGTCTGACTCTTTGCAACCCTTTGGACTTAGCCCAGCCCTCTCCTCTGTCCATGGAATTTTCCTAGGTGAGAATAGTAGAGTGGTTGCCATTTCCTCCTCCAAGGGATCTTCTGGTCCCAGGGATTGAACCCACATCTCCTGTTTCTCCCATACTGCAGGTGAATTCTTTATCTGCTGAGCTGTTGGGGAAGCCTTAGATGTTCCCCATGCTACCAGCGAACTTTCTGTTTGGTTCCAAGATAGTAAGACTGTGTGCATATGTAGCTGGTTCTTCTATTTTATGGCATTCAAATCTTAAAGAAAAAAAAAAAAAAAAAGCTGTGAACTAAGAGTATTTTCAGCCAGTCTTTTCTTTTTTATTCCCCTACTTTGGGTGGATACAGTAGAAAAATTCTCATATTTTGAGATTCTAAGAAAAAAAAATCACCCATATATCTTCCATAGATAATTATTTTAAAACAAAATATAGGCAATAGAGAGATAAAGTAAACAAATCAACAAACAAATAAGAAAACAAAACAAACAGAAAGAAAAAAAAAACAGTGCTATGCTCTTAATTACAAATACAGATAATGAGGAGAGGAAATAAGTTATTGCTCTATCTTGAAAGAAGTGTGTAGGAAACAATGCATATTAATGGGACTACATGCTATACTAAATTCTCTAAAATTTTATTCTCACCTTCAAGTTCTATGCTTAATCATGAAAGCATCTATGTCCTAGTTTAAATAGAGAAGAAAGATGGGTAATTACAGGCTGCATATTAGGGTTGTCTCCAGAGAAACAGACCAATTATATTTGTATGATATAGAAAGAGACTTATGATATGAAATAATATCCATAATCTCTCTCCATTTTGGAGATTGGCAAGTTCAAATCCACACTGTAGGCATACAGGCCCAATTTTCAGGTAAGCCAAATGATGCAATCTAGCTGTAGGGTGAAGCCCCCTGGGTCTCAGGGGAGCCAGTAGTGCCATGAAGACTGAGGATGCCTACAGGAGATTTCTATCTGGCTTGTGGGAGGCCAATTTTTTGTTCTATTAAATTCTTTAATGTGACTTCCCTGATAGTCCATTGATTGAGAATCCACTTTCCAATGCACAGGTCACAGGTTCTAAGGTCCCACATGCCATGGGGTGACTAAGCACTTGTACTGCAACAAGAGAAGCCCCCACCCACTGCAATGAAGAACTCAGGTGGCCAAAAAAAAGAAAAAGTAAAGAAAAATAATAATAAAAGGTTTTAACTGATTGGAAGAGGCCTAACCACATTACAGAGGCCAAACTGACACTTAGTCAAAGCTCACAAATTTAAGTGTCAACTTCATCAAAAGACACCCTCCAAGTTGTCATATAATATAAACCATTTCAGGCAGTGATTTCCTTCTAGGGAGTCAAATTTACTTTCTGTTCCTATTTATTGGTAACAGTTTAATCAAATGCCCACACATCTAAAGGTGGGGTAACAAAAATATAGTCCCCAGCTGGGAATGTATGTGCCCTGGAAAAAGAGAATACTAGATTTGGGGAGATAACTACAGGCAATCTTCTGCATATGCAGAAATCCTTCATAATAATTTTTTTCACACCTCAAACACAGAATTATTCCCTTTCTCAGGATTTATCCAGACTTTTATTTAGCAAAAACCTAAACTTCTTATGTGATGCATTGTTTTTTGCACCAGATCAAGATTTGACCACATTTAGTTTTGAGAATATAGACTGAAAAGTATTTGCTTTTACCCATCAAATATGAAATCATGGAGTGAGGACAGGTTAGCAAAAACAAACAAGCACAAATCTGGCCAAAAGAATTGAAATTACACAGTGGTTCCTGGTCCATAGCAGAGCTAAAACCTAGATGAACAAGGTGTGAAAGACTTCTTGGCCTGGCAGTGGTGTGTTCCTTAGTGTATTAACTTCCTTTTGCTACTATAACAAATTTTCACAAACTTAGTGACTTAAAACAATACAAATTTATGCTCATTACAGCTTTAGGTATCAGAAGGATGTATTTTTAACAGCATGTTACTTCAGATGTACACTTGAAAACTTGAGTCCTTTCATTCAGAACAGATTTGGAGTCATTAGCCATATAGATATATAAAATAAATTAATAGATTTCTGGTAGCATGGATTAATAGCTAAGCACAATGTTCTGTTTGGAACAGAGCTGTTAAGACTGCTTTAATAATTGTCTTATATTTATAATGGTCTACTTTATTGGTAGTTACAATAAAATTACCTAAAATAATAAACTTGGGTTAGAAGGAGATACCTTTATTCAATATGATCTTTGCTGCAAGGTTGAGACTCATCTTAAATGAGAGCTCTTGGTGTGAGGTCTTCGAGAATTCCATGAGAAGCAGGGTTATACTTGATGTCAATATTGTTGTTAACTTTGGCTAAGTTACTCCAAACTGTAAAAGAATAAATTTTATTGTTTTAAGCCACTAAATGTTTAGAAATTTGTAACAGCTGAAATAGAAAACAAATGCACTAAGCACTTGCTTCATGCCAGGTCAAGGAGGTTTTCAAAGCCTGCCAGCTCATTTTATTGTTGCTGTGGAATAGGAACTGCTGTTTGATTTCAATCTTCCCTTTTGCCAATCCTTTTGTTTGTTTTTGTTATTATGCTCTGGGCCCATTATTTTATATGTGATGCGGTGGGAGCAAATACCTACTTTATCCATCTCTAGACTTCATGCCTTTCACTCTCAGTAAATGCTCTAAATTTGATTTAAGATCATCATTTTCTTGAAATATTTTTCTAAAAGCAGCTAGGGATATTTAACACACATTAATATTGTGGGTCATTCTAACTGCTTCCCAGAAAGCTATGAACCTCTTCGGTGGAGGTTTTGTCAAGTTATCATAGATGACAATTTACCAAATACTTTGGTAGCATGAAAAGGCACATAAGAATTCCTTATTTTGATATCTTTTTCCTATCTTCTTACTATCTGAGTACTAAACAAGTGCCACATATTTTAGGTTTTTGCTACAAAGCACCATATTCTTGTCACATATTTTAATTTTAGTCTAAATGCTAACCTTCTATAGTAAAGGCATTTTCTAAATACTCAGCAATTAAAAATGTGCTTGCTTAAATTTTAATAATAGTAAAGGAGTATATCAGGAGAAAAAAAAGGCATTACATTAACTAGAAATTTTAACAAAGCATAGCTTCAAAAGAAAAACAAAATTAAAAAAAAAATAGACATGGAGGATGATTGTAAAGTTCAAATACTTAACTAAGAGCCCCAACATGCTAGATCTGAGACAATAGATGCCATAAATTATCCAAATTATCAATAATAATAATAATATAATAATGACAGAAAAGTATAAAATTTCCAGCCATAAGGAAGATACAGTACATATATTACTCAGCCATAAAAAAGAATGAAATAATGTCATATGAATTATTGGACCTAGAGATTATTACACTAAGTGAATTAAGTCAGACAGAGAAAGACAAATATCTTGATATGACTTATTTGTGGAATCTAAAATATGGTACAAATGAGCACATCTACAGCTCAGGAGCAGACTCACAGACACAGAGAACAAAGTGGTGGCTACCAAGGTAGGGGAGGCAGGGAAGAGACGGATTAGGGAAGGGATTCTTGTCACTGTACTAGATGTAATGGTCATCTGGGTTAAATTTGCCCATTCCAGTCCATTTTAGTTCACTGATTCCTAAAATGTCAATGTTCACTCTTACCTCCTTGTTTGACCACTTCCAATTTACCTTGATGCATGGACCTAACATTCCAGGATCCTATGCAATATTTTTCTTTACAGCATCAGACTTTGCTTTCACCACTAGACACATCCACAACTGGGGATTGTTTTCACTTTTGCTCAGCCTCTTTATTCCTTCTGGAGCTATTTCTCCACTCTTTTCCAGTAACATATTGGGCACCTACTGACTTGGGGAGCCATAGTTCAATAAAGTAAATAAATAGATAAAATTCCAAGAACTCTTGGAATACTCAACAAAAGAAAGCACAATGGTTATTTGTTATGGCTTTCACAACAATGAAGAACAAGACAATCTCCCCCAACTTTCAGAAGTAGAGAATAAAGGTAGTATAATATAAATGAGAGCAGAAACTACTGATTTGCTAAGCCCTTCCTCTTCCCAGGAAAGCATCCAGTTGTTCTGTTCTTTATAACTGAGTAGGTAGGCTCAATGCAGGGAAGAAAGTAGTAAGTAGACCATCTATAATTTAGTATCAAATGAGATATTTTAATGCAGCTTTTCCAAGAGCAAAATGGGTATTTTTGTTTCTATATAATGCTATTTACTTTTCAGGGATTTCCCTGATAGTTCAGTTGGTAAAGAATCTGCCTGCAATGCATGAGACTCCAGTCGATTACTGGGTCAGGAAGATCTGCTGGAGGAGGGATAGGCTACCCACTCCGCTTCCCTTGTGGCTCAGCTGGTAAAGAATCCAGTGGAAATGTGGTAGACTTTGGCTCAGTTCCTGGGTTAGGAAGATCCCCTGGAGAAGGGGAAGGCTACCCACTTCAGTACTGTGGCCTGGAGAATTCCATGGGGTCACAAAGAGTCGGACACGACTGAGCAACTTTCAGTTTCACTTTACTTCTCAGTTGATTTAAAACTGGGACAGGGGAGAAATAATTAATAATTAATTAATTAAAGCATTTTGACATTATAAAGTGTTAGTTGCTCGGTTGTGTCTGACTCTTTGTGACCCCATGGACTATAGCCCATGAGGTTCCTCTGTCCATGAAATTCTCCAGTCAAGAATACTGGGGTGAATAGCCATTCCTTTCTCCAGGGGATCTTCTCACCCCAGAGATCAAACTCAGGTCTCCTGCACTGCAGTTGAATTCTCTACCATCTGAGTCACCAGGGAAGTAATTTCACACCATAACATAGATATATTTTTGGATTTCTATGTATGATAGTGGTTATATGCATGAACTACTGACTTGTAATTCCTGAGTGTGAATCCTGGCTGCATCTTCTATTGGCTCTGTCTTTGTGAAATTTATTTTCCCTGTTTGACCTTGGTGTGCTTTTCCAAAAAACAGAAATAATAATAGCACTCACTATATAGGTTTCTGTTAATATTAAATAAGTCAATATAAACAAAGCTCTTAAAATAGTGTATGAGGCCTAGGGACTTCTGCATGAATTAGCCATGCTTTTTATTACATGCCCAGGAGTTGAAACTCATTTGCATGAAGAGGTGCTATGATCATCTTTCTACTATAATACTAAACTTTAGGTTCATCAGATGGAAAAAAGGCAATGTCTATACCACATAAATATTGACTGAAAATAGATTCCAAAACATAACTATAAAAGAAAGTGATAGAAGTTTTCTTCTTCCAGTATTTGTTTCTTCTTCTTTTTTTAAAAAAAATTTCATCAAAGAGACAAGCAAATCCTTCGTCCCCTAAAACTAGTGATAAAGGGAAGGGGTAGTCAGGAGATGACTTGACAAAGCAGGGACAGACAATTGTCTACAGAGTTGTCAGAATTGCTTTCAATCATAGAATATTTTCTGTCTAAATCATCAAAATCAATTTTCAGATCCTCTTACTTGAATACATTCTTGCTTCTTTTCCATTTCACCTTATTAATGTTTAAAGAATTAGCTAACAAAGGCATACTCTGAAATGTTTCCATCACAACACTCTCATCAACAGGTAAACTATTTCATGCTAAAACTTTGTATTTTAAACTATCTATTTTAAATGGTCTTTTCTTTACAGTAAATATCAATAGCTCCCCGCAGTTCTGTCCAGGGAAACATTGACAACCTCCCCGCATTTTGTACAACCACCCTCACGTTTCATGATGTCACGTGCAATATTTGTAGTCACTGATTTTTTTTTTTTATTAAGTAAGACTTTTTTTGTTTGTCAGTGACATAAAATCAATCTGAACCCTAATGTGGAAAAATATTGATTCGTGAAACTATTGGTTTCTAATTTGAGCTCAGAGTCAGCAAGACCCATTATACTGACACTGACCTCTGCACTGGCGTCTCCCTCAATGTCATTTTTTTTTAAGTGATATTAGATATGTGATTTTTCCCCTTATATTGATATTGTCTGATCTTACTATCCCGATTAGTCCAACTTAAGTTGAGAGGTAGGAATAACTCTTCTTACCTTTCCTGTAGCAAGTTTTAATTCTTTGATGGTTAGAATCATGTTGTAAAACAGCCTGGGCATAGTATTTTGTTTGTAAGAGGATGTAATATGATTTACTCAATTACTAAAATAGTTATAGGACTGATGCAGTTGTTAAGTTTCTGCCTTTTATATTCAGCTTGAGGATGCTGGAGCTAAGATTCCATGAGTTACATCTTTGCTTCCAGAGTATGTCATTTATTAGTCTTTACCAGAGAGGGCGCTAGAGAGACCAGGGAAGGAGAAACGGTCCTTCTCAGCCCAACAGCAAGCACCCTTCCAGCCTTCCTGCTTCACATTAGCAGTGGCATTTCATTTCATTAACTGGAGTTGAGTTCAGTTTGTGGTTTTTGACATTTACAGAATCAGCCTCATGTCTCAATGTCAATTTTATTCTCTTCTAGGACATATAGTCATTTTTCATGTTCCAAGGAACCACAGGATTTTCTGGGTTTATATGCTCACAGATTAACTATCAAAGATTTAAAAAAGTATTTTAATTTAATTTCAATTCTATTTGAAACATTTCAGAGAATTTCTGACTAGCCCACTTCAGGTGAATGTGAGTGTGCTAGGTCACTTCAGTTATGTCTGACTGTCTGCAATCCCATGGACTGCAGCCAGCCAGGCTCCTCTGTCCATGGAATTTACCAGGCAAGAATACTGGAGTGGGTTGCCATTTCCTTCTTCAGGGGATCTTCCCAGCCCAGGGATTGAACTCATGTCTCCTGTATTGACAAGCAGATTCTTTACCACTGAACCCCCAAGGAAGCTCACAATTAGGTATTTAGGATTAACATACACACCATGATGTGTGTGCTGCCCTTATTTGCTCAGTCATGTCCAATTCTTTGTAATCCCACGGACTGTAGCCCACCAGGCAACTCTGTCCATGGGATTCTCCAGGCAAGAATATTGGAGTGGGTTGCCAGGTACTCCATGCCCAATCCAGGGATTTAACCCATGTTTCTTGTGTCTCCTGTATTGGCCAGTGGGTTCTTTACCAGTCATACCACCTGGAAAATCCAGTCCACTTCAAGACATACAGCCACATATTTGATCATTCACTGCATTTAATGGGTAAAGCATGTGCCCATATGGAAAAGAGTACTGCTGGACAAATAGCAGTAGATATGTACTACATCGTTCCCAGCTCTACTGACTGTGTTTAATCCTTGTCACATAGTTAGTCACTTCTATTGTGCATACTTTTTCCATGTATATTAGGTATATTCATGATATCCAAGATATTTTCATTAATATTTGTCTCTATTGTTAATATACATGTACATAAAGTGCATAAATCATATGTGTTTTGCACTTTACTGTATTCCCATTGCCTGGCATATTTCCAGACTAGAATTCATGCTCAATTCTTGAGAGTGAACCAATTGTTTTTCCTTATTCATTTCATACAAAAATTCCAATTCTGAGTGGTATTATGCTTTATTGAGTGCATTCTATAGCTGGGAATTACAACTTGACTTAAAGATACTTTGCTCACCTACCTCTCTACTGCTTCTGTTTTTTTTTTTTTTTTTCCCACAGCAGTGAGAAACCAGTAATTTTAGCCTCATTATTCACTTTGTAGGTCAGAGGGAATCTCCTTCCATGTATGGTAGCATCTTAAAAAAGTTATTAACAGCAAAATCATCAAAACAAAGGGAAGATCAGTGATTGCTAGTGTCTAGGGGAGGAGAAAAAGGTGTTGGACAAAGGATATACACTTCTTTTTATAAGATGAATGAGTCTTGGGGCTTTAATGGACAGAAAGGTGACTATAGTTAATAACACTGTATTCCATACTTGAAAGTTGTTAAATAACTAAAACTTAAATGTTCGTTCTCACCATGTACACAAAAATTGTGAATATGTGGTGATGAATGTGTTAATTAACCTTATTGTGGTTGTCATTTCCCAATATGTAGATGTATTGAATCATCACATTTTACACCTTAAACTTAGCAATGTTTTATGTCAATTACTTTTCAACAAGATGGAAAAAATTACTGATGGTATGTTGTCTCAATAATTTCCATGAAGTTTAAAGTAACTTTTATTATCAAGACTTGAGTAAAAAGTTAATACACTCCCAAAGCTTATTTAGACTATCTTAAGTCATCTATGTTTTACTACAGGTAGAGACTAGAGAATCAACCAGAAAGTAAAACATGCATCTATTATTTTCTTCACTTAACATTGGTTATCAATATCGTATTCTAGTACAGCATATTTTTTTTTCCCAAATTCAGATTGTTCTCAGGCCCAAGCTCATAAATGTAAAGAACTTTGAGGATCAGGAAGAGTCAGGGAGGGCAGAGAGAGAAGACCAGAGTCGAGGTTTTACTTTTTGGAGTTGTTTTATACAATGCCAATAGAGTATGAAAATTTTTTAAAGTCTGGCAGGTAAGAGAGCTTGTGTTGTACTACTGTGACTGATTATAGGAGAGGGGAAAGGATTTTGTTCCTATCAGTGAAGCAAATTCAGAGCAGCCTGGTGTTGACCTGGTAGCCCTTTAGTGAACATCATCAGATGTCACCAGGGTTGCCCTGGCACCAGCTACAGAAGCAGCCTAACAGCCATGCAGGCAGCTCTGAATATCTTTAACACACCAAACTATTAGCTGGGGAGTTTACAGGTCTTTAGAATGAGTTTTATCAAAGATAAGAAGAGGCAAAGCAGAAGAAAAGATAAAGGTGATGATGCTGTTAGTTAACAGCTGCGCTGTGATCAAAGCCCCACAACCTCTGAGGATCTGAAGGAATAAATAGATAGATGCTCGAAAGGCTCCTTTGGATACAGACACATAACTTCTCTGAATCACACAAATTATGACATTGCATTTACATCCAGTTCCTAAAAAATGGGTCCCATATGCAATATGTGTCAACTATACCACAGAGTTGTTGTGAAGAGTTATACAAAGTTATACTCTACATTGATTCAAAACAAAATATTCTACCAAAATAAAAGATTATATCATGCCTCTCCTTAGATGTGACATGGGAATTATAGGACAGCACCCTAGTTAATGTCGTGTCTCTATCCTGAAGGAAGGTAATAGGACACAGTTCAAGAGAGTATGTGCTCATTTATGCAACCTGTTTCTTTCTATCATAATGTAGATGGCATGGAGGAGATTTTAGAAAATCCAAGATTTTATGAGCCTCCAAGTTGCAAAAGTGTTTTAAAAAACCAAGCTGTCTTACGTTTGATATATTTTCCTTTGGGGCTTTAGTAATAAACACAGATATATGGGTGAAGAATTTTATATCAAGTTTTAATGAAAGGTTAATCACTTCAGCATCAATAAGTCATCTACTAGGAAAGCGATTCTAATTCATAACTGTAAGGTTTGATATGTGTTTCCATTTTTTAAGATGTAAGCAGAGAAAAAATTAAAAAAAAACTTAAAATGCAGCAATTAATTTCTTGATGTTTCTTGATGCTAATAGATTCCTGTCAAAGCAGAAGCTGATTCAAGATGACCTTGGTAGAAGTAAACTAGTACTGAAATTCAATGAACTGCTGCATTGTGGTAGCATTAAGTGCATTTTATTGCAGCTTACTAACATCCAGAGGAAAGAAAACCTAAGGGTACAAATTGTTCAAGTATGTCACAGGGATAGCAAAAGAGTGAAATTATATGTAAGGAACTGGAAATTTTATATAAAAATTATTTATAATATGATGAGATAAACAAAAACTTCTTGGTTCCTTAAATAAGACCCCAGAGCAACAGGTTACTAAGGAAATGTTAGCTAATAGTTTCTCTACAAATATATAAGGCCACATGTGGAAGATGGAAAAGTAGCCACAATTATTCATGTTTTCTTATGTCCATGCTCTTTGCAGAGTGTCTTTGTAGGTCTCATAAAGAGATAGATACATTTTCTTTATTCCTTGAATTTGACTGGTTTTGTTTGAAAGGGAGGCAAATTATATGATATTACTTTCTACTTTCAGACTCAGTGAGTCTTGCATGTCTCTGTGTGCTTTCTTGTACGCCTGAAGTCTCAACTTGTTTAAAAAACAAAATTCAACCAAATAAATTTGAAGATCTAATTATCTTTATTCAGGAATTCATGAATTAGGCAATATCCCACCTAGAAAACATAAGGGTGCTACAAGGCACGGTACAGAGTGGAAGGTGTTTATAGGGAGAAGTTTGGAGCAAGGGAATTATTAGCAAAAGAAAAAAAAGACTTATTTTTAGACTAGGACAGCTTCTTTTATTGGGTAAGGGAAAGACAAGGTCTTATCATGCAGAAGGCATCTTCTTCTGTAGGTGGGGTGTTGAGGGGGATGGAGAGGATCCATGTGACAGAAGCCTTCATTGGTGCTGACCAGAAAACTCACAAGTGGTTGATTACATTTCTGGGTAGGTTAAAACTGCCAATAGGTCAGGTACTAAATTGAGATTTACTATCCTGGGCTTAAGCACAAGTGACATCTTAAAGCCTGTAGTTTTCTCTTTAACAACAACATTTTGTAAGACCAGACTAGACTCCTGGAAGTTGAAAGACCTAGTGGAGTAGAGTCAGGATCAGTCACCTGGTTCATCCCAACAAAGGCCCAGAATATATGGAAGAACCCATGGAGAGTCAGTAAAGTCAACCATGACCAGTCTGTCCAGCTAACGGGCTGTGGTGGTGATATAACCGAGGGCAGCCAAGACCCACCAGGCTCAAAACAACTTGATGACTCATGAGCTGAATGAGTCTTTACTGTTTGAAACCATGAAGTTCTGCAGTGGTATGTTACATAGCAACAGATATCTGATGCACTACTAATTATATTGTGGATTATATTGTGTTGGAAAAATGTAACAAAAACACATTTTAACACATTATTGTGTTAAAATACAATATTGTATTGTCACCCTGCTTATTTAACTTATATGCAGAGTACATCATGAGAAATGCTGGACTGGATGAAGCCCAAACTGGAATCAAGATTGCCGAGAGAAAGATCAACCTCAGATATGCAGATGATACACTTGTGGCAGAAAGTGAAGAACTAAAGAGTTTCTTGATGAAAGTGAAAGAGGAGAGTGAAAAAGTTGGTTTAAAACTCAACACTCAGAAAACTGAGACCACGGAATTTGGTCCCATCACTTCATGGCAAATAGATGGGGAAGCAATGGAAACAATGACAGGCTTTATTTTCTTGGGCTCCAAATCACAATGGATGGTGACTGTAGCCATGAAATTAAAAAATACTTGCTTCTTGGAAGAAAAGTTATGACTATCCTAGATAGCATATTAAAAAGTAGAGACACTACTTTGCCACGGTCTGTATAGTCAAAGTTATGGTTTTTCCAGTAGTCGGGTATAGATGTAAGAGGTGGACCATAAAGAAAGCTGAGTGCAATGGAATTGATGCTTTTAAACTGTGATATTGGATA
This sequence comes from Odocoileus virginianus, assembly GCF_023699985.2. Lineage (NCBI taxonomy): Eukaryota > Metazoa > Chordata > Mammalia > Artiodactyla > Cervidae > Odocoileus > Odocoileus virginianus. The sequence goes on along the minus strand of NC_069685.1, from coordinate 34,994,990 downwards.
AGACTCTTGAGAGTGTCTTGGAAAGCAAAGAGATGAAAGCAGTCAATCCTAAAGGAAATCAGTCCTGAATATTCATTGGGAGGACTGATGCTGAAGCTGAAACTCCAATATTTTGGCCATCTGATGCAAAGAACTGACTCATTTGTAAAGACCTTGATGCTGGCAAAGATTGTGGGCAGGAGGAGAAGGGGATGACAGAGGATGAGGTGATTGGATGGCATCACTGACTCGATGGACATGAGTTTGAGTAAACTCCGGGAGTTGGTGATGGACAGGAAGCATGGTCTGCTGCAGTCCATGGGGTTTCAAAGAGTCAAACATGACTCAGCAACTGAACTAACTGAATGATGAATATGGGGTATATTCCAAGTATATGAAAGTCCCCAGGTTTCTGGAGGAGGTTCCAGGTAAATAGGTACCTTACAAAAGCAGTTTAATGTTAAGTCATGAAACTTAACATGTGTTTCATGTTAAGTCACTTCAATCATCTATGACTCTGCTACCCCGTGGACTGTAGCCCGCCAGGCTCCTCTGTCCATGAGATTCTCCTGGCAAGAATACTGGAGTGGGTTGCCATGCCCTCCTCCAGGGGATCTTCCCTATCCATGGATCAAACCTGCGTTTCTTAAATCTCCTGTATTGGCAGGCATGTTCTTGCCACCTGGGAAGCTCCCACAGCATTGTGACTGTTATCCAAGATTCTGGTTTTGAACCCAAGTTCAGTCATTTACAAGAAGTACGACTTTTGGCCTTTTACTCATGTACCTCTGTTTTCTCATCTTTAAGTGATAATTTTACATTATAGGGTTATTATAAAGATCAATTTAACATTCCATTTTTCTAAAATACTTCTTTCCTTGTATTCTGCCACATTTATCTTCCGGCCTCATTGCACTTGGAGCCTCTGTCCTTGATCATTCTTGTAACAGATTCCCTGGTCTCGTCTATCATGTTGTTCATTTCTTTTCAAATGTCAACTCCTCAGTGTTACCCAGAACATATCATATCATCCATGTGAAGCTATATATAAGCCCCTATGTCCCTGTGCTTTGAAGTAAAAGGTTTTTCCTATAGTCTCTTGGACACCCCCACCACGAGTCTCTAAAGTCTGCTCCAGTGCTAATGATTAGAGACGTGAAGATGTGAAGATATAAAAAAAAACAACACACATATATATATATATATATATATATATATATATATGTATATGTGTATATATGTATGTATATGTGTGTGCATGTTTGTGTGTGTATGTGTGTGTATGGCTATTGGGCTGGGAAACTGGTAACAATTTATATTACAAATCTGCCACATGGAAGAATCACCCAACTCCCAGTTCCCTGACACAAATTTCTAAGTTGTTTTACTGGGAAATTTCTGATCACAAGGACATAGACCTTAGACTGGTTAAAAATAGAAGGCTGATGAAGCATGAAAATTCACATTGATGCCAACCAATTCAAGAATTGTGCATTCTTGAGCACCCTCTGGCAGCCCCCTGCTTCCTACTGCCTTTAAAATCCCCTCTCTGAATGCCATCAAGGAGTTGAGGTCTTTTGAACATGAGCTGCCCATTCTCTTTATTTGATGCCTGCAATAAACACTGAGCTTTCCTTCATCACAACTCAGTATCAGTAGGCTGACTTCACTGTGCACAGGTGAGTGGACACAAGTTTTGTTTAGTAACAACTGCATCTAAAATGGCTCAAACATACCTTGTGCACACCAGGACCCAGAGATGCCACAGAGACTGAGACAGAACTGTATTTGAGTCTCTCCTGAGGAAGTATGGGTCAGCGGGGGGCTGTTGCAGGGGCAGGGGCCCTGGGTACAGTAGACCCAGGTATGGTATAAGCCCTCTTGGAGGAGGTCACCATTAACCCCACCATAGAGCCACCAGAATTTACACAGGACTGGGGGAACAGACTCTTGGAGGACACAAGCAAAGCCTTGTGTGCACCAGGACCCAGGAGAAAGGAGCAGTGAAAAAGTTGGCTTAAAACTCAACATTCATAAGACTAAGACCATAGCATCTGATCCCATCACTTCATGGCAGATAAATGGGGAAACAATGGAACCAGTGACAGACTTTATTTTGGGGGGCTCCAAAATCACTGCAGATGATGACTGCAGCTATGAAATTAAAAGATAATTGCTCCTTGAAAGAAAAGTTATGACCAACCTAGATAGCATATTTGGCCACCTCATGTGAAGAGTTGACTCATTGGAAAAGACTTTGATGCTGGGAGGGATTAGGGGCAGGAGGAGAAGGGGACGACAGAGGATGAGATGGATGGATGGCATCACTGACTCGATGGACATGAGTTTGAGTAAATCTGGGAGTTGGTGATGGACAGGGAGGCCTGGTGTGCTGCGATTCATGGGGTCGCAAAGAGTCAGACAAGACTGAATGACTGAACTGAACTGAACTGAGACAGCATATTCAAAGCAGAGTCATTACTTTGCCAACAAAGATCCATCTAGTCAAAGCTATGATTTTTCCAGTGATCATGTATGGATGTAAGAGTGGGACTATAAAGAAAGCTGAGCATTGAAGAATTGATGCTTTTGAACTGCGATGTTGGAGAAGACTCTTGAGTGTCTTGGACAGCAAGAAGATGAAAGCCATCAATCCTAAAGGAGATCCGTCCTGAATATCATTGGAAGGTCTGACTCTGAAGCTGAAACTACAATACTTTGGCCACCTGATGTAAGAAGTGTCTCATTTGAAAAGACCTTGATACTGGGAAAGATTTAAGGTGGGAGGAGAAGGTAACGACAGTGGATGAGATGGTTGGATGACATCACCGACTCAATGGACATGAGTTTTAGTGAGCTCTGGGAGTTGGTGATGGACAGGGAAGCCTGAAGTGCTGCAGTCCTTTGGGTCACAAAGAGTTGGACACGACTGAGTGACTAAACTGAACTAACATCTAAAATAGAACATTTTCCCACTCACCCTTTTTTCCCTTTTTGCTTTGCTTTATATTTCTTCATAATATTTATCAATATGTGACATTGGAGTCTACATTTAGTTGTTTCTTTTTTAATTCCTACTAGAATATAATAAGTTACACAAGGGTTGAGATTTTGCCTTTGGTGTTGTTCACTGATTTAAATCCCTCTACTTAGAAAACAAGTGACTTACAGTTGCTTCTAACTAAATATTTGTTCAGTACCTGTTGAGTAAATGTTATTTTTTAAAGACACTTTTGTTTACTCTGAAGATAGAATTTTTAGAAGACCAATGACATCTTTTGTATGCACAACTTGTATTTAAATAATAATCTAGTACCTATAGGAAAGAAAATATTTTATTTTGTTACATCTTAAAGAAAATATAAAGTTTTCAGTTTTATTTACTTCATGTGATTAAAATTAATAAAACAGTCTATTTTATACTATAACTCATACTTGCTAATTCCTCAAAATAACTTTTCTTAATAGAATAGTCTGGGCATAGAAACCTATTGTCTTTCAATGTAGCAATATTTTTGAACTCTTTATGCTGCACTATAATCTTTAGGTGATGACTGTCTTTGATGGATAGCTAATTGAAACATACATTTCAAGCTTGAAAGTTTCTTATTTGTAACATAAAGAAACTTCCAAAATTTTAAACCCAACTCTACTTTTCAAAGAATGTGTTCTTTATGTTTTAGGCCTGGGGGGTGGGGAGTAGAAACCAATGAAGGATTTCCAGGAGTATCAGCCTGAATTGTTCTTCCTCATCTTTCCTGTGGAACAAAAGCCTTAATTTCATTGGGGGAAGGTCACAAACACTATGATCCTTGGAGCCCTGTGTAGCTGGGCAAAAGAACTAAAATATAGAACTTTGTCTTTCTAGGAGAGAAGTCAGATGTGCATTGTATTAGAAGTAGTGACTGACAGGAACAGGGCACCTAGCAGACCACCCTCCCTAAGAATAGGGACTCCAGGACTGCCTACCACATGAATTACTCAGAAAAACAGGGAACTTCCCCTCCACTGCCCTTCATCAGTATGGAGAGTCCTTAAAAAATTAGGAACAAATCTAACATATGACCCAGCAATCCCACTACTGAGCATATATCCTGAGAAAATCATAATTTAAAAAGACACATGTGCCCCAATGTTCATTACAGTGGTATTTACAATATTTAGGACATGGAAGCTACCTAGATGTCCATCAACAGATGAATAAAGAAGATGTGGCACTTATGTACAACTGAACAGTGGTGGGACCAGTGCAGTAAACCAGGGTGAACCTGGAACCACAGGTGAAGCCAGAACTGTCTCAGGTAGTCTGGGCCCTCTGGGCCCTCTAGATAAGCATCCATCTCAGATACTATACTGAGACCTGTTGGCTCTGCCTTCACACCCAGACTTAGGTTCTCACTCAGTAGTTGGGAAGCAGAGATAATGAATATAGCTGTAGCCACAGCAAGGAGCATGGTTGTGAGTTTGTAATAAAAGTTATCAAGAACTGACAAAGAAAAGGAACAAAAGACTCTGAATAGGCTTTCTTTATAGACTTTACTGCCCTGGCATCTGAGATGAAAAATTTGAGTGAGGGAATGAGGCGCTAGCAATTTACCTCACCGCACTGTAGATTGTGAAGATTGATGGCGTTTAGTTCTCCTTGTACATCACACTGGATGCTTGGAAAGGGTATGCAGCCTGCCTCAGTGCAGCAAGTTTAAGTCTGATTTATAAGCTGCATAGGGCTCTCCATCAAAATAACAGAAAAGGTTTTAGTGTTGCTTAGAATGGCATTCTGACTTTTGTCTAAGAATAAATCGTGATTTAAAGTGTATCACCTCCTTGATGGGGAGATCAAACCCCTCCCCATTGCCTACTTTACAACTTATTTTAAATAAGCTGCTCAATTTGGTTTGTGGCGGGTATGACTTCTTCTGTTTTGACAGATTTACTTTGATCCTGACAATAACATCACCAAATAATGGTTCTGTTCTAAAAGGGAAGGTACTTACTTTTGCCTTTGAAGACTTAACAGCTTATCAGGGGGATAATGTTGCAACTACTAAAATGTCCACTGCTGGACTGAGGAGGGAACACTCACCTAAGACTTATGTTAACACTTGAATAACCTAGTCAACATGGAATTGAATAAAAATGGCAATCTGCCTTTCAGGTTAAAAAAAGAAAACTGACATACAATTAAACTGGAATTTCTCAGTGTTTTCATGAATTTGACGTGAAGCAATGCTCACATAGTGCTTTGAATAAGTGCTTTCTAGGGGAGAACCGTCTCAAAACTCTTTTCTAAATAAATTCATACATAATGATAAAATAAGTACATTTTGAAAGAAAGAAAATAAAAGGAAAATGAAACCCTAAAATCTTAAAAGAATTGTATATAATTTAGTTATCTTAATTAAAAAAAAATAATTTCCATTGAAATACATTCGTGGAAGATACTACATACATTTTGAGCAATATCAAACAGGCCAGGCAGCTGCAAAGAGTTAGAGTGGTTAAAGGATATTAGCTTTGTGAAAAGAAGTCAATGTGTACATTAAAGATTAGTGAACCTTAAGTATTTTGCTGCATGAATGTTATACTTCAATAAAATTTAACTAAATGTGTAATACAGATAGACTAATGATTAAATGTAGCTAGGTTACATATATTAAAAGGAAAAAAGGCTAGAAGTCACTGATGCAAGTACCATTCCCCAAAATATCAAATTAATGAGCAGAAAGTAGAACATTTATTTTAAAACTGAAGCAAATTAGTTAAAATATGTAAAATGTATAAATAAATTAAGATAGCTATTAAAAATAAAATAAAACTGTAAAAGTTAGGAAGATTCATCAGGAATTTTAAAAAAGGTAAGCATAAATACCAAATATAAGGAGTGACCAAAAAGGAGCCAATGAACTCTAAAAAGCCTCAGAGATAAGATGAAGATATTGTAAAGAATATCATGTGAATAAATTTAAAAAATATAAACAAAATTGATTATTTATAGTAAACAAAACTATTAAAAGGAAACATGCAAAATATAAAGAGTCCTATAACTTTCAAGTGAAATAAATCTTAATTAAAATTTTCTTTCACAAAGATTTCAAGCTCAGTTTGTTCACTATTGAGTTCTACCAAACATTTAAGGGAAAACTAATGTCAGTCCTGGGTTCCCTGGTGGCTCAGTGGTAAGAATTTCCCTGCCAATGCAGGAGATGCTGGTTCAATCCCTGGGTCAGGAGGATCCCCTGGAGAAGGGATAGGCTACCATACCAGTATTCTTGGGCTTCCCTGGTGGCTTGATGGTAAGGAATCTGCTTGCAATACAGGAGACCTGGGTTTGACAGATCCCCTGGAGAAGGGCATGGCAACCCACTCCAGTATTCTTGCCTGGAGAATCCCCATGGACAGAGAAACCCATGGGGTACAGCCCATGGGGTCACAAAGAGTTGGACACAACTGAGCAACTAAGCACCCACTTAATGGATGACTGCCTTGCTGTGGTGAAGAGGCTTGTATATCTCAATGAAGCTATGGGTCATGCCATACAGGTCCACCCAAGATAGATGGGTCATAGTGGAGAGTTCCAAAAAAATGTGATCCATTGGAGCAGGAAATGGCAAACCACTCCAGAATACTTGCCCAGTGAGAACTCCATGAACTGTATAAAAAGGCAAAAAATATGACACCAAAAAATGAGCCCTCCAGGTTGGCAGGTGTCCAACATGGAAGAGCAAATGACAACTACTAATAGCTCCAAACAGAATGAAGTGGCTGGGCCAAAGCAGAAATGATGCTTGGTTGTGGATGTGTCTGGTGGTGAAAGTAAAATATGATGCTGTAAAGAGAAATATTGTATAGGAACCTGGAATGTTAGGTCCATGAATCAAGGTAAATTGAACATGTTCAGGCAGGAGATAACAAGAGTAAATATTGGTTGACATCTTAGGAATCAGTGAACTTAAATGGAAGAGAAAGGGTGAACTTCATTCAGATGACCATTATATCTACTAGTATAGGCAAGAATCCCATAGAAGAAATGGAGCAAATCTCATAATCAACAAAATAAGCCCAGAATACAGTATTTGGGTGCAACCTCAAAAACGACAGGATGATCTCAGTTCATTTCCAAGACAAACCATTCAACATAACAGTAATTCAAATCTATGTTCCAACCACTGATGCCAAAGAAGCTGAATTTGATCAGTTCTATGAATACCTAGAAGACCTCCTAGAACTAATACCAAAAAAATATATCTTTTTCATCATAAGGGATTAAAATGCAAAGGTGAGAAGTCAAGATATACCTGGAGTAACAGGCGAATTTGGTCTTGGAGTACAAAATGAAGCAGGGCAAAGGCTAACAGAATTCTGCCAAGAGAATGCACTTGGTCATAGCAAACACTTTTTCAACAACACAAGAGATGGCTTTATACATAGACATCACCAAATGGTCTATACTGAAATCAGATTGATTTTATTCTTTGTAGCTGAAAATGGAGAAGCTATAAACAGTAAGCAAAAACAAGACCTGGAGCTGACTGTGACTCAGATCATCAGCTCCTCATAGAAAAATTCAGGCTTAAACTAAACAAAGCAAGGAAAACCACTGGGCCAGCCAGGTATGACAAATCAAATCCCCTGTGAGTATACAGTGAAGGTGACCAATAGATTCAAGGGATTAGATCTAGTAAATGGAGTGTGTGAAGAACTATGGAGAGATGTTCGTAATATTTTACAGGGGGCAGAGAACAAAACCATCCAAAGAAAAAGAAATACTAGAGGCTAAGTTGCTGCCTGAGAAGGTTACAAATAGCTTACGGAAAAAAAAGAAGTGAAAAGCAAGGGAGAAAGGGAAAGATGCACCCAACTAAATGCAAAGTTTCAGAGAATAGTAAGAAGAGACTAGAAGGCCTTCTTCAATAAACAATGAAAAGAAATAGAGGAAAGGAACACAAGAGGAAAGATTAGAGATCTCTTCAAGAAAACTGGAAATATCAAAGGAATATTTCATCCGAAGATGAACACAATAAAGGACAGAAATGGTAGAGACCTAATAGAAGCAGAAGAAATTGAAAAGAGGTGGCAAGAATACACAGAAGAATTGTACAGAAAGGATCATAATGACCTGGATAACCACGATGGTGTGGGCACTCATTCACAGTCAGACATTCTGGAGTGTGAAGTCAAGTGAGCCTTAGGAAGCACTGCTGCTAATAAAGCCAATGGAGGTGAAGGAATTCCAACAGAGCTATTTAAAATCCTAAAAGATGATGCTATTAAAGTGCTGCACTAAATATGTCAGCAAATTTGGAAAACCCAACAGTGGCCACAGGTCTGGAAAAGGTCAGCCCTAATCCCAATTTCTAAGAAGGGCAGTACTAAAGAATGTTCAAACCCCTGGACAGTTGCACTCATTTCCCATACTAGTAAGGTTATGCTCAAAATCCTTTAAGCTTAGCTTCAGCATTACATGAACTGAGACGTGCCAGATGTTCAAGCTGGGTTTATAAAAGGCAGAAAAACCAAAGGTCAAATTACCAACATTCACTTGATTGTAGACAAAGCAAGGAAAATTGAAAAAAAAGCATTTACCTCTGTTTAATTGACTATGCTAAAATTTTTGACTATGTGGATCATAACAGACTTTGAAATACTCCTAAAGAGAGGGGAATACCAGATCATCTTACCTGTCTCCTGGGTAACCTGCCTGCAGGTCAATAAGCAACAGTTAGAACCTTGTATGCAACTGACTGGTTCAGAAAGGAGAATGACAAGTCTGTTTACTGTCACTCTGCTTATTTAACTTATATGCAGAGCCAGCAAGGAGATCAAACCAGTCAACCCTAAAGGGAATCAACCCTGAATATTTATTGGAAGGAATGATGCTGAAAATGAAGCTCCAATACTTTGGCCACCTGATGAGAACAGCCGACTCACTGGAAAAGACCTTGATTCTGGGAAGAACTGAAGGCAGAAGAAAAGGGCAACAGGATGAGATGGTTGGATGGCATCACCAATTCAATGGACATGAACTTGGGGAAACTCTGGGAGATGGTGAGGGACAAGAAAGCCTGGTGTGCTGTAGTCCATGGGGTCGCAAAGAATCAACATGACTTGGCAACTGAACAACAACAGCAACTATACACACACACACACACACACACACACACACACACACACGCATATGTCTGTGTCCATGCTAAGTCACTTCAGTCAAGTCCAACTGTTTGTAGTCCTGTAGACTGTAACCTACCAGGCTCCTCTATCCATAGGATTCTTCAGGCAAGAATACTGGGCTGGGTTGCCTTACCCTTCTCCAGGGAATCTTCCCCACTGAGGGATCAAACCAGTGTCTCTTATGTTTCTTTCATTTCCATGTGGAAGCTTGACCACTAGCACAACCTAGAAAGGCCCATATATGTGTATATTACATCATAAACAAATTGAGTTCATCCATGGACTGATAAGTACTTATAATACTTGAAAACATATTTATATAGTTTATCACATTAACCAAACAAATAAATCATAAACTTTTCAATATATGCAGAAAACTATTTAATAAATAGATGGAAACTTCCTTAATCTCAATAAAAATTTCTATTTAAAATATCCTCAGCAAGCATCATACATGATGGTGAATTTCTGAAAGCTTTCTCTTAGAGATCTTAAATAAGACCAAAATGTTTGCTAACAACAGATATAAACATATCTCTTGATATAGATAAGAGTTTCAGACATTCCCTTAAGAAAAAAATGTTACAGAAATATTAAAGAGAACAAAAGAATCACATATTTAGATACTATAACCATGTAAATATAAAAATCAGAACATCTATCAATAAATTAAAGTACTCATAAATTTAATTTGTCAGTTTTCTATATCAATTTTGTATATACTCACATATTATATGATATTTTAAAAGATAACTTTAAAAAGATATAAACAATCCAACAAAAGATATTTAAGATCTCTGTATATATGTCAAAAGCTATTGAGATAAAACATTTAAAGGAATTTTTATATACCAAAATAAGTAGAGAAAAACACTGATTATGGTATTAGAAACTCAATGCTGTAAATACGTCTATAACTTTATAACTGATCTATAGGCAGTACAATCCAAACTGGCTCTTATTTATTTAATTTTTATTGTGTTGGACAGGCTGATTTTAAAACATAAATGGAATGATAGAAGACCAGTATAGCTAAGACATTTTTGCAGAGAAAAATAATGTGGAAGGATTTACACTACAGTTTATTGATACCTGTAAAATACTAGATTTCTTAAACAGTGTTTTCTCATTATAAAGTAGGACAAAGAAACTAATTAACAGAATGTAGATGTTAGAAACTGTCCTATCCACATATGGAAAACTGAATTATGATAAAGGTGGCATTAAACAGTATTGGGAAAATAATCTTTTCATTAAATGCCTCTGTGTTAACTATACATCAATGTTTGTAAAATTAAACTTGATCATATCTCACATCATAGACATGAAAAGATTTTTTGATTAATGTAGCTCTAAGTATGAAAAGCAAGTCAAAAGGACTAAAGAAGATAACATAGAAGAATATAGTCATGATTGCAAGGTAAGGCACGTTCTTGTACTGGACAAAAATATTACCAAAAACTCACAATATTCAAAAAGGAAGTGTTGAAAATCTAACTAAATTAGAAACTTTGGTTTATCAAGAGAAATAGTTAAGAGAGAGAAAAGTCAAATTGCAAGACACAAACTGAAGTAGATATTTGTGACAGAATAAAAGCAGAGAAACTAAAGACTGTCCAGATTATTGATACAACTCATTAAGAAAAATAGTTATGCCATCAGAAAATTGGGTAAAATTAATGAAGATGAGCTTATTTCAAGACAATCTCTAAGGTCAATAAAAATACAAAAAGTTGGTCAACTTCATTTGAGGTCAGGACATTTCAACTTAAAACTATAATGAAATATTGCAGCGTGCTCATCAGAAGGGTGAAGATCAAACATTCTGAAAATAGCAAGTAATGAAAATGTGGGGTAAGCATACTTTCCTACAATTCTATTGGAAATATATCATTAAAATGGTATAATTGCTTTTAAACTCAGATTTGTTGTTGTTCAGCTGCTCAGTCATGTCTGACTCTTTGCAAGTCCGTGGAACACAGCATTCCAGGCTTCCCTGTCCATCACCAAGTCCCAGGGCTTGCTCAAACTCATGTCCATTGAATCAGTAATGCCATTCAACCATCTCACTCTTTTTTGTCCCCTTTTCCTCCAGCCTTCAATCTTTCCCAGCATGAGGGTCTGTTCCAATGAGTCAGTTTTTCATGTCAGTTGGCCAAAATATTGGAAACTAAGCTTCAGCATCAGTCCTTCCAATGAATATTCAGGGTTTATTTCCTTTAGGATTGACTGGTTTGATCTCCTTGCTGTCAAGGGACTCTCAAGAGTCTTCTCTAGCACCACAGTTTGAAAGCATCAATTCAGATTGGAAGTGTATATTAGATTTGAAGTGACACATAACCTTTATCCATCAATTCTTATTCCAGGATTATATCCAAAATAATGCATGTATATATACACCAAGAATAAGCAAAAACATTCTGGGTATTATTTTTCATAATGAAAAAAAGAAGATGCAAGTCACATTTTTAAGGAAAGAAAATTGTTAATAATGCAATATTTTGTAACCATTGAATATCATACAACAACAAACATGAATTCAGTACATAAGCATAGATGGATCACAATTGTAATGGTAAGTAAAAATGTTAGTCCTCAAAGATATACCTATTAATAATTATGTTAAAAAATAATATTAATACATGATTCGATTTATATAAAGCAGGAAAAACAAAACTCTACTTTGAGAGATGAAAGTAAGGTTTTTTTTTTTTAATTTTTATTAGTTGGAGGCTAATTACTTTACATCATTACAGTAGTTTTTGTTATACATTGATATGAATTAGCCATGGATTTACATGTACTCCCCATCCCAGTCCCCCCTCCCACCTCCCTCTCCACCCGATCCCTCTGGGTCTTCCCAGTGCACCAGGCCTGAGCACTTGTCTCATGTACCCAACCTGAGCTGGTTATCTGTTTCACCCTAGATAATATACATGTTTCAATGCTGTTCTCCTGAAACATCTCACCCTCGCCTTCTCCCAGAGTCCACAAGTCTGTTCCATACATCTGAGTCTCTTTTTCTGTTTTGCTTATAGGGTTATCGTTACCATCTTTCTAAAGTCCATATATATGTGTTAGTATACTGTAATGGTCTTTATCTTTCTGGCTTACTTCGCTCTGTATAATGGGCTCCAGTTTCATCCATCTCATTAGAACTGATTCAAATGAATTCTTTTTAATGGCTGAGTAATATTCCATGGTGTATATGTACCACAGCTTCCTCATCCATTTGTCTGCTGATGGGCATCTGGGTTGCTTCCATGTCCTGGCTATTATAAACAGTGCTGCGATGAACATTGGGGTGCATGTGTCTCTTTCAGATCTGGTTTCCTTGGTGTGTATGCCCAGAAGTGGGATTGCTGGGTCATATGGCAGTTCTATTTCCAGCTTTTTAAGAAATCTCCACACTGTTTTCCATAGTGGCTGTACTAATTTGCATTCCCACCAACAGTGTAAGAGGGTTCCCTTAAGTGATTATGTTAGGGACTGGACAAATAAGAGTCTTCTAGGTGATGATGCTATTTTATTTCTTGTTCTGAGAGGCAGATAACCCAGGTATTCCTTGGTGCTAATTCATTGAATTGCATATCATGGAGGGTGATTCTAGTATTTATCCGGTTGAATTTTATAATTCAAATAGTAAAACAAATTCAATAATACACCAAAGATCCCTATGAATAACAGTGACACGCATTTCCAAATCAGGCTAACTCTAGACATTCATAAATATAGTAAAACAGATTTGATGGTTTGCAATAGCTGCAAACTAGCAGTATAAGTAAAATTGCTTGACATGGAAACAGTTTAATAGTCTTTTGATAATAATTGACCTGTATTATTATTCAACATTAATTTTTGTTGTGAATCAAAATTTCCTAGGTCTTTATTAAAGTTAGTACATTAAATCTGAAATGCAATTGTAAGTTTAATGGAAATACTTAGAATATTATTTATATAAATAAAATTTGAATAAAATATTAATGAATAACAGAGTTACAAAATGGAAATTTGTGTAAAGCTATGGTTTAATATGAACTTCCCTGGTGGCTTATATGGTAAAGCATCTGCCTACAATGAGGGAGACCCGGGTTCAATCCCTGGGTTGGGAAGATCTCCTGGAGAAGGAAATGCAACCCACTCCAGTATTCTTGCCTGGAGAATCCCATGGATGGAGGAACCTGGTAGGCTACAGTCCATGGGGTCGCAAAGAGTTGGACACGACTGAGTGACTTCACTTTACTTCATGGTTTAATATGTATGTATTTATGTATGCTTGAGTGCTAAGTTGTTTCAGTCATGTCTGACCCCATGGACTGTAGCCCACCAGGCTCCTCTGTCCATGGGATTCTCCAGGCAAGGATACTGGAGTGGGTTGCCATGCCCTTCTCCATGGCAACTTCCTGACCCCGGGATCAAACCCGAGTTTCTTATGTCTCCCACATTGGCAGGTGGGTTCTTTACTACTAGCACCACCTGGGAAGCCCTCAATTTATGTATTGCTTTGGTTTAATATGGTTTAATGATAATAATAATGTGTCATAAATTTTATTATTGATAAGAAAGAAAACCTTGAAAAATAGAGTAAATGAAATTGAGCTTGTTTAACAATATCTTTTACTGAGAATCATAGCTTAGCTCTAGCTTTTTGAGAACAAGGTTTCAACTCTTTCCCTATACAAGAAAACTCCAGAATACACCAACTCATTTTATTCTGTAATTTGCAAGCATCAAACAAAACATAACCCTGCCAGTTATTTTTTAATATATGTAATTTTACCTTTTTAAAATATAGTGTTTGCACTGTGAAGATTAATGGCAGAGGGTCACACAGGCAAACTATTGTTCTTGTTAATAGATATCACTTTTTAAAATTCTATATTGGGATAATTGTACATAGTTTACTAGTTTTCCTCTGTGAATTTTCTGTTAGCTTAATTGTTACCATAAATTGAAGTTTGGATGTTTGCCTGTTTAACTTCCCATGTTTAATATAGGAAACGAAAAAAATATTTACATAAACATTAGTTTTGTTCACATTGGTAAAGGACAACTTTATCTACAAAATTTTGTAAGTTTCCAACTGTTGACCTGTCCATTCAATTAACTGCTTTGTTTTTTGCTTCCTTCTTAATTTATTATTTCAGAGAAGGCAATGGCACCCCACTCCAGTACTCTTGCCTGGAAAATCCCATGGACGGAGGAGCCTGGTAGTCTGCATTCCATGAGGTCACATAGAGTCGGACACGACTGAGCGACTTCACTTTCATTTTTCACTTTCATGCATTGGAGAAGGAAATGGCAACCCACTCCAGTGTTCTTGCCTGGAGAATCCCAGGGACGAGGGAGCCTGGTGGGCTTCCATCTATGGGGTAGCACAGAGTCGGACACGACTGAAGTGACTTAGCAGTAGCAGTAATCTATTATTTATTTGATTGAATTTAGAAAGATGTTTGATGTAGATGTAAATCAAAAAGAAAATTCCTAGAACTGTTACTTTGTCTGGGTTCACATACAGTGGCAATTTAGTGGCACATATTTCTGCATAGTATGATTAAAATTTTGTTCTTCATCTAGAAAAAGGAATACAGCTTATTTATAAAAATGTTTTCAGGTGTTTGTTGTGGATTCCTGATTCTCAAATGAGATTTATGGTAAAAGGTTCTTCACACATTACAACCTAAAATGAGTGTGTGTTAATGGCTATACTGAGATAAAAATAATCCCATTTTTATAGCAAATCATGGTTACTTCAAGAAGGCGTAAAGATCCAGACCACAAATGGTCTGTGTATCTTAAAAACACATTATCTAAACATTCTTCAGCTATTGTTTACTATCACAGTTGAACAAGAGCTTCATGAACACAAATCTGCACGTAATCTCAGCTTTAATATCTATATTGGCATCTGTTCTGAACAGGACAGCAGGGCTAAGACTGTAGATACTATGGAGAAAGTGGCTGCCTTGTCACATGATGTGAAGCATTTCTCTTGGAGGGAGTGGATGAGGAGTATCTTAATCAGTAAAGTACATGCCACTTTGCAGAGCAACACAGATCTTTGTGGGTAGTTATGACCAGTGATCACAGGACAGGAAGAGGTCAGTTTTCATTCCAATCCCAAAGAAAGGCAATGCCAAAGAATGCTCAAACTACCACACAATTGCACTCATCTCACACACTAGTAAAATAATGCTCAAAATTCTCCAAGCCAGTCTTCAGCAATACGTGAACCGTAAACTTCCAGATGTTCAAGCTGGTTTTAGAAAAGGCAGAGGAACCTGCCTTTAGAAAAGGCAGAGATCAAATTGCCAACATCTGATGGATCATCAAAAAAGCAAGAGAGTTCCAAAAAAACACATATATTTCTGTTTTATTGACTATGCCAAAGCCTTTGACTCTGTGGATCACAATAAACTGTGGAAAATTCTGAAAGAGATGGGAATACCAGACTACCTGACCTGCCTCTTGAGAAACCTGTATGCAGGTCAGGAAGCAACAGTTAGAACTGGACATGGAACAACAGACTGGTTCCAAATAGGAAAAGGAGTACGTCAAGGCTGTATATTGTCACCCTGCTTATTTAATTTATATGCAGAGTACATCATGAGAAACACTGGGCTGGAAGAAGCTCAAGCTGGAATCAAGATTGCCTGGAGAAATATCAATAACTTCAGATATGCAGATGACACCACCCTTATGGGAGAAAGTGAAGAACTAAAGAGCCCCTTGATGAAAGTGACAGAAAAGAGTGAGAAAGTTGGCTTAAAGCTCAACATTCAGAAAGCTAAGATCACGGCGTCTGGTCCCATCACTTCATGGCAAATAGATGGGGAAACAGTGGCAGACTTTATTTGGGTGGGGGGGGGGCTCCAAAATCCCTGCAGATGGTGATTGCAGCCATGAAATTAAAAGATGCTTACTCCTTGGAAGGAAAGTTTTGGCCAACCTAGACAGCATATTAAAAAGCATAGACATTACTTTGCCAACAAAGGTCCATCTAGTCAAGGCTATGGTATTTCCAGTGGTCATATATGGATGTGAGAGTTGGACTATAAAGAAAGCTGAGCAAAGAATTGATGCTTTTGAACTGTGGTGTTTGAGTACTCTTGAGAGTCCCTTGGACTGCAAGGAGATCCATCTAGTCCATCCTAAAGGAGATCAGTCCTGGGTGTTCACTGGAAGGACTGATGTTGAAGCTGAAACTCCAATACTTTGGCCACCTGATGTGGAGAGCTGACTCATTTGAAAAGACCCTGATGCTGGGAGGGATTGGGGGCAGGAGGAGAAGGGGACCACAGAGGATCAGATGGTTGGATGGCATCACCGACTTGATGGACATGAGTTTGCATAAACTCCAGGAGTTGGTGATGGACAGAGAGGCCTGGCGTTTTGGGGTTCATGGAGTTGCAAAGAATTGGACACAGCTGAGCGACTGAACTGAACTGAACTAAATGACCAGTGATCAAGGTGATGGTTGTTTTTGTTTAGTTACTAAGTTATGTCCGACTCTCTCATGACCCGATGGACTGTAGCCCACCATGCTTCTCCATCCTTGGCATTTCCCAGAAAGAATATTGGAATGGGTGGCCATTTCCTTCTCCATGGAATCTTCCTGAGTCAGGGATCGAACTTGGATCTCCTGCATTACAGACAGATTCTTTACTACTGAGCTTCCCGGGAAGCCCAATTAAGGTGGAAGAGAGGGCTAAATGGTTGTACAAGGAAGCCTTTGCTTGATAATGTATACACACACACACACACACACACGTATATAATTGACATATATGACATATATATGTATGATTTATTTATTTGATTGAAATCAAATAAATTTGGTAGCATAATGTTCTGTTAACAACTCCAGGATTCAGAATTATTCAGACCAGAGCTTGATATTCACCTGCTTTTTTATTAACTCTGTGAACTGGGCAAAGCACCTAATCTCCAACTCCTTTTATTTTTAATGAAAGTGAGAAATGTAACTCTTCTTTTCTGTGCTTGTTCTGAGGATTAGTGAAAAAGTGAATCAAGAACTAGCCTGGGAAAGAATTTCTATATGTAGACCTATCTATTCATGTTTTTATTGGTCCAGTAATCATAATGCAAGTTTAAAGAAGTAAAATCTATAGAAAGAAAATGCATTAATTCCGCAGAGAGTGTTATGGAATTTTAATGATATTTGCTTGATGATAATGAATAATGTTAACTTTAGTTCACCTTGAGTAAATCCTCATTATTTTTTTGTTTTCCTCAGCCAGCATTCTTCACACTGGGGGTTGTTTTCTACATGCACTGTACACTGTTAGTCCTTCCTCTGTCCTAAGGTGAGCTGTCTTCCCTTTGTGTTCAGCCTAAATCAGTAATGATACAAATTCCAGGCACCTACACATTAGAAATGCAGAGACACAAAGTATTTCAGTTTCTGTATAGAAATCATTTTTACAAACTTCTGAAATTTCCACCCAGCATCGTTTTTCTCAGACTACTTGTTATCTCTATGTTTACTGTTCTTATCAAGGCCATCCTGTCTTCTCCACAATTGTCACCTTGTTGATAATGCTCCACACTTCTCTTCCGTTCCAGTTTCTTTCTGTTATGAATGAACTGCCCAAACTTCTGTAACAGCTGGTGTCTACATTCACACTGTAGTTACCTTTCCCTCCCTCCTCTGCAAGGCACAGTTCTACCAGTTTTACAATCTTTCTCCAGCAGAGTTCTATTTTTTCTCTCTAATAAATAATTCAGACTAAATGTAAATATAGTAGAATTTCTCCATCTTAAATATATATTAATGTTATCTATACATATACTTGCATAAACACAGAAAATAGATTTATATCAAACTAATTTTATATATATATATATATATATATATATATATACATACACATACATACACATCTAGACATACCTATATCAAGTCTATCCAGTTAGAAAATATAGTTCCCTCAAAAATGTAATGAGCTTTTCATCTGTTTAATTCAGGTTGCCTCCAACTTCTGAGAACCAAATGAGATCAGTAACACAGTAAACAGTAGAACCAGATTCAAACCTGTGCTGTGCGTTTCTTTGTGTTCCTGCTTAAATGCTATCAAACTTTGTTTCTAGACCTTTATCTTTCCTACCTGTAATCACTTAAAAGGGCAACAATTGCAACATCATCACATTTGAAAATGAAAAAAATAGAATATACTAAAAGCCTGTTCTTTATATATAAAAAAAATAGTTTTTGTGTTAAGTTTACATATTGAGGTTTTGAGATCATAGAGTATCCCAAACTCATTCTACTTTATCAATTCCTCACTATCATGAGTGGTCTAACAAGTAATAATATATCTTACAAACACTATGAACACCTTCAATCGTGTCCACTTCCCTGATACAGATTTTGCACAATTTTAAAAATTTCTAGCCAGTAACATTGCTTTGGTTTTATGTTTTAGCAGTGTTTCACATTGTTAAGTTATTTTAAAAAATGATGTAGTCAGTATACAGGTGTTTTTGGGGATGGAGCATCTCCAATTATTATTACTAACTTCTTTTTATTCCACCCTCATTTATTTACAAATATAACTTCACAAAATATTTATGTTGTTATATTGCTTATATTGTTCTGTAGCAATTGATATTTGCTTTCCACTTTTGAAAAAATGTATTGCATCCTGATTCTGTCACCCACCAAATTGATAACCATCCCTTCCAGGTGAGAATCTTCTGTGGATCTGATAAAAATCTGCCTTGTTATCAGTGTAATAACTGCTGAAAATATTACATAGATTAGAAATTACATGGTACAGACTTCTAAATGAAGAATTATCCATTTGGAAAGTCTGATTATTTAAGCAGCAACAGAGCTATCTAAAATAAGCTACAATCATATGAATACTCCATCTGCAGCTTATCTTCAAAGATAACCCTGGCTCAGAGGTGTATTATCCCGGGTTGTGAGAGGCAAAGGGCACAGAACAGAGATCAGAAAACCAGTATCTTGTTGGCGTTCTGATACTTACAAGCTAGGAGATGGGCAGTCAAAAACACTAAGTTTTAATTTTGTGTATTAATTTAAAAAAAACTGTCTTACATATATTTTAGGCACATGGTGAGCATTCTTGTACAATGACATTAATCTTATCCTCTATTGTCATCATATTATCATCAGCTGGCACTACCACAAATAGCATTTATTGAGTGCTTTCTATATGAGAAACATGTGTGTTTATTTATTTTTTAATTTAATCTTTCCAGTGAGTCTATGGGGTAGGTACTAATAAATACACTCTATCTTTTTTCAAAGAGAAAACAGAGGTCTAGTGGAAATGCATAATGTGCTAATTATTGAAAAAGTTTAGTTGTGAATGAGCTTCAACTTGAAACACTATGCAATTCTGTAAAATACAGTTGATTTGGAAACCCTTTGTAATGTTTAAAATTTGTTAAATAGAAAGCATTATGCCTCTGAATAGAGTGCAATTAAATAAACTGCAATAATTTGACACTAATTTTTATTAGATTACATTACCTTTTCATTTATTTATAGAAGATTATACTTAATTCTACTAATCACTGTGAAAATCTTACTTAAATGAAAGCTCTCAGAAAATTAAAGCTGCATTAATTTTAAAAAAAAGACCTTTGGAGAAACTTATAAAGAAGCAATAGAGCAATTTTCATTATGCAACAATAGAGTAAGAAACCAATAAAGATTTAAAAGACGTGATAAATAGTAATATGACTAGAAATGGCTGATGAACACAGAAAAAATGTATTAGTTCAATAAATGTATTAGTTCAATGAAACTAAACACTGAATATTTAATTATATACACTATAGTGTATGCAAAAATGTAAAAAGGATGAAAAATAAGCAGATTAGACAGACATTCATATTAACCTCAAGTAAAGTTAAGTACAAAGCTTTCTTTTGAAAACAACATTTATGTTAAAATAAGTATATAGACAATATTTCAATATCTTATTCAGTTACTTCCATCTTCAGAAACTGAGAGAATTGGCATATTATAAATTATGGTCAAAGAAGCATGCTTACAAATATTTATTAGATTGTTACATATAATTCTACCAAATTTAAAACAATTAAATATCTAAAGCATGAAAATGAGATTAATAAGATATATCACAGAAGAGATATAGAATATTATACGTTCATAAAGCTGCCGCACAATTGCACTCATCTCACATGCTAGTAAAGTAATCCTCAAAATTGTCTAAGCCAGGGTTCAACAGTATGTGAACCGTGACCTTCCAGATGCTCAGGCTGGATTTAGAGAAGGCAGAAGAACTAGAGAGCAAATTGCCAACATCCACTGGATCATCGAAAAAGCAAGAGAGTTCCAGAAAAACATCTACTTTTGCTTTATGGACTATGCCAAACTGTTTGGATCACAATAAATGGTGGAAAATTCTGAAAGAGATGGGAATACCAGACCACCTGACTTGTCTCCTGAGAAATCTGTATGCAGGTCAAGAAGCAACAGTTAGAACTGGACATGGAACAACCGACTGGTTCCAAATCGGAAATGGAGTCTGCCAAGGCTGTATATTGTCACCCTGTTTATTTAACTTATATGCAGAGTACATCACACGAAATGCTGGCCTGGATGAAGCACAAGCTGGAATCAAGTTTTCCAGGAGAACTATCAATAACTTCAGATATGCAGATGACACCACACTTATAACAGAAAGTGAAGAAGAGTTAAAGAGCCTCTTGATGAAAGTGAAAGAGCAGAGTGAAAAAGTTGGCTTAAAAATCAACAATCAGAAAACTCAGATCTTGGCATCTGGTCTCATCACTTCATGGCAAAAAGGTGGGGAAACAATAGAAACAGTGACAGAGTTTATTTTGGGGGGCTCCAAAATCACTGAAGATGGTGACTTCAGCCATGAAATCAAAAGACACTTCCTCCTTGGAAGAAAAGTTATGACCAACCTGCTGCTGCTGCTGCTAAGTTGCTTCAGTCATGTCCAACTCTGTGCAACCCCATAGATGGCAGCCAACCAGGCTCCGCTGTCCCTGGGATTCTCCAGGCAAGAGAACTGGAGTTGGTTTCCATTTCCTTCTCCAACCTAGACAGCATACTTAAAGCAGAGACATTACTTTGCCAACAGAGGTCTCTCTAGGTCTCTCTATAGTTTTTCCAGTTGTCATGTGTGGATGTGGGAGTTGGACTATAAAGAAAGCTGAGGGCTGAAGAATTGATGCTTTTGAATTGTGGTGTTGGAGAAGACTCTTGAGAGTCCCCTGGACAGCAAGGAGATCCAACCAGTCCATCCTAAAGGAAATCAGTCCTGAATATTCATTGGAAGGACTGATGCTGAAGCCGAACCTCCAATACATTGGCCATCTGATTTGAAGAACTGACTCATTGAAAAACACCCTGATGCTGGGAAAGATTGAAGGCGGGAGGAAAACAGGACAACAGAGAATGAGATGGTTGTATTACATCACTGATGTGATGGACATGAGTTTGGGTAGGCTCTGGGAGTTGGTGATGGACAGGGAAGCCTGGCGTGCTGCAGTCTATGGGGTCACAAAGAGTTGGACACAACTGAGCAACTGAACTGAACTGATTCAATAATACCTTCATAAGAATATATAATAACCTTGGAGTATGTTAGAATTGTTAAGAATAAATGTGGAAAGCAAAATGTATAATAATGCCCATTCTTTTTTTATAATCTTTTTTTTTTTTAATTTTGCAACACTTTTAGATTTACAGAAAAGTTTAGGCAGGACAGAGATCTCCCACATAGCACACACCATGTTTGCCCCTATGAACCTTGCCCTAAAGACTTATCTAAAGAAAGTCCGTATATGAATTATATGTGAACTTCCCCTAAAATATGCAATTATGAATGAAACTATAATGGAAAAAAGGTGGTAGGAGCCAGATTTCTAACTGCTGTAGTTACATAGATCAAAGAAAAACAAGGGGATGAAGCTAGAATGATCTATGTGGCAATTGATAAGAGTTGGAAAAAAATCAGTTTTCAAGTACAGCTTAATAAAGACATAGATTCACACAGAAATACTATGTGTATATACACAGGTTTATACACATACCTCATTATTCAATCAATGAAAGGGCCTAGAAGCAGTAACACCTCAGTAGCAATGAAAACATTGAACACCCAGATCTTAGCTTCCAGTTTTGTTATTGTTGTTATTGTTGCTCAGTGGCTAAGTCATGCCCATGGACTGCAGAATGATAGGCTCCTTCATTCTACACTATCTCTTGAGAGTTTGCTCAAATTCAAATTACTGTTCATTGAGTCAGTGATGCTGTCTAATCATCTCATCCTCTGCTGCTCCTTCTCTTTTTGCCTTCAATCTTTCCCAGCATCAGGGCCTTTTCCAGTTAGTCAGCTCTTCACCTCAAGTGGCCAAAGTATTGGCACTTCAGCTTCAGCACCAGTCCTTCCGATGAATCTTCAAGGTTGATTTCCTTTAGGATTGACTGGTTTGATTTCCTTGCAGTGCAAGGGACTCTCAGGAGCCTTCTCCAGCACCACAGTTCAAAAGCATCAGTTCTTCGGTGCTTAGCCTTCTTTATGCCCACTCTCTCATGTGTATATGACTACTGGTAAACCATGGCTTTGGCTATATGGATCTCTGTCAGTGAAGTGATGTTTCTGATTTTTAACAATACGCTGTCTAGGTTTACATAGCTTTTCTTCCAAGGAACAAGTCTTTTAATTTTATGGCTGAAGTCGCTGTTCACAGTGATTTTGGAAACTGAGAAAATAAAATCTGTCACTGCTTCCACATTTTCCCCTTCTATTTGCCATGAAATGATGGGACTGAATGCTATGATCTGCTTTTTGAATGTTGAGCTTCAAGTCAGCTTTTTCCTTCTCCTCTTTCACCCTCATCAAGAGACTCTTTCATTCCTCTTTGCTTTCTGCCAATAGAATAGCATCACCTGCATATCTGAGATTGGTTGATAATTCTCCCAGAAATCTTGATTCCAGCTTCTGATACATTCAGCCTGGCATTTCACATGATGTACTCTGTGCCTCTGATAGGTCACTTCAGTCATGTCTGACTCTTTGCAACTCTATGGACTGTAGCCTGACAGCCTCCTCTGTCCATGGGGTTTTCCAGGCAAGAATAATGGAATGGGTTGCCATTCCCTTCTCCAAGTTAAATAAGCAGGGTGACAATATACAGCCTTATCATATTCCCTCCCCATTTTGAGCCAGTCAGCTGTTCACTGTTCAGTTCTAACTGTTGCTTCTTGACACTCATTTAGGTGTCTCAGGAGACATATAAGCTGATCTAGTGTTCCAGTCTCTTTAAGAATGGCTTCTAATACCATTCTCCAATGGAGGGTCCAAGTTTCCTTTGAAGGATGACTGGGCAAGAAACATACAACATGAGCCTGGAGCAAATTTATTGTCAGAAAGGGAGGATGTGCTAAACAAATTAAATGATAGGGGTATCTCAAAGGGACATGAGAGTCAACTACAAGAGCACTCAATATGAAATATGGGACAATTTGAGGAAAATACTAATAGTAGCAGTACTAATAATTACCATGATGACAATGGATTGCATCATACATCAAAGTACAACATGTGACTTCATACAGACTTTGCCTTTTCATTCTCAACAGAATCTTCTACAGAGCAGACAATTTTATTTTGCTTTACTTTATTGTTGTATTTTGTATGTGGTTTATTCTTTAAATTGAAGTGATATCCACATAATTTAATCACAATGAAATATGTTGTTCAGTGATATTTAATACATGCAATGTTGGCACAACCATCATCTCTGCTGCTGCTGCTGCTGCTAAGTCACTTCAGTCTTGTCCACCTTGGTGTGATCCCATAGACGGCAGCCCACCAGGCTCCCCTGTCCCTGGGATTCTCCAGGCAAGAACACTGGAGTGGGTTACCATCATCTCTAGGTCCGTGATATTTTCAGCATCATGAAAGGGAACCCTGTCTCCATTAAGCAATCACTTCCCAGTCCTTGATGAATACTGATCTGCTTTCTGCCTCTAGAGACTTTGCCTAATTAGTGCATTTCATAGACAGGGAATCATATGCTTTGTGACATTCATTTTGTATCTGTTTTCTTTTATTTTTTTATTTTGCACAATGTTTTTTAGTTGGTCCATATTGTAGCATGAATCAGATGTTAAATTCCTTTTTACAGCTAAAGTTCAATTGTATAGATATACCACTTTTGTTTTTGCCTAGCAGTTGATATTAATTTGGTTTATTTCCAACTTTTGACTATTGAAACTACTGTAGAGTAGAAAAATTTAATTTTAATGAAGTCCAACTTATAAATCATTTTTTTTTTCACAGACTGTGCTGCTAATATTATATCTGAAAACTCATCCACCAAAACCCAGGTCATGTAGATTTTATCCTCCATTTTGTTTTAGAAATTTTAGAGTTGTACATGTCACATTTGGAACTATAATCTATTTCAATCAATTTTTTTTGCAAATTGTAAAGCTTTGTTGATGTTTAGTTTTTTGTTTATGGACATGCAATTTGCCAAATACCACTTGTTGAAAGACTATTCTTTTTCTATTGTATTAACTTTGAATACTTTTCAAAAATCAGACAACTATACTCCTGTGGTCCATTTCTGGGCTTTCTAGCCTGTTCCTTTGATCTATGTATCTGTTCTTTTGTTTATACCATATTGTCTCTATTATTGTAATTTTAGGTTTAATCTTGAAATTGGGTAGCATGACTCTTCCAACTTAGACTTTTATCTTTAGTATTATGTTGGGTATTCTAGATTTTTGCCTTTCTTTATAAAAGTTTTAATTATATCATTAATATCTGAATAATATCTTGCTGATATAGCAATGGGAATTGCATTTAATCTACAATTCAAGCTGGAAACAATTGGTAGTATTAAATATTCCAATATCTCTTCATTTACTTGAGTTTTCTTAGTAGATTTTTATAGCTTTCCTCATATCAATCCTACACCAGTTTTATAAAGCTTATACACAAATATTTCATTTTTCACATAAATTGCATTGTTTCTAATTGTTCATTGGTGATATATAGGAAGGTGATAAACTTTTGTATGTTGATCAAGTATTCTACAACCTTACTATTCTTACTTATTAGTTGCAGAGCCTTTCTTATAGTTTCTTTGGGATTTTCCACATAGAAAATTAAGCATCTATCATATAGGAAGTGATTCCTCTGTATATATTTTCTGGAGATTGTGGAGAAGTTATTTTATTTCTTTCATGAATGTGCAGTAGATTCATGAGTGACATTATCTGTTTTATTTTGTTTAGGTTAAAATTATTGATTGCATTTATTTAACAGATATAGAACTGTCAAGAGCTCAGCTAAAGAAAGAGAGCTGGACAGCTAGGCATCAGAGTCTTCAATTAAAGCCACAACATGCCTTATATACAATGAACTATTATGCAACCATTAAAAATAATGAAATAATGTTATTTGCAGCAACATGGTTGGACCTAGAGATTATCACACTGAGTGAAGTCAAAGACAAATATCATATGATATCAGTTATATGTGGAATCTAAAATATAATGCAAATGATCTTATGTACATACAGAAGTAGACTCACAGACATAGAAAACAAACTTTTGATTACCAAAGGAAAGTGGGGGACTAAATGTTAGGAGCTTGGGATTAATTTATGCAAATTACTATTTATTAAACAGGTACACAAGAACTACTTTATAGCACAGGGACTTACATTCAATGTTATGTAATAACTGATCATGTAATAAATCTGAAAAAGAGTTGAATCACTTTGCCATATACCTGAGACTAACACAACATTGTAAAATAACTATAATTCAATTTTTAAATAATGGTTAAAAATGAAAGAAGCAACAACATGACCAAATGGAAGTAGGTTAATAGTGAAGCCTTTAATCCCTGACTGTGTGCGATATTTTAAGTGCAAGGCTAAAGCCAGAAGAAATTCTTACTTTTCCAAGTTCCGTTTCCCTCGTGAGTCAATGCATCGGTTCAGGTATATGAGAACAGAGGGTGGGAGATGCTCAGTTCACCACTGCGAGAGACAAAACCACATGGTTCCTATGATGCTATGGACCCTGAGGCTAGAGAGAGAAAGCAGGGGACATTAGGGTAGAAAAGGAGAGAGTACCAAGTTATAGTGAGGAAAACTGTCTGCAATCCACCTAGTCTGAGCAGAGGCACCTGGGGAAGCCCTCAGCCAAACCCTCAGGTAGAGAGACCCCCCAACTGAGCACACCTGGCTGAGAATACATCTAAACATAAGCGCATGGCTTGCCAGCAGGGCCTGAGCCCTTGCCTGCAACTTTTTTCAGAAACTGCAATTCATTGTCTCTGCATCAGGTGGAAAAGTCTGCTTTCCCCAGAGACCTGCCAGGTAGAGCCTTTGTAATTGCCAATAGTCAAGCTTGAAGTATCAAGCTAGATTGCGAGGCCAGGAGCTGGATGTCTCCAGAGTTATTCAAGTTATCTATTTTTCCTGTATGGATTTCGGTAGACTGTGTATTTCAAGAAATTTGTTGGGCCATCTCACCTGAGTCATCAAATTTGCAGGCTTGGAGTTGTTCAAAGTATTCTTTATAACCCTTTTACTACTCCTGAGATCACTGTTAATGACTCCTCCTTCATTTCTATTATCGCTAATGTGTAACTTTCTCATTTTCCTTGTTAGTTTGACTAAAGGTTTATGAATTGTATTGATTTTTTCCAGAAATGAATCTTAAATAATGATGATTGCTGCTGTTCAGGCCAGGCACATGTTTAGTGATTTTTCTGCTTAGCTGATCTAACCACTGTGATAAGAAATATAGAAGTTTCCAACTATAACAATGGATATGTCTATCTCATCTATTAATTTTACCTCATTTTGAAGCTGTATTGTTGGGTGCATAAATGATTAAGATTGTGGTATATTTTTGGAGAACCGTCATCTTAATCATTGTGTAAGTGCTCATTTGTCACTGGTCATCCTCCATCTTCTGAAGTCTGAAATGTTTGAAACTAATGCAGATATTCCAGCTTTATTTTATTGTCCCCATGGTCAATACTTTGTCACTTTACATTCAACTTAACCAAGTGTTCATATTTAAAATGGGTTTCTTGTAGAATATAAAATTGGATCATCAGTGTGTGTGTTTTAATAGATTCTAACAACCTCTATCATTTATTTGGTATAATTAGACTACTCATTTTACAGCAAGTGTTGATATAGTTAGACTAATATTTACAATGTTTGCATTTTTATGGGTTAATTGTAGTTTTTATATGATATCATTTTATGCCATTTCTTAGCATATCAATTGTACTTTGAAAAGTTTTGGGTACTGTTCCAAAGTTTATAGTGGACATTTGTTTTATTTATTTAGGCTGTGATGGGTCTTCACTGTTGTGTGGGCTTTACTCTAGTTGTGGCAAGCGGGGTCTGTTCTTCCTTGTGACATGTGGGTTTCTCATCGAAATGGCTTCTCTTGTCGTGGAGTATGGGCTCTAGGAATGTGGGCTCAGTAGCTGCAGCTCCAGGACAGGCTCAATAGTTGCAGTGCATCAGCTTAGTTCTTCAGCAGTACACGGGGTCTTCCTGGAACAGGGATCGAACACATGTCTCTTGCATTGGTAGTTGGATTCTTTACCACTGAACCAGGGAAGCCCTACAGTGAACATTTTAAACTAGTCTAAATCCACATTCAAATAGCACCATATCACATACAGTGCAGATACTTTTCACCAGAGTATTGCCAGCTCCTTCCCATCTCTGGTGACATTACTAACATTGTTTTACTTATCTATGCACTATAATTACCTATGCAGTGGTACCATTATGCTTTAAAGAGTTGCTGTTGTGATAAAATAAGACAAAGAATAAAATTATCTCCATTTTTTGCTTCTCCAATGCTCTTATTATTTACCCAGGTTTCTAAATTAGATCATTTTTATTTGGTCTGAAGAATTTCTATTAACATTTCTTGTGGGGCAAATCTGCTGGAGATGAACTCTTTCATTATTTTTGTTTGAAAAATTACATTACCTCACTTTGTCAGATAATTTTACTGAGTAGAAAATTCTAGGGTTTTTTTTTTTCTTTAAACAAATTAAATGTTTGTCTATACTCATAGTTTCTTAGGAAAGGCTAATTTAGTCTTATCATCATTCCTCTTCATTTAAGGTGCTATATTTTCTGGCCTGACTTTTTCCCTTCTTTGTGTTTGCTTTCCTATTGTTTGAATATGCCTAAGTGTGGTTCTCTTTAGTGTTTGTTCTGTTTGCTTTGTGTTGGTACTTATTAGGCTTGATGTTCTCCATCCTTCCTAAATCTGTGATCTGTTGTTCGATTACTTCAAATATTTCTTCTTTCTTTTACCTCATTCTGGCGTTCCTAATCCACACATGTTATGCTTTTTGATATGGCCCCATAGTTATTGGATGTCCTATTTTACTAATTTATTTATCTCCTTGAATTCCAATTTGAGATGTTTCTACTGACCAATTTTCAAGTTCTCTGATTCTTTCTCCAGCCACACGAAAGCTGCTGCTTAGGCATCACTCTCTTAATGGATATGAATTTGAGCAAACTCCAGGAGATAGTGAAGGACAGAGGAGCCTGGTGTTCTGCAGTCCATGGGATCACACAGAGTTGGACATGACTTAGCAACTGAACAACAATGAGCAAGTCATTAAACACATTCTTCATCTGACTATGTTTTTAATTTTGAACATTCCCCTTTGATCCTTTCTTAGAGTTTCTATCTTTATGTTTATATTACCCATTTATTCTTACATGTTCTCTGTTTCCCATTAAAACATTTAGCATACTGATCTTAATTATTCAGTTTCCCAGACTGATTCCAAAGTCTGCCATAACTCAGTCTGGTTCTGATGTTCTCTTTGTCTCCTTGGACAAAGAATATTCTTGTGTTCTAGCTTGTCTTCTAAATTTTTTGTTAAAAACTGTACATATGTATCTAGTGATCCTGAATTTTTCCTTAGTCAAACTTTAGTGAAGCTCCTCCAAATTCCATTCTCAGCTAGGCTTTTAGTTTGGACAATCATTACCCAGTTATGACAAGAATCCCATTAATCTTATAGTCAAAATACCACAGTCTCAATATCTGACCAAATTCCTCATTATCCCTACTATCCCCCAGATGATTACCCTGGCCTACCTTCAACAAAGATCCTGTTAAGTTTATCCATATTCTTAATATTTCCTCTTAGTATGCGTATGTCCACAAACCAGCTACGTGGCTATAAAATTCTACTTTTCCTTGCTGTGTTCAAAATTGAGCTTTCTTGTATTTGAAGTCTCATTCCCTCTATCATGTTAGTCCTGACTCTAAGTTCATTTTCTACATCTGTAAGTCTATTTCAGTTTTATAAATAAGCTCATTTGAACCCTCTTTTTTTTTTCAATTCCACAAAGTCATATCATATCCCATACTCTTCCCTTGTGTTTATCATTTTAACTATTCTCTAGTTCTGGTTTTCTTTGACTTTGGTAATAGGAACTGAGTTTAAAAGGCCTTTTTATGTAAGATTTCATGAAAACTTAGCCAGGAATTAGGCTGTATTGCTTTTTGCTGGAATCCTTTTCCTCTAGTGTCCTTATTTTGTCATGTATCTTGACTTTGTCTTCTAGAAGTCTTCCTCAGAAGGATTCTCTGTTGCAGAGCTTTGGCAAATATAATGAAGTGTTATACTGATATCCTGTTAGCCTGGTGAAGGGGTGTGAAAAGAGACTATTCTATAATCCCCAAATTAAATCGCAGTGCTTATGTGGCTCTATGAATCAAGGCTCTGACTTTCATGAATGTTTCTTCAGTGTTATAATGTTGTTTTGTTTTGTTTTGTTTTGTTTTATGCTGATCTCTACTTTCTCCCATAGTTACAGTGATCAAAGTCCATTTCCTTGAAGCCCTGACCTCTATTGACAACTTTTTCCCTTTTAGCGGTAACAAGAAGGCTAAAAGGGATGGACTGAAAGGAATCCTCTTTGCCCAGCTGTTGTAAAACTTTGGCAAAACTCTTTCACTTGAATTTAGACTTTTGCTATAGAGAAAACTTTTCATGGATTTCACAATGATTACCTTTCCTTTCCACCTGCCAGGGCCAAAAAGGGATCTTTCTTAGATCTTCACCATGAGAAACTGGAGAGGCTCCTAGAGATAAAACAAACAAAAGTGTGGGGCCCTTTGAAGACAAAGGCCCCAGGAGTTTCTCACTATTTTTTTTTAAACTAATCTATACACAACCTCCAATAATCATTAAAATTGGTAATCTAGTGTTCCCAACTGTTTAGCATGAACATGAGTTTGAGCAAATTTAGGGAGTTAGTGAGGAACAGGGAAGCCTGGTGTGCTGCAGTTCATAGGGTCACAGAGTCAGACATGACTTATTGACTGAAAGCAACAACAAGCTTCAATTCCAGGTGAACATATAAAAGGATATTTCTCCCAGGATATGCCAGTTTTCCTTTTTTACATCTGGCAGATTTCCCTGAAAATTGATTTCTATTGAGTCCAAGAAAATCACTGACTTTTGGTTCCACCAGCTTTTTCTTATTGTAAGGATGTATATGATGACCACCAAGCTCCTTAAATAAAGCTTAACTTCATTTCTTCTTATAGATTACCTCTTGCTGATTTCATTTTGTTCATCCTCCATTTTTATTAGCTTATTGTTAATTCTTTTCTGTTTTGTAAAGTATTTCAGTATTATCTAGGCCTCTGTAGAATTTTTAAATTATCTATTGAATTATATAGTTCAAAATTAATATTCATGAAACTAAGATTATACAATAGTAAAACACTATAATGCAGACCCTGATTTCTGCATTCCTAATGGGAAAGCAATGTATTACATGTAAGCAAACACTTAATCTGTATGACATGATTTCACTGACTTCTGGGAAGATACTCTAATTCCAAACTAACTTTTCTCCAACTGATATATGAAATCCCTTTAACAAGAGATCAATCTTTTATATACCTCAAAGAGAAATACGGCTTCAAATGTCTCCTTGGAGAAGTAGTATCTTGAGTTCAATTCTTCTTGGGTAAAATTAAATAACAAGTCCTTTGAAGGTACTAAGAGCTTGAAAAGGAAAAGTAATGGATCAGATAAGCTGAAGAAAACGAACAAAAATATAAACCTGGTGTGAAGAAACTCTCAATGTGTCTCAGCTCTAATTTAAAACACAAAATCTATACCTGTATGAAAGAAAATGTCTTAGAGTTGAAGAACAGAAAGCCAGGTAGAACTCACCCATAGAATGGTTGTCAATCTTTGCCTGCTGGAAAATCACTTTCAGCACTGAATAGAAATTCAATGACCATTTCATCCTCATAAAAAGAAACAAACCGAGAGGGTATAAGGAAACCACCCAATATCACAGAGATAATTAGTTGCAAATATGGAACTAAAAATATTCTATCATCTGCCACCATTTGGTTTTGCAATATACAGTAAAAAAGTTACTCACTTGCTAAGTTTTTTTTTTTCATCAAATCACAGCAATAAATCATAATAAAATCACAAAAGCAGAATGTTATGAAATGTACTTCTCATTTTAATTTCTTGGACTTCAAAAATCTTAAAATGCCAGATTTGAATTCTGGCATGAAATTGCTTATCTTCTTAAAAACCTATTTTGAAATGAAGGTCTGAATGCATAGCTTCCCTCTGTCTACTTAAATGTGTAGTATTGATTTAAAAAATATATATTTTTGGAACTCTAAGGCTTTTCTGGAAAGCTAGAAGTGAAATGGTCAGTGACAAAGAAATTTTGAGAGATAAAGGATATAAATTGCATGTACTGAATAATGATAAAGCCTTGAATGAAAAGTGTATATGATCAATACAGAGTATCAGAGAAAAAATTTATCTTCTCACCTGAAACAACAAAAAGTTAGACAAATTCAAGATAATAGACATTGGAAAATAAAGGGTAATATTCACTGAGAGAAAAAAACAGAAGAAAAGCTATAGAGTTTCCTATGGAGCAGGAAGGGGAAATCTAGGGTCTTGCAGCTGCTCTGATTTTAATATTGAAGCTGAAAGTCCAAACAGACTGCAGGAACCGAAGTTCACAGTGTAGGTATATATGAGAGATTCTTCTCAAATGGATTTCTAGATTCAGACAACCCCAACAAAATATCTTAGCAGAAGAATATGATAGAACAGAAGGTACAGAAATAGATTCACACAGCTATAGTCAACAGATTTTTGAGAATGGACCAAGGAAATTCTATGGAAATTTTATCTTATTAATAAATAGCCCAGGGAGAGTTTGATTTGAATCAAACTGACCCTTGATCTGACCTTCATAACTCAATGAAAATTTAAAACAAAAAGGATCCTAGGCTTAAGAGTAAAACCAAAACTTTAAAACTTCTAGAAGAAAGCATAGGAGAAAATCTTTGTGAATATTAGTTTAAGGAAAGAATGTTTTAATACAGAACTAATACATGATTAATAAATTAAAAAATGGCAATTTGGAATTTATCTAAACTAAAAACTGCTACTTTTGGAAAAGATATTGTTAAAATTATAAAAATATGCAATAAACTAGAAGGAAGCTTTGCAAATTTGACACTTGATCAAGGATTTTCATCTAGAATATACAAAAGACTTTCAACATTCAGTCATGAGGATACAATCTACTTAAGATGGTCAAAATATTTCATTTGAATCTCTGAAGTCTAAAGGGCTCACCATACTAAGTAAGATACGAGGTAATTTGACCTCTGATATACTGCATATGAGAATGTAACATTGTACAATGCCTATGGAAGACATTTATGGAAAATGCTACAGTAAAATACAGTGACATAAAGAAGAACAGTGGTCATTTGGGATAGAGATTGTGAAGGGGTAGGTGAAAAAACAAATGTGAGCAAATTTTGGGGGTAATGGGTACACTCATTACTGCAGTTATAGTGATGCTTTAACATATACTAAAAATACAAATGCACATTTTAGCTATGTTCAGTTCAATTTATATCAAGTAAACCTTAATGAAACCACTCTTTAAAAATTGTGTATGGAACTATAAAATTTGTACCATGGGTCGGGGCCCCATGGTACTATTAGGGTTCCCTGGTGGCTCAGTGGTAAAGAATCCACAGCCAATACAGGAATCATGTGTTTGATCCCTGTGATGGGAGGATCCCCTGGAGAAGGAAATGACAACTCACTCCAGTATTCTTGTCTGGGAATCCTGGGGGGCTACTGTCCATGCAGTTGCAAAGCAGATGGAAATGACTAAGTGACCAAACAACAAACAACAATGGTATCATTAATGTGGCAGGCTTCTTAAATTTTTTGTTCAGTCATTTACTAGTGCCATGTCTTTTCCTTGTACAATCAGGAATGCATCTCTGTCTCCAGGAATCAAGAGCATTTCACAGGCAGTTCACAAAAGAAAAGTGTAGATCTTCTTCCAGCCATGATGGAGTTGCATACCAAGAGACCGATTGTAAGTTGAAAATATTGTTAAGTCAAAAGTGAGTTTAATACACCTAATCTCCTGAACAGTCTACTTTACATAAGTTCAGAATATTTATATTAGCCTACAGTTAGGTAAAATCATCTAACACAAAGCCTATTTTATAATAAAGAGTGAAGTATTTCATATAATTGATTGAATGCTGTACTGAAAGTGAAAAACTGAATGGTAGTCTAGGCACAGAATGGTCTAGGCACAGTGTATCCACTGTTTACCATGTGATGATGTGGCCGACTGGGAACTGGGCTTGTTGCCACCTCCCAGCACCAGGAGGATTTCTCACCACATATCGCTAGCCAGGGCAAAGATCAAAACCCAAAATTGAAGTACAGTTTCCACCAAAAGTATATTTCTTGTGTATCATCATAAAGTGAAAAAAAATGGAAATCAAATGGGGAACCATCCAAAAATGACAAAGGGGACTGGGGAAAGAAATGTCAACCCACTCCAGTATCTTGCTTGCGAAATCCCATGGAGAGAGGAGCCTGGCAGCTACGGTCCACGTGGTTACAAAAGAGCCAGACAAAACTTAGTGACTGAACAACAATAACGACTACTAAATATAGGATAAGTAACCAACAAAGACCTAGTATATAGCACAGGGAATGCTGCTCAATATTCTGTGATAATCTATATGAGCAAAAAATCTGAAAAAGAATGAATATATGAATATGTATAACTGAATAACTTTGCTATACACTTAAAACTAACAATATTAATTATCAACAATGTTGTAAATCAACTATACTCCAATAAAAATTTTTTAAAAAAGAAAAAAGTATATAATGAAGGGAATAAACCTGTACAAGCTGACCTATTTTAAACACTCCCATTTCTGTACAGCTCTTTGGCCAAAAGTTTGTCCAACGGCAATCTCTCTCAAAAGAGAGCCTGTGAAATATAGTTTTCATTTTCTCTGTTTAGCTTTACACATTGCCTTTCCAAACTAAATTGAAGTTTTTATGGTTTCTATTAGTAATGAAGAAAGCCAGAATGGATATTAGATTGATAACTAGCAGTGTGTGCCAGAGGCATCAATAGTCCTTTTCATAAGTAAGTGTGGATACAAGAGAGAGAAAAGGTCTCAAGATCGGAAATATTAAAGCTTGTACAGTATGATTCCTGGAGGGTCAAACCCTGCATATTCTCTCCCACCTGCCTCTATTCTGACAGAGGTACTATGTATGTGCACCAGTGTGTGAACCACTGTGTTACTTTCAGGAGGAGAAAGGGTAATGTCTCCTCTAGCCTGCCATACATAGGGGTAAATGCAGATAGCAAACTACCCTCACCCAGTACATGCAGCCCCCAATCTTGTTTACCATTAAAAAAAAAATCTAGAAAACACATCAACTAGAATACACTACCTTTCCATTTGTGTCCCCAAATTTATGTCAGAGATCTGAGGGGCAAAACCAAGTGAGAAGATGGGCAAAAACAAAGAAGCAACAAATGACTGAAAACAGCCACTATCATGGATAAGAAAAGAAATACAACAAATGGTAGAATATGGGTATATTGAAATTGAACTTTTTTTCATTAGGTCCTTTCCCTATTATAGGTTATTATAAGTTATTGAGTATTGTTGCTGTGGTATACAGTAGATCCTTTCTGGATATCTACTTTATAATACAGTACTGTGTATATGTTAACTCTAAAACCCCAATTTGCCCCCCATTCTTTCATAATTATAATTTGTTTTCTGTGTCTGTGAGCCTATTTTGGTTTTGTAAATATGTTCCTTTGTAACATATTTTAGATTTCACATAGAAGTAATACCACATATTTGTGTTTCCCTGGCCTGATCTGCTTCACTTAGTATGATAATATCTAGGTCATTAGCTCTCTTTTTTATTTGCTGATTTATTTGCTGATAAAGTGGAATATTTCCTCACATTTTAAAGAGTTTTAAATACCTATCATAAGGTCCTAAGAAGCATGTTAAAATATATAAGGTATTCAATATGAAAAGGTATTTTATGTTACATTAAAATTTTCATAATCAAAAATAGATGATATTATAAATAACTAGATCAACAATAAGATTATAGCCAGCATACAGTTATAAAATTTGGATAATTCTATTCAATTTGCATCAATGTACTTCCAAAAGCATTATAAATGAAATCATAATTTTTAAAGAAATAATAAATTATCAAACTTGGATCAAGAAGAAATAGAAAACCTGAGGAAATAATGATTGTAGCAAGAGTTAGAAAGATAATCAAGAATCATACACCTGAGATTCAAGTCATTTTATAGATGAAACTTGCCATGAATTATCAACAGACAGTTCAGTTACATAGAACATTCCCCAGTACATTAAAAAAAAAAAAAAAAAAAGATTTCAGTCCAACCAGATAAGTTAAATAGTCAATAAATTTAACCATCTTTAAGATATAAATATGATCAGGATTTGATAATTTACTTCTTAAAAAGCTGGAAATAGAACTGCCATATGACCCAGCAATCCCACTTCTGGGCATACACACCAAGGAAACCAGATCTGAAAGAGACACGTGCACCCCAATGTTCATCGCAGCACTGTTTATAATAGCCAGGACATGGAAGCAACCTAGATGCCCATCAGCAGATGAATGGATGAGGAAGCTGTGGTACATATACACCACGGAATATTACTCAGCCATTAAAAAGAATTCATTTGAATTAGTTCTAATGAGATGGATGAAACTGGAGCCCATTATACAGAGCGAAGTAAGCCAGAAAGATAAAGACCATTACAGTATACTAACACATATATATGGAATTTAGAAAGATGGTAACTATAACCCTATATGCAAAACAGAAAAAGAGACTCAGATGTATAGAACAGACTTGTGGACTCTGGGAGAAGGCGAGGGTGGGATGTTTCAAGAGAACAGCATTGAAACATGTATATTATCTAGGGTGAAACAGATCACCAGCCCAGGTTGGGTGCATGAGACAAGTGCTCAGGTCTGGTGCACTGGGAAGACCCAGAGGGATCGGGTGGAGAGGGAGGTGGGAGGGGGGACCAGGATGGGGAATACATGTAAATCCATGGCTAATTCATTTCAATGTATGAAAAAACTACTGTAATGATGTAAAGTAATTAGCCTTCAACGAATAAAAATAAATGGAAAAAAAAAAAGAAATAATGGTTACATAATTCTCATTTTCAAAAACATGTTGAAGAGAATTTTAGGTAAAGCTGTAGATAGAAATATTCATTCCTACTTAAATCAACATGTATTTATTGTAGTTTTTTAAAATCTAAAAGTGCAAATGGACTTATAGTCAAGCTTCAGGCTAGTTCTGCAAGATAATATGAGCTATAAACATTTTCTCTTGAGCTGACAAAGTAGATGTGAAAAAATATATATATTTGTTCCAGAGTGAGTTAGCTTTGAAAGTATTTGTTTTACTTACATGTTGCTAAAGGTTGTAATTTCTCTAACTGGTGTCAATTTGTATCAGGGGCCAATGATAACTGTGAAGTTGGCTGCTGTGATTTATAACAAGGAGAGCCTGGCAACAAGCTTTGAGTAAGCCTAAGTGAACCATAACAGATTTGCTTAGTAAAGCTGCACTAATAGATTTTTTAAATCTGTGGTATGCTTCTGTGAAACCCAGTGGGGAGGATATAGTACCTGTCGTATTTGATTATAATTTGAGAATAAATGCAATGCTGAATCAAAATTGAAATATGAACATAGAAGTTGTTTTGTATTTGGTTGTACAGAAAAATATTTTAAAGGCTCATTACAGTTTGCTCAGAATGATTTATTAATGTGGAGAAAATGAAATAATCTTAAACAGTAAATTTTGATGGGCAATCATATAGGGAAACAACTAGAGACATCAACTACAAATGTCACAAAGTCTCAAAAATTAGAAGAAACCAGAAAAATAATGATTAGCAGAGACCACATAGAATATTTGAATGGATTCCATCATATTTCAACTCCTGATGTCAATGGAGGTTTTCTTTTCCTAGTACCAGAATTGATGGCTGGACAAACTGGCTCATTTCCAACTTTATACATATTTCAAACTCATTCTCCAGTTGCTTTTACCAGTTAACCCTGCTACCATTTCAGCAATGCAAGAGAGAGTCCACTTGTTTTGTGTCCTGTTTAAAAGCTTGACTGTCGTTTAGTTGCTAAGTCTTGTCCAACTCTTTTACAATCCCTTGGACTGTAGCCTGCCAGTCTCTTCTGTCCACAGGATTTCCAAGGCAAGAATATTGAGATTGGTTGCCACTTCCTTAATATGGTTAGACTTTTTGTGTATGTGTGTACTGTCTTTACAGTATAAAAATTAAATCAGTGTTCCTTTTTGTTTCATGTTTAGAGTATCAACTTAGGTAAGTGATTTTATGCATATTTAATGTTAATCTATACAAATTTTATAGTCATGCAATTTTACTATTTTTCTATCAGTCTGTGTGTATTTTTATCATTTAAAAAGATCTTTACTGCATTCTCAATGGCAATTCTTTGTTGAATTTGCCAGATGTAAATATATCATATTACACAGGCACTTGCATTTTAATTTAGTTTTTCATACCATTGGTCATGCATATTTTTATTTTAAGAAAAATGAATATTCACATTTTTTTCTCTCTCTCTTTTTCTAACAGATAAGTGCTTTTTTGCATGAAAAGAATTCCTACAATCAACTCTAAAAGGATGAATGCATCACAGAAATAAATGCGCAAGGACACAAACAATTTGCAAACCATGGAAATGATATTCCAAGAGCTTTTTTACTTTTTTTTTGTCATATAAAAAATATATAATATCACAAACAAAGTGTGTTTTTTGACAGCTGTGGGCATTTTCCTGAGTCACAATACTGCCCAAGACGCACCCAGCTCACCTGTTTCCCCAAATGCCTTCCTCATTAGAGAATTTTCCCTGCTGCTCAGAGATGAGACAAGGGGACAGCTCCCCTGTTCCCCATTGTCTAACTACCAGTTTTTTACTACTGTTGTTATAGTAAGAACACTTAGCATGAGAACTACCCTCTTGACAAAGCTTTATGTGCGCCATGCAATAGTGTTAACTATAGGCACAATGTTGTAGAGCAGAACTCTAAAATTTACTCACCTTCATAATTAAAATTTAATACCTGTTAAACTGTAACTCCCCAGTTCTCCCCCAGCCAAAAGTAAGCACCATTCCACTCTCCGTGTATGCATTTGACTACTTTTTGGCTATACCCTAAAAGTGGAATCATATTGCATTTGACTTTCTGTGCCTGGTTTATTTCATTTAGCATAATATCCTCCAGGTTAATCCATGTTGTCACACATGGCAGTATTTCAGTTTTTTTAAGACTAAAGAATGTTCAATACTATGAAGTTACCACATTTTCTTTATCCATTTATTGATAGGTGTTTGGGTTGTTTCTTGGCTATTGTGAATAATGTTGTGATGAACATGATAGTTCATTGAGATCTGAAGTTTAATTCTTCTGGATAAAGATCATGTGATAGTTCTCTTTTTAATTTGTTGAGGACCCTCACACTTTCCCATGGTGACTGCACCACTTTAATGTTCCCATCAATAGAATAAAAGTTCCTCAAATCTCATTATCCTTACCAACTTTTGGCCTTATGATAATAACCATGCCAACATTTGAGGTGACATCTCCTTGGGGTTTTGATTTTCATTTCCCTGATTAGTGATGTTGAGCATCTTTCCTTACACTTGTTGGGCATCTGTATGTCTCTTGTCATTTTTTCATTATTTCTGCTTACTAGTATCAGTTAAAGAAATTTACCTAGGATGAGTTAATAGATCCTTGTATGTGCATTTTCTAATATTTTAAGGTTTTCTCTTCATAATTAAACTTTAAATACACCTGGAAATTATTTTCCACATAGGTTGCAGCAAGACTTGTGAATATAAAATATAAAGAATTTGACAAAGTGCCAACATAGAAAAACTACAGCATACTAACAACAGCATACAGCTGGAAGCTGCTGTCAATGGCCAGGAGATGCTTTGCTTCTGGGGAAAGTTCCCTTTCCCAGGCTGCCTCACTATTTGACCTCTGGAGTCCCATGGGCTACAGAATAGGTGCCTCTCCACATTCTGGGAGATACACACCTGGGCACCTGGTGTTTCTTCCCAGCACTCATTACTATCTGGAAGCCCAAAGAGGGCTCCTTCCTTCCTGATTGGCTCTCCCAGGCCATAGGACATCTTGAAAGGGGTCAGGGTGAACTGGAAAAGGGCAAAGCTCATGTGGCCACCTTGGTGCAGCAGAACTTTTGGCTATCCAGCATTTTCTGGGTGTGCCAGGGCACATTCACCTCAAGGTCAACCCCAAGCATCCTCTGTACTTGAGAAGGGGCCGTACCCTGACACTGCTGGGGGCTGAACACAGGCTCAGCCCTGTCACTGCACATCCCTCCAGAAAGTGGTAGCTGCAGGAAACCTGGCCCAAATACTTGGCCACAAAACATGCTACCCAGCAGGGAAGAAGTGATGTCTCTTCAGTGGTTCTGCCAGGTGGATACCCTGAACTGTGCTTTGCCAGCAGTGAGAAGGCAGTTTCTTTCTCCCAGGCAGGTGAAGGCAGACCAGCCCTCATCCTGCTCTCCAGGTGATAAATTAATGCATAATTTATAAAGAATTTTTAAATTAAGAAAAATAAGGGGAAAAAAGAAGGTATGTGATTCAGAGTTCTGTAATTTATCATCAAATAACTAAAAATGGAAAACTTAAAAAATGATTATCTCTGAAAAGTGGGCAGAAGACCTAAACAGATATTTCTCCAAAGAAGATACACATATGGCTAATAAGCACATGAAAAGATGCTCAACATCCCTCAATTAGAGAAATGCAAATCAAAACTACAGTGAGGTATCACCTCACACTGGTCAGAATGGCCATAATTTAAAAAATCCACAAACAATAATACTGGAGAGGGTGTGGAGAAAAACAAACCACTTTCTTGCAGTGTTGGTGGGAATGTAAATTGATACAGCCATTATGGAGAACAGTATGAAGATTCCTTTAAAAATGAGCAATAAAACTACTATATGACACAAAAACCCCACTACTGGTCATATACCCTGAAAAAACCCTAATTAATAAAAATGCATGTACTCCAGTATTCATCAAAACATTATTTACAATAGCTAGGACATGGAAGCAATCAAGATGTCTATTGACAGATGAATGGATTAAAAAGATGTGGTACATATATACAATGGAATATTACTCAGCAATAAAAAGGAACACATTTGAGTCAATTCTAATGAGGTGGATAAACCTAGAGCCTATGACACAGAGCACAGTAAGACAGAAAGAGAAAACCAAATATAGTATACTAACCCATATATATGAAATCTAGAAAGATGGTACTAATGAACTTATTTGCAGGGCAACAATGGCTGTGTGGAGCAGCTGGGGTGGTGGCATGGCCCAGGAGGGGCAGCGCAGGAACGGCTGAGAGGAGCTGCCCCACGTCTAAGGTCAAGAGTGGCTGAGAGGAGCTGCCCCATGTCCAAGGTCAGGAGCAGTGGCTGTGCTTTGCTGGAGCAACCATGAAGATATACCCACATCCAAGGTAGGTGCTGAGAGAGGGCAAACAGACTGAGACAACAATCACAGACAACTAGTCAACCTGATCGCAGGACCACAGTCTTGTCTAACTCAATGAAACGAAGCCATGCCATGTGGGGCCACCCAAGACGGACAGGGTCATGGTGGAGAGTTCTGACAGAATGTGGTCCACTGGAGAAGGGAATGGCAAACCACTTCAGTATTCTTGCCTTGAGAACCCCATGAACAGTATGAAAAGGCAAAAAGATCGGACACTGAATAATGAACTCCCCAGGTCGGTAGGTGCCCAATATGCTACTGGAGATCAGTGGAGAAATAACTCCAGAAAGAATGAAGAGATGAAAACTTCCAAAACTACGTTGAATAGTAGTGGTGAGAGTGGGCACCCTTGTCTTGTTCCTGATGTTAGGGGAAATGATTTCAATTTTTCACCACTGAGGATAGTGTTTCTTGTGGGTTTGTCATATATAGCTTTTATTATGTTGAGGTATGTTCCTTCTATTCCTGCTTTCTGGAGAGTTTTTATCATAAATGGATGTTGAATTTTGTCAGAGGCTTTTTCTGCATCTATTGAGATAATCATATGGTTTTTATCTTTCAATTTGTTAGTGTGGTGTATTGCATTGATTGATTTGCAGATATTAAAGAACCCTTGCTTTCCTGGAATAAAGCTCACTTGGTCATGATGTATGATATTTTTAATATGTTGTTGGATTTTGTTTGCTAGAATTTTATTAAGGATTTTTGCATCTATGTTCATCAGTAATATTGGCCTGTAGTTTTCTCTTTTTTTGTGTGGCATCGTTGTCTGGTTTTGAAATTATACTAATGCATATATATGGAATTTAGAAAGATGGCAACAATAACCCTATATACAAGACAGAAAAAGAGACACAGATGTACAGAACAGACTTTTGGGCTCTGTGGGAGAAGGCGAGGGTGGGATGATCTGAGGGAACAGCATCAAAACATGTATATTATCGTGTGAAACAGATCGCCAGTCAAGGTTGGATGCATGAGACAAGTGCTCAGGGCTGGTGCACTAGGATGACCCAGAGGGATGGGATGGTGAGGGAGGTGGGAGGGGGGTTCAGGAGGGGGAACACATGTAAATCCATGGCTGATTCATGTCAGTGTATGGCAAAAATCACTACAATATTGCAAAGTAATTAGCCTTCAACTAATAAAAATAAATGGAAAAAAATTTAAAAAAAGAATGAAGAGATGGAGCCAAAGCAAAAACAACACCCAGTTGTGGATGGGACTGGTGATGGAAGTAAGGTCCGATACTGTAAAGAGCAATACTGCATAGCCACTGGAATGTTAGGTCAATGAATCAAGGCAAATTGGAAGTGGTCAAACAGGAGATGGCATGAGTGAATATCAACATTCTAGGAATCAGCAAACTAAAATGAACTGGAATGGGTGAACTTAACACAGATGACCATTATATCTACTACTGCAGG
The DNA here is from genome assembly GCF_023699985.2 of Odocoileus virginianus. NCBI lineage: Eukaryota > Metazoa > Chordata > Mammalia > Artiodactyla > Cervidae > Odocoileus > Odocoileus virginianus. Next base: position 34,952,302 of record NC_069685.1, on the reverse strand, counting down.
CAAGAATCCCTTAGAAGAAATGGAGTAGCCATCATAGGCAAAAAATACTCCAAATACAGTACTTGGATGCAATGTCAAAAACGACAGAATGATCTGTTTCCAAGGCAAAACATTCAAAATCACGGTAATCCAAGTCTATTCCCTGACCAGTAATGCTGAAGAAGGAAGTTGAATGGTTCTACGAAGGCCTACAAGACCTTTTAGAACTAGCACCCAAAAAGTTGTCCTTTTCATTATAGGGGACTGGAATGCAAAAGTAGGAAGTCAAGAAACAACTGGAGTAACAGGGAAATTTGTCCTTGGAGTACAGAATGAAGCAGGGCAAAGACTAATAGAGTTTTGCCAAGAGAACACACTGGTCATAACAAACAACCTCTTCCAATAACATAAGAGAAGACTCTACACATGGACATCACCAGGAGGCCAACACCTAAATGAGATCGATTATATTCTTTGCAGCCAAAGATAGAGAAGCTCTATACAGTCTGCAAAATTAAGACTGGGAGCTGACTGTGGCTCAGACCATGAACTTCTTATTTCCAAATAGACTTAAATTGAAGAAACTGGGGGAAACCACTAGACCATTCAGGTATGACCTAAATCAAATCCCTTGTCATTATACAGTGGAAGTGAGAAATTGATTTTAGGGATTAGATCTGATAGACAGACTGCCTGATGAGCTATGGATGGAGGTTTGCGACATTGATTAGGAGACAGGTTTCAAGACCATCCCCAAGAAAAAGAAACACAAAAAAGCAAAATGGCTGGCTGAGGAGGCCTTACAAATAGCTGTGAAGAGAAGAGAAGTGAAAAGCAAAGAAGAAAAGGAAAGATATTCCCATTTGAATGCACAGCTCCAGAGAATAGCAGGGAGAGACAAGAAAGCCTTCCTCAGCTATCAATGCAAAAAAAATAGAGGAAAACAATAGAGTGGGTAATGACTAGAGATCTCTTCAAGAAAATTAGAGATACCAAGGGAACATTTCATGCAAAGATGGGCTCAATAAAGGACAGAAATGATATGGACCTAACAGAAGCAGAAGATATTAAGAAGAGGTGGCAAGAATACACAGAACTGTACAAAAAAGATCTTCATGACCCAGATAATCACAATGGTGTGATCACTCACGTACACTCAGACATCCTGGAATGCAGATCCAGGTGGGCCTTAGGAAACATCACTACGAACAAAGCTAGTGGAGGTGATGGAATTCCAGTTGAGCTATTTCAAATCCTAAAAGATGATGCTGTGAAAGTGCTGCACTCAATGTGACAGCAAATTTGGAAAACTCAGCAGTGACCACAGGACTGTAAAATGTCAGTTTTCATTCCAATCCCAAAGAAAGGCAATGCCAAAGAATGCTCAAAATACCACACAACTGCATTAATCTCACATGTTAGTTATGTAATGCTAAATTCTCCAAATCAGACTTCAGCAATACGTGAACTGTGAACTTCCAGATGTTCAAGCTGGTTTTTGAAAAGGCAGAGGAACCAGACATCAAATTGCCAACATCCACTGGATCACCGAAAAAGCAAGATAGTTCTAGAAAAACAACTATTTCTGCCTTATTGACTATGCCAAAGCCGTTGACTGTGTGGATCACAATAAACTGTGGAAAAGTCTGAAAGGGATGGGAATACCAGACCACCTGACATGCCTCTTGAGAAACCTGCATGCAGGTCAGGAAGCAACAGTTAGAACTGGACATGGAACAACAGACTGATTCCAAATAGGAAAAAGAGTACGCCAACGCTGTATATTGTCACCTTGTTTATTTAACTTATATTCAGAGTACATCTCGAGAAACGCTGGGCTGGAAGAAGCACAAGCTGGAATCAAGATTGCTGGGAGAAATATGAATAACCTCAGATATGCAGATGACACCACCCTTATGGCAGAAGGTGAAGAAGAACTAAAGAGCCTCTTGATGAAAGTGAAAGTGGAGAGTGAAAAAGTTGGCTTAAAGCTCAACATTCAGAAAACTAAGATCATGGCATCTGGTCCCATCACTTCATGGCAAATAGATGGGGAAACAGTGGAAACATTGTCAGATTTTGTTTTTCTGGGCTCCAAAATCACTGCAGATGGTGACTGCAGCCATGAAATTAAAAGACACTTACTCCTTGAAAGGAAAATTATGACCAACATAGACAGCATATTAAAAAGCAGAGACATTAGTTTGTCAACCAACCTCCGTCTAGTCAAGCTATTATTTTTCCAGTAGCCTTGTGGTTTTTCTCACATCATGTATGGATGTGAGAGTTGGACTATAAAGAAAGCTGAGCACCCAAGAATTGATGCTTTTGAAGTGTGGTGTCAGAGAAGACACTTGAGACTCCCTTGACTGCAAGGAGATCCAACTAGTCTATCCTAAAGGAGATCAGTCCTGGGTGTTCATTGGAAGGACTGATATTGAAGCTGAAACTCCAATACTTTGGCCAGCTGATGCAAATAGCTGACTCATTTGAAAAGACCCTGATGCTGGGAAAGATTGAGGGCAGGAGGAGAAGGGGACGACAGAGGATGAGATGGTTGGGTGGCATCACTGACTCAATGTACATGGGTTTGGGTGGACTCTGGCAGTGGTGATGGACATGGAGGCCTGGCCTCGTGCAGTTCACGGGGTCACAAAGAGTTGGACACACTGAACGACTGAACTTAAGACACCCCCTCAAAGTAAAGCTCAGGCTTCAGCAGTACATGAACTGAGAACTTCCAGATATTCAAGGTGGGTTTAGAAAAGTCAGAGGAACCGGAGATCAAGTTGTCAACATCTGTTGGATCATAGAAAAAGCAAGAGAATTCCAAAGAACCATCCACGTTTTTTTCATTGACTATTTTAAAATCTTTGACTGTGTGGATCACAACAAAATGTGGAAAATTCTTAAAGAATCGGGAATATTAGACCACTTACCTGCCTCCTGAAAAAGAAGATCAAGAAGCAGCAGTTAGAACCAGATATGGAATGACAGACTGATTCCAAATTGGAAAGGGAGTACAAGTCTGTATATTGCCACCCTGCTTATTTAACTTATATGCAGTGTACATCAAGCGAAATGCTGGGCTGGATGAAGCACAAGCTGGAATCAAGATTGCAGGGAGAAATATTAATAACCTCAGATATGCATATGGCACCACCCTTTTGCAGAAAGCAAAGAGGAACTAAACAGCCTCCTGATGAAAGTGAAAGAAGAAAGTGAAGAGATGGCTTAAAACTCAACATTCAAAAAATGAAAATCGTGACATCATGTCCCAACACTGAATGGCAAAATAGATGGGGAAAAAATAGGAGTGACAGACTTTATTTTCTTGGGCTGCAAAATCACTGCAGATGGTGACTGCAGCCATGAAATTAAATGACTCTTCCTCCTAAGAAGAAAAGCTATGATCCACCTAAACAGAATATTAAAAAGGAGAGACATTACTTTGCCAACAAATGTCCATCTAGTCATAGCTATTGGTTTTCCAGTAGTCATGTATGAATGTGAGAGTTGGACTATAAAGAAAGCTTAGCACCAAAGAATTTATGTTTTTGAACTGTGGTTTTGGAGAAGACTCTTGAGAGTCCCTTGGATTGCAAGAAAATCAACACAATCAGCCCTAAAGGATATCAGTCCTGAATATTCATTGTAAGGCCTGATGCTGAAGCTGAAGCTTCAATACTTTGGCCACCTGATGCAAAGAACTGACTCGTTAGAAAAGACCCTGATGCTGGGAAAGATTGAAGGCAGGAGGAAAAGGGGATGACAGAGGACGAGAGGGTTGAATGGCATCACTGATTTGATGGACATGAGTTTGAGCAAGTTCCAAGAGTTGTTGATGAACAGAGATGCCTGTTGTGCTGCAGTCCATGGAGCTGCAAAGAGTTGGATACGATTTAGAGACTGAACTGAACTGAAGTGGAGTGTCTATATAGGGGCTTACAATGTGGTGTTAGTGGCAGAACCTCTCTGCCAATGCAGCAGGCATAAGAGATGCAAGTTCAATTCCTGGTTGAGAAGAGTCCTTGGAGGAGGGCATGGCAGCCCACTCCAGCATTCTTGCCTGAAGCGTTCATGGACAGAGGAGCCTGGCAGGCTACAGTCCATAGAGTGGCATAGAGTCATACATGACTGAAGTAGCTTGGCGTCATACATGACTGAAGTAGCTTGGCATGCATGCATATTTTGTCTATGTCATCCCTAATCTTCCAGTTTATCCCTCCCACCCTTTGTCTTCTATTAACCATGTTTGTTTTCTACATCTGTAACTCTATTTCTGTTTTGTAGATGAGTTCATTTAGATCCTTTTTTTTTAATTACACATACAAGTGATATCATCTGATATCAGTCTTTCTCTGTCTAATTTGTTTCATTCAGTATGACAATCTCTAGATCTATTTATGTTGCTGCAAATGACATTGTTTCATTATATCTTATAGCTGAGTAATATTCTACTGTATATATGTACACATCTTCTTTATTCATTCCTCTATGGATGGACATCTAGGTTTCTTCCATGTTCTGACTATTGTAAATAGTGCCCCAATGAATACTGGAATGCATGTATCTTTTTGAATTATGGTTTTCTCTGGATATATCCCCAGGCATGGGATTGCTCAATGATATGGTAGCTCTATTTTTAGTTTCTTTTAAAGGAACCTCGTTACTGTTCTCTATAGTGGCTGCACCAGTTTACATTCCCACCAACAGTGTAGGAAGGTTCCTTTCTCTCCACACCTTCTCTAGCATTTATTTTTTTGTAGATGTTTTGATGATGGTGATTCTGACCAGTATGAAGTGATACCTTCTTTTAGTTTTCATAACTCATTTGTAGTATTTCTCTTATAATTAGTGATGCTGAGTATCTTTTCATATCCTTTTTAGTCATCTGTATGTCTTCTTTGGAAAAATGTTTATTAGGTCTTTCCACATTTTTTCATTGTGTTGTTGGTGTTTTTGATGTTGAGCTGCATGAGCTATTTGCATATTTTGGATATTAATCCTTTGTTGGTTGCTTCATTGACAAATATTTTCTCCCATTCTGAGGGTTGTCTTTCCCCCCTCCCCCTCTTTGTTTATGGCTTCCTTTGCTGTGCAAAAGCTTTTAAGATTAATTATGTCCCATTTGTTTATTTTTATTTTTATTTTCATTACTCTAGGAGGTGAAGTGAAGTGAAGGTCACCCAGTCGTGTCCTACTCTTTGTGACCCCATAAACTATACAGTCCATGGAATTCTCCAGGCCAGGATACTGGAGTGGGTTGCCAATTCCTTCTCCAGGGGATCTTCCCAACCCAGTGATCAAACCCAGGTCTCCTGCATTGCAGGAGGATTCTTTACCAATTGAGTCACAAATGAAACTCATTACTCTAGGAGATCGGTTGAAAAATATTTTGTTGCAATTAATGTCAAAGTATATTCTGCCTATGTTTTCCTCTAAGATATTTACAGTGCCCAGTCTTATATTTGGATTAATCCATTTTGAATTTATTTTGTGTGTATGGTGTTAGGTAGTATTTTAATTTCATTCTTTGCATGTTGCTGTCCAGTTTTCCCAGTGCCACTTATTGAAGAGACTGTCTTTTCTCCATTGTATATTCTTGCCTCCTATTTTATAGAATAGATGACTATAAGTGTGTGGGTTTATCTCTGGACTTTCTATCCTACTTCATTGACATGTATTTCTGTTTTTGGAGAACACACTGTTTTAATTATAACTTTATTTTGCAAGTAACCCAGAAAACATCTAAATCATTAATACATCCTGAACAGTGAAACATTTTTCAATTAAATGAGGTTATTAAATAAAATTATGCATGACAATTAGATTCATCAATTTCTAAACTTATTGAATGATCTAAGCTTTTTCATGACTTTTTCAATTAACTTCCATATCAATATTTATTCTGAACACAATATGCAGAATAGAATTCAAAATGTCTGCTAATTAATATAAATACCTCTGTCTTATTAAACTAGTTGTTTTTTAAAATTAGTATTTTTCTTTGAGTCCATGGAAGAGATGTAATATGCAGACACCATTACATGGCATATTGATTTTATGGGCTAGCTTCATTTCAAGCACTGGCTCAAAAAGATTCTTTCTAAGCATGAATCAGCCTTCTTACAAATAAGTTTTGGATCAAATCCAGGTCCAAATCAGAGATTTACACATCCTTTCTTTTTTTTTTTCTGTTTTTGTGTCTTTATCCATATTTCATTGAACCTAGAGGTCCATGTATTATAGTTTCAAATTTTATTTGTAACGACAAAGAAAAATATATTATTACTATTAGGCGGCTTAGTGGTAAAGAATCCACTTGCCAAGCTGGAGACCCAGTTTAAATCCCTGGGTCAGGAAGATCCCCCAGAAAAGAGAATAGCACCCCACTCCAGTATTCTTATCTGGAGAATTCAATGGACAAAAGAGCCTGGTGAGTTCAGTCCGTGGGGTCACAGAGTCGGATGCAATTTAATGAATTATGTATGTATGTATCATACTAAAGGAGAGAATAATTTCTTTCTAAAATGTGAATGTACCTAAAATGTGTGTAAAAGAATATTATCAATATACACTAATGATTAAGTAAAATAGCAATAACTTAAATTATTACAAATGAAGCAAATTAATTATAGAATTTCCCAGTAGAAACAATGATTAAAATAGTGTAATATGTGGCAGCCTGGATGGGAGGGCAGTTTGGGGGAGAATGGATACATGTATGTGTATGGCTGAGTAACTTCATTGTTCACCTGAAACCATCACAACATTGACAATTGGCTATACTCCAATACAAGATAAAAAGTTTAAATAAATAATAACATAACATGCATTGACTAAAAAATCTAAATCAAACTACAAAAGACTAAGATAATGGACTACTTTGTATTCTGTGCACACATTATTTGCAATTACCAAAACCAGCGAATTATGCAGTAATACAAATATGATAACTACACCTGAGGAATTGTATCTGAGTTGATTGTGCAAATCATAGAAGTAAATAACAGGATCATAATTATTGGAAATTAATTACTTAGGCTGAAGGTGAAATAAAAAGTAAAGTTGGTTTTAGCAATTACATAAATCCCAAGGTTTTTTAAAATATTTGCTATAGGAAAAGAATTATGAAACTTGGATTTTATGTCATTGAAAGATATAGTAAGTGAAAATTATGTTCACATGAGTGAATAATATTATTTTAATTCTACTGCATTGCAGGCGGATTCCTTACCATCTGAGCCATTTGAGAATCCCAATATTTCATTGTCAGTGTCAATTATTTTCCTTTACTACTGACTGAATAACTTTCAATCATTTTAAAAAATAACTTGTCAATAACTATTAGGATTTATTTAACTCATTAAAGAATAGTTCCAATATTTAAGGCTTAAAATTGTTTCTTGTTGTGAAATATTGATGAAATACACATAAATTTTTTTATGAATGATCAAAGGCATTATGAGAGTTATTTTCATTTTTACTTTTTGAGGCAATTAGTATTTTATCCTTTAATCTGTTAATGTAACAAGTACGTTGTTAAAGTTTTCTAATGTCTATTTGTCTTTAGGATTTTTTTTTTTTTTTTTTTTTGCATCTGAGGTCCTAGGGAAGATTGACTTTAACATCCTATGTTGTTTCTCTAGTCACTTAATTGGCTCATTATCTGAACTTCCACATTTCACATATGAATCGATGACTGACTGAGTTGGTGGGTCCTGTGCGGCTGGGGTGAGGGGCTTTCACTTCAAGGAAATTGGTTGTTGCTTCTGCTGAGCACTCCAAATAGCTCCCACTGAAATAATTTTAAATTAATATTCTTATTTTGGTTTTGATGAACTTTACCAGTGGCTAATCTCAAACCCTACATATATTATATGCACAGGTCGGTATTTACAATGTTAAAAAAAAAGAAAAAACACACCAACAAACAAAAAAACTGCATAACCCAGGCAAAGCAAACATACTTGTACGTATGTGACTCCCTTTGTTACACATGCAGATTTGCAGATTTTTTTCTCACTGTCTTTTCACTGAGTCTGTATTTCTCCAAAGGTTTTGCCTTAGGTGGGAATGGAGTGGAGTCCTCATTCCCTATTCATCCCCAACTCCTCATTTTGAAAGAGTCCCAAACTTTGCCTTTGTCACCCATGCAACTTCCTAATCCTAAGCCTTCATGTTAGGCAAACACTTTGAGAGTCCAGGCACACTGCTAGACCTCCAGCCATGATGCACATTAGGAAATAAAACATTTTACATACAAAAGTAAAAGGTGTCATAATCTGACACTGCCGTTCCAGAATTTTACATCCATATTGAAATTAGTGTTCCCGGATTCACGTTCAGCTGCTCACCACTCACAAGTCAATAACTGGAGAGACAAATTGCAGTCAAAGGGAAAACTTCTTTAATAAGAAAGCTAGCAATCTGGGGAGAAGGTGGATTCATGTCCTAAACAAACTCCAAAGACTTTGATTGATCATGACAGTTTTTGAAGGGGAAAAAAGGAGGAGGGGAGCAGAGAATCTCAGTGAATTATGGAGGCATGAGGGTGGGTTTTGCATCCATCTCCATCGTGTACAGATTGGCTGGTTCTCACTTCAGATTTATCTTGCCCATAGGACCCACCAGCTTAGTGATTTGTTTCCTATGATTGGGTTCTTTCAAGGTTCAAGGGGAACTGAAACAGATAAAGAGGAAAAGGGGAAAAGAGCTGCTTTCATTAGGAAGCTCTGTTCCATGGAAACATCTTTCAGTTGTTAGCTCTAACTAAAGGAAGCCAGCCAAAACCAAACTTCAGAAGATATTGGTGTTTTCCTCACTAGTTCATTCCTTACCTTTCCAGGAATTAAAAAACTACAAAAGTCTCAGATCTTACACTGTAAATCCAGTCTAACATCCCCTATTCCCTAAAACTTTAGAAATCTTCCTATAATGTTACTGTCAACTACAAATTGTCACTTGCCATCTACTTCTCCACCAGTGCCTAACCTCCAACACCCCCTGAAAGGAGTTCAGGGTGGAGATCAGAAATGAAGCATCTCTACTCTGGGAAAAAATGGCAGAACAGGACTTCAGATAGTTAAATGCTTTCAGGAGAAGATTTTATGAACTCAATTCCTGCATCTCCTTATACTAGAAAACCACTAAAATTATCAACAGAATCATCTGCTCCTTATGACTAGCAGCAAACTTCTGCCAAAATATGTGCTTGATTGCATGAACTCCCTTCACCAAAATCACGTATGTACTGACTTTCCCCCACCTCTTTGCAGGGATTCCTCAGAACTAGCCAAGAGGCTGTATCCCAGGTTATATCTCTCACTTTGCCCCAAATAAAACTTAACTCACAACCCTTGTGAATTATTTTTAGTCAACACTAAACTAGCAAACACTAATCTATCACTTTGTTTATCATATGCCTCCATTCTATTCAGGGTTCAAGGTGATATCACAACAGTTTATTAGGTGATCTCTGTCTTTCCTTTCCAGAACAACACATTTTTAGCCAGGATTAAGTCCATTTCTCAATATATTCTCCTTTTTATAGTCTTGTATTAATATTAGTGCTTCTTACTCTTGTCTAATTCCCTTTAAAAGTGCATCTCTATGTGCATGTTATTCAGGTATCCCAGTACATATATAATATTTTTTTTTATTGTTTATGCCAGGAGGATTAAGATGCTTTTTTGTTCTTTTTCCTGGAAAAGAGATCATACTCCCAATTTGGGTGATGCTGTCTTCTCATGGTGCTTATTTGCACAAAGAAATGTGTTAGCTTGGAAGATGTTAAGAGGAATAAGCTTGATCATGTAATATATCTACTTCAGGTGAGATAACTATGCAATCTGTAGACAAGGAAATCAGTTTATTTTATTTATTTGTTTTCTGGGAAAACAGATAGAATGTTACTCTTAGCCAGCAAGTTTTGAGAGGATCTGAATTTCCCATACGTGTGTACTCAGAGGCTACCATCCTTTGACTAAATGTCCCATCTCCTACCCTATTAGGGATCTGGCTGACACAATGTCATGACTTCATATTGCTCCTCGTCTTGGTCTCGAGTGACCTTGGCCTGCAACAGTGTGGAGCAAGGCTTGAGTTCCAAACCAGAGACTGAAGCTGGATCACAGTGGTGAGAGCACTAGACCCGAGTCACTGGACCAGTGGTCAGTGGGTGAAAAGGGCCCTGGCCCTTCAGCTTTGCAAGAAAGAATTCCCACAAAGATAGAAAGTAATGAAACAAGTATTTATGAAGAGGGAAAAAGAGTACAGTATGTGTGAATAGACACATGGGCAGACCCAGGGAGAAAGAGTCACTGAGTCATGCTCCATAGCAACTTGAATCCACTTATAGCGCATTTCTGCTGGGTTCCTCTGGCCAATCATTTTGATTTACTTGGTTCATAGTCCATATTTGGTATATCTCGGGATCTTCCCACATATGCACATGCATCTCTTAGCCAAGATGGATTTTACCAGAAAGGTATATGGGCAGAGAACATCCCTTGATATAACTTCCCCTTGGCCTCCTAGGAGACTTTCTGCACGTTGTGTGGTCAGGGAGGTCTCCTGACTTCAAGAATGAGAAATATGTGGTCCAGGCAGGGCCCAGCCTCCTCTTCTAATTGTCCTACTATTCTTGTCTTGGAGTTTCAGTCCGTAGGGAATGACTCTTCAATAGGTTTACCCTGGGGACCCCCATTTGGCTCTTGCCTCAATCATTAGATACTGAGGCAGCTGTTCGTTGTTCTATCGCTCAGTTCAGTTCAGTTCAGTGGCTCAGTTGTGTCCAACTCTTTGTGACCCCATGAACCACAGCATGCCAGGCCTCCCCATCCATCACCAACTCCCGGAGTTTACTCAAACTCCTGTCCATTGAGTCAGTGATGCCATCCAACCATCTCATCCTCTGTCGTCCCATTCTCCTCTTGTTCCCAATCTTTCCCAGCATCAGAGTCTTTTCAAATAAGTCAGCTCTTTGCATCAGGTGGCCAAAGTATTGGAGTTTCAGCTTCAACATCAGTCCTTCCAATGAACATTCAGGACTGATTTCCTTTAGGATGGACTGGTTTGATCTCCTTGCAGTCCAAGGGACTCTCAAGAGTCTTCTCTAACACCACCGTTCAAAAGGCTCAATTCTTGGGTGTTCAGCCTTCTTTACAGTCCAACTGTCACATCTATACATGACTACTGGGAAAACCATAGCCTTGACTAGAGGGACCTTTGTTGGTTCTATTGCTAGACAATAAGAGTTTCCATTGAAACATCATAAAGACACTCTAATACATGGGTGGTCTAAGTACCTAATTAACACTCCTGAACCCAGCAGTGTCTTTTTTACAATGCCCTGATTTTCAATAAAAGTGGTTTTTTTTTGTTAATTTTATAAAAGTAGGGTTGATTTACAATGTTATATTAATTTCTGCTGTAAAGCAAGCTGATTCAGTTATATATATATATATATATATATATATATACTCTTTTTTTTTTTTCTTTTTTGCGTTATGGTTCATCACAGGAGATTCACTTAATCCACAGAGCAACCCTGTGAAGTAGGTACCATATATATTACCACTTTACAGAGGAGAAAACTAACATATGGAAAAGTTGAGTAATGAACTCAGCCCAGAATTTTGGCATTTAAAATTTTACTGGGCTGCTCTGATCAACACTTTCAAATATTGCTCACAAACTCTCAATGTAGTACTGATAGTATAAGTGTCCCCTCATCATGCTGCTTTTTTGTTTTTATTGATAAGCTCCCTGCAGGACTGCTCAGCAGCTGAGATACTAAGTGTTTATCAAGGACAACAGAAGAATTGATGCCATCTTGATGCAGTTTTCTTCATTCTTATATCAAGACAATTTTACTCCTAAAAATAACTTTTATTTGTCTTTGTCATAAACAAGTTGATTAAAACAATTTTGCTTATATCATAAACAAATGGATTTGAAACCATATCAAACCAAAATACAACAATTTAAAAAGAAAATTTCCTGGTAGATATTGTAATTGAATGTACTCTTACTTTTCCTCTGAATGTTGCAGCAACAGATAAGGAACAGAGAGAAGAAAGCAGGATGTAACTGGGAATGAAAAAAAGAAACCACAAAGGGAGATCTACAATCATGGGTTGATTATTATTCAAACCAGTCTCTTGATCTTCTAACTTTAAAAATAACCTTTATAAATTATCCTTTATGTGTCCTGTATGTTTTCTTTGGGGCTTCTTGTTGGTCAATATTCTGATGCAGAGAACAAATTCTAACCTAGACAGAATAGAAGCTTTTATTCAGCGTGCCAGATGGTAGAGAATTATTGAGATGGCTGGATAAAAATCTATAGGGTGAGATTACAGAATGTATTCTGAAGTCTATACTGCAGGATAAGGTTGTCAAAGGAGCTGTTTCTCCTTCAGTGATCAGGAAGCTGGATCAGGAAGTTTGTCAAATCAGGAGATTTTCCTTATTATACATGAAGAAATGAAAGGCTGCCTCAATCTGAGCTGCTAAATTAGCTAATTACTGGTTCCAGAAGGGCATCACTGTGCTCCGGTCAAGAAAGGCCAGGTGCAAAATCTGAAAGCTGCCATATACCTTCAGGGCCCCACCTTATCATGCTCTACTATCATGAAGCCATTTCTGCTAAACCAGCAAGCCTGGGAGACACAGTATGGCTCCAGACTATTCCACATTTGTTCAAATAACAATGGGAAAAAAATGCATGTACAATATCCAATTTATCTCAGATTAAATTTCAAGTCTCATGAGATTTCATCTGATGTGGAACCTGAATCAAACCTGGGTCACCAGCTGAAAAAGGATTGGAGGAATATTTGTGTTAGCTCTCCACAGGAAAGAGAAATCACACTAGAAGAAAACTGGAATAGACAACCTGAAACAAACCACCAGAATCACATTAGATGTTACTTTTACTTCTTCCCATTCCTCTTTGAAATTCTCAAACTTTTTCTTGTTATACAGAAAATTATAAAGTTGGTCCTTCTCTGAGCATAGTCTCCAAGTCTAACACATCCCTACTGTGAATAAAGTCTTAATTGATATTTAGCCAATAAATTAATGGGAGTGATACAGTCTTTGAGATTTGAAAGTATATTTTTGTCAAATTAAAGTAGGAAAATATTGGTCATTCTGCTTACTTTCTTTATAGATTTTTTCTCAATATGAAGAGTTATCAGCTGGAATCTTACCTGAAATTCCTATGCATTTGGGAAATTTGTTAAATGTTAGAGAAGGTTGAACATATTTAACAGTATTTATGATTTTGTTTGCATAAGAAATTGGGAAGCACAATAGTAGAAAATGCTCCTAAAGGATAGAATAGTCCAAACAATGCAATTAATCAAGAAATGATCCACAGTTTTCAAAGTGGAATAGCAATTATGACTATAGCTTGGTGGCTATAATTCTAATCTTTCTTTATCTAGTCTCATGGGCACATAACTGGTTCCTGGGAGATGGAAAGGCTGTAATTAATAACTGCAACAGCTGTTTTCAATAACAGACAAGCAAACAAAAATCTGTAAAATTATGTAGCTCAAGCAATTGTGATGTGGAGCCTGATGTAACATAAAATGCAGGGTGATGTCTTCTTCCAGACCTCCAAACTTCATCTGAGACCCCCAAGAAATGGAGTTGTTTACAGCAGTGAAAAGTCCTACATTAGAAAAAAAATCCAAAACAAAACCAAAAAATTCCCCCAAAAAACTAAATTCAGAATATGTTTTTCTCTTCTTGTTTTAATAATCAATTTGTTTCCCTAGCTTTATCTATGCCTGGGTTCAAACTGTAGTAGCTAGGAGTCAGTGGTTGCATCTGGAAAACTGAGTATTTCTCAGGGTTTGTAACCAAGTTAGCTTTGACAAATAAAAGATTATATTTTTGAACTTACATATAACCAGCAACACCACCACCCTATTCTCCTTATTGGATCTTTGATGAACTCCTCAGTGGATAACTGATATCCATGAGTGTATTGTTTTGTCTTGTTTTTCCCTAGGTATAAAGGGCATACTCCAGTCTGGGCATCTTATTGTTAATGAGACATTATGGACACATATTCTTGCAGTCTTTCAGGACAATCCTTTGCTTTCTCTTCTACATTGGCATAGATCTATTCTAGTTATTTTTCTTTCCAGGCATAATAAGAAAGGCAGCATACTAGTTAATGTTCTGCCCATTGTAATGTTTTCCTTCTCTATATTGATTCTGGGACCTAAAACCATGAAATGCTTGGGATTCCTTCTGTCTGTTAACTGTTGCAAACAAAACAAAACCTCGTATGAGGTCCTAGATGTAGGTTGGGGAAGAGAACACAGAAGGACAATATTGAGAGGATATGTTGGATGGTGAGAAAACTGTTTTAGAAATTCACTTGAACTTTCAAAATCCTTTTAGGTCTTATCTTAATAATAGAATGCTATTGAGCTCTCATAATTTATATGGCCAGTCATATCAGATAATATTTCATGACATAGATAGGTAAATGCTCCTCATTTCCTGAAAACCATTGCTGGTTTTGTTCAGTCTCCCTCAGAGACTCATAGCAAGAGTTTTTTCTAAAAAAAAAAAGCTTTTTTCATTCCTGAAGAGAAACATCTTTGCTTCAAGAAACCAAGAGATCTCCACTATAAGTAACCTTTTGTGATCTGCTGTGGTCTATAAAAGAATCCTACATTTTAATGCCCACTAAATATCATAAACACTGGGCAATGGAATTCTGTGATACACTTGATCTATGGGTCACCTAATCTTTTCTTGATCTGAGTTCTATAGGTTTTGAAACATATAGGAAACAAGTTAAAACCAGATAGGCAGCTATAATTATTTTTGCATTCATAATTCAAAAGGGCCCTTCATATTGTGTATTTTTCTTAGCTTTAGGGAACATAAGTTTCAGCAATGTGTTCTTTGCTTTTGAGGAGTAATTCCATATTACTTAAGACATAAAATCCTCCCCAAATTTGTAGTGTAGCAGGCTCCTGTATTGTGGGATTTATGTCTATTTATTTAAGCCTATGTATATGTAGCTATAGATCCATAATCATCATACATTTGCCTTACTAAGTCATATAGTGTACCTGGCATTCCCAACTTTCCATAAATGGCAGTAATAGGTTAAAAGACAATGTGTATGACATCTTGACACTATGCAAAGGTACTGATTTATCCATGAGCTAAAACAATAAGGTTAAAATATGTCCCTGGATGGGTAAAAGAAAACTACTTCAATATTGTTTCCTTAACAAAATGAAAGAAAAAATAAATCAATCATATAGAAGGTCAGTAATTGCATCAAGGTTCAAGAAAGGGAATGAGATGAACAAAACAAAAAAAAAAAACTAACAAAAATCCATCCCCTGAGCTCCTTAGATGAGCCCTCACTCTTGCTAGTGAGCCATAATTGTAGTCTTGGACTATGAAATTATTTTACTCCAAGGCAGTGCCTCATGTCCTCTGAGAAAATTTTAACGTCCTAGTTTATTTAGTGCACAGTGCCTCATGCATAAGGCTAAAGGTCATTTTGAGAATATCTAAAGGGGAGACTCTTTACATCAACTTATACTGGAATTATAGCAGATTTATTTACATAAATAAAGTGATCCAGCAAATAAGAGATACTATAGGTGAGCAACAACAGCATCTGGTTTCTGTATCTAAGTACTGTACCCCAGCATTCAGGAATGTACAAAATGCCTCCTGAAGCCAACAGTATCTATGCATTGCTGAGGAAGGTGGTTCTGCCTTGTAGTCCAGCCTAGTCAGTTTGCTATATTGCAAAGCCACCAAAATGCAAGCACTTTAGATGGATATGAAATGGTGAGCTGGACCCAGCTATATTCATATTCATAATACATTTAAGAATGCTGAAAAGAAAAAGATTTCAGAAAAAAAAAAAAAAAAAACCACTTATTGGAATTTTATTGTTCCTAAAACATTTTATGAGCACTGATCTCATTAGAAACAATAATAAAACACCATTACATGGCATTGATTTGCCCTGAAAGGGGGATTTCTGTACTAACTTGGTGCCAAGAGCAGGGGGTCATGGCAAGTTATTGACAATACTGCAAGATAAATTGTCCATTTGGCATGGTAGTAAATCATACTCAAGCAAGAGAGAAACTGTATTATCAGGTAAAATGGACAAGCTGCTTTATTTGCTAAGGGAAGAACATTAGGCGCCTTCAGAAGTATTCATGTTTAGGGATGCTACGAACCCTTCAAACACTCTCTTGTAGTTCCAGCCTCACAATGAAGGTCTTCCTCTTCCATCCATGCCCCAAGTTTCACGTTGGAAAGTAGGAAGGCTATGAGCTGAATTGATAATATAATTCAGCCAACTCTTAAGTTTATTTTTTGGCTAATACTCACATGGTGCTGTGACTAAAGACATACGATTCTTTCAACACAGGAATATTTTCAGATCATTCCTTGAAGTGAGAATTCAGAGGCTGGTATTTATCACTTTTCTGCTTTAATTGTCATTAAAAAGTCACAACTCCCCATATTTCACAAGCTCTGCATGCCATTAATAATGCAACAACACTCTGATGCCCCCAGAGCCTAACACGCCTTTCCTACAGAGACCCCCAGTAGTAACTTTGTTAGTTTTCTTGCCATAGGACATCACAGCAGCCAGGATTTTTTTTTCCTGAATTTGAGTTGGGTTTCATTGCCTTCAACCCCATTCTTCAAAAATATCCCACATCTTCCTGACTTCTTTTAGTGACACATTTCTTTTTTTTTTTTTCTTGTTATTTGCTTGGTTGTGGCTGTAAGCAACAGAAACCAACTTGTCTAAGTAAAATAGATTGCTTCCTTACAAACCTGACCAACATCTGGAGGACAGATTTGGAAATGAGAAGCATGCAGTTCAGCTCTTCAGGCTAAGAAATAGAATGGGAACAGTAGTTTCCCAGCAGACACCATCCTGTCAGAAAGCCAGCACCAGAAATGCAGATGCACTATGCATTTTCAATTCTTAACTGTTCTTTTAAGGTCAAGATTCAGGCTCAAAAGGAAGCCTATGATTGTTCTAAAGTCAGTCATAGTTTATGTGTGCCCTAGACATTGAATTCAAAGGAGAACAAATCATTCTTTTAAAAGATATTGTTATTGCTCCATTGCCCCATAGTGTCCAGCTGTTTTTGACCCCATGGACTGCAGCAACCGGGGCCTGCTTGTCCCTCACCATCTGCCGAAGTCTGCCGAAGTTCATGTCTATTGCATCAGTGATGACACCTTGCCATCTCATACTCTGACACCCTCTTTTTCTGCCTTCAATCTTTCTCAGAATCAGGGACTTTACCAATGAGTCAGCTGTTGGGATAATGAAATACTGGAGCTTCAACTTCAGCATCAGTCCTTCCAATGAGTATTCAGGGTTGATTTCCCTTAAGATTGACTGGTTTGATCTCCTTGCCATCTTATCCTTTAAAGGATATCAGGGTACTTTTAGAAAGCAGATACTGAGTCAGGTAACTTTCACTAAACCTAACAACTTAGACATGTTACCAAAAAATGCATGCATTTTGTCTTTTTTTTTTTTTTAAATCTTCTTTAACTGACTGCTGGAGTTCTCAAATATAATATTTGAAGAGATGATTTTCAATGACTAATGAATGTAAAGATAATTGTCATAGTTGGTTAAAAATGAATATTTCAGGGCTCTACTTTTTGAGAATCTGATTCTACAGGTATGACATGAGACATAGGAGTATGCACTTTTAACAAATATTTCAAATGGAGGTCATTATTGGGCAGAACTCGAAGAAGGGCTGTACTAGAGAATCTGAAAATACCACTGGAATAGCTAATGTAGAACCCTTTATTAATGACTATACTAATTTCATCATATCAGTTCAGTTCAGTTGCTCAGTAATGTCCAATTCTTTGCAACCCCATGAACTGCAGCATACCAGGCCTCCCTGTCCATCACCAACTCCCAGAGTCCACCCAAAGCCATATCCATTGAGTCAGTGATGCCATCCAACCATCTCATCCTCTGTCGTCCCCTTTTCCTCCTGCCCTAAATCTCTCCCAGCATCAGGGTCTTTTCCAATGAGTCAGCTCTCTGAATCAGGTGGCCAAAGTATTGGAGCTTCAGCTTCAACATCAGTCCTTCCAATGAACATTTAGGAGATTTCCTTTAGGATGGACTGGTTGGATCTCCTCGAAGTCCAAGGGACTCTCAAGAGTCTTCTCCAACATCACAATTTCATGGTATACAATTTCATGCTATAGCATTAAATGATTTAAATCTGTTTATATATAAGACTCTCAAGAGTCTTCTCCAACACCACAACTTCATGGTATACAATTTCAGGGTATAACGTTAATTCAAATTTGTATATATGCTTTGTCAATTTTTTAACTCATGATAGTAATGTGTCCCTAAATTTTCATTTAAATTTCTAGAAAGTATTGATTTATTGCAGATTTCTATAAGTTGGCTCCTTTAATTTAAAATGTGATATATATAGATCAATGGAACAGAATAGAAAGCCCAGAGATAAATCCATGAACCTATGGACACCTTATCTTCGACAAAGAAGGCAAGAATATACAATGTAAAAAAGACAACCTCTTTAACAAGTGGTGCTGGGAAAACTGGTCAACCACTTGTAAAAGAATGAAACTAGAACACTTTCTAACACCATACACAAAAATAAACTCAAAATGGATTAAAGATCTAAATGTAAGACCAGAGACTATAAAACTCCTAGAGGAGAACATAGGGAAAACACTCACCGACATAAATCACAACAGGATCCTCTATGACCCACATCCCAGAATATTGGAAATAAAAGCAAAAATAAACAAATGGGACCTAATTAAACTGAAAAGATTTTGCACAACAAAGGAAACTATAGGCAAGGTGAAATGACAGCCCTCAGATTGGGAGAAAATAGTAGCAAACGAAGCAACAGAAAAAGGATTAATCTGAAAAATATACAAGCAACTCCTGCAGCTCAATTCCAGAAAAATAAACGACCCAATCAAAAAATGGGCCAAAGAACTAAACAGACATTTCTCCAAAGAAGACATACAGATAGCTAACAAACACATGAAAAGATGCTCAACATCACTCATTATCAGAGAAATGCAAATCAAAACCACAATGAGGTACCATTACACACCAGTCAGGATGGCTGCTATCCAAAAGTCTACAAGCAATAAATGCTGGAGAGGGTGTGGAGAAAAGGGAACCCTCTTACACTGTTGGTGGGAATGCAAACTAGTACAGCCGCTATGGAGAACAGTGTGGTGATTTCTTAAAAAGCTGGAAATAGAACTGCCATATGACCCAGCAATCCCACTTCTGGGCATACACACCAAGGAAACCAGATCTGAAAGAGACATGTGCACCCCGATGTTCATCACAGCATTGTTTATAATTGCCAGGACATGGAATCAACCTAGATGCCCATCAGCAGACAAATGGATAAGGAAGCTGTGGTACATATACACCATGGAATATTACTCAGCCATTAAAAACAGTTCATTTGAATCAGTTCTAATGAGATGGATGAAACTGAAGCCCATCATACAGAGTGAAGTAAGCCAGAAAGATAAAGACCAATACAGTATACTAACACATATATATGGAATTTAGAAAGATGGTAATGATAACCCTATATATGCAAAACAGAAAAAAAGACACAGATGTACAGAACAGACTTTTGGACTATGTGGGAGAAGGTGAGGGTTGGATGTTTCGAGAGAAGAGCATCGAAACATGTATATTATCTAGGGTGAAACAGATCACCAGCCCAGGTTGGATGCATGAGAAAAGTGCTCAGGCTTGGTGCACTGGGAAGACCCAGAGGGATCAGGTGGAGAGGGAGGTGGGGGGGGGGGATCGGGATGGGGAATACATGTAAATCCATGGCTAGTTCATGTCAATATATGACAAAAACCACTACAATATTGTAAAGTAATTAGCCTCCAACTAATTAAAAAAAAAAAAAGAAATAACTAATCCAAACAAGCTTGGAGAGGAACTGGCCACTTTAAGACAGTAGATTTCCACATATATGTCTATATATACTTTCTCTTTTGTTGGGTAGTGCAGCAGCTTAATAATCTGACTGCTGCCCCTTCTCACCTTATTAAAGGTGATCTGTTCCTGTACAGTGCCAGTCTCATTCTTTTTCCAAACCTCACCTTCTCTAACTCTCTTACCCTACACACTGGACCTATCACTACTCCTAAATTTCAGTGAAACAATACCAAGTACATTGCTGATATGCCTTCTCTATTTGTTGTGTGTGCCTCATTTGGAAGATGGTAAGAGTTCTAAAATTGGCTGGTGGTTTGAAACTGATCTTGGATTATATAAAGGAGAAAAAAGAATAAATGTAAGTAGAAAGTAGGAAATCTTGTTGTATTATTTTAAAAGTTCAGGGGGGAAAGCAATCATGTGCCTGAGGGAGCTTTTTAAAAGGTATTCAAACTATGAGGAACATTTCCTTAGCACTTTCACAAACTAGTTTGAAATGATCTCTTTGATGGAGAAATATATTGTAGGGAAACATAGATTGAAAAATAAAACTTTGAAAAGTAATTATGGAAGCATTGCTCTGAGAAACTTGTAAAAACATTCAGAAAACAGAAAACAAAGCTAAATGATATTTCACCTGCCATTACTTGTATCTCATATTCTCTGTCATTTCAAAATCAATGCCAATTGATTGTTCCTTCTATTTCTCTATTCCATTTATCTGCATATATTAGATGTCCCCAGCATTTAATATCCTGCTACACCCAGAAGTAGATCAAAATACTTTTAGTTGCAATTATTTTAGAAAAATGAAATTATGCATGGGAAATCTTTATTGCAACAAGGAAAATACACATTGGTTGTGAGTACAGTGAAACATAATAAAAAGCATCCCTATTATGGGAACAAATACGTGAGGGTTGCTTTGTGAAAAAGAACCAAGTCTGTGAGGAATTGCTTTAAAAGATAGTAGAATTAAAATCATAACCAAAAGCATACAGATCAGTCTGCAAACAAAAGGAAATTAAATGTCAATATGATAGGCATAGAATAGGATAGTTATACAGGTGTTTGTATAAGTCCCAGTAGGGGATTATAAATAGAGAGGGAAACCTAGGGAACTTTGGGAGATCACTGTACGTTCAGTTCAGTTCAGTAGCGCAGTCATGTCCGACTCTTTGCGACCCAATGAATCGCAGCACGCCAGGCCTCCCTGTCTATCACAAACTACCAGAGTTTACTCAAACCCATGTCCATCGAGTTGGTAATGCCATCCAACCATCTCATCCTCTGTTGTCCCCTTTTCCTTCTGCCCCCAATCCCTCCCAGCATCAGGGTTTTTTCCAATGAGTCAACTCTTCACATGAGGTGGCCAAAGTACTGGAGTTTCAGCTTCAGCATCAGTCCTTCCAATGAACACCCAGGACTGATCTCCTTTAGGATGGATTGGTTGGATCTCTTAGCAGTCCAAGGGACTCTCAAGAGTCTTCTTCAATACCACAGTTTAAAAACATCAATTGTTCGGTGCTCAGCTTTCTTCACAGTCCAACTCTCACATCCATACATGACCACTGGAAAAACAGCCTTGACCAGACAGAACTTTGTTGGCAAAGTAATGTCTCTGCTTTTTAATATGCTATCTAGGTTGGTCATAACTTTCCTTCCAAGGAGTAAGTGTCTTTTAATTTCATGGCTGCAATCACCATCTGCAGTGATTTGGGAGCCCCCCAAAATAAAGTCTGACACTGTTTCCACTGTCTCTCCATCTATTTCCCATTAAGTGGTGGGACCAGATGCCATGATCTTAGTTTTCTGAATGTTAAGCTTACGCCAACTTTTTCACTCTCCTCTTTCACTTTCATCAAGAGGATTTTTAGTTCCTCTTTACTTTCTGCCATAAGGGTGGTGTCATCTCCATATCTGAGGTTATTGATATTTCTCCTGGCAATCTTGATTCCAGCTTGTGCTTCTTCCAGTCCAGCGTGTCTCATGATGTACTCTGCATATAAGTTAAATAAGCAAGGTGACAATATAGAGCCTTGATGTACTCCTTTCCCTATTTGGAAACTGTAAGTTGAGTATCACTAAAGAAACATTGTGAAACAAAGAAGGCTTGCTCAACTATAAAGCAGGAGATAAGTGCCAGGTCATTAAGTGAAAGAAAAATTGTTACCACCCTTCTGCTGATTTGAATAAGCATTATGACATTCCTATTTTGACCTGACTAGGAACTCTTCGTGACTCCATGGACTTAGCCAGTCAGGCTCCTCTCCAAGGAAGTCTTCAGGCAAGAATACTGGAGTGGGTTGCCATTTCCTTCTCCAGAGGGTCTTTGTGACACAGGGATCAAACCTGAGTCTCCTGTACCACAAGCAAATTCTTTACCACTTGAATGATGAAAATCTGATGTTTACTCCATGAATGAGGAAGAAGGCAGGCTTTCCCTTCTCTGAACCCCAAATTTTCCTCTGATTATAAAAAGGTAGCCCCAATTAATCCTGGGGCAGAGCCTCCTTTCCTGTCCACTTCAATCACTCACAAGTACCTTATATTAAGAAATCTACTTGCTGATTATTACTTTTCCTTTTGCTGAATTTCTTCAGCTGAGACACAAAGAACTTGAGCCTCAGTAAGTTCACAAACCAGGTAAGTGATTCTAATTAAATGACCTTGGGTTCAAGTATCAGTCTGGATTTAGGCTGTGTTTCAGTCCCAGTTCGAGGTCAATGGTGTCAAATACAGGATCACTTTGATATGATTAATGTATTTTAGTTCTCCCTTTAAATTTAATGTTATTTTGACCATATAGCATGTCAATCTAGTTCAAAACAAAACTGAATATAAATTGTATTCTGAGAAATCTAACTCATTCCTCATCCATAGATAATAATTTTTTCCTAGTTTCCAGTATATCCACATCATATTTCTACTAACAAAGTATAATAATATTCTCTTAGAATAATTAAAAAATCTATTGTACCTTGACTCATAGTGCATGGCATATTACAAAATTTCATGCCCTTTGGTGCTTTTTTCTTTTTCATAAATAGAGTGATACTGTATTTTTTCCATCTGGATTTACCTTTTCTCACATAAATCATGCCCTCTTTGTTCAGCCTTGTGGCATAATTTTCCTGTAATTTTCCTTTTCAACATCATGATTGTACATTTTCTAATTTTGGGCCAGCATATTCCTCTGTGGGTGTTCCAAGTTTAACATATTTCTTTTAAGTTTGAAACAATTTATAAGTAATGACAGGCATCATTTCTTGATCAAAACATCAGTTTGATTGCTGATAGAAATGGCCTAAACTGTGGCTTTCACCTGAAATAATATTTAGTAAACTTAATATTTTTCCCTAGGGTGAAACAGATCACCAGCCCAGATTGGGTGCATGAGACAAGTGCTCGGGCCTGGTGCACTGGGAAGACCCAGAGGGATCGGGTGGAGAGGGAGGTGGGAGGGGGGACCGGGATGGGGAATACATGTAAATCCATGGCTAATTCATTTCAATGTATGACAAAAACTACTGTAATGATGTAAAGTAATTAGCCTCCAACTAATAAAAATAAATGGAAAAAAAAAAAAGGGCTCGAACCCACAAAAAAAAAAAAAAATATTTTTCCCTTCACAAAAGAACTCACTAATTAGCCACAAAGAGAGTAGATTAAAACAAACAAACAAACTCAATGCTCACATCCATGAGGTGGAAAACAAATCATGATTATATATTGAAGGTAAAAGCTGCTCATCTGGACCTTTCTGAGAGATTGATTATCCTGCTCAACTTCTAATCCCATGAATATTACTCCAGAGTAAAAGATTCAGATCTTTGATGGTAGGTGTGCTGAGAGAAGTGTGGTTTTCAAACAACTTGCGTCCATGTTCACTGGACAGATTTTAGCAAAGGTGCCTGATGATTCACATGAAGACATTTGGATGAAGAATCCAGCAAAAAAAAGGAACATGGAGAGGGAGCCAGTGTATGAACTGGGACAGAAACATGTCCAAGGAGGACTTGTATGTCTTTATCTCCTCATATATGTTATAATCTTCCTTGCTAAATAAAAGTGGGTATGTGCATGTGCTCATGCATTGAGTTATATAGTTTGGTAAACAGGACAACAGTGGCAGAGTGTCCTTCTTCCCTTTATATTTCTTCCATGCTATCACCTATCACAAAATATTGTACAATCTGAGGTAATATATTTGTAACTGAGCAGGGTTTTATGGGACCTTCCCTGGACAGACCCCCTCCTTCATATTCCCCGCTGTCCCTCTTTTCTGAAGGGCCTGGATAATCACGTCTGATGTACACTTCCTGAGTTGTTTCACAGATGCTAAAACCACCACCAAATGGAAGAAATTAACTACTTAATGATTATGAGCACATAGCTCCCAGATATACTGTTACCTGAGGGTCAATAATGCCCTGTTTCCTCCACATCAACCAGTCAGAGAATTGTGATGAAGCTGATCATATATCTTGTGACCCCCCCCCCCCCCACCACCTGGCCTTTAAAAGTACTTTGCTGAAACCTTCCCAGCAGTTCAGGGTTTTGGGGACATGAGTCCTCTTGCATAGTTCTACAGTAAAATTTTCTCTGCTACCAGCTTGCTAACATTTTGGTTAGCTTGACTTCACTATAAGTCAGGAACATGAGCTTGCACTTGGTAACTTATCCATGAGTTTCAGGCTGGGAAATTGTAGTAAGCTAAGACACTGTAAAACTGGGTACCAAAGACAAAAATATTATTCTGAAGGTAGAACTTTTGAAAGCAAGCTTAGTTCTCTTGGTTTTGGCTATTTTTCTTATCAAAGGAAAAAAAAAAAAAAAGACAAAAAAGCAAAATTAACTGCAGTTACCCTGAATTTCTATTTTACATGAGAATTCAGACTATAAGTTTGGTGCATATTTTAAATTTATCATCTAGTTATTATCTTAGGATTATTTAAGAAAAAACTGTGGAAATGCATCCCTCCTCCTTTACTGCTCTACATGAAAAGTAATTAAGGTGAAAAATGTAGAAAACCCAGAAACTCAATGCTGCAATCAATGTGAATCTATGCAAGGGAGCCCAGAACAATGAAATCAGGGTCATGAGGTCAAAAATCCCTCTGGAGCCTCTGCCTTCCTCATATCACCAGAGGCAGACTTTTGTTTGTTACTTTTTCACATTATGATAGACAATATTATCAAAAACAGGTGAGCATTAGAAAAGGAAAAAGTCCCAGTCATCAATCCCCAATTAAATCAAAAGGGCCTTAGCAGCTATTTATTTGAATGATAGATACTATTGCCCATCATCTGGCAGAACAGAAAACAAGGGTAATTTGTGTGACTTTTTATCTTGCAACAAAGAATGAAAAAAGAATTAGATGACAATAACTATTTTCATAATTACTCCAGGCAATTTTTAAAACTAAAGCTTGAAGCTTAAAATGATGTTAATGAGAGAAACTCAAAATTGATCATGGTAATAGTCATCTGTGGTCCCTGGGTCATGTTGTAGCTACAAATATCAGTGGTTAGGAATGTCATTGATTAAATATGACATTTAATGAACTCAAAAATTTCTAATGAGGAGAAAAGGCTACTAGGGTTACACTTAATGGTTTGCAAAGACAGTGACCTGAATAAATATTATCCACTGATGACTTCAGTTAAATAGTCTGTTGTGGGGGAAAAAAAAAGTTCTTTCTTAAAAAATACTGATGATCTAAAACATAATTTGACACTTTACAAGACTTACCCTTTCAGGAGAACTGTTGTGTCAGTGGCAGCAATTTACATAATGATTCGAATTCTTTTCACAACCCACCTATTTTGTGAATTTGTTCAGAATGCCCAGCATTTGATTTACCAATTGAACATATTTTAATTTTTACATTCTTTTTATTTATTCAGTGTTGCTATTCAGTTGCTAAGTCATGTCCAACCCTTTGCAGTCCCACGAACTGCAGCCCGCCAGGCTTCCTTGTCCTTCACTATCCCCTGGAGGTTGCTCAAACTTGTGTTTCATGAGTTTGGTGATGCCTTCTAACCATCTTATCTTCTGTCACTCCCTTCTCCTTTTGCCTTCAACCTATCCCAGCATCAGGGTCTTTTCCAATGAGTCAGCTCTTTGCACGGAGAAGGAGATGGCAACCCACTCCAATATTCTTGCCTGGAGAATCCCAAGTACGGGAGCCTGGTGGACTGCTGTCTATGGGGTCGCAGAGCATCGGACACGATTGAAGTGACTTAGCAGCAGCAGCAGCTCTTCGCATAAGGTGGCCAAAGTATTGGAGCTTCAGCTTTTCTATCAGTCGTTCCAATGAATAGTCAGAGTTGGTTTCCTTTAGGAATTGCTTATTCATTATGTGAAATTAATGAACAGTGATGAGAACTGTGAAATCACAAGTTCTAAGTCATTTGACCTTAGAAAATTACTGGAGTTAGAAGACATTAGTTTCTATAATTCTAATTTTCTCTTCCTTCATTTTTGAGATATTGAAGCTCATCTAGTAAAGTTCCTATAATCGATATGTACAAAAATCACAGTAACATCATATAGTTGATACTAAATCCACCAAAACAATACATGCTAAATATACCATACTCCATAGGTAAAAGGACATAGAGCTTTATTCCTTCCTCCTTTTCTTCCTTCCTTGCTTTAATTTGCTTACTCAATCACTTATCTCATTCATTCAACAACTATTAACTGAGTGACTATTACATCTCAGGCATTGTTCAAGTATCTGAGTGTTTAAGGTCGTGTTCTTCCTGAGCTTACATTGTAGGATAAACTTGCATTCTCATGACTGACTGTCCGTGGAAGTTTATAAACTAAAATGATAGTAATCTAGGGGCTTGTGAATATTTTTACAAAAGTAAAAGTTTTGATACATTTTGAACTATGTGTTGCAACCAGCCAATAAGAGAAGGCAAATAAAAACAAGCAAAATAAAGAGATTAATTTGGCTGTTATATCAATTAGCCATTTATCTGAAATAGAATTTTTGAGATTCTATCTTTATTTGCAAATGGGCAAGTCACTTGAAAATAGGTGTTTTGAACTACTATAAGTAAGCAGTCTTTAATATGCATTAATTATCTAGAAAAATCACACTGGTACTTTAGTTCACCTTAAGAAATCCCCAAATGCTTTTAAATTGAGTGTTCTTTCACAAGAAACAAAAAAGTACAGTTTTCTCCTTTTTGTTTGGTTCCTTTTCCATTGCTCCTCCTCTTCTCCCACTCTCCCTCTTGTCCCTCTTTCCCTCTTCTCCCTTTCAGGGTCCTGCTCTTTCTCTTAATGTTTCTACTTCCTCTTCATCTATTCCATCCACATATGCTCCTCTTCCTCTTTCTCAGCTCTTCCTCCTCTCCTTTCTCTTTTTTATTCCCCATTTTCTTCCTCTTCCTTCTCTTGATTATCATTTTATCTTATTTTCTTTGTTCTTCATTTCACCTCTGGTTATTTACTTGAAAAAACCCTCAGGCTTAACTTAATATGAAAAGAGAATTCATTATCTTCATTAGTGTGCTTAGCTATGACCTTAGGACAAAGATTGAAGACAGCTTTTCAGGTCCTCAAAGGGTCTTAATGGATATCCTAAGTTCAGATCTTTCATTTTACTGATACTGGCCTAAGGCAGTAATAAATCATGTTTCAAACAGTAAACTGAATAAAAGAAACTACAAATACTCTTGGATCAATAGCCTGGGGTTTTATCGTTATACTATAATTACAACATAATTTAGCTCTAATGCCATTGAAAATTGAGTTTAATTACCTGGAGAGAACAAAATGGTGGAATACAGCATATAAGCTAAAAAAATTACACAAGTTATTTTGGCAAATACAGACCTACAGTGAAAACAATTTGCTAACTAGGTTAGGCAATTAGATAGCCACTTGAACTCCACACTAACAATCTGAAATCACTAAAGCTTAAAAGGGTATGCAATAGCTTTGTCAAGTAGTAAATATTACTGGGACAATGTCCCATAAAGTTAAAACCTTTTTTATTTTTATTTTTTTCTTTTGCTGTCTTCCATTGTCTGACATTTGCAAAATAACCATTTATTTAAATTCCACATTGACTTTAATTTTAATAAACTCATTCTTTTAGTTTTATATTGGCAAAAATCTATTTTATTTTACCACCAAAACTTTATCTTTACCTGATGCATTTAGGTTATTTGCTTCAAGGGACAATTATAGAGACTACTTAGTACGGATGCTTGAAATTTCTGCAAATTGGTTAAAAAATGTATTTTTATTCCTTGATTTTCAAACATACTGCAAATATTTTCAATAAAATATATTTCAAACTAACACATATCAGTATCATTGGGGACATAAAGTGGTAAACTGAGGCAAATTTTAATTACTTGAAATTGAAGTCATTTGGGAATAGCAGAAGTATTGAAATTTGAGGGAAAAAATGGTATAGTAACCTACAAACAAATCTTCTCAGGGTTTGAATTGAGCTGTATTTACAGGAAGGGAGTGCAAAGAGTGGAGAGTTTGACCAGAGTTCAAATCAGTAAGTTTTTTGTCTTGAAGATGGAGAGAGATACTTATTGGATGTTCATGTATCAGGAAATAATGCTTGATCATATAAATCAGGTATTTAAGAGAGATCAGCCTTCTTCTGAGGACACATATGTGAGGCTCTCCATTTCATATCCTCATTTCATTCTGAGTTGAAATCCTGCATTTTCCCCATTGGATCAAGATCTTTCACAGAAAGCATTGCTGATAAACTATATAGTTTATACATTATTTTCATTCCTTCTTTATTTGTTTGTTTTTTATCAAAGACATTGTTATATGGAGTCCATGTCCCTTGAGGATGAAGACGACCACTTTCAAGTGGCTTGTGTGCCACCAAGAAGAGAAATGACAACTGAATTTTATTGACCTTCTTTGGGCAAGAAATTTAATAATCAGTTTTAATCAGGATAGCTGAATCAGAGAAACAAGGAAGTCCAGAGATGATATGAACAGACCTAGCAGTTGGGGACTGGCTGTTGTCCTTTTATAATTTCTGAGAAGAGCTGTAAATTCCTGTAAGATTAGGTTAAGTCTCCTTAATGAGCTTGCCTTTACCATCTTCATTTTTTCCCTGCCATACATCACTTCACTTTAGTTTGTTTTTATATGTCCCTTTTTGAGCTTGTCTCCATTAGGGGGGTTGATAATCCAACATATTGCTAAGTGTTTCTTCTGCATAGCCTTCATTATTTGACTGATCATCTTTGTTGTTTATTATTCTACACCATGCCACAATTGGACATCTTTCTTCAGGGTGAGAGAAGCTTTTGTAGTTAGTACAACCAAAAGGCCAATTTGAGCAACTTCTTGTATTGAGTCAAAGTGGAGGGTCAAACCAGGAAGACTTAGTCAAAGATGCAAGTTTTAGATATCATTTCAAAGCACGTGTGCAAACATCAGTGTATCAGACTTATTTTTACAAAGACTGGATAAAGAAAAACTGAATATGTTAAAAGTCACAAAACAAACTAAAAAAAAAGACAAATAGGATAGAGGGAGCAAATTGAAGTATAGATTTAAACCCTGAGCCCAGTTCTGTAGGTAGCCAGCTGAATAAATCAAAATTCCAAGATGAAAAAGATTGCATTGGTTGTAGCTAATGGACTTCATCTTAAAGGTTATGTATTTGAAACGACTTCACAAAAGTATTAATTCAAGTACAATAAGTGATGCTGACTATAGAACAGATACCTCCTTGTTTAGTCAAAAGATAATCCGGCAAAAACAAAAAATAAATAAATAAATAAAAGAGAGAAAGAAAGAAAGAAAATCAAGGACTATCCTATTTTCAAGGACAACTTTGGCCAGAGGCTCTATGGAAATTTGTCAAGAGTTAAGAGATTCTTAAATAGGCTCATTTGCAATTACTTACAGCCAGTTCAGTTCATTTCAGTTCAATCACTCAATCGTGTTTGACTGTTTGTGACCCCATGAATCAGCACACCAGGCCTCCCTGTCCATGACCAACTCCCGGAGTTTACTCAAACTCATGACCATCGAGTCAGTGATGCCATCCAGCCATCTCATCTTCTGTCTTCCCCTTCTCCTCCTGCCCCCAATCCCTCCCAGCATCAGGGTCTTTTCCAATGAGTCAGCTCTCCGCATGTGGTGGCCAAAGTATTGGCGTTTCAGCTCCAACATCATTCCTTCCAATGAACACCCAGGACTGATCTCCTTTAGGATGGACTGGTTGGATCTCCTTGCAGTCCAAGGAACTCTCAAGAGTCTTCTCCAACACCACAGTTCAAAATCATCAATTCTTCAGTGCTCAGCTTTCTTCACAGTCCAACTCTCACATCCATACATGACCACTGAAAAAATCATAGCCTTGACTAGACAGAATTTTGTTGGCAAAGTAATGTCTCTGCTTTTTAATATGCTATCTAGGTTGGTCATAACTTTCCTTCCAAGGAGTAAGTGTCTTAATTTCATGGCTGCAGTCACCATCAGCAGTAATTTTGGAGCCCAGAAAAATAAAGTCTGCCACTGTTTCCACTGTTTTCCCATCTATTTGCCATGAAGTGATGGGACCAGATGCCATGATCTTAGTTTTCTGAATGTTGAGCTTTAAGCCAACTTTTTCACTCTCCTCTTTCACTTTCATCAAGAGACCTTTTAGTTCCTCTTCACTTTCTGCCATAAGGGTGGTGTCATCTGCATATCAAAGGTTATTGATATTTCTCCGAGCAATCTTGACTCCAGCTTGTGGTTCATGCAGCCCAGAATTTCTCATGATGTACTCTGCATATAAGTTAAATAAGCAGGGTGACAATATACAGCCTTGCAGTACTCCTTTTCCTATTTGGAGCCAGTCTACTGGTCCATGTCCAGTTCTAACTGTTGCTTCCTGACCTGCACACAGATTTTCAAGAGGCAGGCCAGGCGGTCTGGTATTCCCATCTTTCAGAATTTTCCACAGTTTATTGTGATCCACACAGTCAAAGGCTTTGGCATAGTCAATAAAGCAGAAATAGATGTTTTTCTAGAACTCTCTTGCTTTTTTGATGAGCCAGTGGATGTTGGCAATTTGATGTCTGGTTCCTTTTTCTTTTCTAAAACCAGCTTAAGCATCTATAAGTTCATGGTTCACGTATTGCTGAAGCCTGGCTTGGATAATTTTAAGCATTACTTAACTAGTGTGTGAGTTGAGTGCAATTGTGCGGTAGTTTGAGCATTCTTTGGGATTGGAATGAAAATGGACCTTTTCCAGTCCTGTGGCCCCTGCTGAGTTTTCCAAATTTGCTGGCATATTGAGTGCAGCACTTTCACAGCATCATCTTCCAGGATTTGAAATAGCTCAACTGGAATTCCATCACATCCACTAGCTTTGTTTGTAGTGATGCTTTCTAAGGCCTGCCTGACTTCACATTCCAGGATGTCTGGCTCTAGGTGAGTATTCACACCATTGTGATTATCTGGGTCATGAAGATCTTTTCTGTACAGTTCTTCTGTGTATTCTTGCCACTTCTTCTTAATATCTTCTGCTTCTGTTAGGTCCATATCATTTCTTTCCTTTATTGAACCTATCTTTGCATGAAATGTTCCCTTGGTTTCTCAAATTTTCTTGAAGAGATCTCTAGTATTTCCCATTCTGTTGTTTTCCTCTATTTCTTTGCACTGATCATGAGGAAGGCTTTTTTATCTCTCCTGGCTATTCTTTGGAACTCTACGTTCAAATGGGAATATCTTTCCTTTTCTCCATTGCTTTTCTCTTCTCTTCTTTGCTCAGCTATTTGTAAGGCCTCCTCAGATAACCATTTTGCCTTTTTGCATTTCTTTTCCATGGGGATGGTCTTGATCCCTGTCTCCTGTACAATGTCATGAACCTCCACCCATAGTTCATCAGGCACTCTGTCTATTAGATCTAGTCCCTTAAATCTATTTCTCACTTCCACTGTATAGTCATAAGGGATTTGATTTAGGTCATACCTGAATGGTCTAGTGGTTTTCCCTACTTCCTTCAATTTAGATCTAAATTTGGCAATAAAGAGTTCATGATCTGGGCCACAGTCAGCTCCAAGTCTTGTTTTTGCTGACTGTATAGAGCTTCTCCATCTTTGGCTGCAAAGAATATAATCAATCTGATTTCAGTGTTGACCATCTGGTGATGTTCATGTGTAGAGTCTTCACTTGTGTTGTTGGAAGAGGGTTTTTGCTATGACCAGTGTGTTCTCTTGGCAAAACTCTATTAGCTTTTGCCCTGCTTCATTCCGTACTCCAAGGCCAAATTTCCTATGACTCCAGGTGTTTCTTGACTTCCTACTTTTGCATTCCAGTCCCCTATAATGAAAAGGATGTCTTTTTCTGACAAGATGTAGTCCACTGGAGAAGGGAATGGCAAACCACTTCAGTATTCTTGCCTTGAGAACCACATGAATAGTATGAAAAGGTAAAATAATAGGTTACTGAAAGAGGAACTCCCCAGCTCGGTAGGTGCCCAATATGCCACTGAAGATCAGTGGAGAAATAACTCCAGAAAGAATGAAGGGATGGAGTCAAAGCAAAAACAATACCCAGTTGTGGATGTAACTGTTGATAGAAGCAAGGTCCGAGGCTGTAAAGAGCAATATTGCATTGGAACCTGGAATGTTAGGTCCATGAATCAAGGCAAATTGGAAATGGTCAAACAGATGGCAAGAGTGAATATCAACACTCTAGAAATCAACAAACTAAAATGTACTGGAATGGGTGACTTTAACTCAGATGACCATTATATCTACTACTGTGGGCAGGAATCCCTTAGAAGAAATAGAGTAGCCATCATCATCAACAAAAGAGTCCAAAATGCAGTACTTGGATGCAATCTCAAAAGGGACAGAATGATCTCTGTTCGTTTCCAAGGCAAACCATTCAGTATCACAGTAACCTAAGCCTATGCCCCAACCAGTAACTCTGAAGAAGCTGAAGTTGAATGGTTTTATGAAGACCTACAAGACCTTTTAGAACTAAGATCCAAAAAAGACGTCACAGCCAGAGGAATAGGAAATCTGGCAAAGGAATCAAATTTGAATCAGATATTCCTCCAGCAGTTTCTCCTAAAGACTGTGACTCAGGACTGGAAATATGAGACTAGTAGAGGTCATTGAATTGTAAGGGTCTTTAGGCCACTCAGCTGGATGTATTTTAGTTACATTTTCTTTGAGCAGCTTTGTGCAGTCTCAATACAATATTTCCCAGGTATGGGATTGTTAACCAAAAACAGGAAAGTAGATCTCCAGAGTCAGAGGTTGACATGATATCAAGGGGACTGAGATTTTTCCAGAGAACTTGAAGCTATAGAATCTGCAGCTTCATGGAAAACTCAATGATCATTTGAATTTTCTCTCCAATGGCCTAGATATCTGGAAAGTGGCATCACATTTCCAGGCCAAAGAAAAGCAAAAAGTGGACAGATGAATCATGAAAAGGCCTTCATGATATTCGAGTTTAGAAAATAATATCAGGGAGGAAAGGAGAAATGGAAAGAAACTTTCTTGCTTCCACATGTTGGGAGGAAGTAGTTTACCTCCATATCAGTTACTTCTCTTCCTGTTTTTCAGTCACTAAGTCGTGTCCAGCTCTTTGCAACCTCATGGATTGTAGCCTGTTATGCTTCCCTGTCCTTCACTATCTCCTTCAGTTTCCTCTTTTTAGTCCATTTGATTTTGAGACTCCAGTGTTTGCCTGGGATCAAATGTTGGGTGGAGTCTTGTTCCAGTTGTAAAATAGACACCAAAGATTTTTCACCTTGTGATTTGGCAGTGGGGGCAGAGATCAAGAGTACTTGGTAGGGTCCTTTCTATGAACCTCAATTTTGCAAAAGCAAAAGTAAAACAATAATGGTGTGTAAATGACAAAAGGAGGTAAAATGTCATGGTTAAAGATATGATAAGAATTCAGTATTATGGAGTTGACAAAGAAATTTGGTTATTTCTGTGATGCACAACATTTTAAGATAATAACTAGAACTGTGACTGTTCATGGGGTTCTCAAGGCAAAAATACTGAAATGGCTTGCCATTCCCTTCTCCAGTGTACCGGGTTTTGTTAGAGCTCTCTATTATGACCATCAGTCTCGGGTCGCCCTACACAGCATAGCTCACAGTTTCACTGAGTTAGACAAGGCTGTGAAATGTGATCAATTTCATTGGTTTTCTGTGATTGTGATTTCCCTTCTGTCTGCCCTCTAATGGAGAAGGATAAGAGGCTTACGGAAGCTTCCTGATGGGAGAGACTGACCAAGGGGAAAACTGGGTCTTTTTGATGGGCGGGGCCATTCTCAGTA
The DNA here is from genome assembly GCF_023699985.2 of Odocoileus virginianus. NCBI lineage: Eukaryota > Metazoa > Chordata > Mammalia > Artiodactyla > Cervidae > Odocoileus > Odocoileus virginianus. The sequence goes on along the minus strand of NC_069685.1, from coordinate 34,917,974 downwards.
ACCTTTAATCCAATTTTCTGTTGATGGGCGGGACTGTGTTCCTCCCCTGTTGTTTGACCTGAGGCCAAACTATGGTGGAAGTAAAGAAGATAATGGTGATCTCCTTCTAAAGGTCCCAAAAGAGTCCACTGCCACACTCAGTGCCCTGACCCTGCAGCAGGCAACCAGGCCTCCACTAGAGATTCCTGAACACTCATGGGCAAGTCTGGGTCAGTCTCTTACTGACCCCATGAACAGTAGGAAAAGGAAAAAAAAAAAGATAGGACACTGAAAGATGAGCTCCCCATGTCGGTAAGTGCCCAATATGCTACTGGAGAACAGTGGAGAAATAACTCCAGAAAGAATGAAGAGGCGGAGCCAAAGCAAAAACAACACCCATTTGTGGATGTGACTGGTGCTGAACGACAATGCTTAGGAACCTGGAATGTAAGTAAGGTCAATGAATCAAGGCAAATTGGAAGTGGTCAAACAGGAGATGGCAAGAGTGAACATTGACATTTTAGGAATCAGTGAACTAAAATAGACTGGAATGAGTGAATTTAACTCAGATGACCATGATATCTAGTACTGTGGGCAAGAATCCCTTAGAAGAAATGGAGTGGCCCTCATAGTCGGCAAAAGAGTCTGAAATGCAGTACCTGGGTGCAATCTCCCTAATGACAGAATGATCTCTATTCACTTCCAAGGCAAAACATTCAATATCACAGTAATCCAAATTTATGTCCCAACCAGTAAAGCTAAAGAAAATGAAGTTAAACAGCTCTATGAAGACCTATAAGACCTTCTAGAACTCACACCCAAAAATGTTGTCCTTTTCATTAAGGGGACTGGAATGCAAAAGTAGAAAGTCAAGAGATACCTGGAGTCACAGGAAAACTTTGCCTTGGAGTGCAAAATGAAGTAGGGCCAAGCCTAACAGAGTTTTTCCAAGAGAATGCACTGGTCATAGCAAACACCTTCTTCCAACAACACAAGAGAAGACTCTACACATGGACATCATCAGAGGGTCAATACCCAAATCAGGTTGATTATATTCTTTGCAGCCAAAGATGGAAAAGCTCTGTACAGTCAGCAAAAACAAGACTAGGAGCTGACTGTGCATCAGATGATGAACTCCTTATTGCCAAGTTCAGACTTAAATTGAAGAAAGTAGGGAAAACCACTAGACCATTTAGATAGGATCTAAATCAAATCCCTTATGATTATAAAGTAGAAGTGACAAATAAATTCAAAGGATTACATCTGATAGATTGCCTGAAGAATTATAGACAGTTTAATGACATTGTACAGGAGGCAGTGATCAAGACCATCCCCAAGAAAAAGAAATCCAAAAAGGAAATATGGTTGTCTGAGGAGGGCTTACAAATAGCTGAGCAAACAAGAGAAGCAAAAAGCAAAGGAGAAAAGGAAAGATATACCCATTTGAATGTAGAGTTCCAAAGAATATCAAGGAGAAATAATAAAGCCTTCCTCAGTGATCAATGCAAAGAAATAGAGGATAACAATAGAATGGGAAAGACTAGAGACCTCTTCAAGAAAATCAGAGATACAAAGGGGATATGTTATGCAAAGATGGGCTCAATAAAGGACAGAAATGGTATGGACCTAACAGAAGCAGAAGATATTAAGAAGAGGTGGCAAGAACACACAGAAGAACTACACAAAAAAATATTCATGACCCAGATAACCAAAATGGTGTAATCACTCACCCAGAGCCAGACATCCTGGAATGTGAATTCAAGTGGGCCTTAGGAATCATCACTACAAACAAAGCTAGTGGAGGTGATGGAATTCCAGTTGAGCTATTTCAAATTCTAAAAGATGATGCTGTGAAAGTGCTGCACTCAATATTCCAGCAAACTTGGAAAACTCTGCAATGTCCACAGGACTGGAAAAGGTCAGTTTTCACTCCAATACCAAAGGAAGGCAATGCCAAAGAATGTTCAAACTACCACACAATTGCTCTCATCTTACACACTAGCAAAGTAATGCTGAAAATTCTCTAAGCCAGGCTTCAACAGTACATGAGACATGAACTTCCTGATGTTTAAGGTGAATTTTAAAAAGGCAGAGAAACCAGAGATCAAATTGCCAACATCCTTGGATCATCTGAAAAAGTAAGAGAGTTTCAGGAAAACATATATTTCTGCTTTATTGACTATGCCAAAGCCTTTGACTGTGTGGATCACAACAAACTGTGGAAAATTCTTAAACAGATGGGAATACCAGACCACCTTACCTGCTTCCTGAGAAATCTGTATGCAGGTCAAGAAGCAACATGAACACCTGGACATGGGACCACAGACTGGTTTCAAATTGGGAAAGAAGTATGTCAAGGCAGTATATTGTTACCCTGCTTATTTAACTTATATGCAGAATGCTGCTGCTGCTAAGTCGCTTCATTTGTGTCCAACTCTGTGCAACCCCATAGATGGCAGCCCACCAGGCTCTGCTGTCCCTGGGATTCTCCAGGCAAGAACACTGGAGTGGGCTGCCATTTCCTTCTCCAATGAATGAAAGTGAAAAGTGAAAGTGAAGTCGATCAGTTGTGTCTGACTCTTCGCGACTCCACGGACTGCAGCCTACCAGGCTCCTCTTTCCATGGGATTATCCAGGCAAGAGTACTGGAGTGAGTTGCCATTGCCTTCTCCATATATGCAGAATATATTATGTGAAATGCCGGGCTGGATGAATCAGAAGCTGGAATTAAGATTGAAGGAAGAAATATCAATAACTTCAGATATGCAGATGATACCACCCTTATGACAGAAAGTGAAGGAGAACTAAAGAGCTTCTTGATGAAAGTGAAAGAGGAGAGTGAAAAAGTTGGCTTAAAAATCAATATTCAGAAAACTAAGATCATGGCATCCAGCCCCATCACTTCATGGCAAATAGATGGAGAAACAATGGAAACAGTGGAAACTTTACTTTGTGGGCTCCAAAATCACTGCAGATGGTGACTGCAGCCATGAAATTAAAAGATGCTTGCTCCTCAGAAGAAAAGCTATGACCAACCTAAAGAGCATATTAAAAAGCAGAGACATTACTTTACCAACAAAAATACATCTAGTTAAAGCTATGGCTTTTTCCAGTAGTCATGTATGGATGTGAGAGTTGGACTATAAAGAAAGCTGTGCACCGAAAAATTGATGCTTTTGAACTGTGGAGTTGGAGAAGACTCTTGAGAGTCCCTTGGACTTCAAGGAGATCCAATCAGTCCATCCAAAAGGAACTCAGTCCTGAATAAGCACTGGAAGGACTGATGCTGAAGTTCCAATACTTTGGCCACCTGATATGAAGAACTGACTCGAAAAAGCCCCTGATGCTGGGAAAGATTGAACTCGCGAGAAGAAGGAGATGACAGAGAATGAGATGGTTGGATGACATCACCAACTTGGTGGACATGAGTTTGAGTAAGCTCTGGCAGTTGTTGATGGACAGGGAAGCCTGCCATGCTGCAGTCCATGGGGTCCTAGAGTCACACATGACTGAGTGACTGAACTGAGAATTGTGACTGACACAGGAACTCATTAGATTTTTTAGGAAATTTATACAATTTCTACAACAGTTATAAATAATAACATGAATCCATAAATATATAAGCTAAAGTTTAGTATCACCTCTAATTTGATAATGTTCCACATGTAATTTAATATATTAAATAGACCTGATTAGTTTCACATTTTGAGATGAGAGACAAATACTTTGAGATTTTTACAGGGACTCTCTGGGAAATCTCAAAGCTAATTTACTGAAAAAATTTGAAAGCTAGTCACTCGGTCGTATCCATCTCTTTGTGACCCCATGGACTGCAGAGCCTGCCAGGCTCCTCTGTCCATGAAATTCTCCCAGCAAGAATACTGGAGTGGGTTGCCATGCCCTTCTACAGGGGATATTCCCAACCCAGGGATCAAACACAGGTCTCCCACATTGCAGGCAGATTTTTTTTTTTTTTTTTTTACCGTTTGAGTTACCCAGGAAGCCTTAATTTGATGTAAACAAACAAATAACTAAAACTCCATTTAGAATTAGATTTTGGTATGCATATGCATACAAACTCAGTCCTGTCCAACTCTGTGACCCCATGGACTGTAGCCTGCAAGGATCCTTTGTCCATGGGGTTTTCCAGGCAAGAATACTGCAGTGGATTGCCACTTTCTCTTCCAGGGGATCTTCCTGACCCAGGGATTAAGCCTGCACTGGCAGGTGGATTCTTAAGTTGTCAAAATACCAAAATGCTTGAACATTTGAATAAATAATATCACAGATGAAATAATGATCTTAACTATCTGTTTAACCAGAGTGACAATAGAAGATGTTAAAGCAAATACAAGAGATTACACAGTTTGTGAACAAAGCTTACTTTTTAAAATATTGAAAAAACTGGGTTTTTGTAAGTAATCAAATATTTGATAAAGGCAAAATAAAGTTCAGGAAATTATTTTGATAAAACTCACAATTTTTTCTTTCTAGGCAGATTACGTAAAAGGTACAGAAAAACCTTTTACAATTGCTAATTAAAAGCAGACTAACAGTCATAAAACTATCATCCATTCAGCCAATGAAAGAAAATTAAGTTTCAGTTTTATGAAAGTACTCTGTTTATATTATATTGTCAGGGGAGTGTGTAATTTCCTTGGTTCTGTCTCGTCTCAGCAAAAATTTGAAGCAATGGATAGGCCAGTGTTGTAGCTCAGTTTTATTGACAAGCAAAGGAAAATACATCCTCGAGGCGTGAGGGTGGGTAGAACTAAAAGAGGATAAGCCCCAATCCTTCTAGGCTTCCTTTTAAATATTTGTCTCCTCCCTTCTGAGCCTGCCCTAAGTAAATCGGGCTAGCCAGGAGGGCTATTTGTTTTACCTGAGGTCCTCACTCTGGTCCTCAGACCTTCCTTTGTTCTATTTTCATGGGCTTTTTCCTTCTTGGTTTTTTAGCTACCACCATTCTGGACTCCTTTTTCCTATTCTAACTACCTAACACTATGTTTTGGAATTAGAGCTTTGACTTTGGAGTCTGCAAAGACCTCATGATGTTTTTCTTTCCATTTAGGTACAGGGGTTCATTTATCTTAGGTGAGGATATCTAAACAGAAGAATTCTCTCAGGCTGTGAAAATTAACTTCCAACTTTGTTAACTTCTGACCATACAGCTACTTAAAACAACAACAACAGCAAAAATCCTTTCAATTATCTTGTTAGGATTTAGCTGAAGCAAATACTAAATATTTCTAGCAGTTATGTGTGATCTACTGGACCCAAGTTCAGTTCAGTTCAATTCAGTTGCTCAGTTTTGTCTGATTCTTTGCAGCCCCATGGACTGTACATGCCAGACTTCCCTATCCATTACCAAGTTCCAGAGCTTGCTCAAACTCATGCTATTGAGTCAGTGATGTCATCAAACCATCTCATCCTCTGCTATCCCCTTCTCCTTCTGCCTCAAGAGACATCTCTAAAGAGAGTGGAAAGGACACTATCCTCCCAAGATCCAGAGCTACTCTCAAAGATGACCAAAAGATAGAAAATCTTAGGAATCCTCAGGGATTGCTCTGAGGGCTGGGAGTAATTGGTAGGACTCCAGCTGCAAATGGAGTTCAACCCACATTTCTGTATAGCCAAATCTAGTTGCAAATGGAGTACAACTCACATTTCCATCTGGCTATATTTTGATTCCTCTAGGCTGACTGTTGCCAAGAAAGGGTCTCAGAGCAGGAGATAAAACCAACAAGAAAGTGGCAGCTGTTCCCAGTGAGGTAGGACATAATGGGACTCTGGGCTAGACACCTGGGGTTTTACAACTGAAGTAAAATCCAAGCTTTGTTCTCACCCAGACACTCCAAGGACAAAGTTAGTAGTAAAAGTTGTACTCCACTAAAATAGGGAGATACAGTGCCCACTCCTGAGGCCAGGGAAGACTTCCCTGTCTGCATAAGTGCAGGAAGGCTTCTTGGGGGTCAGAATGGCAGGAGGCCCCACCCCGTAAGTGTGGACATGCACTCATAGAACTCAGTCGTGGGATCCACCTTAGAAAAATGCTGCACATGCATCTTGGAGAGGTTCCAAGGATTAATTAGTCAGGTGAAAAGAAAGAAACAAGGTAATTGGCCAAAGGTAAACAAATTCCTGGAAGGACTGTCCTGCATAAGTGATTTACATCATCTCTTTTCTGTGCTTCCTCCTTACTCAGATTGCCTACACTCCTCTCCAGGTGCGTCTCTGCCCCGTTTCTGACTTACTGTGTTCCTTCTCATTAAAGAGGGTGCCCACACCCTTTCTCCCTGGGTGTGTATCTCTGCCTTGATTTTGAGCTGGATAAGCAGTGTGTGCTCTTCCACACACTATGCTATCTCTCTAATAATAAACTTCATACCTGTTTTTATAGCTATTATCTCCTTGAAACATTTTCACTTTCAAATAGGGCAAGAGCCAGGGCTACTTTGCTTCTATCATCTAGCCCCTGCTGGTCTGGGGGCTAGGGTTCCTAGTTTTCATCTATATTACCCAAGTCCTGGGCAGGGAACTAAGATCTTTCTTTAGGATCCCTCACTGCTCTCCCTCCTAGATTAGCAGGTGAGAAAGGACCAATAAAAAAATAAGTCTCAATATAGAAAAGAGCTGATGTGAAATTTTATCTTCTTCTCTTGACTGGGGCCTACAGAGAGAGGTTTGGGACAACTGACCCAATGAGAATTCTCACCCTGAGTTGCCTTCTGCCATTTTTCCCAGGATCCTATCTGTAGGCACTAGAATAAGTCGGAGTTAAAGTAGAGAGTATATTTTTCGCTATGCTCAAGAATTTGGCAAGATTTTTTATTAATTTTAGTTCTGGTTTCCCTTTATCTGTTTAAGAGAATAGCCTGTAGCAGTTTAACAGAGAATTAAACTTGAGAGGGGCCCATGTGCTGGACTTACTTTGAGAATATATGGGAGGCCACTAGCTTGATGAATTTTTTTTATGGTCATATAGTCATTTCAAAGTGGAAGGGCAAGATAGGTGTTAGGTCTTCTCTAAATTTTTGGTAGAATTCAGCTGTGAAGCCATCTGGTCCTGGGCTTTTGTTTGCTGGAAGATTTCTGATTACAGTTTCGATTTCCTTGCTTGTGATGGCATTTTGTTAAGATCTTCTATTTCTTCCTGGTTCAGTTTTGGAAAGTTATACTTTTCTAAGAATTTGTCCATTTCTTCCAAGTTGTACATTTTATTGGCATAGAGCTGCTGGTAGTAGTCTCTTATGATCCTTTGTATTTCAGTGTTGTCTGTTGTGATCTCTCCATTTTCATTTCTAATTTTGTTAATTTGGTTCTTCTCCCTTTGTTTCTTAATGAGTCTTGCTAATGGTTTGTCAATTTTGTTAATTTTTTCAAAAAACCAGCTTTTAGCTTTGTTAATTTTTGCTATGGTCTCTTTAGTTTCTTTTGCATTTATTTCTGCCCTAATTTTTAAGATTTCTTTCCTTCTACTAACCCTGGGGTTCTTCATTTCTTCTTCCTCTAGTTGCTTTAGGTGTAGAGTTAGGTTATTTATTTGACTTTTTTCTTGTTTCTTGAGGTAGGCCTGTAATGCTATGAATCTTCCCCTTAGCACTGCTTTTACAGTGTCCCATAGGTTTTGGGTTGTTGTGTTATCATTTTCATTCATTTCTATGCATATTTTGATTTCTTTTTTGATTTCTTCTATGATTTTTTGGTTATTCAGAAGCGTGTTGTTTAGCCTCCATATGTTTGAATTTTTAATAATTTTTTTCCTGTAATTGAGATCTAATCTTACTGCACTGTGGTCAGAAAAGATGACTGGAATGATTTCAGTCTTTTTGAATTTACCAAGACTAGATTTATGGCCCAGGATGTGATCTATTCTGGAGAAGGTTCCGTGTGCACTTGAGAAAAAGGTGAAGTTGATTGTTTTGGGGTGAAACGTCCTATAGATGTCAATTAGGTCTAGCTGGTCCATTGTGTCCGTTAAAGTTTGTGTTTCCTTGTTCATTTTCTGTTTAGTTGATCTATCCATAGTTGTGAGTGGGGTATTAAAGTCTCCTACTATTATTGTGTTACTATTAATTTCCTCTTTCATACTCGTTAGCGTTTGCCTTACATATTGCGGTGCTCCTATGTTGGGTGCATATATATTTATAATTGTTATATCTTCTTCTTGGATTGATCCTTTGATCATTATGTAGTGTCCATCTTTGTCTCTTTTCACAGACTTAATTTGAAAGTCTATTTTATCTGATATGAGTATTGCGACTCCTGCTTTCTTTTGGTCTCCGTTTGCGTGGAATATTTTTTTCCAGCCCTTCACTTTTAGTCTGTATGTGTCCCTTGCTTTGAGGTGGGTCTCTTGTAGACAGCATATATAGGGGTCTTGCTTTTGTATCCATTCAGCCAGCCTTTGTCTTTTGGTTGGGGCATTCAACCCATTTACATTTAAGGTAATTATTGATAGGTATGGTCCCGTTGCCATTTATTTTGTTGTTTGGGGTTCACTTTTATACCACCTTTCTGCGTTTCCTGTCTAGAGAAGATCCTTTAGTATTTGTTGAAGAGCTGGTTTGGTGGTGCTGAATTCTCTCAGCTTTTGCTTGTCTGTAAAGCTTTTGAGTTCTCCTTCATATCTGAATGAGATCCTTGCTGGGTAGAGTAATCTAGGTTGTAGGTTATTCTCTTTCATTACTTTAAGTATGTCCTGCCATTCCCTTCTGGCCTGAAGGGTTTCTATTGATAGATCAGCTGTTATCCTTATGGGAATCCCTTTGTGTGTTATTTGTTGTTTCTCCCTTGCTGCTTTTAATATTTGTTCTTTGTGTTTGATCTTTGTTAATTTGATTAATATGTGTCTTGGGGTGTTTCGCCTTGGGTTTATCCTGTTTGGGACTCTCTGGGTTTCTTGAACTTGGTTGGCTATTTCCTTCCCCATTTTAGGGAAGTTTTCAGCAATTATCTCCTCGAGTATCTTCTCATGGCCTTTCTTTTTGTCTTCTTCTTCTGGGACTCCTATGATTCGAATGTTGGGGCGTTTCACATAGTCCCAGAGGTCCCTGAGGTTGTCCTCATTTTTTTTTATTCTTTTTTCTTTTTTCCTCTCTGCTTCATTTATTTCCACCGTTTTATCTTCTAAGTCACTTATCCTATCTTCTGCCTCTGTTATTCTACTCATGGTTCCCTCCAGAGTGTTTTTGATCTCATTTATTTCATTATTAATTTTTAATTGATTTTTTTTTATTTCTTCTAGGCCCTTGTTAAACATTTCTTGCATCTTCTCAATCTTTGTCTCCAGGCTATTTATTTGTAACTCCATTTTGTTTTCAAGATTTTGGATCATTTTTATTATCATTATTCTAAATTCTTTTTCAGGTAGATTCCCTATTTCCTCCTCTTTTGTTTGACTTGGTGGGCTTTTTTCATGTTCCTTTAGGTGTTGGGTATTTCTCTGCCTTTTCATCATGTTTAGATTGCTGTGTCTGGAGTGGGCTTTCTGTATTCTTGTGGTCTGAGGTTCTTTTTTATTGTGGAGGTTTGCAGAAGAAGGTAGACTTCCAAACTCATTCTATGAGGCCACCATCACCGTAATTCCAAAACCAGACAAAGATGCCACAAAAAAAGAAAACTACAGGCCAATATCGCTGATGAACATAGATGCAAAAATCCTTAACAAAATTCTAGCAAACAGAATCCAACAACATATTAAAAAAATCATTCATCATGACCAAGTGGGCTTTATCCCAGGAATGCAAGGATTCTTTAATATCTGCAAATCAATCAATGTAATACACCACATTAACAAATTGAAAGATAAAAACCATATGATTATCTCAATTGATGCAGAAAAAGCCTTTGACAAAATTCAACATCCATTTATGATTAAAACTCTCCAGAAAGCAGGAATAGAAGGAACATACCTCAACATAATAAAAGCTCTATATGACAAACCCACAGCAAGCATCACCCTCAATGGTGAAAAATTGAAAGCATTTCCCCTGAAATCAGGAACAAGACAAGGGTGCCCACTCTCACCACTACTATTCAACATAGTTTTGGAAGTTTTGGCCACAGCAATCAGGGCAGAAAAAGAAGTAAAAGGAATCCAGATAGGAAAAGAAGAAGTGAAACTCTCGCTGTTTGCAGATGACATGATCCTCTACATAGAAAACCCTAAAGACTCTACCAGAAAATTACTAGAGCTAATCAACGAATACAGTCAAGTTGCAGGATATAAAATTAACACACAGAAATCTCTTGCATTCCTATACACTAACAATGAGAAAACAGAAAGAGAAATTAAGGAAACAATACCATTCACCATTGCAACAAAAAGAATAAAATACTTAGGAGTATATCTACCTAAAGAAACAAAAGACCTATACATAGAAAACTATAAAACACTGATGAAAGAAATCAAAGAGGACACAAATAGATGGAGAAATATACCATGTTCATGGATTGGAAGAATCAATATTGTCAAAATGGCTATACTACCCAAAGTAATCTATAGATTCAATGCAATCCCTATCAAACTACCAACAGTATTTTTCACAGAACTAGAACAAATAATTTCACAATTTGTATGGAAATACAAAAAACCTCGAATAGCCAAAGTAATCCTGAGAAAGAAGAATGGAACTGGAGGAATCAATCTGCCTGACTTCAGACTCTACTACAAAGCCACAGTCATCAAGACAGTATGGTACTGGCACAAAGACAGAAATATAGATCAATGGAACAGAATAGAAAGCCCAGAGATAAGTCCACGAACCTATGGTCACCTTATCTTCGACAAAGGAGGCAAGGATATACAATGGAAAAAAGATAACCTCTTTAACAAGTGGTGCTGTAAAAGAATGAAACTAGAACACTTTCTAACACCATACACAAAAATAAACTCAAAATGGATTAAAGATCTAAATGTAAGACCAGAAACTAGCAAACTCCTAGAGGAGAACATAGGCAAAACACTCTCCGACATAAATCACAGCAGGATCCTCTATGACCCACATCCCAGAATTTCAGAAATAAAAGCAAAAATAAACAAATGGGACCTAATGAAACTTAAAAGCTTTTGCACAACAAAGGAAACTATAAGCAAGGTGAAAAGACAGCCCTCAGATTGGGAGAAAATAATAGCAAATGAAGCAACAGACAAAGGATTAATCTCAAAAATATACAAGCAACTCCTCCAGCTCAACTCCAGAAAAATAAATGACCCAATCAAAAAATGGGCCAAAGAACTCAACAGACATTTCTCCAAGGAAGACATACAGATGGCTAACAAACACATGAAAAGATGCTCAACATCACTCATTATCAGAGAAATGCAAATCAAAACCACAATGAGGTACCATTATACGCCAGTCAGGATGGCTGCTATCCAAAAGTCTACAAGCAATAAATGCTGGAGAGGGTGTGGAGAAAAGGGAACCCTCTTACACTGTTGGTGGGAATGCAAATTAGTACAGCCACTATGGAAAACAGTGTGGAGATTTCTTAAAAAGCTGGAAATAGAACTGCCATATGACCCAGCAATCCCACTTCTGGGCATACACACCAAGGAAACCAGATCTGAAAGAGCCACATGCACCCCAATGTTCATCGCAGCACTGTTTATAATAGCCAGGACATGGAAGCAACCCAGATGCCCATCAGCAGACGAATGGATGAGGAAGCTGTGGTACATATACACCATGGAATATTACTCAGCCATTAAAAAGAATTCATTTGAATCACTTCTAATGAGATGGATGAAACTGGAGCCCATTATACAGAGCGAAGTAAGCCAGAAAGATAAAGACCATTACAGTATACTAACACATATATATGGACTTTAGAAAGATGGTAACGATAACCCTATATGCAAAACAGAAAAAGAGACTCAGATGTATGGAACAGACTTGTGGACTCTGGGAGAAGGCAAGGGTGGGATGTTTCAGGAGAACAGCATTGAAACATGTATATTATCTAGGGTGAAACGGATAACCAGCTCAGGTTGGGTACATGAGACAAGTGCTCGGGCCTGGTGCACTGGGAAGACCCAGAGGGATCGGGTGGAGAGGGAGGTGGGAGGGGGGAGTGGGATGGGGAATACATGTAAATCCATGGCTAATTCATATCAATGTATAACAAAAACTACTGTAATGATGTAAAGTAACTAGCCTCCAACTAATAAAAATTAAAAAAAAAAAAACAAAGTGGAAGGGCAATTTGTAGCAAGGAAACAAAGTTTGACACCATGTTGGATCAGTTTGTTTTAATTTAACCCTTGCTTTCTGTTGCTTTTGTTTTATAATCACTAAAGTGATACTGTTTATAGCTCTAAGCATACACAATTGCCTGCTTCTGAGAACCCTGCTCCTTTGCCGGATTGTTAAACCAAAATGTCTCTGTTCAGCTCACAGGGAGACATTCTGACCCTCTCCACCTGTGAATGACTGCAAGGAAGAATAAATTAATACATCCCCTCACCCAAGGTTGGCCAAACCAGAAGACATTTTGCAAGATTCATGGTTGTTTTACTTTACTTCCTTACCTCCTCTACTTCTCTTTTCAATTAAAAAAAAAAAAAAAACTGGGATCCAGACAGTGACAAGAGGGTACTCTACAACTTTAGCCCACCATCTTCTTGGACACGCAGCTTTCTGAATAAGTTTGCTATTCCTTGCCTCAACACCTGTCTCCTAATTATTGGCTTGTAGTGTGGTAAGCAGAGGCAGCTTGGACTCAGTAACAAATTTAGACCCAAGATTAGAGAAACATACTCAAAAAGAGGAAGATAGAGATGGGATAATAAGAGCTACCTAGTCTTACAGTTTTTTATTGTAGGTACATATTTAATATTTGATTTTTCATTAGCCTTTTGCAGTGAAGCTATTTTGGAATTTTGGAGCCTCTAGATACTTCTGCCTGCCAATTAAAACGGGTACCAAAACAGGAGAGAAGGGAGTAGGGCACAACCTTAAAAATTGACATAGCTGTAGGATATGAAAAAACCTGGTTCATGATCTTTTTACTTTACCGTTCCAATTGGGCCAAAGAGTCAACCTCTCAGTAGACTCAACAAACAATCATTGTAATATATTAGCATCTTAATAACACACACATCAGCACCATGACAGTTCTGAGACCAAACATAAAAGGCCCCCAAAAGTGGGTGGTGGCCCAATTTCTGGAAATTTCTGTCCCTTCCTCAAAATGTAATGGGTAAAATCTTCCCATTCACTAGCCTATGAAATTACTGGTCCCATAAAAACTAACTGTGTCATATTTCAAAGCTCTCTTGCCTTCTCTCTTGCTTTCTGAGGTGACCCACACTCTGTGGACTGTGTTTCTCTCTAAATAAATCCACTTCTTACTTACCACTCCATCTTTGAATTCTTTTGCAGTAAAGCAAGAATGTCAAATTCACTGGAAACAGTATCTTATTTTGTTGATTTGGAAACACTTGTTTTCAAGTGAATATCTTAAACAATCTTCTCTAGTTGGAACATACCTTATAATAGTATTGTGATTCTAGGTTGCATTTTAGTTTTAGCTTTGTTTTTAGTAAAATCTACAAGTTTTAATCTAAGCCAAGCACATCCTAATTGAGAAACCAAAAAGGTAGCCACCAGAAGGACAATCTTTTGTCTAAATTCTGAATAAAATTGGAGAGCTTGATCAAAAGGAAGGGGCTCAAAATTTGAGAGAGTACTCACCAAATCAGAAGAAGGAGACACAAAGAGCATTGAGTGCAAGCATCTCAGTGTGGGTACCTCACTGAATTTTGATTCTGAAGCAGGATCTGGCAGTTGTCTCCTTTGAATCCCACATTCTAAAAACATTGAATGCCAGTCTCGATAAAGAGGTAAACTGAAACAAATGCAATTTACCTGATATTATTTGTAATTACCATAGGAATTGAAATTTGGGAAACACATGCTGCAGTAAGCTAAGTGGAAGTCCCGTGAAGGTTTGAATTGGGCTATATTTATAGGCAAGGAGTGCAAAGAGTGGGAAGCTCAGCCAGAGTCTAAGCAGTAATAATTAGCTTGAAGATGGAAATAAATTCTTGGTGGATGTCCATGGTTTGGGAGATAGTGCTTTGTTTTCTGTATACTGAGCATTTAATGGAAATCACTGTCTCATTTCTTAAGTTCAGTTCTTCTGAGAGTACATGCATGAGATTTTGCATTTCATATTCTCCAGTTGCATTCTAGATTAAAATTCTTTCACAGTATTATTTCTGAAAGCAGTTTATATGTATATGCAGAATGCAATCATTAAGAGGACTATGTATATACATATATAAAACAATATAAGTATAGTCAAAGCTATGGTTTTTCCTATAGTCATGTATGGATGTGAGAACTGAACCATAAAAAAAACTGAGTGATGAAGAATTGATGTTTTGGCACTGTGGTGTTGGAGAAGACTCTTGAAAGTCCCTTGGACTGCAAGGAGGTCAGACCAATCAATTTGGTCAATCCTAAAGGAAATCATCCTTCTGGCTTACTTCGCTCTGTATAATGGGCTCCAGTTTCATCCATCTCATTAGAACTGATTCAAATGAATTCTTTTTAATGGCTGAGTAATATTCCATGGTGTATATTATACTAACACATATATATGGAATTTAGGAAGATGGTAACGATAACCCTATATGCAAAACAGAAAAAGAGACTCAGATGTATAGAACAGACTTGTGGACTCTGGGAGAAGGAGAGGGTGGGATGTTTCAAGAGAACAGCATTGAAACATGTATATTATCTAGGGTGAAACAGATCACCAGCCCAGGTTGGTACATGAGACAAGTGCTCGGGCCTGGTGCACTGGGAAGACCCAGAGAGATCGGGTGGAGAGGGAGGTGGGAGGGGGGACCGGGATGGGGAATACATGTAAATCCATGGCTAATTCATTTCAATGTATGACAAAAACTACTGTAATGATGTAAAGTGATTAGCCTCCAACTAATAAAAATAAATGGAAAAAAAAAATAAAAAAAATAATAATAAAGGAAATCATCCCTTAATATTCATTCGAAGTACTGGCTGATCTTGAAGCTCCAATACTTTGGCCACCTGATGTGAAGAACTGACCCATTGGAAAAGACCCTGATGCTGGGAAAGAGTGAAGGCAGGAGGAAAAGGAGGTAACAGAGGATGAGGTGGTTGGATAGCATCACCAACTCAATGAATATGAGTTTGAGTAAACTCCAGGAGAGTCCCAGCAGAAGAAACAGATTGTTACCAACACTGTAGAAGTGTCCTGTGTATCACTCCCTGAAAACAATTCTATTCCTCAAAGTATTCTGTAATTTGCTTACTGCTTTACAATTAAGAACAGTGCTCATTTACTTTATTTAGGATCTGTAGGCATTTTTATAATAGTTATACATTATTCTTTTAGAAGCTCTTCATGAAAGTAATGATGGCTATCGTTTATTAAGTCCATGGTATGTGTCAACCTATTCTAAGCCACTGACATACAGAATTTCATTTCACAGTTATAGCAACTTTCTAAGCTAGATCCTTATGATTTCATTTCACAAGTGAAGAAGGTGAGTCTTAGATAAGCTAAATGAGTCCTTAAGTTTACACAAACAGGAACTGGAATATCTATTGTCACAGCCAGTGTGGTATTGAACATGATAATGATACCCATAAAGAAGCACTCATTTTAATTGAAGAATCATTTTGCTGTCTCATGGGAGGCTCTTAGGTAAATTACCAAAGTGAGACATTGAATTGAAAAAAAAAAAAAAAAAAAACCCTCAGTATTTCATTGATTGTATCAGTGGATAGCTGAGTTTAAAATGAACAGCTAAACCTCCTCCCCTGTAATCAGTTTTTTTTTTTATTTCCACTTAAAGCATTCACTCAAAATATGCCATGAAACAGTATAAGACATTTAAAAAAATAAACATTTGATTACAATTTGCTTTCAAACAATTTTCAGCTTATCTGAGATAGATATAAATGCCAAGTAGATTTGATGTTGCTGTTTTTCAATCACTACGTTGGGTTTGACTCTACGAGTCCATGGACTGAAGCATGCCAGCTTCCTCTGTCCTCCACTGTCTCCTAGAGTTTGCTCAACTTTGTGTCCATTGAGTCAGTAATGCCATCCAACATTCCCATCCTCTGCTGATCCCTTTTCCTTTTGCCTTCAGTCTTTCCAAAGACTAGGGTATTTTCCAATGAGTAAGCTCTTCACATCATGTGGCCAAAGAACTGGAGATTCAGTTTCAGCATCAGTTCTTTCAAGGAATATTCAGGGGTTGATTTGCTTTAGGATTGACTGAATTGATCTCCTTGCAGTCCAAGGGACTCCCAAGAGTCTTTTCTGGTGCCACAGTCCAAGAGCATCAATTCTTCACCACTCAGTCTTCTTTATGGTCCAACTCTCACATCCATACATGACTACAGGAAAACCATAGCCTTGACAATATGGAACTTTGTCAGCAAAGTGATGTCCTTGCTTTTTCATACACTGTCTAGGTTTGTCATAGCTTTCTGTCCAAGGAGCAAGTATTTTATTTTTTTTTTAATTTGTGGTTGTAGTCACTGTTCACAGTGATTTTGAAGCCCAAGAAAACAAAATCTGTCACTTTTTTCTTTGTTTCCCCTTCTATCTGCCTGAAGTGATGGGTCCAGATGCCATGATCTAAGTTTCTCTAAAGTTGAATTTCAAACCAGCTTTTTCACTCTCTTCTTTCACCCTTATCAAGAAACTCTTTAGTTGCTATTCACTTTCTGCCATTAGAGTGGTATCATCTGCATATCTGAGGTTGTCAATATTTCTCCTGACAAATTTGATTCCAGCTTGTGATTCATCCAACCCAACTTGTCACATGATGTACTCTGCATATAAGTTAAATAAATAGGGTGACGATATGCAGCCTTACTGTACTCCTTTCCCAATTTTGAACCTGTCAGTAGTCCCATGTCCAGTTCTAATTGTTATTTCTTGACCTGCATACAAGTTTCTCAGGAGATAGGTAAGGTGGTATGGTACTCCTACGTATTTAAGAATGTTCCACAGTTCTTTGTGATCCACACAGGCAAAGGCTTTAGCATAACCAAGGAAAGCAGAAAGAGAAGTTTGCTTTTTTTTTTTTTCCTGGAATTCCCTTGTTTTCTCCATGATCCAACAAATGTTGGCAATTTGTTTTCTGGTTCCTCTGCCTTTTCTAAACTAAACTTGTACATCTGGAAGTTTTCAATTCACACACTGCAGAGGCCTATCTTGAAGAATTTTGAGCATAACTTTGCTAGTATGTGAAATGGGTGCAATTGTATGGCAGCTGGAACATTCTCTGTCATTGCCCTTTTGGGGGATTGGAATGGAAACTGGCCTTTTCCAGTCCTGTGACCACTGCTAAGTTTTCCAAGTTTGCTGACATATTGAGTGCAGCACTTCAACAGCATCATCTGTTAGGATTGGAATAGCTCAGTTGGAATTCCATCACCTCTACTAGCTTTGTTTGTAGTAATGCTCCCTAAGGCCCACTTGACTTCATACTCTAGGATGTCTGGCTCTAAATGAGTGACCACACCATTGTGGTTATCCAGGTCAATATGCCCTTTTTTGTATAGTTCTTTGTATTCTTGCTACCTCTTCTTAATCTCTTCTGTTTCTCTTAAGTCTTTACATTTCTGTCCTCTATCATGCCCATTCTTACATGAAATGTTCCTTGATATCTCCAAGTTTCTTGAAGAGAACTCTAATCTTTCCCATTCTGTTGTTTTCCTTTACTTCTTTGAATTGTTCATTTAAC
This sequence comes from Odocoileus virginianus, assembly GCF_023699985.2. Classification (NCBI taxonomy): domain Eukaryota; kingdom Metazoa; phylum Chordata; class Mammalia; order Artiodactyla; family Cervidae; genus Odocoileus; species Odocoileus virginianus. Next base: position 34,900,234 of record NC_069685.1, on the reverse strand, counting down.
AAGGTATTCTTATTTCTCCTAGCTATTCTCTGGAACTTTGCATTCAGTTGGGTATATCTTTTCCTTTCTCCCTTGTCTTTCACTTTCCTTCTTTTCACAGCTATTTGTAAAGCCTCCTCAGACAACCACTTTGCCTTCTTGCATATGTTTATCTTTGAGATACAAATGCTAAGTAGATAGGTATATTTTAATGCATCAGAAAAATGCATTTATGTAAATGATTTAAAAGTGAATTTTCAACTCTAAGTTCAGTGACATCTATTAGCAACTTTACTTTGACCATAGTGGGAGGATTTACACCCAAGAAGTTAAAAAGCACTAAAAAATTAGGTTTTTTGAAAAAAGTCCATAGAGTTGTTTTACTACCACCACTTTTGTATGTGATTTTGTTAAATGTCTCTAATGTTCTTATGGAAGAACATTTTCTCAGATATACAATTATAATGCAGATTCAGTCAACCTATATTGATTCAGTATTTAATAACCATTATTATATGTTGAGCAACAGATGTTAAAAAATTATACATAAACAAGATACAGATACTGTCCTTCTGTGGTTTAATGTCTAATAAGGGTTAGACATTATATTGTTTAAACATAATCTTATATGTAATATGTCATGTAATTTTGTCCATACCCACATGATTTTGGGAGGAAAGACTGCCATTTTTGAGGCAGTGGTATGGTGTCGGCAACAGTGGCTGGAGCCTCTTACTGAGTTTTGGGGTCTGGTACTGAAACCAATCAGTATGGGCAGCGAACCGGGGGAGTGAAGCATGGAGTGCGTCTAGCAGTCTTCTAGGATCTCCAGCATGAAACTGATTGTGGACAGGACTCTGACTTGGAGGGACCATGGAACAGTATGCAGCAAACAGCAATAGTTTGACAGAGCAGATTATTGTAGAGGCTGGACAGATGCAGCAGCAGGTCCAAGGGCAGCCATTAATGGTATAGGTCAGTGAAGGCTGGTTAGTCACAACCAGCCAACCCATCATGGTCCAGGCTTTTCCTGGTGGACAAGGTCAAACCATCATGCAGGTACCTGTTCTGGGACATGGGGTTTGCAGCAGACACAGTTGTCCCACCAGGACAGATCCAGATCCAGGGTGGACAGGTTGTGCAAGTGCAGGGCCAGTAGGGCCTGACCCAGCAGATCATCATCCAGCAGCCCTGGACGGCCGTCACTGCTGGCCAATCGCAGACACAGCAGCAGATTGCTCTCCAGGGGCAGCAAGTGGCACAGACTGCTGAAGGGCAGACCATTGTCTAACAGCCAGTTAATGCAGATGGCACCATTCTCCAGCAAGGCATGACCACCATCCCCACAGCCAACAGGCAAGAGCACAGATTGTTCATACAGAAGCCAACACCAACACAACCAGCAGTGGGCAAGGGACTGTCCCTGTGACACTTCCAGTGGCAGGCAATGTGGTTAATTCAGGAGGGACGGTCATGATGGTACCTGGTGCTGGTTCTGTGCCTGCAATCCAGAGAACCCCTCTCCGTGGTCCGAAGATGCTTGGAGAAGAGCCTCTCTATGTCAATGCCAAATAGTACCACCTTATACTTAAGAGGAGGCAAGCTCAGGCTAAATTAGAGGCAGAAGGGAAAATTCCAAAGGAAAGATGGAAATACTTGCCTGAGTCTCAGCACTGTCATGCCATGGCATAGAAGCATGATGAAGGCAGATGATTTTTCTCTCCAAAGGAAAAAATAGTCCCAGTATGCAGGATCCAAGTCAAGTAGATGAAGAGGCTGTGACACAGATTATCCAAGTGTGCTAACCCCAGGCCATGTAATAGAGCTGATCAAGGTCATATTCCTCGCACTGCTTCCCACTGTGCCAAGGATGCTGATCAACTCTTCTGATGGGACACTGACAATCACATTCTGCCCTTTTCTACAGGACAGAAACCACTTGTTTTTAATAAGTGGCTCAGTATTATAATTACAGGGATGTCTGGCAAACTGAAATTGCAAGCCTTTGTCTCACCCTTTCAGTCAGGGCTTATCTCAGACTGTTGGTGACATTGACATTTCGTGAATTGGGATGATGCAAGGGACTCATGCAAGCCCATCAGTACCATGCATAGCACTTGTGTTGACTGTGATGTCAGCCAGCCTTCTGAGCAGAGGAGAACAACCTTCTCAACCTAAACTGCAATTGGGGAAGCTGCAACCCATTACTTCCCACAGATTCTGAACAGCGTCTATCCCTCTAACAGGAGATCTCAGGCTGACTGATGGGCAGTTTGTATTCAGAAATAGTTTCCAGGCAAGGCAGCTCCATCTCATGATATGGAAACAATAAATTCTCTGAGATACATTCATCTAATCTGTGATAATAATAAGAATCTCTTCTACCCAGATGATAGGTTGGGATTTTTGGACTCCAGCCAAGAAAAAGCTAACTCTGGGGATAGAGTGATAAAAGATTCAAACACTAAAAACATAAATTGTTGGATCTCTTAGCTTTCACAAGGTGTGGTTTACTTTTCTGTCTGGTAACAGGTCATATGGACCATAGTTCTTGCTGTGGCTACTTTTAAGATGATTTAGAGGGTACTGGACCATGAAACTGCCTTACCTTGGTAGAGAACAAAATTATACAACTTCTGTGCTGAAGTACTGAGGATATGTTTAATAACTCCAAAACAAAGCGAAATTAGAGATTTTCAATCATAGGCTTTGTGACAGTATTTGAGGAATAGAAAGGTTCATGTATGTTTCAGCCCAGAAGGACAAAGTGTAGTGTATATGCCCTTGTGATGTCATATAGCATGATTTGCCAGTGGATGGATGCCTGGGATGGATCATTATAATGAAGAGAAAAAGTTACATTTATACTAGAAATTTTAACAAGCGTGGAAAGGGAAAAGTCTGAGATTTGATCCTTGACAATTTCTAGAAAGCACAGTTTAGTCAAGCTAGCCGGGACCTAATCCCGGTTGCCTGCTAGAGTGTGAGGTTGATGCTGGCTTCACTCCTGCTGCGCTTTGTGGTGGCCCCAGAGAGTGAACATTCTCATTCTTCCCATGGCAGTTGATTCTTTGGTACCAGTTTCTGTTGGTTTCCCCTTTTCTCCATTGGTCCTATGCAGAAAGGCTTTCATATTGCATCCATGTTCTTGGAGTAAAGTGCAGACTGGAGATAGAGATTCCTGCAGGGTCAGGAACAGGGCCAAAGCCTCCAGAGTGGGTTGCACCTCAGTAATCTGTTTCTTTTCTAGATGTGGAACCCTGGAACAACTCAGGTGATTTCAGAAGAGTTGCTATTTTCTTAGAAACAGAAGTAAGACTGTAATTCTTTCAAAGAACATTTGGTTTTGATTTAAATACCAAGACTAGAGATTGGCTCTTCCTTTGATATCACTCTAGCTATGTAAAGAGGGAAAAGAAATTAAACTCACCAAGGAGAACATCACAAAAGGAAATCATTATAATGGTGCAAAATAGAGGTACAGAGCTATGCAGAGAAAGCAGGAAGTGAAGTATCTCCCTACTCGCTTGAGTCGACTTATCTGTCCTGGCTTCCAGATGTCAGGAGGGGCTGACCCTTTGGTATTAACTTTATTTGGTAAGCCCATGGACCGAGGAGCCTGGTAGGCTGCAGTCCATGGGGTCGAGAAGAGTCGGACATGACTGAGTGACTTCACTTTCGCTTTTCACTTTTATCCATTGGAGAAGGAAATGGCAACCCACTCCAGTGTTTTTGCCTGGAGAATCCCAGGGATGGGGTCGCACAGAGTCAGACACGACTGAAGTGACTTAGCAGTAGTAGTAAGTGCTTCAGATAATAGATTACTAAAAACAATGAGGAATTTTTATTCTTTGGTTTTATTTAGAAGTCTTCAAGATGTAGAGTTCAGAAAGAAATTTCTCAGACATAATTTCTAGTGGTTAAACCAACAACAATTCTAAAATGCTATTTATTTGTGTCTGTAAGACTGTACATATACTACCAACCTCATAGTGTTGCAGGTTTTTTTCTCACAAGTTTGAGGGGTTTTTTTTGTTTGTTTATTTTTAATGAAATGCTTCAGTTGTCATTTTATCTTTGCATTTCAGGTAGCTCATGACCCTTTTATTGTGGTCATTTTAGCACATAGTAACTCACAAAGTGGGGATGAGATTTGGATTTTTTTCTTTGTAACTAGAAGTTCTTTTATTCATTTGTTCTTGTGACCATAGTGATGCAAATAGAGTGAATGGATGAGTGAATAGTTGGTTTAATACACAGTTATTTTACTTAAGTGCTTTTCTTTTGACAGGATAATTATAAATGTATATATTTTAATTGCCCTGGTACATTGAACATGTCAGTGTCTATACCACTTAACCACAGAGCATTTTTCTGGCTATTGGATGTCTGGTAACAATGTCTTGATTTTCCTTTGGAGCTCAACTACATAGAAGGGTTTTTTGTTTTCCTTTTTTTCCCTCAGCAGTGGAAGAAGCACAGGTGATTGATCATTGATGTCATTTCAATTGTTATTTTTAAAGATCAACTTATAAGAATGCTAAAAAAAAAAAAGTATTTATACTGGAGTAATATATGTAAAGTGATAATTAAAAAATTATCTGTGCAGATACAGTACCCTTAAGAAGATATAAAAGTCAGATTTGGAAGTTTTCAACTTTTAACTGATGCTATCAATTTAACCAGCAATTATTCAGATGAAAAATAGTGTAAAGAATATTCTAGATCAAACAGGAGGTAAAGAGATAAAGCATTTCCATTATAATATAAATCAATGCAATAATTCAAGACATCTTTCATTGAGAAAGTTTCTCTCATAGCTAGGTAGATGTATATATTTGTGTGTATATACATCACCAAACATATACTATATATTTAGTATATATTATGTATATTGTATACATAATATATATGTATACACATTATTTATATATGTACACTATATATATGTATACACATAACATGTATACATGTATATATAATATGCTGCAGCTGCAGTAAACTCTTCCAAATGCTCAAAAAAGCTTTTTTTTCCCTTTTGGCTCTTGGTCTTCAGATATATTCATCATTTGACATGGACCAGTGCAACTCAAAGGTGATCTGTGAACTAGCTGGCTACCAATCTATCTATGATGATATAAAGATATCAAGCCACTTGAAAAACTGTTTTCAAACCACTTGAAAAATATGCACACATCAACACTCACAAGTTTAACATTCAAGTGTATAACCTCACAGGGCATCACATCACTGTCATTGAGAAGAGTATGGCATTCAATTCAGAGAAAGATGGAAAAATATGTCAGCCAAACTAAAGAATAGGATCATGTAGCTCCCTTAAAATGTTAACATTTAAAATCTTAGCTACCTGTCTTCTAAACCTGTATAGATATTTGGTTCAGCGTTAATCAAAAAGTGAACTACCCTTCACTCTCCACACTCAATTGCTTAATTTCAGATAAAAGAGACAAAGTGCCAACTGCTTTGATTTATCAATGATTTCATATTATTTTCTTTTTGAGTGACAATCTTTCCATTTGATAGACTTTTTACAAAGCAGTAATTGGAATTACTGTTGCAGCATCATCAGAATAAAATCTCCAGACATTCTTTGTCCAGACACATTTATTGAGAGCACATTACTTTAACTGTGGGCATGGCAGACAGATGAACTGATATTAGGAGACTTATACTAGTCCTTGTCTCTGTTAACATAACAAATTATTTCTTCTAAAACAAGTTTCCAGTTGACTAAGGAAGAAATTTCTTCTTGTTTGAGAGAGATATTTGATTGAGGCTGGTACTTTTATAATTAAATCCGAGAGAAGAAAAGCAAACCTGTAGAGTGAAAAGAAAGTCATGGAAATAATTTTAGTAATAATATTTGGAAACAGCCTTTGGTAGATGTACCAAGAAGAGATGGGAAAGATTTTCAAAATAAACCTATTCCACTAAGATAAATTAAGCAGAATATCTGAATTAAGTGTAAGCTTTGCTCATTGATGGTAATTTGATTACTATAGACAGGAATCTGTATATGAAGTTTTAAAATACTGACATAAACAAACAAATAATCCAAATACAAAGAATGAGGAGACTGACACTGCACTGGGGAAAAATATGTTTTATAAAGAAGAAGGGAATATCTGGTATTTCTGGCACATAGCATCAGCACCTTCAGTTGAAGGTGACAGCAAGCATAAAGAAATGGCCCTAAGGACTTAAGAAGCAATAAGGATCAGTGTTCACAGTCTTAAGACTGTTGTTTTGAACAGAAGACAAAACATATTTAATAATGAAGACAGATCCACAAAATTGAATCTCACTGGATATCTCTGCAATGGTGGACATATAAAGAAAGGAATTTTAAAGCAGAACACAAATAGATTCTAAATAATACATTGAAATCTATTCCAAACTATTGTCCCAACTCCTGAACTCATAAATATTTGGGAAGGTAGTTTTGGATATGAATTAACCTTTCATCAATTTCAGAGATAAAGCTCACTGTGAGAGGATTACTATTTCTTACTGGTAGCATAATTTCATTTTTATCTTCAAGTTTTGGACAGTTTGAAGAATTTGGGTTATACCTTGCTTGAAACAATCTTAGGAGAGAATGACACCATGAAATTAAAATCAGCATGGTGAAATTGTGAAAATTTGGGATTCTGAATAAGTCTAAGAATCTAAGATGTGGGGAAATTAGTGATTAATCATATGTATTAGTAATTTTATATAACACATAGGGAGAGTTACTATGCAGGGCTGAATATTATAGAGGTACTTGGAACAAAATGACTGCTTCTACTTTTGAAAACATTGATTTGAGGATATTTAACCAAAAATAGAAGAGCAGTAAGTAAAATTCAGTCCAGAGAAACTAACTGTAACTTGGACTTTATAGGTCTGACTGTCTTTTTGTTAAAGCTGTTTGTTGTGTTGACTTAGAAGAATTTACAAAAGGGTAAATACTTTTAGGTAGACATGTCATTTGAAAACTGAAGAGAAATGCAGGCTGTGAGAAAAATAAGGGGGATTCTACAACATTATGAAATAAATAAAAATCAATAGGAAGACACTATTAAGAAAATATGAAGGTAAGCCAAGTATTGGGAGGAAATATTCTATCAAAGAACTGATATAAAGAATATATAATAAAAATAATGTAAATATATTTTAAAATGTAATTCTCATTTTTTAACTTGAACCAAATTTATATTTTGTTGTTTGATTTGACAAACATTCTTTCTATCTGAAAGTGTTAGTCCTTCAGTTGTTTTTGACTTTTTGTGACCCAATGGACTGAAGCCCATCAAGCTCCTCTATCTGTGGAATTTTCCAGGCAAGAATACTGGAGTGGATTGCCATTTCCTTCCAAAGGGGATGTTCCTTACGCAAGGATCGAACTTGGGTCTCCCACATTGTGGCAGATTTTTTACCATCTGAGCCACCAGGGAAGCCAAATCAAGCATATAGTGACACTGTGGGCAAAGGCAGTCTCTCATAGATGCATTCTTTCTTTAAATCTTCTTTTAAAATTTATTTTATTGGTTTGCAATTACCATAACATTGTGAATTTAAGGTGTATAATGTGCTGATCTGATACATCTAGATGTTGCAGTATAATGACCATCACCTCTAAACATGCAATTTATTGATCACCCCACTGGGCAGCATAAGAATGAAGTTGTACCTGGGGGTTCACTTTCTCACCAAGAGATAAAGAAACCTTATAACCTGTGTGGGCTTATCACCTTGTCTGAGATTATCTTTCCCTGTTTCACAATCAATGTGTGCTCCTTTGCTCTGCTTAAGTGTGCATGTCAAATGGTAACTAGTCCACCCACATCCTACTCTGTCCCCTAGAGGAAGGGGGCAGGGTCCTTCATTCTGCTGCACATAAGCTGTGTATTCTTGTCTGCTGCCCCTGGAGGAGATCCCATGGCCATGGAGGGGCCAATACCCTCTACTGAAGTTGATCTTGCTCCATTTCTTTGTCCATCCTGTTCTTGACTGTGGTGTGTATTCCTCAAGGACTCTAAAACAAGATGCAGTGGGCAGTAGTCTTCAAACTTCTGCTACTGGTTATACACAAAGGATGCCACTTGTATGCCAGATACACCATGACTAAAATGGAAAAAAAAAAGAAAAACATTAAACTCCTACAGAGGGAGAATTTTTTTTTTTTTTAAAGAAAATACTTAAGATTTCTAACCCATTAAATACACAGCCTCAAAGATTCTGTGGTATTGTACAAGAAAATCTTCAGGTATAAATGAAAGTTGGGAATGAAAGTAGAAGAAACAGACAAAGTATGTATTGATACATTTAGAAAAGGAGTGATTTATCTTCGTGTGTGTGTGTGTGTGTGTGTGTGTGTGTGTGTGTAGAATGAACATTTTCTAGTAGACGTAGTGGGATGATATGCCCAAGTGGTTAAGGCTATGGACTACTAACCCACTGTGCTCTTCATGTGTGGGTTCAAATCCTATCCTTTGCAAGCTTTCCAGTGGTGGGGGAATGCAATTTTGGGGGCTTCCCTGGTGGCTCAGTGGTAAAGAATCCGCCTATGAATGCAAGATCCTCAGGTTTGATCCCTGGGTCAGGAAGATCCCCTGGAGAAGGAAATGGCAACCCAATTCAGTATTCTTGCCTGGGAAATCCCATGGACAGAGGAGTCAGGTGGACTACAGTGCATAGGGTTATAAAAACAGATGGACACAACTTAGTGACTAAACAACAACAAAATAGACATAAGGGAGATGTGACTTTCCCAGATATACTTTAATACAAAGACTGAAATAGAAAGTTTTAACCATGAAATATGTTATATAACATTCCATAACATCTAATTATTTAAATAATAAAGATCAAATTAATCATTAATATAACTGCTGCTATCAATTGAAGAGTAACATAAAAATCCTAATTTGAAGAAGTAATGGTGAAAGAAGCTTTTTCGCCCCTTTCCTATTTTCCTATTCCTGTTCTCTTGTAACCTTAAAAGGACCTAATCTAGGAATGAGATCACCAGGAAATTTAAACTAACTCCTGACCTATTATCCACAGAATGCACATGATATCTTGCCTAATCCATTGATTATTTTCCTAGATTAAAAGAAGTAGGAATAAAGAATTGAGCAGTTAAAGAATGACTAGCTCTTTGCCCCCAGCAGCCCTTTAACAATCCTGCAGGTATACCATGTGGGAAAGACAACATCTGAAGCAGTCCTGAGGAGCCAGCCAGCCTGAACCCAATGGAAAAGGACCCAGACTTTGACCTCCTGTCTTGATCATTCACTCAGATTCTTTCCTTCTTTTTTCCTCTAAGAAATGTCATTGCTGAACAGTAACCAACAGAATTGGTTTTGGGGACACTAGTCTGCCTTCTTCATAGGTTGCCAGCCTTCTGATTAAAGCAGTCTTTCCTTTCTACTAACATTTGCCTCTCAAGTATTGACTTTTGAGCAGAGAGCCACTGGATCTGAGTTTTGTAACAATAGAGATGCACAATTTAAGTTGGAGGGCTTCCCTTGTGGCTCACTTGGTAAAGAATCTGCCTGCAATGTGGGAAACCTGGCTTCAATCCCTGAGTTGAGAAGATCCCCTGGAGAAGGAAAAGGCTACCTGCTCCAGTATTCTGACCTGAAGAATCCCATGGACTGTAAAAAAGTTGGATGTGATCATAGACATAAAGCATTCAAATATGTCATTTTTCTTATTTGAACAAACATACAATTTTTCCAAGTGCCATGTTCTTTCAAATCATGAATACATAAATGATTTCAAATGTGTTTATATTGCTTCTTTAAGTAAATAAATATTACATAGGTATAAATTATACACCCAAAGTCCCAATCTAAATGATGACTTCGTACAAATGTATATACCCTTGTAGCCACAACAAAATCAAGCTACAGAGCATGCTCATCACCCTAGAAAATTCCCTTGTATGTCTTTGAAATAATTTCTTAATCCAAATGGAGCAAACAATATTTTACTTTCTGTAACTAAATATTTATCTTCCATTTGTAGAATTTCATCTAAATGGTCAAATTTATGTACTCTACTTTTGTGTAATTATCAGTCATATCTACTTCATTGATATTTTCTTTTTTCTTTTACTTCATTGATATTTTCAAATAATTAATTTTTATTAAAATTCCATATTTTTATCAATTTATCATGCCATTAATTCCCTTCACATTTTACCATTTGTTTCATAAGAGAGTAAAGAGACCTTATTGAAATACCAGGGAATTTTATGGTGATGTCAAAGGGTAACACCATAGTAATAGTAGTAATAGAGCTAAATTAGCATCAGAATAAAGAAAAACCTAAAACCTCACTAGTAAATCTTAAAAACATAGCTGAATATAATCAAGATAATCTATAGTCAAGATTGCTAGGAGAAATATCAATAACTGTTATTGTCACTGTCAATAATATCTGTCATCAGATATTCAGATGACACCATCCTTATGGCAGAAAGTGAAGAAGAACTAAAGAGCCTCTTGATGAAAGTGAAAGAGGAGAGTGAAAAAGTTGGCTGAAAGTTCAACATTCAGAAAACTAAGATTATGGCATCCAGTCTCATCACTTCATGGCAGATGGAGAAACAGTGGAAACAGTGGCTGACTATTTTAGGGAGCTCCAAAGTCAGCACAGATGGTGACTGCAGCTGTGAAATTAAAAGACGCTTACTCCTTGGAAGGAAAGTTATGACCAACCTAGATAGCATATTAAAAAGCAAAGACATTACTTTGTCAACAAAGGTCCATCTAGTCAAGGCTATGGTTTTTCCAATGGTCATGTATGGATGTGAGAGTTGGACTATAAAGAAAGTTGAGCACCAAAAAATTGATGCTTCTGAACTGTGGTGTTGGAGAAGACTCTTGAGAGTCCCTTGGACTGCAAGGAGATCCAACCAGTCCATCCTAAAGGAGATCAGTCCTGGGTGTTCATTGGAAGGACTGATGCTGAAGCTGAAACTCCAATACTTTGACCATCTGATGTGAAGAGCTGACTCATTTGAAAAGACCCTGATGCTGGGAAGGATTGAGGGCAGGAGGAGCAGGGGATGAGAGAGGATGAGCGGTTTGAATAGCATCACCGACTCAATGGACACAAGTTTGGGTAAACTCCAGGAGCTGATGATGGACAGGAATGCCTGGTATGCTGCGATTCATGGGGTCACAAAGAGTCAGACATGATTGAGCAACTGAACTGACTGACTGATAGGCAATTTAATTGATTCTAAACACACACTTCAACCTTCTTTAAATCAAGATATATAATATGTTGGCTTCTTGACACTGCTGTATGATATACAGGAAAATTGTTAAGAGAGTAGATCCTAAGAGCCCTCTTTAGAAGAAGAAAGTACTTTTTTTCTCTTTTTATTGTATCTATATGAGATGATGGATGCTAACTAAATCTATTGTGCAATCATTTCATAATATATGTAAATAAAATCATCATTTTGTAAACTTTAAATTCATACAGTGATGTATGTTAATTATTTCTCAGGAAAACTGAGATGAAAAAGTGGTAAATTTCAAATCCAAACATTCAACAGCTTGATATTCATTAATATTGAAAAGAGGAAAATGTGACTCATTACTTGAACCAAAAAAAGAGTGAATATATATATACACATAAATTATATGAATTATATAATTAATAGACAGATTTAAAATGGCTATCATATATGTGCTCAAGAATATGAGGGAAAATATGGGCATACTAAGAAAAAAGAGAAAGAAATCTTTAAAAACTAAGTGAAAATATTGGAGGAAAAAAAGTTTTAACTAATTGTAATTAAAAAAAAATAATCACTGGAGACACTGACCAGAATACAGACACTTGTGAAACAGAGTATTTACTGCCATATCAGTAAATAAGTATGGTACAGCCATCAGCTATTTTGGGCCTCCAAATGTGAATTTCTGAGCTTGGAGAGTGCCCAAAAGGAAGAAGAATGTGAACTATCCAGCAGCTATCAGCCACTCCTCACAGTGAGTGCTAAAGAGCTCCGGGGATGTGAGAAAGCCCAGAATGCAGCCATCCACCACTCCCTACTGTGAGGAAGGAACTAAAGATGTGAATATCAATCCAATCATTTAGATTAAACATAAAAATAAAATATACAATTAATCCAAAGGAAAAAAAAAAACAGAGGAAAATAAAGAAAAATATGTGACAGATAGAAAGCATATAATAAGCTTAGTTTCAGTAATTTTGTTACTGCATTACATAAAAGTGGCTTAAGCTTTACAAATATAAGATAGGTGCTATCTAAATGGATAAAAATCTGAGACCTAACTATATTAAGACAACAAGTGCAGAGTTAAAATGGACATTGAAAGTTTAAGTTAAAATATGCTATATAAAAATTAATCATAAAAAGCTGGAATGGCTACATGAATTTCATAAAAACTAGATTTCAGAACAAGGACTATTACCAGAAATAAAGTATTAATTTAGCAACAGTAAGAGAGTTATTTTATAAAGAAAACACTAACATTCAGTGCTCATGAAACTTAACAGGCTTCCCAGGTAGGGTTAGTGGTAAAGAATCCACCTGCCAATGCAGGAGAGGGATTCAATTCCTGGATTGATTGGAAGATCCCCTGGAGTAGGCAATGGCAACCCAATACAATATTCTTGCCTGGAAAATTCCTTGGAGAGAGGAACCTTTTGGGCTATAGTCTGTAGTGATGCAAAAAGTTGGACACAGCTGAACATGCATACATACACACACATGCAATTAATAATGTTGCTTCAAAATATACCAAGCAAAAAATTTCATAATAGAAAGGATAAATATAAATATACACAGTCACAGTTGGAGATTTCATCCTTCTCTTTTAGTAACTTACAAAACAAGCAGAATATTACCAAGTATATGAAGGCTAGGAACAATGCCATCACCTAAATGATCTGATTGCTCTTTATAAAACACTACATTCAGTACTCACAGAGAAAACATTTTGTTCAATGCATATTCAATGGAATATTCACCAAAATAGACTGCATGCTGGCTATAAAATAAGTATAAATGAATTTAAGAGTGTGAAAACCATACATACAATTTTTTTCCTCTGACTATAAAATAATTAAGTCAGAAATTAATGACATATTTGGAATAATGTGGAATATTATTGGAATAGCCCCACATATCAAGATTAAACAACATACTTGTAATGACATGAGTTTAAATTTAAAAAAATTAAGCAAAATTACGAGATATTTAAATGGATTGAAATGAAAACTCACCTATCAATGGTAAATTCTTGTATTAGAAAAGACTGAAATTCTCAAGAAACAGCTAAGAAAATGAAGTACAAATTATAACTTTGCAGAAATCTGATACCTAAATCTAACTACCTTGTTAATTTTAAAAGTATTCTTTTTATGTAGCTTTTTTTCACTAATATCTGATCATCAAAACAACATTAGAATGCCATCTAATATTTTAAATGCCCAGGCAGAATTATATATGCCTAGTTCACTCTGGGATTCTTCCTTTCTTTAGCATGGGCTTGAGTGATCATGATTAACAGTATCTGCCATATTATAAATGTTTGTCACATAAGTTATGGTTGGTTAAATTTGTTTGATGGTAACACATGCCAAAAAAGTGATTCTTGATAATGACAATGCCACCAAAAAGAAAGTGTACATTTTTATAAGTAAAGCATAATTTAACCTACAAATCACCTTATATGTAGAAAGGTTTGGAATTTCTTCAGTGGTCCACTGGTTAAGACTTTATGCTCCCAACCTAGCTGGCAAGGGTTCCATGCCTGGTCAGGGAACTAATATCCTGCATGCCACCGGACTTGGTCAAAAAAATAAATTTTTCAGTCTTTTAGTTATTAGGGCAGTTTAGTTTTACTCTTTCTGCTGGTTGATAAGTGATCCTCTCTCTCTCTCTCTTTTTTTTCTTTGTTTCTTTCTCTTTTCAAATTTTAGTTTTCTATTTATTTTCACTTCTACAACATAACTAATTTTGTTAAGTTATGCAAATCTTGTTGAAGAACAATATCTTTTAAAATTAGCCAGTAAGCTTCCTGAAACAGGTCTGCCTCAATGAGGTGTGCAGTCCTGGCTGAGTCTCTGAGAGTGGGACTGAGGCTAGAAACTTTCCACTACTGCTGCTAGAATCTTTTACTTTAAATGTGAGATTTTTCACTTGTTAACAGTTTAGCAGCTGTTATTCCTAATATAAATGCAAATGCAGATGTTTTAACTTGAAAGACCAAGCTTGGCCATTCTCCTGATTTATGGAGCGACTTGGAAGAATAATTGTAGGACAACGACAGTGGAATGAATGTCCTGTCAGAGGCAGCTAGCATACAAAAGTGATACACTTTGGACATTATGAGATGGCAGCAGGTAATACAGAATTTTAGTAAAGCTATTGACTTATTGCTCCAGGGTTTTCTCTGCTCTACTTGTTGAAAATATACTTAAGCCTTCTGGAGTAAATAAGTCCTTTGAAAAATTTTTGCATAGGTAAATGAGAATAGAAGAAAATAAAACTTCAGGAGAAAAATATATTAATTTTCCTATTAATTTTTAATCAGAAAATGGGTTAATCCATTAATTTGAAAAAATAAAATAAAATGAAAGAGGTGAGGGGATGAGATGAAATGAAATTAAAGTAAAATAAAATAAAAGGTAGCTACATGGATGCCTGGAATTGTAGCAGTAGATCACAATGTTATTCATCTTTCTTAGAGTGGTAAAGGGCAGAGAATAGCAAAGAATAGTGTTAATCACTCAGTCATCTGCAACTCTTTGAGACCTCATGGATCCAGATGACTCTGTCCATGGACTTCTCCAGGCAAGAATATTGGAGTGAGTAACTATCACCTTCTCCAGGGGCCTGCCTTCTCCAGAGACTGAACCCAGGTCTCCTGCATTGCAAGCAGATTCTTTACTATCTGAGCCACCAGGGAACGCCTAAGGGGCATAAGAACACATTTTAAATGTATTCAGAATCTACATATTATGTCCATGTTGGCCTTGCAATTGTATTAATTTTTAAATCACTGGTAAAGGCCCTTGTTTACTGAGCTCATTGGTTTCCTTCATCTCACTGTATTTTCCTGCGCATTTCCTTCTGTCTTGTGATTCTTGCTCAGGCCATCCTGCAGTTTCTACTTCAAAACTGAACTACTCTAAGAAGACACATATATCTTGCATTCAGGCTAATTTTGTTGCTCTTAAAGCTGCCACTATAAATCACTTTCTTAATCTAGCACACAATCTTCCTCCTCTGATCACTTCACTGCTTTTTCTGGGAACACCACCAAAAACTGCATCCTGCCTTGCTGTAGCTTCAGGACTCTATGCTTAACAAAGAGCATCGATAAAAGGACCTATTTCTGCCCTAGGAGGACTAATATAATAGAGGGAAAGAAAAAGAAGTAACATATTTCTATTCTTTCTCTGATTATTAGATGCCATCTTTTTCTCTTTGATTACTCACAGATTAACACATGGACACCCATTCCTTTTACTCTTATTCCATTTCAGGGTTATTTAAATATACCTGGTTTGGTCATGCTGATATGGCAGTACAAACCATTCATTTATTTTTCATCTGCAATAACCTCTTTTCTGCATCTCCCACCCCCTACCTCCTGCATGCCCCTTCACGCTGTGCTCCTGAACAGTCTATTTTCTAATTCAAAGTGATCTTGCAGGATTATTTTCTAAAACTAGGCACTTAGGCTCTATTAATAAATCAAGATGTGATGTTTTCCCTGTGGTAGTTAATTTTCTACTTAAAATTCAGAAATAAATTTAAAGAAACAAGTAAATTTTGTACGCATGTGACAAATACTAACAGAAAACAGTCAAATGACTAAATTAAATAATAAAATGATGGGGTCCAACTTCTGGTCACATAGCTTTGAAGTAAAGTCCTGAAGAATACGCAGGACTAGATTTCTTAAAAAAAAAAAAAAAAGAGTCCTAAGACAAAGGTACAAGCATAAAGAATGTCATGAATGTTGTGTTGAGAACAAAGAAGTCATATGAAGCTTACTTGCCCTGAGATGTATAAAAAATGATCCCACAAAAAATATCTATTTGTTTTCAAATATCAGTTTGATTAAACCATTTTAAATGATTAGTTGAAACACTTTTAACTTTTGGGCTTCTTTACTTCATTTGTGCAACACATATTTTTGTTCAGAGAGAAACTTGTCCTGTGTTTGCCTCAACTTAACTGGATCGGGAAGATCCCCTGGAGGAGGGCACCACAACCCATTGCAGTATTCTTGCCTGGAGAATCCCATGGAAGGGCCTGGAGAGCTACAATCCATAGGGTTATAAAGAGTCAGACATGACTGAAGTGACTTAGCATGCGTGCAACTGAGAAAAATTGACCTTGTGTGGGTTAAGGAATCCATTCAAGTAAGCTGAATACTGTTACAATAAATATGGACACTCAGTATCTTAAGTGGGTGAGTAGTGTGGCTAAAGCCTGTCACACAAAAAATTCATTGTGTGGGAAATTCTGTTCAAAGGAGCTATTTAGGAACCCAGACTGATGTTGGCTATTAGTTCTTCAATGTCTGATTTAGATAAAAATTTTAAAAGCTACCTTGATATACCTTAAAAACAGCTACCAAATTGATGAAAAGGAAGAAGAGAAAGGAAAGAATTAAGCAAGAGGTTCTGGGAGGGATTTGGCTTGGAATTGGATTTTATCACCTTTGTCTATACCTCATTAATGGAAAATTCAAGCACATACTTGAAAGGAAATACCAGCTGTGGAGAATAACTAGCATCTCTGACCAGCAAACAATACTAGTTTGTTTTTTTATTTATTGCAACTGGAATGTTTTCTGGGGCCAATAATAGTTTTTAGGATATATTGCATAAATAACAAACAAAAAATTTGCTTGCATTCTTTTAGATTCATTGTTTCTTATTAAATGCCATTCAAAATCATCAACAGATATGAAAAGAGGCAGTTGCTGTAAAGTGTCATAGATTAGTCACAGCAACATACTGTGTCGTTACATAGTGTGACAATGAAAATATGGAGCTTATATCTTTTTCTCTTTCCATTATGGTTTCCTGTTGTTCTTTAATTGCTATGCCATGTCCGACTCTTTGCAGCACACCAGGCTCCTCTGTCCATGGGATTTCTTAGGTAAGACTAGTTGAGTGAGTTGCCATTTCCTCCTTCAGGGCATCTTTCTGACCCAGGGATGGAACCCACATCTCTTGCATTAGCAGGTGAGTTCTTTACCACTGAGATACCAGAGAAGCCCTATTATGATTTATACAGGATATAAAGTGTAGTTTCTTGTGCTATATAGAAGGATCTTGTTGTTTATCCATTCTACATATAAACTTTGCATCAGATATCTTAACATGTACCCGGATTCATTTTGTGTCCCAGTTGTGAGTATCTGTGTTTGTGTGTTTATGATGTTGACTCATTTGTGTTACATACAACTATAGTAATAAAAAGGTGAATACAGAGTAGCTTGACATATGTAATTTTTCTCCTTTCTCCTTGTAGCTATTTCATTAGAACAGATTTTATTGTTTATAGGTTCAGGGAGTCAGTTCAGCTCAGTTATTCAGTCATGCCTGACTTTTTGCAACTCCATGGATTGCAGCATGCCAGGCTTCCCTGTCCATCACCAATTCCCAGAGCTTACTCAAACTCATGTCCATCCAGTCAGTGATGCCATCCAAACATCTTGTCCTCTGTTGTCCCCTTCTCCTCCTGCCTTCAATCTTTTCCAGCATCAAGGTCTTTTTCAATGAGTCAGTTCTTCACATCAGGTGGCCAAATTATTGGAGTTTCAGCTTCAACATCAGTCCTTCCAATGGAATTCAGGATTGCTTTTCTTTAGGATTGACTGGTTGGATCTCCTTGCAGTCCAAGGGACTCTCAAGAGTCTCCTCCAACACCACAGTTCAAAAGCATCAATTCTTTGGCACTCAGTTTTCTTTATAGTCCAACTCTCACATCCATACATGACTCCTAGAAAAACCTTAGCTTTAACTAGACAGACCTCTGTTGGCAAAGTAATGTCTCTGATTTTAATATGCTGCGTACGTTGATCATAGCTTTTCTTCCAAGGAGCAAACATCTTTTAATTTCATGGCTGCAGTCACCATCTGCAGTGATTTTGGAGCCCAAGAAAATAAAGTCTCTCACTGTTTTCACTGTTTCTCCATCTATTTGTCATGAAGTGATGGGACTGGATGCCATGATCTTAGTTTTCTGAATGTTGAGTTTTAAGCCAACTTTTTCATTCTCCTCTTTCACTTTCATCAAGAGGCTCTTTATTTCTTCTTCACTTTCTGCCAAAAGTGTGGTGTCATCTGCCTATCTGAGATTATTGATATTTCTCCCAGGAATCTTGATTCCAGCTTGTGCTTCATCCAGCCTGGCATTTTTCATGATGTACTCTGCATATAAGTTAAATAAGCAGGGTGACAATATACAGCCTTGACGTACCCTTTTCCTGATTTAGAGCAAGTCTGCTGTTCCATGTCCAGTTTATAGGCTACAAAATTTATTTTCAAAAATATACCACTAAAATAATTTTCAAAAATCATTAGCTGGGAGAAAGAAATAACTAATATTATTCTGATCATGTCCCTAGCAGATACAGTTAGGTGTTTCATTTCTCTTCATCAATAGTTTTGACCTGGTTTCCAGTGATGTGTGAGAAACTCCCAAGAGTTGTATTTAGCTATATTTATTTATAGAAACCAAATGTGTAATTAACATGTCTCAAGGAGGTGCAGTGTCAGTTTAAGCCCATTAAGTGTCATCTAATCAAATTTCATGAATTAATGTTTTCAGTGAGCAGTGTTTCCTGGAGGCGTATTGGTTAAGGTGAAAAGTAGAGATGCAGATTAATTTAAATTCAATTCTTTGAACTGGTAATGGGCTCTTAGGTAGTATCCCATTGGCAGATAAGCTTAAATGCTTTAGAAAATAAAAGGAAAGTAATGATAAATACGTAGCATTCTTGGCCATCATTCATAGGTACCAGTTCTGTAATTTCAAATTATTCTCAGGCCTGTAATTATTTGTGTGTATGTTGGCAAATATATTATTTGATTTTGAAAACTGTGTCACTAATTACAAGGTTTCTGAAGATTTATTTTGTAGTTTCTATCTTATTACTACCATTTATCATTTGTGGTTCTGACCCTATAAATTTAATATTTCTACACACTCCTGGGAGTATTTTCCCTTTAATGAGACATTGATAGTGAAGGGGTATTAATATGAAACATTTCATTGAAAAGGTCGTGAAACATCTAAATTCATAAGAAAGTCTATTTAAATGATGCTATAATGACATCTTTATGTGTACCAGGAAAATCCTTACATGCATATTATTACTAGAAGTTGCAGGAAATATTTATCTAAAATTAACTATTTTGTTCAATAAATTAGGATGTAAGAGTTTCAAGGGAGACTGAGACATTGAATTTTGCAATTTTCATACCTAACTGCACATCAAACTATGTTGGTACCTAGAAGTTATTATTCAGTCAGACTCTTCTTGAAGCCAGAAGCCTTTATTTCAAAATGAAGACAAAATTTCTTAAGATAAGTCTGACATAGCCAGGCTGTGCTATTTGAGGATGGCTGTTCAAGAATAAGTATTTCATTTTACTTATAAGAAAGTAATATCTAAAAAGAATAAGACCCCAGGTTAAAAGCCTACTTTTAATTTCATCTAATTTCTTAATTTTAGGCTGGGGTGAGGGGAGAAGATGAGTACCAATTACTTCATCAGGGATGACAAGCACATATTCTAATATACTTTAGTATGCTATATATTTTCATTATTTATGTATTAAGTCAATATTTTTTTTTAAACTCAGTGGTTGTTTTAAAGTCAAAAATGTGCATTATTAATATGCAAAAAGGTATTTAGGGTCAAAATTATATTACTTCAACTTCATCCTTTGCTCTTAATTCATACTTCATACTTGTCAATTTTTATTTCCAACCTTCCATTTTTAATTTCTCAAATGGGATAATGTCCCAAGAGTATAATCCTTTATCTACCATCATATCTATATGGATATGTAATTCCAGGTACTGTCATGCATTGTATTTATGTGTGTATCACAAATAAATTTTATATTTTATTAATTTTATTTTTATTAGTTCTTCCCAAAGAATATTATGAAAAGAAAAAAATGCACATTTCTTTATAGTTACCCATGTATTTACATTTCTGGCATCTTTTTTTATATCTATAAAATAAACTATAAGATATACAACACAGGGAATGTAGCCAATATTTTATAACAACTGAAAGTGGGGAATATCTTTTAAACATTTTGAAGCACTATATTTTATACCTGTAACTTGTATAATATTGTACATCAACCAGACTTTAATAAAAAAGAAACAACACAAACACACACACACAAAATATCATTCCATTTTCTTCAGGTCTCCATTATTTCTGATGAGGAATAAGTAAGATTACTATTACTGTTTTTCTGTATGTAGTAGTTCTTTTTTTTTCCCCCTCAATGTTTTCAGATTACCTTTGACTTTTTACTGAATTTATCAGACCTACAAGTCCTTCATTTCTCTCATTTTGGGGGAAATTACTTTACGATGTTTATTTTAAAATGTTCTGCCTTATTCTCATGTGCTTCTCTTCCTGACACAATTATTATATGTCAGTTTTATTTTGCCCAACAGTTGCTAACTATCCTGAGCATATTTCTCTCAAATGCTATCTCTGTCTACTATTCAGATAATTTTTATCGTATATATTTTTATTGATCAGTGATCAGGGTCACTGGCTCCATTCTCACCTCCAATCTACTGTTAAGCACAGGAAAAAATTTTGCCTCAGTTATTTTAATTTAAATTTTTAGAATTCCCCTGTTTTTATGGATTCCATTTCTCTGATGAGATTACATGAAAGTGCAATCATTATCATCTTTTTTTTTTTTTAATCTTTTGAAAACAGTTGTACTTATTTGAACAATATGTCATATTTGCTTTAAACTTGTCTGCAAAATCTAATACCCAAGACCTTGTTAGTTTGACTTCTATTGAATGTTTCATTGACTACTAGTCTCATATGCTGGTTTCCTTGCTTATCTAGTTTTTAAAATTATCATTTTGTACTAAAAATATTTTATGATAAATTATAGAGATTCTAGATTCTGTTAACTTTCCCTGAAGCATATTTATTTTCTTCTCGTAGGGAATTCAGTTACTAACTGGTCACTTGTCCTTAGGTAGGCTCTGTTAACACTTAGCTGCAAACTACTTGTGCAGAGTCCTAGGTGTCTCTTAAGTCCTCTCACTTGCAAGACTTGGTCTCCATGCCCTCCTCTCCTGTAGGACTCGTCAGGGCTTGATTTTAGTGTGTTAGAGAAGATACAGCGAGGGTCCCACTAGGTCCTCAGACTTACTCATAAGCAGAGCAGTGGTCTTTCTGGTGTCTCAGCTGGATGTCTAAAATGTGAAGGAAGTAGCAATGACATTTTGCCACTTTCACTTGACTGGGTACCAACATTGCCCAGTGCAGTTACCTCCACTCATTTCATTCTCCATCCTGCAGTCAACACTATTGGGTAAATCCTTTAGAATCTTTCACTGTGTACATGAGACTTGGTCCTTGGCACAGAACTTGTTAGGAAAACTCAAGCATGTTTGTGGGAAGCTATTTTCCAGGCTCCTTCTTCTTCAGTGATTTTATCTACAGAGCCCACATGCTTGAGCATCCATGGATTTGACCTCTCCCTCGAGATTTCAACTCAACCATTGGGATTCCTATTGGAGACCAGCTTGCTGAGCCATGATTAAGGAACTGTCTTCTGGTAGAGGGATGATTGTGGAGCAAATCTGAATGTCCATGTTTCCAAAATTTGGGGTTGTGTGCCCTTCCTGTCTAGTTTATAATAACTATTGCCTTATGTACATTGTCTAATTATTTGTTTGCAGTGGAGGATGTAATCTAATAATATTACCCTAAAACTGGTTTCACTCAACTTGCAAGTAAGGAGAGCACTGGGTGTCTTTTCCAAAGCAGTGTGTTTCTGAACAATGCGATTAGGGAAGTTTTAAGCTAAGGGTCCATGCATAATCATGAAGGAGTTGAATAAAGGAGAATTCAGTATAGAATTGGGGCAAAGGTTGACAGAATCCAAACTTCAGTTGATCGAAGTCAGAAGGGTCAATGTTATCATTCTATTTTCCACTTGGGCATGTGGTGTGTGTGTGTGTGTGTGTGTGTGTGTGTGTGCACATGTGCACATAGAACAGTGTTTAGTTTATTCAGAGATCAAAGGAAACATGTATCAGGTTGGTTAGTACATTCTGTGAGGAGGAACCTGGACTCTGTTTGATAGCTGAACTATTGTGTGTGTGTGTGTGTGTGTGTGTGTGTGTGTGTATGTGCGCACATTTTTTGTTTGTTTGTTTGCTTTGACTGCTTTTCCTTCGTTCCTGCCTTCCTTCACTTCCCCTTAAAATCATAGATTACTGAGACCTGTTGAAAGGCAAGTTTTGAGGTTGGGCTTAGATCACAAAATGGCTTAGGCTAAAATGGCTCCTCTTATGTCAAGAAAGACCATTCTTGCTTCTCTTTCTCTGAGAACCCCTTAACCTATGTGCTTACAAAACCACACTATCATACTTGCAAGCGAAAATCCTGTGTTGATATGTAATGTTTGGCATGAACAAACAGAAAAAAAATACATAAGACTTACTTGCAGCTCTAAAATAAAAAATTCTTTTCAACCCTCTCAAAATAAAAGTCAAATTATGTCTCACATAAGTTCAGGATAGAAAAGCACAAGTGCTTGTATCTTCATCTTACAGGAAGATGTCAAAGCATGATGTTTACAGTTATCTAAAATCAATAACTCAATTAAAAGTCAACTGAGTTTTGAAAATAACAATTCTGTATGAGTGGAACAAAAACAGGGTATACAGATTGAATTTAATAAGGTAAATTGTCATTTGTTGTCATAATAAGTCAATAGTTCCCACATAAAATTGACCAGGAACTAGAACTCTGAAATTCTTTCTCATAGATGTAACCATGAGAAATATTCTTCATACATTGCTAGTCTAGAATATTAGTGGAAGAAGAGAGAAAAAGTAAAGAGGACATTTTTCTCTTCCTTCTAGTGACTTGAAATCATATGTGTGTTAAAAGCTTATAAAACTGCATATTGAATAAGCATATCCATTTTGACACCCATTTGCCACATAATAATTAGTTACCACTGGCTTATATGATGTAAAGATCCTGTTTTTATTTCCTATTTTATTTTTTTGATGTGAAACTCTTTAGATGAATATGTTATTTTTATGTTCAGAAAACACACAGTCATGCAAATAGTAAGCACAATGTTTGGCTTGGACTTTAAAAAAAAAATTTAATTAGACTGATGAACCTAATTGCAAGACAGCAGTGGAGATGCATTCATAGAGAACAGACTTCTGGAAACTGGGGGAAGGCAGGAGAGGGTGGGATGAACTGAGAGAGTAGCAGAGAAACTTACATATTTCCATATGCAAAATTTAGCCAGTGGGAATTTGCTGTATGATGCAGGGAGCTCAAATCAGGTGCTCTGGTTTGGACTTCTGGGTCTCACTTTGTGTTTGTTGGGCTTCCCTTCTAGCGCAGTCAGTAAAGAATCCGCCTGCAGTGCAGGAGACCAGGGTTCAATCCCTGGGTTGGGAAGATCCCCTGGAGAAGGAAATGGCAACCCACTCCCATATCCTTGCCTGGATAATCTCATGAACAGAGGAGCCTTGTGGGCTGCAGTCCATGGCATCACAGAGTCGGGCACAACTGAGTGACTAACACTTACATACTTACTACTTGTGTTTGTTGTTTCTTTAAAAGCATATATGCAAATACAGTTCGGCCCAAATTTTCCTCAATGACCCAGGCTTCCTTGTAAGTCACTGACCTCAAACTATCTAAGGACATTAAACTAATCTCTCAGCAATTCAAAGCCTTGCCCAGTAGCTCAATTTAAAGGAAACACCTGCAGTGCAGGAGACCCCAGTTCGATTCCTGGGTCGGTAAGATGCCCTCTAGAAGGGATAGGCTACCCACTCCAGTATTCTTGGGCTTTCCTGGTGGCTCAGCTGGTAAAGAATCTGCCCACAATGCGGGAGACCTGGGTTTGATCCCTGGATTGGGAAGATCCCCTGGAGAAGGGAAAGGCTACCCACTCCACTATTCTGGCCTGGAGAATTTCATGAACTGATAGGGTCGCAGAGTTGGACACAACTGAGCAACTTTCACTTTTCACTTTTTTCACTTTCACTTTTTTTTGGACGGAGCAACTTTACACTAAATAATTCAGCCAAATTTTTAATTAACCAAATTTTTAAAAATACTTAAAAAATTTTATTTGACTGTGCTGTGTCTTAGTCGTAGCTCGTTTGATCTTTGATCTTGTTGCAACATGCAGAGTCTTTAGTTGCAGCATGCAAATTCTTGGTTGTGGCATGTGCGATCCAGTACCCAGATCAGGGATCAAACCTGAGTCTCCTTCGTTGGGACCTCAGAGTCTTAGCCACTGGATGACCAGGGATATCATACAGTCAAATATATAATCATGTTTGTCGGTTTTTACTGAAGATTAAAATATTCTGTGTATTGCCAGTGAAATGAAATTTTCTTCCTTGGCATGGCATCCAACTTCTATACAGAGATAACTTGTTTGAGCCCCTAAACCTACTTTACCTACCTTGATTCTGGATATTCTTGTAAATGTGATGCCTGGTGGCTGGCTGGTCATTGCATCTCAGGGAGTGCTATGAATTTTATTTCCATCTTCTTTACCACTAAGGATTAAATTTGACACATTCAAGAACTATGGCACAATATTTTAGTAACTGAGGATACTGTAAACCCTCATTAGTTTGGGGATAATTTTTGCATCTGAAAAAGGCAGTAAAGAGAGCATTCTCTGTGAAGATGACTTGTGATACCATCTGGAAAATGGCATGCTGAGTCATGCTTCAGAGTTTTGTGCATTAGCAATTATTTGATCACACTTCTACCAGAGAGTATGGTTATCTTTACACACAGAGTTCTACCATAGGTTGTAAACAAAGCACAAAATAAAGTGAACACGGATACTTAACATTCTGCTCTTTTCTATTTATTGTGCTTTCAATGTACTTTTTAACTTTATTTCCTTGCAAACTTGCTGACATTGCATACTATTATAAAGTTGTAGCTCCCAAATTTAAATGGAAAGCTTCATTTTTATATGATGACTATCCTGCATAGTTTCATTTTACACTACCTCACATTTTATGACAAAAAAAAAATCTTAGGATAGCACAGTTATGAATCATTTAGTGTCTAGAGTATACAAATGTAATTGTCACATAAGATGATACAAAATACATAAAAGAATCTCTTATAACTCAATGGACATATTTGAAACACTACAAATATTCCTATTCTGAAGAATACTATATCATGGGATAATAAGCAAAAGAATATGGATGTATAATTCAATGATCATTTCCATAAAAAGAAAACCTGAATTCAGATCTGTGTGGTTATTAGGTAGAGGAATAACTATGATTATTAATATAGGGAATGCTTAATATAATATACAGTCATACTGAGGTACTCATCTGTGATAAGTTATATCTTACTTTGATATTTCCCTGAGTTCATCTCTAAAATAAAGGTAATTAAAAATAAAGATGCAATGCTTATTCCCATCACAAATCTTACTTTATTGTAATGCACACTTTTAGATACACATTTAAAGGGTATCCATCATAAATTTTTATGTTGTACATGAAAAGTGGGTAATATTCCAAATAGGTAATAACTTTAGAAATTGTATGGAAATGAATGGCGCAAATGTGCTTGTGCTGCTTATTTTGAATACACATAGCAGTAAAATTCATCACTCAGGAAATTCTCTATTCAAATACTTGTAAGTTCAGAATTCCTCTGCAATCAGAATTTTTCCTCCCCTAGTTCTTTTTCATTTGTTTATTTCTTTGATTTTTTATTGATATAGAAAAGAAGTGAATAACCAAACCAAAAGTCAAGGGATGTTAGTATTTCCCAGCATACTTTTTGTTTTAAGTCCACAGCTAATTCCTTGGAGCACCTAGCAGTTTACAACATAGTCAGAATTTCCTGCTTCATGCATCGAACTCACAATGGTCATCTATTTTATATATGGTAATATACATGTTTCAACGCTTTTCTCTCAAATCATCTTGCCCTCACCTTCTCTCACAGAGTCCAAAAGTCTTTTCTTTACATCTGCATCTCTTTTGAGATTTGCATATAGGATCGTCATTACCATCTTACTAAATTCCATATATATGTGTTGATATTCTACATCAGTGTTCTCTTTCTGACTTACCTCATTCTGTATAATAGACTCCAGTTTCATTCACCTCATTAGAATTGATTCATATGCATCATTTTTATAGTTGAGCAATATTCCATTGTGTATATGTCCCACAATTTCTTTATCCATTCGTCTGCCAATGGACATCTAGGTTGCTTTCATGTCCTAGCTATTGTGCAATGCTGCAATGAACATTGGAGTCCATGTGTCTCTTTCAATTCTGCTATCCTTGGTGTGTATGCCCAGCATAGGATTGCTGGATCATGCGGCAGTTCTATTTCCAGTTGTTTTGTTTTTTTCTATGGAATCTCCACACTGTTCTCCATAGTGGCTGTACCAGTTTGCATTCCCACCAACAGTGTAAGAGGGTTCCCTTTTCTCCACACCTTCTCCAGCATTTATTGATGACACATATAGACAGAGAAATGTACCATGTTCTTGGATTGGAAGAATCAATACAGTGATAAATGAATATACTACTCAAAGCAATTTATAGTTTCCACACAATCCTTATCAATCTAATGGTATTTTTCAGAGAACTAGAACAAATAATTTCACAATTTGTGTGGAAACAAACACACAAAAAAACCTTGAATAGCCAAAGCAATCTTGAGAAAGAAGAATGGAACTGGAGGAATCAACTTTCTTGACTTCAGACTATACTACAAAGTTACAGTCATCAAGACAGTATTGTACTGGCACACAGACAGAAATATAGATCAATGGAACAAAATAGAAATACCAGAGGAAAAAGCAAACACCCATGGACACCTTATCTTTGACAAAGGAGGCAAAAATATACAATGGAGAAAAGACAATCTGTTTAACAAGTGGCACTGGGAAAACTAGTCAACCACATTTAAAAGAATCACACTAGAATACTTTCTAACTTACTCAAAATGAATTAAAGATGTAAATGTAAGACCAGAAACTGTAAAACTCTTAGAAAAAAACCTAGGCAGAACACTCTACAACATAAGTCATGGCAAGATCCTTTATGACCCACCTCCTAGAGTAATCACTCAATCAATCAATCAATAACAAATATAAACAAATGGGACTTTATTAAACTTAAAAGCTTTTGCACAAACAAGGAAACTATAAGATGAAAAGGCAGCCTTCAGAATAAGAGAAAATAATAGCAAATGAAACAACTGACAAAGAATTAATCTCCAAAATATGCAAGCAGTTCATGCAGCTTTGTACCAGAAAAATGAAAAACCCAAACAATAGCCCAAATAACTAAACAGACATTTCTCCAAAGAAAACATACAGATGGCTAATAAACACATGAAAAGATGCTCAACATCATTCATTAATAGAGAAATGCAACCAAAACCACAGTGAGGTATCATCTCAGGCTGATAACAATGGCCGTCATCAAAAAGTTTAAACACAACTTCAACCGACCAATTAGACAAAATTGAAATACGTCGTCCTTTTCCTTTGTTTTTATAATCACTGTGCTATTGTTGTTTACTGCAATCCACTGGTTAAATACAAGAAAGCATAGCATCACAGTAGTTGGAGGCAAAATTGGGCCTTAAGTGAACGGAAACAAATACAAATCTTGATGAATTTAGTCTTTAAAAATATGTTTAATTTTTGAAAACAAGATTTGTGTGATTCAAGCATTAACTGCATAACTGAGAATTTTCCAAGTTAACTTCTTTGAAGATTACATATAAAAGAGAATGTTTGTTAAAGCATGTGTACCAAAATAAATGTGTTATTTGAAAACACATGCACATGTTTATGTGTATGCACACATATGTGTGTGTGTGTGTATATATATATATATATATATATATATATATATATATGCATCTTCAAACAACATTTTTTTTATCAGTGACTTTATTTAAATCACAAGTGTATATGACAAAATAAAGATGACCAATATTCAGTTAGCTTTTTTGTTCATGAATTATCTGCAAGATATGCAATATCTTGCTGCCTGAACCCAGGAAATATATCTCCCTTCACCTAAAACTTCACATGCCACTGAATGACACCCACTGAAGGACCCCTCTTTACTGGAACCATTAGTTGTCATTCTGGGAGGCTGCAAAGAGCTCCACTACCAGAGTTCTTTATGTCTCATCACAGAAAGAATTCAGCAAGAGGACAGTTCATTTCAGTTCAGTTGCTCAGTCATGTCTGACTTTTTGCAACCCCATGGACTACAGCACGGCAGGCCTCCGAGTCCATCACCAACTTCCAAGGTTTACATAAACTCATGCCCATTGAGTCTGTAATGCCATCCAAGCATCTCATCCTCTGTTGTCCCCTTCTCCTCCTGCCTTCAATCTTTCCCAGCATTAGGTTCTTTTCATATGAGTCAGTTATTCTCATTAGGTGGCCAAAGTATTGGAGTTTCAGCTTCAACATCAGTCCTTCCAATGAATATTCAGGACTGATCTCCTTTAGGATGGACTGGTTAGATCTCCTTGCTGCCCAAGGGACTCTCAAGAGTTTTCTCCAACACCACAGTTCAAAAGCATCAATTCTTCAGTGTTCACCTTTCTTTGTAGTCCAACTCTCACACCCATACATGACTACTGGAAAAACCATAACTTTGATTAGACAGACTTATGTTGGGAAAGTAATATCTTGGCTTTTTAATATGCTCTCTAGGTTGGTCATAACTTATCTTCCAAGGAGCAAGAATCTTTTAATTTTATGGCTGCAGTCACCATTTGCAATGATTTTGGAGACTTCTCCCCCCAAAATAAACAAAGAAAGTCTCTCACTGTTTCCACTGTTTCCCAATCCATTTGTCATGAAGTGATGGGACCAGATGACATCATCTTAGTTTTCTGAATGTTGAGCTTTAAGCCAACTTTCTCACTCTTCTCTATCACTTTCATCAAGAGGCTCTTTAGTTCATCTTCACTTTCCACCATAAGGGTGGTGTCATCTGCATATCTGAGGTTATTGATATTTCTCTCAGCAATCTTGATTCCAGCTTGCACTTCATTCAGTCCAGTGTTTCTCATGATGTGCTCTGCATATAAGTTAAATAGCAGGGTGACAATACACAGCCTTGATATACTCCTTTCCCGATTTGGAACCAGTCTGTTGTCCCATGTCCAGTTCTGTCTGTTGCTTCTTGAACTGCATTCAGATTTCTCAGGAGGCAGGTCAGGTGGTCTGGTCTTCCCAACTCTTTAAGAATTGCCCACAGTTTGTTAGAATAAAATGATTGTGAGGCTTACAATTGGGTGAGCGAGAGGCTCAATAACTTACTGGGCTACAATTATATAATCAAAGGAAAAGTGGAGACAAGAAAAAGACCACTCCCTTCCTCATTCTTGAGTAGATGTCATGTTTCCATCATCAGATCCTCGTTTAGATTGGGCAAGGGAGTTTTCTTGTACCTGTGTGATCAAGCCAGAACTATCATAGCACATGGAAATAGTATTTCATGTCTCAGGACACTACTTCGAAATGTCACTTTTCCATAAATTGCTGTTTTTTATGTGTGCATAGAGCATGTCTTAAGGGTCATTGACTTACTAAGTTCACTGGGCAGGATGTGGGTCTCATGTGACCATTGTTTTGGTGTTGTGGGCATCTCACATGCTTGTGCTGCATGGTGTGTTGCTGAGAAAGTCTGGTTTGGTTTTGTGATTAATCACACCTGTTTTCTTAGGTGATCATTAATTTACTGGAGTTTCTCATAATTTTTCTACTTGTATTTTTCTACTCAGTGGGATTAACTATTAATATTTAATCACCTACTTTGTCCCTTTATCTCTATCATTACTACTGGGAAAAATATGGAATTGTCTGGCAAATGCCTTCGTATATCAGCTGGAACAAAAGAACCCTAAACAGTGTTAGGAGTAAATTCCCCTACTGACTCTAATCTGTTCCCATTAAATTGTAGAGTGGCAAAATGATTTACTTCTTTAAGCTTATCTATCACTAAGGCACAATTTGATGACCTCCTATTGTAACAGTGGTGAGGAAACAATACCCAGTTGTGTTCCTGTTTTCTGTTTATGCTCAGGACAAGAGAAAGCCTTAATACTTTCAACAGAGTCATTTTTGATCTTCAAATAATTGAATATAACACCACAAGGAAAAGTATTCTATCTCACTGCATGAGTGGCCTGGGGACTGAGCAGGAGAGGAACCAACTCAAATATTCAAAGAACCCAGCTGACAATCTGGGTTTGTAGCCACAACTGATATAAGTTATGTAACCCTAAAGTACTGTAGATGGGAGTGAAGGTTTCCCTAGATAGAAGTTACAGTTTGGTACAGAGATCAGTGGGGAAAGATAGAGCTGAAGAGAGTAATGGATGTATGCACTGCATAATGCAGCTCCTGCCAAGAATTTTGAAGAGCATATTTTTTTTTGTTGTTGTTTGTTTTATTTTGTATTGGGGCATAGCCAATTAACAATGTTGTGATAGTTTCAGGTGAACAGCAAAACGACTTGACCATACATATACATGTATCCTTTCTCCCCTAAACTCCCCTCCCATCCAGGCTGCCATATAACATTGAAGAGTTTCCTGTACTATACAGTAGCTCTTCATTAACTATCCATTTTAAATATAGAAGTGTATATGGAGAACCACTAGTTCATTCCTTAAGTCTGTAAGAGTCTCTGTTTTGTAAGTAAGATCATTTGTATCATTTCTTTTTAGATTATACATATAAGGGATGTCATATGATATAAAATGTATTATTTTAAATGTGAAAATAGCCCCCATAAATATAGGAACATAAGAGATATGCTGAAGGAACCAAAAGAATTATTAGTAATTAATGAAATATTTTGTAGATTTATACTATGTTCTACAAATGAGCAGAGAAAGATATGTGTGTTGTTTCAAGAAAAATTATCCTATGATCCTAGGAATTGTTCAGGTGACCTTGAACACTTTTGGAAAGAACAGAAAGTAGAGTTAATAAGAGGGTGGCTCTTCTGATCCCACATGACTGCAGATATTCAGACAACATTTCAACGTTGTGTTTTCAGAGGAAAGTCTTTCACGTTAAGATAGGCTATTTAAAATATTTTCAAACAAAAAAGTTACTAGATTTAGAATGCACTAGCACTCTTTTCCCTCTGTTTCTTTAAAGAGACATCAGAACTTCACAACATTCATCCAAGATAGAACATAAACACTTTGATGAATTTAAGGTGAAAGAGAAATACATTTTCTCTTTATAGTTCCCTGGTTTGAACCTAATCTGCTAAAGAGGTGATTTTTTGCATTTGCATTTTCCAAAAGTATTACAGTTAGCAAGAATCATCCATATTCTTAAAGTGAACCCTCCTAGAGAGACTACAGACTTAACAAGATGAGCAGTCTATCTAAAAGAATAAGGTAATGGAGGGTTGTAGTGTGGATCCACCCTACCTACCTCAAAATTCTGACCCTAATAACCATACTCAAATCCCCCTTTCATGCTCCAATGTGGATGAAAGGTCTGGCTCTCCCCCCAACCTCATCCCTTTCAATTTAACAATGGATCAAGTGGGAAAACCCCTGAAGTGTTTTAGTGGAAACATCTGAAGCAGTAGGCTAATAAATCCATAACTCAGTATATGTAGGGTAAAGACATGACAAGATGTGTTGTGAGTTGTAATGTAAATACAAAAAGTGGTCAGAGAAATGAGGGTATGTGATTCTTGGCTTCCAAAGATAAGAAACAAGCAACATCTCCATGAAGAAATCACACACACACACACACATACACACAAAATCCACTGGTGAATTTTCTGACCTGAAATGTGGTGTGGATCCTAGGAAGAGACCTCCTCCCATCACTGCCACTACCACAAGTGATAGAAGTTACCTGGAGAGGCACACTCTAGCCCTCTTTACTCAGCAAGCCATGGGGGAAGGGTAGCCTCATTTTAAATCTGTTTAAAGCATTCCTCTAAGAGTGATTTAAAGGCCAGAATGACCCCTCCCTCCATTCAGGGAATTTAGAAACCACTTTCCTCATTTCCTCCTAACCTCAGTGCCTTTTTAAAGGAATTTATTATTTTTTTAACTGAAGGATAATTGCTTTACAGAATTTTGTTGTTTTCTGCCAAACATCCACATGATCCATGCTAGGAAAGGAAACATGGTCTAAATTGTCCTTGGTAACAAGGGAAGAGACAAGCCCTCTGTTGCTGAAATCGTGCAAACAGTTCAGATGAAAGAGATGTTCAAAAATAACAGGAGAAATGATAATTCACTATGTAAAAGCAATTATTGCTATCATTTTGAGGGACCTGAGAAAAAACCCAAACATTCCCATCATTTCTACTTATGGTCCACTGTTGGAGAACCAGGATCAGGTAGATGAGGGAGGACATTTGTATAAAATTGCAAGAAGACCTTAGACATGAAAAAATGACAAAGGATCCCCTGATGCCTAGCAGAGGTGGATGTTGTATGGGTTGATAGCTTACTCAGAGGGGATATTTTAAAGAAAAGTTTTGCAATGTGCTCTGAACTTGGTTATGTATATATTACATCCAGCAATAAGATTTCTTTTATACATGCAGAATTCACACACACACACACACACACACACACACACACACACACACAATGTAAGAGTTGTGAGTTAAGTTTTATTTGGGGCAAAATGAGTACTATAGCCTGGGAGAAAGCATTCCAGATACCTCTGGGAAATTGCTGCAAAGAGTAGGGGGGATGTCAGTATATATGCGATTTTGGTGAAGGGAAAGTACTTCCATTTCAGCACATTTTTTTTTCTTTGCAAAAGTTTGCTGCTAGTCTCAAGAAGGTTACTCTTAGTTACAAGGAGTTGATATAACCATGAAGGATTTTAGAGCTTTTCTAGTCATGAGGAGATGCAAGATTGAACTCATAAAATTTTCTCTTGAAAATATATGTCTGAAGAAATGTTCTGCCCATCTTTCCTGGAGCATAGAGTATCTCATTACTGATCTCCACCCTAAACTCCCCTCAAGGGGTGATGAAGGTCAGCTGTTGCAGAGACTCAAAATTCATCCCATGTAGAGGTAGGTATGTATACGTGCTTGTTCCTCAGTCATGCCCGACTCTTTGTGACCCCTTGGACTGTAGCTCACTAGGCTCCTCTGTCCAAGGGATTTTCCAGGTGAGAATAATGGATTTGGTTGTCATTCCTCCTCCAGGGAATCTTCATGACCCAGGAAATGAACACTTGTAAAGTAGGGCCTCCTACTTTACAAGCAGATTCTTTACCTGGCAGGTGCCAATATGTAGGTGACATTTTGCTTCCAAAAAATTATGGGTACACCCAAGGTTGTGCATAAATAAATGGATTATCTTTCTAATATTCAAGATACATTCAAATTTCTAAATAATAGTCACAAATTCAGGGTAAAGATATAGAAATTCTTCATATTAGCAAATATAAAATGAGACTGAGCCCTAGGAAGTTGAAAGCTGTCTAGAGTAAGGGTCTTTATTCAACTAAGTTGTATTGAGGAAAAAAAAAAAAAAAAACCCTGGATCTCCCTTACAAATCTTGTTACCCACACACTTATGGGAAATTAATTTTTGACACAGGAGGAAAACATATATTGGAGTAAGGACATAATTTTCACTAAATGGTTCTGGGAAAACTGGACAACTACACATAAAACAATGATATTAGAAAATCTAACACCATATACAAAAATAAACTCAAAAAGGATTAAAGACCTAAATATAAGACCAGAAACTAAAACTCCTAGAAAAAAAATAAGGCATGCTTTGACAAAAATCATAGCAATATTTTAAGAAATCTAGTTCCTAAAGCAAAGGAAATAAAAGCAAAAATTAACAAATGAGACATAATTGCACTTAAAAGAGTTCACACAGCAAAGGAATCCACTGACAAAACAAAAAGGCATCCTACTGAATGAGAGAAAATATTCACAAATTATATGACCAAGAAGAGACTAATATCCCAAATACATAAACAGCTTATGCAACTCAACATAAAAAAAGAACAATTAAATGGGCAGAAGATCTAAATAGACAGTTTTCCAAAGATGCCATACAGATAACCAAAGGCACATACAAAGATGCTTAACATCTTTAATCATCAGAGAAATGCAAAGTAAAACCACGATGAGATATCACCTCACAACTATCAGTACGGAGCTCATCAAAATGAACAAGTAGCAAATGTTGGTGAGAATGTGGAGAAAAGGGAGTCCTTGTGCACTGTTATGGGAGTGTGAATTGGTGCAGTCAATACAGAACACAGTATGGACATTTCTCAAAAAAAATGAAAAATAGAACTACCACATGACTCAGCAATTCCAATCACGGGAATATGTTTTAAAAAAATCACCTAAAAATACTAATTCTGAAAGCTAAAAGTGGTTCATGTAGCTTTAAATAATAATACTGTAAATAATCCAGCATTATTTTCAATAGCCAAGACATGAAATCAACCTAAATGCCCAACAGATAAATATATAAAGAAGATGTGTTAATCAGCTATACCTAATACAAAATATAGTTTTAAAAAAGGAAGATATGGTATATATACACAACAAAATACTATTCAGTCATTATATATATGTGTGTGTGTGTGTGTGTGTGTGTGTGTGTGTGTGTATTTCCATTTGCAAAAACATGGATGAACTAGAAGGGTATTATCCTAAGTGAAATGTCAGGCAGAGAAGGAGACTTACAGCATATCACTTAAATGTGGAATCTAAAAAATACAGCATATTAGTGAATGTAACAAAAAAGAATCAGATTCAGAGATATAGAGAACAAGCTAATAGTTATGAGTGGGCAAAAAGGGAGGAACAGAAGAGGAATAGAGATTTAAGGGTTGCAAAGAACTAGGTGTAAAATAAATAAGCTACAAGATTATATTGTACAGCACAGGGCATGCAGCTGATTTTATAATAACTATAACTGGAGTATAAACTTTAAAATTGTGAATCACTTTCTTGAAATTATGAAACACAAGATATTTCACATTAAGTACACCTCAATAAACAATAATTTGCTGTTTTGACACAAATTATTTCAGAACAATTTTATTATATCTACTTTTAAATAATAAATAAATATCATGACCAAAATAGAGTCTTGTTAATTTTGAAGAAGGACTAAATTAAATATAGATTTCTACAAAATAGTTTCTACAATTCTGTGATTCAAAATAAAACATTATTTTAAACAGAATGGAAGCTCCCAACATCAGGGTTCAGAGTATTTTAAGTGTGGTGATCCTTATTCTTAATGTAAAGTGTTAACCTTCTGTAATTTTATTTAAAAATTGTAAAATGATTAAACTAGTAGTAAAAAAGATTGGTTTAGGGAGAGGTAATTAATGGCAGGTATCTGCATTTGCTTATTTTGTTATGTAATATTCCTAGGATTTATTTGAAATGATCAACTGGGTAAACGCAAAATTTAATTCTCTTGAAAGGTATTGATCACATTGTGAAGACTATAATGACATTTGAAACTAAATTATAATATTTCTAGGAGTACTCTAGTCTCCAACTGGTTCATTTTCTGCCATTTTTATCATCACAATGATCATAGCATTCGCAATCAAGAACTACATCAAAAGTGAATTAATTTGCAAGATATTATTTTATTCAGTTTTGCTAAGTGCAAAACTGACTAAACAAAATGATTTTCAATAGAGAAAATGAGTTGGATTACATGTTTTTAAGGTATTTACTCTTTGTACCTCATAATCAAGAGAAAGGTAAAATTTAAAAACCCAGAAGAATGATCAGGTTATATTAATAAATTTGCATTACACTTTCCCAGTGGTCCAGTAAATTGAATTTAAGTGTCAACAGGATATTTGAAAAGTGCTAAGGTAAGCTGCATGACAAAAAGTAGGCAGATGTGGCTTTTGTGAGGACTCATAAAGATCTAAGAATATGTAGCTTCTTTTGTTTTTACTTTAACATATATAATCCCCACAAAATATGGAAGCACAATCTCTGCTCATTTAGAATGTAAAAGTGTAAATATGATTAATGAGATCCAAATTAAACAGCAATATGCAGCATATGGGGCTTCCCTGCTGGCTCAGATGGTAAAGAATCCGCCTACCCTGTGAAAGACCTGGGTTCAATCCCTGGGTCTGGAAGAGCCCTTGGAGACAGGAATGCTTACCCACTCCAGTATTCTTCTCTGGAGAATTCCGTGGACAGGGGAACCTGGCGGGCTACAGTCCTTGGGGGTCACAAAAGCATCAGACATGACTGAGCGACTAAGAAACATGGAGCATATGACTTCAATAGTATAATAACTAAAGTTGTTTCACGAAAAAAAAAATACATAAATAAGTCAAATTAAGTTAGAGAAACACACTATGTCAGAATACCACCATGAAGATGCACAATGCACCTAGCTGTATAAAATGTGCCAGAAGAAAAAGTAATTTTCTTAAAAAGAAAAGGTAATTATATCAGTCAGCCAGCCAGTTCAGTTGCTCAGTCATGTCTGACTGTTTGCGACCCGATGGACTGCAGCACGCCAGGCTTACGTGTCCACCACCAACTCCTGGAACTTACTCAAACTCATGTCCATTCAGTCGGTGATGTCATCCAACCATCTCGTCCTCTGTCGTCCCCTTCTCCTCTCGCCTTCAATCTTTCCCAGCATTAGGGTCTTTTCAGATGAGTCAGTCTCTCACTGGTTCCGTTGTTTTAATATCTATTTACCACGAAGTAATGAGACTGGTGTTGGAGAAGCCCCTTGAGAGTCCCTTGGACTGCAAGGAGA
The DNA here is from genome assembly GCF_023699985.2 of Odocoileus virginianus. Classification (NCBI taxonomy): domain Eukaryota; kingdom Metazoa; phylum Chordata; class Mammalia; order Artiodactyla; family Cervidae; genus Odocoileus; species Odocoileus virginianus. The sequence goes on along the minus strand of NC_069685.1, from coordinate 34,863,125 downwards.
TCCAACCAGTCCATCCTAAAGGAGATCAGTCTTGGGTGTTCATTGGAAGGACTGATGCTGAAGCTGAAACTGCAACACTTTGGCCACCTCATGTGAAGAGTTGACTCATTGGAGCATATGATTTCAATAGTATAATACATGAAGTTGTTTCATGAAAAAAAAAAAAAAACAGTCAAATTAAGTTAGAGAAACACATTATGTCAGAATACCACCATGAAGATGCATAAAAGCATCAATTCTTCGGCACTCAGCTTTCATTATAGTCCAACTCTCACATCCATACATAATTACCAGAAAAACCATAGCTTTGACTAAATGAACCATGCTGTCTAGGTTGGTCATAGCTTTTCTTTCAAGGAGCAAGTGTCTTTTAATTTCATGGCGGCAGTCACCATCTGCAGTGATTTTGGACCCCCCCAAAAATAAAGTCTGTCACTGTTTCCATTGTTTCCCCATTGATTTGCCTTGAAGTGATGGGACCAGATGTCATGATTGTAGTTTTCTGAAAGTTGAGTTTTAAGCCAACTTTTTCACTCTCCTCTTTCACTTTCATCAAGAGGCTATTTAGTTCTCCTTTGCTTTCTGCCATAAGGGTGGTACCATCTGCATATCTGAGGTTATTGATATTTCTCCCAGAAATCTTAATTCTAGCTTGTGCCTCATCTAGCTCATCATTTCTAATGATGAATGCATATACGTTAAATAATCAGGGTGACAATATAGAGTCTTGATATACTCCTTCCCCAATTTGGAACCAGTCTGTTGTTCCACTTCCAGTTCAAACTGTTGCTTCTTGACCTGCATACAGATTTCTCAGAAGGCAGGCCAGGTGGTCTGGTATTCTCATCTCTTTCAGAATTTTCCACAGTTTGTTTTGATCCACACAGTCAAAGACTTTGGCACAGTCAGTAAAGCAGAATTAGATGTTTTTCTTGAACTCTCTTGCTTTTTCTATGATCCAGCAGATGTTGGTAATTTGATCTCTGGTTTCTCTTCCTTTTCTAAATCCAGCTTGAACATCTGGAAGTTCACAGATCACGTACTTCAAGCCTGGCTTTGAAAATTTTGAACATGAACAACTTGAAAAGGCAAAAGATAGAACACTGAAAGATGAACTCCCAGGTCAGCAGGCACCCAATATGCTACCAGAGATCAGGGGAGAAATAACTCCAAAAAGAATGAAGAGATGGAACCAAAGCAAAAACCACACCCAGTTGTGCTAATGATTGGGGATGGAGGTAAAGTCCAATGCTGTAAAGAGAAATATTGCATAGTAACCTAGAATGTTAGGTCCATGAATCAAAGTAAATTGGAAGTGGTCAAACAGGAGATGGCAAGCATGAACACTGACATTTTAGGAATCAGTGATCTAAAATGGACTGGAATGGGTGAATTTAACTCAGATGACCATTATATCTACTACTGTGGGCAGAATCCCTTAGAAGAAATGGAGTATCCATCATAGTCAACAAAAGAGTCCAAAATGCAGTACTTGGATGCAATCTCAAAAACGACAGAATGATCTCTGTTCATTTACAAGGCAAACCATTCAATATCACAATAATCCAAGTCTGTGCCCTCATCAGTAATGCTGAAGAAGCTGAAGTTGAACAGTTCTATGAAGACCTACAAGATCTTCTAAAACTAACACCCAAAAAAGATGTCCTTTTCATTATAGGGGACTGGAATGCAAAAGTAGGAAGTCAAAAAATACCTGTAGTAATATGCAAATTTGGCCTTGAAGTACAAAACGAAGCAGGTCAAAGGTAACAGTAAATATGTGGAATTCAAAGTTTCCCTTCCCAGTTATTTTTTCAGTTTTTACTGTTGAAACCCACTTTTGAAAATCTCTGTATGATAAGTTTAAAGTTTAACTCTGATGTATTATCATTTGGGGAGGACTCACAATGAGTGAAAAATTAGACATCACTTTGGTAAAGAATATGCCTGACAATGATACAGGAGATGGAGGAAATGTAGGAGACTCATATTCAATCCCTGGGTTGGGAAGATCCCCTGGAGGAGGAAAGGGCAATCTACTCCATAATTTTTGCCTGGGAAATTCTATGGACAGAAGGATCTGATGGGGTACGGTCCATAGTGTAACAAAGAGTCAGATTTGACTGAGTATCTGAGTGTGCACACACATATTACAACATGAATCAGATTGCCTACTTGTGGAGTTAGAGGAGGATTGGATGTGATAGACATTCCATCCTACAACTTTTGTTAGGTTTGCCAGTTAACAGGGAAGCTCTTCCCGAGAGACAACTGTACCTGCCCTCATCTAAATCCTCCCACTCTCCATATAAGGGTAATTACTATGCCTGAAAGTGAAAGTGTTAGTTGCTCAGTCTTGACCAACTCTTTAAGTCCCCATGAACTGTAGCCCACCATCCATGTAATTCTCCAAGCAAGAATACTGGAGTGGTTTGCCATTTCCTTCTCTAGGAGGTCTATCTGACCCAGGGATGGAACTTGAGTGTCCTGCATTGCAGGCTGATTCTTTACCACTGAGCCACCAGGAAAGCCCAGAATTATTGTGTCTGGATTCTCCTTGTCATTAACCTTCAGTTGAGACTGAACTGCTACACAAACAAACACAATGTCCCAACATCACTTTTTAATCAAAATAAGATTAAAGTCAGGATAACTTCAAAGCTAAATAATATTACTTGTAAATCAGAAATACATGTAAGCAAAAACATGAATATTTTAATTTCACTCGATCAGTATTCATTCAGTTCATCTCTGGGCTTCTCAGGTAGCTCTGTGGTAAAGAACCCACCTGCCAATGCAGGAGGCATAAGAGATGCAGGTTCAACCCCTGGGTAGGGAAGATTTTCTGGAGAAGGAAATGGCAACCCACTCCAGTATTCTTGCCTGGAAAACCTCATGGACAGAGGAGTATTGTGGGCTACAGTCCACAGGATCATGAAGAGTCAGACACGACTGAAGTGACTGGGCATGCACACACAATTCATCTCTAGTCACTTTACTGTCTAGTCATCCTTCCTGAATATGGGATTTTCTTATATTTGTTTGTTCTAGAACAAGACTCACCCCACTTGATTAAAATTACTGAAAATTTAGATCACATAAAACCATATAATTTGTTTATAAATGAGTTTATACTTTGGAGTTTGGCTTCACTTTCAAAAGTCCCATGTGATAATGCTTTGCAAAAGAAAGAATATTTAGTTTTCACTGCCATTACTTAAAACCAACAAACGACAACAACAACAAAGGAACAGAATATTTTCTTCAAAGTTTCTTAGTGGAAGTGTAGAATACTATGATATCTATAATGTAGAGATGAAAGTAACCAAAGGAAACCACAAACACCCAGATGTCTTTCTGGTAATCACCTACTTCAAGCCCCACTTCCTGTAATCTCTTTGTTACCTGGGTCAAGGCAACACACAATAGTGGTTGCTTTTTCCTGTTATGCTGAAGTCTGAGTAAAAATCCAACCAAATGGCCCTTGGATACTCCTTCACTAAATTCTCAACAAATCCTAGACTTATAGAACTTATCTAAAAGAGAGAACAAAATAAAAATAAATACATTAATACATACATAATCTAAAAGTGTATCAGCAGATGGAAAAATATTTATTATGAAACCCTAAAGCACCAGTTTGTAAGTCACCTAGGAAAAGCATAGACATGAAAAGAGCAAATAAAACACAGGACAAAAAATGAAAGCAGAAAAATCTTTACAGTTTGTTTACCTTCCTAGGAGACTGAAACATTTTAATCAACAAACATAGTCCCAAAAAGAGAGTGAAAACCACAAACACCTTTCTTCTCCTGATAATAATTCCATCCCTGAGTGAAATGCTGTTGCTGCTGCTGCTGCTAAGTCGCTTCAGTCGTGTCCGCCTCTGTGAGACCCCATAGACTGCAGCCCACCAGGCTCCCCCGTCCCCGGGATTCTCCAGGCAAGAACGCTGGAGTGGGCTGCCATTTCCTTCTCCAGTGCATGAAAGTGAACAGTGGAAGTGAAGTCGCTCAGTCGTGTCCGACTCTATGCGACCCCATGGACTGCAGCCTACCAGGCTCCTCCGTCCAGGGGATTTTCCAGGCAAGAGTACTGGAGTGGGTGCCATTGCCTTCTCCACTGAGTGAAATAGCATATTCTCATCACATCATAGATCTTGATCATTAATCGTCTTCTGACCAAGAAGGCTTTACTGTTTCAGTTTAGTCAAACTGAAGGGAACAGCTTAGACAGCTTTGCTCCTGATTGTAGGCCCCTGACTTCCATTTCGTTAGAGGTTTTATTCTGAAAAAAAGTTTTTAATTTGTAATTTTTAATGCCTCTGTGAGATGCAAATCTTCCAGTTTACTGCTAGTTGGGTTGGCTTTACAAACCAGAAATGTCTTTCTCAAGAAATTGGCAGTCATATCTTTGAATGTAATGACCAAGAAAATAGGGCTCATCTCTCCCTATCTCTGTAGCACCGTAGAACCCTAACTTTAGTAACTAACTGCCAATTAGCAAACACAAATGGCTAATCACATTGACCAGACTCCCTGCTGATGTCTTTTTGTATTTTTCCACTTCCTCACTCTGGTGCTTAGAATCTCTCCTCCCTTTGGTTGCAGAAGAACTGAGTTCATTCTTTCTCCCCTGTTTCAATAGTCTTGAGCAGTCTCCCTTGCCTGTTTAATTCAACAATTTTTCTTTGACACTTTCTCCTTGGGAGTTGAGAGGAGTGTGGTGCAAAGTGACCTTTTTCTAAAGTCAGGAATCACCAATAAGTATCCGTAAAACCAAACTTCCCTTTGATAATTTAAAAAGAAACAGGAAAAGAAATGCAGTAAAACCAATGAAGCAACCAAAAAGACAAAAGCACCTGCCTTTAGTGTAGGAGTTTTTACAGCCCTTCTCTTATCTTATTCATCCAGCAGCACTCTTCACGCTTACTTAGAATCAAGCCAATGATATAGGTAAAGAAATAGGTTTTTCCTTTTGCTGCTTGCTATCTTAATTAGCTCATAAGAATATTTTAGTAAAAAAAAATTTGATGTACATTAATTGAAAGGTGTGTTACTGAAAAACAAGGAGGCATTTGCAAATATGTATATTTACCTTTATCCAATGACCAATGACTTAAACAACTAGACTTCAATTATTTCTTTACCTCTATACCAGCTGCTGTAGTCCATCTGGGTGACTATAAGAGAAATGCCACAGACTGGGTGGCTTATAAAAAATAGAAATTTATTTCTCACACTCTGAAGGCTGGGAAGATCACAATCTTGGCACTGTTCAATTCCTGAATTCTATATCTGGTGATAGGCCTCCTCCTGCCTTACAGATGGCCATATCTTGCTCTGTCTTCACATGACAGAAGGTGCAAGGGAGGTTTTGGGGGTCTTTTTCATGAGGGTTCCACGCTTATGACCTAATAACCTCCCCCAAAGTCCTATCTCCAGATACCATCACACTGGGGATTAGATTTCAACATACAAATTTAGGGGAAAGGAAACACTAACATTCAAGGCAAAAGCACAAAGTGGTCAAGTTTCATTATATCTTTGACTATATTCATGCACAAAAAAGCTAAATATATTCTCAATTATTGAATCAACACTGCTGTATCTGACATAATATCAGTGTTCAGTGTTTTGCATCCTTTTATTCATTACCACTATGCTACAGAGCTTTCTTAGACATCCTTCCCCTTAATCGCCTAGCTTCAACTGTGAAATTGTAATACCATGCCCCCCATATCTGCTTGTGGATTCTGATCCTTTAGAAGACTAAAGCCATTGTGATATCCAAGATCTGCTTTTTCTCCCGCTCTCTTTAGTCACTGTGTCCTACTCTTGTGACCCCATGGACTGTGGCCTGCCAGGCTCCTCTTTCCATGGGATTCCCCAGGCAAGAATACTGGAGTGGGTTGCCCTTTCTTTCTCCAGGGGATCTTCCTGACCCAGGAATTGAATCCAGGTCTCCTGCATTGCAGGCAGATTCTTTACCAACTGAACTATGAGGAAAGCCACCCAAAGAATTCATTTTCATTTCCTTGAATGTGAAAAGACTCTCTTTGAGAATGTATGGTCTCAATAATTCTTTTGGATAGGGGGCAAATCACACAGTTCTCCATAACACTGCTAATACAAAAACAAAACCTCTCTCTGTCAATTAACTTAAATGTGTATTTATACACCTCATTACTTTCAACAATTAAATATGCCATCTTAGTGTACTAGGGTTAGGCAGAAGGGCTGGTTGTTGGGGAGATGACAGAGCTTCAGATCACCCTTGGATAGGACATAGCTTTGTATGTTTATGCCTAGAAATTATTCTCAAAAGGAGCCTGCATATAATTGACAATGACCATAATAAAAGCAGTAAAAGGGCCTCAAGAAATAATTAATATCTAAAAAACAACTTTGTGCATTCATTATCACCCTCATTCACATCTGTTTTATTATATATGCCTTTTTATATAATGTTGAAGAAGAACAGACAGCTTTCTATTCACCCTGCAAAGTTCCACAGCATGTCAATAATATTCTTCTGAGTTCTTAATGAGAGTCTTTAAATTTCAATAAAGAATGTGCTTTCATTTGGGAGCTCATGAAGAGTTTGCAGCAATTCATTCCAGACAATGTTTTATGGGATCATTATGCCAGAAATTTCACTAAGTAATTTTACTCAAATAATTCAATAAGAAAATATTTCTGTAAATAGTTTTCTTGATCCTTATAGTGTCAGTTTATTAAGTAGTCTTTTTTTTAAAATCAAACAACTATAATGTTGTCAAATCCACAATATTGTTTTTAATAATTTCATTACCACAATGCTTGTCGGAACAAATTAAACTAATGATAAATTAAATTTATTTTTTAACATATAATTTAACACTATTTTATTAGCAGTACTTTGCCAGTAATAAAGTTTGGTCTACAAGTGAAATGAAATATTTAGAAACTGATTTTAAACAGTTTTGTTTAAAAAAAAAATCCATGAACCAGTAAGGTAACAGTCACAGCAAATTTTTTTATTATTTAAATTTTTAGATGATCATCTTGGTTCTATATTTGTATGTACAAAATATGGTAAGATAATAGAGAAAAAACATGATTCAGTATTAGTTATGCACCTTTAAAAATGATGCGATTTTTAAAATAATATTTAATAATAAAAAACAATTTAAAAATTCCCCTTAAAGAAATTTACAATAAAATTCAAATCCTAAGCTTTTGCTAGTACATTTAGTCATTAAAAGTAAATACATGGAAATTTAAGCAAGTAACCACTGGAATACTGCTAACGACATGAACTCTGGGGTCAAGTTGCTAAGTTTGAACCTGAACTCTGACATCTACTCTCTGGAAGACCATTGGCTTAGTAATTAGTTACTAATTATTTATTGTCTCTATTTCACATTCCTATTCTGTGAGAGATACTAGTGGTGTCTAGAAAGAAACCAGACGCCAAAGAGTTGAGATTTTATTATTCAAATTATATGAAATTTTAGAGCAGTCAAACTCTCCTGTGATAGAATTCAGTGCAAATAATTCTAGCAATTGGGTTTTGACCAGGAAAGACAATGTGTTTCTGGAGTAAGGGGATGTTCTCTATGTATCATGATGGGGTCGCTGTTACATGGAAGAATGCATTTGTCAAAAGTCGTCAAAGTTTGTCTTATATCTTGTAATTTCAATATATGTAAATGATAATTTATGTTTAAAACATAAAATGATAAAAAAAAAGTTCAACATAAATCCAGTATAGCATAGAATGAATGTATCATAATAGCCAAATCATCAGTGACTGCTGTGGAGGTCAGAGCTTGAGGTGGCCCAGCTTTGCTGTTATAATATTGACAATTACTGGCCTTGAAACCAACCTTCCTTCTTCACTCTACAAACATTTGTGTATCTTTATGGCAAATACATTGAAGTTGAACAGTATATAAACTCTGAGGAGGTAAAAATGGGAGCTAATGTTGGCATTTCTTAGTTTGTCTCCATATCTACAGAAGGGTTTGAACTTCAGTAAGCACTCTAGCTTAAGTTAAGTGGGAGAATTTTTCATCCATTAAATAAAAACATAGAACTTTTTCTCAATTTAGGTACATCTGTTCCTAGAGACTAAAAATGTGGAATTCTGGCTCATATTTTCTTTCATCCATCTATCAACTCTGCTTTTCCTTACCCTTTATTTCCAATTCCTTCATAAGACCAGGGAAATGTGTGACAATCCATTTATACACAAGCATTCATTTTAAGGGAAGGAAGATTATTTCCCACAAGACAGGTGTCAAAATGTGCATCAAAAACTAGACATCCTGGCCCATGGTATGTAAAGTAGCTATGATTATCATCACATAAATCATGTGGCATAGTTTTCCAACAACCAGGAGAATAGATGATAGGTCACTGATTATATCAGAACAATGGCTACGTACACCATCTTCAGGGAGGCAATGAAGTGGAGAAAACAGATACTGTGCAGCCTGAATGCTGGGTACAGCAGTGTGTTGGGCAATTTATTTATTTAAAATATTGGTCCTTTTTTTATTTTAAAAATGTGGATTATAATGCTGTTTGTCGTAATAGAAAATAAGGTAAAATAAAGAGTATTTTAAATGGTGTCTGTCAATACAATAATGTTTCATTAATGAGAATTGAGAACTCCAAAATTTTATGGTTATTTAGAATTATTATTTCCATTATTTTATATTGCATTGTAGTTGATTAACAATGTCATGATAGTTTCCAGTGTACAGCAAAGTGATTTGGCTATATGTATGCATATAGTTTTCTTTTTCAAATTATTCTCCCATTTAGATTATTACAGAATTTTTAGCAGCATTCTCTGTGCTATGCAATAGGTATCTGCAGCTCATCTATTTTATATATAGCAGTGTGTACATGTCCACCCTGATCTCCCAAGCTATTCCTCTCCCACCCACTTTCTCCCTGGTAACCATAAGTTTGTTTTCTAAGTCTGTGAATCAGTTTTTGTTTTGCAAATATGTTCATTTGTATCATTTTTTTTTTTTAGTTCTGCAGACAAATGATATCATATGACATTTATCTTTCTCTGAATGGCTTACTTCACTTAACATGACAGTCTCTGGTTTCATCCATGTTGCTGCAAATGGCACCATTTCATTATTTTTGATATCTGAGCAATATATTTCTATGTATGTACCACATCTTCTTTATCTATCCATCTATTGATGGATATTTAGGTTGCTCTCATGTCTTGGCTATTGTACATAGTGCTGCAGTGAATATTGCAGGGCATGTACCATTTTGAACCATGTTTTTCTCCAGATACATGTCCAGGAGTGTGATTGATGGATCGTAGGGGAGCTCTATCTTTAGCTTTTTAAGGAACTTTCATTCTGTTCATTTTAGTGACTGTACCAATTTACATTCCCAGCAACAGTTTGGAAGGGTTCTTTTTTTCTCCACAACCACTGAAGAATTTATTGTTTGTAAATTTTTGATGATGCTGTTCTGACTGGTGTGAGGTAATATCTCATTGTAGTTTTCACTTGATTTTTTGTAACTTTTAGCTAGGTTGAACATATTTTCTTCTGCCTGTTGGCCATCTGCATGTCTTATTTGGAGAAATATCTATTTAGATCTTCTGCTCATTTTTTTCCTTTTCTTCTTTGCTTTTTGCTTCCCTTCTTTTCACAGCTATTTGTTAGGTCTCCTCAGACAGCCATTTTGCGTTTCTTCATTTCTTTTTCTTGGGGATGGTCTTGATTCCTGCCTCCTGTACAATGTCATGAACCTCTGCTCATTTTTTTGATTGGACTGTTTTTTATAATATTGAGCCATGTGATCTATCTATAAATTTTGGAGACTAATCCATTGTCAGTTGCATCATATTTTCTGTCAATCTCAAGATTGTCTTCTTATTTTGTTTATGGTTTCTTTTGCTGTGCAAAAGATTTTTAGTTTAATTAGGTATCACTTGTTTATTTTTGTTTTTAGTTCCATTACTCTAGGAGATGTATCAAACAAGCCTATTCCTGCAATTCCTTCAGAGAGTAGCCTGCCTTATTTTCCTTTGTGTTTTATAGTATCCATTTTACATTTAGCTCCTTAATCCATTTTGAGTTCATTTTTATGTATGTTGTAACAGTGTTGTAATTTTATTGTTTTACATGCAACTGTCCTATTTCTCTAGCATCATTTATTGAAAACACTGTCTTTCTTCCATCGGAAAATTTTGCCTCCTCTGTCACAGATCAGGTGATATTGGATCATTGGAAAATGTGAGAGAGTCCCAGAAAAATACCTACTTCTGCTTTACTGAGTGTGCCAAAGCCTTTGATTGTGTGGATCACAACAAATTGTGGGAAATTCCTAAAGAGATGGAAATACCAGACCACCTGACCTGCCTCCTGAGAAATCCATATGCAGGTCAAGAAGCAATAGTTAGAACTGGACTTAGAAGAGCAGGCTGGTTCCAAATTGGGAAAGGAGTATTTCAAGGCTGTATTTTGTCACCCTGCTTAATTAACTTCTATGAAGAGTATATTATGAGAAATGCTGGACTGGATGAAGCAAAAGCTGGAATCTACATTGCTGGGAGAAATATCAATAAACTAAGATACGCAGATGACAGCACCCTTATGGCAGAAAGCAAAGAACTAAAGAGCTTCTTGATGAAAGTGAAAGAGGAGAGTGAAAAAGTTGGCTTAAAACTCAACATTCAGAAAACTAAGATCATGGCATCTGGTTCCATCACTTCATGACAAATAGATGGGGGAACAATGGAAACAGTGGCAGGCTTTATTTTGGGGGGCTCCAAAAACTACAGATGGTAACTGCAGCCATGAAATTAAAAGATGCTTGCTCCTTGGAAGAAAAGTTGTGAGTAACCTAGACAGAGTATTAAAAAGCAGAGATATTACTTTGCAAACAAAGGTCCATCTAGTCAAAGCTTTGGTTTTTCCAGTAGTCATGTATGGATGTGAGAGTTAGACTATAAAGAAAGCTGAGCACCGAAGAATTGGTGCTTTTGAACTGTGGAGTTGGTGAAGACTCTTCAGAGTCCCTTGGACCTCAAGGAAATCTAACCAGTCCATCCTAAAGGAAATCAGTTCTGGATGTTCACTGGAAGGACTGATGCTGAAGCTGAAACTCCAATACTTTGGCAGCCTGATGCGAAAAACTGACTCATTTGAAAAGACCCTGATGCTGGGAAAGATTGAAGGTGGAAGGAGAAGGGAAGGACAGAGGATGAGATGGTTGGATGGCATCACTGACTCAATGGACATAAGTTTGAGTAAGCTCCAGGAGTTGGTGATGGACAGCGAAGCGTGGCATGCTGCAGTCCATGGGTCGCAACCAGTCGGAAACAACTGAGCAACTGAACTGAACTGAGATGACCAATTATTTCTGGGCTTTCTAGCCAGTTCTGTTGATCCATAGTTTTGTTTTTGTACCAGTATCATAATGATATTTTGGAGCATTTTTGTCATAAGTGGGTGATTTGTTGGTGTTGTTTTTCAGTCACTAAGTCATGTCCAGCTCTTTGTTATACCGTGGACTGTAAGACACCAGGCTCCTCTGTCCACCATCACATGGAGTTTGCTCAAATTCATATATATTGAGTTGGTGAAACTATGTAATCATCTCATCCTTGGCCACTCCCTTTCTCCTTTTGCCTTCAGTCTTTCCCAGCATCAGGGTCTTTTTCAGTGTGTCAGCTCTTTACATCAAATGGCAAAAGTATTGAAGCTTCAACAACAGTCCTTCCAGTGAATATTCAGAGTTGATTTCCTTTAGGATTGACTGGTTTGATCTCCTTGCAGCTCAAAGGACTCTCAAGAGTCTTCTCCAACACCACAATTAGAAAGCATCATAACTTCGGCATTCAGCGTTCTTTATGGTCCAGCTCTCATATCTGTACATGACTACTGGAAAAACTCTAGCTTTGACTATGAAGACCCTGGTTGGCAAAGTGATGTCTCTACTTTTCATAAATTTCTCATGACTTTCCTTTCAAGGAACAAGTGTCTTCGAATTTCATTGCTGCAGCCTCCATCCTGCAATGGTTTTGGAGCCCAGGAGAATAAAATGTATCACTGCTGCCACTTTTTCCTCCTTTATTTGCCATGAAGTGCTAAGACAAGATGCCACAATCTCAGTTTGTTTTTGTTTTTGTTTTTTTCCCCTATATTGAGCTTCAAGGCAGCTTTTTCAGTCTCCTTTTTCACCTTCATCAAGAGGCTTTTTAGTCCCTCTTTGTTTTTTCCCATTAGAGTGGTATCATCTGCATATCTGAGGTTGTTATTTCTCCCTGCAAGTTTGATTCCAGGTTGTGATTCATCCACCCCAGTATTTCACATGATGTACTCTACATAGAAATTAAATATGCAGCATAATAATATACAGACATCATAATTCTTTCCCAATTTTGAACTAGTCAGCTTTTACCTGTTTTTGTCAATTTTTTTTTCTGCATCTATTGGTATGATCATATGGTTTTTATTCTTCAAGGTGTCAATGTCATGTTGCATAGTGATTGGTTATTGGATATTGAAAAATCCTTGCATCCCTGGGAAAAATCCCACTTGATCATGGTGTATGATCTTTTTAATGTACCATTGGATTTTAATTGCTAGTATTTTGTTGAAGACTTTTGTGTCTATGTTCATATTGGCCAGTAATTTTCATTTTTTGTAGTATCATTGATTGTCTAACCAAATTGATGTAACCTTAAAGAATGAGTTTTAGAATATTCTTGCTTCTGAGAATTTTTTAATCATTTCAGAAGAATACAAGTTAACTCTTCTCTAAATATTTGATAGAATTTGCCTTTGAAGCCATTCATAATCTCTTGTTCTTTGTATGTCTGCTCATTTGTTGTAACTTCTTTTTCATTTCTAATCCTACTGATTTTAGTCTTCTGCCTTTTTTTCTTGATGAGTCTGTCTAAAGGTTTATTGATTTATCTTCTCCAGGAACCAGCTTTTAGTTTTATTTCTCTTTTCTATATCTTTTTTTTTTCATTTATTTCTGCTCTAATCTTTTTTTTTTCCCTTCTACTATCTTTGAGGGTTTTTTTTTTTTTTTTTCTTTTTCTAATTTCTTTAAGTGAAAAGTTAGGTTGTTTATTTGATGTTCTTCTTATTTCTTAAGGTAGGATTGTATCGCTATACATTTCCCTCTTAGAAATGCTTTTGCTGAATCCTATAGGGGCTGTGTCTTGTTCCTCTGATGCGTAGGGCTATCCTTGGGAAAACTTTAAGCTACTTTTCTGCTGAAGGTTGGGGCTGTGTTCCTACCCTGTTGGTTAGCCTGAGGCATCCCAGCATTGGAAGGCAGATGCTATAAGATGGGGCTAATGGTGGCTTCCAGAAGGGCTCGCACCAATGAGTACTCCTCCAGATATGCTGCTTCCAATGTTTTTGTTCCCACAGTGAGCCACATACACCTCTACCTCCACAGGAGACCATCCAATACTAGCTGGAGTTATGGCCTAATCTCTTATCAGATCCCTGCTCTTTCCCCTGGGTCCTGGTGAGCACAGGTCCTTGAATGCACCCTCCAAAACTGGACTCTCTGTTTCCTCCAGTTATGTGTAATTTCTGTAATCAAACCCTACTGGCTTTCAAAGCCAGATTCTCTGGGAGTTTCCCCTCCTGTTGCTAGATCCCTAAGCTGGAAATAGGGCTTAGAAATTTCACTTCTGTTTGAAAACTTCTGTAGTATAATCATTTTCCAACTTGTACATCATCCACCTGTTGGATATTGGATTTTATTTTATTGCAATTGCATCCCTCCTACTATCTTATTGTCAGCCTTCCAGGTGGCTGAGTGGTAAAGAATCTGTCTTCAATGCAAGAGACACAGGAGATGCTGGTTTGATCCCTGGTTAGGAAGATCTCTTGGAAGAGGAAATGACAATCCACTCCAGTATCCTTGCCTGGAAAATTCCATGGGAAGAGGAGCCTAGCAGGCTACAGTCCATGAAGTTGCAAAGAGTCTGACACAACTAAGTGTGCATGCACAGACATCATCTTATTGTGGCTTCTTCTTTGTCTTTGGATGTTTAGATGTAGAGTATATATATATTGCTGATTCCAGCTCTTTTTGTTGATGGTTGTTCAGCAGTTAGTTGTTATTTTGGGGTTCTTATAAAAAGAGTTCAACTCAGATATTTCTACTCCCAGAATTATTGTTATTTTCGCCTTCATCTTTGCACTAGTAGTCAGAAACTAGAAAAATAAAAGCCTCAGAAAGATATGAAATTGAAATCACACTTCTAAAGAGCAATCATACTGAACAGACCTTTGTTCAAACTTGTTATTTCTTTGGAGTTTATTTTTGAATAACATAAAGATTATGATGCAGTATCCCCTAAATATTCCAGGTTTGGAAAAGTTATCAAGCTATACATAGACAAAAGTTCTGTGTGTTTTAAAAGCTATGAGACTACAGATATAAAACATAAAGTCTTGGTTTGTAGCAGGGCACAGTTGATTTCAATCAAAATTACAGTGTTCAAAAGTAGGATATCATAAATGTCAAGCTATACTTGAGCTAAGATTTGCTAAATATGTGTTTTTATCAGGGTTTTAAAATACTGAGATATCATAGGAGGTATATATGTATATATATATATATAAAACACTACATAACATGGTTATATTTCTAAAGCAATTTGGAACCATAAAGATCTCAGGAAAGTTCATTCTCTCTGGTCTTTTTTTTAGAGTTGCGTAGAAATAGTTGGTACTATGATATTTTGGTTTATGTTTTAATAGCAATTCTGAAAGCATACATATCCCAGCTGACTTTTTGGATTACATCTTGATAAAAAGCAAGAGTGCTTTACACCTCATTTCCTGCCACAGGTAATTTCCTTTGAATCCTTAGAGAGATGAGCAATTTTACACTTTTCACTGAGGGAGCCACTTCTGGTGTTAAAATAAGACAAAAATAAAAAGCCAAGGGGAAAAAAAAAAGCCCTTGCCTTATTTTTGAAAGTTACATCCATCCACTTTCTCTGGTCAAACACAGAGCAGCTGTAAAATCTAAATGAAGGACTGGAGTCAAATATTTCCTAATTGCCTGTTTTTCAATACCGTCTGTTCTTTGGCTGCATTTGGTTATGTGCCACTAAATATATAAAACTAAGTTAGTTATACTATATTACCCCAAAAAGATGCCATGTGTTAGTAAAGATTGTGGAAACTTGTCTATGTCAACTTCCGGAAATATATTAAAGAAATAGAAACACATTTATCTGTGAATAAATTTCAAGTCCCTCTCATTCACCTTCATTTTCTGTTTTATTTTGGTTTATTAATATATGGAGTATTGAAAATAAGGAAGTTTAATTTAAAACACTGGGCAATATTTGATGTCATTTGTGATAGTAAAATAGTCATTTCTATCACTGTTGCATAATGATGCTTTCTTGACCCTCAGAGACTTTTGTAGGGTTCTCTCCATGACTACTACTGGGAGAAGAGTCCTTTCAGTTTAGGTGTGACCATCCTCTGGTCAGTTAAAGGTGGAAAGTAAGCTTAAACCAAGTGTTCATCTCCATGCATAAGAAATAGTTGATGCTTGAAGCACTCAATTAATTCATACATCTTTCTGTGTGTATACAAAGTGAGTAATTAAAATAATGTTTATTCAGCCACAGAGATCTTTTATGTTGTTCATTTTTCAAAGTAATGAGAGATCAATTTTGTTGTAACAATCCCAGGAGACTTATTTCCTTTTTCCTGGCCCTGAAGTTAATTAGGGAGAGGGGAAAGCTAATGAAAATAATTGAGTGCTTACCAAATGCCAGCTGCTTATCAAATATCAAGTATAGTGCCAGAAATGATGTGGAGGGCTTAAATCCACAGGCTTTGGAGTCAGATATAATTTAAATTAGAACTAACTTGTTTAGTGACCTTTGGAAGTTTCTTACTTCTCTACAGGCTTTATTCTCTCAAGTGTAAAAAAGAAATAATGCTGTCACCTGTTTAAGTGATTTCTGTAAGAATAAACATGCATACATACCATTCATATCATCTACTTATTGTCTTTAACTCATCTTACAAAATGATTTGAGACAGGTGAAGCTTCATTATATACATTTCTTAACTCCTTCCCTGTGCTTTCTGATCAACATTTACTGAAACCGAGATGTTTGTCATCTTGCTATGCCATCACATTCATCCATGTCATCCTGCTATGTTATCACATTCGTCCATGTCACTCTTTGGATAGTATTACAACCACAGTTTGCCTAAGACCTTTGAGCATATTATCTAAATGCCACATTGCCATAAACATTATATCCAGTCACTGAAGAGTGTTGTGGTGTTTTTATCCCCCTTCCAGTTCTTGCATGCTTTTTCAGTAAATAAGAAAAAGGGGGTCCCCCCTCAAAAAAAAAAAAAAAAAAAAGGAAAATTTAAACATTCCAAAATTTTAACAATTTTGATCAGAAGACTATTAAAGATTATTGGTAAAAAAAAAAATTCTAAGATTGCAAACAATAGAAAATCTCCTGCATTTATATATGAAGTGAAGTCAAGAGAGTTTCACATTGACATTTTATGGACCCCAGACTTTTTGGTAAATGTCAGATTTACTCTTGTGTTAAAAAAAAAAATTTTTTTAAAGGAAAGTGATTTAGCATAGAGGCACAATGGTGGAATTTCTGAACATGCAATTATAGTTTGTCCTTTGACTAGCTATTTAAATACAAAAATGTTTCTGCTTAAATAGGAAAGACCTAAATGCTATTATTCTTAGAATTCTCATTATTTTAATTACAGAAACCATGATATAATTTCCCAAAGGTTAATTTGGTTTAGAATTTATAGCTCAATATTCTGTTATAGATTACTCCAATTTCCCCAGACTAGAAGTAATACTAATAAAAGAAAGGATGAAGAAATTTTTGCAATTAAACATTTAAAATTACAATTAATTAAATATGTAAGTTTACATATTGACAATTATAGAACAATTACAACTTTCAGTTATTCAAACTAGCTTGAATGAAAAACTGATTGAGTCTGTATGCATATATTTTTAATAACAATCTCTCCTGAACTCAAATAGCTATTCAAACCCTTTGCTTATCTTTAATAGATTCCTTAGTGTGTGATCCACAGATACCTCATAAGGATTTAAGTTTCCAACCCTCCCCACACTTAATAATACAACTCATTTCACACAATAGAAAAGCCTGAGTTTTTTAAGATATCCTGATCTCCTTAGTATTGTAATAAACATGCATGTACCATTTGTAAAATTAACTTGAAATCACATCTGGTCTCTGATCTGGAGTTTTGGTTGAATTAGTATGACCTTTGTTTCTAATAAGTTCAAGCCCTTGTAAAGCATTCTTTATTTTTAATTCAAGTGCAGTTGATGTACCATGCTATATTACTTTCTGATATCCAGTAAAATGATTCATATATATATGTATATGTATATATATGTATACATATATATGTATACATATATATGTGTGTGTGTGCATGTGTGTGTGTGTGTGTGTGTGTATATATATATATATATATATATATATATATATATATATTCATGCATATGTATATACATATACAACTATCCCTGGTGGCTCAGAAGGTAAAGAATCTACCTACAATGCAAGAGACCCAGGTTCGATCCCTAGGTTGGGAATATCTCCTGGAGGAGGAAATGGCAACCCACTCCAGTATTATTGTGTGGAGAATCCCATGGGCAGAGGAACCTGTCAGGCTACAGTCCATGGGGTTACAAAGAGTCAGACATGACTGAACAACTAACAATTTTAATTTCATATATTTATATGTGTGTGCATGTGTATGTGTATATATCTATATTCTTTGCTATATTATTTTCAATTATGATTTATCATCAGATACTGAATATTCCTTGTACTATATAGTTGATCATTATGGTTATCTTTTTTATATATAATTGTGTGTATCTATTAATCCCAAATTCTTAATTTATCCCTCTCTCTCCCTTTGCTAACTTTAAGCCTGTTTCTTATGTCTCTGAGTCTGTTTCCATTTTATAAATAAGTTTGCATCATTTTTTTTTAGATTCTACATATAAGCAATATCATAAGCTATTTATATTTCTTTGTCTGACTTACTTCAATTAGTATGATATTGCATGCATGCTAAGTTGCTTTGCTCATGCCTGGCTCTATGTGACTCTATGGACTGTAGCCTGCCAAGTTCCTCTGTCCATGGGGAAGACCTAGCATGATAGTATCTACATTCAAAATGTTCCTTTTCTATGTCTTTAAATATTCTCAAACTGCTCATATTTTTAAGTTTATTAACAAATGTTTTTTATTAAATAGTTGATCTCATATTAAAACTCCTTGAAATGAAATTTGCTCAGAACCTTCTTGTGCTCTTGTTTTCATAAACTTCCATTTGGCTTCCATCCTTGCACTTCTCTATACACAAGTGGCCTGAAACTTAAAAAAATACTCTCCATTTTTTAAATATTATATTTATCATTGATTCCTCGAAGCTTTTGGTGCCACAGTTCAACCATTACTTATAAATTTCTCTTTCTTGCTCTTAAGATGCTGTGCACTCTTGCTGTTTTTGACATAAACTTCTTTTGTCTATTATTGTCTTTCTTTTCTTTGTTACTCACTAAGTCTTAGTGTCTCTAAAATTTGAGTTCCTTTGTGTTAAAATTAACCTTCAAAATCCTAATTAATCTTTTATAACTCTTTAATTACAAACATGTTAATTAAATGTTATGACAAATTTAAGTTGATTTTTCCTTTACTTTCTTGTGCCCAGAACTGAGAAATGTCCAAGTATTCAGATTAAACTTTATCATCAAGTACTTACAGATGATTCAAATGGATAAAATTAGATCAGAAAAAAAGAGCATGGAAAAGAAATATTCTGGGAAAATGTACAGGCTAGATTAGCAATGGATTTCTTAACTGTAACATGGGGGCTAGAAGACCTAACAATAGTGATTTGAACTTTATAGGTAAAACTTTTCTACCAGGAAAAAACCAAACTACCAGTCATGTAGGAGAAGTTTAAATAAGAATGGCTTCACAGGAATTCTACCAAAAATTTAGAGAAGAGCTAACACCTATCCTCTAGAAAACTGGAGAGGAAGGAAAACTCCCAAACTCATTCTACAATGAAAAACTGCCAAACTCATTCTACACAGCCAATTCTGATCCCAAAACCAGGCAAAGATGACACAAAAAAAGAAAACTACAGGCCAATAGCATTGATAAACATAGATGAAAAAATCCTCAACAAAACTTTAGCAAACAGAATTCAGCAACATAGTAAAAAAATCATACATCATGACCAAGTGAGCTTTATTCCAAAGATGCAATATTAGCAAATCAATCAATATGATACACTATATTAACACATTGCAAAATAGAAATGATATAATTATTTAAACAGATTCAGAGAAAGCCTTTGACAAAATTCAATACCTATATGTGATAAAAACTCTCTCCAAAAAGTAGGCATAGAAGGAACATACCTCACCATAATAAAAGCCACATACTACAAACTCATAACAAACATTATCCTCAATGGCAAAGATACTGAAAGCATTTCCTTTAAAATCAAGAACAAAACAAGGGTGCCCACTCTCTTACCACTACTATTCAAGCTAGGTTTGGAAGTCCTAGCCACAGCAATTAGAAAAGAAAAATGAAACAAAAGGAATCCAGATTGGAAAAGAAGAAGTAAAACTCTCACAGTTTGCAGATGGCATGACCCTCTACATAGAAAACCCTAAAGATGTCATCAGAAAATTACTAAAATACTAAAACTAAATCAATGAATACAGTAAAGTTTCAGGAAATAAAATTAATATACATAAATCCCTTACATTCCTATAAAATAATAATGAAAATTCAGAAATCAATTAAGGAAACAATCCCATTCACCACTGCAACGAAAAGAATAAAATACTTAGGAATAAATTTACCTAAAGAAACAAAAGATCTGTATGCAGAAAAATATAAAATACTGATGAAACAAATCAAAGATGACACAAATAGATGGAGAAATGTGTCATGTTTGTGGACTGGAAGAATCAATGTAGTGAAAAAGGATATACTCCACAAAGCAATCTATAGATTCAATGCAACCCCAATCAAACTGCCAACGGTAATTTTTCACAGAGCAAGACCATATAATCTCACAATTTATATGGAAACACAAAAGATCCCAAATAGCCAAAGCATCTTGAGAGAGAAGAATGGAACTAGAGGAATCAAACTTCCTGACTTCAGACTATACTACAAAGGTAGTCATCATGACAGAATGATACTGGCATAAAGACAGAACTATAAATCAATCGAACAAAATAGTAAGTCCAGAGATAAATTCGCATGCCTATGGATATCTTATCTTTGACAAAGGAGGCAAAAATACACAATGGAGAAAAGATAGTCTCTACACAAAGCAATGCTGGGAAAACTGGTCAACTATAACACCTGTCAGAATGATTGTCATCAAAAAGTCTACAAACAATAAATACTGGAGAGGGTGTGGAGGAAAGGGACTCCTCTTACACCATTGGTGGGAATGCAAATTGGTACAGCCACTATGGAGAATAGTGTGGAGATTCCATAAAAAAAACTGGAAATAGAACTGCCACATGATGCAGCAATCCCACTGCTTGGCATACACACCAAGTATAGCAGAATTGAAAGAGACACACATGAACTCCAATGTTCATTGAAGCACTGTTTACAATAGCTAGGACATGGAAGCAACCTAGATGTCCATTGGCAGACAAATGGATAAGGAAGTTGTGGTACATATACACAATGGAATATTACTCAGCTATAAAACAGAACACATTTGAGTCAGTTGTAATGAAGTGGATGAACCTGGAACCTATTACATACAATGAAGTAAGTCAGAAAGAGAAAGACAAATACTGTATATTACCATGGTGGTGGTGGTGGTTTAGTCACCAAGTCATGTCTGACTTTTGCGACCCCATGGGCTGTAGCCTGACAGATTTCTCTGTCCATAGTATTCTCCAGGCATGAATACTGGAGTGGGTTGCCATTTCCTTCTTTGGGGGATCTTCCCAACCCAGAAATTGAACCTGGGTCTCCTGCATTGCTAGCAGATTCTTTACTGACCGAGCTACAAGAGAAGCCCCATATGTTACCATTTATATGTGGAATTTAGAAAGATGGTACCAACAATCCTACATGCAGGGTAGCAAAGGAGACACAGATGTAAAGAACAGACTTCTGGACTCAGTGGGAGAAGATGAAAGTGGGATAATTTGAGAGAACAGCACTGAAAAATGTACTTTACCAGAAGTAAAATTGATGACCAGTGCAAGTTTGATGCATGAACCAGGGTACCCAGAGCAGGTTCTCTGGGACAACGCAAAGGTATGGGGTGGGGAGGGACATGGGAGGAGGGCTCAGGAGTGGGGGGGACACCTGCATATCCATGTCCAATTCATGTTGATGAGTGGCAAAAAAAATCACAATATTGTAATTATCCTCCAATTAAAATAAATATATTAATTTTAAAAGACAAAAATTGTATAATCATTTAGAAAATTTACCTGCAGCTAGCTGTTTTTGTTAAGAAACTAGTTGACAATACATTCTGCATATTGAGACTGTAAACAGGAAAGATAAATCTCAGAAACAAGGTAACAGTGGATCTTACCATAAGTCCCAAGGTGAGAGCGTGAGGACAGGTTAGAGAAAAAATTTTAGTCAAAGAATGGAAATTGAGAAATGAGTGTCTCAGAGGGACAACAAACAAGCTCAGTAAATGAGAAAAGTTTCACTGAGAGATCAGAACATACAATGAAGATATGATAAAAATAGTCCCAAAAGAAGATTTTATAAGATTGGCAAAATTCAGTAACACTATTACCCAATTACTAATGCTATTGTCATCAAGACAATCTATGAATGGACTATCAAACAAATTAAATATGACCATAATAGCATAAATTTCTTTGTTACTTAAAGATGTATGTGCAATCATTTAGTTGTGTCTGACTCCTTGTGAATCTATGGACTGCAGCTAACCAGGCTCCTCTGTCCATGGAAGTTTCCAGGCAAGAATATTGGAGGAATTTGCCATTTCCATCTCCACGGGATCTTCCCAACCTTGGAATCAAAGTCATGTCTTCTGCACTGAGAGGTGGCTCCTTTACCACTGAGCCACCTGGGAAGATCTATTTATTTTAAAATATAGACAATTTACAGAGAAAGAAGAGAGGAATTCTAACATGGGGTTGCAAGTAAAAATGCAGGTGAGGAAAGGTGAGATGTACAATCAGGGTTGTGGAATATAGGGACTTGTATATCAGTGAAAGACTCACCTAATAAAGTGGAAAGACAAGTGATGCCAGTAAATATTGACCTTAACATACTTGAGACAACATATATTTCTATAAAAATGTAATATAGAAAATCAGAAATGTAAGTAACTAAAAGAATAATTGAAATAATATAGCATATATATTAAAGACATGTCAAAATGACAGTAAGAAATGTATAATGGAATATTTAACTTTTATGGACACTGTTATTATGTATTGATTTGTTACATAATGAAAGCTTTTTTTAAAGGAGAAAAATGTAATAAGACTTTTTAAATAGCTATCACCATGGATGAACCTAGAGAATATTATACTAAATCAGACAGCAAAAGGCAAGTACTGTATGATATCACTTATAGTATATGGAAACTAAAAATAATACAAGTGAATCTATATATGAAACAGAAAAAAGACCTACAGATACAGAAAACAAACTTCTGGTTCCCAGAGGGGACGACAGGGCAAGAGATAAATAAGGAGTTTGGGATTAAAAGATAAAAACCACTATGCATACAACAGATAAGTAACAAGAATTTACTGTATAACACAGGGAATAATATTCAGTATCTTATAATAGCCTGTAATGGAAAATAATATGAATATATGTATATATTAATTCATATATATAAAAATTAATCTCTTTGCTGTATACCTAAAACTAACATAATATTAACTATGCCTCAATACAAAATATTAATGACACATTTATTTGCCCATTATAGAGTAGATTAAGTTCACTCTGTTTTTTTCTAATACTTCTCTGAACTACCTGCAGCCACTAGGAGATCTTGTTTTTGCTTTGTCTGCTTTTGTTTTGCTTTCTTTTGTTTCATGTTCATCAGTTCAGTTCAGTTCAGTTGCTCAGTCATGTCTGACTCTTTGTGACCCCATGAACAGCAGCACGCCAAGCCTCCCTGTCCATCACCAACTCCCAGAGTTTACTCAAAAACATGTCGGTGATGCCTTCCAGCCATCTCATCCTCAGACGTCCCTTTCTCCTCCTTCCCCCAATCCCTTCCAGCATCAGGGTCTTTTCAGATGAGTCAGCTCTTTGCATTAGGTGGCCACAGTATCGGAGTTTCAGTTTTAGCATCAGTCCTTCCAATGAACACCCAGGACTGATCTCCTTTAGAATGGACTGGTTGGATCTCCTTGCAGTCCAAGGGACTTTCAAGAGTCTTCTCCAACACCACAGTTCCAAAGCATCAATTTTTGGGTGCTCAGCTTTCTTCACAGTCCAACTCTCACATCCATACATGACTACTGTCATAGTACAATGTAAAATCCACCCTTCCTTGGTGTTCTGCTCTTCTCAAGCCTATTTTACATTGTTTCCTGTTCTAAGTGATGACAATACACTAAATACCCTCTCAACAAAACATTCACGCATGAGATAATTAGGGCCTTACTTACCAGAAACAATAAGTTTTCAAATGTGTAGAAATTAGAACCCAGCTCTTCAAAAATGTCCACTCGTTTCTAAAGCCAACTATTTCAGGTAGACCAGTTGTTTACCAATGAGGTTCCTCATACCTACAATTGTATTATATAGGCCTTCTATTTCTAAATTCCCATTGTTTTCAATCACTCTAAGCTTCAAGAACATCAAGAAGAAGACAAATGTCCCATTCTCAGAGAAAATGGTTTTAATGCACAGAGATCATTTGGATTTGGAAACTGAAGTTAAATTTCAAATAATTAATTTAGTACATACATGTAAATGTCTTGTTTAACTTGGCTATCTTTTCTGATAATTTTTCCCAGTCTTGAAGCTGCCTTATTTCCAAACACTTAGCTATTTTTTCACCTTGGGCAATTCTGTCACAACCTATGTGTAACAGTGAATAATTTAAGTTCATTTCTTTCATTTTTTTCTAGTCACCTAAAGTCCTCCTCAGAGATCATCAAACCATTTTGGCAAAACTACACACAGATTTCTCTTTTATTGTTATATGTTTCAATTTCCATATTCCCATCCTCAGTGAATTTCCAAATTAAAGCAGGACATCCTATTCCCCATACTTTGAAGATATGACTTGATGAATGACCAACATTTTTTAAATATTCTCTACAACCAGCAAAAATGATAATCATCTTCTAAACACATGTTTAATGAGGTTATCCCTTTGCGTTTATATTAAGGTAAAACTTCATTAAGTGCTTCTACATTGCTTTAAGAAAACTGAAAAGCAAGATAATGAAGAAAATCTTTATTAAGAAAGACTCAATAAACCAAACCTTACTCCTTTTGACAGAACTATGTACAAGCTATGCAGAATATTTAGCAGATAAGGCTTCTTCAGTTTATTTGGTAAGAAGTTTGTAGACAAAATGAAATTTGCATTGTCTGTCTGCCAAACATGCAGATGGACAGGCAAAGCCTAGTTTGTATTTGGATAAGATATTAACAATCTTGTGTCTTGTGTTTTCTGCAGTTTTGTTACAATCCTCATAGAAATTAGGAATATTACTTGAAACATCACATTTCAAATCAAACAAGCTGAAAGCAAGATTTAAATTTAATCAATTTAAATAAATATTTAAAGCAATTAAATTATAGCAATATATATAGCAATATAAATTAAAGCAATTTAAATATATTTAAATTTATTCCTATATTGTTTTGGCCATGATTCAGCAACAAACCTAACAAATAATAGACTAATAGACTCTAGAGAATATAGCTATGGGTAAGATCCTCAAAATTAGCACTAAATGGTAAAGGGCCAAAACATCAGTATAAAAATGTCTCCTGTATTTTGTTGCAACACAGACCATTTGGTTGCAACTTCTTAATTAGGAAATGGTTCTTTACTAAATTTCTCAGATCAGTCCAGAGAACATTATGATAAATATTGGTTCCTGTGGCACTCCCAAACTAATTCAGCAGCCTCTATTTTTGACAAGCAATTGGTATCTTTAGGAAAGATAAAATATCTCTTGATTGATTCAGAAGTGCTTTTGTGTCTCATCCTGGATTTGCGAGTTTCCACCTCCATATGTGCTCTCATATGCTATGCTTCACCAGTCATCATGACAAGTTCTGCTCTGCAGATTGTCCAATATTCTGCGCTGTGGTTACTATCCTCCCTAATTTAGTGGTATATGTCCTTCCATCTGCCATTAGTATCACTCTGTTGTTTACTTCTCTTTTTGATGACGTCTGAATCATTCCACTGTTAGCATTGCAATCATTCATTTCCATCACCTTAATTGTTAGAAAAAATAGTCACAATATGTACATGGTTAACATTTAATCTAGCACTGTGTTGTATAGTCACTCAGTAGTGTCTGACTCTTTGTGACCCAATGGACTGTAGCCTGCCAGGCTCCTCTGTCCATGGAATTCTCTAGCATTGCCATGATGCAAAGTATTACAATTAATCCATGAAAAAAGTAAAAGTGTTTGTTGGTTAGTCCTGTCCAGTTCTTTGCAACTCCATGGACTGTAGCCCTCCAGGCTCCTCTGTCCATGGAATTCTCCAGTCAGGAATACTGGAGTGGGTAGCCATTACCTTCTTCAAGGGATCTTCCCAACCCAGGGATCGAACCCAAGTCTCTTGCATTCTTTACCATCTGAGGCAGATTCTTTTTCATCTGAGCCACCAGGGAAGCCCCACAGTTAATTCATAAACAAAGTCAAAGATGAAATATTAATACTCAAAATTTCAACACACTTTAATTATACACATAGTTTTCTATTTTGGAGTGAGCAAAGATTATCATGATCAATTGTTGGGAAAACAGATCATGATTTCCAAGATCAGAGGTCAGGGAAAAAAGTAACAGAGACTATAGAAGGCAGATAATCTCTGCCATATCCATTTTACACCAAAAGGAATATTTCTTTTAGCTTCTATTTTGGGGACCATTATAAGTTTTCTATACATTTTCCCCAAACTACCAAGCTAATTATAAAAAAAAAAAAAGAACAGAACTTTTAAAATTCTGAAAGAGATTTGTTCCAAGATGCTGCACTTTTAATGCTAAAACACGGGCAGACAAACCAGAAGGCTTTTCACCCTATGATACTAACTTGTAGCAAATCATGTATAACAGTACATGAAACAAAGACTTTGAATAAAAATCTAAGTGAAGTACTAAAAAGTAGAAGACATAAAAACATTGTGAAGGCTGGGGCATGAGCATTAGACACATTCTCTGGAAAGTGAAACAGCAGTTTGTTAAAAAGAAAACAAACACATAATAGTAAAAAAGATTAGCCCCTATATAAATGAGGTTCTTGATGAGTAAAGACAAAAGAATGGAGTTTCTTTCTCTCTCTCCCTCTCTCTCTCTATAAATATATATATATTTATACTTATATTTATATATGAAAGTGAAAGTTTATTCTCTCAGTCGTGTCTGACTCTTTGCGACCCCATGGACTGTAGCCTACCAGGCTCCTCCATCCACGGGATTTTCCAGGCAAGAATACTAGAGTGGATTGCCATTTCCTTCTCCAGAGGCTCTTCCTGACCCAGGTATCGAACTCGGGTCTTCCACATTGTAGGCAGATGCTTTACCGTCTGAGCCACCAAGGAAGCCATATATGTATTTATATATATGCACACATACATACATATGGGTTTCCCAGGTGAAAACACACTCTCAGCAAAGTGATGTCTCTGTTTTTTAATGTGCTGTCTAGATTTGTCTTATCTTTCTTTCCAAAGGGCAAGCATCTTTTAATTTTATGTATATTAAATATAATTTTGAATATATTTAATAAAATATAAGCAGTGGCTTATATTTAAATGTAACTTCTTTATGGTAGTTCCTTTAGATATTCTTAGTAAAGGCTAATGTTTTGCAAACTAAAAAATATTCATATATTTATATTAATTTAAATTCATATACTTCACACATATCTCTTATGTAGCAAAATGTTTCAAAATCTTAGAAGTGTAATTGTTATCATCTTTTCCTTTACAGATAATGTTACTTTTATTTAAAGAAATAAATGCTAACAATCTCTACATAGTACCTCAGAAGGTGTTATTTTTATATTATTTTGTTTTTCTCATTTGTGGAAATTGAAAGTATCATTGACACAAATATTCAAAAGATGTAACTGTGACCTTTTGAAAATTTCTAGTAGAGTATTTTTCTAGAGAAAAATACTTTATTGCTTGAGCTTCATGCAGTCTATTCAAAGTCTTACTACCATTAAGCATTCAGTAATACAGATTAGGTAACTGCATTGTTTTAAAATAGTTCTATTCTGTACCTAAGTCAGTAATTAAAAATTAATGGATGTTTGTATACTTTTCTAATAAATTGGTTTATATTACAAGTGCCTTCTTAAGTAAGTTATGTACAAGAAAGAAACCTGGTTGAGATTTGTAAACAGTGGTGCTAAATGTATTTTTAACAGAATTTATGGATCATTGTTTAATATAATCTGCAAGTATATCATCTGACATTTTTCATAAGTGCTATCCTTATGGTATGGAGAGCATAACTTTGTGTATAAGAAGACTATGGTGTGGAGCCCTATACCAAAGTTGCAGGTGCACGGCCTTGTGCAAAAGCCACAAATGTGGAGCCCAGCATCAAGGTCATCTCCAGAAATGACTGAGCCTCACAGCAACCATTGCCATGAACTCTCCTGATCTAAACTGGCCAGCTCCCTAACCCCATCTTAGGAAAAGATACCGATGCTAACCAGTCACCAAACACCACCCTTCCAGCAGGAATTTTCTTTGTCTTGAGGCTATAAAATTTGGCTACTAACCCACAGAAGGGATTGGCTCTCCCTTGAGCCAGCCTGCTGATGTCCACTCTAATAAGCTCTATTCTCCTCTCATGCTGCTTCATGTCTGGAAATTCTTTTCCAATTTGCACACAGATCACAACATACAAGTGTTGTTTATATGAATAATACAAACAAAACTCAATACTTCGATAGATTTACAGATAAATGTCATTGTTCTGAAAGAGCAAGAGAAACCCATGTGCACTAAACTAGGAGTAAAGTATGAACTGCAAGGGCTTCCTAGGTGGCTCAGTGGGTAAAGAGTCCTCCTGCAATGCAGGAGATGAAGGAGATGTGGATTCAACACCTAGGTGGGGGAGATACCCTGGAAGAGGGCATGGTAACCATTTCAGTGTTCTTGCCTGGAGAATCCCGTGGACAGAGGAGCCTGGTGGGCTACAGCCTATGGGGTCACAAAGAGCTGGACACAGCTGAGTCAACTGAACAGGCGCACATGCACATGCACTGAACGTGGCATTTGGAACACATGGTCACAGACAGGGGATAAGTCTGAACAGATGATGTACCGAAACTTGCATGCTAATTTGCACTGATCTGAATATGCAACACACATCCAATGTCATTTGCTCTAAATTAATGCCTGAACAATTTCTACTTAAATAGATAATAAATATTTTCTGCTGAGAGTTTAAAAAAAAGATCAGATCAACTTCTTTCTTTCTTTCTGAGCATTCTCCTTTTGTTTCCTTATATTTTTTTATTTTTATTTTTAAAGTTGTGTAAAAGAATTATATTCCTTGGTAATGGTTGATTTCAAAGATGTTATTGCTTTCTTTTAAATGTTATTTTAAATAAAATTTGGATACATTTAAGGTGTATGAAAATGTCATACACCATTACCATGAATATAATATATTCAACCATTACCAAGGAATAAAATTTGACATAATGCATAATTAATTTACATATATGTAGTGAAATAGCCGCTACAGTCAATCTATTAACATATCATCTCACAGTTAACTTAATTTTTTTTCCCATGAGAGCACCTAAAGACTATTCACAAATTTCCAGTATTGAACACAGCATTATTTTTTTTAATTTATTTATTTTTAATTGAAGGATAATTGCTTTACAGAATGTTGTTGGTTTCCCACATGCAAAATAGATAGCCTATGGAAATTTGCTGTGTGACGCAGGGAACTTGAACTGAGGCTCTGTAACAACCTAGAGGGGTGGGATGGGGAGGGAGATGGGAGAAAGGCTCAAGAGGGAGGGGATATACGTTTACCTATGGCTGGTTCATGTTGATGTTTGGCAGAAATCAATACAATATTATTAGCTGTAAGTATCATGCTATATATTAAATCTCTAGGCTACTCCATCCTATGCAACAGCAACTTTGGACTCTTAGAGCAACATCTCCCCTCCCCTCATAACCTTCATTCCACTCTCTGCTTCTATATAATTTTTAGATTCTGTATATAAGTGAGAACATTCGATATTTTCTTTCCATGTCTGGCTTATTAGTTATTCAGATTTATCCATGTTGCTGAAAATTACATTTCTACTTTGAAACTGAATAAGATAGATAGGTAGATAGATAGATACAGAGCGAGAGAAGTGGGTGGGGGATTGTTTCCACATCTTGACTATCATGGATAATGCTGAAATGAACATGATATCTCCTCAAGGTACTGATCTCATTTCCTTTGGATGTGTACCCAGAAGTAAAATTTCTGGTCATATGGAGGTTTGTTTGTTTGTTTTTCAAGGAAACTCCCTACCATTTTCCATAGTGGCAATTCCATCTTACATTCTGGCCCAAAGTGTGCGGGGTTCTCTTTTATCCACATCCTCACCAATGCATGATATTTATTGTCTTTTTGATACTAGCTACTGTAGCAGGTGTGAAGTGATATCTTGAGCAACTTTTTTGTATACTAGTTGACCATTTGTATGTCTTTCTTGGAAAATTATCTCTTCAGGTCTTTCTGTTTTTTCAAATTGTGTGTGTGTATGTGTGTGCTTGAGTGCTTGAGTCATGTTGTGTCGCTTATAGTTTAAAACCTTAAATTTATTCAAATATACTCAGTTAATTTTATATGTATTTTCACATTTAATCTGATATCTAAATTATAGAGAAAGCATTCACATGATCATTCATTATAGATAAATCACACAGTAAATTACTTTCTACTGTTTTAAGGGTTGCATCCTATGCACTCTCACTTGCAGTCAATTCTCTTTTGATAAACTGATGGAGCTCACAGATGTTATTCAAAGGATGAGCTTGATAACTTTTCCCAGGGATCATTACCTAATTTCTCTCTTATTGTTAATATTTATAATATTTGTGTTTGCTTTATCATGGTCTTATTTCTATTATAAATTTTCAATTAAGTTAAACTGAAAAATGGGAAAAATAAGCTTTAGTTTGATTCCCTCCAGGCTAGGGTGTGAAAAGGAGAGACCCTGATGCCTAGGTCACACTTCAGCTGCACTCTCTCTCACAGAGGGGATGTGATTCCTTAATGTGTTTATTTTTAATTGGAAGATAATTGCTTTACAGTTTGTGTTGGTTTCTCCATACAATATGAATCAGCCATAGTTATATACACATTCCTTTATATATACATAGATAAATTTATAGATAGATAGATAGATGATAGATAGATAGATAGATAGATAGATAGATAGATAGATAGATCCCTTTTCTCTGGAGCCTCTCTCCCCTCTCCCATCCCATCCCTATAGGTGGTCACAGAGAGCCAGTGCAGGCTCCTTGTGTTTCATAGCATGCTGCCACCAACTATATTTTAACATGGTAGTGTATATATGTCAATGGTACTTTCTCAATTTGCCCTACCCTCTCCTTCCCATGCTGTCCAGAAGTCCATTTTCTACATCTGTGTGTCCATATCTTACCTGTAAATAGGTTTATCAGTACTACTTTTCTAGATTACATACATATATATATTTATATATACACACATGTATTAATATATGCTATTTGCTTTCTCTTACTGATTTATTTCACTCTGTATAACAGACTCTTCAGTTCAACTGACTCAAATTTATTCCTTTTATAGCTGAGCTATATTCCATTGTATATATGTATCATGACTTCTATATCTATTCATCTATCAATGGATATCTAGGTTACTTCCTTTAGAATTTAAAGTTTGAATTTAATTTAAATTTAAAGTTTAGAATTCAAACCTTTGACTTTGCACATTTTTAAAAAGGTCTGTACAGAGTTAGTACCACATATATTATCACACCACTAATATTACACACAGAAAATTATACAGACACCCCCAAGATTTTATTACTCAGATCTGTCAAAAACAAGAGAAATTTAGTAGTAGCTGACAGAAAAGGAGAAATGGAGGAATCATCCCCAAGATGCTGATCAGTCCTCTTCACAAGACCAAAATTTACAACTTGGGAACTCAAGTCAATTTGAGAGAAACCAGGAAAATACAGAGCTTAGTATGAACTCTCATTATCTATTCTCATTTGGGGCAGAAAAATATGTTTCAGTTCTTGTTTTAAAGTCATATTTCTTTGTTTAATGTTATTTTCTCTCTGAAATGTAAGTAGAAGTGATGAGGACAATGTCTCAGCTTGGCACATGACATTCCCAAAATTCCTCCACGCTCTTTCCACCTTTTAGCTTTGTGACATGGTTAATCTCAGACTGATCTTGCAGGAACACATGTTAACAGAAGTTAGAGCACATGAGAACCTGAGAATTCAGACCCTCTGCCATGGTATTCATGAAGACAAAACATTAATACAGCCCTTATATATTTGGGGACATTTTATGAAATACCTTTGCAACTCTTACATTATTTTTTATTCCAAATGTTGATTTTTAATAGGCTTATTATATTTTTACTCTACCATGTACATTGGGCAGATATTTTTATACTTTAAAGTTATCATTGAAAATTAGACATACATGACCTGGTGGTATCTACTTAACATCACAAAGAGATCCTAGAAATTGAGCTGAGTACAGTGCAGAGGGTATATGAAATAGGTGGTAAAATAGCTCTACTTGTGGGAAAAAAATGGAGTGCATGAATACTGGGCTAATCAAATGACTGATTTTTACCTATATCATAGTGTCTGAACATTTTTTGGTCATTTATCAATTATTTTATTTATGTATAGAACCTCTTTTTATTAAATTGTAGTTAGCTTATTATGTGTTAGTTTCTGATGTACAACAAAGTGATTCAGTTATACTTAATATATATTTTTCATATTCTTTTCCATTATGATTCATTACAGAATATTGTATGTATTTCCTGTGCTATCTATCCAGTATGACCTTGTTTTTTTATCCATTCTCTATGTAACGGTTTGCATCTGTTAACCCCAAACTCCTAACCAATCCTTCCCCATCACCCTGCTTGGCAACCACAAGTCAAGTCTGTTTTCTATGTCTATGTATCTGTATCTGTTTCATAGATAAGTTTGACTGTGTCATATTTTAGATTTCACGTATAAGTGATATTGTATGATATCTGTCTTTCTCTGTATGACTTACTTTGCTTAGTATGATCGTCTCTAGTTCATCCCATGTAACTGGAAATAACATTATTTTATTGTTTGTTTACAGCTGAGTAGTATTCCATTATATATATGCATATAATTGCATTATATGCATATATATATAATATCTTTATTTTTCATCTATCACCTAGTATCTAATCTTATATTTTTAATTCATTTTTATATTTATAAAGCCCTTGAGTGGTAGTTGGTAATATGAATGCCAAAGCAGAAATTACAGTTCCTGGGGGTAGATGTGGCATTGTGCCCAATGTGAGACCAGGGAAATAAGGGGGATGGACGTGTGCTTACTATATGCTTCCTCTCCTCACTTCCACAGACTGAGACCCAGAACAGAAAGCCAAACAATATAATTAAGATGGCAGAACACAAACATGCACTTGGGCTTTGAACTAAAACTCAGCCTAGGCATTTCTATCAATATTTGAAATGTATGAGTGAAGGTGGTCAAAGGGTACAAACTTTCAATTTATAAGATGAGCAAGTCCTGGTGATTTAATGTACAGCATGGTGACTAGCTAACAATATTTCATTGTATATATGAAAGTTGCTAAAAGAGTACATTTTATAAGTTCTCTCCAAACCAACAAAAAATGTGTAACTATGTGAAGTGATGGATGACTTAGCATTATTGTGGAAATCATTTTGCAATGTATCAGTTCAGTTCAGTCTCTTAGTCATGTCCAACTCTTTCGGAACCCATGGACTGCAGCACGACAGGCTTCTCTGTCTATCACCAACTCCTGGAGCTTGCTCAAATTCATGTCCATTGAGTCAGTGATGCCATCCAACCATCTCATCCTCTGTTGTCCCCTTCTGCTCCTGCATTCAATCTTTCCCAGCATCAGGGTCTTTTTCAATGAGTCAGTTCTTCTCATCAGGTGGTCAAAGTACTGGAGTTTCGGCTTCAGCATCAAACCTTCCAATGAATATTCAGGATTGATTTCCTTTAGGATTGACTGTTTGGATCTCCTTGTAGCTCAAGGGACTCTCAAGAGTTTTCTCCAACACCCACAGTTCAAAAGCATCAATTCTTTGGTGCTCAGCTTTCTTTATAGTCCAACTCTCACATCCATACATGACTACTGGAAAAACCATAGCTTTGACTAGAAGGACCTTTGTCAGCCAAGTAATGTCTCTGCTTTTTAATATGCTGTATAGATTGATAATAGTTTCTTTTTTTCCAAGGAGCAAGCATCTTTTAATTTCATGGCTGCGGTCACCATCTGCAGTGATTTTGGAGCCCAAAAAAATAAAGTCTGTCACTGTTCCTATTGTTTCCCCATCTTTTTGCCATGAAGTGATGGGACCAGATGCCATGACATTTATCAAATTGTTATGTGTACATTTTAAACTTACACAGTGTTACATGCCCATTATATCTTAACCAAGCTGGGGAGGAAAAAAGTACTTTGGGATATATTATCAAGGGATTCCTGGTGCTTTTTGCATACTTTAGAGGTAACCGCTATCCAAAAATTACAACACACTCACTCTAAGGTTAAGCTCCCTCTTTATCTTTTTTAACATATTCACTCCCTCTTTCCTCTAATTTCTCTACCAATATTGTTTTGTATTCTCACCATGCATTAAATTTTTAATCAGTCCAAGCTAACAGAACAAAATGCAATTCACATATTTCTTGAATCTGTTTGAACAGATTTAGACTTAGCTTTGAAGTTGGCATATAAAAATATTTCTTTGCTCTATTCTTTTAAACAATATTTTTCAGTTACTATGTTATACATAATTAATATTTTTATTTAAAATATTTTCTGTTTCTAAATGTAGTCAAATGACAAAAATACACCTATTGTATTCCATAAAATCTTCTAAAATACCTCAGAAAGTGATTTATCTGTTTTTATATCTGTTAATCAAAGCAATGGTGATGGTGTTTTTCTTTTTAATTAAAGAAATTAGAAAAATTGTACTACAAACACATCAATGCTAAATCTTTACAGAAAGAGAAATGGTAGACAAATGAATATACTTAAGCCAGTAGCACCACAAAATAAATCAGCCAGAGTGCAGTTTTAGAATATTTCTAAATAGGTAAAGATAGAACTCTCAAATGCCTAAATAAGGAATAGGAACAGTGTTTGGAAAATAGCCTATGCAGTCTCAAAAGACTCGAAAGGGCCTGTAAAAAGATGGTTTGTAAGGCCAAGTTTTTAGTTACAGAAAAATTGACCAAGAAGTCTACCTGACAGCAGGATTTGGTATACACATTTTAAGTGCAGAACTTAATAAATTAAAAAATATATATATTTTTATCCCTCAAGACACTTTTGTTTATAGCTGAAATAAACTATTAGAAGAAAGAAATCAGTAGTCACTGATACAGTGACTTCAAGAAAGCTTTACCCTCAGTAATCATAATATTTTGGGGGCTTCCCAGGTGGCTCAGTAGGTAAAACTTCCTCTGCAATGCAGTCACAGGATCCACAGGTTTGACCCATGGGTTGGGAAGATCATATGAAGTAGGGCATGGCAACCCACTCAAATATTCTTGGCTGGACAATCTCTTGGACAGAGGAGCCTGGCAGGTTACAGTCCATGGGGTTGCATGGAGTCAGATACAGCTGAAGTGACAGCACACACACTTGCAAGCGTGCACACAACCATAGTATTTTACAAAGATAGTTTAATTCCCTATAATTTCCTGTAATTAACACAATAGTTGTAAATAAGTAGCATATGCCTGGAATATCGGTGTCAATTAAATCATTATGTGTCATAATCAACCACACATAAATATTTCTTATTTTGCTTTCAGTATTAAAGACGGTAAGAGAAACAAGTAAAATGCCAAAAGATGGCTTGTATGATATCTGAATGTTATTGACATCGTATTATGTGAGTTTGGTAGTGAAAGACCAAAGCTGGCATGACCCAGGCAACTTTATTAAAGAGGAGAGTAAATTCTTTTAGTACAAAATCAATAATAGCTAAATATGATGACATTTTAAATAGCTACTTTCTAGTAAGTGTAGAAAGAATGTTTGTTATAAGTAGACATGTTACTTTAATATTTTGTTTATAACCTTACACAGGTAAGGATTTTGAGTCACAGAGGAAATTAAATTTAAACTAGTCTCTTGGGTTCATTTGCATAACCTCAGCCACGTTGCTAGCTTTTGTGAAACGGTTTTTGTAATTGCTGCTGCTGTTTCTGTAAAATGTAGGCAGAACAATCTCTAACTGCAGCATTTATTTCAAAACCCTTTTTCTCTGCCAGATACTCTGTTAGATGTTAAAGAAGCACAAGATTAAAGACCCGTTCTAACTTAATCGGATGCTATATCCAGAGAGAAACAATGACTGAAAGACAATGTGACGTGTGTTTGTGGATAACAACACCGCATACTGTGTTTAGGGAGAAAGTGAAGATCTGCCAACAGACGCAAGGTGAGTCATGGTGAAGGTGCTTTGAAAGACAGACTGAAGCAGTGGGATGAAGGTGAGAAGCGTATTTCAGTTAGGTAATGTCCAGAAGGTACACAATTACATGAGTCTTATTTCTGGAATAAGTAGAGACAAAAGGAGGAGAGGTAAGGACTGATGGTGGGAAATAAGGTGTGGGTTGAAGGCACCGACCAAATTATAAGAGGCTTTACCTTCTAATTAAACACTCAACAATTATGACAAAACACTGCTGTTAAAACATGAAAGCGTGTTTGCATTTTACAGAAATTTTGGTCGAGTTGGAGGTTGTTTGAAAGAGTGTGAAAATAAAATTGGGAAGTGCAGTTGAGAGTCACATCTAGATATTTAGGCTGAAATCATGAGGAGAATAACAAATGTAGGGACAATGGAAAAGGAGAGCAGATGAGGAAAGCTGAACTGAATAAAGCAGAGAGCTCTCAGGCTCTGGTGCATGATCAGGCGGGTGACAGGAGGAAGGTCGGAGCTTCCCGAATGTTTCGCTCAGCTGACTGTGGAAAAAAGCAATTCGCAAGCATGACAAATGCAGGGAGAGTGGACATTTTAGGAGAAAGCTCATCTGTCTTCAGATTTAAACATATTTGTTTTAGCTTTTAATGAGACATCTCTGTGGAGTTGCCAGATGGACTTTGGCTGAAAAGACAGAGTCTGACATCAATTTGAGTTGTTGGGAGTTTTGGTTTATATGAATTAATCAAAAAATTGTCCAACAGAGGTCATGCAGGGTGAACATATAGAGAAAGCAGAGCTCAGGGTACCAAAGGTGAATATGAGGCAAGCAGAAAAAATAAAAAGTTACTTTGTAAGAACAATTTAAAGAAATGGTTTATATCATAGCTAAGGCTAAAATACCCATAATTGGGCCTATGTGTAATTGGCATATAAAAATATACATAGATTATATTAATATATAATACACTTATTTATAATATATAAATGATATGTGTGAACATATACACATGTGTGTATGTGTGTTTATTACATATATGTTATATTATATATTTACAATCTCTACATTGGTACAGGACATGAATATAGCATTACTCAAAAAAGTGCCTGTAATGATCATAAAAATTTTTAAAACAGTGTCAACACTTTAAATGCTTAATCTTATAATGAAATGAAGGAAATATTAATTTAAAAGCAAATAAAAATTGTATTTGGATAAATTATTCAAACTTATCATTTCATTTATTTAGTTAGTAATAGGTTTGCTCTATCTTTATTATCCAAGCCTTAAAACTTCTTTGACATGTCATACTTTAAATGGAATTCTCCCTTTTTTCATTCCATTTCACCTATTTCAGATGTCTTTACAATACATAAATTACAAACATTCAATTGATCAGAACAATCAGAGCAAATATCAGACCAGATCTGATTTTATTTTGCAGAAGATAAAAGATATGCCATAAATAGACCTTAATAGTCTATGCTTAGCTTCAATTTGGCTTTTTTTTTAATCAAAATAATAAAAATATTTCCCAGATATTATAACGTACAGAGATGAATTTTCACTCCTTTTGCCAAAAGAAAATGGTATTATTCTGTAAGTGCATTTTATGTGTACTGAATGAAGATTCCTGCAGGATAAGCAGCAAATGATTGTTTTGTGTGTGTGCTATGATCTAATAGCCATAGACATCTAAGTGCACAGCTTCAATAACTGCATGATAAAGGCAGGTTGCCTAAAGTCTTCAAATAAGGGGAAAAACATCCTTTAGGTCATTTCTGGGAGAACAGAAAACTGCATTGCAATTAGACTTTCCACTGGGACAAATAGTTCAATCTAATTCCATTTATAAATAACAAAAGGAGTGATGATAGCAATTTATCATGTCTGTGCCAAGGAAAATATGCTGAAGAAGGTGACCAGAGAGATTAAAGATAGCATTGGTGTGTGCTATAGGATGCCTAAACCAAAACCAAGTACTGTATGTGAAGAGGGAATTCATAGGGCCTAGACTGCATCTTAGGCCTGTCCATGCTGATCATGTTTGGCTACCTCTCCAATAGACTCTGAACTCTGTGCCTGGTGCCAATGGAAATGACAACAGAAGGATAAGAACCCCTCTGGACAGGGGAACCTTGAAGATCGTACCCAGGTTACTCATCACCTGAGAGAAAACACACTAATCACCCCTGTCTCCAGACAGGCCAGAAACTTTTCTGTACCTATCGGAGTGTAACTTTAGGCTTATTGATTATTGGTCAGTTGCTTAACTGTTTGAGCACATAACACATGAATGATGGGGTTATTGGGATTGTATTTACCATTCCCTTGTTTATGTAAGTCTCAAGGAATTTGGGGTGGTGGGTTCCGACATGTACATATGGGGTAAAAAAGATTTTCACAAATGCTGGTTGGGGTTCTTGGCTAAGAGGAGACTCTGCCTTGGGCCCGCCAGTGTATTAAACTGCATTCCACCATCTGCATCGTCCTTCTGAGTGAGTTTGTTTCTCGGAAGTGTGGCTACAACATATGTACACACTGGGTACACTTAAACTTTGTTTCTTTCTCATTAAAAAAAGCAAAACATTTTGAGGATACTTTAATGAGTTAATATGGCCATGGAACATTTACCTTTTCAAAAATGTATTCCTTAATCCCTTTGATCTCTTTGCTAAATCTAGCAGAGATCTAAGGAGATATCATTACTCAAATCATGTGACTCACAATTGTTGCCTCATCCTTTTTGGTGTAATTGATATACATTTCACTTTTTTACGTATGCAGTAAACATGAATATATTACTACTGTTTTGAGCTTAACAGTCAATTAACTTTCAGAAATATTAAATTTTTTTAAAATAAATTTATTCCTACATTGATTTGCCATCCCCAGCACTTTACATTGCTTGTGTAGTTACTGTCTATCATATTATATTAATATGAAATGAGCTTATAAAATTCCTTCAGCCTGAAGAACTTCAATTAATTTTTTTGTAGTGCAGTGCATATCTGCTGGTAATGAATTCTCTCTGTTCTACTTCATCAGAAAAAGGCTATTTTTCTCCTTCAATTTTGAAAGGTAGGAAGAATGTGAAAAATTAAAATTTGAATGAGCAGTATAGGTTGATAGATTTTATTTTTCTTTCAGAGCAAAATGGTTCAGTCCATTCTTTTCTCATATAGTTTTTATCTATAATATTTTTTCATTTCTTACCCCTGTCCTTCCATATACATTGTGTCCTATTTAAAAAAGATAAAGTTGTTTCTAATATATCTCTCTCTGGTGTTGAAAATGATGTCTCTAGAATTTTTTTTTCTTTTTTTAAAAAGTGGTCTGATTGATGTTCTCTGAGCTTCTTGGAAATAGCTATCTTTTACAATTTTTGTAAGAATATCAATAATTTTCTTTTATTCTTCTGCCTCATTATTTTTCTATTCTTTCTGAAATTTCAGTAGCATGCATATTAGATCATTTGAAAGTGACTGGCAGCAATATGAAATATTAATTTCTTTTCCACTTTATTTTCTCTTTTGTTTCTTAAATATCACTTATTTTTCAAACTTCATCCAACTTCTTCAAGTTCCCTGATTAATGTCATGATAATTTGAAAGAGCTTCAGGAAAAGTACATCCAAGTATACTCACACATATTGCAAAATACATAGAGTTCTAAAATCTAGCAGAAGATCTTAAAAACATCAATACAGAAAAGAGAGATAGCGTTTCAATTTAAAAAAATAGGAGAAGTACTACAGAAATTATTAACAGAACCATCTCAGCAGCAATAATGAGTATCTTGTCTTTTATCACACTTCTATAACACAGATTCTAAATCTTGAGAAAGGATATTTTGGGTATGGTACTATTAACAAAAAAGAAAAATACAGAGATGAGAAAGCTAAATATATTCAAAGAAACTTTTTTTCCTCTCAAATCAAATTTGCTCTGACAAGCTGTGTGGTATAGTTTTAAAAAGTACCATTGTAAATCAAGGTCTGATGTGATGTGACAAGACCAGAGAATTTGGATATAAATTTACATTTTTGAAAATACTTGTTGCTTCACATAATACATTTAGTTCATACAATTCCTTTTGCAGTTTTTACATTCACTATGTAAGTTTGAAAATTATGTCAAAGTTTTGTATTCATTTAATCAATGTATTCCCTTCAGTGATATATTATCACATTGCATTACATATTTATATTTTATGAAGTTACACCAATACATATGTGTGCATGAATTTTATTAATATATATTTATTTATAGCATATAAACACATAAATAATAGGGATTAAAAACCATAGCCTTTGTATTCTTTATAACTTCCATGGAGAAATTTGATCTTAAAGACAAACTCTTACTGTTCTGATGTACAGAAATGGAGAATAGTATTAAAACAAATTTAAGGAATTATTTAAAACTAGCTTCCTATGTTTGACTACTGTGTTGCTAGAACATAAGTTGGGTATATCTTGCACAAACAAACCGGCTGAGTCTCTCTATTAAATAAGCAAGTGGAGTGATGTAGACTGTAGGGGCAGGAGGTGAAACAGTTCATCCAGGACAGACAGATAACCCAGGCCAAAAACAAACCTGCTTTACTTTCTCTCAAATTTGCTTTTCTTTCTGTATTTTACCAATCAAGACTACCATTCATTTAGCCGATCAAGATAGAAGTTTACATCATTCACAAACCGGTTCTGACCTTTCACTTGCTCTTGGTAAATCTTATCAATTACTGCCCTACTAGTATAATAGGTCTCTAAATTGTTCTTCTCCCCCTCTTCATTCCACATATAGTATACTGCTTTAGTTGAGGTTCTAGACTCTTTCAACTACCCCATATATGGACTTCCCTGGCAGCTCAGACAGGAAATAATCTTCCTGCAATGTGGGAGACCTGGGTTGGATCCCTGGGTTGGGAAGATCTCCTGAATGAGGCCATGGCAACCAACTCCAATATTCTTGCCTGGAGAATCCCCATGGACAGATGAGTTGGTCAAGGTTTTCGTCTCTTTGAATTATTCATATATATCTCTCCACAATTCAATTTACTTTCCACGCACATTTAATCTTTATTTTGCTTTCAGGGCAAGTTTTCTGAATTAAAATTTTAACCATTGAATTCATCAGCATAAAATCTCTCATAGTTTTCTACAAAATAGAATGAAAATCTGTAGCATGTTTGGGCATTTCTCTTTTGTTTAGATCATTTACTGATATGCAAAATTTAATTTCTCCCATTTTGGAACTAATTCATTTCCCTAGAGAACTGAATTTCCTCACTGTGATTTTTATTTAGAATGCACATTTTGTTGTTGTTAAATTTGAAATAAAGGTCAAAACATCATATATAAGATTAGTAGAATAGAAAGGCATGTTGGTGTTAAATACATTTTAATAATTATTTTACTTTTTGGAGTAAAAACTGCCTATGTGAACACATTTGTATGGCTGTCAATAGGGAAGTGCCTCTTCCAATGAGATGCTTGCTGTTTCTAGCTTTAGCTTATCCATCTCTGTCTGAGGAGATGGAACATCAGGAGGCAACTAAGACCACTCCCCTCCCCCAAAGTAGAGTCTGGATGTATTACATTTAAGAAATATGTTTCTAGAATTACACCTCCCACACTATTTATTGCATTTGTGAACTTCATTGAATTAGTGAAA
The DNA here is from genome assembly GCF_023699985.2 of Odocoileus virginianus. Lineage (NCBI taxonomy): Eukaryota > Metazoa > Chordata > Mammalia > Artiodactyla > Cervidae > Odocoileus > Odocoileus virginianus. Next base: position 34,821,407 of record NC_069685.1, on the reverse strand, counting down.
CTTTTTCCTTATACCTTTGAAAACTATGGTAAAATTGTACAAACTTCATAAGATTGTTTTAAAGATTAAATGAGTTAACACATGTAAGCAATTAGAAGGATGTGTGGAAGATAGTTTAAGTACCCAGTAAGGTGAAGTAGTATCATTATTGATTTTTAAATGCAACAGATTGCTACTGTACCCATCAATTGGATGGGTAAAATAAGTGACTTTTTAAGATTTAAAAGGACTCAAAACATAAAATCCCATAAATTTATTACAGGAGGTAGTAAAGAGATGATACAGCAAATGAAGGGATGGATTCAAAAAAAAAAAAGAAAAGAAAAGAAGAAAAAGGGAGACTAGGATCCAGAAGAGTGTAGAATTCAACGAGAAAAGCATCCTCGTGTGGCAGGTGAATCGCTGATAAAATAAATACCATATTGAAGCAGAAAAATGGAAGGTAATGGGAGTGTGGATTCAACCAATAAAAAACACTCAGTAGGAGTTCTTTCGTTGAAAAATTTGGGAAAATAACTGGCTAATATGTAGATATGTATTTCATGAGAAATGGAATGTAAATTACTAACTTTAAAACGAATATAGGGAGGACATTTCTTAAATATATTATCTAGACCCATAATGAAAAATGTTTACCTTTACACTAAAAGTGAAGATAAAAATATTGTTCTGCTGTGTTTAAAAGGCATGATATAAGAAACCAAATTAGAAAACATGACATTACCATATAGATTGAAGAAATTTAGAGTTGGGAGCTGGAGAACAAAGCTCAAAAAAGGATTGTATTCATAGCACCCTCATCTTCCAAAACAGGGAGTCAAATGATAGTTGATTGAAGTTAAATTATAAGTGTAACAAATTATTAAAAAATTTGAAGCATCCAATAAGTAAATTAAAATAGAGATATAAATAGGAATAGACATCAAGACAGTGGCAGGAAGAAAGGTAAAAGAGAAAATACATGAGAAGAGAACTTAACAGGTGAGAACTTACCAGTAAAGTAATAGCTACTATCTCAAACTGATAAATCAAGCATTTATGAGAAAGCATATTACTTTTATATGCAGTGGTAACTAACGGAAGAGTGACCTAAAAGAGTCAAAAGAAGTTGGGGGGGAGGGGGAACAGTTGGAGCTGGACAGCAATAGTAGCAGAACATGGCTGTGTCTCATTAAAGCTGTTTTGCTTATTTCAATGTGACTCTATGCTATATCAAAAGGTAATAAAACTGAAAATATGCTAACAATTAAAAAATAAATTAATACAACATGAAAATATATGTATCCATACCAGAAATCAAATAATTATTAAACGTTTAAAATTACAGTGGGACTCATTTTCATATGTTTTCTAAATTAACAAAAAAATATGAATAAGAGTCTGGAAGTGATAAAATGACCATCCTCATACAATATAGTGGAAATACCTCAAATAACCACTTCCATAAAATGTTAGTATCAAATATAGAATATTTTTAAGTGATTTCTGTTTAAAAATTTATTCAAAGTAAATAATCAAAAATGTAAAGACAAAGTAAATTAAAAAACAAATATTAATTGAATTTTTATTTTAATATACCTTCAATTTTAAACTTTATGCCTTGATTTCAAAATTTGGAAATATAAATGTCCACCTTGGAGTCAAGAAATTCAGATTACACATTTGGAAATTGAAATATAATAAGTTAATTTTAAATGAGAAAAGCCAACTCAATAATTTGTCAAATATCAGTTTTATCAACTCTTCTCTCTTCATATTTATAACAAAATAAATAAAACCTCATATGATTCTTAATTCACTTTCTCTTTTTCTTTTTTTTCACTATGCTTCTTGATTTCAAGAAAATTATTTGGGTAGATGGTGTGTTTCCAGAATGTGCCTAAGCCATAGCAAGTAGTTATTAACCTACTCTTTTTAAGTATGTAGCAGAATATAATCTCATGAGGAAAGAGAGTTAGTTATTCTGTTCTCTCTGCTGAATTCTCAGGATCCAGTTAAATGTTTTCCTTGGCAAGTATTCATTAAAGACTTGTTAAATCAATGAATTAATTAAGGAATCACTTTAAAATATTTCTTATGTCCCCTTTCACATTGAGAAGAGTGTTTTACCCTGCAAGGGAAACAAGGATATGATCATTCAATGTACACTTTACCACAGCTGCCAAATCATTATGGATACCTAAAGTACCTACACTATTCTTTGAGTGGCTGGATTTCTTTAGTCATTAATGTTTTAGATGCTAAGGAAGCCATGAAATGTGAGACTCCAAGAATTTAATGAAATCTGAGGTTTTTAGTTGACACTTCTACAATCCATGGGCTAGGTGGGGATGTGAGAAAATTACACTTATATCTACAAGTTGTGAATAATCATCATGTGTCTTAGGTTGGTTTTAGTTAAAAGGTGACAGAAACTTTCCTAATTTTTAGAATAGTGCTAATAAATTCAGGTATTCATTTTATTTTCTTTTTCACTTAAATTCTAAGTGTTCTGGATGCATTTATTGTTTTGTTCACATTCGTTTAAGGTATTAGCAGCTTTATGAAACTCTGTATTATGTTGAAATCAGAAAATGAAGATAGACTCAGTGGAAAATGTCACAAAGAAAATATAGAGCCTGTTTAACCTGGGGAGGCTTTGATTGTGAAATGTGATGGAAAATAAGATATTAAATGTACCTTATGTTAATCAGTTATATTTATCTGTAGTCACATATTGCATTTTTTACCAGACATCTCCATCTCCATTTTACTAAAAGTAAGTTGGAATATTAAAACAAGTGTGGTTGATGCATTTTCAATACATGGGATATTGTTTCATCATAGTGCATATATATTTGAAAAGTTATAATGTCAGAACTTTCATTTATCAAAAGACTTTTTTCATATCCTGTGGATTTTTTTATTCCTTTTCTTTTTTCAAGAGAGTTAATAAAAAGCAAGAGAAAATTCAGAGCCAGGTATATCACAGCAGCTAAGGAAAAGCAAACAGCTGGTACATAAACATGATTGTAGATTGATTAGATCCTGAATATATATTCACACTTACCTGCCATTTCCAGGTGAGAAAAATTTTATATATTGCCAATGCCATAGTGTTTCAATAGCTCATTGAATCTGAAACTGCTTGAAATATTATAAACAAGACATTGAAGTCATCCTTAAATGGAAAAAGGAAACAACTGTAGTTGAAGCCAGGAAAAAAGAAAGCTAGCCATATGACTTTATGAAGCCATTGCCAAAAATGAAATTCCCAGAAAATGTAATTGTCTTTATTATAGGAGTTGATTATTATTCTAAGTACTCTGAAAATGATTCTTTATCTGGAAATAGTTTTTTAAAAAATACTTGTCTTAGACTCACAGGCTTAGAGAGCAAACATGACTGCCAGGGTGGAAGGGACAGTTAGGCATTTGGGATGGACATGTACACACTGCTATATTTAATATGAATGACCATCAAGGACCTACTGTATAGCACATGGAAATCTGCTCAATGTTATATGGCAGTTTGGATGGGAAGGGAGTTTGGAGAGAATGGATCCATGTACATGTCTGGCTGAGTCTCTTTGCTGTTCGCCTGAAACTATCACATTATTAACCAACTATCAGTTCAGTTCAGTTGCTCAGTCATGTCTGACTCTCTGTGACCCCATGGACTGCAGCACACCAGGCTTCCCAGTCCATCACCAACTCCCAGAGGTTGCTCAAACTCATGTCCATTGAGTCGGTGACACCATCCAACCATCTCATCCTCTGTTGTCCCTTTCTACTCCTGCTTTCAATCTTTCCCACACCAGAGTATTTTCCAATGAGTCAGTTCTTCACGTCAGGTGGTCAAAGTATTGGACTTTTAGCTTCAGCATCAGTCCTTTCAATGAATATTCAGGACTGATTTCCTTTAGGATTGACTGGTTGGGTCTCCTTGCAGCTGAAGGCACTCTCCAGAGTATAGTAATCAACTATACCTCAATACAAAATTTTTAAAAATTAAAAATAAATAAAGAAAAGAAAAAGAAAAATACTTATTTCTATCTGACTGAATATCAAGCCCATACTCATAGGCCTTAAATATTATATGTGCTAGCATTTGAAGATGAGGAATAAGCATATCTAATAAACTCAAGACTGCAAGAACTAATAAATATTTACCAATAAGCTCATATATTTTTGCAAAAGTAGAAAAGACATGGTCTTTTAACATATTATGTACACATGTTTTCAAATGTTAAAAATAAAATGTTCTTGTGAAATTCCTAACTAATAGAGGGAGTATGATGTTCACAGAAATTAATAAAGGATATAGTTAAATGAAATAATGAGTCAGTGTTATTTGCAAATGATGGCTTGAATATCCCTTAGAAAAATTTATGTTATAGTGTAAATTTCTTGGGAAATTACTTTTGCTGACCTTCTACTGTTTAAGAGGAAACAAATCATTAAAATATATGTAAACATATTATTTCATTTCTCAACACATACATGGTTCCAAATTTGCTTCTAAACATCTGTATAGTAAAACATATAACAATCTCATGATTTCTAGGAAAAGAATATAAAATGCCATATCATATTGCTGGATGAAGCTAGGCTCTATTTCAAGTTTAACTGATAAAGCTGATTTCAATTCCCGATATCTGAAACCACTCAATTTTTATGTAAGTATTTGTTTCAAAACCCTCCATGGTTTCATTTTATTCCTTAGATCATGCAAAACAGATAAGTTCACACTAATCCTCATTTACTTACATTCAAAAATTGACTCCTAGATTCATCATATTAGATTATTTAAGGGGGCTTTAACTTAATTTTCTTTCTACTTTGACACTTTTATTTTGGATGCTGATAATCTAGAAACAAAAAGTTCAGGTGATCCAAACTGTAGTGGACTTTATTTTTGTTGATCTACAGGCAACAACCTCTGAATACAGAATGTTTCAAAATGTACTAGTTTTGGGTTTAGTGTTTTGTGTTTACTGCTTTTCTTCCCCCAAAATTGTTTAATTGAAACATACAAAAACTAATATTTTATCAAAATAATACAAGCATTTTGAATATTGGAGGAAAATTTATTTTTCACCTAAACCTATTAAATCAAGTTATATTTTTCTTAAAATTAAGCATATTCTTCTAAGTTTACTCAAAAAGTATTTGGGATACCTATCTGCTGTGTTAACATTCAAATAAATATTCAACAAACAATTTTGCTTCATGCTAATTTTGAATTGTAGTTTGTATTATTTCTGTGTCACATTTGACAGGTATAAATTTCATCCAAAACATTCATTCTTGTGTTAAGCTAGTATTAATTTTAAAGTATGTAATTTTAAACGTCTTCAATTTTCTGTTTATTTTTCCTTAAATTTTACTTTTTAAATTTTTATTAGTCAATTCTTGTGATTTTCAGATTTATAAGTATTTATATCCCAGTCATTTTCTCATTTATAACAAATTTTATTGAAAACTGTTGTAAAAGAAACCCATCTCATTTCTTTCTAACATTATCTTTCAAAATGACAAATAACCCTTATGTAGTAAATGATTTAAGAGGTCAACTAGTATTGGTTTATGTATCACTGATCCTGTTCATGATGCCAGTCCTCTTGCTCTTCACACTGTTTGCACCTTTCGCTGAACCCAGGGTAGGCAAGGCTTGAGCTAAGAGGCTGGAAGAAAACTTGAGGAGCCATGGGAACTGCAGACACATCTATTCTCTCCTGGTTGGCACAGAAGCTGTAACAGTAGACAGGTTCTATTTTCTCCTCTCATGGCTGACCCAGTGGACATAGGCATGATGCAGCCGTAATGCCGCTGCTTTTTAGGTGGAGCTCATAAATCCCAGGGTCTGACACAACTGAAGTGACTTAGCAGCAGCAGCGTAAATCCCTACATACAGCACAAAGTAGCTCATGACCCAGTGAGTACCTTGTGACGTGCATGCGCAGTGCTATAAATGAGCTCAGCTGTTATATAATCATTATTCACAAAATGTAGGGCAAGAGTGAGAGGTCGTGGGGTGAGAGAGCCTGACCACACCATCTTGGCTAATTTGCTTTTTCCTCACAGTTTACTTCCTAGATAAATGGAAACATAAGCACTCTTGTTTCAAAGCAGATGTGGTAGATCAAACATGAGACAAGTGCTCGGGCCTGGTGCACTGGGAAGACCCAGAGGGATTGGGTGGAGAGGGAGGTGGGAGGGGGGACTGGGATGGGGAATACATGTAAATCCAGGGCTAATTCATATCAATGTATAACAAAAACTACTGTAATGATGTAAAGTAATTAGCCTCCAACTAATAAAAATTAAAAAAAAAAAATCAGCACTGGAATTACCAGGATTAGGGTATCATGGTATATTCTTCAAGTTGCATGTAGTTATATTATTAAGGAATCTTGAGACAGAATTATTGGTAAAATGGGTCATCTTAGAGATGTCATAAACACAGAAAGCAATTCTCTAATTTGAGGTGAATGTTATTTAATGTCACTGTACTAAGATGTCCCTCAGTCTTCTGCTTCTAGCAAAACCAAAACGAATTAGCCAAATAACTAATGAAATCAAACTACTCCCCAGCTGCCCATTCACTAGACAAAGAGCTTTCTTTACAAACTATGTGTCTACTACCTAATCCATACTTCCTCAATTTGCTTTACTGTTAAGCTTAAATCTTGGTTCTTGCCTCTATAGTACATCATTTTGACAGTAACATGATGCAGCATGTTTTTAATTACTCATATTAAAAAACAAAACAAAACTAGAGATAACCTAAAAGTGACACCTAGTAGTAAAAGCATATCTAACAACCCCTAGGTCTTGGTTCATAATATCATTCTCCAATACATGGTACAATAGTTTCTTAGAGAAATGGCTGCATCTAGGTTCAGGGATGGAAATGTGAAATATGAGTATGGAGTATGTTCTAGTTCCAAAAGAGGAGGAAGTATTGAGAACCAAAAACAAAGCATATTGATGAGAGTGTGTCAAAGGGGCAAAAAGCCAAGTGAAAGAGCTCATAGTCATCAGGTTGTACAAATTTGATCAAAAATTAAATAAAGCAGCACTGGATGATAACACAAATTATAAAATAAATATCCATGACTTCAAGCTGATGGAAATAAATGATTGAAAAATAAATGAGTGAGAAAAGACAAATCTCTTATGCAGAGAATTAAGAAGAGTTCAAGCAAATAGTTCAACCTCAAGGAGGTGAAGTGTAACTCTACTCTATTGCAGGTTGTGCATAGACACTTCTTTCCAAAGAGACAGTATGGAAAAGATGCGGGGAGGGCGGGGGGGGGGGGGAGGGCAGGTAACATTACAGTGGAACAATCTAACACACATTATGTCAGGTAAGTGATCGAAGTCAATATCAATATTATAAGGCAGGATAATAATATGCTTACCTGATATGATATGGTGAAAATGGCATTTTTATGTCTGTGATCCAAACTCCATAGTCTCTATATTGTCATGAAACAAAAAAAGATCATACAAACTGGAATAGAGGTGACTCCTACTAAGTGTCTGATCATCACTTTTCAAAACTGGCAAGGACAAAGAAAAAAAGAAAATATGAGAACACTGTCACAAATAAGATGAGCTTGAGAAGACTTGAGAACCAAATAGTAGGAATCCTGAATGATATCCTGGGGCAGTAAAAGAAAACTAGGTAAGAACAAAGGCTCTCTGAATAAACTATGGACTTTAGTTGATGATCATATGTCACTATTGGTTAAATATTAACAAATGTAATATACTAATGTAAAATACTAATATCAATGAAGATTTTGTACAGGTTATAAGAGGACACCACACAATCTTCTCTTTTTTTTCCTGTAAATCTAAAACTGTTGCAAAAACTAACATATATTAAAAATACAAAGTATAACTATTGCTAAATATTGTCCCTATGCTTCAAATCACAAGTTGTGTAACCACAACTTTAGATTCATATGTTCAAGACACAACTCATGGCCCAATGCTCCATTCACAGAGTGGGGTTAACAGAAGTCATTTTATAGATTCTGTCATGCAGTAACAATCCTAACAGTGACACGAGTTGCTTCAAATGTCTATTCTCATTTTCTGAAGGATATTTACACAGTGCTTGTCTATGAGCCATTTAACTTGCAGATAGTAAGTTCTGAAAGCCTCTTGTAGGAGACTTACCAAAGTATTCCTTTTAAATTTCCTTATTTTAGACTTCTACTCAAGAGTATGATGTAGTTGGCTGAGACAAACTCTCCTGATGAAACTGGAAAAAAAAAAACTTGATAAATTACATGCATCCATTTTTTTCTTTAATTTATAGATTTTATTTCTAAGAGTAGTTTTAAGTTTGCAGAGAAACTGGACAAAAATAGAGAAAGTCTTATATGCTCTCCCATCTGCCCGTAAACTCATTGCTCACCCAAGATTATTTTGATTTTCCCCTCTGTTACCTTCCAGAAGTTTTATAGTTTGCATTTTAAATTGAGTCTACAATTCATTTTGAATTAATTTCTATAAAAGATGAAAGACCTGTATCTAGAATTTTTTTTTTGTCATGCAATCTCCAGATGTTCTAGTACCATTATTGAAAAAAATTATACTTTTTCCATTTGGTTGTTTCTGCTCTTTTCTCAAAAATTAGCCACCTATAATGACATGGTTCTCTTTCTTGGCTCTCTTTTCTGTTCCATTGATCTGTCTGTTCTTTCCCTAAGAATAGACAATCTTAATTACTATCGCTTTATAGTAAACCTTGAAGTTGGGTGGTATCAGTTCTTTGATTTTGTTCCTCTTTTTAAATATCCTGATAACTATTCTAGGTCTTTGGATTTCCATACAAACTTTAGAATCTGTCTGTCAATATACATAAACTTGATGGGATGTTCGGATTGTGTTGGTTTTATAAATAAATTTGACATCCTTATGTTATGAAATACATAACAATATGTATTTCTATTCATGAACATGAAATAAATCTACATTTATTTATATCCTCCTTAATTCATTTCATTAGAGCTTTGTAGTTTTCCTTATATGTATCTTATACATATTGTGCTAGAGTTATACACGTTTTTCATTTTTATGGTGCTAATGTAAATAGATTGCATATTTAATTTCAAGTTTTGATTGCTCATATCTATACATAGGAAAGTAGCTGACTGTTTAATTCCTTGTGTTTTGCCACCTTGCTATAAGTGATTTTTAGTTTCAGGTATTTTTGTTTATTTATTAAGACTTTCTATCTTGGCCATCATGCTATCTGTGAACGAGGAGAGTTTTATTTTCCTTTCTCAGATCTATACTTTTATTTGTCTTGTCTTAATGCGTTAGTGAAGGCTTTCGGTATTGTCTTGAATAAGAGTAGAAGATGGCAGCATTCTTACCTTATTTCTGATCTTGGGAACAATATCTATTTCTCACCTTTAAAAGTGATGTTACTTTTCTTAGCTTTAGGATTTTTTTATAGATGCTTTTTATCAGGTTTATACATTTTCTCTCCACCTTTAGTTTGCTGAGAGTTTTTTTCATAAATGAGTGTTGGCACAACTAATTTTAAAGAGCATTAAAAGACTAGAATAATGAGTACTAGAATAGATAAAATTAAATTAACTAAAATGTAATTAAAATAGCAGAGAGGGAGGAAGTCTTCATAACAAACTTGATCATCAGGAGACATTTTCTCCCAAGTAGGGATTTGGTAAATTCATGAGTGGCAGGGAAATCAGATTTATCTAGGAGGAAACTCTCTATTAAGTGGAAAAAAGAAGTCAAAAACTTCAAAGTTACTTGGGATTATCTTGACAGCTTGGAAATTAGTCAATCCATAAAACAGCCTGAATTTACACTGTCACACTTTATGACTTCTAGGATGGCCCATGAGGTGTCTGGACCAGGAAGAAAGAGTGAAATCACCCACAGTATCACAACATTTACCATAGACATCTCTGATCCAGGGAGTGGTGGATTCAGGAAGTGCTGGCCACGGAGGCACAGTGGGTCTCTCCTTTAAGACATAAATCAGGCTGTGAAAGTGTGTAGGATGAAGCTAAAGACTTAAACTCAAAATCTGTGAGGGATGGAATAGAGTCTTCCATAACCTGTTAGCTCTGAAGAATCAGATACCCACTGTGGAGTTAATCAAAAGACTAAGAGGAACCTACCCTTAAATGTGAACCCAGTAATCTCCCACAGAAGCAACACTTGCATATAATAAATCCACTTTAGATTAAGAGCTAAAATCACGAACCAGAAGAACCTATGAATGACCAAAAGCAAGCAGGCTATGGTTGGCATGAACTTCCAATTTTTATGACTTTCAGCCTCAGGCAGCCTGCTGACAGTGCTGTTTAGATGGCTAAATCTTCTAAAGAAAATGTGAAGTATTTCTGGCATGAAGAAGAAAGCACTGCTTGAGACAACTGCAGGGCTGAACAATGAGAGAAATCCCAGAAAGGTTAGAAACAAAGGCAAACCTCCAATCTGTGTCTCAACAGTGTGTAAATATCTGGATCACCCTTGAGCCATATAGACACGGGACAGAAATGGAGCAGCTAAAGATTGGAGAACTGGACTTAGATTTGAGCCTCCCTATAAAATGTCTTCTTGTTTGACTCAAATCAAGTAATGGTTTGCTTAAAAATAAAAAAAAAAATCAACAGATGTTTGATATTTTAATGCTACTGACAACCTGTCTTTTAATATTTTTGGCTTCAATTAGGATGCTACCTTTTGGTCATATTTTAAGTTTTGAAGGATAAATTATTGTGAAAAAATACATAACATTATTCTGAAATCAATACATACACAAGAATTGTTAAAGCATTTTCTAATTTGCCACCATGTATTAAACTACAAAAATGTAAATTCAAATGAATATTTCTTACACTGATGTATTTATATACTCAGAAGTTTTGTCACTATAGTGTTAATATTTTGTTTCTTTGGGCTATTTTGCTGCACCGGAGGCAATTTTGCCTGCCATTTCTTTAGGGACTGCCAACTTTCATTAGGAAAACACAGGAAGCACATTAAAATACAATCTGAGACATTGAGATGCATATAGCATTCAACTTCACAAACAAACAAGTTCATTGTTTGGAGTTTTGTATGCAGTCTATGAAACAAACCCGTGAATTTTTATGATCTCTGTTTCACACAATTCTTGACCACTCTCAATATTATCTATCTATCTATCTATCTATCTATCTATCTATCCTACCTGTACATCTTATACAGTTACAAGGAGAGAATACCCATCGTGAGGATCAATGAAGTGAATAGCACACTTACAATTTACACAGCTTGTGATTAGAGCAATTTTCCACAAAATCATTTCTAGATCCATGTATTTAATTTTCTTTCCTCCTACTCAACCTGTATAGTTCCAGCTCCTGGTCCTATAGATTACATTTGTTTAGTTGCTCAGTAGTATCCAAATTTTTATGACCCTTTGGTCTGTATCCTGTCAGATTACTCTATCCATGAGATTTTTTTAGGCAAGAATACTGGAGTAGATTGCTATTTCCTCCTCCAGGAGATCTTTCTGAACTGGGGTTGGAATCCACATCTCCTGTCTCCTGCATTTCAAGCAGATTCTTTACCAACTGAACTATCTAGAGAGTCTCAAAGATAACATTTGCATAATGTAAATTTTGTTTGCATAATCTGTATTTCTTTGGCCTCTTATCACAATGCTGGGTAAGTCAGCACCTTGGAGGACAGTTCCCCAAATGGAGATGGCTAGCCATATATTGCAAATTCCAGAAAAAGGTCCTACTGAACCAAAAGTGAAAGATTCCCTGCCTCAGTGCTTCCTCAGTGAGACCCCAAAAGTGTCCATACTTAACCCAATATTAGATAATATGAGAGAAAAAAACACAGATGGTAAGGTAAAACATTAAGGTGTAGCAGTCTTTAACATTTGCATTTAAAATACTGCTTTGGCAAATTTTACAAAAACATATAGTTTATTTGCAAATACCCAGTGATCTTTCTGAGGTCTGAAAGAAGTCCATGCAAGTGAAAGACCCAAAATTTGAGTTTTATTAGCTTCATTGAAAATTCACTGTTACATATTGTTTATGTAGCATGGTCAGAAATTTGAGAATTACTAGTTGAAATCCCTAATGAAGATATCAGTAGAATAAAAGTCCAGCACTTTTATACATATCTTGAAGTAGAGTCCAGGGACTTAGCAGAGTCAAAACATACATTTTTCCTCATTGATCTATGGAAAACAAACAAATTAGAATTCTTAAAATTGCATCTGTTTGGAAATTATTAATCTGTGAATAGTAAAACTAAATTTACAGTATTTTCAAGTCTATTTGTATTTCAATCATTTTGAAGAGGAAACAAATGATTTGGGAACTTGAAATTGTACCCCAAAAAACTCATTAATTAACACTATCTTTAAATTTTTTAACTTTTTTTTTTTTTTTTTTTGGCATTGGCTAAGTGGCTCAGTTGGTAAAGACTCTGCCTGCAGTGCAGGAGACCCTGGTGTGATTCCTGGGTCAGGAAGATCCCCTGGAGAAGGAAATGGCAACCCACTCCAGTACTCTTGCCTGGAAAATCCCATGGACAGAAGAGACTGGTGGGCTACAGTCCATGGGGTTGCAAGGGTCAGACACAACTTAGCAACTAAACCAAACCAAGGAAAAAGGATAAAGTAACTTTGCCTAGAAACCAAGATTTCTCCTAAGCACTCAAACTTCTATTCAACTAATGCCTTTTATATATTTTTATACTTCAGCCAGATTTATGTGTACTGTGTAAACTTATGTGTACCAGTAAATATGTGTACCGTGTATTTGCCATCATCTATGTTCTTTTTTTCTTTCTGGAGTATTTTACTCTACCCTGTGAATAACTCCTACCCTCAAGAACCCACACTTCAGTAAATCATTCTATCCATCCTCAAGATTCATGTGATATAATGAATTTTTTTTTTAATGGCAAGGAGTTTATGCCTTTCACAAGAATTTCATCTTTCCTATTAGTTGCAAACTCATAAAGATAAAAGACTACATATTTTTATTTTTACATCTACATAATTATTTGGTCCACAACAGACAAAATTACACTATGTGCCTTAACAAAAATGATGTTATTAAAAACATTTTATTTTGTGGACCCACAAAAATCACACTGTTATTAAGAAAAAGGACTAACTTTGACCCTTTGTGTATCATCTATGGGCTACCTTTGCTCTAGATCCCACAGAATCTTCTCACTTTTCTCCTATTTCTCTAGTCAGATGTCTTAGTTTACATATTTAAAGATTATCTTGTTATGAGAAAAGCACACATAATGAACAGTATTGTCTGCACTGTGCACATTTATTTTCCTTTATTTTATGTTTAGCCTCAATATAGTGACCTAGTTTTTTTTTTTTTTTTGAGTCAGTACAAAATACCAAGATAAAGAACCCTTATTTATAGTAGTTACCTTGCACAGTATAAATGGAATGTTCCCTTATCTCATAAATCATTAAGTACCAAACGAATGTGAGAGAATGATATACAAAGTCTATCATTAATAGAATTAGGGGAGTTGCAAGCAGGCTAAAGAGAACTCCTACAGAGTTAGATCTCAGAGATAGCTGACAAAAAGTTATCCAAAGAGGCAGCACACTTGGAAAGAAAAATAACCATCTTGTTTGGAGAAATGGGACTATGGTCTGAGAGTTGATGTGGGCTTTCCTAGACAAATTTACCATGACAAAGGTGCTGAAAAAGTTAGGATGAAAGAGAAATCCCTTGGATATACCATATTTGTAGGAAGCTGTCTGTTGCTGAGTATGATGAAAGAATGAGTTATGAGTAGCCCTATGTCAGAGGATATCTGAAGGCAGTGAGTGATAAAGCTAGCACGAACTCACACATACAGCTTGGATCATAAATAACTTCACTGAGAACTAAAGGAAATTTCTCTTATTCTTAGAAAATCATTTAATAAACTTTACTAGCATGGAATTATTGAATTAAAAAAATAAATGGCCTGTTATAACTCTGTATCAGGTACTTTTATCTTGTTTCCTGTGTGGTTGTTTTCCAGCAGTTAGTGACATGACCACTAGTATTTTGGTTTACCTTTTAAGTGGTCCTTCTGACATTTAAACACCATCACTCCACTACTATTAAATATTTTTGTGAAAATTAAATTAAGTTAAATAATTATTGTAAATGTTTACTACTCAATCTTTCTAAGAAAATTTTAATATTTCTGTTATCATTATTGCTAGTAGAAATAGTAGTATTATGCCAATATAAGTCCAGTTATTAATATAAATACTAAATAAGTTTAATCAGTAAATATATTTCCTTAAATTATAAAATCAGAAGCATTTAAAATAAACCTCAGATTTGTATGTGGCAGGAATTAGGAAACCTATCTGTCTTAGACTATGATTGAGTTATGAGGGAACAGTCATTAGGTAAATTGAAAAATTAAGTAAGCCACTTACTTTATTCAAATGACCCAAGCTAAAATATTTAACTCATTATGCTTGATTTTAAATTGTTTTAGATTGCTAGCTGACTTTTGTTCACCACTTGCCCCATTTTGAAACAAAATGTAACAATTTATAGATTTTTTTTTGCATTTTTGTACTTTCATTAGCAGAGGTGAGTTAGAACTGTTTAGACTTTTTTTTTTTTTTTAATAAGGAATTGATACTTTAGAACTGTGGTGCTGGAGAAGACTTTTGACTGGGTTGATTTAAGGAAATCAGTCCTGAATATTCATTGGAAGGACTGATGCTGAAGCTAAAGCTCCAATACTCTGGCCACCAGATATGAAAAACCAACTCATTGTAAAAGACCCTGATGTTGGGAAACATTGAGGGCAGGAGGAGAAGGGGATAACATCATCAACTCAATGGACATGAGTTTGAGCAAACTCTGGGAGAGAGTGAAGGACAGAGAAGCCTGGCATGCTGCCGTCCATGGGGTTGCAAAGACTAACTGAACAACAACAAAGAAATATTTAGGTTTTATGGATCAAGCACCTAATTATAACCATGTTCAGACATTTTAGATATATATCCTCATTTGGGAAAATACAACTGAATAAGAGAGAACATCTGATGTAGGTAATACCTACTATGTCAATACTGACAGCATTTGCTGAGCTTAGTAGATAACCCTTTCAGGAAACAAAGTGCAAGGCAATTCTTTCATACCCTACTAAATGCAAGCTTGGTTCTGATCCTTTGGAATAGTGGAAGTGAAAATTCTCTTTATATTCACAACAAGCTCTTGTCTGCTGGAGAAATAATACTACAGCAGAGCCAATTGTAAATGCACAATGAAAAGCATTGTGAAGAAAAGCAAAATTCTGCTATGCTCGAAATGTTTGAAATGTGGTCACTATGAGAACATGTGTTAACAAGTGTGTAGCTGATGACTGACATTAATTTAATAGTTCTCACACATAATGGAAAACAAGCTACATTAAATGAGCTTGTGTCCAATCAAAATGTTAGGGGAAATGCATGCAGACTCAGTAGGTCAGTACAGGGTATGTATGTGTGTGTGGGTAGTAATGTTTCCTAACATAAAGCCCTGGAAAATTTAATCAGTACACAGTGGATGGCATGAAGAAATTCATAATTTGGAATAAAGGTTGCCTTCTAATAATGAAATTTGCACAAGTGGGCACTGAGTAAATGAGATTAGTAAATCTCTCCAGTAAAGTAACTAAAACTAAATGATTATCTATAAATTACTGACTAAAATAGATTTTGATAGCCTTATTCTAATCAAGGTTCCTAGAGTGTAGTTCTTATCAGGATCATTTTAGTAACTTAGTCAAGTATATTTTACCTGTATGTGCTATGTATTTCCTGTCTGCTTCATCAAACTCACTCTCCATGCCTCCCTCCCATACTTTGTGCTGAGAGAGACTGATTTTAAGGAATGCATCAAAAAAAGGCAGAACTCTCTGCTCCTGGCATCTGATACAATTAATAAGAGGTATAAATGAGAAGTCAGCAAAGAGAGTGGAGTTATTCTTGGGATATTTCCTCTAACTCCATCATCCTTGCGAATTTGCTGCAGAGTGGCTGTTTTGAATTTTTGTTGTTGTTTAGGTGAAGGGTATAACTAATCTTCCCAGATTCTGATAACTTTAGGCATAGGAGTGGATTCCATTATTGCAAGCTTAAACTCCTTGACTATTCATTATTGGCTTTCTCTTATCCACATCTGCACCATTTAAAAAAAATTTTCCTTTATTAAATTATGCTCAAAGTGCAAAGTGTCATTCACTTCTTGATGAATACACTAAAAAAAGAAAACAATAACAACAACAAAAAAAAACTTTCCCTTGTCAGGGAACTAAAATTTCACATGCCACGAGGCATGATCAGAAAAAAAAAACAATTGTTTGTATGAATGAAAAGTATTTACAAGACCTAAACTTAAAATTGCTGAGGAAAAAAATAACTTGATCAATAGATGTCCCCTCCTCTTTAGGTGATATATTTTCTTGTCAATTGCTTAAGGTGGTCTAGTCACATTTCCCTAGAGGATAGCCTTATCAAGTGATCACTGTTGGCATTGGTAATGTCCCTGAATAGTTTGCTAGTATTTATTCTTATCGAGTACAACTCATATTAATATAAATGCCATTGTAGGTTTTTAATTACAGAGTATAACACATAAAACAGTGTAAAAGTTTTCAGGTTCTACATGATTATATCCTATGCATTATTCCCTGAGAATTAGCTTAGTATGATTTGATACCCTTGGCTCTAATGAATTCTTAGTCCACAGTCCAGAGAGGAGTACTGGACTTAAATAGTTAATAATCAAACCTTATTAGTTATGTTTTAACTCAACTATGTCACCCTACAAAAGGCCAACTAGACTGACATGTTCCCTTCGTGTCATGTCTTTGAACTCTGATTGCACTTGAACTTAAAAAAGTTTAAACATTCATTATTTTCCAAAATTTCTTTTTCTGTAAAGATAACAACCTAACTTTTCATAGCAAAGGTAACTTATTGGTTTATGCAAGCAAGTCAGCTTCTGCAATTATGCTGACTGGAAAACAAGCAACAAAAGTATGATATGATCTTGCAATTCTGCTCCTGTGCATATATTCTGAAAAAGCTACAATTTAAAAAGACACATGCACCCCAATATTCACTGCAGCTCTGTTTACAATAGCCAAGACATGGAAAAAAGCTGAGTGTCCATGAACAAATGAATGGATGAAGAAGATGTGGCATATATATATATATATATATATATATATGCATATATATATATATATAATATTACTCAGCCATAAAAAGATGAAATAATTCCATTTGCATAAACATGGGCAGACCTAGAGATTATAATAATAAATGAAATAAGTTAGAGAAGATAAATATATGATATCATTTATAAGTAGAATCTAAAATAAGGCACAAATGAGCTTAGACGTGGAGAACAGACTTGTGGATACCAAAGAGAAAAAGGGAAGAAAGTTTTGCATTAATATACAAGCTATTATATATAAAATAAATAAGAAGGTCCTACTGTACAGCATAAGTAACTATATTCAATGTCCTATAATAAACCATATGGAAAAGAACATGAAAAAGAATATATATATATATATGTATATATATGTATCTGAATCATTTTGCTTTTAACCCAAAAACTAAGACAATATTGCAAAGTAAATATACTTCAATAAAAATAGTAAAATAAATGAATAATACATTTCCAATAAGGAGTATAATTTTTGTTCAGTAACAAATATAAATTTTAGGAAATACCATTTGCAAGTATACATTATAAAGTTAAAAGAATACCAATGTAAAGAGGGGTCAAAGCTCATTCCATGAGTATTGTACTTTTTCTTCAAAAATCAATACATCAGTATGGTATCTATGTGTGTTATCTATGTGTGTATCTATGTGTGATATGGTATCTATGTGTGGTATCAGTATGGGATCTATGTGTGGTTGATCCTGCCCTAAACTGTGGGCATTTCTGTGGACTAGATAAGGAAGATGGCTGAAACAAGTCTCTTTTTTTCATTGATTTTAATAAAATGATTAAGTACTTCCTATGTTACGTGCATATATATGCCAGAAACATGTTGAAAGCACAAAGATAGCCAAGATATTTTAATCAAACTGGCAAAAATCTGGTCATCAACTATTACTGTAAAAGTAGATGAAGTCTTTAGGGTATTATTACTTTCTATCTACTGACTTATCCTGCATCTGTTTTATGAGTATAATCCAGGTATGATGATACAATGAAGTATCTTTAACATAAGATTTGTTGGGAATTTCTTATACATAAAAAAAATGAAGCTGTTTCTTTGAAGAAAGTAGCAGAAAGGCCCATAACATCACAATACCTGTGTTCCTGAGATACTAACAGATTTTTAAGCACATAACCAGGCATTAAATAATTATTTAATTTAATGTTAATAAGTCTTACAAATAAATAAATAAATAAGGGATGCTTAAAAGCATATAAATGGGAATTAAGAGTATTGAGCAGAGTTCTCTGTGCTATACAGTAGGTCATATATATGTTATATATATGTTCTAGGTAGCAAGTGTGGGAGAGGGAAACGGCAACCCACTCCGGTGTTCTTGTCTGGAGAATCCCCTGAGCAGAGGAGCCTGGTGAGCTGCTGTCCATGGGGTCGCACAGAACTGGACATGACAGAGGTGACAGCAGCAGCAGCAGCAGCATGCAGCGTGTGTGCTCAGTCGTGTCCTACTCTTTGCAATCCCAGATTTCTGTCCAAGGAATTTTCCAGGCAAGAATACTGGAGTTGCTGTTTCCTTCTTCAGGGGATCTTCCCAACCCGGTATTTGAACCCATGTCTCCTGCATTGGCAGCTGAATTCTTTACCACAGTCCCACTTGGAAAGCCCTATGATCTTTATGGTAGTGTGTATATGGCAATTTCAACCTAATTCATCCCACACCCACCCTTACCTCCCAGTAACCATGTTTGTTTTCTAAATCAGTGAATTTTTTCTCTTTTGTAAATAAGTTCATTTGACCATTTTTAAGATTCCACATATAAGCAATATCCTGTGATATTTGTCTTTCTCTGTATGACTTCACTCAGTATGACAGTCTCTAGATCCATCCATGTCACTGCAAATGGCATTATTTAATTCTTTTTTGTGGCTTAATAATACCCCATAGAATATATTTACCACATCTTCTTTATCCTTTCCTCTTCTGATGGACATTTAGGTTGCTTCCATATCCTGGCAATTGTAAATAAAGCTGCAATGAACATTGGAGTGCATATATTTTTTCAAATTATGATTTTCTCTGGGTATGTGGCTGGGAGTGGAATTTCTGGGTCATATAGTAGTTCTATTTCTAGTTTTTAAAAAAACCTCCATACTGTTCTCCATAATGGCTACCCCAATTTACATCCCCACTAACAGTGATAGACGTTTCCTTTTCTCCACATCCTCTTCAGCATTTGTTGTTTACAGATTTTTTTTTTATGATTGTCATTCTGACCCATGTAAGGTGATACCTCACTGTAGTATTGATTTGCATTTATCCCAAAATTAGTGAGTTGCACATCTTTTCATGTGCTTTATAGCCATCTGTATATCTTCTTTGGAAAAATGTCAAAATGATCTTCAGCCCATTTTTTGATTGGGTTATTTGTGTGTATGTGTGTTATTGATCTTCAAAAGCAGTTTGTAGATTTTGGAGATTAACCCCTTGACAGTTGCTTCATTTGCAAATATTTTCTCCCATTCTGAGGGTTTTCTTTTCATTTAGTTTGTGGTTTCTTTTGCTGTGCATAATGGCCTATATGAGAAAAGAATCTTAAATAGGTGGATATATGTATAACAGATTCATTTTGCTGTATATCTGAAACTAACACAACATTTTAAAATCAAATTGAATAATAATAATAATACCTACAATTCTGCAACTATCATGGGCCAAGTTCTTTAGATATATGATCCCTAAACCATTCAACAAAGAGTATGGCATTATAACTCAGTTTACTTGTCAAGAACCTGAGATTCAGAAGTTTTGAGCAGCTTGTAATTTCTGAAACATCCTCTCTAGTGAAACTTGGGTGAAGCCAAAAACATAGCAAGTGATTGAACCCTGCCTAGAATTCAATGAAGCACTTTGCACCTGGTAAAAGGAATTGGAGCTACCTCACTGGGATCCTCTCTGGGCTTCCCAGGTGGCGATAGTTGTAAAGAACCTGCCTGCCAAAGCAGGAGACTTAAGAGATGCCGGTTCAACCCCTAGGTCAGGGAGATCCCCTGGAGAAGGAAATGGCAACCCACTCCAGTATCCTTGCCTGGAGAAACCCATGGACAGAGGAGGCTGGCAGGCTACAGTCCATAGGGTCGCAAATAGTCAGACACCACTGAGATGAGTTAGCACACAGCATACTGGAATCCAGCACTAAAAAGAGGGTGTCTGGCTCCTGAACCCAAGCATTGCCAACATCAGTTTAATCTAAGCTCAAGTTCTCATTAAGACAAGATAAACCCTGTGCTTTCTCCTACGGCTTTCAATTCATGAGACACTTCTAGTCAGAATGATAGCACATTAAGAAAAATGGAATTTTCCCCACAGCATTATTTCTTTGAAACAATAATGTACAATTTAAAAATGAAATTGGAAAATGGGGCAAAAATATGTTAAAACATTTCCCAGTTTCTGCTTGATCTTTATAGTATCAAATACTGTAGATGGGTAAAAAGTTAAATAAAAATTTCACTTACCTGATTTAAAAAAAAATGGGAAAATTAGAGTCAGTGTGAGAATTGAAGAAATTAGTCTAGAAAAGAAAGTAAAGGTAAGATTGAAATGATGAAAAAATAGCAAATATGAAATGATGAAGGTAACAATGAAACACACTATAAGCAATGAAAACAAGATGCTTGACAGTTAGGAGAAATAGAAGATAAATTGTTGGGAAGTTCTGAACTCTATTAAGCACTCGAAATAATGGCCTCAACCCATAAGCCTCTGTCTTGCATGGGTGCATCTGTGCTAAGTCCCTTCAGTTGCAACTCTGTGCAACACTATGGACTGTACCCTATGAGGCTTTTCTGTCCATGGGATTCCTCAGGCAAGAATACTGAAGTAAATTGCCATGACCTCCTGCAGGGGATCTTCAAAACCCAGGGGTTGAACCAACATCTCTCTTATGTCTCCTGCATTGGCAGGCAGGTTCTTTAACACTAGCAACACCTCGGAAGCCCTAATTCATTTTTTAACCTTCATTTTTAATTGATTCATAGCTTTTCTTGAGATATACAATTTTTAACATATGTTAATTATCTCACAAAATTGTGATTTCCCAAAGAAATACCTAAAGAAAAAAAAAATTTGTTCTCACATCGGCTATGGTAATAAAAGAGAATTCTAATATAAAAAAATTTTCCTGTACTTTAAAAGTTCTCTCTTAGGCACTTGAGCTTATTTGCAAATGAATATTTTATAGTGGTCTCCAAGGACTCTTCCTTTCTGCATCATTTTGTCTTTCACAGGTGAGAAACTTCAACTGCCCACAATAATTTTGTTTGATCCTGTACTATCCTTTCAAAGCAGGTGCAAAAGCCTAAAGAGCCATGATATTCATCACTCAGCAAGATTTTTATGTCTGTAACACTGAAAGAAAGCTGCAAATTTGATTTGAGATTACTTTACAAAGTCCTAGGAGAATTGAGTTATTAGTCAGCATCATGCCTAACATAAGCTCTTTTAATCTCTGTTACATTGATTATCTCTTTTCTGACTTCAATGATTTTCATTTAAAGTCATGCCTGTATTCTCAAAGCTTTCCTTCCTCTAGTTGACAAATAAGAACAATAATGGTTAATGAAAGCAGCATTTGTACATAGGGCAGAAGGGACTATATCTAAAATGTGATATCAGGACTCTACATTACTCTATGATAATAAAGTAAAATTCTGTTTGAATAGAAGTTATAATAACTCTTAGCAATGAACTATAGTAATTTTTCATGAAAGTGACAATGCTCAAACATTACTGTTGTTTATATAATTTTGCATCAGATTTCACTAAAAGATAAGAATCCAAGAATCACTGAGCTCAATTCTTCTATATTTCACCTGCAATACCTATAAAAGTCTTTTCTTTCCCTTCCTGATATTTCAAAGCTGTCAATAGCATTGTCCTTCTAGAAAATGACAACATTTACTAACTTAAGCTTCTGGCTTCATTAATTAAAGAGTAGACAATAGGCCATATTCCTGAAAATATTTGTAGGTATTATTTTTAAAAGAATAGGAAAATATTGCATTTATCATACCTAATTAATGATATATCTGGCTTAGTTTGGTTGTACATTTCATATATCCAATTAAGTCTTTTTATGGAAGGGGTATATTATGAATCCTAAACAAATAATTACATGGTAATTGAAAGTAAAGAAACAAAAAACAGATAATTTGGAAAATATTTAGATATTGCTCTTATCATTTTGAACTATTTTGTAAAGTCAATTAATATGTATCATTCTTACATAAATTCTATTAAACATTTTCCTGAAAATTCATTAGCTTATAAACACAAATAATCATTTTAACAAGATAATTTTCTTTAATTCTAAGGGGTTTTGGAAATAGATATGCAAATAACTTGTCTATTTCTGTTTCTATCATAATCCAACAGTGAGTTATAGAAAAAAACACAAATTTTTTATATACACTATTAATAAAAGTTTGACAAGTTATTTAGTCTGTTTAGACATAGGTAATTGATTCTTGTTCTTCCAGTATTGAATTATGTAGTCTGTTTTCATGAGGTCTATTTCTGGACTAAAAAATTCTGAGAACACTGTCTTTTAACATTGTCTGAAAGAAGCCAGTTCATGGTGATACCCTCGTAGACTGGGAAGCTGGTATGAATGGTAGAATCCTGGGGAGAAGATATAAGTAATCTTAAAAAATACAGGTTGAAGAATTGGTGATGAAATATTGTTATGTTTCAATTTACTTTCAAGTGGTGCAGTAACAGCCAAATACCTCTGCTGTATTTATACAATGATAAGAAAGTGATATATCAAAATATGCAATGTGATTAAATATAACAGAAATTAGGAAATTAGTATAGTAAATTAGTATAGTGTAGTAATATTTTTGCTATTATTCCTCGAATTTTTTCTACTTAAGAAAATTTTCATAACAAAGCACTGGGTAAATAATTAGAAGATAATATAAAACTAAAGTTGAACATTTCATCTAAATTACCATTGGAGATGCTTTAAATCATGCAAATATTTTATTTATTTGCAAAAACCTTGTACACTATATACTCTGCATAGAGAAGCTGGAGAATGTTAACTTAGATTAAGAGAAGTAAAAAACATGTTAATATAAGCTCTGTGTATTCAAATCATTGCCCTTTTAAAGGACTGGATATAAAAGTTATATAGGAACAGAGAACGTTTCCAGGGTTATACACCTTTCTCTTTGGTGTTGAGAATTTATACCATTAAAATAATTTAAGATTTTCTTGTGTGGTTAAAGGACTAAAGAAAATAGAGGAGTCTTTTTCAAAGGTCATAAATGTGAGGATCAGTTCAGTTCAGTTCAATCGCTCAGTCGTGTCTGGCTCTTTGTGAACCCACGGGCTGCAGCACGCCAGACTTTCCTGTCCATTACCAACTCCCAGAGTTTACTCAAACTCATGTCCATTGAGTTAGTGGTTAGCCATCCAACCATCTCATCCTCTCTTCTCCCCTTCTCCTTCCACCTTCTATCTTTCCCAGCATCACGGTCTTTTCCAATGAGTCAGTTCTTTGCATCAGGTGGCCAAAGTATTGGAGTTTCAGCTTCAGCATCAGTCCTTCCAATGAATATTCAGGACTGATTTCCTTTAGGATGGACTGGTTGGATCTCCTTGCAATCCAAGGGACTCTCAAGAGTCTTCTCTAACACCACAGTTCTAAAACATCAATTCTTCGGCACTCAGCTTTTTTTATAGTCCAACTCTCACATCCATACATGACTATTGGGAAAATCATAGCTTTGACTAAATGGACCTTTGTTGGCAAAGTAATGTTTCTGCTTTTTAATATACTGTCTAAGTTGGTTATAGCTTTTCTTCCAAGGAGTAAGCATCTTTTAATTTCATGGCTGCAGTCACCATCTGCAGTGATTATGGAGCCCAAGCAAATAAAGTCACTGTTTCTATCGTTTCCCCATCTACTTCCCATGAAGTGATGAGACCAGATGCCACGTGAGGATGAGAAGGTTTAAATATCAACTTTTAGGTATAAAAAGTACATAAGTAATTTATCTTATGTATGCTTATATATATATATACATATATATGGATAATTAACATTATAAAATACATTTTTGAAATAAAAGACAGGGTAAAATACAGAGAAAAGGCATTCAGGAGTAAATTTTGCTGAAAGAAGAGGCTAAGAGGACAGGTATCCATACTTGTATTGTACTAAGATATCCTATGCTTGTATGTACATCAGGTAAAAAGAGTTGTTGAGTTCGGTGATGACTTCTTGCTGTGCCAATAGGAGCAAAATGAATCAATAATTTAAGAAGATAATACTAGAGAGATGACTTCACCTGCTAGCTGTAAACCAGTTGGTTATTTCTATTATGTGAGATATAAAAAGATGTAGTTTGATGCTAGGAGTTCATAATACATCTATTTGTGTAGAATACTTTTATCTTGCATGAAATTCAATAAATACTTAGATTTCTAAACCATGCAAAGTTACTTTCCGTAGTACTGGACTCAAATTCTAAAGTGAATTTCAATTGTTTTTGCTTATAGATTCAATTTTTAACAAATAGAAAATATTACTTTTCATTATATTAAGATTCAGATATTTTGTACATTTCCTCTTCAGTTTGTTTGACACAAAACTTCATTACTATTACCTCCTCCCTAACCACCCACCTTAGTGTTAATTTTATTTATGAATTTACATTTAGAAAAATTTCATCTAAAAATTGTCCTAAATTTCCAAATACCATGGAATTAAAATATATATATTTTCTCTGTGTGGCACAGATAATTTATTATGTAAAGATAATAATTTTATTATATAAAAGTGTATAGCCAAACAAGATAAACCAATTTTTCGGCTCCTACACTCACACCCATTCACTAACAGTAAACTAGTAAAAAGAGTTAACAGTTTGGAGCTTATGTTTCCAGGTATTTTATGTGTATGTGGGTATGTATATATTTATTTATATAATATATATATATGTGTACATATATATATATACATGTTTACTATAACACACTTTATTATGTTATGTAATATATTAAATAAAGCAATATTGTTCAATAAGAAGTTTCCTTTTAGTAATATTTCCTGTGTCTCTTTTCATGTCTATGTGTGAAAATCTATCTTACTCTTTTTTAAAGCTTCATGGAGCAGGACTTTATTTCCTTTTGAGATTGGCTATAATACTCGGAATCACTGGTTATTCACCCTGTGACTGAACATTGCCACATAAAATTTGAGTCTATGTTTGGTGTGCTATTAACTGTTTTGGTAGTCTTATTTTACCTAACACTGTGGATGAAAAATGATAAGTGGAGATGTGCCATAAAAATGATGTTTTCATGTCAAGGGAAGTCTCAGTGATAATCATGGTGTACAAATGCAGCTTCCATAAAAATTCAAAAAAAAATTTAAAAGACAGGAAAATTTACACACCTCATGCCCCTTGTAAATTCAAATATGACAAACTTGAAAAAAACACTGGCACAGTGTCAATATCATAGATAAACTTCTATTGGAAATTTGGTTTCAGCACATCATTTATAATGTTGAACTGATGAAACAATTAAAGTCTAATTGATTAAATTATAGTTATATTAGTAATTACTATAGCTTGCCAGGTGGCCCAGTGGCAAAGAATACACCAGCCAATGCAGGAGATGTTTGGAATGTAGATTCAAATCCTGGGTTGGGAAGATCCCCTGGAGAAGGAAATGTATTTTCTTCCTCCAGTATTTTTACCTGGAAAATTCCATGGACAGAGGAGCCTGGCAGGTTACAGTCCATGGAATCACAGAGAGTAGGACATGTAACTGAGCACACATGCTACACCACATACATATAGTAATTAACTTGCAAATACATTTTGGTTTTCTATATGCATAAGTGCTATTATAGATTATACATAAAATACTATAATATTTAATGTTTTAATAAAATTCTTTGTAAGATGAGTAGTTCACGATGATTTGACTATTTCTTTAGCAGGCCGTACCTTATTCAACTTTAAAAGACATTGACATGGAAAACAGCCTCAACACATATTATGTGATATCTACTTGTTGTTTCCTGAACATTTTATTTTGAAGAATATGCTGTATTTTAAACATATTGAATGTCAAAAGTAAAAATGAAGGCATAGCTGGTCTATTCAATGAAACAGAAACTAAAAGAGTTAAACAGAGGAAGAATTTTCCACTGTCACTGATGATCCACTTGAAAATAGAGAATAAAAAATTTATTAGGAATTTTACAACTATGACAGCATAGTTTCAGTTTAGTTCAGTCGCTCAGTTGTGTGTGACTCTTTGCGACCCCATGAACCACAGCACACCAGCCCTCCATGCCCATCACTAGCTCCCGGAGACCACTCAAACCCATGTCCATTGAGGCAGTGATGCCATCCAACCATCTCACCCTCTGTCTTCCATTTCTCCTCCTGCCCTCAATCATTCCCAGCATCAGGGTCTTTTCCAGTGAGTCAGGTCTTCACATCAGGTGGCCAAAGAATTGGAGTTTCAGCTTCAGCATCAGTCCTTCAAATGAATATTCAGGACTGATCTCCTTTAGGATGGACCAATTGGATCTCCTTGTAGCCTAAGGGACTCTGAAGAGTCTTCTCCAACACCACAGTTCAAAAGCATCAATTCTTCTGTGCTCAGTTTTCTTTATACTCCAACTCTCACATCCATACATGACCACTGGAAAAACCAAAGCCTTGACTAGACGGGCCTTAGTTGACAAAGTCATGTCTCTGTTTTTTAATATTCTGTCTAGGTTGGTCATAAATTTCCTTCCAAGGAGTTCAGTTCGGTTCAGTTGCTCAGTCGTGTCCGACTCTTTGTGACCCCATGAATCCCAGCATGCCAGGCCTCCCTGTCCATCACAAACTCCCGGAGTTTACTCAAATTCATGCCCACTGAGTCGGTGATGCCATCCAGCCGTCTCATCCTCTGTTGTCCCCTTCTCCTCCTGCCCTCAATCATTCCCAGCATCAGGGTCTTTTCCAATGAATCAACTCTTCGCATGAGGTGGCCAAAGTATTGGAGTTTCAGTTTCATTATCAGTCCTTCCAATGAACACCCAGGACTGATCTCCTTTAGGATAGACTGGTTGGATCTCTTTGCGTTCCAAGGGACTCTCAAGAGTCTTCTCCAACACCACAGTTCAAAAGCATCAATTTTTTGGTGCTCAGCTTTCCTCAGCGTCCAACGCTCACATCCATACATGACCACTGGAAAAACCATAGCCTTGATCAGATGGACCTTTGCTGGCAAAGTAATGTCGCTGCTTTTTAATATGCTATCTAGGTTGGTCATAACTTTCCTTCCAAGGAGTAAGTGTCTTTTAATTTCACGGCTGCAGTCACCATCTGCAGTGATTTTGGAGCCCAGAAAAATAGTCTGACACTGTTTCCACTATTTCCCCATCTATTTCCCATGAAGTAATGGGACCGGATGCCATGATCTTAGTTTTCTGAATGTTGAGTTTTAAGCCAACTTTTTCACTCTCCTCTTTCACTTTCATCAACAGGCTCTTTAGTTCTTCTTCACTTTCTGCCATAAAGGTGGTATCATCTGCATATCTGAGGTTATTGATATTTCTCCCAGCAATCTTGATTCCAGCTTGTGCTTCCTCCAGCCCAGCATTTCTCATGATGTACTCTGCATATAAGTTAAATAAGCAAGGTGACTCTATATAGCCTTGACGTACTCCTTTTCCTGTTTGGAACCAGTCTGTTGTTCCATGTCCAGTTCTAACTGTTGCTTCCTGACCTGCATACAGATTTCTCAAGAGGCAGGTCAGGTGGTATGGTATTCCCAACTCTTTAAGGATTTTCCACAGTTTATTGTGATCCACACAGTCAAAACCTTTGGCATAGTCAATAAAGCAGAAATAGATGTTTTTCTGGAACTCTCTTGCTTTTTCGATGATCCAGCAGCTGTTGTAATAAACAGCCTAGTTTATTGATTATGATTATGCTAATCCAGAATATTATGGTTTCTCACTATATATATGCTTGAAATATATAGATGAATATATACATAAGTAACTAATGTATTGTTTCTTATTGAATATAAATGTATTGTTTTGCTTGCATAAAATGTACATTTTGATGATGAGCAATTTGAGAGGATATATGAGCAATTTGTCTTAAAATTAAGACATTAATTTCTTGAAAAAAATCTGCCTAAATTTTATAGAGAAAAATCTTTAAAGCATTTGATTGCATACTTTTGAACAAACAGAATTTAGCAATTTGAATACCCTTATAAAAAATTTAGGAGAAAGACAAGGATTCCAGAATGGCAGAGGACAGCCCTCCAAAAGGTTACATCTCTATAAAAGTCATGAAAGATTTTGGGTCAGCCAATCAAAAAATGGGCCAAAGATCTAAACAGACATATCTCCAAAGAAGACATACAGATGGCTAACAAACACATGAAAAGATGCTCATCATCACTCATCATCAGAAAAATGCAACTCAAGACGACAATGAGGTATCAATCTCACACCGGCCAAAATGGCTGCCATCAAAAAGCCTACAAACAATAAACCCTGGAGAGGGTGCAGAGAAAAGGGAGCCCTCTTACACTGTTGATGGGAGTGAAAACTAGTACAGCCACTATGGAGAACAGTGTGGAGATTCCTTAAAAAGCTAGAAATAGGATTGTCATACGACCCAGCAAGCCCACTGTTGGGCATACACACTGAGGAAACCAGAACTGAAAGAGACACTTGTACCCCAATGTTCATCGCAGCACTGTTTACAATAGCTAGGACATGGAAGCAACCTAGATGCCCATCAGCAGATGAATGGATAAGAAAGCTATGGTACATATATAGAATGGAATATTATTCATTTAAAAGAATGCATTTGAATCAGTTCTAATGAGGTAATGAAACTGGAGCCTATTATACAAAGTGAAGTAAGTCAGAAAGAAAAACACCAATACTCTATATTAATGCATATATATGGATTGAGAAAGATGGTAATGATGACCCTGTATGTGAGACAGCAAAAGAGACACAGATATGAAGAACAAACTTTTGGACTCTGTGGGAGAAGGTAAGGGTAGGATGATTTTGAGAGAATAGCATTGAAACATGTTTATTACCATATGTGAAATAGATCACCAGTCCAAGTTCGATGCTTGAAACAGGGAACTCAAAGCCAGTACACTGGGACAACCCTGAGGGATGGGATGGGGAGGGAGGTGGGAGGGGGGTCCAGGATGGGGGACACATGTACACCCATGACACATTCATGTCAATATATGGCAAAAACCACTGCATACTGTAAAGTAATTAGCCTCCAATTAAAATAAATACATTAATTAAAAAATAAAACAAACAAAGATTTTGCATAAAAATAAACTTCTCAGGGTCTGGATTTAACCAAAGTCTTGCAACAGCCTAAGAAGTGGTTATTCAGTAATGACAGCTAAATCTTTATAGGAATAGCTGATTTTTTGATATTTCAACTTGTCATCTTCCCATCTCCTCTCCCCAAGTCCATAGTAGCCTTTCTAATGACAGCCTCACAATCATGGAAGCTGTGAAAACTGGCAGTCTTACAGCCATTGGAGGGGGCAGGCCTTGTACATAGTTGATTCAAAAGCCCTATCCCTGGAGAATTGCCACTTTTGACATTGATGGAAAGTTCCTATAAAAATCCCATTCCCAGGCCTGATTGGTTCTGAGCTGGATCAATGAAAAAAAGTTCTCTCCCTCAAGCAGTTGTTGAAAAACTTTGATAATTACTTAACATCACAGCAGGCTAAAGCCTGATACTAATTGGGACAAACAAGAGGAAAGTAAAACATTGTGAGGAAGATATGAGAAAAAAGATCTCCATAGTAGTTTTGAAAAGCTTCTCATTATCCTAGGGATCTAAAAGGCCATGTGCTTGTGCAGGGCTGTGTGTATGACAAGAAAATCTCAAAGAAACATTGTTGCTTCACTTGTGGCTGACTGAAACTCTATGTCGGCAGAAGGTAAAGATAAAGCAGAGTTGCAAATTTCCACCATGATCTCAGAACAGAAATGTTGCATCTTGACCAAACCTGAAAGACATTGATTCCAGGCATAAGTGAATCTCTGTCAAATCACTACCTAATCTCTAAGCTAAATGAGCAGACACTTCAGTAGTCAAACATGTCAGGGAAAAGAGACTTTATGAAACTAGTTCAGGAAAATTACTAAATAGCAAAAAAAAATCCCCCACAGTTAGTACCATCAACAAAATATAAGCAGGAGAGTCTGATATCCACATTTTCCATTTACTTTATCTAAGACATTCAGTTTTCAACAAAAAAAAAAAACTTTTTTTCAGTAAATTATTAAATCATTACACTACACTCTGTATCAAGTAAACAAAACAGTCAATAGAAACTTCCTAAGAAAGAACAGGGATGGGGGAGGCTTCCCAGGTGGTGCTATTGGTAAAGAACCCACTTGTCAATGTTGGAGATTTAATAAATGCAGGCTCAATCGTTGGGTCAGGAAGATCGCCTGGAGCAGGGTATGCAAGGCACTCCAGTATTCCTGCTTGGAGAATTCCATGGACAGAGGAGCCTGGCAGAGGTTTGCAAAGAGTTGGACACAACTGAAGTGACTTTCCATGCATGCAAGGAAGAACAGATGTTAGCCTTACTAGACAAATATTTTAAATTAATTTTTAAATTTTATTCAAAGAAAAAACAGGAATCATATTTAGAGGATTAAAGTATGGATTGATTTCTCATGAAATACAGACTAACAAAAAAGGAAAAAAAAAACAAAAAACAAAAAAGGAAACAAAAGGAAATTCTGGGGTTGAGAAGTATATTGTTAGAAGTCCTTACAAAATTCTTTGAAATTTATTCCCACATTGTGAAGGTATCCAGTAGTGGGGCCTTTGAAAAGTGGCTATGGCAGGAGAATGGAGCCCTCATGAACAGAATTGTTTACACCTTATAAAAGAGCCTCCAGAGAACTCTTTCATTCCTTCCACCAGGTGAAAACATGAGATGATGACGTCTATCTATGAACCAGGTAACATGTTCTCACCAGAAATAAAGTCACCAGCACTTCGAGCCTGGACTTCCAAGCCTCTACAATTGTGAGAAATGAGTGTTTGTTGGTTGTAAGTTATGCAGTTCATGATAAATCTGGTATCATAGCCCAGACTAAAACATATAGTAACTGATATTTTAAATAAGCACAAGAGGAGTTCAAATCTCTAACACAAGAGGAGATTTGAGTTGACTTAAGAAAAAATAAGCATACTTGAAAATAGGTCAATAGAGATTATCCAGTCTTAGAAGCAGAGAGAAAAAAAGAATAAAGAAAAAGTGGAGATAGCCCCAGATGTCTGGGGGACACCACATGGTTTACCAATGTGCAGACAATGATAGTGACAGAAGCACAGTAGAGAGGAAAAGGCAGAAAGTATATTTGATGAAACAACAGAGTATAATTCCCCTATATACACACCTTCAACCTGTGAGCTTTCAAAGATGTGAATATGTGTTCTCATGTCCAATCATATAGGTTACTTCATGTGTCTGGCATAC
This sequence comes from Odocoileus virginianus, assembly GCF_023699985.2. Lineage (NCBI taxonomy): Eukaryota > Metazoa > Chordata > Mammalia > Artiodactyla > Cervidae > Odocoileus > Odocoileus virginianus. Next base: position 34,789,598 of record NC_069685.1, on the reverse strand, counting down.
ATTGTCACATGTGTGTACCTTCTAAAAACAGTTGTGCTTTTGTGTACTTTACTGTAAAGTACTATAGAGTACAGTAGTATGATATCTTTATTTCAAGCCCAGGATGTATGGAAGTAAGCATAAAAGCAGTGACAACATAGCTGATATTGCCAAGAAGTGCCAAGACAAGAAAGAAGTAATAGAACTGAAGAGATTCACAATGCAGGAATGGCAAGTGGATTTTCTTTATTTGAGGAGGCACAGTTAGTTTTTAAGGAATAGGACCTGAATGTAGAATGGTATACAAATGTTTCAGCAGTCATTCAGAATGCAATCCAGTGCTACCATGTTATTTATGATAAGGAAAAAAAAAAAAAAAAAGAGCTACAACAAATACATCACTGGATCATTTTTTCAAGAGGGTAGATAGAACTGAATCCAGCAAGGAACCAGAAACTGTGCAATCAGTGTTAGGTGTGAGTGAAATTGCAGCTTGCCCTCTGTCTCCTATCATTGATCCTTCAGCTCTACGGTCTCCCACCTTTTCTCCTGCCTCTGGTGAGAAACTCTTCTTGCCTGTTCACTCAATGGCGGCTTCTGTATGCCAGCTATTGTATTGTACCACTGTACTTTTCAAGATACTCTACATATGATTAAAAATATTTTCTTTATGATTTGTGTTAATGTATTATTTGTTTGAAAAATATTATAAACCTATTTGCAGTTCAGTATTGTATAGCTGATTGAATACCTAGTTGGGTACCTAGGCTATTTTTGGTGGACTTACAAATTTTGTTGGACTTACAAACTGGACTTATGGAAAAGTTCTTGGAACAGAAGTCATTTGTATGTGAGGGGCTTAATCTAGTCAAAAAACATCTATATTGGATTAAAGCATGATTTATATATTCAAGAAATTCAGAACTTCAAGAGGTAGGAATTTAAAGATATTCACACCTAAACATATTATAAGGAAGCTGTCAAGAGCTGAAAAACAGACCCTTAAAAGCAGCATGAAATAAAAGACTCATCGCTTACAAAGGATCCTCAATAAGAATAACAGAAGACTTCTATAAGAATCATGGAAGTCAAAAAACAGTAGGCTAATATATTCAAATTGTTGAAAGAAAAAAATCATCACAATTTTATACCCAGGAAGCAATCCTTCAAAAAATGAAGATGAAATTAAGATGAATTTTTAAAAATCAATGAAGAATTTATTTCAGGAGACCTGGACTGTAAGAAATTCTGAAAGGAGTCTTTCAGGCTTAAATGAAAGAATACTTAGAAATGAGTTCAATCAATCCAAGTAAATAAAGATCATTGATAAAATGATAGGCTTATTTAAGAGATACTGTGGGTTTACTTAAGAACACGTCAACAACAACAACAAAAGAACATATATCAATAAAGCAAATATTGCAATAAAGTCAGTCAGATGAAATTGATTTCTCAGTGCATATAAAAGTTACTGATGATCCTACATGCAGGGAAGCAAAGGAGACACAGATGCAAAGAACAGACTCCTGGACTCAGTGGGAGGAAACGAGGGTGGGTTGATTTGAGAGAATAGCATTAATACATGTACATTGCTATATGTAAAATAGTTGACCAGTGCAAGTTTGAGGCATGAAGCAAAGCACCCAAAGCCAAAGCTGGTTCTCTGGAACAATCCTGAGAGATAGGATAGGAAGGGAGATAAGAGGAGGGTTCAAGATGGAGGGGGCATATGTATACCTGTGACTGATTCATGTATGACAAAAACCATCACAATATTGTAAAGTAATTATTCTCCAATTAAAATTAATTATTTAAAAAAATGAAACAAAACAAAGTTATGTTTACACCTTAATATACTCTATTATGTGTGTAGTACCCTGTGTATAAAAAACAATGTGTATCTCTTAATGACTGAACAATGGCAGCATACCTTCACTAGAAAATACTTTATTGCTAAAAATTGCCAAACATCATCTGAGCATTCAGTGAGTCACAATCATTTTGCAATAGTAATATTCAAAGATCACTGATCACAGATCACCATAACAAATATAATAAACAATAAAAGAGTTTGAAACATTGTGAAAGTATTATACAGAGACATGAAGTGAGCAAAGGCTGTGGAAAATATGCTATAGATAGACTTGCTCAATGAGAAGTTAACAGAAATTTTCAATTTGCAAAAAGCACAAAATCTGTAAAATTTGGTAAAGTGGAGAGCAATAAAGCAATATGTACTACACATAAACAAGCAAGAGAAATAGTATAATTTTAAAGATTTTGATTTCAAACCTGTCATCATCTAGCTTAAAAGACAACTGATGAAAGCAATAACCATAAAGTTATATAGATGGCTTATAGTGTATAAAGACATGATTTGTGTGACAAAAGTAACATAAAGAAGACAGAGGATTAATCTACTTTGAGAAAACATTGTATACAATTCTGAAATTAAGTTAGCATTAGTCTAAGCTATAAAATTTTATGTAAAAAGATGTAATTATAATGCCAAGGCAACCACTAAAAGCATATATCAAAAATACATAGTAAAAGAAAAAAAGAAAGAGAATTAAAATGGAGGACAAAAAAAAATGTTTACTTTGCATGAAAGAAAACTGAAATGTAGGGATAGAGGAGTGTATGAAATTCAAGACACATATGGAACAAATGGCACAATATCAAGCACCATTTTTGTTTATCAGTATTTTCATTAACCTTAAACATATTAATTATTCCAATGAAAAGTCACATATTGGTAGAGGGAGAAGGGATGTTATTCAACTATGTATTATGCCCAGGTAAATGTTTTTGATTAAAGTCAAAAATAGAAATTTAAAGGGAAGGAAAAATTATCCCCTGAAAATAATAAACAAAGGAACAAGATTGGATCTACTAATATAAGGCAAAATAGAATTTTTTTTAAAAGTCACTAAAATCAAAGAAACATTTTAAATGATAAAAGGATCAAATAGGAAGACACAGAAGTATAAACAGGTATGCACTTAATAACAAAGTTCTAAAATGTGTAAAGCAAAAACTGAGAGAGTTGAAAGAAAAGATAGAAAATTTAACAGTAACAGTTGGAGAATATGGAAATATTATTTTAAAAAACTTAAACAACTAATGGATCTGTTAATAAACCACAAGGACAATTCAGAAATACTGTTACAAGAAAATAAAAACAATGCTGGGCTGGAGGAAGCACAAACTGGAATCAAGATTGCGGGGAGAAATATCAATAACCTCAGATATGCAGATGACACCACCCTTATGGCAGAAAGTGAAGAAGAACAAAAGAACCTCTTGATGAAAGAGAAAGAGGAGAGTGAAAAAGTTGGCTTAAAGTTCAACATTCAGAAAACAAAGATCACGGCATCCGGTTGCATCACTTCATGGCAGGTAGATGGGGAAACAATGGAAACAGTGGCTGACTTTATTTTGGGGGGCTCCAAAATCACTGCAGATGGTGACTGCAGCCATGAAATTAAAAGATGCTTACTCCTTGGAAGGAAAGTTATGATCAACCTAGGCAGTGTATTAAAAAGCAGAGACTTTACTTGGCCAACAAAAGTCCATCTAGTCAAGGCTATGGTTTTTCCAGTGGTTATGTATGGATGTGAGAGTTGAACTGTGAAGAAAGTTTGAGTGACGAAGAATTGATGCTTTTGAACGGTGGTGTTGGAAAAGACTCTTGAGAGTCCCTTGGACTGCAAGGAGATCCAACCAGTCCATCCTAAAGGAGATCAATCCTGGGTGTTCATTGAAAGGACTGATGCTGAAGCTGAAACTCCAATACTTTGGCCACCTTATGGGAAGATCCAACTCATTTGAAAAGACCCTGATGCTGGGAGGGATTGAGGGCAGGAGTAAAAGGGGACAACAGAGGATGAGATGGCTGGATGGCATCACTGACTCGATGGACATGGGTTTGGGTGAACTCCAGGAGTTGGTGATGGACAGGGAGGCCTGGCATGCTGTGGTTCACGGGGTCACAAAGAGTAGGACACGACTGAGTGACTGAACTGAACTGAACTAGAATCATATTATGGAATAAAGGACAAAATTCATGATTATCCATAGAGATGTAGAAAAAAAAAACCTGATAAAATATACATTTTACTGTCAAACATTCAAGAATCTAGGAATAGAAACTGACTTCCTTTACCTAATAAAGATGATCGAGAGATAAGCTACAGCTACACTGTATTTTATTGTTAAAGACTGAATGTTTTCCCTTTTTTTTTTTTGTAGGTAGAGAACAAGACAAATATCTGCACTCTCTAGTCTTTCATTTAATATTGTATTGGAAATTCTATATAGGGAATGAGGCAGGAAAATATTTGAAAAGACAGCCAGATTAGGTAGAAAGAAGTAAAACTTTGTATCTGTAATGTGATGCATAGAATCATGCATATAGAAAATCCCAAGGAAACCATAAAAACATAGTTAAGACTAAGGTCAGTAAGATTACAGAATATAAATTCAGTATAAAAAATTATTATATAGCAGCAAAGTCCTAAAAGTCCCATTCACAATAGAATCAAATTAATATAATATTTGGGAATAAGTTTAGCAAAAGAAAAAAATATTTTTATTGACAACTACTAAACACACTTGACTGAAATATTAAAATTTCTGATTAAAAATAATTTTTTAAAATGTCAACATAAGGAAAGCTATCACATGTTTATGAATAAAAAGACTAGATATTGTTATTATGGCAAAATTTCCTAAATAGATCTACAAATTCAATGTGATCTTTCTTAGATAATGATGACAATAATTAATGATGATAATAAAGTTTAGGATGAAAGCATCTTCTGGAAGATTTTGATGCCTCTTTCTTAACACTGTTTGTTAGGTGAATTTCGAGATTTTGTGTTTGTCATTAGAAAAATATTGCTGTATTTTTACCGATGATTTTGTGACAGCATCCCAGTCCTCAAATCTGATATCTAGGAATAGAAGTTCAGTTTCCTTTATATTCACACTGATTTTGCTAGTATAGTCTTAAATTTATAGTAGATACTCAGAATCATCATAAAGCTATTCATCCACATGCAGCAAATTTAGTTTGCCTCTGTGATGAAAACAATTTAAAATCACTGCTTGAAAAGTCCTTTTATTATCTATTTTAAAGTGTCACTCAAAAAGAAATGATCCATGATAAAAACAGCAAATCCCTTAAAATCATTTGATGCTAAAGACAGATTTCCATAACTTGTGGCAAATTTATAAGCCACATCTATCATTTTAAAAATCTTAACAAAGAAGTAAAGATGATCAGGGTGTTTCATTTCTCTTTAACAAAGAGGTTCACATAACATTATTCCAATTGGTAAAATTTAATCACAAATATTTCATATATTGAAATCTAGAGATGTTGGTTATAAAACTATTTTTACTCTTTATTGTTAAATAAGAAAAGATATTCTATATAAGAACACCTGGAGCTTCTACTGATCAAAGGTTGAAAGGAAAACTAAGTCTTTTTTTTTTAATTAGCTCTAATTGATTCTAATAGAGATAAAGTGTGTAAACAGAGTTGCTAGGAGGGGAGGCTAACAGGAATTTACATCAGTGTCAAACACAGACTATGCCTAAAGTCTCTGCTTTCTAATAATTCAAACTAAGGAAAAGCTAGTAAAATTAAATGTGTATATAAAATCAGATTCAAATTTAAAAAAACAACATTTTTTTTTTTTTTTTGGGGTGGAGAGGGACCTGGGAAGGGGGATCAGGATGGGGAATACATGTAAATCCATGGCTGATTCATGTCAATGTATGACAAAAACCACTACAATATTGTAAAGTAATTAGCCTCCAACTAATAAAAATAAATGAAAAAAAAAAACAAACATGTTTTAACATCAAAGAACAGGCAAGTCTCACACCTAACAATGGTTTATTTCAAAGGTGTGCTTAAATAAATTTTATTTTAATAACTACAATATTAAATGCTTTATTTAATTAATACAGAAAACATGCAGCAGTATATGTACTAATTTAAAGATGCAAGAACATCCATTCAGCCTGGAGACTACTTGATGTACACTCAGTGGTTTCATCTTGACTCTTTGACACTTTCTTTTTTTAATTTTATTTTTGGCTGTACCAGGTCTGGGCTTCCCAGGTGGTGCTAGTGGTAAAGAACTCCCCTGCCAATGCAGGAGATGAAGATCCCTTGGCCAGGAAGATCTTCTGGAGGAGGACATGGCAACCCACTTGAGAATTCTTGCCTGGGGAATCGTATGGAGAGAGGAGCCTGGCAGGCTATGGTCCATAGGGTCACAAAGAGCCAGATATGACTGAAATGACTTAGCACGCCTGCCCCAAGTCTTAGTTGTGTTATGTGAGATACTTATCTGTTGCTTTCTTTTAAATGGAATTTGTATTTTCTTCTTTTGAAATTAAAACATCACTTCTAAACCAGGACCACACACCCTCTTAACCCCCCTGGCTTAACCTGAGAGTTTTAGAAACTGTCCCTACTTAGCCACTGAATGAATACTCAGTCTCACTATGAAAATACTGATAAAATTATGTTTTTAGAAGGATGTCTTGCTTTTCATCCTTAAAGAGATTGGAATACCAGACCATCTGACCTGGCTCTTGAAAAACCTGTATGCAGGTCAAGAAGCAACAGTCAGAACTGGACATGGAACAACAGACTGGTTCCAAATAGGGAAAGGAGTACGTCAAGGCTATATATTGTCACCCTGCTTATTAAACTTATATGCAGAGTACATCATGAGAAATGCTATGTTAGAACAAGCACAAACTGTAATCAAGATTGCCAGGAGAAATATCAATAACCTCAGGTAGGCAGACGACACCACCCTTATGGCATAAAGTGAAGAGGAACTAGAAAGCCTCTTGATAACACTGAAGGAGGAGAGTGAATAAGTTAGCTTAAAGCTGAACATTCAGAAAACTAAGACCATGGCATCTGGTCCCATCACATCATGGGAAATAGATGGGGAAACAGTGGAAACAGTGTCAGACTTTATTTTGGGGGGCTTCAAAGTCACTGCAGGTGGTGATTGCAGCCATGGAATTAAAAGACGCTTACTCCTTGGAAGGAAAGTTATGACCAACGTGGATAGCATATTTAAAAGCAGAGACATTACTTTGCCAAAAAAGGTCTGTCTAGTCAAGGCTATGGTTTTTCCAGTAGTCATGTATGGATGTGAGAGTTGGACAGTGAAGAAAGCTGAGTGCCGAAGAATTGATGCTTTTGAACTGTGGTGTTGGAGAAGACTCTTGAGAGTCCCTTGGACTGCAAGGAGATCCACCTGTCCAACCTAAAGGAGATCAATCCTGGGTGTTCATTGGAAGGACTGATGCTGAAGCTGAAACTCCAGTACTTTGGCCACCTCACATGAAGAGTTGACTCATTGGAAAAGATCCTGTTGCTGGGAGGGGTTGGGGGCAGGAGGAGAAGGGGATGACAGAGGATGAGATAGCTGGATGGCATCGCCGACTTGATGGACATGGATTTGGTTAGACTCCGGGAGTTGGTGATTGACAGGGAGGCCTGGCGTGCTGTGATTCATGGGATCTCAAAGAGTCGGACACTACTGAGTGACTGAATTGATTCCTTTACAGTCCCTTCTTAGCCACTGGATGAATACTCAGACTCACTATGGAAATACTGATAAAATCATGTTTTCAGCAGGATGTATTCCTCTGAGGTTCAAATAACCATTGAGAGCATCTGTTTTAAAACACTATTTTGACACTATTTCTAAGTTTATTACCGGTTCAGTTCAGTGGCTCAGTCATGTCTGACTCTTTGCAACCCCGTGGATTTCAGGATGACAGTCTTCCCTGTCCTTCACCAGCTCCCAGAGCTTGCTCAAACTCAAGCCCATCTTTCTTCTTAATTCTCAAGATTGTTTTGGATATTCCAGGTCGTTTGTAGTTTTATACAAATTTTAGAATGATATATTCTATTTATGTGAAAAATGCCATGAGTATTTTGATAGGGATTCCATTAAATCTGTAGATTGCCTGGAATAGTATGTTTAATTTAACAGTATTTGTTTCCACCTGTGAGCATTCTATCTTTCTATATATTAGTGTAGCTTCTCAGCTTGTTGTTTAGATTTATACCTAGGTATGTTTTTTGATGTAATTGTAAACTGAATTATTTTCTTAATTTCTCTTTCTGATAGTTTGTTTATAGTGTATAGAAGTGTAATAGATTTCTGTGTATTAAATTTGTATCCTGCAATTTTGCTGAAAGTACTTATAAGGTCTAACAAGGTTTTTTTTTGTGTATGTGTGTGGTATCTAGAATTTTCTCTGAATAGTATCATGTTATCTGAAAACAGTGACAGTTTTATTTCTTCCTTTTCAACTTAAACTTCCTTTTTTTCTTATCTGTTGAGTTTAGGACTTCTAATACTGTATTGAATAAAAGTGAGAATGAGCATCCTTGTTTTATTTCTGATCACAGAAGAAATGGCTTCAGCTTTTAACTATGTAGTATGATGTATCTGCTGGCTTGTCTTAAATGGCTTTTATTATTTGGAGGTATGTTTCCTCTATACTCATTTTGCTGAGAATTTTTATCATAAATGCATGTTGGATTTTGTCAAAAGGTTTTTCTGTACATATTGAGATGATCATATTCTTCATTTTATTACAGTAGTGTATAACATTGATTGATGTAGATATTGAATCACCCTGGGATTCCTGGGGTATATCTCATTTGATCATGGTATCTCATACTTTTGATGTATTATTGAATTCAAATTATTAATATTTTGTTGAAGATTTTTGCATCTATAATTTATTTCAATGTTATCAGTGATATTGGCCTGCAATTTTCCATTTTGGGGATATCTGTTTGATTTTGGTATCAGAATAATGCTGGTCTTATTTAATAAGTTTGGAAGTGTTCTTTCCTCTTCAAAATTTTGGAATAGTTTAAGAAGCATGGATGTTGAATTTTCTCTAAATGTTTGGTGGAATTCACCTGTGAAGACTCGTGGTTCTGGACTTCTTTATTGGAAGCTTTTTGATTACTGATTCAATTTCACTACTAGTAATCATTCTTTCCAGAGTTTCTGTTACTTCCTAATTAAATATGGGGGCATTGTAAATTATCAGAAGTTTATACATTTCCTCTAGGTTGTTCAATTTGTTAGGGAATAATTTTTGTAGTAATCTTTTATAAATGTATATATCCGTGATATTTCTTATAAGTCTTCTTTTTATTTATGACATTATTTATTTGGATCCCCCTTCTATCTTTATGAGACTGCTTCGAGGTTTATCAATCCAGTTTATCTTTTCAAAGAACTGTATCTTAGTTTAACTTATCTTTTATATTTTTTAGTCTTCATGAACCCCAAAGAACTGATGCTTTTGAACTGTGGTGTTGGAGAAGACTTTTGAGAGTCCCTTGGACTACAAGGAGATCCAACCAGTCCATCCTAAAGGAGATCAGTCCTGGGTGTTCATTGGAAGGACTGATGTTGAAGCTGAAACTCCAATACTTTGGCCACCTGATGCGAAGGGTTGACTCATTGGAAAAGACCCTGATGCTGGGAAAGATTGAGGGCAGGAGGAGAAGGGGATGACAGAGAATGAGATGGTTGGATGGCATCACCGACTCAATAGACATGGGTTTGGGTAATCTCTGGCATTTGGTGATAGACAGAGAGGCCTGTCGTGCTGCGGTTCACGGAGTCACAAAGAGTCAGACATGACTGAGTGACTGAACTGAACTGAACTGAGCTCCCTTTTTGTTCTTTATTATTTCCTTTCCTGTATTAACTGGGTCTTTTTTGTTCTTATTTGCAATAAATATTTTTAAGGCAAATTACATTTATCAGTATATTTGAAGATGGCATTTTGTTTTAAAACTTATGCTATTTTACCAAGCTGGTTCAAAGGTAATTTGGGATATTTGAATTAATAACACATGTTATAATTTAATTTTTCAGCTTAACTTTGCAATTAGAAATTAAGCCACTTTGATTTGTAGTATCTAACAGAAATCAGAATCACTTTCCAATACCTGCTTGTTGTATTTTGTGAAAAACAGTAGCTTCCCCAATAACACTGCTTCACTATCATGTATCTATGATAAATCTGTCCTTTTCTTGTTTCAGAAAGAAAGGCATATACTACAGTGACCTCAGAAGGAGATAAACCCTACTGCAGTTCATATACATGACTCCTCTATGTGCCTACAGATAAATCTCTGACAAGGTGAAGTAGGAAGGAAATAGAAAAGGAAGAAAACCCAGGAGAGACCCATTTTTCTTATCAATTCCATTAATGAAAAACAAAGATTCAGAATCTGTAATCTGCAGACAGTGAATTACTTCCTAGCTAACTTCAGACTCATAGAAGCTTTATGAAATATTAACATACAAATATATTTTTTACTGCACATATACAGAGTAGAGATAAAGGAAAGATTTCTTCAAACACCTTGCTAAAAAATTAGTGAGCATCCAGAAAATAAGCATATTTAAAAAAAAATCAGGAAGTTATGTTCTCTCACATTAAGAATGCAAGGTCAAAGTGGAACCAAATGTTTAAAGTGTTGCTATATGATTCCAATTCTATATGTTCCTATATCTTCTTTTAATGAGAAAATATTAAAAAAAAAGTCTCCTAGGGTTGTCTCATTCATCTAATATGCTGAAAAAACTGTTGAATGATTGATTCTAAAAGTTAATATTTTTTATCTTTGCACTGAAATATTATGGTTGTTATAGTAAGATCACTAATGATTTGTTGTTGTTGCTCAGTCATTCAGTTATGTCCAAATCTTTGAAACCCCATGGACTCCAGCATGCCAGGCTTCCCTGTACTTCATCTCTCCTGGAGTTTCTTAAACTCATGGCCATTAATCAATGATGCAATCCAACCATCTCACCCTGTCATCACCTCTCCCTGCCGTCAATCTTTCCCATCATCAGGATCTTTTCCAAATAATCAGCTCTTCACATCAGATGGCCAAAGTATTGGAGTTTCAGCTTCAGCATCAGTCCTTCCAATGAATATTCAGGGTTGATTTCCTTTAGGATGGACTTGTTTGATCTTGCTGTCATAGGAAATCTCAAGAGTCTTTTCTAGCAATATAGTTTGAAAGCATTAGTTCTTCACCACTCAGTCTTCTTTATGATTCAAATCTCACATCCATAATGACTACTGGAAAAAACATAGCTTTGACTAGATGGGTCTTTTTCAGGATATTATGTCTTTGCTTTTTAATATGCTGTCTAATTTGGTCATAGCTTTTCTTCCAGGGAGCAAGTGTCTTTTAATTTCATGACTGCAGTCACCATCTACAGTGATTTTGGAGCCCAAGAAAATAAAGTCAGTCACTGTTTCCATTGTTTCCCCATCTATTTGCCATGAAGTGATGGGGCCAGATGCCATGATCTTCATTTTTTTAATGCTGAGTTTTAAGCCAACTTGTATACTCTCTTTCACCTTCATCAAGAGGCTCTTTAATTCCTCTTCACTTTCTGCTATAGGGTGGTGTCATCTGTGTATCTGAGGTTACTGATATTTCTCCTTGGAAACTTGATTCTGACTTGAGCTTCATCCAGCCTGGCAGTGTTTATACTCTACATATAAGTTAAATAAACACGGTGGTGATATACAGCCTTGACATACTCCTTGCACAATTTACAACCAATCTGTTGTTCCATATCCTGTTCTAACAGTTGCTTCCTGACCTGCATACAGGAGGCAGGTAATGTGGACTGGTATTCCCATCTTTTTAAAAATTTTCCAGAGTTTTGTTTGTTTGTTTGTTTGTTTGATCCACACAATCAAAGAAAAGCTTTAAAAGTATACTCAAAGAAACAGAGGTAGATGTTTTTTTTTTAATTCCCTTGCATTTTCTATGATCCGTTGGATGTTCGAAGTTTGATCTCTGGTTCCTCTGCCTTTTCTAAACCCAGCTTATACATCTGGAAGTTCTTGAATCATGTAGTGTTGAACCCATGTAGTGTTCGACTTGAAGGATTTTGAGCATTACCTTGCTAGCATGTGAATTGAATGCAATTGTGCAATAGTTTGAATGTTGTTTGGCATTGCCATTCTTTGAGATTGGGATGAAAATTTACTGCTTCCAGTCCTGTGGCCATTGCTGAGGCTTCCAAATTTGTTGGCATATTGAGTGCAGCACTTTAACAGCATTATCTTTTAGGAATTGAAATAGATCAGTTGGAATTTCATTACCTTTGCTAGCTTTGTTCATAGTGATGTTTCCTAAGGCCCACTTGATATCAAACTCTAGGATGTCTGGCTCTAGGTGAGTGATTATACCATCATGGTTATCTGGGTCATTAAGATCTTTTTTGTACAGTTTTTTTTTTTTCTTTGTATTCATGCCACCTCTTCTTAATATCATCTGCTTCTGTTAGGTCCATGCCATTTCTGTCCTTTATTGTGCCCATTGTTGTATGAAACATTCCCTTGATATCTCCAACTGTCTTGAAGAGATCTCTAGTCTTTTCTTAGCAGTGGAGAATTAGGACATCTAGATTTGTTAGGAAATTTTTAAAAATATATAAGTGAGGTCAAGTGATATTTAAGCAATTTTGAGGAAATTTGAAAATAATGTTGTAAAATTGTCTCCATAGCAATTATTAAGGAAGTAGAGAAATTAGTTCTTTAGGAAAGTTAAAAGGAGAAAAATGTAGTCTTTCAAAATCTAAAACTTTGATCTCTATATTTCTCAGAAACAATTTGATATCTAATTATACATTAAATTGCTATTATATAATAATCTTTTTACTCTTTTTATAATATATAATTTTTTATTTTTATTTCATCCTTGACACACTTGTACTTTACATATTTTAACACTGCTTTGCTCACAGTAATAGCAAAATATTTTAAAAGAAATTGTGTTCTAATTTGTCCAACAATATAAAGTTTAAGCCTAGATTCTTCATGTTATTCCAGTGATATAATTATTTCCCTTATATCAGATGTAGGCACGTGTTCAAAAATATACTCTTGGTCACAGCAATTTTTCGTGGATTAAATGAATTGGGTCAAAACCCAAAATATTTATTTGTTCCTTGACTACTTTGTGTAAGAGATTCTCTCTTTTTGATCAAAGATATAAACAAAAAGAGAAATCTAGAACCGTTGCCAATATTTTGACCAAAATTCTGCTGTACTTAAAACCAGAAAACTGGATTTTCAGTTTACTTAAGTCATTATATAAAAAGAGAAGATAAATGTGAAATTCTGAAACCAACAGCTGAGAAGTTGGAAAGGTAACTTTCTTTGTTTGTGTTTTTTTTTTTTTTTAAATGTGTGTGTCTCCATTCTAAACCATCTAAGTGAAGTAATCTCTATGTCAGATGAAAATTTTTGAAACTTGCATTTTTTATTTAAAAAGTTATTATCAAATTATCACTTCTATTAAGCATTGTCTATATTTTCAAACAGAGAATATCATTGTACCTTACATATTTTGGTAAGAACAACTTTATTTTTAGAGAGAAAAGCATGAAATTTGGCTCAAAGAGATCATACCTGTCCTTGCACATCTTGGCTTTTGTACAAAAGCAACTTTTTAAGAAATAGCACACAGAAGACCAGTTGTGTATATATCTAATTCCTCTAATCAAGAATCTTACAAGCCACTTTTCTCAGATGGTGATAAAGGTAGATGGTGAGCACATATCTTGTTTAACTTCCTGTCAGTTACTTTGCCAAGACATAATGAAATATGGCAAATTTATAGTGCATCAGTAAATGAGTGTAAATGACCATCAGACATTTCATCTCTATGGGATTGGGGTAGTTTGTTATAAAAAAATAACACAGGCCCCCTGATTGATTGTTTAATATTCACTCAGTTCTGCTTTATTGACTATGCCAAAGCCTTTGACTGTGTGGATCACAATTAACTGTGGAAAATTCTGAAAGAGAAGGGAGTACCAGACAACCTGACCTGCCTCTTGAGAAACCTCTATGCAGGTCAGGAAGCAACAGTCAGAACTGGACATGGAACAACAGACTGGTTCCAAATAGGAAAAGGAGTACGTCAAGACTGTATATTGTCACCCTGCTTATTCAACTTCTATGCAGAGTACATCATGAGAAATGCTGAGCAGGAAGAAGCACAAGCTGGAATCAAGATTGCCAGGAGAAATATCAATAACCTCAGATATGCAAATGACACCACCCTATGGCAGAAAGCGAAGAGGAACTAAAAAGCCTCTTGATGAAAGTGAAAGAGAAGAGTGACAAAGTTGACTTAAAGCTCAACATTCAGAAAACTAAGATCATGGCATCTGGTCCCATCACATCATGGGAAATAGATGGGGAAACAGTGGAAACAGTGTCAGACTTTATTTTTTTGGGCTCCAAAATCACTGCAGATGGTGATTGCAGCCATGAAATTAAAAGGTGTTTACTCCTTGGAAGGAAAGTTATGACCAACCTAGATAACATATTAAAAAGCAGAGACATTACATTGCCAACAAATGCCCATCTAGTCAAGGCTATGGTTTTCTCAGTGGTCATGTATGGATGTGAGAGTTGCACTGTGAAGGAAGCTGAGTGCTGAAAAATTGATGCTTTTGAACTGTGGTGTTGGAGAAGACTCTTGAGAGTCCCTTGGCCTGCAAGGAGATCCAACCAATCCATCCTAAAGGAGATCAGTCCTCGGTGTTCATTGGAAGGACTGATACTGAAGCTGAAACTCCAATACTTCAGCCACCTCATGCGAAGAGCTGACTCATTTGAAAGGACCCTGATGCTGGGAAGGATCGAGGGCAGGAGGAGAAGCGGACGACAGAGGAAGAGGTGGCTGGATGGCATCACTGACTCGATGGACATGAGTTTGAGTAAACTCCTGGAGTTGGTGATGGACACGGGGGCCTGGCATGCTGCGATTCATGGGTTCGCAGAGAGTTGGACATGACTGAGCGACTGAACTGAACTGAACTGAACAGTATGAGCTTGGCTATATACTTTGCTACTGAACTTAGATATCTCTGTGTTTCATTTGAGCAGAGCTCATCCTATTTATACTGTTGCTGCTCTCCTTCAAGGGTGCATAATATCTGAATCAAATGTATTCTTAATTGTGGATACAAAGTCACTTCAGATATGTTTTGCAACACTATGGAATGTACCCCACCAGGCTCCAGAGTCCATGGTTCTCCAGTCAAGAATACTGGAATGGGATGCTATTTCCTTCTCCAGGGAATTCTTAGAATACTTGTTAATTTAAACTGGCAAATGCAAGCCCTTGTATAGTGCTAGAAACAAAGGTAAAATAAACATAGGCATAATAATTTCTCATTGCATCTTAAGCATATCTGTGTAGAAAAACTAGGCAAAAAAATTGGCAAGAGTTAAGTGGGTTTTTTATGCCTAAAACATTCACTTCAGTTCAGTTGCTCAGTTGTGTCCAACTCTTTATGACCCCATGGACTACAGCACTCCATACTTCCCTGTCCATCATCAACTCCTGTAGCTTGCTCAAACTCATGTCTGTCGAGTCAGTGATGCCATCCAACCATTTCATCCTCTGTCATCCCCTTCTCCTGCCTTCCATCTTTCCCAGCATCAGGGTCTTTTCAAATGAGTCAGTTCTTCATATCCGGTGGCCAAAGTATTGGAGCCTCAGCTTCAACTTGTCTTTCCAATGAATATTCAGGACTGATTTCCTTTAGGATTGACTATTTTGATCTCCTTGCAATCCAAGGGACTCTCAGAGCCTTTTCCAACACCATTTTTCAAAGGCACCAATTTTTCAGTGCTCAGCTTTCTTTCTGGTCCAATTCTCACATCCATACATGACTTCTGGAAAAACCATAGCTTTGACTAGACAAAACTGTGTCAACAGGAATGAGAAATCAAGCTATATATATTTGGAATTATAAAATGATAAATGAATATACTAGGTGCTTTTGTATATAATTATTATTTTATGCAATTCTTAGAAAGGAGAATTGATTAAAATGATTTTTTTTAATGTAAGAAAGCACATAAAGAGAGAAAAAAGAAATTGTAGATATTTCTAGAGCAGTCAGTCTTACTGAAAGTTTCCTTACCATGCTTTATTGAAGAATCAAAGTGAAGTGACTTTCTGAAAATGTTGAGCGTAAAAATGAAATAAGTCACTGGGATTTAATCATCTGTGTATACAAGAAGCCTTATATCAATGAAGATGTGAAGTCATTAGAGTGAGGCTTATAATATTCATGAATATAAACTGGTAAGGACAGTTCACATGTATGGTTTAGAGAGAAAATGAGATCTATTATGGCATTAATACTATGTTATCATGACCCAGTTTTTTCAACCATAATTCAGTCAAGGATGCAAAATCACGATGAGTGCTATGGGATAAAAGATTTACTATGCTAATTTGACCTCTTATATTGGATGGAGCTTGGATAGCACAAACCTAGAGGGGGAGGTAGGGGAACAAAGAAGATTCTAACCAGTCTGTGTGATTCGAGTTCTATACCCAAATGTGGGCCTGAGACACAGAAACTTGTGCTAAGATCAATAGGAAGCTGCTGCCTTTGAGTAGCTTTATCTCTATGTGTCTGCAGCTAAGCATATGACTGTGGACTGGGGGCATCAGTTTGTCAGCAAATCCAGCAGTCAGAAGGAAGAGCTGATGAGATTATGAAGAGGCTGAAACCCATGGGTATGTGGGAGTCTTCAGGAATGGCTCTTGCTTCACTCATGTACTCCAAATTTCACGCACATGTCTCTTTTGGCCACCTCTCACTTAGAACCAAACAAGGAAGGGTGTTCTGAAAAACATACTTCTATCTTAACCAGATCAGCAGATTGCAAAATAAATTCTGGCCCCTTAGAATATGAAGTTGGCTAAAACACAGCCTTTAGAGCAGGAAATCAAAGAAAGCATACACACTTGAGAAATGTTTACAGAATGACACATAGTATGTAGAAGAGATATGCGATATTTTAATGTGATTGAAATCAACAAATTTTTACCAGAAGCTTAGTGTTTACATAAGCACAGCTTTTGATTGTGACTATTAAAAGATGGCTCATAAAAACTGACCCAAATATATTAATACAACAGTGTGTAACATGACAAGCAGATTATAAATGATTATAGAGTAGAAGTTTTCCTAACAAGACAGAGAGAAGCTCTTGCACTTAGCAATGAAACATAAAGAATGAATGGATAAAAACAAGGAGACAAAGACAGATGAAAGTTAAGACCAGTAGCAATAGCAGCAGGAACTAAGGAAAATACAGTCATTACAATTTAAGGAAATTAGTGCATAGGGAATCCAAGAGGCCCTGAGATCAATAAAATTTTAAATATCACTATATCACTGCCTCAGGAGAAAATTACTAACTTTCAAGGACAATACAGATTCCAGGTCACAACAACAAAACAGAAAACCAGAACAGAGCAAGACATTGCTTTTAGCTACTTTTTGCTAAAATATTTTAACAGTTCTTAATAAAGATGAATGAGCAACTCAATAAGAAGATTATTAATAGATCATGAAATAAATATACAGATTATTATGCACTTAATTGCTAAGCACAATTTGAAATAATCTATTTGTTGTTAAAATAGAAATCCTTTCATCCAGGGGAATCAACTATTTGTAAATAATCTTGGCATACTTATTGGTGATTACTAAACAACTGGCACATCTACAGTTAATTGAACACTTTTTGTTTGTTTGCTTTTGGTCACACTCCACGGCAAGTGGGACCTTGGTTTCTCAACCAGGGATTGAACTTCTGCAGTGGAAGTACAGAGTCTTAAGCACTGGACAGCCAAGAAAGTCTCTTGAGCTGATTCTTAAACATAAATTGGAAGTAACTGGTGTTTCTCCTAGAAAAATCCTATTTGTGCTACTGAATAGCCAGCTGGAAATTTTTGCACATTTTCAACTCTTCAACTCCCTTCCCTCTTTTATAACAGTGGTTAGAAAGCTAAAAGCTACATTTTTAAACTTCCCTTAAAACAAGATTCAGCATTTATTTACATTTTAGAAATAGCATTCTTGTGGGATGTGAAAGTTTAGCTTAGGCCATTTTCTTCTATAATTGATGAGTAGCAAGAAAGACCTGAGATATGTGAGTATTTGTAACTTATTTCATATTTTTGTATTTAGCTGTAAGTTTCTTAGATGTGAAACAAAGGATTTATATCTGATGATTCCTTATGTTCTATATATCTGACCTTTAAAACAGTATTATAACCACAAAATTCCTTGTGTTAAATTCTTCCTGGTTGAAATACCTAAAGTGAATTCTTACACTATTTCTTGTATTGTGCTCTGACAGTATACAGGTGCCTCTTTAGAATCATTGAATGATCAGATCTATACTAGAATCTAATAAAACACCACAGGAGACAATGAATTATAATTTTTTTTAATATAATCATTTGATTAGGAAAATAAAACATGCCTTGTTGGATTGTGAGATTTCACTATACAATAATATATTTCAAAAGCCAAAGGAACCTGAGATGATCAATGCTAGGGTTTGTTTTAAACCTTTGTGTGATTGTTGTCTTACGTGCTCCCAATAGTCTTCACTTAAGAAATAAGATTAAGTATGTGCAAAGATATTGGAGCAGTCCTAATCAGCAGTTGAGTTACTTGTAATTATGTGTAAAGTTATATAAAGGTCATGTTATAGGTAATTCTCACTCCCTAAAATTACAGGAATTTTGACTGATTTTTTTTAATTGTCTAAGATATGTGTTGTCATTTCAATGTAAAACAATTTAAGCAAAGTTTCACTATTAGTATTGAAAAAATGGTTCAACTTTACTAGATTTATGCTTTATATTGTGCTTAAAGTATTAATGGTAGGGAACTCATTCATTAAAGTACATCGTGTGTATGTGTGTTCTAAGTTGCTTTAGTCATGTCCAACTCTGCGCAACCCTATGGACTGTAGTCCAGCAGGCTCCTTTGTCCACGGGGTTCTCCAGGCAAGAATACTGAAGTGGGTTGCCATTTCCTCCTCCAGGGGATCTTCCTGACCCAGGGATCAAATATGTATCCCCTGTGTCTCCAGGATTCTTTACCATTGAGCCACCAGGGAAGTATGTCTATCCCAGTCTCCCAGTTTGATTATGGATCTTTTCACAAAAGAAGATGCATAAGGAAAAGTATTTAACATGAATCAGCTAGTGTGAAAAACTGCTCTATTATCTGTGATTTTTTCTTATTCCTATAATGTTTTATTTATGTTTAATATTAATGACTCACTCATTTTATGTTGTTATAGGCTTATTTAATGAAGATTATGTATCCAAACCTGCCTTATTCCCTGGCTTTGTTCAGTTTAAATAAATAATGTTTATCACCTAAAGGCTCAGTCTACCCATAGCCTGAGCAGGGTAGTCAATACATTGGCGATCTCATCACAGCAGCTGACAAGCCCTGAAACTCATCTTGTGGGTGATCTGGTTACACATAAGTGCACTGTCTTCTCCTCCTCTCTTTTGTCACTGCCCCTTCTACTGCCATGTTGCCATGTCAGTATGACTGGACTTCATCCACCTTAATATCCTTGGTCAGCACTTATATGCTTAAATTCTGCCACTGTACCAAGCAAAGGCAAGCTGACTGGAGTCCTGACACACAGTCTCACTTTTCCCAGTCTCCCCAAAATGTTTTTCTTAGGAAGCCACACTGTTCTAAGCAGTCAGATCCACAATCTCCTCTCTGATTCCAACATTTGCTTGCCACCTACTTTCTCCCCGTACCATTTCTCACCCATCTTAATGGGTCTCTTTAGGTCTCCAGGACTGCTTGAACCAAGCCAGAGTTAAGCATGATCACTTCAAAATAGCACTGCTCTGAAATGCCATATTGTTCTGCCAGGATGGGCCTCCTTAGTCAAGTTCCCATCATTTGTCTTTTTGCTATTAAATCCCATCTGCTTCGATCCTCTTTTTCCCCTTCTGCTAACATTGCAATCTGAAAGCCAAGCTTTTCTCTGCTGGACATGATGAAAGCATTTTAGTTTTCTCTTTCTGTCACACTCCACAGATCTCATAAATCTTATACACTTTGAGAATAAGATGACTGGCTTTCAAGCATAAAAAAATTAATTTAAGCATAGTTTTTGATGTACTGCTTTTATTCTAAAGTTTATACAAAGTGAAATAATTATCAGCAGATAGTATCAAACTATTTCAAATGCTAGAATTAAAGGAAATATTGATTAAAAGGACTTCCAAGCTGTTCTATAACACACAAACTCTTTATAGTTGTTAACTTCTCAACAAATATTTCTGTCCTGCTATTTCAATGAAAACAACCTATTCAGAAGTTTTACATGGATCAAAAACATGGGATAAAAAAGTATATTATTAGGTGTCCTTTTATCTGTAACACCCACTTGCTTCAAAATTTTTTCTTCTGGAAAGGAAAAGTCCCCTTAGGTACACTGAATACTAATTGTGTTTAAGGTATATTTTAAATATTGGGAATTAATATTGCTGACATAATTATGAGTAAAAAATAAATAAATAAATAAAACGACAATATTTAAGAAAAAAACATTCAAAATAGATGAAAGATTGCTAATTGTATATGAATATCCAGTACAACATAAATATTTATGTATTTAAAAATAATCCTGTGTAAATTTTACTTTCTCAGAATCCCTTCTGTAATTTTAGAAAAGCCAATAAATTCAGAGGATAATTTATATAGTTGTACATGCATGTGTGTATGCTAAGTTGCATCAGTCATGTCCATCTCATTGAGACCCCATGAACTATAGCCAGCCAGGCTCCCCTGTCCTCAGGATTCTCTAGGCAAGAATACTGGAGTGAGTTGTGATGCCTTCCTCCAGGAGATCTTCCCGACCCAGGGAGAGAACCCTAGTCTCCTATGTCTCCTGAATTGCAGGCAGAGTCTTTACCACTAAGCCCCCAGGGAAGCCCCATTTTCCCACCCTGAAAATGTGTAATTCAATGAGTCCATGATAGCCTAGATCTCATACTCTTAATTCATCTAAGTATACCTTGAAAGATAATGCCATGTAAAATAATCATTTGTTCTCATTATCCCATTCAACTGTACTACTGTTTTGTCTTGAAAGTAAACATAATATGAAACTCTCATAAAATAAAAAAAGAAAAAAAATCAAAGTATCTTTAAACATAATAAGCCTAAAAGCTAAACAATTTTCCAAAAGTCTGGGAACACTTTGAATGTGTTTTTTAAAAAATGGAAAACTTCCAAAAAATGATAGATCTGTACAATGGTGTGTAATG
The DNA here is from genome assembly GCF_023699985.2 of Odocoileus virginianus. Lineage (NCBI taxonomy): Eukaryota > Metazoa > Chordata > Mammalia > Artiodactyla > Cervidae > Odocoileus > Odocoileus virginianus. The sequence continues at coordinate 34,768,360 of NC_069685.1, read as the reverse complement.
AAAATTAGATACTCTGAAATGGGAATCTTTAAAACTAAATTTTATTACTGTTAACCTGAAGTCAAAATTCAGAAAGCACATTTATTATTTCTACTATTATGACTAGGCCACCCAAATACTTTATTCCTCTTCAATCCATTCCTAAATGTCAAATAAGAAAATGCACAGATAATATAAGTATCTATAACTTGGATTCAGCAGCAATCTGGAGATAAGTTAGTTTTAAGAAACAAAAGCAGGTAAGACAAGAAATTTGCAAATCATATACCTGTTAAAGGGCTAATATCCAACATACGTACAACACTCATATGACTCAAAAGCAAAAATCCACAGTTTGATTAAAAAATGTTCATAGTATCTGAATAGACATTTTCCCAAAGAAAATATACATACAGATAGCTAAGTACATTAAAAGATACTCATTATCACTAGTCATCAGAGAAAAGCAAACCAAAGCCACAATGAGATATCATTTTATACCTGTTAAATTACTAATATTAATACATAAGACACGATAAATAGCAAGTGTTGGCAAAGATGTAGAGCAGAGAGACCCCTTGTCAACTGCTTTGAATTAGTGCAACCACTATGAAAATTAGCATGAAGGCTTCCCCCAAAATTAAACATATATCTACCATATATTCCAGCAATTCCACTTCTGGTTTTCTATCTGAAGAAAATGAAATACTAATGTGAAAATAAAAGTGTTCATTTCAGCATTATTTTAAATAGCCAAGATATTGAAATAATTTAAATGTCCACCTTTGTCCCTGAATGGATTAAAAAAAATATGGGGTGGACCTGGAGGCATTTTGCTAAGTGAAACGTCAGAAGGAAAGGATAAATATCAAAATATCTCCCTTTAACTGTGGAATCTAAAAACAAACTATGAACAAACAAACAAGCAGTAATAACAACAAGAAAATCTCATTGATATAGAGGTCACAGTGATAGTTGCCTGAAGCAAGGGATGAGCAACATGGGTGAAGAGAGTCAAAAGATACACATTTTCAGTTAAATAATGAATAAGTCAATGTGGAGTATGGTTGCTATAATTAATAATATTCAGGACTTTCCTGCTGGTCCAGTGGCCAGGACTCTTTGTTCTCAATGCAGGGGACTGGAGTTCAATCCCTGGTTGGGGAACTAGATCCCACATGCTGCAACTGAGTTTGTCTTCCACAACTAAAGATCCCAGGAGATTGGCTCAAGACGGCAGAGTAGAAGGACATGCATTCATCTATTCCTGTGAGAGCACTGAAATTGTAACAAGGTATTGAAGAATCATCAACAGAAAGTTGCTACAACCCATCAAATAAAACATACTTCATATCCAAAGGCAAAGAAGAAGCTGCACCAAGACAGTAGGAAGGGCACAATCACTGTAAAATAAAATCTCATATTAACCTGGTGGGCAACTCATGAACTGAAGAACAATAATACCAAAAATGTTCTTCTACTGCTGTGAAAGTTCTGAGTCCCATGTCAGGTTTCCCCAGAAAATCTGGAATCCCCAGGAAATCTGATCTTGAATGACAGCAGGATTTGATTTCAGGACTTCCACAGGACTGAGGAAACAGAGATTCCACTCTTGGAAGGCAAAAATAAAATATTGTGTGCACCAGGACCAAGGGAAAAGGAGCAGTGACCTCATGTTAAATGAAACCAAGTCTACCTGCTAGAGTTGGAGGGTCTCCTGAGAATGTGTGGGTCTGCACTGGATTGCCTTGGGGATGGAGACACTGGTAGCAGCAGTCCTTGGATTCCCCCCTCCCCCCATCAGGAATCCTGCAGAAGCCTCTCAGCCTCATCCACCAGAGAACAGACAGAAGAATCAAGAAGAACTATCATCCTGCAGCATCCAAAAGGAAAACCATAATCACAGAAAGTTAATAAAAATGAAAGGGCAGAGGATTATCTCCAAGATGAAGGAACAAGACAAAACCCCAGAAAACCAACTAAATGAAATAAAGATAAGCAACCTTCCAGAAAAATAATTCAGAATAATGACAATGAAGATGATCCAGGATCTCAGAAAAAGAATGAAGAAGATACAAAATAAATACTAACAAAAGACCTAGAAAAACTAGAGAACAAACAACAGATATGAACAACTCAAAAAAAAAAAAGAAAGAAAGAAAGAAAGAAAAAGAAAAAAATCAATAGCAGGAAAAAAAAAAAAAAGCTGAAGCAGAGGAACAGATAAATGGCCTGGAAGACAATGGTAGCAATCACTGCCACAAAACAGAGTATGGAAAATAGATTGAAGGAAAAAAAAAAATTAAGACAACTTTAGAGACCTCAGGGACAAGATTAAACACACCAAAGTCACATTATGGGGGTCCAAGAAGGAGAAGAGAGAAAGGACCAGAGAAAATATCTGAAGAGTTAATAGCTGGACACTTCCTTAACATGTTTTTGTTTTTCAGTTGTTAAATTGTGTCCTACTGTTTGTGACTTCATGGACTGCAACTCACCAGGCCCCCCTGTCCTTAACCATCTCCCAGAGCTTGCTCAAACTCAAGTCCATTGAGCCAGTGTTGCCAACAAACCATCTCACCCTCTGCTGTCCCCTTCTCCTCCTGCTTTCTCTTTTACAGCATCAGGCTCTTCTCCAGTGAGTTGGCTATTTGCCATCAGGTGGCCAAAGTATTGGAGCTTCAGCTTCAGCATCAGTTCTTCCAATAAATATTCAGGGTTGACTTCCTTTAGGATTGACTAGTTTGAACTCCTTGGGAAAGGAAATAATCAGCCAAGACAGTCCAGTCAGGATAAACCCAAGGAGGAACACATCAAAACAAATAATAACCAAAATGACAAAAATTAAAGACAAAGATAAAATATTAAGAACAAAGAGGGAAAAAAGACAAATAACATACAAGGGGACTCCCATAAGGTTATTAGCTAATTTTACAACTGAAACTCTATAGGCCAGAAAACCAGGGTACAATATATTAAAAATTATGAAATAAAAACGCCTACAACCAATAATACTCTATGCAGTGAGACTATCATTCATATTTGATGGAGAAATCAAAAGCTTTACAGACAAGCAAAGGTTAAGAGAATTTGGCATCACTAAGCCAGCTTTATAAGAATGCTGAAGAAACTTCTCTAGGTAGGAAACACAAGAAAAGGAAAAGACCTACAAAAAATAAACCCACAACAAGTAAGAAAATGGTAATAGTGTTACATATATTGAAAATTAGCTTAAAAGTAATGGATTAAATGCAATAGCCAGAAGACATAGACTGACTAGGTCTATATGATGCATAAATGCTGCCTACAAGACCCATATATACTGTCTACAAGAGATCCTGGGACTTCCCTGGTAGACCAGTTGGTAAAGAATCTGCCTGTAATGCAGGAGATCCCAGTTTGATGACTGGGTCAGGAAGATCTGACTAGAATCTTCTAGATCTGACTAGAATCTTCTAGATCCCAGTATTCTTGGGCTTCCCTGGTGGCTCAGCTGGTAAATAATCTGCCTAAAATGTGGGAGACATGGGTTCAAACCCTGGGTTGGGAAGATCCCCTGGAGAAGGGAAAGTCTATCCACTCCAGTATTCTGGCCTGGAGAATTCCATGCACTGTATAGTTACAGGATGACAAAGAGTTGGATATGACTGAATGACTTTAACTTTGACAAGAGACCTACCACAGACCGAGGGACACTTACAGACTGAAAATAAGGAGATAAGAGAAAATATTCCTTACAAATGGAAATCAAAAGAAACCTGGAGTAGCAACATGTGTATCAGACAAAATAGACTTGAAGACTGTTACAAGAGACAAAGGAGAAAGCTACATAATGATCAAAAGTTCAATACAGAAAAAAAATAACAATTAAAATATATACACATCCAACATAGCAGCAACACAATATGTAAGACAAATATGAACAATTATACAAGGAAAAAAATCAATAGTGACACAGTAACAGTGGGGGACTTTAAACCTCACTTTCATCAGTGGACAATCATCAAGACAGAAAGTTAATATGGAAACACAGGCCTTAAATGACACTTTAGACCAGTTACATTTAATTGCTATTTACAAAGCATTCCATCTAAAAACAGCAGATTACACTTTTTTCTCAACTGCACATGGAACATTCTCCAGGATTTATCACATACTGGGCCACAATGTGAGTCTTGATAAATTTAAGAAAATTGAAATTATAACAAGCATCTTCTCTGATCAAAGTACTATGAGATTAGAAATAAACTACATAAACAATATGCTACTAAACAATCTATGAATCACTGAACAAATCAAAGTGGAACTCAAAAAATACATAGAAACAAATGAAAGTGAAAGCATGACAGTATAAAACCTATGGGATGCAACAAAAACAGTTCTAAGAGGAATGTTTTGAGCAACATAATCTTACCTCAAGAAATGAGAAAAATCTCAAATAAACAACCTAAGCTTACACTTAAACAGTTAGAGGAAGTAAAACAAACAAAGCACAAAGTTACTAGAAGGAAAGAAATCACAGACAAGAAGATCAATGAAGCTAAAAGCTAGTTCTTTGGAAAGATAAACAAAATTGGTTAAATGCTAACTAGTCTCATAAAAAAAAAAAGTAGGAGAGTAAAATCAATGAATTAGAAATGAAAAAGAAGTTGAGCCCAATTCCAGTTGAGCTATTTCAAATCCTAAAAGATGATGCTGTGAAAGTGCTGCACTCAATATGTCAGCACATTTGGAAAACTCAGAAGTGGTCACAGGACTGGAAAAGGTCAGTCTTCATTCCAGTCCCAAAGAAAGGCAATGCCAAAGAATGCTCAAACTACTGCACAATTGCACTCACCTCACATGGTAGTAAAGTAATGCTCAAAATTCTCCAAGCCAGGCTTCAGCAATACATGAACCATGAACTTCCAGATGTTCAAGCTGGTTTTAGAAAAGGCAGAGGAACCAGAGATCAAATTGCCAACATTCACTGGATCATCAGAAAAGCAAGAGAGTTCCAACTATGAAATTAAAATATGCTTACTCCTTGCAAAGAAAGTTATGACCAACCTAGACAGCATATTAAAAAGCAGAGACATTACTTTGTCAACAAAGATCCATTTGGTCAAAGCTACGGTTTTTCCAGTGGTCCAGATGTGAGAGTTGGACTATAAAGAAAGCTGAGCATCAAAGAATTGATGCTTTTGAACTGTGGTGTTGGATAAGACTCTTGAGAATCCTTTGGACTGCAGGGAGATCCAATCAGTCCATCCTAAAGGATTTCAGTCCTATGTGTTCATTGGAAGGACTGAGGCTGAAGCTGAAACTCCAATACTTTGGCCACCCTATGTGAAGAGCTGACTCATTCAAAGCCCCTGATGCTGGGAAAGATTGAGGGCAGGAGGAGAAGGGGACAACAGAGGATGAGATGGTTGGATGGTATCAGCGACTCAATGGACATGAGTTTAGGTTAACTCCAGGAGTTGGTGATAGACAGGGAGACCTGGTGTGCTGTGGTTCATGGGTTCACAAAGAGTTGGACACGACTGAGCGACAGAACTGATAAGAGGACCCATCACCTCTGACGTTTGTCTACAACAACAGGCTCCTTTCTGTTTTTGCAACAAAACCCTTTAAAAAGTTCTTACCCCCAACTAGGAATTATACACCGCACCTCTGTAATCACACTTCACATCTCTCCTTCCCTTCAGGCTGACCTGTCTACCACGTCTCAGAAACTGCAGAACATTCTCTTACTTTCTCAGGGATACCCCCTTCTGCATATGGTGTAAATACTCCTCTTGTAGGCATTACACTGGCGAGTTCACTGTCAGTTTCAGAGATTACTAACAAGTTCCCAGAAAGTCTTTCCATTTCACTTGTTTTCTTCTTACTCCTGGAATATTTTTCTTATGTGGTCCCACTACCTATTTATGTATTCCCACTAACTGGACAGGAAACTGCACCCTGGTATATCTGGTCCCAGACATTTCTATTGATCCTAACAATCAGACCCTTCCTATCCCACTAACTCATAACCTACCCAGATGGGCAATTCTATTCATTCCTCTATTGATCAGTTTAGTAATAGTGACTAGAATTGGGACAGGGACTGCAGGTCTCAGTCCCATGACGGAGTCCCTTCATTGTCCACCTGAAACTATCACAATATTGTTTACTGGCTATATACCAATACAAAAAAAAAAAAAAAGTTTAAGAAGGATTGGGACTTCCCTGGGGGACTAGTGGTTAAGACTTCATATGACCACAGCAGGGGGTACAGGTTCATTCTCTTGTCAGGAAACTAAGATCCTGCATGTTGTGTGTTGAGGTCAAAAAACAAAGAGTAAGAACATGGTTTATTACATTTAGATCTGTACATTGCAATTCCTACTGTTAGGTAGTTAGAATAGGAAAAAGGAGTCCAAAATGGCTAAAAGACAAAGAAAGTGAAGCCCCAGGAAAATAGAACAAAGGAAGGTCCAAGGGCCAGAGTGAGGGCCTCAGGCAATACAAGCAGCCCTCCTGGATAGCCCAGCTTACATAGGGTAAGGCTCAGGGCGAGGAGAAAAAAGCACATAAAAGAGGAACCAAAAATGAGCTGGGGGCTTCTCTTCTTTTCACATCTTTTGGGTCAGCCAGCCCTCACACGTCAAGGATGTATTTTCATTTGCTTGCCAAATAAAACTGGCTGTAACACGGAGCTGTAACACAGAGCTGTAACAGTGGTCCATCCGTTACTTCAAATTTTTGCTGTGACCAAGGAAATTTACATGGGGCTCTAACACTGGTCGCTCCAAAGTTCTGCTGCGGCGAGACAGAACTGAGGAAATTATAGACCCCCTGACATCTATGGTGCTGTTTCTTTGATTAACCTGCCTGAAACAACCTTGGCTTAGCCCCTGCAAGGTGGAAGCCAGGCACAGCAGAAGCCCAACTCAGCGAATGCTCCCGTGGTGGAAGCTGAACGTGAAGAAAACCCAGCGCAGTGGAAATGACAAGAAGCCCAGCATGCTGGAAACAAGGGCAGTAAAAATAAACTTGGCAAAAAGCTCAAGCAGCTCAGTCTCAGATTCCAAAAGACCCCCAGTTGGGGTAGGAAGTCCTCACCCCATAGCTGGAAGGACATATGGCTAATAAAATCTTAATTCCTTTACAATCTCTCGTTTCTTGTTTCCGCAAACCCCCTGCTAACAGGTGAGCAGCAGTGGGTGCCCCAGTGTGTACCAAAGGCTCCACTATCTGTGGTGCCCAAATAGCTGCTCCCAAAACTGGTGGGGGTTCTTCTGTCCTTAATCTTCTTTGTGCCAAGGATCAGGCCAATGAAAACTGTGAGCACAGGTCAAGTATTTAGCAGATCTTCCAGCAGATTATCAAGGGGATTCCTCAGCACATTTTTTCTGACTGCTTTTTCCTCCTGTCCTTCATCTCCTCTCTCCTGGGATTTGAGCCCGGCCAAAACCCACAGTGCCTGGTTTCAGGACCTAATGAAACTCAGGCTCTTGATGTCTCATTGCCAAAATTCAGTGAAAGAGGTGGATTTGTTCAGATTTAGAGAGAAGCACAGTCCACAGGGCATGGGCCATTTCAGAAAGTGGTGGTCATGGAATGTGTTGTGGTTAGTTTTGGTAAGCTGGGTGATTCTATATACTAGTGAGTGGGAGGATCATCACAACAATTGGGGAACTGTCCACTCCTTGGTCTTTAGACAGGGACTTGAAACTGTCCTGGCACCTCTGGGTGTGTCATTTAGCTTGCAGATTTTGGATCAAGGTTTAGAAGAATTTGACTTGGCATCTTGGACCCATTTGATTTTAATTGGTTTATGTTATTCCCTTGGGCTATGACATCCTTTCAAAATTTGTGCCCTACCCCCTTCCCTCCTGTTTCAATGCTCTTTTCCTGACCCCATCTGGGCCCACAATGTTGCCTCTACAATCTTCTGGAGGGACAACCAGAAAATAGCTGGCCTTTGGGAGATAAATACTGTATAATATCCAATCTCTCTAGATAGTCAGGCCTTCATCTTCCATGTTTCCTACACCATGTGCAACAATACCATCTCTCAGTGAACCCTCTAGGGTGGGTGGCAGACATGCAATGCCTGCTAGAAGTTCCTCTGTTGGTGGCATCCCTTCAAGAGCAATTGGGCTTCCAGGGATAGTGTTTACCACTTTGGGAGTTAGACCTGCAGGCTGTTTGGGACCAAATCCTTACCACCCTTCTCCAAAAGTTACAAACATACCCCTAGATCAAATCTCCACCCCACTTTTATGGAACATCTGGTCTGTTGCCTCTTATCAATTTGTTCTTAAGCCATTTACTAACTCCTACAACCAGGACCCTGCCCTCTTGTAGACAACATTGTTCCACCTCACTTATTATTATTAAAATACTCATCCCTAACAGGATCAGCTAACCCACTCCTTTGTCATTACTTATTACCTAAAGTGGGTCTATGACAATGAGATGTTTACCATTGGAAACACCCTAAGCTGTTCTTATGGAGGACTAGGGGAGGAAATCAGTGATTTGTATTCCCTCAGAGCGATAAGAGGATAAGACTGATGGCTGTTTCACCAGGTTCCCAGTCTCAGGGCACAGGCTTGAATTGCTTTACATCATGATATCTATTCCCATCCTGGTGAACAAACCAACAATGAGTTGATTACAACCCATTAATCCTACCCAGCACTGGTCACAATGGAGACCCTGGGGATGCCCAACTCCAGTTCGGAGGTCCCAGGAGGTCGACCTGCCTCGTCCTGCCCAGGGACCCAATTCTTGGGAGGCTGACCTTCCTTGACCTGCCCTGGGATTTGCAGGAGGCTGTCATACTTCAGCCTGCCTGGGGATCTACACCCTAACCCGGGGACTCCCATCTCTCAGGTTGCAACAGTACTGGGTAGAATAAGCTTCAGAAAGACTTGCCCCCAAGGAAGTCCACTTGTGGAAACAGAAGGAAGCCTATTAGCTGTGGGACTGTGCCCAGTCTCAGCATTAACTCAAGAGTCCAATGAGAACCCAATTGCCTTTCTGGAAAGTCCAAAAGAGGCCCTCCATAAGTTTACCAATCTGTACTTAGACTCATATGAAGGACAGGTGATTTTAAAGGACAAATTCCTGTCCCAATGTGTATCAGACATCAGGGTAAAATTATAACAGCTACGGCAGCAGAACCCTGCTGCCTCTTTAGATATAGATGATCCAGACAGCCATCAATACCTTTATAACAGGGAACAGGAGAGAGAGGCCAAGGCCCCGGAAAGGGAGTAAAGAAAAGAGACAAGGCATGACCAGATGCTGAACTCCCGATCTAGGAAGCCCTATGGCAAACCCTGAGTCTTTGAAGGGAAAAAGCACGAGACAAATGCCTAGACAGGTGGGACATTAGGCCAAAGAGTGTCAAAACAGTGACAAGTCTCCTAAAATGGCTTTCTACAAATGCCATCAATTGTGACACTGGGCAGCACTCTGCCCTTGGAAACCAAGAGCCTCAGGGTCAAGTAACAAGCCTTCCTTCAGGGTGGTTCAATGGACTGAAGCAGCCTGTTACAGCCAGCCTGCATGTCACAGATAGCCATCATGGGGCTGGAGCCAAGAATGCAACTGGATGTGGCAAGTAGGTCTGAGAATTTCTTGGTTGACACAGGTGTTACCTACTTTGTCCTGACCTCCAGCTTCAGAGCCTTCTCCCCCCAAACCTGTACCATTTTGGGTGCTACAGGAAAACCAAAAACAAAAATATTCACCCAAGCACTTCTTTGTTGCTGGGATGGACAAATATTTTCCCACCAGTTTCTGGTGGTCCCTGAGTGTCCTACTCCTTTATTGGGAAGGAATCTTTCCCTGCCTTCAAAATCTTACAGCTATTGCAGTCCTGATGGAAGATGCTTTAAAATTCTTTGCGGGGGGGGGGGGGGGGGGCAAACTATTTTACCAGCCACCAAGTGAAACAACTCCTGAATGGAAGAGTCCACTTATGAATGTCTGATCAAAGAATCCTCAGATATCAAGTAATGCTGATGGAAAATCCAGGCCTGACTATATCCCCTTGTGAGATTCATAATCCAGCCACCCTCCTGCCTACCCCCAAGGGCTCTCTCCCCTTTCACTCTTGTCTAGAAACCTTGGACCACTGAATAAAACCCCGAGAGGGATTGTCAGAAGATACTCTGACCAATCCTGAGGAAATCTGGTACACTGACAGAAGCAGCTTTGTCTTGGATGGAAAAAGAAGAGCCGGATATGTAATAGTCTCCAGTTTTGAGACCATAGAGGCTAAACCTTTGCACCAGGTACTTCAGCCCAATTAGCTAAGTTCATAGCCCTGACTCAAGTTTTAAAGCTGGGAAAAGGAAAAAAGTAGCCATTTACATTGACTCCAAGTATGCCTTTCTGGTGCCACATGCATGTGCTGCTATTTGGAAAGAAAGAGTCCACTTGACCATCCAAGGTTCCCAAACCAAATATGGTGATCAAATCCTTAGGCTCTTAGAGGCATCCACCTGCCCACTGAGGTTTCAGTCTCCCACTCTAAAGGACACCAAAAAGGGAGCACAGAAATGGCACGAGGGAATCAAGCAGCTGATCAGGCAGCTAAGAGAGCAGCATAAAGAACAATGACCTAATAGGGGTTGCCACCTAGTTCCACAGACTAATTTGCCAAAAACTCCTTCATATACTGAAGATGAGACTCTTAAAGTTAAGAATGAGGGCTTTCAAGAAGATCATATAAGGTGGCTCCACAAGGAGGGACTCCTTTTTCTGCCTGGGAACCTCCAATAGAAGTTGGTTAACTCCTTACATGCCACTTCTCTTTTAGGGGAAAAGGCCCTCCAGAGATTACTAGAAAGATCCTTCAGAGGGACAGGCCTCCAAACAACTGTAAGACAAGTGGTCTCCTCTTGTCCCACTTGCCAATTAAACAACCCCAAGGAGCTCAAAGACCCCAGTTGGCCCAGCCCATCCAACAACATAGGACCCACCCAGGAGATGACTGGCAGATGGATTTCACCCAGATGCCAGTTTCTCAAGGGTATAAATACCTATTAATCATGATAGATACTTTCACAGGATGGATTGAAGGTTTTCCCACCCCGACTGAGAAGGCTGAGGAGGTAGTAAAAAGACTGCCCCATGAAATCATTCCAAGGTTTGGTCTGCCCGGGTCATTACAAAGTGACAATGGGACACGATTTACTTCTAAGGTCACCCAAGGAGTCTCTAAAGCATTGGACATTTCTTATTATCTCCATTGTGCCTGGAGGCCTCAGTTTTCAGGAAAAGTAGAAATTCTTAAAATCAGCGATAAAAATGATAACCCAGGAGACCTCCCTGGGATGGAAGGAGACTTTACCAATAGCTCTCCTCCACACCTGTATTGCCCCGAAGGAACAGGTTAGTCTTAGTCGGAATGAAATGCTATCTGGGAGGCCTTTTGTTTATGTCAATGACCTCCTCTTTGATCCAAAGGCTCAGTACTTCCAGTCTTATACCATGGCCTTTGGGCAGTTCCAACAGGATATATGCTTGTGGAGTGTCAACCAGGACCCAAAACATTCTAAAGAGACACCACTGTGTGTTTCAGGGACTTAAGTCCTAATTAAAGTCTCAGAAGATGGGTCTCCAAAGGCTCAACTGCAGCCCACAAGGAAGGGCCCCTACCCTGTAATACTTTCTACTCCCACAGCAGTCAAGGGACCAGGACATGACTCCTGGATTCACTACTCACAAGTCAAGCCATGGAAGTGTTAGGTAGTTAGAATAGGGAAAAAGAGTCCAAAATGGCGGTGGCTAAAAGACCTGGAAGGGAAAGCCCGCGAAAAGAGAACAAAGGAAGGTCCGAGGACCGGAGTGAGAACCTCAGGTAAAACAAACAATGCTCCTGCCTAAGCCCAATTTACATAAGGCAGGCCCAGGGACAGAGAAACATATAAAAAGAGGAGCCAAAGCCCTCTTCCCCCCTCTTTTTGCTCCCTCCCTCTCCCCCACGTGGTGGGGCGATCGTCTCTTCGGGTCTTTGGATCAATGTGTCCTCATGCCTCAAAGATAGATTTTCCTGCTATTATCTAAATAAATAGAGCTGTAACACTGAGCTGTAACACTGATTTATTTAAGAGCTATAACACGGTCCGTTCGAGACCTGAGAGCTATAACACGGTCTGTCCTCCGGGAGCTGTGACCCGCCAAGGGGCTTTAATGTCCGTCACTCCAAATTTTTGTTGTGACGAGACAAAGAACCGAGGAGCATACCCTCGTGTGACAGAAGAAAACAGAAGAGGACACTCCATACACCTGTCAACAAGCTACAACATGCAGCGCCAGTTCAACAATAGTAAAACTACAGAAGACCACAGAAAATATCACTCACCCTTAGATGGACACCACTATAATGATTCTGAGTCTAGAGACTAGCAAGAGGGGGAGGCCCAATGACCCTTGACATCCCAGTTCAGGAAGTAGCCAGAGAGACCATGATGCCCCTATTACCAAAGAATTGGGCCTCTCATCTCTTGAGAGGTAGTTAGAATAGGAAAAAGGAGTCCCAAATGGCTGTGGCTTAAACACAAAGAAGGTAAAAGCACAGGAAGATAGAACAAAGGAAGGTTCGAGGACCGGAGTGGGGACCTCAGGTAAAACAAAAAGCCTTCCTGGCTAGCCCAATTTATATGGGGCAGGCTCAGGGGGAGAAAAAACATAAAAAAGAGGAGCCAAAATTGAGCTGGGAGCCTCTCTTCTCCTTGTCTTTTGGGTTGCCCTGCCCTCATGTCTTGAGAATGTATTTTCCTTTGCTTTCTAAATTAAACTGAGCTGTAACACCGATTTGTCCATCACTTCAAATTTTTGCTGCAGTGAGACAGAACAGAGGAAATTACAAACTCCCCTGACACTACTTATTACACCATGAGCAAAAATGACATTGTGGCACATTCTATACTACTAATTTTGAATAAAGTAATCCCATTTGTGGAATGAAATGTTTTTTGTTCTATTCATTACCAATGAGCAAGCCTTTTCCAAATGCAAATTCCCGAGCCCCAGTAAAACAAAGCCAGCCATTTGGAAGTCATCAGCTAATTCTTCCCAGGAAAGAGTTGAGAAGCTGGGGGTGTGTGAGAGGCAGTCACCTACCATATCTGCCATGTGTTACAGTAAACAAGGAATTAGTATTTGAACAATAAAGAAAGCAAAAATGGCCACAGATAGCTAAATGCATATGAAAGAAATTATTTCAGCAAGTCCAGATGCTTTCATTTTTCCATATATAGAAGATCACTAAATCTCTTCATGTGAGTAATCTTTTAGTATTCGGATTACCTGCCTCTTTATGTAGCCTGTCTCCTCCCCTACTTCTTCCCTGTCAGCTCCGTTAGGATTATCTAAGATTCTGTCTCCCGTGGAGTCCTAGCATTCACACCAAATAAAACAAAACTCTCAACTTTTAAGTTGCACTTTTTTTTTTTTAGTCGACACATTATGATACTTTCTGTTGAAATAAACAACTGTTTTCTTCCTATTAGATCGTCTATGACTTTTTTAGTAAATCATCTATGATTTACTCCCTTTGAGAGAATTTAACCCTTTAGAATTTATTTCTTTACCTTATTTGACTCTCTGTATTTGTATGAACTGAGTTTTCCAGGATCATCTAAATACATTATTGTGTAAAATTTTTACAGGTGTGTAAATAACAAATCTTGTATCACTAGACATTGGTGATATTAAACTAATGCATTACAACAGAGATTAAAGTCAAATCGTATTACTAGAACAACCATTGATGCTCCAGTTTGAATTGAATTTTGACTGAATTGAAGGTTTTTATAATATAAATGGAATCTTCATTGCATTTTAAATGTAAATGAAGTTAAAAGTGATGAACAGAGAAGGAAATTTGACATGCAAATACCACAGTGAGGTTACATACTACATTTTTGTTCATCATGTACTCTGTAATATTTCAAGTATTCCAGTTTTACAATTTCAAGAGATAAAATATCTATATACACATCCACAGAGAGAACATGAAATAATTCCATTCAAACTAAATTCACATGACAACTGAAGCTAGGTTCTAATACTATAAAGAATGCTTGTGATTTGTATATTTGTGGAAGCTTTCCATTCTGAAGGTTTTAAGCAGTATCACTTTAACTGACAATTCAAATGATATTTAAAAATCATTCTTGAACTAAAAATTTAGGGATAATCTCTTTATGTTTGTAAATCATTTCTTTCCAAATTCTGTAGAAACTGTTTTGTATTTCCTTGAGTTAATTCATATCTCTTATCTGCCTATATATATAACATATTTGCATTTGCAATAATTTTATTATAATTATATTAATTTATTTAAAGTATGACTGAAAGATCTCTGGATCTATGAAATTTCCTCAGTCAATTCAAGATGAAAAAAATCTAAAGAATTTAGTAGTTAAGTCAATAAAATACCTACAAGGACACTATCAGAAATTCTATAAATGACAATCTTAAATTCTGGAATCTTATCCTAGGAAACAAAGGCTTTTAGACTGTCTCATTTCAAGGATATCCCTGCAAAGATCTCATTTTTTTTTTCCATATTAGATGTCGCATATTGGGTAAATATTATCTCTATATACAAATGAATGATACCTTTCTTTATCACCTACCAGCCAAGTGCTTATAACTGCCCTAAACTTAACCATGAAGCTTTGGCTTCCCCCCTAGTTTGAGCAAGTACTACAGCACTAGATGTAGAATGTATCTCCTCACCAACTCAATGTGAGAATCAGTTAACTTCACCTAGAAACATTTCTAGAATGTGAATTCTGATTCACCACTTGCACATCTACTCTACTTGCCCTGTTCCCTCACAAAATCCCTGCAAGCCTTAATTATGCATACATCAGTTCAGTTAAGTTCAGTTGCTCAGTCTTGTCCAACTCTTTGTGACCCCCATGGACAGCAGCATGCCAGGCTTCCCTGTCAATCACCAACTCCCAGAGCTTGCTCAAACTCATGTCCATCAAGCTGGTGATGCCATCCCAACCATCTCATCCTCTGCCATCCCCTTCTCCTCCTGCCTTCAAACTTTTCCAGCATCAGGGTCTTCTCCAGTGAGTCAGTTCTTCCTTATCAGGTGGCCAAAGTATTGGAGTTTCAGTTTCAGCATCAGTCCTTCCAATGAATATATAGGACTGATTTTCTTTAGCGATTGACTGAGTTGATCTTCTTGCAGCCCAAGGGACTCTCATGAGTCTTCTACAACACCACTGTTCAAAAGCATCAACTATTCAGTACTCAGTCATCTTTATGGTCCAACTCTCATATCCATACATGACCACTGGAAAAGCTATAGTTTTGACTAGACAGACATTTGTCAACAAAGTAATGTCTCTGCTTTTTAATATGTTGTCTGGGCTGGCCACATCCTTCCTTCTAAGGAGCAAGTGTCTTTTAATTTCATGGCTGCAGTCACCATCTGCAGTGATTTTGGAGCCCAAGAAAATTAAGTCTGTCACTGTTTCCGTTGTTTCACCATCTATTTGCCATGAAATGATGGGACAGGATGCCATGATGTTTGTTTTATGAATGTTGAGTTTTAAGCCAGCTTTTTCACTCTCCTCTTTCACTTTCATCAAGAGGTTCTTCAGTTCCAAGTCTCTTTCTGCTATAAGGGTGGTGTCATTTGCATATGTGAGGTTATTGATATATCTCCCAACCATCTTGATTCCAGCTTGTGCTTCATCCAGGCCGTCATTTCATATGATGTATTCTGCAATGTAAGTTAAATAAACAGGGTGACAATATACAGCCTTGATGCATTCTTTTCACAATTTTGAACCAGACCATTGTCCATGTCCAGTTCTCACTGTTGCTTCTTGACCTGCATACAGATTTCTCGGGAGACAGGTAAGATGGTCTGGTATTCCCATCTCTTGAAGAATTTTCCACAGTTTATTGTGATCCACAAAGGATATAGCAGTCAATGAAGCAGAAGTAGATGTTTTTCTGGAGTTCCATAGCATTTGATATGATCCAATGCTTATTGGCAATTTGATCACTGATTCCTCTTTTTTTTCTAAATCCAGCTTGAACATCTGTAAGTTCTCAATTCACATACTGTTGATGCCTAGCTTGAAGGACTTTAACCATTACCTTGCTAGCATATGAAATTAGCACAATTTTACAGTAATTTGAACATTTTTTGGCATTGCCTTTCTTTGGGTTTGAAATGAAAACTAAAACTTTTTTGTCCTGTGCCTTTGCTGATTTGCCTAAATTTGTTGACATATTGAGTGCCTAATAAAAGTGCATAAAAGTGCATCATCTTTTAGAATTGGAGTAACTCAGCTGGAATTCTATCACCTCCACTAGCTTTGTTCCTCATTATTGTTCCTAAGACCCACTTGACTTCGCACTCCATGATGTTGGCTCTAGGTGAGTGACCACACCATCGTGGTTATCCAGGCCATTAAGATCTTTTTTGTATAGATCTTCAGTGTATTCTTGCAAACTCTTCTTGATCTCTTCTGTTTCTGTTAGTTCCTTGTCATTTCTGTCCTTTATTTTGCCCACCTTTGCATGAAATATTCCCTTAATATTTCCAATTTTCTTAAAGAGATCTCTAATTTTTCCCATGTTATTTTTTCCTCCTCTTCTTTGCATTGTTCACTTAAGAGGGCTTTCTTATCTCTCCTTGCTATTCTCTGGAACTCTGCATTCAGCTGAGTTTATCTTTTCCTTTGCCTTTCACTTTTCTTTTCTTTTTTTTTTTTTTCTCAACTATCTGTAAAGCCTCCTCAGGAAACCACTTTGCTTTCTTGCATTTATTTTCCTTGGGGATGGTTTTGGTCACCACCTCCTGTACAATGTTACAAACCTCTTTTCATAGCTCTTCTGACACTCTATCAGGTCTAATCTCTTGAATTTATTCTTCACTACATAATCATGAGGGATTTGATTTTAGTCATACTTGAATGATCTCATGGATTTCCCCTACTTTTTTCAATTTAAGTTTGAATTTTGCATTGAGAATCTGATAATCTGAGAAACAGTTAGCTCCAGGTCTTGTTTTTGCTGAGTGTGGAGAGCTTCTCCATCTTTGACTGCAAGGAGTATAATCAACCTGATTTCAGTATTGACCATCTGGTGATGTCCGTGTGTAGAGTTGTATCTTGTGGTTTTGGAAGAGGGTGTTTGCTATGGCCAGTGTGTTCTGTCAGGGGACATTCAACTTTAAGGGATCCAATATGTTATTTTCTTCTTTTGTGTGCTGTTTCTAAAGGACTCTCTACTCTTTATCAGTTCCTGGGATACAGGAACGAACAGAGCTGCATGCAGTTCTCAGAATTGAGATCATGAGAAATGGCACCTGCTTGGATTCCTTTCAGTGACTCCCTTCAGTGATCTTTTACTTAAAGGTAATCTATTCAGTTATGCCCCTCTTACTCAGGATATGGAATGCTTTCTGACCCTTTGAAGTTTGTTATTTGCTTGGCTTTGTTTTTGCTCATTTTTTTACTGCCTAAAGCTGCCTTGTATGAAGACATACAAACATGAGTTTCTGCAAATAAAGCACCCTTGTTCTACTTGAGACTTGGGTCCCCTGTGTCCCTCTTCTCTTCGACTCCAGTCCCCAGGTCCCAGTCTACAAAGACTGCGACAGTGTTCTCTTGGCAAAACTCTGTTAGCCTTTGCCCTGCTTCATTTGGTACTCTAAGGATGAACTTGCCTGTTATTTCAGGTATCCCTTGACTTCCTACTTTTGCATTCCAGTTTCCTATGATGAAAAGAACTTTTTTTTTTTTTTTTTTTTTGCTGTTAGTCTAGAAAGTCTTGTAGTTCTTCATAGACCCGTTGGATTTCAGCTCCTCAGCATTAGTATTTGGAGCATAGACTTGGATTATTGTGATGTTGAATGGTTTACTTTGGAAACAAAACATGATCATTCTGTTGTTTCTGAGATCACAACCAATTACTACATTTCAGACTCTTGTTGACTATGAGGGCTAATCCATTTATTCTAAGTGATTATTGCCCCCTCTAGTAGTTATAATGACCATCTGAATTAAATTCGCCCATTCCCATCCATTTTAGTTCACTGATTTCTAAAATATTAATGTTCACTCTTGCCATTTCTGCTTGATGATACCCAATTTACCTTGATTCATAAACCTATCCAGATTCCTATGTATTATTGTTCTTTATGGCAACAGGCTTTACTTTCTTCACCAGACACATCCACAGCTGAGGGTCATTTCTGCTTTGTCCCAGCCTCTTCATTCTTTGTGGAGTCATTTCTCTGTTTTTCCTGAGTAGCATATTGGATGCCTACTGACCTAGGGGTTCGTCTTCTGTTTTTTTTTTTTTTTTTTTTTTTTTTTTTTTATCTTGTCATACTGTTCATTGGGTTCTTGAGGCAAGAATACTGGAGTGGTTTGCCATTCCTTCCTCTAGTGAACCACATTTTGCCAGAACTCTCCTCCATGACCTGTCCATCTTGTGTGGCCCTGCTAAGGGTATTGTTCAGTGCTTCATTGAGTTACTCAAGGCTGTGATCCATGTAACCATCTTGGTTAGCTTTCTGAAAGTGTGGTTTTGTTCTGGAGGCCATGGGATTTTTATATCTCTCTTCTTTTCTAACACATCCATTCAATTCCATGAATTTATTCATAAACACAATTTCACTAAAACCACAAATTTGTAAGCTATGTTTTTATTTTCATTTAGTTAAAAATAGCTTCTAATTTCTCTTGAGATTTCTCCTTTGATCTATTTGTTATTTAGAAATGTATTGTTTAATCCATATTTTTAAGATTCTCCAGTTTTTCTTCCGATTTCTGTCTTAAGTTCACTGTGAATGAAGGGCAGACATTGTATAATTTTTTAACTTAAACTTGTTGTGTTTTATTGTCCAGAATGTCACTTATTCTGCTGAGCAGTCCAAGTGAGTTCAAGAAGATGGTTTATATTCCTGTGGTTGGATGAAGGAGTCTATAGATGTTGATTGTATCCAGTTGATGGGTGGTATTGAATTCAACTATATCCTAGTAGATTTTCTGCTTCCTGGATTTGTTCATTTCTGATAGTTTATTGATATCTCCAAATATAACAGTGGGTTGATAGAGTGTTGATATCTCCAAATATAATAGTGAGTTCATCTACTTCTATTTGCAATTTTGCCCCACATATTTTAATATTCTTTTGTTAGGTAAATACCTAATAGGAATTGTTATGTTTTCTTGGTGGGCTGACTCCTTTGTCATTATGTCATGCCTTTCTTTATTCCTCATAACTTTCCTTGCTTTGAAGTCTCAATATGAAATTAATTTAGCTACTCCTGTTTTATTTCGATAAATGCTAGCATGGTATCTGTTCTGTCTTCCATTTACTTTTAATCTGTATTTGTTTTCAATTTTTAAAAATTTGTTTATTTTTAATTGAAGGATAATTGCTTTACAGAATTTTGTTGTTTTCTGCCAAACAGCAACATGAATCAGCCATAGGTATACATATGTCCCCTCTCTCCCATCTCCCTCCCCATCCCACTTCTCCAGGTTGATATAGAATTGATATGTATGTTTGAGTTCCCTGAAACATAGAGCAAATTCCTGTTGGCTATCTACTTTACATATGATAATATAAGCTTCTATGTTACTCTCTCTATACATCTCACCTCTCCTCCCCTCTCCCTGTGTCCAAAAGTCTGCTCTCTATGTCTCTCCATTCTACCCTGCACATATATTCATCAGTACCATCTTTCTAGATTCCATATATATACATTAGTATATGATATTTATCTTTCTCTTTCTGAGTTACTTCACTTTGTAAAATAGGCTCTAAGTTCACCCACCTCATTAGAACTGATTCAAATTCATTCCTTTTTATGTCTGAGTAATACTCCATTGAGTATATGTACCACAATTTCTTTATCCATTCATCTGTCAATGGACATCTAGGTTGCTTTCATGTTCTAACTATTGTAAATAGTGCTCCAGTGAATATTGAGGTACATGTGTCTTTTTTTAATTTTGGTTTCCTCAGGGTATATGCCTAGGAGTGGGATTGCTGGGTCATATGGTGGTTTTATTCCTAGCTTTTTAAGGAATCTCCATGTCATCTTTCATAGTGGCTGTATCAATTAACATTCCCATCAACAGTGCAAGAGGGTTCCCTTTCTCCCCACACTTTCCATCATTTATTGTTTGTAGACTTTTTGATGATGGCCATTCTGACTGGTGTGAGTTGATGTCTCATTGTAGTTTTGATTTGCCTTTCTCTAATAATGAGCAATGTTGAACATCTTTTCATGTGTTTGTTAACTATGTGTATGTCTTCTTTGAAGAACCGTTTTTGGTCTTTTTCCCACTTTTTGATTGGATTGTTTGTTTTTCTGCTATTCAGTTGCATGAGCAATCATTAAGACATTATGGTACTGGCACAAAATCAGAAATGTAGACCAATGGAACAAAATAGGAAGCCCAGAAATAAACCCACACACCTAATTTTAGACAACCAAGGTAAAAATATACAATGGGACAAAGACAACATCTTCAAAAATTGGTGCTGGTAAAACTGGACAGCTACATGTATAAGAATGAAAATAGAACACTTCCTAACACCATACACAAAGATAAACTCAAAATGGATTAAAGACCTAAATGTAAGACCAGACACTCTAAAACTCTTAGAGGAAAACAAGGCAGAACACTCAATGACATAAGTCAAAGCAAGATCCTCTATGACCCACCTCCTAGAGTAATGGAAATATAAACAAAAGTAAACAAGTGGGATCTAATTAAACTTAAAAGCCTTTGCACAGCAAAGCAAAGTATAAGCAAGGCGAAAAGACAACCCTCTGAATGGGAGAAAATAATAGCAAATGAAACAACTGACAGAGGATTAATTTCAAAACTATATAAGCAGCTCATGCAACTCAATGTCTTCCTTTTTAAAGTGTTTTCCTTTTTTTTTTTTTTTTTTTCAAAACAATATGTAGCTTGGTCTTGTTTTGTTGTTGTTGTTGTTGCTGTTTTTTGTCATTATTATAAACTTTCTCTTTCAATGAGTACATTTAGGCCATTGATATTCAAAGTGGTGATTGATGTAGTTGTATTGCTATTGACCATATTTGCTACTATTTTCTATCTTTGTTCTTTATTCTCATTTTTGTCTTCCCTTCTCCCTTTTTGTCACTTTAATTTTAATTAGGCATTTTGTATAATTCCATTTTCTCTTCTTTCCTAGCGTATTAGCTATACTTTAAAAACATTTTTAGTTATAGCTCTGGAATTTGCAATATACATTTCTAGCTAATCCAAATTCACTCTTAAATAACACTATTCTACTTTATTGATAATATGAGTACCTTATAATAACAAAATTATTACAGTTTCTCCTTCCCATTCCTTGTATCTTTGTTGTTACTTATTTCACTTATAAGTAAACATATATTTCACATATGGATACAGATATGCATATACATATGCATGTATATATGTGTGTACACATATCCATGTATATGTACATAAGCATGAATAATCTAATACATTGTTACTATTATAATTTTGAACAAACTAATCTCTCAAATCAATTTAGAATAAGAAAAAGTTCATTAGCTTCAGTTATTCCATCTTTAGTTCCCTTCTCCTCTTTATATAGATTCAAGTTTCTGCTTTATTTTCCTTCTCTCTAAAGAACATTAAAAGAAAATTCTTGCAAGTAAGGTCTACTGGCAATAAATCTTCTCAATTTTGATCACCAGAGAATGTCTATTTCTTCTTTACTTTTGAAGGACAGTTTTTCTGGGTAGAGAATTCTAAGTTGGTGGCACTTTTTTTCTTTCAACACTAAATATTTTTCACTCTTCAATTCTCATGTTGCATAGTTCCTGAGGAGAAGTCATATATGTCTTGCCTTTTCTCTTCAATATATAGATGTCCCCCTCCCAACCCTCTGCTTCTTTCAGGAGTTTTCCCAAGAGTATCAATTGTTTAGTACTTGATGTTAATTTAGGGAAATTCTAGGTCACTATTATTTCTTTCTTTTTTTTTTTTTTCTGTTTCATCATCTTCCTTTTCCTAGTAGTCCCTTTATATGTATGCTACATGGTTTACAATTGTCCAGTGGTTCTTGAGTATTTTGCTCTGGTTTTTCAGTCTGTTCTTTTTACTCTTTAGTTTCAGCATTTTCTATTGATATCTCCCCAAGCTTAGAAATTCTTTTTGCAGCCACTCCTAATCCACCAGCTATCCCATCAAAAGCAATCTTCATTTTTGTTACAGTGCTTTATCTTGTTTTCCCCAGCATTTCTTTTTTGTGCTTTATTAGGACCTTAATCTTTCTGCTTATATGGTTTATTTTTTTTCTTGCATGTTGTGTAATTAAAATCCTAGCATATTAAGCATAATTATTTAAAATTTTGGTCTAATAATTCCAACATTTCTGCCATATCTGGTTCTTAGGCTTGCTCTGCCTCTTCAAATTGTTTTATATTTTACCACTTATATTCCTTAGACTTTTTTCCTTATAGTGGGTAATTATATACTGAGGAAAACCAGCTACTACAATTAGACCTTTAATAATGTGATGGTGGGTCATGGAAGGAGGTGAAATGGTTCTATGTCAGGTGTCCTCAACTTCTGAGCCACAGACCAATACTTGTCCATGGTCTGTTAGGAACCAGATTGCACACCAGGAGGTGAGTGTCTGGCAATGAAACAAAGCTTCATCTGTATAAACAGCCCATCCCCTTGCTCACATTACCACTTGAGTTCCACCTCCTGTTAGATCAGTGGAGCATTAAATTCTCATAGGAGCATAAACCCTACTGTGAACTGCATATGCGAGGATCTAGATTGGGTGCTCCTTATGAGAATTGAATGCCTGATGGTCTGATTCTACATTATTATGGTGAGCTGTATAATTTCTCATTATATATCAGAATGTAATAGTGCACAATAAGTGTAATATGCTTGAATCATCCTGAAACCACCCCTCTCCTCCCACCCCAACTCTTAAGAAAATTTGTCTTCCCTGAAGCAGGTCTCTGGTGCCAAAACAGTTGGAGACCACTGTTCTATAGTCCTGTAATTATCTCTCAGTCTTTAAGTGAGTATTTGCCTCTAGACTGAATTTCATGAGTGCCTCTCAGTCTCCCTGATTCCCACTCTCTTAGATGGAACTGAAAGGGCCAGTGTTGTGTACTATCCTTCTTCCAGGAAGTTATGCTCTGATAATAGCCCCAGTATATTAGACTCTGGTTAATGATTTTGTCCTGAGAGCAGGCTTTTTAAGAAAAACTGAATGCTCTGACATATCTCACAGTTTCCTTTTCCCCACCCCCTGCTGAAAGCACGTCCAAAATTTACTGTGAGTATTGGTCAGACATTTTGAAGTAAAACTCACAAAAATATGGGACCCTCTAAGACTTGGTCTCCCTGGAGGTTTTAGCTCTTAGACTTGTCCTCTCTAAATCTCCAGCAACTTGTAAATTCCAGTTCAATTTATCTTATCCCAGCAGGGATTTCTCAGAGGGTTCTCACTTGTGAGCTCTGCTGTGATGATACACAATTCCCCGTCTGTCTCTCCAATCTTGGGAACAGTAGTTTGCCCTGTTCCTCACCTCCATTACAGATCCAAGAAGTATTATTGATTTTTCAGTTTATTCAACTTTATACTTCTTGTTGAAATAGAGTGGCAACTTTCAAGCATCTTACATATGGAACTGAAAGGTGGAAGTTCCTGTTTAGTTTTTGAAAATTGCTTTTTCCTATATATTGATACAATAAAACCATATTCCTAGAAATTAATATTTAGAATTTCTTATTGATAGCTCTGTAACAAGTAGTTCACAAAAATTTGAGAAACAGTGCATTCTATTACCTTATCTAAGTTGTGTATAAGAGATGCTATCTACAGTAGAAACACCTGCTTGAATTCCACTACCTTAAGAATATTGACCTTAACTATTATTGCATCTTTTCAACTGTTTTTAAATAGTTGAGAATTTCTGCTTCTGAATTTTTCTAAGAAAATAAACATAATCGTTACATGGATATTTGAAAGTTTTATCAAGATTATGACTGCTGGGTATTAGGTGCTATCAACACTTAGGTTATTTATCTCCAGTTAACTCCCTGCCATACTTTCTCCACACTCCTTTTCTCTCTTAATATTAGTCACAAACTACTCCAGGAAAATAACCTTGGATTTTACTCTAGATGCTTGGATTGAGCATCTAGTCTCCTATTCACAATGTTAGTATAGCAAACATTTTATTTCTTTTTATCACAAATATAAGTGAAAGTCACTCAATCATGTCTGTTGGTGACCCCATGGACTATACAGTCCATGGAATTCTCCAGACCAGAATACTGGAGTGTGTAGCTGGTTCCTTCTCCAGAGGATATTTCCAACCTAGGGGTTGAACCCAGGCCCTCCACATTGCAGGTGAATTATTTACCAGCTGAGCCACAGGGGAAGCTCTCTCTGAATCTCCAGCAATTTGTGAATTCCTTTGGATATAATTCTTTAAAATTAATCTTTTGCTCATTTTCAGGATTCTCCAGGCAAGAATACTGGAGTGGGTTGCCATGCCCTTCTCCCCGGGATCTTTCCAACCCAGGGATAGGATCCAGGTCTCCTACTTTGCTGGTGGATTCTTTACAGACAGAGCCACCAGGGAAGCCCTTTCAATTTCACTGCTGATTCTTTTTTCTGAATTTTAGAGCAGTCCTTAGAAGTATCTCCAGCGAAATTCACTCAGCCATGTCCAACTCTTTGAGACCCCCATGAACCATATAGTCCATGGAATTCTCCCGGCCAGAATACTGTCGTGGGTAGCTGTTCTGTTCTCCAGGGGATCTTCCCAACTGAGGGATGGAATCCAGGTCTCCTGCATTGCAGATGGATTCTTTATGTCTATTTTAATTTTATTTTATTCAAGTTGAAGTAATGATTCAATTATTATTCTTAGAGGGCTATTTTCATTATAATACAGGCTATTCAAATCTTTCAAAAATACCATACTGCTTACTGTAAAACATTATATCTTCTAATTTCATATTAAGCACCAATTTTTTCTGTTCATATATATCTCACTGGGGCATTTTTTATGCCTCCAGGAAAAAATAAATAAAACAAAAGCAGCAACAACAAAAACTCCTTAAATTTGTCCATACAACCCTTCCACTGTTTCTGGATATTATTCTTTCTTTATATATCATTTTATTATGTTTAAATTTTTCCTAATTTAATGTGATTTCACACATGATATTAAATCAATACATTACAACTAGACCAAGAATTTAAGTAAAAAGTGATAAATTTTAAAATCTCTTCCAAATGAGTATATCTTTAAATGATTAGGGACCTAGGGAAGAATTTCTTAGATTTACTGTATAAAGCAGAAAAATAAATACTGATACAACTGACTGCATTGAAGTCAAGCATCTTTTTTTTATAAAAAAATAAGAAATAAAGTAAATATGAGTTGAAGAAAATATTTGGCTCACATACAATTAAAAATTTTAATATTCAGATTATATTGTATTCCTATCTATTGGTAAAATATATACACATCTGCACACAAGCATCACAACAAAATATTAAAGTCAAGCTCAAATATTTCATAGTAGAAAAAATAGCTAGAAAATAAAGATGATTTTTTCAACCTAATTTTTAATGTGGGTAGTACAAATTAAATACCATTGAATATAATAGAATTTCATTTCTACAAAATTGACAAATAAAACAATGCACACTAAAATAATTGAAAAAAAAGGAAAAATAAAGTTGTTAATAAAGGATAAAGCAATAGTGTGTAGAAAAAGTATAAATTAATAAAATAATTTTGAAAACAATTGGAAATCAGGGTAAAGTTATATATCTGTGTTAGCAGATATGTACAGGAATGCACATTTCAGCATTATTTCTAAGACAAACACTACAAAGAACCAAAAAGTCTATTAGCATTGAATGCATAAATGAGATTTTGTAGGTTTGTAAGATAAAATGCTTTCAACAGTGAAAAGTAATAAATATCCTTTATATTGGCCAACATATATATGAACCTTAAAAAGATAGTTAATAAAAAAAAATCTAGTCACAGAAGTCACAAAAGCATATTACATTGAAATAAAGCTCAATGATGCAACATTTTTTAGTAAGTAAAGATACATGCATATGCCATAAGAGTATGATATAATATAAGACAACCAATAATAAAATTCTGGATAGTGACTTTTTTGGGCAGGAGGAAAACATTTAAAACACAATGAATACTATTAAATTTGATTTCAATGGTAATATTATATGTATTAAATTTGGTGATGAATAAAATTATTCATTTAATTATTAAACCTTAAAATATTACAGGAATTTTTTTCATTTGCATTTTTAACCTATATACACAAAAAAAGGATGAGGGAGAAAGAGAAGGAAATGAAGCCAGTTGAGCTGGGTTCAAGTTCTGCCTTTGACACATGTACTCTTATCTCTGGGCAAGTTATTGAACTCTCCTGTGTATTACTTCTTATGTGTAAAAGAGTCATAACAACTGCTTTTCTCACAGTTTTCATAAAGAATAAATACATTAAAATATATAAATAAAACAATTTGGAATAGTATTTAGCAGGTAGTATATACCAAACAAAAGTAAGTTTTCATATTTAATTCTGGAGGAACAAAACCTCAACTGTAAATATTTTATCATTTATTGGAGAAACAGTAACTTGAACATAACAGGAACATAAAATCAATAAATAGTTACCGGTTTAAAAAAAATTACTGGAGTATAATTGTCCTATAATGTTTTGTTCATTTCAGCTGTACAGCAAGGTGAGCTTACTCAAATTCATATCCATTGAGTCAATCATGCCATCCAACCATCTCATCCTCTGTTGTTCTTCTCCTCCCATCTTCAATCTCTCCCAGCTTCAGGGTTTTTTCAAAAGAGTCAGCTCTTCGCATCAAGTGGCCAAAGAATTGGAGTTTCAGCTTCAGCATCAGTCCTTCCAATGAGCACCTAGGACTAATCTCCTTTAGGATGGACTGGTTGGATCTCCTTGCAGTCCAAGGGACTCTCAAGAGTCTTCTCCAACACCACAGTTCAAAAGCATCAGTTCTTCAGTGCTCAACTTTCTTTATAGTCCAACTCTCACATCCATACACGACTACTGGAAAAACCACAGCCTTGACTACACAGACCTTTGTTGGCAAAGTAATGTCTCTGCTTTTTAATATGTTGTCTAGGTTGGTCATAGCTTTTCTTCCAAGGAGTAAGTGTCTTTTAATTTCAAGGTTGAAATCAACATCTGCAGTGATTTTGAACCCCCCAAAATAAAGTCTGTCACTGTTTCCACTGTTACCTCATTTATTTGCCATGAAGTGATGAGACTGAAAGCCGTGATCTTATTTTTCTGAATGTTGAGATTTAAGCCGACTTTTTCACTCTCCTCTTTCACTTTCATCAAGAGGCTCTTTATTCTTCTTCACTTTCTTCCATAAGGGTGGTGTCATCTGCACATCTGAGGTTATTGATATTTCTCCTGGCAATCTTCATTCCAACTTGTGTTTCATCCAGCCCAGAATTTATCATGAGATACTCTACATATAAGTTAAATAAACAGAGTGACAATATACAGCCTTGACATACCCCTTTTCCTATTTGGAACCAGTCTGTTCCCTGTTCATTTCTAACTGCTGCTTCCTCATTAATTATCTATATTATACATATTATCAATAGTGTATATGTTAATCAATCAGTCATGTCTGACTCTTTGCAACCCCATGCACTGTAGCCCGCCAGGCTCCTCTAGGAAAGAATACTGGAGTGAGTTGCTATTTCCTTTTCCAGAGGATATTCCTAAGCCAAGGAATAAACCCGAGTCTCCTGCATTGCAGGTGGATGCTTTACTATCTGAGCTAGTATGGAAGTCCCTTCAATAGTATATATATATATATATATATATATATATATATATATATATATATTATATAGGGCTTCCCAGGTAGCATAGTGAAAAAGTCACCTGCCAATCCAGGAGACACAAAAGATGGGGCTTCAATCCCTGGGCTGGGAAGATCTCCTAGAGTAGGATTTCATGGAGAGAGGAGCCTGGGGGGGCGACAGTCCATAGGGTCACAAAGAGTTGGACATGACTGAGTGAGCACACACAAGTGTCAATGCCAGTCTCCAAATTCTTCTTAACCCCCATTTATCAATTTTTAAAACACTATTTAATACAAAAAATAATCTTTACACACACACATATGCCAGTGCTCTGGTTCCTGTCAAACTCTCCAAACTCTTCAAAATAAAGACATGGCCTCCTGTTAGTTTTTGACACACAGCTCCTTTGCCTTTACATGTGCTGTTTCATCTGTATAGAATTCTCTCCATTTAGCTCTTTATATCTTTGGTTCACCCCCACAGATTACTTCTAGACAGCATCCCCTCCTGAGGTAGATGGCACAACATCCCTAACCAAAAAGTCAATCTGTGTGACTTTGATTTATCATAGGATTATTCAGTTATTTGATGATTCACAGAAATTCACGGGATTACTTGCATGGTGTCTCTTTCCTCCCAACACACAGTTATCTAAGTTTTACAGAGGCAGGAGCTCTTCCAGCTTATTAACTACTATGCCCTCAACACCAAGAAATTCATCTAGTACAGAGTTGTCACTCCATATCTATTCATGAAATAAATGGATGAATGTATGACAGAACAAGGGGATAATTTAATATCGCCTGCTTCTGAGTATCATTAGGTATTTAGCTAATGCTTTATAGTTCAATTCCATAAATTGCCTGATTATTTTTCCTTCAGTTACATAACTCACATGCAAGTCATGGTATTTTGTTTTCAATTTTCAAAGACTTTTTATTTGACAAAATATGCTGCCAAATACAGCAGTGATCATGTTAGCAGAATGCCTCTATAGAATAGAAGCTTCATCAGTCTGCTTTCATAAAGCATCAAAGTATTGATTTCAGGTAAAATGTATGATAATTGTTCTCTATTGTTAATGGAGAGTCATTCAGACAGATAAGAATAATTGGCCCAATACAGCTTGAGGAGTGGCACGCTACCTCAACTATAATATTGTTTACATAGGGACATTGCTTGATATAACAATACTAAAACTTTTTGCAAAACCTAAAGAGGCCAGGAGATGGTGAAGGACAGAGGAGCCTGGCATGATGTAGTCCATGGAGTCACAAAGAGTCAGACACAACTTACAGTCTGAACAGCAACAGATATTAATCCAGGAAAAGAAAACTCATAAAATAAATCTTTTGAGATACAGTTATTAAACACAAAGTGTACATTTCTAAAATAATCGTAGTGAAAGTGAAGCCACTCAGTCGTGTCCGACTCTTTGCCACCCCATGGACTGTAGCCTACCGGGCTCCTCCATCTATATTTTCCAGGCAAGGGTACTGGAGTGGGTTGCCATTTCCTTCTCCAGGGGATCTACCCAACCCAGGAATCAAACCTAGGTCTCCCACACTGCAGGCAGATGCTTTACCATCTGAACCGCCACAGAAGACGAAAATAATTTTATATGATGATCTATTTTTAACATGGCTAGTGATTTTGAAATAAGGTTCATACACTTAAAAATAAACCATGGATCTGTGTTCTTATTATAAAACTGGAAGTTGAAACCTCCTTAAAGAAGTCAGGTCTGGCTTGATGATACAAAATTGGGATGAGAAATGGGAAGTAATTATAAGTTAATGCATTTTACATTATTTACAGTTCCTGCTTCCCATATTTTCTCATCTTCCTTCACTTTATTCTCAGGGAAACTAAACTGCATTTGCCAAATCAGTGTTGTCCTTACAAAATTTGGATTGCAAGCGTAAAGAAGTACCTTCAATTATTGATAACATCTTGCATCAAAAGGAAACATCATTTAACAAGGAGGTTAAATATAAATAGGTGAGGTATAGAACTGAAACTAACTTTAATATATCACACCAAAAAGTAAGCAAATAAAATACATAACCACTTTCAAAGTAAAGAATTCAATAAAAATAAGGGCTTCTCTGATAGCGGAGTTGGTAAAGAATCCACCTGCAATGCAGAAGACCCCGGTTGGATTCCTGGGTCAGGAAGATCCTCTGGAGAAGGGAAAGGCTACCCACTCCAGTATTCTGACCTAGAGAATTCCATGGACTGTATCGGCCATGGGGTCACAAAGAGTTGGACACAACAGAGCAGCTTTCGCCTTCAACAAAAATAAAGCTACTCATCGATCTGTTCAGTCTGTTGCTTGTTGTATTAGTTTTTTTGAGACACACTTCATAGATTCTTACTAAAACTCTTCTATAGCAAATCAATGTTTAAAGGACAAAAACGATGTGATGAATCAAATTCCTCAGAGTTCCAACAATCAATATAAGAAATCTTCCACATGCAGTGATTGTCTAATTTTGTTCACAATTTCAAATGGTGTTCTTCAAGAAACTTTAACAGCAGGACACTTAGTGGGGAGCCACATCAATCACTGGCAAATCATTATCACTCATCTAGTGATGAGAGCTAGTCAGATGAATCATCACATTTAAAATTATTTAAGGGCTTCCCTGGAGGCTTAAGGATAAAGGATCCGACCACCAATGCAGGAGATACTGGTTTGATCCCTGTCCTGGAAGATCTCATATAGGCATAGCAACTAAGCCGGGGCACCACAGGTATTGAGCCTGGGCTCTAGAGCCTGGGCACCACAATGACTGAACCCACATGTACTGAAGCCTGTGCACCGCAAAAAGAGAAGACCACTTGCCACAACTAGAGAAAGCCTGCATGCAGCAACAAAGACCCATCACAGCCAAAAATAAATTAATTAATTTAATTAAATTATAAGGTTAATTATTTAAACTGACTATAGCACATTTTAATAGCTACATAGCAATTACAAGTATCTTGAACTATCTAAAAATAAAATGAAATAAAAACTAAGGTCACTGGATTTTTCATTTTCACTGATTATATACAAATCATTATTTTTACCATAAAGAAAGTCTGCTTGCGGATGACAGCAATGGAGCATACTTATCTTTTGATCATATCACATTATTTATAAGAAACTGCATATATTTCCACTTTTATGTATGGGTTAGGTGTGTATAGATACATTTAAGGGTTATACTATGATGCTAAATGTTACAAATGACAAGTTTCTTTAAAAACTCATATTTAAAAAAAATAAAAATAGGTGGCCTAAAAAAACAATTTTATTATTTATATAACAATAGAGTTTGTGAACTTAGCCTCTGTACAACTATAATACAATCTAATAGTAGAATATTTGATGGATTCATCAATTTTACTTATAGAGCCCGCCACTCTAGGAATAAAAATAGAAATGGTTCCATTTCTTGCCTTAACATACTTATAAAATGGTAAACTGTTGTAAAATCTTTAGTCTGAAAAATTATTAAAACTGCACACATAGCTTGGTGTCTGCTTTTCTTTAAAATGGTAATATTGAAAAATATTGGACATGAATAAAGATTACTGGACCCTGGAGGAGGGCATGGCAACCCACTCCAGTATTCTTGCTGCAATAATCCCACGGGCAGAGGAGCTTGGCCGTCTTCAGTCCATGGCTGGCAAAGAGTCGGACACAACTGGAGTGACTGAGCATGCAAAGATTATTGAAATGCTAGTTTTGGGCTCTCTTTTAGTCAGAGGGAACATTCTGTAGCAGATAATGTTTAAATAGCACATATAACCTTAGTTTAAGAGCATATGCAACACTGATAAACTTTGACCTTTTGATAGGATAACCTTTCTTAACCTCTTCTCACCATGTTTCAATTTCATTGGTTTAAATAATAATAATAATAAGGTCAGCTTCAAAATGTTATTTATGTGGTACTATACAATGCTGTTAGTAATGAGACTGGCATCACTATATTCTATAGTAATAGTATATATATAATGTATATGTGTATAAGCATATATATGTTAGTATACCTATATTTCCAGATTATGCTGACCTTTTGTACTTTTAATCTTATTTATGGGAACTTTATTTTATTAATAAACTTAATACAATAAATATTATTGGTCACATGTATCAGATTTTCGAAGATTACCTCTCTAACATATTATTTTTCACTATTCCCACACTTGTCACCATTATGTTCACATCTGTGAGATATGTAAGTTTTTATTATTATAAGCACCAGTGCTTTGATGAAATAAACATTAAAATTTAGGTGGAAAGATAATGTGTAGATAAAATCAGTATGACTATAGTATAGCCCTACTTATCTTTTCTATTACAATTTGTAAATGGTAGCATTCTGTTTTCACAAAACAGTGAATCAGCAAACACAAGTATTTCTAAGAGTCTTCATATGAAACAAAAAGAGCTCTGCCTATCATAGTTCTAGGGTCTAGAAAAGGATTACTGTGATGAAGTAAAGTTAAACAGCTTGCTCCATTGAGTATTTAAGAATGTCTATCACAGTACTGATAAGAGTTAAGTATGAGTAGAAAGAAAATCTCCCAGGTAGTTTTCAAAATAAACAAGAAGCCAAGCTCTTGAACTGTGGTACTGAATGCTTTCCTAAGGGGTCTTTAGTTTTGCTCAGGGCCTAAATGTCAGAAACACTTCATTTCTGCATCTATGGTAAGTCAAATTTCATATCACTCTCTGTGTAAGAGTGTGAATTATGTAAAATATAGATGGCCTTTGTGCTGAATGTGCAGTTTAAGACAGCACAATGAACATCCACATGCTTTCCTGGATCTTCTATACCTGCACACTTGGCAGGACACTATATATAAATATAAGTGAATATTTAAATCACAGATATGAACACATTTAATTTAGTTGCTATCATACCTGTCTCAGAGAGAAACATGTGGGAATGAAAGTATTTATTGTTTAATAAAATTAATTACTATAATATGTTCTCTTGGAAACATGTTGTTCTATTTATTAGCAATTGCTTTAAAAAAATGTGTATTAGAAAACATTTCAGCTTCCAGTTGAATTTTTATTTCTCATTGAGAATTGTAACTTTCTAATTCTGCTTCTTAGTTATCTACCATTAAAAGGATGTTTTACTTTTCTAGTTTGGGTCATACTTGGACATGCTATGATACAATAGACATTCAAACAGAGTTGGAAATATATTTTCTACTGAGGTGTATCAACTTAAGAAAAGGGGTAAATCCTAATGAATAAATAAATTGGTATTTTAGAAGGCCAGAAAATTAAATAACAAATTTAAATAGAACTGCTCCCAATCTGAGCTGACTACATTTAAGTTTTTAAAAACATTTTATAACAAAATTTATATATAAATTAATGTAAATGTTTGAAATGTTGAAATAAGATTAGAAATAAGAAAAAAATCAATTTTTGACACATAACTTAGAAAAATTCTCTAAACATATCCATGGATATACTTTTAATCTTTCACCTTTTTATGGTTAGAGATGGCATACAGGAATAGTATAAGTTTCAAATTGTCAGGTTAAAATTTGGTTTTTAGTATCAATAATGTTATTTTCAAAAACTTTTGCTATGCTGTGTTGTATTCCAAAATAGCACTTATAAATGTAAATTATTTAAAATAACTAATTATAAAATAATAAAATTTATAAATTTCAGTAAATAAAGAAATTGAATGTAAATACACATATTTTTACCTCTTCTCAACTTTCACTTAGGAGACTGAAAAGAACCGTAAACAAGAGGGATGATATTGCTTATATGTGGAATCTAAAAAAAAAGGTACAAATAAACTTATATGCAAAATAACACTAGGCCCACAGAAAGCAAAGCTAGGGTTACCAAAGGGAAGAGCTAGAGAGGATAAATTATGAGTTTGGAATTAGCTAATACAGTATACTATATACAAGGTAGATAACAAACAAGGACCTACTGTATAGCACAGGGAAATTTATCCAGTATTTTGTAATAATATATAAGGAAAAAGAATCTGAAATATATATATATATATATATATAAATAAAATAACAGAATCACTTTGCTGTACATCTGAAACTACCACAATATTATAAATGAACTATCCTAAAAAGCCATACTTCTTTGGGCCCACTGGAACTGTATAATGAAAAAGATTAATTGTCCCTACCTAATTTTTGTGGAGCCTAGCTTGATAAAATACATTTGAGCTTTTATATTCCTTTGAGACTTGACTGAGGATACTCTCAAAATAGGTATTTTCAAAGCTCCAACTCTTTCCTTTATGAGTAAAATGAAACATTATAAAGAACCCTGAACTGACTGCAGAGTGAAACAGCAAGGTGATATACCAAAAGTGGAAATGGAGAGTTGATATGAGAGAGCTATGTAAGAAGGCATGATCATCCTGAAAGATTGTGGTTCTGAAGCTCTCTGTGCTATGCTGGGATTCAGGAACTTGGGAGGAGAGGATTTCGATCAGGGACCAGAGACAAGGATGGACCACTCAGAGGTTTTTGTGTAGCAAAATAATATTAAAGTATAAGAGACATAGGGAAAGCTTCTGACATAGACATCAGAAGGTGACAGAAAAAGGGCCTGCTTGCTAATATTTTAACAAGGCGTTTTATGTCTGTTAGCAAGCTGTTAATCAGAGAGACACCTCAAGGCTGAAGGAGTTTCACCAAGCCTCTCTTTTTTTTTTTCCATTTATTTTTATTAGTTGGATGCTAATTACTTTACATCATTGCAGTAGTTTTTGTCATACATTGAAATGAATTAGCCATGGATTTACATGTATTCCCCATGTAAATTCACTCCATTATTCTTGCCTGGGAAATCCTTGGGATTGGCGGGCTATAATCCATGGGGTCGCAAAAGAGTAAGATACAATTTAGGAAGAAAACAACAACAATATGCAAAGAATCAAGGGGGAAAAAATCTTACTTTAAGACATAATTTTCTTTTGATCTTTTACTCTTCTTTTTAAGACTATTTTAAAGGGAAAATAAAGTTGTTGAAACTTGGAGGGATCAATTACTATGACAATCACTATTAGGCTTTTGAGTGCTGGGCATCACTTAACAGGGAAATTTTGTTGTTCAAAATCCTTCTTTCTTATCTTGATTTAGATATTTTGCAATATGTCACAAGACTATTAGTTTTAATATGACAGTTACAGTGTCATTTACTGCTGATATGCTGAGTGCATAGTTGACTAAAAATTGTTTATTGGTGTGACCATTGCAAACAATGCTGGGATAAATTCAGCTGGCAGATGTTGTTGTTAGAGGGACTTAGCTAAAGAAAATTTACAGTGTCAGCCATGTCACCTCTGAGATAAAAGACAAAGATAGGTATCTGTGGATTCCGAAAGCCACAAAACATGAGCTCTAACAGCCTGGACCGCTGCAAGTTGCAAAAAAATACATGATATAAAAGAATGCTAAAATGACTAAGGGTAGAACAGAGTTCCTTTGAAGTGAACAGGTTTTAAAGTGCCTAGGCTGGCAACATTGGGACTATTATTGCAGATTTCTCTCCTTAAGGTCACTCCACTTACTTCTTTTTAGAGGGAAAGAATAAATTATAAGGAAGATGGCTAACAGACAAAATTCAACTATAAAATCATTGGTCTTCAGGTTTCAAAATGACAGGCCCATTTTTAAAAATATCATAGTTCCTCAAATTGTTCTTAAAAATAAAATGCTATAATCATTTAAGCAACTTTGAATTTATCATTATCTTGTTTATTCATTTGTTTCTCTACGATTTTAAGATCCTCTAAGGGAGAGCTTTTTTCCTTTGTTCTCAGCTAGTTCAGATCTAGCCTGCTATTTTCACTGTTCTAAACTCTATAGGACTTACATTTATGGCTTTAATTTTCAGTGTCATGTTCTTTTCAAATGCCAATAAAAACTAGCTTTAAAAACGCAAAAGCAGGAAATGGTTGGCTATGTTACTTTAATTGGTCTATCTGAAATAGAAATAAAGGAGTTAGTGATAATTGCTCACTTTTGGACCATGAAAATAATAAGAAAGAGAAATAGTTCTAAAGGCAAGTTGCTCATGCTATATCCCAATAAAATTGAAAAGATATTTTAATTCTAAATGTATCTGAGGGAAATTTTTAACTTTGAAAAAAATGGCTAACAACCAATCATATTTATTTTAATGAGAAGAGTTTAGAAGAACAGAATGCAAATATAGTATATATGAAAATTAATAGTCACAACACAAACTATGTTGCTTTTACTCTCTTGGGAAACCTGGAGTTAATTATGGCCAAAATAACTCTCCAAACACATTATCTTGTGAATCAGAAAATACAATTCTTGCCATTGATTTTTTTTTTTTTAGTTGAAAATGTTTTGTTAATAGATATCATTTGAAAATAGTAATGACAATAACAGTAAATGAACGGCCCCAGAGCACACACATACATATTTCTGAAAACTTTAAATGTGCACAATCATGACAGTATCACATGTACAGTTGGAGGAAGGATGTATTTTAACAAAAGGTAATGAAGTGTCTTGCCAAGAAACTATCCTTCAAATAATACCTTCCATGCCTGCCACCTTGTTTTTTTTTTAAATATGTAAAGGGTAAAGTTTAAGGTTTTGCATGATTTATATAATAACATTCAGACACTCTTTCCACCATTTACTTATTTCAAGGCCAGAACCAATGCATGGGCTTGTGTAAAGCAAAGGTAAATCTAAAATCTAAATAGAATTGATTTCACTTGGTTCAAAAATATGTCTCTTATTACTGAGTTAATTCTTTAATTTTTTCTAAAAAAATAAAAAGAATGAAAGCAGACCAATTGACACATCTTAGATAAAACCATATCTGAAGGATTTTTGTGTATTGTTTCCCTAAATATCCAGTTTCATTAGGGAAAGAAGTATGTTGATTCTCCTGACACACTTTCTTGACTAAGGATATAATTTGTATATCAAAATTTCCTACTGCATTCGCAGATGGATTTGTTACCACAGCGCCACCTGGGAGGGAATATATGTATACCTATGGCTCATTCACATTGATACTTGGCAGAAAACAACAAAATTCTGTAAAGCAATTATCCTTCAATTAAAAAATAAATTTTAA
The DNA here is from genome assembly GCF_023699985.2 of Odocoileus virginianus. Classification (NCBI taxonomy): domain Eukaryota; kingdom Metazoa; phylum Chordata; class Mammalia; order Artiodactyla; family Cervidae; genus Odocoileus; species Odocoileus virginianus. The sequence goes on along the minus strand of NC_069685.1, from coordinate 34,731,335 downwards.
AAATTCCTACTTGCTAGTTTCCTCAAGATGCAGTTGTTTACAATGGCCTCAATTCTTCTGACCCAAAACACCTTTCCAAAATCACAGTCTTTCTCTCCCAATATTATACAAATAGTATGCTACAAAAGCAGAAATCCCTCTCTGCAGGAAATTTGAAGCTATATGACCAAATCACATACTGATGTGAAAATGGATTCAAAACTGTTTATTCTTCCTTCTGCACCTACAGCTAGATTACATTCTTGCTAGCATTGGTCATACATTCTGATTAAGCAACAGAATATGAGTGGGAGTATTGTGTACTATGTCTAAGATTGACCCATGAAACTTTCTGTACACTATCTTCCATTTTCTCTTTTCTTTGGATGTGACCCAATGTGCATGAAAGCCTAAAGGTTGAAGAACACAGAGCTTCAAGGTAAAAGAAACCCTGATTTGCAAATTACTACTATGAAGAAAGACACAAGCTAGTCAGGAACGCAGCTTGGAATTTACTTGACTGATAAAACTCACTAGTGTTTTTGAGCCTTTGTACATTTATTACTTAGCATTACACAGGGCTTCCCAGGTGGCTCAGTGGTAAAGAATCCACCTACCAATGCAGGAGATGTGAGTTCAATCTCTTGGTTGGGAAGATCCCCTGGAGAAAGAAATGGCAACCCACTACAGTATTCTTGCCTGGGAAATCTCACAGACAGAGGATCCTGACACGCTACAGTCCAAGGGGTCACAAAAGAGTCAGACATGACTTAGTGACTAAACATCAAAACAGTAACACCACATGAAGTTAAAGCAAAAGCTTATACCAAAATTTAACTGGAAATGGCTTGCTGACTTTACAGGCACCTAAAGTGTGTGTCATTGGATTCATGCTTGGATGACAGATGGTAAGAAAAGAGATATTGCAAATTGTAAAGCTGAAGATCTTTGTTCTATAATGGCAGAATGTTCAGTAAAATTATTGTATTGGCCATAAAAATGTTGACAACTTTCAAAATAGACTATGTGTCTACTGAGCCTAAGTTGAGGGAAATGGAGTTAAAAATGAACTGTGTACTGGCTGTGATTGAAAGCTTTAGCAAAGTATTATATGATATGAGATAAGCAAGAATTGGCCGGTTTTCAAATATGGATGCAAGTTGAAGATATAAAGAAAGTTATGAAGTTGGAAAAGCCACCAACCACTTCTGGATCCAAGTCAAAAATAGGAGATTGGAAAAAGTTTGGAAATAAAAACCCAAAAAGACTCTTTATTTGAACAAACATATTAGCCCTGAGAAAAAGCCTACTCAAGTTAATACTGACTTACCTGAATCTTTTCCTTCAGTTTATCTCAAACTAGCCAAAATTAAGGGGAAGAGGAAAATAAGATTGATAAATCAAATAAACAAAGCAGACCTGAGAATTATGTGCCCAGAGAACTTTGTGTAATTTTACATGCACATTTGAAACGTCTGCAAACAAACAGATCAGAAATCTACATTTTAAAAGAATTGTTTTAGTAAAGGAAAAACTAAACCAGCAAAGAATGCTTTGAAATTTTTACTTCAATCTTTGGTGCTAAGAGTTGCACAAGTAGGAAGAAATCTGTAAAAACCATACTCTACCAAATAAGTAATTACTCCAAATTACACCCACTTCATATAGAGCTCTGGAGAGTAACAAAGAAGGAAAAATCTGTCAGAAAGCAGAAAAAGAAACAGTAAAAAATAATGAAGAACAATATATTAGGAGAATTAGTTTCTGCTGTTTTTAGTTGCTAAGTCATGTCTGACGCTTTTGCAACCCCATGGTCTGTAGCCCACCAGCCTTCTCTGTCCATGTGATTCTCCAGGCAAGAATACTGGAGTGGCTATTTCTTCTTCCAGGAGATTTCCTGACCCAGGGATAAAATTTGCATCTTAGCATTGGCAGGCAGGTTCTTCGCCACTGATCCACCTGATTTCATTAAGGCAATTCTCCAACAGTGAAAGCAAAAATTTCTACAACACTTGCATTGCAGGGAGGAAATAATAGCAAATGAAGCAACAGACAAAGGATTAATCTCAAAAAAATTTACTATTGCTCTAGAAAAGTGATTTCAGTATGTCTATCATTCTTCTTTGTTCCAGATGAGAATTTTTACTATGGTCATACAGCTCCCACTCTCAGGCATGTAAACTGAGACATGTAAAAATCATGTAAGATGTGTTTTTGTTTATAGGTTGTCAGACAATCAGGAATTCACTGAGACCAAAGAGATGGCCTAGAGATCTTGAGTTTTGGATTGGGTGCAATAATTAGGTGTCTTTGTTTATCTTCGTTGAAAAGGGATTAAGTTCTGTCCCATATTTGGGAATAAGAGAACTTGTATTTTGTGACCAGATGGGTTAATTTTCAGAGACAGGCTATGTATTTACTAGACCCATTTCCTCTTCGTTTAGATAGCCAGTTACAAGATACATGCTGACCTCCTTTATATTCAGGTCTAATTAAATTATGGGCAATATCATAGAAAAAAAAATCAATGTGAATTGGCCTTTAAAAACCTCCCATGTGCATTTTCCATAATTTTTATCTTGTCAGTTTTTTTTTTTTTCCAGAAAATATGGCACTTTGAATTTCACAATATGGAACTTTGAATATTGCACATTGAAAATGATGGGCCTAAAGTTTGAAACTGCCTTGTTGCTTAGAGTGTCATCTTAAAAAACACCCATTTTAGATTTTACATGATTAAAAATATTGATAAATGATAATATAAGTGAAACACATAGCTAATAAAATAACAAAATTAATAAAATATACTTCTCTGTATTTCTTATGTGTTTTGTATTCTTAGATATGTTTATTTAATAATATTCCAGCTTTACCTTAACTGGTTTACATATGTCACTTCCAGACACATGAACTTTAAAGCTATATAATTTTTAGTTATGTCAAAACTACTTTTTATGGTATATTTGCAGGTTTAATCCAATTTGCTATTCCACAGATATTTTCAAATTAAACCACTCAATTACACAAGTGGTTCTGAGCTGCTCTTTATGTGTGATTCTGTGCTAGCATTGGAGAACAAGGAAATAAGGCCAAAATCGTGTCTTCAAAAAGCTTAGACCCTAATGTAATTCAGGTAAATTAAAAAATAATAATAATAATAATGAGAGAGTGCGAAAGATGCTACTTGAGAAGAAAATATAGCTACCCCTCAGTATTCATGAAAGGTTGGTTCATGGAACACTACCCTCCCCTGTGGACACCAAGATCTATGATTCTCAAGTTCCTTATATGAAATGGCATAGTAGAGCTGGCCCACTGTATTCCCATGTTCTGCAGCCCCGGATTCAACTATGGTGGGTGGGCCCAACCCACCATGGAGGGCTGGTCATATAAGCTCTAGAGAGGCACACCTGTATAAATGGTAGATTGTAGGAGGACTTCAGGGATAAATGACTGAATGAAGGCATTGAGGATGAATAGGAGCTATTCAGGCAAGGTTAGCTAGGAAGAGGAAAGAGCTAGTGATATGAAAAAACTGTAAACAAAACAGAAAATTAGATTACAACATCATTTTGTGCCATATTAAACTTTTGTGATATTTTCTAAGAACAAATAGATGCCATTTATAAGTTTAAATCAGAAATTACACTCTTGAAATAGTACCTTAGAAAGAACCAAATTTAAATTTAAACAATATAAATTGTTAGGCAATTTAACATATTGGATTCAAACATGCTAAAACTAAATTCAGGATACAAGAAAATGTTAAAAATTCCATGCAGAAGAATGTCAGTCTTAACTGGAATAAGAAAAATGGGTAAAAAGAGAAGTGGCAATATTCTAGAGTTAGAAGTATGAAGTATCAATAGGACAAGTGAGGTGCATGATTGATGGATAAATATGCTTAGTCTGGAAAGTAATTAATCAAGGTCTTCAGGTTTCTGTCATGGTATTACTCAGAGAAAATAGGAAACTGAATTGTCTTGGGGTACAGACAACAAGATTTGAGTGTACTATGTGTAATTATGTGTTAACATTGGAAATTTTAAGTAAAATTATTTTATAGCTGCTCTGGAACTCAGAAATTGATCTTGACTGAAAATAACTAAGCACAATAAATGAGTACAACAAGCACATAGAAGACATGACCTAAAACTTGTATAGAAGGAGCGACCAATAGGGCAGAGTAGGAAGACCCTGAGCTCACCTCATCCAATGGACACACAAAATTGCAACTATTTAGAGAGGAACTGTTAACAAAAAAGAGCTGAAGACTAGCATAAATGACCTTCTATTCTTAAGTATATAAAGAAGGGACCACAATAAGAGAAGCAGAATGGGAAGAGATGTGGTAAAGACCCATACCTGCATGTGGATGATGTACAAACATGAGTATAATCATAAATGCAAAGTTTCTTCCCAAAGAGGAGAGGGAAGGATTCTAGCTCCACACTAAGCTTTGAAACCTAGGATTCCAGAGCAAGGAAGATGAGCTCCCAGAATAGTTTATTCTGAAGGCTAGTGAGTCTTACTATCAGGAGAAACTAATGGCTATAGGAGACAGAGCCTCCACACATAAAATAAGCTAACAAAGTCTCACATGATCTGGGACACAGGATAGAAGGAGTAATTTAAAGGAGCCCGGTTCAGACATACCTGTTAATCCTGGAGGAATGCCAAAAGAGGCAGGGGGAAAATTGAGCTCATCCTGGGGACACAGATGCTGGCCTCTGCACAAAGCAGTGCCTGGAAAGTAACTGAAGTGGGGACCAGCTGTGCCTACCAGACCACACAGAGTAGTCAGCCCACTACCACAGAAAGGCCCATGAAGCCCATATGGGGACATCTCTAGACCATACAGCTCTAGTCCCAGAGAGGAATGCACTACTGGGTCACACAGGGAACCTCATGAAAAAGACCACTTCTTCAAGATCAGTAGAGTAACTTAACAAATACATAGAAAACAACAACAACAACTATAACAGTGAATTAAGCAAGTTGAAATGACAGAGGAAAATAGTTACAAATGAAAGAATATGAATAAATACCAAAATTCTCACACTGTTAAGAAAATTTTAGGATACACAACAGATTTTCCAACCTAGGGATCTGGCAAAGAGATTGAGAACCCCTAGGAAATTTGACTTTGGAGACCAGTGGTATTTGATTACAGGATTTCCACAGGACTGGGGAAACAGAATCTTGGAGGGCACAAACAAAACCTCATGTGCACCAGGACCAATGAGAAAGAAGGAGTTTCACCACAAGAGACTAAGCTAGACTTGCCTGTGACTGTCCAGGAGTCTCCAACAGAGGCACAGGTCAACAGTAGCCTGCTGTGGGGTGAGGGGCACCGAATACAACAGTGTGATATAAGTCCTTTTGAAAGAGGTTGCCATTAACATCATTATGCCAACCATCCTTTGGCCTCATGCCAACAACAGGGAGGGAACACAGACCCACTTATCAGGAGAAAATTGGATTAAAGATTTGCTGAGCATGGCCCTGCTTATCAGAACAAGACACAGATTCCTCCAGAGTCAGTCTATCTCCTCAGGAAGCTTCCAAAAGTCTCTTATATTTATCCATCAGAGGGCAGACAGAATGAAAAGCACAATCACAGAAAACTAACAAAACTGATCACGTGGATCTCAGACTTGCCTAACTCAGTGAAAATATGAGCTATGCCACAGAGGGCCACCCAAGACAGATGGGTCATGGTAGAGATTTCTGATAATACATGGTCCACTGGAAAAGAGAATGGCACCACTTCACTATTCTTGCCTTAAGAACCCCATGAACAGTATGAAAAGGCAAAAAGATATAACTCTGAAAGATGAACTCACCAGGTCAGTAGGTGCCCAATATGCTACTGGAGAAGAGTGGAGAAATAACTCCAGAAAGAATGAAGAGATGGAGCCAAAGCAAAAATAATGCTCAGTTGTGGATGTGACTGGTGATAGGTTTAATGTCTGATCCTGTAAAGAATAATAATGCATAGAAACCTGAAATGTTAGGTCTATGAATCAAGGCAAAACAGAAGTGGTCAAACAGGCGATGGCAAGAGTGAACATTGACATTTTAGGAATCAGTGAACTCAAATGGACTGTAATGAGTGAATTTAATTCAGAGGATCATTATATCTACTACTGTGGGCAAAAATCCTTTAGAAAAAAATGGAGTAGCCCTCACGGTCAATAAAAGAGTCTGAAATGCAGTGCTTTGGTGAAATTTCAAGAATGAGAGAATGATCTCTGTTCATTTCCAAAGCAAACCATTCAATATCAGAGTAATCCAAGTCTATGCCCCAACCACTATGGTTGAGGAAGCTGAAGTTGAAAGGTTCTATGATGATCTAAAAGACCTTCTAAAACTAACATCTAAAAAAAAAAAGTCATTTTCATCATAGGGTACTACAATGAAAAAGTAGGAAATCAAAAGATACCAGCAGTAACAGGCGAACTTCGCCTTTGAGTACAAAATGAAGCAGGGCAAAGCCTAACAGTTTTGCCAAGAGGATGCACTGGTCATAGCAAACACCCTCTTCCAACAATCCAAGAGCTGACTCTACACATGGACATCAACAAATGATCAATACCGAAATCCGATTGATTATATTTGTAGCAAAGATGCAGATGCTCTATAGAGTCAGAAAAAAAAAAAAAAAAAAAGATTGGGAGCTGACTGTGGCTCAGATCATGAACCTGTTTTTTCAAAATTCAGACTTCATTTGAAGAAAGTAGAAAAAAACACTAGATCATTCAGGTATGACTTAAATCAAATCACTTATGATTATACAATGGAAGTAACAAATAGATTCAAGGGATTGGATTTGATAGACAGAGTGGTTTAAGAACTATGGATTGAAGTTTGTGACATTGTACAGGAGGCGGTGATCAAGACCATCCCCAAGAAAAAGAAATGCAAAAAGGCAAAAAAAAGGCAAAATGATTGTCTGAGGAGGCCTCACAGAGAGTTGAGACAAGAAGAGAAGCTAAAGGCAAAGAAGGGAAAGGAAAGATTTACCCATCTAAATGCAGAGCTCCAAAGAATAGCAAGGAGAGATGAGAAAGACTTCCTCAGTGATCAGTGCAAAAAATAGAGGAAAACAATAGAATGGGAAAGACTAGAATTCTTTTCAATAAAATTAGAGATATCAGGGGAACAGTTCATGCAAAACTGGGCACAATAAAGGACAGAAAGAGTTTGGATCTAATAGAAGCAGGAGATACTAAGAAGAGGTGGCAAGAATACACAAATGAACTATACAAAAAAGATCTTCATGACCCAGATAACCATGGTGGTGATATCACTAACATAGAGCCAGATATCCTGGAATGGGTAGTCAAGTGGGCCTTATGAAGCATCACTACAAACAAGCTAGTAGTGGTGATGGAACTCCAGTTGAGCTATTTCAAATCCTAAGAGATAATGCTTTGAAAGTGCTGCACTCAGTATGTCAGCAAATTCAGAAAACTCAGCAGTGGCCACAGAACTGTAAAAGGTCAGTTTTTACCCTAACCTCAAAAAAAGATAATGTCAAAGAATATTCAAACTACTACGCAACTGCACTAATCTAACACAAAAGCAAAATAATGCTTGAAATTCTCCAAGTGAGGTTTCAAAAGTATGTGAACCAAGAACTTCCAGATATTCAGGCTTGATTTAGAAAAGGCAGAGAAATCCAACAGAGTTTTGGAAATTTTAGCCACAGCAATCAGAGAAGAAAAAGAAATGAAATCCAGATTGGGAAATAAGTAAAACTCTCACTTTTTGCAAATGACATGATCCTCTACATAGAAAACCCTAAAGACACCACCAGAAATTGCTAGAGCTAATCAATGAATATAGTAAAGTTGCAGGATATAAAATTAACACACAAAATCCCTTGAATTCCTATACACTAACAATGAAAACCAAAAAGAGAAATTTAGGAAACAATTCCATTCACCGTTGCAGCAAAAAGAATAAAATACTTAGGAATAAATCTAGCTAAAGAAACAAAAGACCTGTACATAGAAAACTATAAAACACTGATGAAAGAAATCAAAGAGGACACAAATAGACAGAGAAATATACCATGTTCATGGATCAGAAGAATCAGTGCAGTGAAAATGAGTATAGTACCTAAAGCAATCTATAAAACCAATGCAATCCCTATCAATCTACCAAAGGTATTTTTCACAGAACTAGAACAAATAATTTCACAATTTGTATGGAAATACAAAAAACTTCAAATAGCCAAAGCAATCTTGAGAAAGAAGAATGGAACTGGAGGAATCAACCAGCCTGACTTTAGACTCTACTACAAAGCCACAGTCATCAAGACAGTATGGTACTGGCACAAAGACAGAAATATAGATCAATGAAACAGAATAGAAAGCCCAGAGCTATGTACACGTAGCTATGTACACCTTATCTTTGACAAAGGAGGCAAGAATATACAATGGAGAAAAGACAATCTCTTCAACAAGTGGTGCTGGGAAAACTGGTCAACCACTTGTAAAAGAATGAACATAGAACACTTTCTAAAGCCATACACAAAAATTAACTCAAAATTGATTAAATATCTAAATGTAAGACCAGAAACTACAAAACTATTAGAGGAAAACATAGGCAAAACACTCTCTGACATAAATCACAGCAGGATCCTCTATGACCCATCTCCCAGAGTAATGGAAATAAAAGCAAAAATAAACAAATTGGACTTAAGTAAACTTAAAAGCTTTTGCACATCAAAGGAAACTATAAGCAAGGTGAAAAGACAGCCTTCAGAATGGGAGAAAATAGCAAATTAAGCAACTGACAAAGAATTAATCTCAAAAATATACAAGCGGCTCATGCAGCTCAATTCCAGAAAAATAAATGACCCAATCAAAAAATGGGACAAAGAACTAAACAGACATTTCTGCACAGAAGACATACAGGTGGCTAACAAACACATGAAAAGATGCTCAACATCATTGATTATCAGAGAAATGCAAATCAAAACCACAATAAGGTATCATCTTACACTGGTCAGAATAGCTGCTATCAAAAAGTCTACAAAAAATAAATTCTGGAGAGGGTGTGGAGAAAAGGGAACTCACTTACTCTGTTGGTGGGAATGCAAACTAGTACAGAGTCTATGGAGAACAGTGTGGAGATTCCTTAAAAAAACTGGAACTAGAACTGCCATATGACCCAGCAATCCCATTGCTGGGCATACACACTGAGCAAACAAGAATTGAAAGAGACACGTGCACCCCAATGTTCATTGCATCACTGTTTACAATAGCCAGGAAAAGGAAGCAACCTAGATGTCCACTGGCAGACAAATAGGTAAGAAAGTTGTGGTACATAGACACAATGGACTATCACTCAGCTATTAAAAAGAAAGCATGTGAATCAGTTCTAATGAGGTGGTTGAAACTGGAGCCTATCATATAGACTGAATTAAGTCAGAAAGAAAAACACCAATACACTATATTAACACTTATATATGGAATTTAGAAAGATGGTAACAATGACCCTATATGTGAGACAGTAAGAGACACAGATATAGAGAACAGACTTTTGGGCTCTGTGGGAGAAGGTGAGGGTGGGATGATCTGAAACAATAGCATCAAAACATATTTATTCTTTCAGTTCAATTCAGTCGCTCAGTCGTATATAACTCTTTGCAACCCCATGAAACGCAGCACGCCAGGCCTCCCTGTCCATCTCAAACTCCCAGAGTTTATTAAAACTCATGTCCATCGAGTCGGTGATGCCATCCAGCCATCTCATCCTCTGTCGTCCCCTTCTCCTGCCCCCAATCCCTCCCAGCATCAGGGTCTTTTCCAATGAGTCAACTCTTCGCATGAGGTGGCCAAAGTATTGGAGTTTCAGCCTCAGCATCAGTCCTTCCAATGAACACCCAGGACTGATCTTCTTTAGGATGGACTGGTTGGATCTCCTTGCAGTCCAAGGGACTCTCAAGAGTCTTCTCCAACACCACAGTTCAAAAGCATCAATTTTTGGCACTCAGATTTCTTCACAGTGCAACTCTCACATCCATACATGACCACTGGAAAAACCATAGCCTTGACCAGACAGATCTTTGTTGGCAAAGTAATGTCTCTGCTTTTTAATATGTTATCTAGCTTGGTCATAAATTACCTTCCAAGGAGTAAGCGCCTTTTAATTTCATGGCTGCAATCACCATCTGTAGTGATTTTGGAGCCCAAAAAAATAAAGTCTGACACTGTTTCCACTGTTTCCCCATCTATTTGCCATGAGGTGATGGGACCAGATGCCATGATCTTAGTTTTCTGAATGTTGAGCTTTAAGCCAACTTTTTCACTCTCCTCTTTCACTTTCATCAAGAGGCTTTTTACTTCCTCTTCACTTTCTGCCATAAGGGTGGTGTCATCTGCATATCTGAGGTTATTGATATTTCTCCTGGCAATCTTGATTCCAGCTTGTGCTTCTTCCAGCCCAACGTTTCTCATGATGTACTCTGCATATAAGTTAAATAAGCAGGGTGACAATATACAGCCTTGATGCACTCCTTTTCCTGTTTGGAACCAGTCTGTTGTTCCATGTCCAGTTCTAACTGTTGCTTCCTGACCTGCATACAGGTTTCTCAAGAGGCAGGTCAGGTGGTCTGGTATGCCCATCTCCTTCAGAATTTTCCACAGTTTATTGTGAACATGTTTATTACCATATGTGAAATAGATTTCCAGTCCAGGTTTGATGCATGAGACAGGGTGCTCAGGGCTGATGCACTAGGATGACCCTGAGGGATGGGATAGGGAAGGAGGTAGGAGGGGGGTTCAGGATGGGGGACACATGTACATCTGTGGCTGATTCATATTGATGTATGGTGAAAGCCACTACAATGTTGTAAAATAATTAGCCTCCAATTAAATTAATAAATTAATTTAAAAAAAAGAGAAGAAGAAAAGGCAGAGGAACCAGAGATCAAATTTTCAACATCTGTTGGATTATAGAAAAAGCAAGAGAGTTCCAGAAAAGCATCTACTTCTGTTTTATTTACTATGCCAAAGTCTTTGACTGTGTGGGTCACAATGGAAAATTCATCAAGAAATGGGAATACCAGACCACCATATCTGCTTCCTGAGAAATCTGTATGCAGGTCAAGAAAGCAACAATTAGAATCAGATATGGAACAATGGACTGGTTCCAAATTGGGAAAGGAATACATCAAGGCTGTATATCGTCACCTTGCTTATTTAACTTATATGCAGAGCTCATCATGCTAAATGCCAGGCTGGATGAAGCACAAGCTGAAATCAAGAGTGCTGGGAGAAATATCAATAACCTCAGATATTCAGACAACATCACCCTTATGGCAGAAAGCAAAGAAGAACTAAAGAGCCTCTTGATGAAAGTGAAAGAGGAGAGTGAAAAGGTTGGCTTAAAGCTTAACATTCAGAAAACTAAGATCATGGCATTGGGTCCCATCAATTCATGCAAATAAGTGGGGAAACAATAGAAATAGTGAGAGACTTTATTTCTTGGACTTCAAAATCTCTGTAGATTGTGACTACAGCCATGAAAATAAAAGACGCTTGGTCTTGTAAGAAAAGCTATGACCAACCTAGACAGCATATTAAAAACAGACACATTACTTTGCCGTCAAAAGCCCATCTAGTCAAAGCTATGGTTTCTCCGGTAGTCAAGTATGGATGTAAGAGTTGGACCATTAAAAAAGCTGACTGCCAAAGAATTGATCCTTTTGAAATGTGGTATTGGACTGCAAAAAGATCAAACCAGTCAATTGTAAAAGAAATAAGTCCTAAATATTCATTGGAATGACAGATGCTGAAGCTGAGGCTCCAATAGTTTGGTCACCTTATGCAAAGAACTGACTCATTGGAAAAGACCCTGATGCTGGGAAAGATCAAAGGCAGAAGGGGACAACAGAGGATGAGATGATTGAATGGCATCACCAACTCGATGGACACGAGTTTGAGCAAGCTCTGGGAATTGGTGATGGACAGGGAAGCCTATAGCAAAGAGTCAGATATGACTGGATGACTGCATTGAACTGAACTGAAAGTACCAAAGAAGAAATAAAATAAGTGGGGACAAGTAATCTACCATATAAAGAGCTTAAGGTAATGATCATAAATATGTTCAAACAACTCAGAATAATGGATGAGCAATGAGCAGTTAGAAGTTTTTCTTTTGTTTTTTAAAGGCTTGTTAGAATGCAGTTGATTCAGAGAGCTATCATTATTATTATAGAAAATTAGTAGAAATCACTGAAACAACAGAAAAACAGAAAAAGAATTTTAAAAACTGAGAACATTTTAAGAAGCTTCTGGTACAACATCAAGTGCACTAATATTCACATTATAGAGGTTCCATAAAGAGAAGAGAAACGGAAAGGGGAAGAGAGCATATCTGAAGACATAATAGCTGAAAATTTCCAAAACCTGGGAGAGGAAATAGACTTCCATGCCCAGGAACCACTGGGATTGCCAAACAGGATAAAACCAAAGAGGGACACATCAAGATACACTGTATTTAAAATGGAAGAATTAAAGATAGCCATGAAATTAAAAGATACTTGCTTCTTAGAAGAAAAGCAATGACAAACCTGGACAACATATTAAAAAGCTGAGACATCATTTTGCCGACAAAGGTTGGTATAGTCAGATCTATGATTGTTCCACTAGTCATGTTCAGATGTGAGACTTGGACCATAAAGAAGGCTGAGCACTGAAGAATAGATACTTTTGAACTGTGGTGCTTGTGAAGACTCTTAAAGAGTCCCTTGGACTTCAAGAAGATCAAGCTCCAATAATCTGGCCACCAGATGGAAACGGGTAACTCTTTGGACGACTTTGATGCTGGGAAAGATTGTGGGCAGGAGAAGAAGAGGATGACAGAGGATGAGATGGTTGGATGGCATCATCGACTCAATGGACTTGAGCTTGAGCAAACTCCAGGGGATAGTGAAGGATAGGAAAAACTGGTGTGTTGTAGTCCATGGGGTCACAAAGGGTTTGACATGACTGAGCAACCTAACAGGAGCAACAAAGAAAGATAGAGTATTAAAATCATCAAGAGAAAAGCAACAAATTACAACTCCCCGTTGCCATGAGTTGACTTTCAGCAGAAACTCTGCAGCCCAGAAGGGAGTGGCATAATATATTTAAAGTAATGGGAGGGGGAAAAAAAAAAAAAAAACACACTACCAGAAAGAATACTCTGCCCAGCAAGGTCTTGTTTATATTTGGAAAGATCAGAAAGTCTTAGACAAGTGAAAGGTAAGAGTTCAGCACCATGAATCCAGCTTTATTAGAAGTGTGACAGAGAACTCTTTAAGCAGAAAAGGCCACAAACAGATATATGAAAATTACAAAATAAAAAACATACTAGTAAAGGCAATATACTGTAAAGGTAGTAAATCAACCATGTATAAAGTTACTGGGAAGGTGAAAAATCAAAATTAATAAAATTAATTACATCCACAATAGATAGTGAAGAAACACTCAAAATGAAACTATGTAAAATGTGATGTCAAAACAGTAAATATGTGGGAAGGTAAACATGCAGGGTTGCTAAAATGCATTCAGATGTAAGGGATCAGAAACTTAAAATAATTAGATAGGTAGGAGATTGCTATATATAAATGTCATGTTAACAAGAAGCCAAAATTCTATAATAGATACACACACATAAAATAGAAAGGACCCAAAATACAACACTAAAGATAGATATACATCAATCTCTCTCCTTTATCTCCTATTTTTCTTATTACCTCTTCTCTCCCTCTCTCCACATATCTAACATTTCTCTGTCATTTAAAACATTTTTGCTTCACAAAATTTAATAATATTTTCATTGAGAAAACAGCAGGCTCTCAAGACAGAAATTTATTGCACTTGTTACTTAAGAACAGCAACCAATACCCTCAAAAGGAAAGCAAATAAACAGCCCAGTGGGACGAGGAAGTTCTAGGGATGCTACATCTCCTAAATGATACTTATATTCTTATTGTTTACTAATTCCTAAATTTGCCTCAGTCCATGACTGTTGAATCTTCACTTCTAGCAACTTTACCATGAAAAACTTCTGCTCATGTAGATTTTAAAACTAAGGAAACTCCAAAAGTTAGATTTATTTTAAAAAACAGAAGAAATGGTTCTACTTTATTCTGTTGCATTTTCTTGTGTGTGTGTTTTTTTAAACAAAACTCAATTTATCAATTCGAGAGAGGGTAGAACATAAATGTAAAGAATGTTGCCATAAAAGTTGGAAATATATCCTCTATAACAGCTTCTGGGGCCGATCTGCATAGCAAGTTCTTGGTTGTTTATTCAGCGTGAAAGCTAATAAATCTATCTGTGATAACTCCTAAAAGGCAATCATTTTCAGAAAGAGCGAATTCTGGCAAAACCTATTGTTTCAGCAAATCCAAATGACAAGAGCTTTAATATGACAACATTTGCAGTTCCAGGGGCACAGTACGTTTTGGAATCATAAAAGTGGCAACACATTCTGTGTGGCAAAACATACTGTGTTTAAATCTGTCCTACTGAATCGTGCTGCTAATGGTTATACACACTATATTAAGGAAAGGAAGAATGACAAATTACAAACCTACATAGATCTAGTCATTTTGTAAGACTATCTTTATTTTCTTTTCATCCATCTGTTTTGGTTTCACACATTCTCCACATGCAGTTAGAAAATCTCTCTCTCAAGAATCTTCTCACACTGTGTTTCTACTTTTCTTTAGAAAGTATGTTTTAGATTTTCCAATAAAAAATTCTACTTTATTGAAGGTGTCAAATAAAATATAATTATTTATAAATTCATGAATTAAAAAATTTTTTTTTACTTTGCTACATGTAAAATTATGATGCCTAGAAAGGTGAAATTCATTTCTCATTTATTTCTCCAATTTCTTCTTTCTCACTGAGGTACAGAGCACAGAACATTGTGGAAAATGAAAAGTTGGTAGTCTTTGCTGTAAATCTTACAATCTGAGAATAGAAACAAGACACATGTAGAGTCAAAAAAGGGAAACTGTAGCAAAGTGGAGATAAACAATGTTAGAAGTAAGGCAGTAAGAGGGAAAATAATACACTGTGAACTAGGAAGTATAGACAAATACCTGTCTTTATTTAAGAACTGCCAATTTCTCAGGTTGCATGCTGCAAGTTTGCCCCTGTTATAGCCAGTTTAGGTTTTTGTTTCTGCTTTTTAATGGATTTATAAAGATACTTCTTGTTTGGAGTCTGGTTACTGCCTCAATCCATACTTCAGAGAATTGCAGGAAAACACAAAAGTTTCTAAAAGGATTCCTTCACACACAATCTGACTTCCTTTTTCTTTTTTTCTTTCACATGTCACATTTAATCTAAACCTATCAATCAGTCTTTTAAAGGTCTCTATTAAGTGAACTCAGCATTCTTTCCTTTTTTTTTTTTTTTTTTTTTTTCGTTTAACGGTTACACAAAGTGAAGTTTCTATTTGTAGCGAACAAGGAGGCCACCAGGAATCATTTCCCAAAGCCTGGCTCCTCAGCAAGGAAGGGTTAGTTCTTCTATTAGGGTAGGGGTTGAATGCTCAAGCAGGAAGATTCTGTCAGTACCTATAAAGACAGACACAATCCTCCACATGGAGCTTGAGAACATGCTTCTTCATACATCGCATGTTATGTGAATGGTGCTTAAGCTTCACCTGGGGAAGAGATTTTGGCATGGAAATGAAGCAAAGGTGACTGGAACACTTAGGTCTGTCTGAGCAAACTCCAGTCTTATGGTCGAGCTCAAGGCTCAAGCCAGTTGTTAGATGGGAAGTTAAGCATGAGCCGTGAGGAGTGGCCTAGACAGAAAAGATTCAAGCTGATTTCTAAACTCCATCACAGACATGCCCCAGTCGGGCCCAGGAGAGCTTGTTGATATGCTACAAAATAACCACAGAGATCTTTCCAACTCTGGTGCGGGGGCTCTAGGCACACAGTGGATACAGACTAACCACAGGGACATATCCAATTCTGGTGCATGTGCCCTTGATGCACAAAAGTGTCCTCAACTTACTTTGGGTAACTGGGAGCCTATTAAGGATTCAGAAATATTCTATACCTACATACATTTGATTTTAACAGACTGAATTATTGGAAAGACATGTGCAATAGAGCATGTTGTTATAAAAGTTGCAACTATCAATCAAAACTGTCAGTTCATGCCCACCTAGATGAATATATAAAAGCTCAGTCTTGAAAACCCCATAGCTCATCATTCTGGCACCAGTGACTCTCGTGGTTTGCCTCACCTTTCCCTTGAGATGTTCTTTCTGTTCTTTCTTCAGTAAAGTTATTTTTGCAATGGGTGAGACCTCAGATCTTCTTTGTGTCCTTACCAAGGACTGAGGCCCAGGAGGAAGGGTCCTCTTTGACCCTCCCTCTCTGGTTTCGGGGGTCTTGATGATGCAATCTCCTGGGGCTGTCAATACCCTGAAAAGAAGCAACTCAGTAAACAGCACTGGCGACTTTCTGTTCTGGAGCCACCTAGGGACGCAATGGCCTCCCTGGATCTTATTCTTTGCTTGAGGCTGACTGCTAGAATGTGAATCTACTTTCACTGAAGCACTTTTTTTTAGGAGAATTGGGATTTGTCACAACTAACAGGTTTTCACTAGGTATCTTCACGTAGAGGAATCTGTACTCATTTCAAAGAGTGAAAGATAATGTGGCCAGCTGATGAGAAAATTCAGAATTCAGTGGATCTCTGCAGCTCTCTGAATGCTAACTTCACTTTTCCCAATTGAAGGCATTGCTGTTCAGGAGTTGGTCATTATTGAAAGCGTTCCCCTGAACCCATTACAAGCTCCCCCATGTCCCTGGCCTTTGAAGTAAAAGGCTTTTCCTTTAGCTTACCAGGTCTCCTCTGAAGCCGCTTCAGAGCTAATGATTAGGAATGTGAGGATGTAGAAGCAAACAATAGCTGTTGGACTGGGGAACAGGTAACAGTTTAGACTGTAAATCCACCATATAGCAGAATCATCTAACTCCCAGTCCCCTAAGGGATACAGATAAACATCTGGAAAACATTCCTAAATTGTTTTGATAGGAAAAGGGTGTCCCCACCAGAGGTAAATTAATGGCCGCAAGAATAGAGACTCTAGTCCGGTCAAAACAAGGTTGATGATGCATGAAGCTTCACCTTGCTGCTAACCAATCTGGGAATTGTGCATGAGCTGATCACAGACCCTGAAGCCCCCTCCCTCACACTGTCTTTAAAACCTCTTCCCTGAGAGCCATCGAGGAGTTCAGGTCTTTTGAGCATGATCTGTCTCCTTGGCACCTGCAATAATGCTGCACTTTTCTTCACAGGAACTTGGTGTCAGTAGACTGACTTTACTTTACACAGGCAGATGTACCAAAGTTTGTTTCAGCAACTCACCTTTCCCAGCAGATAATCAGGCTAGTTTCCTGTGATCCACTTTCTTGATCTGAGGCTCTCAGCTTTCTGGAACTGCTCCCTCTATTCAAATCCTGTCATCAGGGTCCAGATTCATGTCTTCCACTGTCCTGAGACTGTGCTTTCTTAGAGATCTCAATTAATAAATTATACAAATGTTTGCCTCCTAGACTGTCAGCTCCTGTTTCTGTTGCTCCTTCAAATGGAAAATGTGCTGCTTTAGGATATCTATGATATATTACTTGCTCACATTTTTCAAAATGCCCTGAATAGAATATGTCTTTGCTATTCTCAAAGCCAATTCTGTGTGATTAAATAACAAAAAAAGCACACTGTTTCTTAGACAGGTTCTTCCATTAATAAATATATTAGATAGAAGTGATGGGTTAATAAAAGTAAGCATGATTTAATCTACTTTAAAACTTCCATTTTTATCCTTTAAAAAGTGTTTGGAATATAGCATCCTACTCTAAGAGATTTTCACTTCAATGTTTTTCCTAATTCTTCTCCACACAATTCCATTCTAATTAATATGAAGAGCAGGAAGGGGTTCTTTGCTAATAATTTTCAATTAAAATAATACAAAAGAGAAAAGTGTGTTTTCTCTTGAATATAAACAGATACATATACACACATATTGATTCAATTAAAGTGTTTTAATGATTAACAGGCTCTTATTGCATTATAACTAGAAGAGCGTTTTATCAAATTCAGTTAACTTTTCTCTTCATAAATTGCTCATATGCAAACAAATGATAGTATTTATTTGATATGAACCTAAATTTTTCAAGATAATATTAATCTGGTTTTAGCTTAAATTCTGGAATATTATTTGGCAAAAATACAATATAGATCAATGAAAGATTTCCTACAGTAATTTTGCTACTGTAGCTAATGTTGTTTCAGAAATTAATACTACCTTGAAATATGAAAAGAATAGTCACAATTTCCTTAGGTATATCTAGAGCAGAAAATGTTGGAAAATGGGGTTAAGTTTCAAACCCTGACCTCTCTGCCTGCTACTCTTCTCATTTTTCCACCCTGTGACTTATCTTTCTGTTTTTATGTGCTCAGAGTGATGAAGTCATAAAACAGAATATCTTATGGATGCTAAGGAAGTTCCTGCATATAATTAATTAATCATAAGCATTTGTTAGGTTATTTTTTCTTAGTGAATATTTGTTAATTAATAAACAGCATTATCTTTTTCTAGCTCTTAGGAATTATTTTTATCCCAAATATATTTCCACAGCAGTTCTAACATTTCACTTAAAATGCAGTTCAAACTCATTACCTGTGTTTTATCCAACTCTTTTGTTGCTATCCTCGCAGTGCTTTCCAATGGATTCAACTCAAATTTTTTGCCATTTTAGAAATGTAACCTGATCTTTCTCATCAGTTTTGTCATTCTTCTCATTTCACTGTGCCTGGGATTCTTCCCATTTTCATCCTAATTGCTAATTTCAAAGCTTTGCTCAAGAGTTGCCGTCTATCTGAAGATGTGACAATGTACTCCTTTGCTCAGTTCTGTCTCTGTCTCCTTCTCTTGGTATCCTGAGGTACCTGAGCTCTCTTTGACAGTGTCCTTTATGGGCTACAGTGTGGGTCATCTGAAGAGGACTGTCTTAGTCATCTCTGCGACTTAGAGACCTGAGGCAGTGGTGCAGCAACGCAGTCTCAGAAAAAACACCCTTGCTGCTATTGCTGAGTACCTTATGCTAAATTTTTGAAGAAGGGCAAAAAAGTTGCATGCAATTCTCCAGGCAAGACTACTAGAATGGGTAGCCATTCCCTTCTCCAGATCTTTCCGACCAATGAATCAAATCCAGGTCTCCTGCATTGCAGGCAGATTCTTTAACCACTTGAGCCACCTGGAAAGATAAAATATAAGTTAATATTATTATAAAAGTTGAGAAGTTAGGATGTGGAAAAAAATTCTCCAATCAAGAATAGAAACTTTATAATAGAAAAGGAAAATTCAATTTTATGAAAGATACTTCCATAACTATTGGTGGCTAGAGGAAAATAACAGGAACAAGAATTATCAATATTCTCTCTTTATTAGTTTGCCTCTCCATTCTTCCAATAGCTTAAGAACTTTGAAGATGTTTCTATCTATATACCCAGATTCAAAAGATCCTTTCTATAGCTTGTAACCAATGACTCTTACTTGGATAGCAGAGATGTCTCAAGCCTCCATGTGTATATTGCACTCAGTCATCATTTTTCAAACATTCTTTCATGTTTTGATGTCCAACTTTACCCTCTAGGTTTTACTTCTTCTTTAAGGAAATTAACATCTTTTATATGTAACACATTAGAAAAATTAACTTTTATTTCATAATTATATGAAACATTATTGAAATCTTATGGCATCTGGATAGCATCATTGACTCAACAGACATGAGCTTGAGCAAGCTTTCAGAGATAGTGAAAGACGGGGGAACCTGGAGTGCTATAGTCCAAGGGGTCACAAACAGTTGGACATGACTTAGCAACTGAATAACAAATTGAAATCTTGATTAACATACATTTTCCATGCTTAAGTTATTTTTATGGGTGAAACCATCAGAATCCTCTTTCTGATTCTGATATTCAAGGAATGATTTCAATAGCTACTTTACCATTAAAATGGAAGCATTAAGAAGAAAACTTCCAGATTTTCACTTTCCTCTCATATCTAGTTCCAGTGCATTCTAAATTCTATCTCTTCTCATCATCTCAAGTATATCTCTCAAACAATTTTATTCTGTCTTTTTCTAATCACACTAAAAAATATATATTAGTATTAGATATTTCTAATCAGCTACCAACTGATGCTTTTGAACTGTGGTGTTGGAGATGATTCTTGAGAGTCCGTTGGACTGCAAGGAGTTCAAACCAGTCAATCCTAAAGGAAATCAATCCTGAATACTCATTGGAAGCACTGATGCCGAAGCGGAAATTACAATACTTTGGCCAACTGATATGAAGAACTGACTCATTAGAAAAGACCCTGATGCTGGGAAAGATTGAAGGCAGGAGGAGAAGAGGATGACAGAGGAGGAGATGGCTGGATCATCATCAACTCAATAAACATGAGTATGAGCAAGCTCTGGAATATAGTGAAGGACATCAAAGCCTGGTGTGCTGCAGTCCATGGGGTCTCAAAGAGGCAGATATGACTGAGTGGCTGGACAACAATAAATAAGCTACCATAATGATGCAATTTATCCTTATTTTAAAAAAATGAAAACCATTTGCCTATACTAGCCACTACCTTCATCTCATTGCATGGATATTTTTGAAAGACTTACAGACTCCAATTTTCCATCTCATTCTTTATTTTTAATTTTTTTTTTCAGTTGCAAGACAATTGCTTTACAGTGCTGTCTTGGTTTCTGCATTACAACATCATGAACCAGTCATATATATACCCCCCCTTCTTGAGCCTCCTCCCTGCCCCCTCCCCCATCCTTCCCCTTCAGGTCATTGCAGACTGCCAGGCTGGGCTCCCTGTGTTATATGGTAGCTTCCCACTAGTTATCTATTTTACACGTTTCCTGGTGGCTCAGGGGTAAAGAATCTGCCTCCCAACGTAGGAAACGTGGATTTGATCCCTGGGTCAGGTAGATCCCCTAGAGAAGGAAATAACTTACTCCAGTACTCTTGCCTGGGAAATCCCATGGACAGAAAAGCCTGGCAGGCTACAGACCATGTGGTCACAAACAGACATACAGGACTTAAGGACTAAGCAACAACAAAGTGTATGCATGTATCAATGCTACCGTCTCGATTCATCCCACCCTCTCCTCCCACTGCATGTCCACTAGTCCATTCTCTACATCTGCGTTTTCATTCTTGCTTTGCAAATAAGTTCAACAGCACCTTTTTTCTAGTTTCCATATATATGCTTTAATATACTATATTTATTTTTCCCTTTCTGATTTACTTCACTCTGTATAATAGGCTTAAATTCATTCACCTCACTATATCAGACTCAAATATCTTTCTTTTTTATGGCTGAGTAATATCCCATTTTATTATATGTATGTACCACATCTTCTTTATTCAGTCATCTATATATGAATATCTAGATTGCTTCCATGTCCTGGCCATTGTCAATAGTGTGGCAGTGAATATTGGGGTACATTTGTCTTTTCGAATTGTGGTTTTGTCAGGGTACATGACCCATAGTGGGATTGCTCTGTCATATGGTAGTTTTATTCCTATGGTAACTTTTTGAGAAATCTCCACACTATTCTCCATCATGGCTGTATCAATTTACATTCCCATCAACACTGCAAGAGAGTTCCCTTTTCTCCATATCCTCTCCAACATTTAATAATTGTAGATTTTTATGATGGCCATTCTGACTTGTATGAGGTGGTACCCAGTTGTGGTTTTGACTCACCTTTCTCTAATAATGAGAGATGTTGAGCATATTTTCATGTATTTATTGGCCATATGTATCCCTGAGCCCTGGTGGAGGAAATGGCAATCCACTCCAGGATTCTTGCCGGGGAACTCCCATGGACATTAGAGCCTCGAAGGCTACAGTCCATAGTGTCAGAAAGAATCAAATACAACTGAACATGCATGCACATGTCTTCTTTGGAGAAGTGTTCATTTAGGTCTTCTGCCCATTTTTGATTGAGTTGTTTACTTTCATAATATTGAGCTCATTCTTTCGTAATTCCAATTTAATCAGATTTGAAAGTCATCTCTGCACCAAAATTGTTCTCAAGATGATCAATATCATCCACATTGATTAATCCTATTATAAGTTCTCAGTAAAATATCTTACATAACATCTTAGCCAAGTTGGACATATTTAACACCATCGATAGCATTGTCGACATAGTTTACAGAATGTTATATTACATTATTTTTTAAACTAATTCACTTCCCTTTTTTCTGGTTCCCTCTTTTTGTCAAAATTGCTTGGTGTTAATTCTTAGTCTTTTCTTTCCTTATTTATAACTAATATCTTGATCTCATTGGGTTTTATCACTTTAAATTTTCCAAAAGTTAACAATTTAATAATATACAACTCTAACTTGTATATCAAACATGTCAAATTCAACAAATCTAATGTTTAACTTCCAGTTTTTTTTCTCCTAGGCTTGCTCTAGTATAGTGTTCCTAATTTCTGTTGATAATAAATCCTCTCAGTTACTCTTTTATAAAAATTCTACAGTCATCTTTTTTTCACCTACCAATTCCACCAAGAAATTTCATAATCTATGAAAGGATAAAGTATATATCAAACAGTATAGCATAAGACCTGGAATGTTAGGTCCATGAATCAAGGTAAATGAGATATGGTCAAGCAGGAGATGGAAAGAGTGAATATTGACATTTTAGGAATCAGTGAACTAAAAAGACAGGAATGAGCGAATTTAATTCAGATGACCATTTTACCTAATATTGTGGTCAAGAATCCCTTAGAAGAAACAGAATATCCCTCATAGTCAATAAAACACTATGAAATGCAGTATTTTGGTGCTTCTCAAAAATGACAGAATGATCTTGGTCCATTTCAAAAGTAGACCATTCAATATCATAGTAATCGAAGGCTAACACCATGGACATGGAACAACAGACCGGTTCCAAATAGGAAAAGGAGTATGTCAAGGCTGTATATTGTCACCCTACTTATTTAACTTATATGCATCATGAGAAATGCTGGGCTGGAGGAAGCACAAATTGGAATCAAGATTACTGGGAGAAACATCAATAACCTCAAATATGCAAATGACACCACCCTTATAGCAGAAAGTGAAGAAGAACTAAAAAGCCTCTTGAGGAAAGTGAAAGAGGAGTGTCAAAAAGTTGGCTTAAAGCTCAACATTCAGAAAACTAAGATCATGGCATCTGGTCCCATCATTTCATGGCAAATAGATGGGGAAACAGTGGAAACAATGGCTGACTTTATTTTTCTGGGCTCCAAAATCACTGCAGATGATGATTGCAGCCATGAAATTAAAAGACACTTACTCCTTGGAAGGTAATTCATGACCAACCTAGACAGCATATTAAAAAGCAGAGACATCACTTTGACAACAAAGGTCTGTCTAGTCAAGGCTATGGTTTTTCCAGTGGTCATGTATGGATGTGAGAGTTGGACTATAAAGAAAGCTGAGCACTGAAGAATTGATGCTTTTGAACTATGGTGTTGGAGAAGACTCTTGAGAGTCCCTTAGGCTTCAAGGAGATCCAACCAGTCTATCCTAAAGGAGATCAGTCCTGGGTGTTCATTGGAAGGACTGATGTTGAAGCTGAAACTCCAATACTTTGGCCACCTGATGAGAAGAGCTGACTCATTTGAAAAGACCCTGATGCTCAGAAAGATTGAGAGCAGGAGAAGGGGGTGACAGAGGATGAGATGGTTGTATGCCATCACCAACTCAATGGACAAGGGTTTGGTTGGACTCCGGGAGTTTGTGATGGACAGGGAGGCCTGGTGTGCTGCGGTTCATGGGGTCGCAAAGAGTCAGTTGACTGAGCGACTGAACTGAACTGAACTGATGGTTCGGTTCATGGTTTTAGGTTATTCCCTTTCATCACTTAAAATACGATATCACTTATATGTGGAATCTGAAAATAAATACAAATGAACTGATTTGCAAAACAGGAATAGACCTGCAGACATAGAAGACAAACTTTCAATTAACCAAGGGAAATGGTGGGATAAATTAGAAAGCTGATATAACATATACATACTACTATATATAAAATACTAAACAACACTGTATAGCACAGGGAACTATACTCAATATTTTGTAATAACTTATAAGGTAAAAGAATCTGAAAAAGAATATATATGTATGTATGTGTATGTATATACACACATATATGTATATCATAGTACTGTATGCCTAAAACCAACATTTCATACATCAACTAGACTTCATTTAATAAAAAAAGAAATCTTATCATCTTCTCTTTAAGTCTTTTCATATCTTCATGTCTTTTAAACATGGTCTAAACTGCTATCCTTGAGAAGGAAATGACAATTCATTCCAGTATTCTTGCCTGGGAAATCCCATAGACAGAGGAGCCTAGTGGGCTACAGTCCCTTGGGTTTCAAAGAGTCGGACACAACTTAGTGACTAAATAAAAACAAACTGCTCTCATTTCACATTCAGATTGCTACCATAACTACTAGATCTCAATTTCTACTGGTACTCTCTACAGTCTATTCTTAACTGTTGAGGTCCTGCAAAATGTGAGGCAGTTATTTGGCCAAAACCAAGCAATGACTCTTCGTTTCTCTCAGAGTAAAAACCAAAGAACTTGCCATAATTTAGAATGCCTGGCAAGATCTCACTCCACTATGAGTTGAATTATATTCTCGATCTTCCCATACCCAACAACAAAAATTAAAAAAAAAAAATTTAAGTGTTGAAATCCTACACAAAGTGATGATATTTGGAGATGAGGCCTGTGGGAGATATTTGGGTTTAGATGAAGTCATGAAGGTGGGATCTTTTTGATGGGATTTGTTTCCTTATAAGAAAAGACACCAGCAAACTTGTATTTTTGCTCTCTGCCATGAGAAGACACAGGAAGAAAGCAGCCATTTAGAAGCCATGAAGACAGCCCTTACCAGAACTCAACAATACTGGCACCCTGATCTCAGACTTTCAGCCTCCAAAACTGTGAAAAAACTAATTTTTGTTGTTTAAGCCACCCAGTCTGTGTGTTTTTTGTTTTTGTTTTTTTCTGGCAGCCCAAACTCTACAGATGTCTGTTAGCTTTCTAAGTCATCTTTCTTTTATCTCTTTTACTCCAGGAAGAGTCTCCTTTTTCTTTCTGAAACTGCCAAGAATAGTCATGCATTGGAATCTTGTTCTACATATACCTTATGCCTGAAATGGTCTTTTGGGAGACATTCATTTGCCAAAGATTTTACCTTTCAAGTCACTGCTAAGATCACACTTTCTCAGTAATCTGCTCCACCTATCCTATTTCAAACTACAATTAACTACAAGTACACCTGCCCCATGGTTCTACCTCTTTATTCTGCTCTACTTTTAAAATTTATTTACTCATTCACTTATTTTTTAAATGTTTAATAGGAAAATACCTATGTTATAAAAATGTTACATGAAAAGAATATACAAAACTGTATATATATTTGATCCCAATCAAGCATAAAATACACATTTCTCATTGCCTGGAGGAATATAAAAGCTTGAGAGAAAAAAGGCCCCAAAAGACATAATGGATGGATCTATCTGGTTTATGACATTTGGGGTGGTTTTTGTTGTTTATTTGTTATTTTCATGCAGTGGTTTTTTAAAAATTAATTTGTTTATTTCATATTGAAGTATAGTTGATTTACAATGCTGTGCTAGTTCCAGGTGTCCAACAAAGTGATGTAGTTATACATATACATTTACCTGTTCTTTTTCAGATTATTTTCTGATATGGGTCATTAAAAATATGGAATATAGTTTCTTTTGTAGTACAGCAGTTCCTTGCTAGTTATGTATTTTTTATACAGAAGTGTATATCTGTTAATCCCAAATTTCCCGCTCTAATTTTTTCAATGGAACATATTATCTTCTAGTCATAATGCACCATTTACTGATACTGTTTATTATAAAATGTCATTCTCTGCTTATTAAACTGTAAGCTTCACAAAGACAGGGATTATTTTCCTTTACTTTTTTTTCATGAATCCCAAATGTTTATTAAAATAATCTATATTTTCCCTTAATGAGTAAATGTTCATGTGTGTTATACTATCTCAAGTATTTTTTTCTGAGTATTTGAACATTTATCCATATGATAATTATGAATTATTATGCAGACTTCATATTCTCTTTTCCTCCTGATATATATTTTAATAAGTGCTTTATTTACTTTTCATTCTCATTCTATTAATAAAATTTTGTATGGAATTAGCTTCTTTTTTTCTTAATGTTTCTTTTGTTAAGGAATGAAGCATAATCACATTAGGCTATTTTTATTTTAAGCTCTGAATCTGATGTTTCCTGATGTGTCTTGCTCACAAAAATATTTATTTTGTAAAGAATTTGAATCACAAACCTCATTGTAACCATAATCTGAGGCACTTAGCATGTATCTGTGATCAAGAAGAAAACACGACTATTTTCAATCTTATATTCCAGTGATCATATTTTGATATGCTATGAATACAAATCCAGCTGTGTGAGTTTTAAACACTATTGTTTTCTTTTGGCACTCAATGTAAAAGTCCATTTCACTTCACAGGATTTTTATAAAACCTTTTCTCAAAAATTCTGCTAAAACCATTCCCACAGTACCCATCATGTCCTTCCAAAATTATGACATTTGATCTTTAATTTTAATCCTTTAAGTAAAGATGCTTTCAAATTGTGGTGCTTGAGAAGACTCTTGAGAGTCCCTTGGACTGCAAGGAGATCAAACCAGTCAATCCTAAAGGAAACCAACCCTGAATGTTCTTTGGAAGGACTGATGCTGAAACTAAAGCTCCAATACTCTGGCCACCTGATGCGAAGAACTGACTCATTGGAAAAGACCCTGATGCTGGCAAAAATTGAGGGCAGGAGGAAAAGGGGGAGACAGAGGATGAGATGGTTAGATGGCATCGCTGACTCAACGGGCATGAATTTGAGCAAACTCTGAGATAGTGAAGGACAGGGAAGACTTGCATGCTGCAGTTCATGGAGTCACAAAAGACTGAACACAGTTTAGTGACTCAACAACAACAAATGTCAAGATGTCTAACAAGTCGTGCTGGGAAAACTGGTCAACCACTTGTGAAAGAATGAGACTAGAACATCTTCTAACACCATACACAAAAATAATAAACACAAAATAGATTAAAGATCTAAATGTAAGACCAGAAACTATAAAACTCCTAGAGGAGAACATAGGCAAAACACTCTCCGACATAAATCACAGCAGGATCCTCTATGACCCACCTCCCAGAATATTGGAAATAAAAGCAAAAATAAACAAATGGGACCTAATTAAACTTAAAAGCTTTTGCACAACAAAGGAAACTATAAGCAAGGTGAAAAGACAGCCCTCAGATTGGGAGAAAATAATAGCAAACGAAGCAACAGACCAAGGGTTAATCTCAAAAACATAAAAGCAACTCCTGCAGCTCAATTCCAGAAAAATAAATGACCCAATCAAAAAATGGGCCAAAGAACTAAACGGATATTTCTCCAAAGAAGACATACAGATGGCTAACAAACACATGAAAAGATGCTCAACATCACTCATTATCAGAGAAATGCAAATCAAAACCACAATGAGGTACCATTACATGCCAGTCAGGATGGCTGCTATCCAAAAGTCTACAAGCAAGAAATGCTGGAGAGGGTGTGGAGAAAAGGGAACCCTCTTACACTGTTGGTGGGAATGCAAACTAGTACAGCCACTGTGGAGAACAGTGTGGAGATTCCTTAAAAAACTGGAAATAGAACTGCCATATGACCCAGCAATCCCACTTCTGGGCATACACACTGAAGAAAACAGATCTGAAAGAAACACGTGCACCCCAATGTTCATCACAGCACTGTTTATAATAGCCAGGAATGGAAGCAACCCAGATGCCCATCAGCAGACGAATGGATAAGGAAGCTATGATACATATACACCATGGAATATTACTCAGCCATTAAAAAGAATTCATTTGAATCAGTTCTAATGAGATGGATGAAACTGGAGCCCATTATACAGAGTGAAGTAAGCCAGAAAGATAAAGACCAATACAGTATACTAATGCACATATATATGGAATTTTAAAAGATGGTATTGATAACCCTATATGCAAAACAGTAAAAGAGACACAGATGTATAGAACAGACTTTGGGACTCTGTGGGAGAAGGCGAGGGTGGGATGTTCTGAGAGAACAGCATTGAAACAAGTATACTATCAAGGGTGAAACAGATCACCAGCCCAGGTTGGATGCATGAGACAAGTGCTCAGGGCTGGGGCAGTGGGAAGACCCAGAGGGATGGGATGGGGGAGGGAGGTGGGAGGGGAGATCAGGATGGGGAACACATGTAAATCCATGGCTGATTCATGTCAATGTATGGCAAAAACCACTACAATATTGTAAAGTAATTAGCCTCCAACTAATAAAAATAAATGAAAAAAAGAAGTTTCTCTGAAACTTCCATATGGTTTATTTAAGGCTTTTCTGTATTTTTTTTCATGAATTATCAGTCTCTCCCTCTCAAATGAGCTGATATCTGTAATATAACTTTGAAGGTAAATGCAGATTTTTAATATTCATCTCCACTTTTTCACTTCAGACATGTACTTTTACTCTGTTTCATCAGAACTTTTTAAAATTCTAGACAAAAAAAAAAAAAAAAAAAGCTTTTTTGTAAATACAACCTAGTCCTTTCATTTCATTATTATAAGCAGATTCCTTTTAGGTTTATTTATTTATTTTTTTCACATATTACTACTCCATTAGTGAGACTGGGTCTAAAAGGTTTCAGCTACACTGAGTAAGTTTGTTCTTCTGTGGACTCAATTCTCTGCCTGAGAGTGAAAGAGGCACTTGGAGAGACCATTAGCACCTGCTGTGCGTGTGTAATACTCAAAACAGCACCCAAGTGCCTCGAAAATTTATTTATCTGGTGTCAAAGATATTTACAGAACTTGGTCTCAGTCCCCAAGAGGAAGGGATAAAAGGATCCCGGTAGACTAACTGATCCAGCTTTGGTGTTCAGGCAGGCTTATTTTGAAATGATTCAGGACAGATCATTTTCTAATTATTGTTCTGAATCATTACACTTCTGTGTAATTTCATTCTCTTTAAAAGGACACAAAGCGGATGCTGCAGCGCCATTCAGCTAGTGCTTTCTAATACTTCCTGCATTGAATGGTTACCCTGGACCTTTTTTGTTGTTGTTATTTGTAAGTATCCACCTAGCAAAGGCTAATACATTTCATTATCCATGCTTTTAAATTGAAAATAAAATTATTCTGCTGGTTTAAATTTAGATATCAAAGATAAACTAAGCACAATAACTTCCCTACTTATGAATGAGTTCTGTTCGGAGAGCGTGTTGTTTGTAAGTCCAACAAAGTCAGCCTGGCTACTCAAATAACACGATTGGCTATATAGAGCTGTACTATAATAGGTTTATAATACTTTTAACAAAAAAGATACATAAAAATAGATACAAAAAATAAAGAAAACAGTTTACTCTTACAATACTGTAGTGCACTAAAACAGCTAGCATACAGGGGCTGGCATCTAGTGAACAGACACTAAGAGTTACTGGCTAGAGGAGGAAGTGGAGATGGGAGATGGTAGAACTGAAAGATTGTCAGCAACAGAAGACAGAGGGCAAGCTGAAATTTTCCTTACTCACCTCCTGGGGTTACAATGAAGATACTGGACTACTGTGTACTTTGCGGCACAAATGTGTGCAGACAGTGAAGTACACAGAAGCACAACCATTTGTAGAGGATGCATGCACGACAATGTACATCAGTCACACGAACTAACGCACATGATTGGACATGTGAACATGCATTCACATCTTTGAAAGTTCACAGCGTGAAGGTTCACATGTAGGGGACTTACTATAACACAACAGCAGAAACAGATATGTTTATTAAGAGTTCAGCAGAGATTCAATCTACTTCTGCCATTGGAGCCTGGCTACCTTGAACACATCTCCCCTTGTTAAGTGTTTATAGTAACATTTACATTAACTACCTTATTGAATTGTTTAAGGATTAAATAAGCTAATGCATGTCATAGTGCCTAGAAAACTACAGGGTGTTTCTCAATTATTAAGCTTTTAATCTTTATCACTTCTATGTCTCTGGCAGAATTTTGTTTATATGGCTATTGTAGCACTCAGGATGTTATTTCTTTGTATTCAATTCTGTTCTGATTCCCAGCCCTAAGGTGATCAACTACCAGAAAGCAGCCAACTTACTGGCATGTTCCCTGAATGCAAAAAAGTTCAGGGCCATAATGTAATAACCAATAAATACATGTGGAATGAACAAGCAAATGAAATATATAGGTTTCATTACTGATTATTTGCAATACTAATATAAGTTACTAGACTAAGTTGGAAACAGAAAACCAAGGCATAATGGAAATAGTTCAAGCTATATATTTCCAGATTTTGATGGGGAAAAAAAGTCCCATGTGATGTAAATCTATACTCCAAATTTTGCCTATGCAGATTTTGAAGAGAATGTTCATGCTCTGAAGCTATTGGAAGGGAATAATATATTCCAACAAAGAAGTCTGTATTACTATGGTGTTTATGTCTGATGCTGCCGAGGTCCACTGAACTTTACTCTAAAGAGTAATGGACATCAGAGTCCAATTACTAGATGGGCCATATTCTAGCTCTGTGGTCTTGGGAAGTTGGACTTTAATGGTTTGTAAAAGACAAGGATGTCTACTACTTAAATGTAAAGTATTATGAAATATTGCTTGCTTTATAAACATCTCAATCTATCTCAATAGATGCAGAGAAAGCTTTTGACAAAATTCAACACCCATTTGTGATTTAAAAAAAAAAAACGCTCTAGAAAATAATCATGGAAGAAACATACATCAACATAATAAAGGCCATATTTGAGAAACCCACAGTAAACATAATTCACAATGGTGCAAAGCTGAAAGCTTTTCCTCTAAAATCATGCACAAGACACAGGTATCCACTCTCACCACTGTTATTCAACATAGTTTTAGAAATCCTGGCTACAGCAATCAGGGAAGAAAAATAAATAAAAGGAATCCAGATTGGAAAAGAAGAAGTAAAACTCCCCACTGTTTGCAAATGACAATGATACTATTCATCAGTTCAGTCATTCAATCATGTCTGACTCCTTGCGACCCCATGAATCACAGCACACCAGGCCTCCCTATCCATCACAAACTCCCGGAGTTTACTAAAACCCATGCCCATCGAGTCAGTGATGCCATCCAGCCATCTCATCCTCTATTGTCCCCTTCTTTTCCTGTTCCCAATCCCTCCCAGCATCAGGGTCTTTTCAAATGAGTTAACTCTTCACATCAGGTGGCCAAAGTATTGGAGTTTCAGCTTCATCATCAGTCCTTCCAATGAGCACCCAGGACTGACCTCCTTTAGGATGGACTGGTTGGATCTCCTTGCAGTCCAAGGGACTCTCAAGAGTCTTCTCCAACACCATAGTTCAAAAGCATCAATTCTTTGGGGCTCAGTTTTCTTCACTTTCCATCTCTCACATCCACACTTGACCACTGGAAAAACCATAGCCTTGACCAGACGGACCTTTGTTGGCAAAGTAATGTCTACTTTTTAATATGCTATCTAGGTTGGTCATAACTTTCCTTCCAAGGAGTAAAGCGTCTTTTAATTTCATGGCTGCAATCACCATCTGCAGTGATCCAAAAAAATAAAGTCTGACACTGTTTCCACTGTCTCCCCATCTATTTCCCATGAGGTGATGGGACCAGATGCCATGATCTTAGTTTTCTGAATGTTGAGCTTTAAGCCAACTTTTTCACTTTCTTCTTTCACTTTCATCAAGAGGCTTTTCAGTTCCTCTTCACTTTCTGCCATAAGGGTGGTGTCATCTGCATATCTGAGGTTACTGATATTTCTCCTGGCAATCTTGATTCCAGCTTGTGCTTCTTTCAGCCCAGCATTTCTCATGATGTACTCTGCATATAGGTTAAAATGTAGAGTGACAATATACAGCCTTGACATACTCCTTTTCCTATTTGGAACCAGTCTGTTGTTCTATGTCCAGTTCTAACTGTTGCTTCTTGACCTGCATACAGGTTTCTCAGGAGGCAGGTCTGGTGGTCTGGTATTCCCATCTCCTTCAGAATTTTCCACAGTTTATTGTGATCCACACAGTGGAAGGCTGTCAATAAAGCAGAAATAGTTGTTTTTCTGGAACTCATGCTTTTCCAATGATCCAGCAGACATTGGCAATTTGATCTCTAGTTCCTCTGCCTTTTCTAAAACCAGCTTGAACATCTGGAAGTTCTCAGTTCACATATTGCTGAAGCCTGGCTTGGAGAATTTTGAGCATTACCTTACTAGTGTGTGAGATGAGTGTAATTCTGTGGTAGTTTGAGCATTCTTTGCGATTGCTTTTCTTAGGGACTGGAATGAAAACTGACCTTTTCCAGTCCTGTGGCCACTGCTGAGTTTTCCAAATTTGCTGGCATATTGAGTGCAGCACTTTCACAGCATCATCTTTCAGGATTTGAAATAGTTCAACTGGAATTCCATCACCTCCACTAGCTTTGTTCGTAGTGATGCTTTCTAAGGCCCACTTGACTTCACATTCCAGGATGTCTGACTCTAGGTGAGTGATCACACCATCGTGATTATCTGGGTCATGAAGATCTTTTTTGTACAGTTCTTCTGTGTATTCTTGCCACCTCTTCTTAATATCTTATGCTTCTGTTAGGTCCATACCATTTCTGTCCTTTATTGAACCCATTTTTGCATGAATGTTCCCTTGGTATCTCTAATTTTCTGGAAGAGATCTCTAGTGTTTCCCATTCTGTTGTTATTCATAGAAATCCTTAAATATGCCACCAGAAAATTATTAGAGCTAATCAATATATATAGTAAAATCACAGAATCTACAAATATAGTAAATTTGTAGGATATAAAATTAATGCACAGAAAACCCTTGAATTCTTATATCCTTGTTTCAAAGCTTTAATTAAGCCTGCTCCATACATTGTTTGAATTGGGCACCTGGATTGTTCAACTGGTTTTTGTCAAATGGAGTAAAATTAAAGCTGTTTTCTCACCCTGACACTACAAGTACAAAGTTAGTGGTAGAATATGAGCTCTGCTAGAGTACAGAGATAAAATGACCATTGCTGAGGTGAAGAAAAACTTCCCTGTCTGCACATGTGCAGAAGGCTCTTTGGGCATCTAAAAGTAAAGGCATGACCCCATAATAAGTTTGGGCATGCATCCATGGCTTCCCAGGTGGTGCAGAGGTAAAGAATCTACCTGCTGATGCAGGAGATACAAGAAATGCAAGTTCAATCCCTGGGTTAGGAAGATCCCTTGGAGTAGGAAATGGCAACCCACTCCAGTATTCTGGCCTGAAATTTTCCATGGGCAGAGCAGCCTGGTGGATCAAAGAATT
This sequence comes from Odocoileus virginianus, assembly GCF_023699985.2. Classification (NCBI taxonomy): domain Eukaryota; kingdom Metazoa; phylum Chordata; class Mammalia; order Artiodactyla; family Cervidae; genus Odocoileus; species Odocoileus virginianus. Next base: position 34,697,828 of record NC_069685.1, on the reverse strand, counting down.
GAAAACCACTGAGCACACACACTCTTGCACCCATAGGCTTCTGCAGTGGGATCCATCTTAGCAAAAAGTTTTGCATGCATGTTGAACAGGGTTCTAGGACTGGCCAGGTGTGGGAAGATGAATGAAATAATTGACCAAAGGTAAAGAAGATTCAGAAGGAGTCCTATATATGAGATTTAAGTCATCTTTTTACTGTATGCCTCCTCATTACAGAGAACACTCAGACTCTTTCTGGGTATGTATTTCTCTCTTGCTCTGTCTTAACTAAATAGTTTGTCTATATGATCTACCACTTGTTGTGCTGTGTCTCTGATAATAAACTTTGTGCTTGTTTTTATAGTTTTTGCCTTCTTGAAAATTTTTGCTTTCAAATGGAGGAAAGAAAGAGCCAGGACCACTTTGCTTCTAGTTTCTAGTTCCTGATGGTCTACTGGCTAGGATTTGTGGTTTTCAATCTGTCTACCCAGGTTCAATTTCTAGGCAGGGAATTATATCTCTTTAGGACTGCTCATTGCTGTCTCCCAGAGATCAGAATCAATGGTAATTTAAGAAATTAGTAGCAACAAAATCAGCAACAGCCATAGTATAGAGTCTGGTGTAGCTAAAAGGAATATAAAAACACCAAGACTCACTTAAAATATTTGAATAAACACTGATAATCTCACCATACCTGAGAGAAGTATTAATATTTATGTAATATTACTTTAATTTAATAAAATAAGAATTTATGATCAAAAAGCATAAATATGAGAATATTCAGATGATTAAAAATCATGATACTTAATAAGGGAAGAAACCTGTGAAGAAGCGTAAAGCACAGTCTGCTTCTAAAGAAGTGAATTTTTTCACTTGAAATAAAATGCTTAGAATTTTGGTGAACTCAGAGCATAGGGTTTCAAAATATTTAATTCAGAGTAATTTGCCTTTCATTTAGTGAATCTACATTACAATTTTTAAAGAAGATACAGCAATTAATGACATTATTAAGAAAATATAAGAAAAAGACACTAAGAATAGTTTTCTGTTTCTCCCCTTTTTATACTTAAATATGCTGGGGTTTTTTTTCTCTCTTTCTTTTCTATCCTACCAAAAAGAAAAAATAACAAAGCCAATATGCTGAGGAGTTTTGTGTTCTGAATTGCATATTTGTCTAATTCTTTTGAAATTTATGTGTTGGCTGGAAGAAAGCTAATGCGGAGGAAAAGAAAGGAAACACAAAGGAAAGGATGGTTCATTCATGCAGGGATGACTAGTTTACTATTTGACCATTCACAACATTTTTATTCAATCTGATGTTATATTGATTGTCACAAAGTCAAAACGTGTACAATATTCTTCTTTGTATATTTTTAGTGGGTAACTTTATGGCATTTTATAAATATATTTAAACCTATTTGTAAAATATTTGCAGTGTTTTATTAATATTTTTTTATTAAAAAAAAAACAACAGAATTTTGTATGTTTTATCATTTCTGGGCTGCTGGATGCCCCTATTTTATGACAAAGTTTATCAGAGTTACTTGTCAGAATAGTTTCTGTGAGGTATTAAGCCCCAGGCACAAAAGGAGGAAAAGATATTGAACCAATAGGATAGGCTTGGGGAGGAGAAGGGCACCAATTCTTGATGAGGAAGAACATATTTTAAGTTAAACAATAAGAAAAATCTCTGCACTCTGCAAACAATAAAACAAAAATACTAAGTAGGTCTATGTAAATCCTGACCCACTAATCAATATATCAGTACTTCAAGTAATATAACTAAGTCATGAAGCACTTTGAGATGAATGATTTATCTTCTTGAAACACATTTGGTAGGGTAAATAGAAAGCACTTACTGATAATGAAATCAACTCAGGTTTAAGGAGTTGCCAGTAGTATCCAAGAGTCCTCTTAGTCATGTTCCAATGATGAAAGCCAAGCCGGAATCTCATATTGAGTTTCTACTTTCCTAAGGCCCCTTGAAATATTAGTCAAAACCTGATAGGAAACAGTGTAATTGGAGGAAAGCTTGTGCTATTGGAAAAGGTTTAGAAATACCAGAAGGGTTTAGAAATAGCAGGAAGGGCTACAGTGGTCCTTCAAACTAGGGAGCCTGTCATGGGGCCTGAGTGTGGATGTGGGTTTTCCTGGATGGGAGTGGAGGGAGAGCTGAATGAAGAACAGTCCTGGCTCACATTGTGTTCTCTGACTGTGAAATGCAGCCCCCGTGGTGATACAGAAAGACTCAGGAAACAAAGGAACCTAACTGCTCATATGGATACCAGAAGAGATACACAAAAGTCCAGGGTCTTGTTCACCTCATCTAAAAAGAATCTGGGGGCCTCCCTGGTGGCTCAGAGGTGGAGAGCCCACCTGCTAATGCAGGGAACACAGGTTCACTCCATGGTCCAGGAGGATCCCACGTGCCACAAAGCAGCTAGACCTGTGAACTACAGCTATTGAGTCTGTGCTCTAGGGCCCAGGAGCTGCAACTACGGAGCCGTGTGCCACAACTACTGAAGCCTGTGCATCTTAGAGCCTGTGCTCTGTATAAGAGAAGCCACTGCGGAAAGAAGCCCACAGACTGCAACTAGGGAAAAGCTCCCACTCACTGCAACTAGAGAAAAGCCCACAAAGAAATGAAGATCCGGCACAGCCAAAAATAAACCAATCAATAAATAAACAGATAAATATATAAATATAAATAATATATGCTATATATATAAATAATATATATAAATATATGTAAAATATATGTATATATTTTAAAGTGAAAAGAATCCGTACAAGGAACACAGAGCAAAAAATAAACAACAAAACAAACAAAAAGCAGTGTAAAAAAGCACCAAAGTTCAAGGGCAAAGAGAACAAAGAAGCAGTTTATTGAGACAAAAGGAAAAAACACACTCAAAGGGTGTCATCAGGAGTGAGGGATACCTGTGGGTGTTTTTTTTTCTTTTTTTGATCTCCCTTTTGTTTTTAGCCCTTTGAATGGGTGAGGTCTTTTTGACCAGGAATATCATCAAGAAGATGGTTGAGGTGCAGCCTGGAAGTATCAGGTTGCATTAGCCGCTGATCCTGCACATTTGTCTCCGGAAGTCACTGTACATGCACTCTAAGAGCTATTTTCCCTTAAATTGGACTTCTCTAGTTGAATACCACAAGTGGAAGATTGTACAGGGTCATCAGAAACCAGTACATTTGTATTGCCCATGCTCCATGGTTTTCATGGTCAGTCTCTTGTTCAGACGCTACAAAGTTTGTTTTAAACGCCATTTCTCTGTGCCTCATGGTTTCATTGAGTCTAAAACAAGGAGGTGTCTTTGCCTTCTGCCTAATGCCTATGTATGAGGAGGCTGTCCTTGGGCCTGCTTCTGTCATTCTTGCCCAGTGTTATCCTCTATATGGTATTCTGGTGCTCACAGGGGAATAGCAGAGGACTGAGGAGTAGCTGATGCAGTCCACGTGGGTTATCTGCCCTGGGTGTAGGAGGATAAGGAGTGATGGGGCCTCAGGAGTATCCACCCACACTTTCTTAGAAATTTTACATTCCTTATCTGCTTCTCTTTCTTAAATTATATTATAGTGTGTATTCTTTCAGTGTAAACAACCAGTTTTGTTGAGCAGAGTCCTTCCTGTTTGAAATGTATCTTTGATATGACCTAGAATAGCATTAGGACCTCTTTTCATAGAGCTATTTGAGTAGTCTTCAGTAATGGTGTTACCAGACAGGGTTCTCGGTCTCCTTAATCAATAGAAATTGACAAGAGATCACACAAGAAATTCAGATAAGGCTTTATCAGGGCCCCTGGTGGAGCAGGCGGAAGTGAGAACAAGTAACAGTTTTCCTTGCTAGTTTTCTCAGTGAGAGTGGGACAAGTTTGTTCTTTTTACAGGATGAGGGTCATGGTAGGAACAAGATTCAAGCCACAGGAGTAGCTTAGTTGGTTTGTCCACCCCTTAGGTGGTGTTGAGTGCAGGGAGCATGTTTGTTTCAAGTAGCTATTGGGCTCTTTTGGGTGTTTTTATCTTGGTGTCCATAGTTTGCCCCAACTGTACACATATGCAGTTATTTTTAGTCCCTGATAGTTTGTATTTTGTTGCTCAAGAGGTATTTGTCCAAGTGAAAAAGCACTATACCAAGGGTTCCAGGCCCTAGTCTCTCTTAATGGAACTAGTCTTGACCTGCATCAACCACCAGGCTAGTAACCATCTTTGACAGAGAGTAGAAGATAATATCTGGATTAAGGGTCAAAGTGTCTACAAACTGTGGGTGCTGCAGTCTCTGTGTAAGTCTCTGTAGCTGACACTAAATATCACAGAGCAATTAGGAAGCTTTATAAACTAGTTCAGAAACACTCCTTTTATAAGTGATTTGACATATGTATTTCCAAATTCCTTCTAGTTTAAGAATATAGTTCCACCATAACCCAAATAATTTTACCCTTTGATATGTCACCCTAGGACAGACTTAGAAGCAATCATGATGCTACTTTCTTTCTTCTTTAGCAGCCCATCTTAATATCTCATGTGTCTTCTCAAATTGAGAAATCATTTCTCTACTGGTTTGGATGTGATGTCAACACCATTTATCAGAGTACAGGTGGTGACTGTCATGACCTGCCATGACAGATTACATTTTCTCCTACAATATTAATATAATGAAAATTGAATCCACCTTTTTCTAGGACAACATGCTAGCATATACATATACTGGATCTTTTCCCCAAGTAAATGCAAACTCTTCCAACTGTCCTTTGTAACAGAGTGGGAAAAATTAGTGGGAACAAGGTCAGTACCAGCACACCATTCTCTTCTAGCCAACTGAGCTTCCACTTCTCAGAGATTAAAAGTATATGGATTCTAGAGCCAGACATCCAGGATTCTTATTCTAGCTCCACTTCCTAGGAGCTGTATGACTTTGACCAAGTTACTTAAATTCCTTGTACTTCATTTTCCCCAATCAAGAAAGTGAGTTTCAACAGTATCTACTTCATAGTGTTTCCATGAACATTAAAACAGTTAAAATACTTCAAGCACATGAAGGAGTGCCTATAAATACCAAGCACAATATCAGTGTTTATTACTACTTTTATACCTAAATCCTTTGTACATACCATTTTTTAAGTAGAAACTATACTTCCTGAGGTCTTCCTGAGAGCCATTACTGTTTCAGATTCCCCACTGGTTTTAGCTTTAATGAGATTGGAGATTTCTACTAAGCATGTCCTCTTAAACCTGAAAGGAGATCAGGCACTCAGCATGTCAGCCAGGTCTTAGCTTTTGGTTATAGTTCCCACATCCCCACATTGTAATCTTAACATGTCATAGAACAGAGCTCATGTTAAATGTTTTTAGCTTCTCCTTTATATTTGACTGTTCACCACTACCAACCCACATCAGTTCAGCATTACAACAAAGCTCTTGTCTATGTTTTGAACTAATATTAATCCACAGAACCCAGAATCCTCTTCCATAGTGTTACTGCAACTTCTGTTGACTCAGTTTTCTCCAGAGCAATCACCAGGGAAATGCAGCATTTTCTTTTTCTTTTCAAAGTCTGATATAATCTAAGGATCCAGGCCCCTAAGAGATAAGTTCTTTATACTCTACCAGAAATTCTAATTGTCATCACATATCCTAATGTCTGAGTCACCAAATAGTATCAGCTCAACCAAGCATTACAATGTTCTCCCTACCTCTACTCTCTTTATCACCCTGGTATCTTTCCACCAAGGTTTGCCCCAAATTGCCTATGATTTCCATAGAAATGTATTTCAACTGCTCATATACAAGTGTGTGCAGTCAGAATATATGACAGAGAGAAGCTACTTTCTTCCTAAGAGATAGTGATATAAAGTTCTTGAACTTAAAAATCCTCATGTGCTCCAGGAAACAATAATATGAGAGAGAAGGTCATATCAAATCCCTAGTATGTTCAAATGAGCCATTGAAATTCATCTTATATCTAAAAGGCTATTTAGATATAACAGTCATTGTATCAGGTTGGCCAAAATGTTTGTTCAGGTTTTTCCATAAGATCTTACACAAAACACAAACAAACTTTTTGCTATAATACCTATTGAGATCTGAAGTAGTCTGTGCCTCTCTCATTAGTCTCAGTCTTGGGTAGTGTTATATACCAAATGCCTACAAAGTGAGGGAATCCACAGAACAGAGACAGGAACACAATCCATCCTCATGTGTCAGCTGAAGCCTCCCAGACTAAAAAAGCCGAGCATTGTTACTGAGTCCAAGCCCATACTGCTCGCATGAAAACATAAAGAGATGAGCTGTTGAGGCAAGGAGTAGTGAGTTTATTTGGAAAACCAGCAGGCCAAGAAGATGGTGGACTAATGTCCCAAAGACCCATCTGACCTGCATTATAATTCAAACTTTTATTATACTAAAGGAGGAGAGAGTAAAATCAAACACTTCCTGGTCCCCATCAGCCTCAGGATGGGATGTGTTAATTTCTTCTTCCCTGTAGTCACTCACAGGTGGGCCAAGTCAGGATGTTTTCTGTGAGCTAAATAAACATATTTTAGCTTAATCCTCCTTAATCTTACCTGGGAAACAGGGTTCCTAGAGATGGGCCATTATGTCTAATCTAAACTTATAGGCAAAACCTTTTAATGATTAACTTGCAATAGAATATAAATATTCTTCCCTATTACAGCACAAGTGTGTTCTTGAACTCAGAATTGCAGTTACAAGAGTCACATACAAGTTTCTGGGCATCTGGATCTCAGCCCCTTAGGTAATCACATAGCCTATGCTTAGTACTCAAAATTTTAAAATAAACTTGTTAAACATAAAATTGTCAAACCTGTCATATGTGATCAAATTATTTGTATTGACTCATTTGTACTGTGATTTGTAAAAATTAAGTATAGAGTGAGAAGTTGCATTATTCTCTAATGATTTTAATAAACTAGGAAATAAAATTTCTTCTTAGAAGATGCTCAGTGACTCTGAGTGCTTTGAAGGCAGCATGCCAAGCTTGATAAAAAAGATGGCACTGTTACCAAATCAAACTTGGATCCACTTGCCCACATGCAGTAAAGCCAATCTACTGACACCAGGCTGTGGTAAAGGAATGTATACTATTTATTGCTGCTGCCCGGTAAAGAGAAAGGGAACTCATAATCAAAAAGTCCCCAACTTTCCAATGGTTTTGAAAACAGTGTGAGGGAGGGGACTGCAGATGGTATGATCATTTCATACACAATTCTTGGATTGGTTGGCATCAAGGTGAATTTTCAAGTAATGTCAGTCTTCTGGTTTCAACTGCTCTAGTGTTTATGATCTTGTGGTCAGCAGTTTTCACCTGGATGGAGCTTGCTTCTTGTAAAAACAGTTTAGGAATATGTGTTAGGTCTTTATGTATCTTTCAGGGACCTGGGAGTTTGGTGATTCTGCCATGTGGTCAATTTATTCTAAATTGTTACCAGTTCCCCAGCCCAACAGCTATTCTTTTTTTCTATATTTTCCCATTTCTAATCTTCAGCTCTGGAGCAGCATTAAGTACTCAGCAGAAGCCCTAGAGACTAAAAGCAAATCCTTTTTACTTCTTCTTCAAAAGACAGGGACACATCAGCTTGTACATGGTTTCTATCCCCTCTTTTCTGTCATACTCCTCAAGAACACATCCAGGGAAAGAAAGTAAGTAAAGTTTTTGATAGAGAAGTTAATCATAAACTCAGGAGAGGAACTCCTTTGGGGAGATTCAGCTTCATCACTGACAACTCTGGGTAAAAGTCCCTAGGCTAGCTCTGTGAAACTTCATGTCTTCTAACTAGTTTTAACTTAACTCAGTATGTTTGTGTACAGGTGACATTTCTTTTTCCCCAGAAAATCCTGTACACTATGATTGAGAACTGCAGATATTAAAAGGGAGGGATGATAGAATCACCTGGAGAGGAATAAATAACAAAGCACAGAAAATAGAAATGGGAATTGGCTAAAACACAACTTTTGAAATCACTAAGAATAACAGTAGACATAAGACCAAGATTTAAAGATTTAGGAGAGAAGGATTTTGTTCTCCTGGCTCCCTGCCTCCCCCTCATTAGAAAGTAAGCTTCCTTTCAAGAAGAGTCTTTGCTTGCTTGCTTCTTATAAAACCAATACCTAGAGCAGAGGCTAGCAATAGCTGGTGCTTAGTTAATATTTCATAGATAAATGAATCAAAAAGTAAAAGTAGCATAGAAAAAGTAGAATTTGAAGATTAGAATATCAGTTTAGCTTTGGAAACAGAGAAGTCTGCTAAAAATATCAGGTTGCTAACATATGCAATGCCCATTTATTCCCAAAGTAAATATTTACCAATTTGGGAAAAACTATGTTGCTATGTAACAGTAACATCACACTCATATAACACCTTCCTGACTAGTTCCCAAACTAGCAGTATGGCAAAACACAGATGCAAACAATCAAATTGACAAAAGACAAGAAGTTGCCAAACAACAACTTCAAAATATCCATTTTATCTGATGGTTTAGTCCTCACTGGATTGAAAACTTCTTATGGACAGCAGTTGTATATCATCTGTCTTTGTTTCCTGCACAGTATCTGATTCAGAGAGCACACATTTATTAATGTAATTGAACTAAATCCTGAGAAACTTTCTCAGTAAAGCAGATATCATGCCAGATCAAATAAAGCTTGTCCTAATCTCTGCAAGTAAATGATGCACTGTTGTTATTTCTTTAAAGCTCCTCAAAACAGGTAACTCTTGGCAATTCCTCATCTAGTGGGAAAGAACCATTGTACTGAAACTGAGTTGATTATTTAATGCCCATATATTTTTTTCCACTTTTTTTTTTAAACTGGATGATAATTGCTTTGCAATATTGCATTCGTTTCTGCCATACACCAACAGCCATAGATCATACTTATGTGCTTTCCCTCTGGAACCTCAGTGGGGAGCGAGTAAATTAGCCAAGATGGCACACTGAGGGTCTCTTGCCCCATGTTTTGTAAATGATGACTATGAAACAGCTGAGATCATTTGTTGCACTGCACATGTGCATCACAAGGTCCTCACTTGGTCACAGGTTACTGTGTGAGGCAAGCCTGGCCCCACCCATAAAGCAGCGGGAATTAAAGCTGTGTCATGATTGTGATTGTTGGGTCAGACAGGAGAGGAGAGAAAATAGCGTGGATACTACTATAGCTGCTGCGTCAGCCAGGAGAGAGTTTATGTGTGGTTATGTTGTGTTATGTTTGCTGCTACGGCTGCTGTGCCAGCTAGAAGAGAATAAACGTGTCTGTGACAAATATGGCCCTTCACATCGTGCTACAGCCTCTTAGCTCCTGGGAACAGCGCCGACAGAGTCAACAGCAAGACAACTGACCAAGGAACAGAATGAAGGGCAATACATACTCCCTCCCACCTTTCACATCATCCCACCCCTCTGAGTTGTCACAGAGCACTGGGTTTCAGCTCCCTGCATCATATAGCAAATCCCCACTATGTAGCTATTTAACATATGGTAATATATGTGTTTCAATGTTACTCTTTCAATTCGTCCCTCCCTCTCCTTCCTCCACTGTGTCTACAAGTCTATTTTCTATGTCTGCATCTCCAGTGCTGCCCTGTAAATAGATTCTTCCATGATACCTTTCTAGATTACACACATATGCATTAAAATACAATATGTATTTCTTTCTTTCTGGCTTCCTTCACTCCATATAGCAGGCTCTAGGTTCATCTACCTCATTAGAACTGACTCAAATGTGTTCCTTTTTATGGCTGAGTAACAGTCCATTTAATATATGTATCATGATTTCTTTATCCGTTCATCTGTTGATAGATACCTAGGTTGCGTCCATGTCCTAGATAGTGTAAATAGTGCTGAAATGAACATTGGGATACATGTGTCTTTTTCATTTATGGTTTCCTCAGGGCATACGCCCAGTAGTGGGATTGCTGGGTCATATGGTGGTCTTATTCCCAGTTTTTTAAGGAATACACATCCCTGGTGGCTCAGACGGTAAAGATCTGCCAGCAATGCGGGAGACCTGGGTTCTGTTCCTGGGTCAGGAAGATCCCCTGGAGAAGGAAATGGCAACCTACTCCAGTATTCTTGCTTGGAAAATCCCATGGATGGAGGAGACTGGTAAGCTACAGTCCATGGGGTTGCAAAGAGTCAAATACAACTGAGTGAACTTCACTTTCTTTTTTTCTTTCTTTCTTTTTTAAGGAATCTCCATACTGTCTTCCATAGTGGCTATATCAATTTACATTCCCACCTGCAATGCAAGAGGGTTCCCTTTTCTCCAAACCCTCTCCAGCATTTATTGTTTGTAGACTTTTTGATGATGGCCATTCTGACTAGTGTGAAGTTGTATCTCACTATAATTTTGATTTGCATTTCTCTAATAAGGAGCAATGTCGAGCATCTTTTCATGTATTTGTCAGCCATCTGTATGGCTTCTTTGGACAAATGTCTGTTTACGTCTTCTGCCCACTTTCTGATTGGGTTGTTTGTTTTTCTGGTGTTGAGCTGTCTAAGGTGCTTTTATATTTTGGAGGCTAATCCTTAGTTGATTAATTTGCTATTATTTTTCTCTCATTCTGAGAGCTGTCTTTTCACCTTATTTATAATTTCCTTTGCAATGCAAAAGTTTTAAAATTTATGTCCCACTTGGTTATTTTTCTTTTTATTTTCATTATTCTAGGAGGTGTGTCACAGAGGATCATGCTGTGATTTATTCCTATGTTATCATCTAGGAACTTTATAGTTTCTGGCCTTACATTTGGGCTTTTCTGATAGCTTGGTTGGTGAAGAATCTCCCTTACTATGCAGGAGACCCTGGTTCAATTCCTGGGTCAGGAAGATCCCCTGGAGAATGGATAGACTACCCACTCCAGTATTTTCAGGCTTCCCTTGGGGCTCAGCTGGTAAAGATTCTGCCAGAAATGTGGGAGACCTGCGTTCGATCCCTGGGTTGGGAAGATTTAACGTCCAAAAAGTTTAAAGAAAAAGAAATAAGACATAATAGTCTTCTGAATATATATTAAATGTAAATACATCCTCTAATTATTACAGATGGTAAATTATCCAATCCTCAATATCTATAAATTTGTAAAGTGTGCTTTGATATTCATATCCTGTATTTCTCATGATAAATTCTTTATTTGCATGCTTTTTTTTTTCTTCAGAGCTTGGGCTAAAGGAGCTTCAAAACTTAGAATTTAAAAAGTATTAAAAATTATTTGGCCTAGTCTTTTCATTTTACAGATGTGAAGACAGGAATTCAGAGAAACTAATTCCTACAACTGAATGGAATGATTTTCCAAGGCCAGGTAACTCACTATAATATGGCTTAGACTAGAATTCCAATCTTCTGATTCCCTAGTCCTGGGCTCTAACTGACTCCATATCTTAATAAACTCCTCCAAAAGAATATCATGAAATTTATTTGATTTTTTTAATGTTTACCATTCTATAATCCCATCATTTGAGGCATGCACTGCAAACCCATGTTGTTTTTCAGGTTTCTGCCACCCACTGCCTGCCAGTCTGTCTCAGAGGATGAGAGAAAGTGCATTCACATCTCTGTGATTCCCTGAATTGGTTTAGAAAAGTGCCACTTCTAACACAGCACAGCTTCTGAACCATGGGGAAACTTCATTCTCTAGTCCCTTGGGCTTCAATCTGATTTGTGTTGAATAGTATTATCTGTATGAACAAACTGAGACAGGGAAAATGGTACACCAGGAGATACAATCAGACATAAATATTTTAAATAAAACAGTAACAGTGGGAACTGAGATAATATATAGAAACATGGGACCTTAAAGTGCTCTAATTCTTTCCTTTTAAAGATAAGTAAACCTTTCTAAAAAGATTATGGGCTAATAAGGATCACATAGATAAAAAGTGGTAAGAGTAAAATTACAAATGAGAAAACATATATCCCATGCATTGCAATAAAAGTATTGTTTCCAATATATTTGTTAATGGTTTTCAAACTAGAACTTTGAAGGACTAATTCTGTCAAATATGTAGACACTAAACACATGTAGCTGAAACTGAGATTTAAATTAACTAAACTAAATTACCAATTCTGGTCCTCAGTCATAGTAGCCACATTTCAGACATCTACTAACCACAGGTGGCTCATGGTTATTTATTGGGCAATGAAGATGTAGAACTTTCCATCAATGCAGAATGTTCTTTAGGACATTAAAGGACTGAAGATCCTCTTTGCTGATGGTTGTGTGCTCATATCAAATTAAGTATTTCTGAAAGTTTCTTCAACTTAATGTATTAGACTTTGGTATTTTATTTTAAAATATGCTTTAAAACATAATGTAAATATTCACACAACTCCTTGCCTTTGCTTCTGCTTCTCTAGCAACATAGTGACTCACCAAGGTGACATCACAAAATATGAATCCCTGGAGCTGGATGGATTATTAACTATATTTTCCATAACTGACAAATACATAGTTCTTATTCACCACATCCATAAAAATGGGCATTAGTAGTACTTTAGAACCTGCCTGCCAATGCAGGAGACATACGAGATGTGGGTTCAATCCCTGGGAAGATCCCCTGAAGGAGGATATGGCATCCCACTCCAATATTCCTGCCTGGACATGGACATAGAAGCCAGATGGGTTACCAACCATAAGGTCATAATGAGTTGGGCATGACTGAAGTGACTTAGCATGCACACATAAAATTTCAATAAAAATTTCAAGACTTCCATTTTGGTCATGGTGTATAATTTTTTTTAATCCCAGGAATGCAAAGATTCTTTAATATCCGCAAATCAATCAATGTAATACACCACATTAACAAATTGAAAGATAAAAACCATATGATTATCTCAATAGATGCAGAAAAAGTCTTTGACAAAATTCAACATCCATTTATGATTAAAACTCTCCAGAAAGCAGGAATAGAAGGAACATACCTCAACATAATAAAAGCTATGTGTGACAAACCCACAGCAAGCATTACCCTCAAAGGTGAAAAATTGAAAGCATTTCCCCTAAAATCAGGAACAAGACAAGGGTGCCCACTCTCACCACTACTATTCAACATAGTTTTGGAAGTGTTGGCCACAGCAATCAGGGCAGAAAAAGAAGTAAAAGGAATCCAGATAGGAAAAGAAGAAGTGAAACTCTCTCTCTTTGCAGATGACATGATCCTCTACATAGAAAACCCTAAAGACTCTACCAGAAAATTACTAGAGCTAATCAATGAATACAGTAAAGTTGCAGGATATAAAATTAACACACAGAAATCTCTTGCATTCCTATACACTAACAATGAGAAAACAGAAAGAGAAATTAAGGAAACAATACCATTCACCATTGCAACAAAAAGGATAAAATACTTAGGAGTATATCTACCTAAAGAAACAAAAGACTTATACATAGAAAACTATAAATCACTGATGAAAGAAATCAAAGAGGACACAAACAGATGGAGAAATATACCATATTCATGGATTGGAAGAATCAATATTGTCAAAATGGCTATACTACCCAAAGCAATCTATCAATTCAATGTAATCCCTATCAAGCTACCAACGGTATTTTTCACAGAACTAGAACAAATAATTTCACAATTTGTATGGAAATACAAAAAAATCTCGAATAGCCAAAGTAATCTTGAGAAAGAAGAACGGAACTGGAGGAATCAACCTGCCTGACTTCAGACTATACTACAAAGCCACAGTCATCAAGACAGTATGGTACTGGCACAAAGACAGAAATATAGATCAATGGAACAGAATAGAAAGCCCAGAAATGAATCCACGAACCTATGGCCACCTCTTCGACAAAGGAGGCAAGGATATCCAATGGAAAAAAGACTACCTTTTTAACAAGTGGTGCTGGGAAAACTGGTCAACCACTTGTAAAAGAATGAAACTAGAACACGTTCTAACACCATACACAAAAATAAACTCAAAATGGATTAAAGATCTAAATGTAAGACCAGAAACTATAAAACTCCTAGAGGAGAACATAGGCAAAACACTCTCCAACATAAATCACAGCAGAATCCTCTATGACCCACATCCCAGAATATTGGAAATAAAAGCAAAAATGAACAAATGGGACCTAATGAAACTTAAAAGCTTTTGCACAACAAAGGAAACTATAAGCAAGGTGAAAAGACAGCCCTCAGATTGGGAGAAAATAATAGCAAATGAAGCCACAGACAAAGAATTTATCTCAAAAACATACAAGCAACTCCTGCAGCTCAACTCCAGAAAAATAAATGACCCAATCAAAGAATGGGCCAAAGAACTAAACAGACATTTCTCCAAAGAAGACATACAGATGGCTAACAAACACATGAAAAGATGCTCAACATCACTCATTATCAGAGAAATGCAAATCAAAACCACAAGGAGGTACCATTACACACCAGTCAGGATGGCTGCTATCCAAAAGTCTACAAGCAATAAATGGTGGAGAGGGTGTGGAGAAAAGGGAACCCTCTTACACTGTTGGTGGGAATGCAAACTAGTACAGCTGCTATGGAAAACAGTGTGGAGATTTCTTAAAAAACTGGAAATAGAACTGCCATATGACCCAGCAATCCCACTTCTGGGCATACACACCGAGGAAACCAGATCTGAAAGAGACACGTGCACCCCAATGTTCATCGCAGCACTGTTTATAATAGCCAGGAATGGAAGCAACCTAGATGCCCATCAGCAGACGAATGGATAAGGAAGCTGTGGTACATATACACCATGGAATATTACTCAGCCATTAAAAAGAATTCATTTGAATCAGTTCTAATGAGATGGATGAAACTGGAGCCCATTATACAGAGCGAAGTAAGCCAGAAAGATAAAGACCATTACAGTATACTAACACATATATATGAAATTTAGAAAGATGGTAACGATAACCCTATATGCAAAACAGAAAAAGAGACACAGATGTATAGAACAGACTTTTGGACTCTGTGGGAGAAGGCGAGGGTGGGATGTTTCAAGAGAATAGCATCGAAACCTGTATATTATTTAGGGTGAAACAGATCACCAGCCCAGGTTGGATGCATGAAACAAGTGCTCGGACCTGGTGCACTGGGAAGACCCAGAGGGATCGGGTGGAGAGGGAGGTGGGAGGGGGGATCGGGATGGGGAATACATGTATATCCATGGCTGATTCATGTCAATGTATGAAAAAAAAACACTACAATATTGTAAAGTAATTTACCTCCAACTAATAAAAAAAAATAAGATTTCAAGACATCCATTTTGAAATAATTATAGGTTCACAAGAAGTCACAAATATATATTCAAGAAGGCCCTGCATACTCTTCATCTAGACTCCACAAGATTTATTTTCTAGAATGCTACAGTACAATATTGAAACCAGGAAATTACCATAATTCAAAATGTAGAATTTCGTCAGAATTTAGCAGTTAGACTTGGATGTGTGTGTGTGTGTGTGTGTAGTTCTATATGATTTTACACATCTGTAGCTTAGTGTAGCCACCATCATAAGGATGTTTAACTGTACCACAGCAAGACTCTCTTGTGTTATAGCCACACCTACTTCACCCTACCCTCTACCATTATTACCAAGTCCAGGATAAACATGTAAATCAAGAGACAAGTTGTTGGGACAAGGAACAGGGGCTTTATTTAGAAAGCCTGCATACTGAGTAGATGGTGGACCTGTGTCTCCACCAACCACCTTACCTGGGTTAGAATTAAATCTCCTTTTATCCGAAAAGGAGAGGGGGTGTGGTTGGTTATTGCAAGCTTCTTGGTGTTGGAATCCTTTGTTCTTACAGCTGTCCACATAGGTTAGGTCACAATGTTCCTGTAAACCTCAAACAAGAAATATTTTCTGTTTTGCACTTTTTATCTCTATATGAATGGAAATGTGTTACACCTTTAAAGGTCAGAGCCTTGAGAATGGACTATCAAGTATATTTCAGGTTATAGCCAACATTCTTGTAGCAAAAGCAAAGGGATACAAATGTTAAAGTAAAATAAATGGATCTGGCATTGAGTGAGATTTGCTCTTCCCTATTATACCATGGCCATCAAAATCCATCATGATCCATACAATCATGTGATTTAACAAATGTTATAGAAATGAAACCATGCAACTTCTGTTCATCATAGACTTTTTACACTGATATTAATTTTCTTGAAGCTCATCTAAGTTGTGTGTATCAGTAGTTAAATTCTTATTATTGCTGAGGAATATTCCATGATATGAATGTTCTACAGTTCACTGAATCATTCATTCACTGGAGAATATTAAAGAAGTTTTCTGTTTTTGCCAATTAAAAATAAAACTTTTATGAAATTTCACGTACAGGTTTCTAAATGTTAAAAGCTTTCAGTTCTTTGGAATAAAAGGCCAAGAGTACAAATCCTGGGTAATTGAGATCATTTTTAGTTTTATTATCATTTAGTTTTATTACTGTCAAATTCTTTTCTTAACTTAATGTACAATTTTACATTCAATTAAGCAATGTATGAATCATTCAATTTTGATAAATCCTTACCAGCTTTTTGGCTTTATCACTATTTTTAGCCATTCTGATGTTTGTATAATGATATCATTATATTTTTAATTTTCATTATTCTAAAGGCTAATAATAGTGAAATTTTTTCTATCTGTCATCCACATATTCTCTTCAGTGAAATATCTGTGCATATCTTTTGCTTGCTTTCTAACTGTATTATTTGTTTTATTGATACTGAGTTTATGCATTCTTTATACATTATCCATATGAATCCTGTGTTAGATATGGGATTTGTAAATGTTTCCTCCTAATCTGTAACTTTTTTTTTTTTAATCTCAGGGTTTGTTACAAAGCAAAGCTTTAAGTTTGATGCTTTCAATTTATCTATTTTTCCTTTGATGGATCATGCTTTTGATGTCAAGTGTAAGACATTTTGCCATACACGTTTTCTCTTATACTTTTTTTAAAAACCTTATGTTTTTAGTATTATGTTTTATATTTAATCCATTTTCCATTATGTATTTTTGTATAAAGTGTCAGATCAATGTTTAGGTTAATTTTTGCGTTGAGTTGTCCAATTGCACCAGAACCACTTCTTGAAATAATTTTAGTGTATCTATTCTGTTACACTGATCTAAATCTTTCTCTTTAGCAGAACCATACTGCCTTGATTCCTCTAGACATAGAATAAGCCTTCATGTTTGGAAGAATGTTTCTTCTCACTTCATTTTCTTTTACTGTCTTCTTTTAAAAAATCTATCTTAAGGAAATTCCACAAAATTAAAAAAATAAATTTGTCTACATTTACAATAAAAGCTTGTTGATTTTCTGATTGGAACTTTTGGTGGTGAGCACACTATAGTGCAGGAGGATAGTATATCAAGAAGAGATAAGAAAGCTTTCTTAAGTGAACAAGGCAAAGAAATAGAGAAAAGCAATAGAATGGGAAAGATTAAAGATCTCTTCAAAGGAATTAGAGATACCAAGGGAATATTTCATGCAAAGATGGTCATAATAAAGGGCAGAAATGATATGGCTCTAACAGAAGCAGAAGACATTAAGAAGAGGTGGCAAAAATACAGAGAAGAACTGTACAAAAAAAGTCTTAATGACATGGATAACCACGATGGTGTAATCACCCATTTAGAGCCAGACATTCTGGAGTGTGAAGTCAAGTTGGCCTTAGGAAGCATTACTATGAACAAAGCTAGTGGAAGTGATGGAATTCCAGCTGAGCTATTTCAAATCTTAAAAGATGATGTTGTTAAAGTGCTGCTCTCAATATGCCAGCAAATATGGAAAACTCAGCAGTGGCCACAGGACTGGAAAAGGTCAGGTTTCATTTCAGTCCAAAGAAAGGTCAATGCCAAAGAATGGATAAACTACTGCACAGTTGCTCTTATTTTGTATGCTAACAAGGTAATGCTTAAAATCCTCCAAACTAGGTTTTAACAGTATATGTATTGAGAACTTCCAGATGTACAAACTGGATCTAGAAAAGGAAGAGGAACCAGAGATCAAATTGCCAAAATCTGTTGGATCATAGAAAAAAATAAAGGAATTCCAGAAAAACATCTATTTCTGCTTCATTGACTATGCTAAATTATTTGACTATATACATTACAATAAACTATGGAAAATTCTTAAAGATATGGAAATACCAGACCATCTTACCTGTCCTCTGAGAAACCTGCATGCAGATAAAGGAGCAAAAGTTAGAACCAGTCATGAAACAACTGACAAAAATTGGGAAAGGAGTATGTCAAGGCTGTATATTGTCACCCTGCTTATTTAACTTATATGCAGAGTGCATCATGCAAAATACCAAGCTGAATGAAGCTCAAGCTGGAATCAAGATGCCAGGAGAAATATGAATAACCTCAGATATGCAGATGACACCACTCTAATGGCAGAAAAGGGAAGAGGAACTAAAGAACCTTTAGATGGAGGTGAAAGAGGAAACTGAAAAATCTGGCTTTAATACTCAGCATTCAAAAGACGAAGATCATGGCATCTGGTCCCATTATGTCATGGCAAATAGATGGAGAAAAAATGGAAACAGTGATAGATTTTATTTTCTTGGGCTCTAAAATCACAGTGGATGGTGACTGCAGCCATGAAATCAAAAGATGCTTGCTCTTTGGAAGAAAAGCTATGACAAACACAGACAGCATATTAAAAAGCAGAAATATTACTTTGCCAACAAAGATCTGTCTAGTCAAAGCTATAGTTTTGCTAGTATTCATGTATGGATGTGAGAGCTGGACAATAAAGGAGGCTGAGCACCCAAGAATATATGCTTTTGAACTGCGGTGCAAATAGCTGAGCAACTGAACAACAACAACAACACACTATAATGTATAAAGTCAAAATATAATGCCATACAAATAAAACATACAAAGTTATAAACAAAGATTGCTGTTGTTCAGTCACTAAATCCTATTTAACTTTTTGTGACCCCATAGATTGCAGCATGCCAGCCTTCTCTGCCTAGCACTATCTACTGGAGTTTGCTCAAATTCATGTTAATTGAGTCATGATGCTATCTAACCACCTTATCTTCTGCTACACCCTTTTCCTTTTGCCTTTAATCTTTCCTAGCATCAGGATCATTTCCAATGAGTTGTCTTTTCCTATAGATGGCAAAAGTATTAGAGCTTTGGCTTCAGCATCAGTCCTTTCAATAAATATTCAAGGTTGATTTCCTTTAAGATTGACCGGTTTGATCTGCTTGCTGTCCAAGGGACTCTCAAGAGTCTTCTCCAGCACCACAGTTCAAAAACATCAGTTCATCAGTGTTCAGCATTCATTATGGTCCAACTCTCACATCCATACATGAATACTGGAAAAGCTACAGCTTCGACTAGACAAGCCTGCATTGGCAAACTGATGTCTCTGCTTTTTAATATGCTGTCTAGATTTATCATTGTTTTCCTTCCAAAGAGGTAGCATCTTTTAATCCCATGGCTGCCGTCTCCTTCCTCAGAGATTATGGAGCCCAAGAAAATAAAATCTGTCACTGTTTCCCCTTCTATTTGCTGTGAAGTGATAGGCCTGGATGCCATGATCTTTGTTTTTTGAATGTTGTGTTCTAAGCCAGCTTTTTCACTCTCCTCTTTCACCAAGAGGCTCTTTAGTTCCTCATCTCTTTCTGCCATTAGAGTGGTATCATCTGCAAATATGAGGCTGTTGGTATTTCTCCTGGCAATTTTGATTCCAGCTTAAGCTTCATTAAACCTGGCATTTTGCCTGATGTACTCTGCATGTGAGTGAGAATGGAGTGAGAATATACAGCCTTGCGATACTCCTTTCCTAATTTTGAACAAGTCTGTTCCATATCCACTTCTAAATGTTGTTTCTTGACCTGTATACAGGTTTCTCAGGAGACATGTAGGTGGTCTGGTACTCACTTTTCTTAATAATTTTTCTTTTCTTTTTTTTTTTTTTTTTGTGATCCACACAGTCAAAGACTTTCCCATAGTCAATGAAGCGGTAGATGTTTTTTCTGGAATTCCATTGCTTTGTTTATGATACAATCTATGTTATCTATGTTGGCAATGATCTCTGGTTATTCTACCATTTCTAAATCCTGCTTTTACCTCTGGAAGTTTCCAATTCATACACTGTTGAAGCCTAACTTGAAGAATTTTGAGCGTAACCTTTCTAAAATGTGAAATGAGCACAATTGTACAGTAGTTTGAACATTCTTTGGCATTGCCCTTCTTTGGGACTGGAATGAAAACTGACCCTTTCCTATCTCATGGCCCTTACTGAGTTTTCCAAATGCTGACGTATTGAGCACATCACTAATGACAGCATTATATTTTAGTATTTTAAGTAGCTCAGCTCTAATTCCATCACCACCAATTCCTTTCTTTGTAGTAATGCTTCCTAAGGCCCACTTGACTTTATATCCAGGTTTTCTGGCTCTAGGGGAGTGACTACACCATCGTACTTGAGTCATTAAGAACTTTTTTGTATAGTTCCTCTGTGTATTCTTGCCAACATTTCTTAATCTCTTCTGCTTCTATTAGGTCCTTAAAATTTTCTCCTTTATTATTCACAATCTTCCATGAAATGTTCTCTTAATCTCTCCAATCTTCTTGAAGAGATCTCTAGTCTTTTCCGTTCTATTGTTTCTCTCTATTTCTTTGGCCTATTCATTTAAGTAGAGCTTCTCATCTTTTGAAGCTATTTTCTGAAACTTTGCATATTTTTTCTTTCCCTTTTCCTTACTTTTCAGTTCTCTTCTTTCCTCAGCTATTTGAAAGCCGCCTCAGACAACCACTTTGCCTTCTTACATTTATTTTGCTTTGGGATGGTTTTGATCATGGCCTTCTGTACAGTGTTGCTAATTCCATCCATAATTCCTCGGGTACTCTGTATATCAGATAAAGTTCCTTGAATCTATTTGTCACCTCCACTGAATAATCATAGGGGACTTGATTTAGATCATACATGAATGACCTAGTGGTTTTCCCTGTTTTCTTCAATTTAAAGCTGAATTTTGCAATAAGGAGCTCATGATCTGAGCTATAGTCAGTTCCAGGTGTTATTTTTCTGACTATGTAGAACTTTCCATCATCATCTGCAAAGAATATAATCAATCTGATTCTGGTATTGACCATTTGATGATGTCCATGTGTAGAGTTCATGATTTGAGCCACAGTCAGCTCCTGGTCTTGTTTTTGCTGACTGTATAGAGCTCCTCCATCTTTGGCTGCAAAGAATATAATCAATCTGATTTTGGTGTTGACCAACTGGTGATGTCCATGTGTAGAGTCTTCTCTTATGTTGTTGGAAGTGGGTGTTTTCTATGACCAGTACGTTCTCTTGGCAAAACTCTATTAGCCTTTGCCTTGCTTCATTCCATACTCCAAGGCCAAATTTTGCCTGTTATTCCAGTTGTTTCTTGACTTCCTACTTTTGCATTTCAGTCCCCTATAATGAAAAGGACATCTTTTTTGGGTATTAGTTCTAAAAGGTCTTGTAGGTCTTCATAGAACCATTTAACATCAGCTTCTTCAGCGTTACTGGTTGGGGCATAGGCTTGTATTACCGTGATATTGAATGGTTTGTCTTGGAAATGAATAGATATCATTCTGTCATTTTTGAGACTGCATTCAGGTACTGCATTTTGGACTCATTTGTTGACCATGATGGCTACTCCATTTCTTCTAAGGGATTCCTGCCCACAGATATAATGGTCATCTGAGTTAAATTCACCCATTCCAGTCCATTTTCATTTGCTGATTCCTAGAATGTCGGCATTCACTCTTGCCATCTCCTGTTTGACCACTTTCAATTTGCCTTACTTCATGGACCTAACATTCGAGGTTCCTATGCAATATTGCTCTTTATGGAATCGGACCTTGCTTCTATCACCAGTCCAATACACAACTAGGTATTGTTTTTGCTTTGGCTCCATCCCTTCATTCTTTCTGGAGTTATTTCTCCACTGATCTCCACTAGCATATTGGGCACCTACCAACCTGGGGAGTTCCTCTTTCAGTATCCTATCATTTTGCCTTTTCATACTGTTCATGGGGCTCTCAAAGAAAGAAAACTGAAGTGGTTTGCCATTCCCTTCTCCAGTGGACCACATTCAGTGGACCACCAAATTCAGACTTAAACTGAAGAAAGTAGGGAAAACAACTAGACCATTCAGGTATGACCTAAATCAAATCCTTTATGACTATACAGTAGAAGTGAGAAATATATTTAAGGGACTAGATCTGATAGACCGAGTGCCTGATGAACTATGGATGGAGGTTCATGACATTGCACAGGGGACAGGGATCAAGACCATCTGCAAGGAAAAGAAATGCAAAAAGGCAAAATGGTTGTCTGAGGAGGCCTTACAAATAGCTGTGAAAAGAAGAGAAGCAAAAAGCAAAGGAGAAAAGGGAAGATATTCCCATTTGAATGCATCATTCCAAAGAATACCAAGGAGAGATAAGAAAGCCTTCCTCAGCAATCAAAGCAAAGAAATAGAGGAAAACAACAGAATGGGAAAGACTAGAGATCTCTTCAAGAAAATTAGAGGTACCAAGGGAACATTTCATACAAAGATGGGTTCGGTAAAGGAGAAATGACATGGACCTAACAGAAGCAGAAGATATTAAGAAGAAGTGGCAAGAATACAACAGGAACACTGTACAAAAAAGATCTTCACAACCCGGATAATCATGAAGGTGTGACCACTCTCCTAGAGCCAGACATCCTGGAATGTGAAGTCAAGTGGGCCTTAGAAAGCATCACTATGAACAAAGCTAGTGGAGGTGATGGAATTCCTGTTAAGCTCTTTCAAATCTTGAAAGATGATGCTGTGAAAATGCTGCATGCAATATGCCAGCAAATTTGGAAAACTCAGCAGTGGCCACAGGACTGGAAAAGGTCAGTTTTCATTCCAATCCCAAAGAAAGACAATGCCACAGAATGTTCAAACTACCGCACAACTGCACTAATCTCACATGCTAGTAAAGTAATGCTTAAATTCTCCAAGCCAGGCTTCAGCAATATGTGAACCATGAACTTCAGATGTTCAAGCTGGTTTTAGAAAAGGCAGAGGAACCAGAGATCAGATTGCCTACATCCACTGGATCATGAAAAAAGCAAGGGAATTCCAGAAAAACATCTATTTCTGCTTTATTGACTATGCCAAAGCCTTTGACTGTGTGGATCACAATAAATGTGGAAAATTCTGAGAGAGATGGGCATCCAGACCACCTGACTGCCTCTTGAGAAACCTAAATGCAGGTCAGGAAGTAAAAGTTAGAACTGGATATGGAACAAAAGACTGGTTCCAAATAAGAAAAGGAGTATGTCACAGCTGTATATTGTCACCCTGCTTATTTTAGTTATATGCAGAGTACATCATGAGAAATGCTGGGCTGGAAGAAGCACAAGCTGGAATCAAGATTGCTGGTAGAAATATCAAGAATCTCAGATATGCAGATGACACCACCCTTATGGCAGAAAGTGAAGAGGAACAAAAAAACCTCTTGATGAAAGTGAAAGAGGAGAGTCAAAAATTTGGCTTAAAACTCAACATTCAGAAAACTAAGATCATGCCATATGACCTAGCAATACCACTTCTGGGCATACACACTGAGGAAACCAGATCTGAAAGAGACACTTGCACCCCAATGTTCATCACAGCACTGTTTATAATAGCCAGGACATGGAAGCAACCTAGATGCCCATCAGCAGACGAATGGATAAGGAAGCTGTGGTACATATACACCATGGAATATTACTCAGCCGTTAAAAAGAATTCGTTTGAATCAGTTCTAATGAGATGGATGAAACTGGAGCCCATTATACAGAGTGAAGTAAACCAGAAACATAAAGAACATTACAGCATACTAACACATATATATGGAATTTAGAAAAATGATATGCAAAACAGAAAAAGAGACTCAGATGTATAGAACAGACTTGTGGACTCTGGGAGAAGGCGAGGGTGGGATGTTTCAAGAGAACAGCATTGAAACATGTATATTATCTAGGGTGAAACAGATCACCAGCCCAGGTTGGGTACATGAGACAAGTGCTCAGGCCTGGTGCACTGGGAAGACCCAGAGGGATCTGGTGGAGAGGGAGGTGGGAGGGGGGATCGGGATGGGGAATACATGTAACTCCATGGCTGGTTCATGTCAATGTATGACAAAAGCCACTGAAATGTTGTGAAGTATTTAGCCTCCAACTAATAAAAATAAATGAAAAAAAAAAGAAAACTAAGATCATGGCATCTGGTCCCATCACTTCATGAGAAATAGATGGGGAAACAGTGGAAACAGTGTCAGACTTTATTTTGGGGGGCTTCAAAATCATTGCAGATGGTGATTGCAGCCATGAAATTAAAAGACCCTTACTCCTTGGAAGGAAAGTTACCAACCTAGATAGCATATTAAAAAACAGAGACATTATTTTGCCAACAAAGGTCCGTCTAGTCAAGGCTATGGTTTTTCCAGTGGTCATGTATGGATGTGAGAGTTGGACTGTGAAGAAAGCTGAGCACTG
The DNA here is from genome assembly GCF_023699985.2 of Odocoileus virginianus. NCBI lineage: Eukaryota > Metazoa > Chordata > Mammalia > Artiodactyla > Cervidae > Odocoileus > Odocoileus virginianus. Next base: position 34,673,352 of record NC_069685.1, on the reverse strand, counting down.
AAAAATTGATGCTTTTGAACTATGGTGTTGGAGAAGACTCTGAGAGTCCCTGGACTGCAAGGAGATCCAACCAGTCTATCCTCAAGGAGATCAGTCCTGGGTGTTCATTGGAAGGACTGATGCTGAAACTCCAGTACTTTTGCCACCTCATGTGAACAGTTGACTCATTAGAAAAGACCCTGATGATGGGAGGGATGGGGGCTGCTGTAGGAGAAGGGGACAACAGATGGCTGGATGGCATCACCAACTCAATGGACATGAGTTTGAGTAAACTCCAGCAGTTCGTGATGGACAGGGTGGCCTGGCGTGCTGCGATTCTTGGGGTCGCAAACAGTCAGACACGACTGAGTGACTGAACTGAACTGAACTGAACTTATGTGTAGTCTCTGTGTTGTTGTAAAAGATTGTGTGCTATAACCAGTGTTTTCTGACAAAACTGTGTTAGCCTTTACTCTCCTTCATAACTAAACTTACCTGTTACTCCAGGTATCTCTTGTCTTCCTATTTTTGTATTCCAATCTCCTATGACGAAAAGGATATCTTGTTTTGGTGTTAGTTCTAGAAAGTCTTGCAGGTCTTCATAGAACCAGTCAGCGTCAACTTTTTCCATATCAGTTGCTGGGGCTCAGACTTGGATATCTGTGATGTTGAATGGTTTGCCTTGACTATGAACCAAGTTCATTCTCCTGTTTTTGAGCTTGCCCCCATGTACTAAATTTCATACTGTTTTATTCACTATGAGGGCTATTCCATTTCTTTAAGGGATTCTTGCCCACACGAGTATATATAGTGATCATTTGAATTAAATTTTCCCATTCCCTTCCATTTTAGGTCACTGATTCCTGAGATATTGACATTCACTCTTGCCATCTCCTGCGTCACCACTTCCAATTTACTCTGATTCATGGACCTAACATTCCAGGCTTGCAATATTGTTCTTATAGCATTGGACTTTACTCTCATCACCAGACACATCCACAACTGAGCTTTGTTTCCACGTTATCACAGTTGCTTCATTCTTTCTGGGGATGTTAGTAATTGCCCTCTGCTCTTCTGCAGTAGCATATTGGACATCTTTCAATGCCATTCTCTCCTCGAGGTAATGAAGGCACTTCAATTGGAAAAAAAAAACAACCTCTGCAGCAACAGAGAAAAAAATCCCTATAGATCAATTTAAAAACTGATGTCTTTACCCAGCTGTGTGTTTAAATCAATGGAGATAATATTCCTTTTCTAGTATTTATGACTCCTTTGATTTTTCCCTTCAATATCTTGTTATTTTCTATATATGAATTATATACAAGTGTTGTTTGATTTATCCCTCATATTTCACTATCTCTGGAACAATTTTAAATGTTTTTGAATTCTTAATTTCAGTCTTCACTGGTTCATTGTAAATATATAGAAATGCAATTGATTTGTGTGTATTGATCTTGTATCTTATGACCACACTGAATTCACTTGTCAGTTCTAGAACCTTTCTTGCAGATTCCTTGGAATTTTCAACATATAAATTATGTCATCTGAATATTTCTTCTTTCATCTCCATCAGTTTTCACTTTATCATATAACAGTATTACTGAGATAAAATACAATGCCACAAAACTCAGCTGCTTGTGTACAATTGAATAATTTTAATATATCTTAGTTGTGCAAATACAGTCATAATCAATCATAGAAGACATTCATCACCCTAAAAGAAAATCAGTTCTTATTAGAGATCATGCCATCCAATCCTCCCTGAACCTCTAATATACTTTTATATCTCCCTAGCTTTGTATTTTAGAAATTTTATATGAATGGAATTGTTCAAGATATGGTCTTTTATGACTGACCTCATTTAATTAGCATAATGTTTCAAGGTTCGACCATGACAAAATAACTATTCATTCTTTAATGATTGATAATTACATGGTTATCCTATGTTGTAATTATTCCTTCACTGGATGTTAAACATCTGAATATATCCACATTTTGGCTATTACAAATAATGCTGCTATGGACAACTGTATACATGGTTTTGTGTATGCCTATATTTTAAGTCTTGTATGTATACCTAGAAGTGGGATCCTTGAGTCATTTGATAATTCTGTATCAATATTTTATGAAGTTTACAGACCATTTTTTCATTTTGATTGTATTAGTTGGTGTGAAGTAGAATCTCATTGTGGAATTTATTAGCATTTCCTTCATAGATAATTATCTTCTATAGCTTTTGGGTACAGAAGCTACCCAGACAGGTACTCGGTCTTCTGGGTAGACTGGCCATTTTTATATGGTCTTTTTTATTGTTTTTACAAGTCAGTTGAGGTACAATTGACATTTTATTGTACACATTTTTTATTTTTTATAAAACTTAATTGAGTATAATTGACATATTACATTATGTGAATTTAAGGTGTACATTGTAATGATCTAATGCATGTATATATTGCTTATTATTTGCCACAATAAGGTCAGTTAATACATCTTACATCTCAAAAATTATGATTTTTTTTCTTTATTGTTGGTGTAGTGAGAACCTTTGCAATCTAGTTTCATAAGAATATTCAAATGTACAATATAGGACTGTGAACTATAGTCACCATTCTATACACTCAATCCTTGAATTTTCTTATCACTAGAAGTTTATAACTTTTGAAGAATATATCCTTATTATCCCCAATTTCCCAGATGCAGTCCCTGGTAAACACTATATAATCTCTGCCTTTATGGATTCTACATATACATGAAATCATATATTATTTGTCTTTCTCTGTTTTATTTCACAGCAATAGTGACCGCAGTTTTCTTTCTTTCTTTTTTTTTTTCTTTCTTTTTTTGTTATAACATTCCATTATATGTGTGTATATAGCATTTTTTTTAAACTTTTTTTGGAAGAGTCTGTTAAACAAAGAGTTGCCTTGTTAATGTGCATGGTTAATACAAACTATAAAGTGCTAAGAAAAGTTAATACCTAAGTCATAGTAAACAGGTGGCAATTCAACATCCAAGGTCAATAGAATACTTGGGGGGACTACAACAGATTAGACTCCTATGGTGGAGGACACATTTTCAGAGGTGAAGTGGGTGCAGGTGTAACAGCTTTTCAAGTTCTCTCTCATCACAGAGGATCATCAACAGCACTCCATTCCAGGAAAAGTGTGCTATCTGGTGCTCTTGAGGCTGGATGAAACTCAAAATCTAGTGGATTGAAAGGGAAGGATTTTTCTATTTCTGGATAAGTGTTAACTGGTAGGAACTGAGCTTTTTGCTTTAATGACCTTCTCAGTCATGTTTTTGGTAGAGAAGGTTGTGTTTCTGTTTGAGTGGTTCACTAGTCTTTGTTGACTTTTCTGAGGTTGACAGTTTCCAGTGCCTTTCTGGCAGCTCTGAGTAAGGTGGGTGGAACATCAACATTTTGCCAACATGTGGTGTTGAAACCTAAGATCTCCCCTCTAAAGTTTAACAGAAGGCACAGACTCCAGCTTCACTTTTTAAATTGTAAGTAGTGTTACCAATTGCTTACAATTCACATCTTTACCATTTTTAAGAGTGCTCTTTAACCATAATTTCCTCACATTCTGTTTCAAATAAAGTCAGATTTTTCTGTGGGTAATTTTGGAGCTATATATATCCTTATGGCCTCCTTTTCCTCTTGTGACAAACATCAGGTTACTTTCTGGAACTGGGAATAGGGGCAATAACTCACCTTTCTTGGGGAGACACTAAGCTGATGATACAGTCTCCAGTGCAGAGGTCCCAACCTTTTTTTGGCACTAGGGATTGATTTAATGGAAGATAATTTTTCTGTATCAGGGGTGGGAGGATAATTTGGGGATGACTAAGTGCAAGACATTTATTGTGCACTTTATTTCTAATCTAATGTCACTGATGATCTGACAGGAGGTACTGGCCCATGGCCTGGAGGTTGGGGACCCCTGCTCTAGTGTTCTTGAATTTTTTTTTTGCACCTTTCCTGAAAGTTTAACTTACAAGTAAATTGGGCCAATGCTGAACAAGGCCCCAGTATTTTCAGCTTGTTAGACTAGGGTTGCTTCTCTGTTCTATAAGTGGGTTCCTTTGGAATTCAGTTGTTTTATTCACTATATCAGTGAATAAACATTTTATAATGCACTACTTAAGTTGTATAGTAATTTTACCCAGTGTGGTCAAGAGTTTAGTCTCTGCAGGTAGTAAACAAACCTACTTTTCATTTAAAGAATGTTTTTCTTGCCAAATATGACATGCATATACTTCTAAGTCCAGTGGGATTTAATGGAGGTTCTAATACCACTGAAATAACAGGCCTGACAAACACAGTGATAGGGCACCTTATACTGCAGCCCAGACATTTTGTGAGTCAAATAAATATCTATCCCATTATCAATATTGCTTATTTAGACACTTCTACAATAATACTAAACTCTGAAATTTAAATATGTTTACCATAAGTTCTATAGATGACTGTCCCTCATACCTAGATATATTCTATACATTTTGCATAATATAATTTTTCCCACAGTTCTCTGTGCTATGTGCATTTTTCCTAGATTTAAACTATTGAAAGTGTCTTATTTTTTACAAGTTAAAAGATTTTGTTGTTGTCCAGCTGCTAATTAGTATCCAATTCTTTGTGAACCCATGGACACATGCCAGGCTTCCCTGTCCTTCATCATTTCCCAGGGCTTGCTCAAACTCATGTCCATTGAGTTTGTAGTGCCATCCCACCATCTCATCCTCTGTCATCCCCTTCTCCTCCTGCCTTCTGTTTTTCCCAGCATCAGGGTCTTTTCCAGTGAGTCAGCTCTACATATCAAGTGGCCAAAGTATTAGAACTTCAGCTTCAGCATCAGTCCCTGCAATGAATATTCAGGGCTGATTTCCATTAGGATTAACTGGTTTGGTCTCCCTGCAGTGCAACGGACTCTCAAGAATCTTCTCCAACTCCACAGTTCAAAAGCATCAATTCTTTGGTACTCAGCCTTCTTTATGGTCCAACTCACACATCCATGTGTGCTTACTGGAAAAACCATCGCTTTGCCTACAAAGACTTTGTAAGCAAAGTAGTGTCTCTGGTTTTTAACACTCTGTCTAGGTTGGTTATAGCTTTTCTTCCAAGGAGCAAGCATCTTTTAATTTCATGGCTACAGTCACCGTCCGCAGTGATTTTGGAGCCCAAGAAAATAAAGTCTGTCACTGTTTCCATTGTTTCCTCATCTATATGTCATGAAGTGATGGAACGAGATGGCATGATATTCATTTTTTGAACGTTGAGTTTTAAGCTTTTTCACTCTTCTCTTTCACCTTCATCAAGAGGCTCTTTAGTTCCTCTTCGCTTTCTGCCACGAGGGTGGTGTCATCTGCATATCTGTCATTATTGACATTTCTCCTGGCATCTTGATTCCAGCTTGTGCTTCATCCAGCCCAGCATTTCACATGATGTACCCTGCATATAAGTTAAATAAACAGGGTAACAATATACAGCCTTGACACACTCCTTTCCCAATTTTCAAACAGTCTGTTATTCCATGTTTTGTTCCAACTGTTGCTTTTTGACATAATAATGATAGATCTTATGGGGGGGAAATCCCAGGAAAGTTTAAATGAGTAAATAATTTAAAGAACAAAACTTGAGCTTAGATATTTTCTGAAAGAATTCAAAAATGGAATTTCTAAGTAACATACTTAAGTATTTCCAGTATAACTAGTACATGTATTTATTCCTGTATTATAATTTTCTTCAAAGATTACAACTTTTTTGGATGGTAATTTTCAGTTCAAATAATTATAACTGACATCAGCAAAATTCAAAACTGAGGTAAAAATAAAAGGAGAAAATGAATACAGTTGAATAACATAGTGAAAATTTTTATGCACAATACATACATGTAAGATAAATCAAACACAAGTTATTTCATGTTGGATGTTGGAGTAAGGATGAATTTACCACACTGTTAACAGAAATTTTAATAAAGTTGTAGATACTTTCAGTGACAAATGGTATATTTTTATTTGATGAGTTAATCTTAAAACTTAAATATAAATATCACCAGATACACTGATGTTTTTCTGGAATACAATAGATGCAACATCTTTTATTTATTTTATATAAACATGCTCTTTGTGTCATGGGTAATATAAAGGACCAACTGCCTCTATAACTAAATAAATATAATGTATAATAATTTGGATTTTAATTATATATGAAAGGGATCATTCTTTAACATAGCAAACATCATGTTTACATAAGCATTTACATTTAATTTGAGATGGAAAATGTTTAAAACAGCATCATCTGTCCAAATGTTCATTATGCCTATTAACTCTAATACTTTAAAGAGTTAGAGAATATTAAATAGAAGACACCTGCCTGGATAATGCTACTTTCAATTATCACAGTTTAATAGCATTCAAGGCATACATTTTTGCCATAATGATTTTAGATTCTCAGAAAGTTCAACATATGCTCTGAAAACTACTTTGAGTCCAATTAAAATAGTACCAATCATCTCCCATATGTTTATTTACTGCCTAATATGTGCTTGCTACATACAAACTCTTTATTGTTTGCAGTATAGATAAGACAAACGAATATTCCTGTTCTCATTTGATTGCATAGTATATATGTTTTGGATAAGGTTATATAGATAATAAAAAGAAAATAAATTATGTAGCATGTTAGATATTGATTCAATTATGGCAATAATATCAGCAAAAGTGATAGGCATATTCTGGAAGATAATCTCAAATTTTAAATAAGGTGGTCAGAAAAATCTCACTAGTAAGCAGATATGTGAAGAAAGTAAAGAGATAATTTGTCAGAATGTCTGGGGAAAAGTGCTTCAGGTAAAAGGACCAGCAAGTGTAAAGATTCAAGACTAGGGATGATATTTTAAAGGAAAAGAAAAGCAGATATGACTGGAGATGAATGGAATGGAAGTGCTCATGTGATGATCACAGGATCAGAAAGTTAATGGTATGCTACATCGTGTAGTTTAATGTAGACAATTTTAGAAAATCCTAGGGTCTAAAAGAACAGAGAACTATCATTTCCTACCCACTGCCCTGCTTACAAAACCGGAGAGTCACTCTGAGAGTAGGGAGTGACTATTTCCAATACCAGTTTCAGATGTATGACTCAGATTATTTTGCAAATCATTAGGGTAGGGGAAAGGCAGATCATAAAAACAGAGAGCAACAGACCTATTCTCTTAAATTCTGACTTTTCCACAGCAGAGTATAAAGGTACTTAAACCTGAAAGCTCTTTTTAAAACAATAGATTTTAGAGGTAACTAAATAAGAGGAAGCAGGTGGTTCCACATGGATAGGGAACTAAATCACAGGTCAGCTAATTATTCAGAGATAACCTGGAAAACTGACACTAAGGAAAACCAGATCATAAAAGACCCTAAGACAGGACTCAAAAGCAACAAAGGAAAAAATATTAAATTATTATTAAATGATTTAATTAAAAATCATGTTGCCCTAAAGCAACAAAAGCAAAAATATTTTTTCACGGAGTGAAAAGATCATGAAAGGAATTCAAATGTAACCTTAGAAAATAGTCACCCAATTCAAAAATAAGCAGTAAAGTAAAAGAAGGGAATAGTAAAGACCTGAGACCTATTTAAAAATAAATGAACAAATAAGGAGGGAGATATAATTCTGAGGATAATAATAATGCATTCAATGTGAATGGATCAAATATCCAATCATAGTGCAGATATATTCAGACAGGAAGGGAAAAGATCCAAATACACATTTTTAAAAGGAAATATATTTCAAATTGAAACATACAAATATAAAATAAAAGGGTGGAAAATATATGCAAAAGCATTAAGAAGGCAGCTGGAGACAAATGAGAGTTTACTAGTATCAGACAAATGAGAATTGAGTAAAAAAAAAAGAAAGAGAAGATAAAACTTCCTACAATATCCCTGTCAGTGGGATTCAGTTCTTCTTTACATGGTTTCCTGACCAGGTTTACCAGATTTCTGGCCTCTCCCCCAACACCAGAGCATTCTTTCTCTGTCATTTATGTACCTGTGTCTTGAGGCTGAGTGCTTGCTATCCTACATCAGAGTCAGAGGGTCTGCTTTCACTCCTCTTGGAAACAATGAGTTCTTGCCTGTTCCTGGGGGTGAGAAGATGGCTGCCCCTTCCTTAGGGGATTAACATTTGGCTTCCTAGGCGAGAAGAGTCTCAGCAAAGGCACAAGGATATCTCCCCACAGCAGCTGGTCACCTGACTCACAGCACCTCCAGGGAAGCTGCCTCCAGTCTCCTTCCTGCCTCTGACCTTATATGCATCTGAAAGGATACTGAGTGTATGAACTCCTTCTGTGCTTGCGCCCCCAGCCCCAGCCATTCCAAACTCTTAAAGTAGCCCCCACAAGCCTTTAAAAAGTTGTTAAACTTTTTGCTGATTTACTACTGCTTGCTTTTATGTAGACTATCAGAGTTAAATAATCCCTTGTTCCTCATTAGAAATGAGTTTACCTATTGAACTTGCAAACCTAACTCTACACTATGCTTGGGCAAAATTATGATTTTGACAATTTTCCAACTTTTTCTCTTTATTAGAGTGGGAGCGGGAGTGGTTTTCTTTGAAAATTTCTTCTTTCTAACAAATGCCAGAAGCTTCATTATTTTTGAATTATCTTGTTTCATTTTCATCTTATAGACAGAATCCATAGATTCTGTACCTTTCAATTTGATTCCTGTTTTAAAGTGTTGTTTGTGAATACATGTATAATATATGTTTATTTTAACTCTTATTTACATATTTATAGCTGATGTATTTGAAAATGTTATTTCTCAATTTATTTCCAATGAATTGAGAATGTTTTCTCTATAACTTTTCTTTATTAAATTTGAGTCTGTAATTGGTTTTAAAAAGTACTACTAATTGTTAAGAAATATCAAAGAAGTGATTTTTGGAGATATATAAGTGTGAAAGTGAAAAATGAAAATGTTAGCTGCTCAGTCATGTCTGACGCTTTGCAACCCATGGACGGTACCCTGCCAGACCCCCCTGTCCATGGGACTTCGCAAGCAAGAATACTGGAGTGGGCTGCCATTTCCTTCGCCAGGGGATTTTCCTGACCCAGGAATTGAACCTAGGTCTCCTGCATTGTAGGCAGATTCTTTACCCTCTGAGCTACCAGGGAAGCCATTATATATATGTATAAAATAACTTTTTGTATGTTTATAAATATGTATTTATATGCATGTGTACATGCATATGTATTCATTAGATGTTCAGTTCAGTTCAGTGTCCAATTATTTGTGACCCCATGGACTGCAGTACGCCAGGCTTCCCTGTCCATCACCAACTCCCAGAGCTTATTCAAACTCATGTCCATTAAGTTGGTGATGCCATCCAACCATCTCATCCTCTGTCATCCCCTTCTCCTCCCACCTTCAATCATTCCCAGCATCAGGGTCTTTTCAAATGAGTCAGTTCTTTGCATCAAGTGGCCAAAGTATTAGAGTTTCAGCTTCAGTATCAGTCCTTCCAATGAATATTCAGACTGATTTCCTTTAGGATGGACTTGTTGGATCTCCTTGCTGTCCAAGAGACTCTCAAGAGTCTTCTCCAACACCACAGTTCAAAAGCAGCAATTCTTTGGTGCTCAGCTTTCTTTATGGTCCAACTCTCACATCCATACATGACTACTGGAAAAACCAAAGCTTTGACTAGACAGACCTTTGTTGGCAAAGTAATGTCTCTCCTTTTCAATATGCCATCTAGGTTGGTCATAACTTTTCTTCCAAAGAGTAAGTGTCTTTTAATTTCATGGCTGCAGCCACCATCTGCAGTGATTTTGGAGCCCCCCGAAATAGATTTTAGCATTACATTATTAAGCAGTAATTATTATTCTTTCTGTCTGAGCCACCAGCCACCATTGGCAAGAATCCACTTGCCAATGCAGGAGACACTGGAGGCACAGTTTCAATCCCTGGGTCAGGAAGATCATCCCTTGGAGAAGGAACTAGCAACCCACTCTAGTATTCTTGCCTGGAAGTCCCAGGGGTTGCAAAGAGTCAGACATGACTGAGCTAGTAACAACACACATTATTGCTATTCACACTTGCAAAGCCTTACTTTAGCTGATTTAATAGAGTCTTCAGAGTCAAGACTCACTAGTCTTCTGCTTCTTTGATTTTTTTTACTTCTCTGCAGTTTATATTTTACATGTACATGGATGCTATAGTTAGTAGGTATTGCACAAATACTTTGAAGTTAGTTATATCCTCATTTTAGTTGATTATTATATATATATATATATATATATTTGGGTGTGTAGAAGATGAAGATTCTGTGAACTACAATCATTCCACAAACTTATGCTAGAATCCTATATATAATAAATCATATTTAAATAAATCTTATCCTAGATTTAAGGGAAACTTAAAAGTACCAACAAGATATGTTTGAATGTTAAAATTTAGTTCTTCAATATTGTCAGATATGCTTCCATTTTTTCATATGTCCAAACTGAGACGCATGCACTCACACACTAGTGTGGTTTTCAACTACCACATTATGTGAACCTGCATGATGTGTGGCATATCTCCATCAGTATCGATAAAACAAAATCATTTAATATTTCTGTCAACAATCAATGGAGAAGGAAATGGCAACCCACTTCAGTGTTCTTGCCTGGAGAATCCCAGGGATGGCGGAGCCTGGTGGGCTTACATTTATGGGGTCACACAGAGTCGGACACGACTGAAACGACTTAGCAGCAGCAGCAACAATCAAATTTTTTAAACGATACAAAACTAGCATACTATATGTTAATATCCTTAATCTAATTGATTTACTTATTTTTCTCAACCTATAATAATAATTTCCCTAAAAGACAATTAATATTTCAAGATGTGTATTGGTCAAAAGAAAATGATGAATAATACTTTATTCTCAACTTCAGATGTGGCACATTTGTTATACTTTGGTAATAATTCTGAACAAAATATAGAACTTTGAATTAGAAGCAAAACTTGCTTGAAAATAGGTGTGTAGGATTTCCCTGGTGTTCCAGAGCTTGATTTTGCCTTGAAATACTGGAGTGTGGAGTTAATCACTGTCAGCCAGCTAAGATCCCGTGTGCCTCCTGGCCGAATAACCAAACTATAAAACTGAAGCAATATTGTAATAAATTCAATTAAGACTTTAAAAATGGTCCACATTAAAGAAATGTTTAAAAAATTAAAGAAAGTAAAATAGGTAGATAAGCAGAAGTATGGAAGAATAATTCAATGACTACCCATTTGTAATAGCTATATATTTTCATATATGGAGAGTCCCTTTCTTGATTATCATGGGACTTTTCACTTGGACTTTGTAACACTGAAGTATATAGACTGAGGTGTAAAATAACAGTCTAACTTTTCATGGAAATGCAAAAAAGAATTTATACATGCGAACAAGAGGAACAGATTTCAAATTGAAGTAGGAGTATACTCTTTCGACATTGAGACAGTTCTGAATCTTCTTTTAAAAGTGGCAAAATGAACATGTAGAGACAGTTTTCAAGACATTTATTAGAACAACATATTTGGTTTTTCAGTCTGTTCTTTCTCAGTTTCAGCCAAATTATTCTATGTGCAAGATTTAATTATGAACTTGAACACAAGTCCCAAAACATTGACAATTTTATCATCACTGAACTCTAGTATAAAAGAAAAATGGTGAAAACTGTTCTAATTCACCAACTGTTAGCTGCACATTACTGTGAAATAGCTACGTAGCACTCTTTACATTCCACACAGGCAGGGACATTTTGTTGATGAATATTTTTGAGAAACTGTGCTTTTCTATTTACTAATAGGACTATATAACTTATTAAATACAAACAAACAAAATCATATTCCTACACTAAGATTTAGCTTTCTAGGAGGATGGGAAAAGGTTAATGTGATTCGAGTCTATAATCATGAATTTATATAGAATGATTTTCAGAACATATTTCTGTGCTTGAAGATTCCAAGGAGAGGTAAATGATATTAGAGTATGATTGGAAGAAAAGTGAAAATAGGCTTTTGATAAGATGTTGCTCTTTTTTCTCTTACCTGTTCACACAGGAAGAACGGCTAAATGGTAGATGCATGGACAAGTGACATTAGAAGTGACCTCTTATGAGTTCTTAGGGTTGTGACATTTGGGGTGTACATTTCATGTTATTTTAGTCATGTTAATTTACATGATAGCCATATTGTTCTTGAATTTTTTCTCACTTTTAAAATTTGCATAATATGATAAGCTGTCAGATATGATTAAACATATTGTTTCATCCTGTAAAATCTGAAATACTTAATGTAAAATCCAGTCAAGTTCACTTATTTTTTAAAAGAAAACACTCTGAAGGCCTTTTGAGTGGGAGTCTTAAAGGTGATAAGATTCTAATATTATACTTTTTAAAAAACACTTCTATTTTACTTTTATATTATTAGACAGACAATGGAATAATGCCTGAAAATTGTATTAGTTTGCTATAATACATGATGACACTACTCTGGAAATATATTCCATGTCCATCATTCTTATTTGTCTTTTTTCTAAGCCTTCCTTCTCTCTCTCAATCTGCTTTTCTTTCATGGCTCTCATATTTTTACCACTGATGTCCTAATTGAGACCTGCTGATTTGTCACTTTTTATCATCCATATTTATTCAGTTACCATCTCAAGTATGTTTCCTTTACACACCCTGTCTTATATGCATGCTTGTGTGCTAAGTAACTTCAGTCATGTGTAACGCTGCGACCTTATGGACTATAGACTGCCATGCTCCTCTGTCCATGGAATTTTCCCAGCAAGAATACTGGAGTGGTTTGCCATGCTCTCCTCCAGGGGATCTTCTAGACCCAAGGATCGAACCTGCAACTTCTGCATTGGCAGGCAAGTTTCTTACCATTAGTGCCATGTGGGAAACTGAGTTCTCATTTTATCATCCATATTTATTCAGTTGCCATCTCAAGTATGTTTCCTTAGCATGCCTTATCTTCAGTTCAGTTGCACAGTCATGTTCAACTCTTTTCGACTTCATGGACTGTAGCATGCCAGGCTTCCCTGCCCACCATCAACTCCCAGAGCTTGATCAAACTCATGTCCATCAAGTCAGCGATGCCATCTAACCATCTCATCCTCTGTTGTCCCCTTCTCCTTCTGCCTTCAATCTTTCCCAGCATCAGGGTCTTTTCCAATGAGTCAGTTCTTCGCATCAGGTGGCCAAAGTATTGTAGCTTCAGCTTCAGTATCAGTCCTTCCAATGAATATTCTGGACTGATCTCCTTTAGGATGGACTGGTTGGATCTCCTTGCAATCCAAGGGACTCTACAGTCTTCTCCAACACCACAGTTCAAAAGCATCAATTCTTCAGCACTCAGCTTTCTTTATGGTCCAACTCTCACATCCATACGTAACTACTGGAAAAACCATAGCTTTCCTTAGATTGACTTCTGTTGGCAAAGTAATGTCTCTGCTTTTTAATAAGCTGTCTAGGTTTGTCACAGCTTTTCTTCCAAGGAGCACGCGTCTTTTATTTTCATGGCTGCAGTCGCCATCTGCAGTGATTTTGGAGCCCAAGAAAATAAAGTCTGTCACTGTTTCCATTGTTTCCCAGTCTATTTGCCATAAAGTGATGGGACCAGATGCCAAGATCTTAGTTTTTTGAATATTGAGTTTCAACTTTTCGTACATTATAGATCATAAACCTTCATTTTTTGCAGTAGCCTCCCAACTGATACCAGTTTGTCTAATTTCCATTCAAATCTTCATTAAATTATTTTATTATTATATTATATACATTATTCTAATATAATGTAAAATACAATGTAATAAATGTAAAAGATAATGTATAATTAAAGGTTGAAATTGTTTTCGCTGTTCTTTCTCTTTTTAAAAATTAGTCTTGAGTCCCTACTCTCTCGATTAAGTCTAAACTCTCCATTTTTTTCATTCTTCACTTCATGCTCAGTTGCTTCAGTCCTGTCTGACCCTGCAACCTCTGTCCATGGGATTCTCCAGGCAAGAATACTGGAATAAGTTGCCATGAGCTTCCACAGGGGATCTTCCCAACCCAGAAATTGAAACTGTGGGTTCCTCTATCTTCTGCGCTGCAGGCAGATTCTATACTTTCAGAGCCACCTGGGAAGCCCTATTCTTCATTTCCCTCCCTCCAAAATCTGATCATAATCCATTTTTCATGAATTACCACCTTCTTTACATAAATATTAACTTTTTCTAGTCAATTTTGTTCAAAGACCTCCCCATGTTCTACTTCCATTCTTGGTTTCATACCTTTTCTTATTTCTTGCCTTTTATGGTTATCACACAATTATTACCAGATAAGTTGCAGCAAAATTATGTCATTTTTTTGCTACCTTGTTGCTGTTTTATCCTGTTTGTTAAAAATCTAATCTTTTTAGAGAACAGTGACATCATTTTATTCTAGTTTTTCTTAATGTTCAGTTTTCACGCATACCCAGTTATTGATGAGATCATTATTTTCAATACACTTTTATCAAGATGTGTGTAGAGCATTGCTGATGCCCTGTATGCCAGCTCTTACTTTTTCTCTCCACCACTGAAGAAAGAAATATCTATCTTAGAAAATATAATATTGCATTTTCTTAGTTTTTTAAAGTATCACAAATGTCAATATTTTAAACATTACACTGTTAAAAATGGGGGCTCAGTGTTTGTTTGCTTAATAGTGTAAGAATGTGGGGGAAAAGGGATTTTAATCTATGTTTATGTTCCACTCTGATATTCATTCATTCCTTTAATATACAAGAGAGTATTCTAAAGAAATAGACATCTTAAAAGGATAAACATCTTGCTTTACGTATGAATATGAAGGGACAGAGCAACTTAGAATTGATATAATGAAGCTAAATTGTCTTTCCTTGATTGGTCTCCCTTTACCTGCCCTCTACCCCATCCCATCACTTTCAAAACAATGGGGATATCACCAGCCTGTGTTTGAAGCACTGGGAGGAAAAACAAAACAGACACAGGTATTCACATTAAAACACTGACTGAACTCTCAAGGGTTAAAATGTAAGAAGTTTATTCTCTTTTATCAAGCAGTGTCTACAGACAAAGCAGCCACATGGTGTAAGCTACCAAAGAAGGATGTATGAGACAGATTTGGATTAAATTATTAGGTCACAGCCACTGTATGTGGTTCATGTTCACAAAGAAGAAAATTGCTAAAAAGGAAAGCAGGTAAATAGAAACATAAGCTAAGTTCTGTTGTTCATTAAATCTGACTCCCATAATGTTTCCTTAAGCTAAGAAGAAATCTACTGTCATCACATAGCTCAGGATGCTATATATACATAAGATAATACGCACTATAAAATTTCAGGTTTCTAAGCAGTTTTACACAATTAATCTTGAGTAAAATTTGTATTTAAAAAAGACCTTATTGGATTACCTTCAGGAAATGGAGGTCATTTCAACAGTACATTAGCATTTTTAGCGACAATAAAACAAAAATATAATAAGTAAAAAGATTCTCCAAACAATGTAAGCTTTTACTTTAAGTCTGGGTAATAATCTGCTTATTTCAATAAACCAAGACACTAGTTTTAATACACTTCTACTGGCCTTTCTTTGCCCTGAAACATGAAAGCAATGATTTTCACTTCTACGCAGTGTCTCAAATAAGAGGATTAGTTAGGTTTCGAACTTTGACACACAGTGAGAGAGTTGTTTAAGGATTATATAGGAGTTAAGCAGAAGTCATTTGGGAAAGCTATTAAGGAATGAAGTCCTTTGATGGATTATATTTAAATAGCAAAGGCGATGGAGAAGTACATCTTTTCTCACCACTGTGGTGCTACCCCCTAATTCCCAATTTCTGTTACTAATTGTCCTAAACCGCTAATGCTCATCAGTTCTCTAGCCAGTTTTTTTTCTCTGTGTTGTTAATTTCCCTAAATGTGGTTTACTCTAAGCAGACACAAATAATGCTTCTATTTTGGAAATAAAAGTTCCTGCTAATGCAAGACTGGACTACATTAAAAAAAAAAAAGTTCTATTCCACTAATAAGAGATATTTGTAAGCAGTTGACATCCCAGATAAACTTGCATTAAAAATATAATGCACTCTTGTGATTGAAAGCAAATGAGTTAAGAATACACTGCAAACATATTACCATAATTATTTTCCTCCCTTCCTCCCCATTTTCCATAGCATGCTGCAGATTATACAGTGAGTGTCAAATAGAGTTTGTCACCTGTGTACAGCCTAAGGCCAATTTATGTCTTCAAATGACATTTCATTGAGGGTTAGACAAATGACTGAAGGCTGAGTTTGGTGCAAAAGATGTTCAACTTTTCTCTTTAAATGACAAGAAATTTATAGTGATGAGAGTGGTCAGTATGCAGCTTTTAGCCTTCCTTTTCCTCTTGTGACATTCCCTTCAAGGCACGAAAGATTATAAACAATGGATGGGACAGAATATTTTGAATTAAGAATTTTAAGATTCCACAACATCTTTTATTTCTGGTTTAAGCATACCAAAAGGACAGAAAAAAAATAGATCAATTACCCTCAAGATGAAATGGTGTTTAGAATCATTGGAAATTCCCTGCAGTTGAGTTATTTTTAATTATTTAAATTCCTATTCTATTGGTAAAAAACATAACAGTAGATTTGGTTCTTATAATTGAAGTAGTTTCTCATCAAATATTGTGTTAACTATTTCTAATCAACCAATGTTACTAATTGCTTATGTCTGTTTAAAAAAAAAAAAAAAACTATTTTATTTGGGCCACCGAATTAACTGATGCTAGGATACAAACTTAGAAAGTTAAACTGGTAAATTTAAATAATGGATTAGTGTAGTGTATTGGAAAACTCTTGATTTAATAATTATTTAACAGGGCTCCTAGGCTTCTCCAACCCAGATGACTGTGTTTCCCTTCTCAACTTCAGTAATCTCACAGTTTAACTTATTGAGTCTTCCATCGAGTATAAAGAGAGAGTCCTTGGAAGCAGTCATCAGGTATTGACCAAACAACCCACTGTCCTGGATTTGCCTGTTCTTCAGGTTCCAAGGCCATTCTTCTGCCTTGAGTGGTTCCTTAAGGCTTTTGATCATCTTAACCTTCCCAGAGGCAAGTTCCACAAAGAGCACATCTGTCTGTGTGCTTGAACTGCCATAAATGTTGTACTGATGGGCTTCCGTAAAGGATGGCTGAAAGGCCAGGTCAGATATGTGCAGATTAGTGTGAATATCAAAAGCCTCCTGTATCTCTCCTCTGATGGTGATGTACTGGACCCTCACAAGACCTTTCACGTCACTGATGGTGACAAGATAGTGTCCATCTGGAGAGACATATGGAGTGCCCGTCACGTCACTGTTGAACCCAATGACCGAGTCAGTGACACCGTCCACCAAGAGCTGTGGGGGAGCCGCCCCAGTGCTGTTGGGTTTGCAGCCAACAAAGTAGTATCCTCCCAAGTGTGTGTATGCTAGTGACTGCGGGATGCACTGATAGTCCTTCAGATTAATAGTTTTGATGTATGACATGGTTTCAAGATCAATCTTTTGTAGTGCGGCTTCATCTTTATGAAGAATAAATCCAAACCTGCAAAAATGAAAATCAAAGTTAGACAGGAAACTCCAAAGGGGTGAAGGAAATGCACTATGGGAAGGTGGAAAGGGGGCTCAGAGCCTGGGCATTAGTTGTTGGGCTGGGCAGGAACTGGTGGCTGAATCTTGTTAGAGTCCACTTTAAATCCCACTGTCCTCCTTCTTCCTTAGGTTGTCGTTTTGTTACAGCCAAACAATTATAATTCATGCTATAGAAAGCAAAATAATTTAAAGTGATGTATCTAGTTAACTGGAGCAACACATTTTACTTTTATCATCAAGGGCCAAAAAGTAAACACATTTTGCATGCTTCAAAACCCACTGATATTGAATCAACTTAGTTAATGTCTAGGAAAAGCAGAAAGAATGAAAACCTTGAATATACATCTTTTCCACTCACTTCATTGACTTCTTATATTGCTTGTGATCATCAAATAAATTTGATACTCGTCACTGTTTAGATAAGTATTCATATTTTTCTCATTTTAAGCTGTCTCACCTTAATAAATGCAGATTTGGGGATTATGGAATGATTAGACTTCTATTTATTGCATTTTAGGATCACCTTAACTACCTTTATGATTTTAACATTTTATTATGTTCTAAATCCAAGTTAAAGTTTCATTCTTGTCATGCTAATACTGTTATACTTATTAATGATACACCTGTGTTGTATTGATCATTTTATGTTGAATAATGATAAACTTTGGATATTTATGGTATTTTTCTATTAAATTTAATTTAAAAATAAATATATTTTAAAATATGTTCTGGTGATCTCTTTGATTACTTCAATGATTTTTGTCCTGAATGCTAGCTGTAGATGATCAGAAGTCCCTGTGAAATGGAGAAGTCAGTTTTGTGGGGTTTTGCTTGTTGGGGGTAAATATATTTGGAAACCCTTACCTATAACATGGGTGACTTCTAGCAAAAAGAAGATAAATTGAGATAGAAACTACAAAGTTACACCCAAAATGCATATAGACCAACAGAATTATAAGGGACTTTTATTTTATTTTTAATAATATTGATTAAAGCACCTTCTAATATTTCCAAAATTTCCTTAAAAATAAAGATGAGAGATGTATTATTAACTGACTTTGCTCCTAAATGAAAAAATAAGATTAAGATAACTTTACTGTGAGTATTAAAACAAAAGGCTTCTCATGTGGTTCAGTGGTAAAGCAGGAGATGCAGGTTCAATCCCTGGGTCAGGAAGATCCCCTGGAGAAGGGAATGGCAACTCCACTCTAGTATTCTTGCCTGAGAAATCCCGTGGACAGAGGAGCCTGGTAGGCTACAGTTCATGGGTTGCGAAAAGAGCTAGACACTACTTAGAGACAAAGCAATAGCAACAATTAAAACAAAACAAACTCTAAGAATGGCCCACTTTATTCTTGTCACCTAGGAAATTCATTTTCCATTTGCTAATTCTTAATTTAGCAAATTCTTAATTTTTCCAAAAAAAATTGCCACCCACATACATAGTATAGAAATATGGTACATTCAAGATAATAGCACCTTAAAATTTCAAACATAAGCATGTGACAAGCTCGAAATTTGAATAAACACAGGCCTTTAACATCATAGAATAAAACAAGATAAATGTTCTTTAAAAAATCAGTCATCATGATGGAAGTCATGGAGTGCATAAGCACAAGTATTTTACTAAAATAGACATAAGACTGTAATTACTAGTATCGCTGATCCTGTTCATGAATGAGGCCAGTTATCTTGCTTTTCACTGCACTCAGTGTTTGCTGAACCCATGGTAGGAAAGGGGCGAGCTAAGAGGCTTGGAAGAAAATGCGAGGAACCATAGGAACTGCAGACTCATTCTCTCCTGGCTGGCGCAGCAGCCATAGCAGCAGAAACATTGTATTCTCTCCTCTGTTATTGACCCAAGGGATACAGCCATGATGTGGCAGTATGCCGCTGCTTTTTAGGTGGAGCTCATATCGCAAGTAGTCCGTGTCCACCTGAGTACCTGGTGAGGTGCATGTGCAGGGCTGTAAGTGATATCAGCTGTTACATAATCATTATTTATAAAACGTGGGACACAAGCAAGGGTGAGAGAGCCTGACCATGCCATCTTGGCTAATTTGCTCTTTCCCGACATTACTGCTATGTTACTACATTTCATGGAGTTAGGAAACTATGCAATAATTTTAGATATATTTGAAGATTTGTGAGAGACTATTTGTTGCCTTTAGAGAGAGCATGACTTTTTCTATACAAAAGAAGAGATACCATGTATAACTACTCCTTTAAAAAGATTTTTTAAACATTTATTAACTGATTACTAAATAGAAAGCATTGGGAATACACCGGAGGTGAACATAACTCACCCTACTTCCAAGGAGTCTAGAAATTTTAACAGATTAAACAACTGAAATTAAGTGATTAAGTTTAATTATAATATTCTGAAGTATTATTACATAGTAACTATTACTTTTTCTATATATACTTGAAATGGAATAAAGTAATCATTTTGAAAATAATATTTGTAGAATGTTCCAGAATGACATGCACAATTTCTTATTAATTTCCTGGATCTTTATCTTGTCTTGTGTCAGTAATAACTGGGTCAGTGTTCTTTCAGTAAGCAAAGTTTATACTACACCTAGTCAGGATACAATTTCAGTTTTGATTACAATGGTATGAAGACACCTTTATGATGTTAGCAATCACTTCCAAATGTTCCCATCAAAAAATGAATCACTGGTGTAGGTTTTAAGTACTTTGTTGTTGTTCAGTCCAACTCTTTACAACCCCATGCAGGAGTTCACTAGTCTCCTCTGTCCCCCACTATCTCCAGGAGTTTGCTCAAACTCATGTCCTTTGAACTTGTGTTGCTATCTAATCATCGTATCCTCTATCACCCACTTCTCCTTTTGCCTGCAATCTTTCCCAGCATCAGGTTTTTTTCAGTGAGTTAGCTCTTTGCCTCAGGTGACCAAAGTATTTGAGCTTCAGCATCAATCCTTCAAATGAATATTCAGGGAATATTTATTTCATTTAGGATTGATTGGTTTAAACTTGTAGTGCAAAGGACTCTCAAGAGTCTTCTCCAGCACCAGTTTGAAAGAAGCAATTCTTCAGTGCTCAGCCTTCTTTATGGACAACTCTCGGATCTGTACATGACTACTGGAAAAACCATGGCTTTGAATATACAGAATTTGTGGGCAAGTGGTGTCTCTGCTACCTAAATACTACCTGAGCGTTAAATAATTTAAAAGCTCTCAAAATAAAAACCAAGTCCAATTATTTTTGTGTTATCAGCCTCAAAAATACCATAAAATTTTAAATATAAATAATTTGGCTGGCTTATACTTGTTTTAATAAATAATGGACTTGGGTTACTGAAAAGAAGTGTGTTTCTATTCATTAACAATGATAAAGGGTATGTAAGTATGAAGATGTATACCTGTGTCTGGCATCATTTATGAATTTGTTAATTATTATGGAAGATATTCTCTCTTTTCTGTTATATATGATGCATGTGCTCAGAGGCAAAAGCAGTAATTTGCACATTTAATAAAAGCCATAAACCAATCAAGACTTGGCATTTCAGTTCTCTTAACCTTGTGTCTTCTGTTCCCTTTGGGCAATGTTATTTGAATGCTAAAGAGGAAGGAGGAGACAAGCTCTAACTACCTTGAACTAGTTTCACTCTGATGCTGAAGGATGAACTCAAGTTTTCTGTGATACAGTCCAGCCTCTTTTGGAGGTAATTAAAATTTTAAAAAATGGTTCAGTTGAAAATGTGAAAGCCCCTTGTAGGGTGATGAAATCACATTCCTTTTGGCATCCACATCCTTCAGGAGTACGGATCTAGCTGCATAAGCAGATGCATTGAGAAAGCCTTCAACTTTTCACTACTGATTTATTGGGCAGGAAGTAGTGACTCTAATTCAAAATTTCCTCCTACTTCAGATTGATATTCTGAAGTCTCCCACTGTTCATTAGTCTTTATTATTATTTACAAGGCTCTCAATTGTCACGTCTGCTTAGTATCATAAAATTTTGCATAGTACTAAACCTAATAGTTTGTCTAATATTTGTCAGAATGTCTATAGGAAGTTGCAGACTATGAGAAATGAGAGAGTTAAAACTTATTCTTGTGATCACTTTGCTTATTAGGGACATACAGCAACTAGTAAAGTTGGACCTCTCAGCATGGCGTTGTGTGGATTTGATGTCAGATTTGTTGAAGAGAGTGAGAGCTTGTTCTTCTTTCCCAAATTATTTTATTTTTCTGAGTGTTTAATCAGTTTAGTTCATTATAAAGTTTATAAAAAGATTCAACTTTAATTACTGCTTTTATGCTTTAAAGTTAGGTTTTGAGGTGATTCATGTTCAGAGAACTTGTTGTTTTGGATGAAATAAAGATTTTCAATCGGGGCTGATTTAGTTTCATGACCCAGTTTTTCAACATAATAGATATGTGACCTTACATAAAGCCCTTGACTTCCACAAGTTTCAATTTTCTCATCAGCAGAAAGATAATAAAAGTAACTTGGTTTGAGAATGAGAATAAATGTATGTTTATTACCAGGAAAATAGCACATTTTCAAGAAATAGGATTTGTCCATGTTTTATATCTTAAGTAATAAGCATGTTAACAGTCTCAGTAGGGAGGCCGGAGGTCCCCAATAGACAGGAGGAAATAAACCTCAAGGGGTAGATTTTTTTTCCCTTCTCTGTTGAGAACACCTGGTTCCCCCCCCCCCCCCCAGCTTAACTTTTCTCAAACCTTGAACTAACTGATGCATATTTTTCTTATGGAAATGTTTTTCTTAAGCTATGTTAATGAAACTATGTATTTGCTTTCGAAGTTGCCTTTCTTCAAATCAGTACCACCTAACATATTTTTCTTTTCTCAAACCTTGGGCTGACAATGGCTCAGTTCAGTTTAGTCCAGTCACTCAGTCATGTCAGACTCTTTGCTACCCTATGGACTGCAGCATGCCAGGCCTCCCTGTCCATCACCAATTCTCGGAGCTTACTCAAACTCATGTCCATCAAGTCGGTGATGCCATCCAACCATTTCATCCTCTGTCATCCCCTTCTCCTCCCACCTTCAATCTTTCCCAGCATCAGGGTCTTTTCAAATGAGTCAGTTCTTCCCATCAGGTGGCCAAAGTATTGGAATTTCAGTTTCAGCATCAGTCCTTCCAATGAATATCCAGGACTGATCTCCTTTAGGATGAACTGGTTGGATCTCCTTGCAGTCCAAGGGACTCTCAGTCTTCTCTAACACCACAGTTCAAAAGCATCAATTCTTTGGTGTTCAGTTTTCTTTACAGTCCAACTCTCACATCCATACATAACTACTGGAAAAACCATAATTTTGACTAGATGGACTGTTGTTGGCAAAGTAATGTCTCTGTTTTTTAATATGCTGTCTAGATTGGCCATAGCTTTTCTTTCAAGGAGCAATTGTCTTTTAATTTCATGGCTGCAATCACCATCTGCAGTGTTTTTGGAGCCCAGGAAAATAAAGTCAGCCACGGTTTCTGCTGTTTCCCCATCTATTTGCCATGAAGTGATGGGACCGGATGCCATGATCTTAGTTTTCTGAATGTTGAATTTTAAGCCAACTTTTTCACTCTCCTCTTTCACTTTAATCAAGAGGCTCTAAAAGACAATGGCTGAAGAAACCAGTGTCAATTGCTTTATGGCCTGGGAAGCTACACCTTGTGCCATTCTCTCAGAAATGCATACTGTGGGGGCGGGGCCTGGTGAAACCCCTCAGCCTGGAGGTGTCTCTCTTATCTGATCAGCAGCTCGCTAACAGGCTTAAAACACCTTGCTAAAAACTAACAAGCAGGCCCTCTCTCTGTCCCCTTTGATGTCTGTGTCAAAAGCTTTCTGTACCTGTATTATACTTTAATACAACTTGGCTACACCAACGCTCTGGGTAGTCAAGACTTGTCTCTGGCCCGAGATGAAAATCCCCTCTTCTTGAGCTCACGAATCCTGGTGTAGCACACGACTTGCAACCGCAACCTTTCAGTAGCATAATTTTCCCTTTGGTATCAAATATAATATTTCTTATGGTATAATAGGTTTTTATAATAGATTTTCCATAGGTGGAAAAACAAGAACAAATATCAGTTTTTTCTATATAGCCAGTATTCCCACAATGTTAAAAATAAGCATGCACTGTTATCAAAATATGATGAGATTTCTCCATTTGTGAATTCAACAGAGATCACTTTAATAATAGAAATTCATATTTTTCTTCTTGCCCTTGCTTGTATCAACAGGATTTATGCCCAGTCCACACCTCACCCAGTCACCAAATAGTTCACTTGATCAGGAACAAGGGCAGCCTAGCTCACTCCACCATCTTTTAGAGTTTCTGTTTCAGTTCTTAGGGAGGGGGTGGAGCAGGTGGCCATGGAATACAGGTGACTTTGAACTCTGCACAGATGATGGGGTTTGAAATTGATACCTGTCTTACTCAAGGACTTTCACTAAAAATATCAGAAAATTTTGTGGCTGACTTTAGGACCTGGATCTCTAAGAAGATGGAGAGTTGCAGTCTTAGTTTATGTCATGACAATTCAGGAGCCTTGCAGAGGAAGTGATTTGGCAGAGAGAGGAAAAGAACAGATACTTAGAGAGAAACATGATTGAAACATCAAGAACCCTAATAAAGAGCAACTGCACAAAGACCTCCAGATCCCACAAGACCAAGATATAGGTCTTGTATTTGAATAATGAATGATTTTGCCACATCTTTCACTAGATAGTCCCCAAATGAGTCTGATCACATAGAATCTCACAAAGCAGTTTTTAAGCCACTCATTCTACAGCATCTACAATGTTATTCTGTTCCTGTTCTGCTTTCAAATCCATCACCTCCGATGCTCCTGAAAGGATCTCATAATTGCAGCTAATGACTTGTATTAATTTGCCATATGGTCAGTCCCAAGAGCAATGATACTCCAAAGCTTAGAGTAAAAGTTACTCCAAAGATTTGCAGAAAAACAATTATTTTACCTCCTGAGTTTTAATTTAGGGTTGCCTCTTACCAGAGTCCATACAGATTCCCACCTGGATAATTCTGTTTAAAGCTGACTTATAATATTAAAGCTGACTTCTGGTCACTAAGGACCAGTCCCCATCTTAGAAGCTGGGAAGTGTTTCTTTATTAAAAAAAAAATTATTGGAGTATAGTTGATCTCCAATGTTGTGCTAGTTTCTACTGTAGAGCAAAATGAATCAATTATACACATAGCCACTTTTTTAAGAGTTGGTTTTCCCATGTAGATCATCACAGAGTTTTGGGTAGAGCTCTCTGTGCTATACACCAGGTTCTTATGAGTTATTTACTTCATATATAGTAGTATGTACATGTCAGCCCCAATCTCCAAATTTATCCCTCCTCCCCTTCTCCTCCCTGGTAACCATTGGTTTGCCTTTTACATCTGTCTCTATTTGTTTTGTAAATAATTTCACTTGTACATCTTTATTTATTTATTTTAGATTACACATATAAGCAATGTCATATGTATCTTTATGTGTCCAACTTACTTCATTCCGTAGGCTAATCTTTAGGTCCAAAAGTTTGTTCCTTGTTATGACTAATATTTTATTGTATATATTATAGCACATCTTCTTTACCCACTCCTTTGTTGACGGACAGGGATTCCTTGGTGACTCAGATGGTAAAGAGTCTGCCCGCAATGTGGGAGACCCAAGTTTGATCCCTGGGTCAGGAAGATCCCCTGGAGGAGGAAATGGCAACCCACTCCCGAATCCTTGCCTGGAAAAATCCCATGGATGGAGCAGCCTGGCAGGCTACAGTCCATGGGGTCACAGAGAGTCGGACATGGCTGAGCGACTTCACTTTCACTTTTGTTGATGGACATTTAGGTTACCTCCATATCAAGGCTATTATAAATAGTGCTGCAACGGCTTTGGGGTGTACATATTAATACCTTTTTGAACCATTATTTTTTTCCTGTGGGAAATCTTTCTGATTTACCCTCCCCTTTGCTATATGATCTCCTTCCTCAAACCTTGTCATCTGCACCTCCACATATTTTAAAACAATCTTTCTATGTATATCAGTGGATGTAAATGGGGAGCAGTAAGTGGAGATTGAGTGTATTTGAGGCTTTATTTAGCCAGATACTATACCCTATTAGTTTTTGTTTTTTTTTAATGCTGCAATCCACATATAAATAAAATCATTTCCCCAATCTTTTCTGATGTCTCAATTTTAGAAACTATATTGTTTGAACTGTATAGAAAATGTATGATCAAGTAAATAATGAGTACTTCATAAAATGCAGGATTAGTAATATTTTGTTTTTCTAATTGGATGATAATGTATCTTGCTTTTCCAACTGGAAGGTAAGAAGTGTTGAACAGATAAGGAACTAAAAGTTCCTCCCCTTGTAATGGGCTTACCCTGGTGGTTCAGATGGCAAAGAATCTGCCTGCAATGTGGGAGATCCAGGTTCAGTCCCTGGGTTGGGAAGATACCCTGGAGAAGGGGAAGGCGACTCACTTCATATTCTTGCCTGAAGAATCCAATGGATGGAGGAGCCTGGAGGGCTAGAGTCCACAGGGTCACAAAGAGCCCAACATGACTAAATGACTAACATACACACTCCTTGTAATTAATATATAGCTCCACATACACAATGTGCTGTTGAAATAGCATCCTCCATTGTGTTAGAGTTAGCACAGAGTTTTCATGGACACACACTATAAATCTGACATGAACCATCATTCACTAGTTTATGAATTCTTTTATATTTAGTTGTTTTCTATTATCCTAGACTGACCTTTGTAAGAAAAGATTGAATGTTGTTGCTACTCAAGTACCAGAGGATTTAGTTTTTATCTGAACTTCACATAAATAGCTCAATAAACTATACCTGTTCATAAACAGTGGTCGTAGTTGCATTGGGAAGAGGGGAAGCATAGAGAAATAGAATTGACACATTTAGTAGAGATTTATAACAAGAGCAAGACAGTCTCTGAATTATCCTAAAGCTTAGATGTGTTTGACAAATGATAATACTTTGATGTTTTCTGTTTTCAACACACAGGTTGAAAAGCTGTAAGATGAACACCAGGATGCCTTCCTGCCTGACTTTTATAAGTATATTTTAGAAATTCTGTATTAAAGATTTTAGGTATATCATCTCTCCTTTACTTTCATTTTTTTTCCCTTAAAAAGAAGTAAAATGTGTTTATGAATATGAAATCTAATATTGTCTTCCTTCTCTCATATCTTATTTTTCTGTGGTGTCAAGAATTTGATTCTTCTAGAAAAAACTGACATGTAAATATATAATTTAATTTCACTATATTGAGAATGTCTAATTTCTTGACAGAATTAACACAGCATCTGAAGGCCCATAACTTCTAGTGAGTAACCAGGGCATACAGAAAAAAAAAAAAATCAGATTTATTAAGAATTCTGTTCACACCACATGGACTACTGACCATAGTTCGAATATCGAAATTATCCACCATATTTTGAAGAGTTTAAGAGCTTAGGGGAAAACATGACAACTATGCCTTAATATGGCATTTTTAAAGACTGGTTACTCTCCTCAATTTGATTTTGGAAAACAACATGAAAATCTGATAAAAGCAACCTCCCTGACTTTGCCTGTTCTTCTGATTAGAATGTGTTTCATGCAAAAGTTAGTAAATGGATCAGAGGTGTTATACCAGAAGTAGAATTAGTAATTAGCAGAGTGAGAAATAATTTTTAAGCATAGAGTGGATATGAGAAAAAGTAGATGAAACAAAGGCAAAAAACAAATTAAAATCTTTCTAATCAACTAAAAATATTGCCAAAATGTCTACTGTATACCTGTAAGACAGAAAAGGAAGTGAAAAAAAAAAAAGTTCCATGAGGAACCATGTTTGGCATGTTCTGGGATCTGAAGACTGTGATCACAAACAGTAATTATTCACAACCTACTATGTACAGCACACTTTATAAAACCTTAGGAAGAAAAGGGAGAGGAAATAAATGGTTTCTCTCCTTAAGGTAATTATCCTTAAGCTCAAGCAGTGGGATGCTTTTAATTGTGTGCTTTAACTTGCAAACTATATTCAGGGAAATGCTGCAAAGAAAAGATGGGTGTAGCTACATCCCTGTAACAGTTATTAGCTTGCATTTTTGTTATGCTTGCCTTTCACTTAAAGAGAGAGTGTATATCAGTCTGGATCCCAAAAGGAAAAGAACAAACTCTAATTAGAATAAATCAAAGGGGTTTACAAAGCAATGCAAATTGACTACACGGGTTAGTGCAAGAGGTGTGGAGAGCAACAGTTAAGTTATTGTCACTGCTGTGTCCTGGAAGGAAGGAGCTATGTGGAGAGGTGTGTTTTGTGAGGAGCTGGAACTTTCCATCGTAAGAAACAGATGTTCTTCAAGAAATCAGCAGACAAGGTGCTAAGGGCAGGGTGTATGGGGAGACATAACACGCTCTTTCCCTATCTTCTGCATGCAACCTCCATCCTGGCTTCTTACTGGCCAGAAAAACCAGCAGTCACATTACCCAGACCCCTGGGACAGAGAAAGGAGGTGAAAGGTAGAGTTTTTACAAAACAGCAGCACAGATTATCTTGGCCAAAGAGACTGAAAAAACCCATCAAGTGAATGAATAGAACTGCCTGGAGTGAGGATTGTAACATATATAGATCTCTAATTGAGATCTTTTGACAATTAATATGAAATAAATATGTACATTTGCAAGTTGGGAAAAGGAATATTCTTGACTTTTTGCCTGAAATGAACGCTTGTTTGCATAACATTTTCTTCTGGTAAAGGTGGGGAAAATGTCTCTAACTTTTAGTTACTATTAAAATATTTTTAATAACTGCCATGTACTGAATGTATGTGTCCTATACACTCACTTCCCTCCAAATTCACATATTGAAGCTCTAGTTTTTCATGTGATGGCATTTGGAGAAGGGACTTTTGGAAAGAATTATATTGTGAGGGTGGAGCACAGATGAATGAGACAATGCCCTTATGAGAGACATAAGAGAGATGATCTCCCTCTTTCTCTCTGCTGTGTGAGGATGCAGCAAGATGATAGTGGTCTGCAAACCAGGAAAAACCGAGCTAGGCTGATACATGGCCTCTGACTTTCCAGCCTCAGAATGGTGACAAATAAATTTCTGTTGTTAAAGCTATCCAGGTTCTGGTATTTTCTAAAAGCACTTTAGCTGACTAAGACAGACATTGGTACCAGAAGTGGGGATGCTATTATAAAAGTGTGACAGCAACTTTAAAGCTGAGTCATGGCGAGAGGTGGGGGGAGTTTTGAGTTCATGTGAGAAAAAGTCAATATTGCTATGAAAGGGTTGTTAAAGGTAACTCTCATGAAAGCCCAGGAATAAAAAAAGGAGAGAAAGCCTCTGTCTTCTTAGAGAATACAACAGAAACCATGAGAGAATGTGGAAATATGGATAGTAGAGGTCATTCTGATGAGGTCTCAGATGGTAGTGAGGAAATATCATTGGAAACTGGGGAGGACCATCCAAAGCCCTGGGCGTACAATCCTTCACTCTCAGAGCTGCAGAGGCAGAACGGCCATTCCAGTGGGTCTGGAAGGCACGCTATCAAGCTAAAGAGTATATCTTGAGACCAAAATTTCATGGAGTTTGCCATGCTGTGTATCAGACTTGCATGAGACTCATCATTATTTCCTTCTCTCTTATTTCTCCCTTTTGGAATGGAGCATGTGTTCTGTGCCTGCTCCACCACTGTATTTTGTGTTGCCCCTCAAAATTCACCTGTTGAAGCCTTAATTCCCAATGTGCTTCTATTTGGATGTGAAGACTTTAGGAGGAAATGAGGTCATGGGAATAGTGCCATTATAAGAAGAGACATGAAAGTTTCTCTCTCTCTCTCTTTGCCATGGAAGGACACTGCAAGGAGATGCTGGTCTGCAAACAAGGGATAAGCCGAGCATGCTGACACCCTGGTCTCTGACTTTCCAGCCTCTTAAGAATGAGGAATAAACTTTTGTTTAAGCCACTTGGTCCATAGTATGTTGTTAAATTAATGGAACTAAGAAAGAAATCATGGAGTAAAAGTTACACACATATGATTAATGTTAGTAGTTTAATTATTTTCACATTACTTTTTGTGTTTTCTTCAGACAAGACTAAAGCTGCATGAATATTTTTTAACAGACTAAGGAGTTATAACATAAATTCTGAAATTTATTTGGATTTAGTATTTAAACACTGTATTATCCTGTGTGTGTGTTCTTGGGTATGCAAGGGTAAGGTAAAGGATAGAGCTTTGTTCTGTTTTCTTTGGTTGGCATGTTTTATTTATATTAACAATCATAGGCCAGGTATCTCATGTTGTGTCTTAGTTTTTCTCTTTCAACACTACATTTTGCAGATATGTTCCAGTAGCACTGTGTAGTATGTATATTTATTCTATTGCTTTAAAGTTGTTCACAGGCATCTGCCTTATGAGTCACCATATTTCACTTACTCTATACCATGATGTGTGTGCTCATGTGGCTTCATTCAACTGCTGGGTTGGTTGGTGGCTGAGCACAGTAAGGAAGCCTGGGGTGGCTGGGTCTCCCTCTTTCAGTGTGGTTTTCTATCCTCAAGGATTCAACATAAGACTTTCTCATAAGATGACTGTGGCTTTCTAACAGGGGAATCTCTAAATAGTCAAGTCTCTGTTTGCCTCATGTTTGCTCTCATCCCTTGATATTAAGGGTCAAGCCTAGGGTCAACATGGAAGGGGGCCATCCAAAAGTATTGATACTAGGAGACTGATTCACTGAGACCTTTATTATAACCATCCATTATACTTATACCCTAGTGGCTCAGAGGGTAAAGCATCTGCCTACAATGTGGGAGACCTGGGTTCAATCCCTGGGTCAGGAAGATCCCCTGAAGAAGGAAATGGCAACCCTCTCCAGTATTCTTGCCTGGATAATCCACTGGATGGAGGAGTCTGGTAGGCTACAGTCCATGGGGTCAAAAGGAGTCGGACACTATTGAGCAACTTCACTTTATACAAGGTAATATTTTGAATAGTGTTGTACTGAATACTCCATCATTTCCCACTAATTCAGAATGCTGCTTGTTGGCCACATGCCTTTAGTCTCTGTCTGAATGTTCTATTTATTTCATCAGCCTTTCTTCTTAAGCATAAGTTTTGCACTATTTTATTTATAGAGCCTATAAATATGTATAAATATCCAGGAAAATAAATCCTTTTTTCCTCAGAATTTATTGGCTATTTTGTATGCATAATGTTCCATAAACTTTATACTTTATCAAGTTATAACATGATGAGTATTTTTATCTTATGCTTGGTAATCAGCTTATCTAATTAAAAAATGTGGATATTTTGAAGGGATTTGTCAAATCTATCCATTAACTAATGGAATTTTAGCATTTTTAAAAGCAATATGATATGTATTTCTATTTATTTAATTTATTTTTATCTTCAATATCAAGAAAAAGTCATCTTTTCTTAGATATATGCATAAGTATTTTATGCTCTTTGTTGCTAATGTTAATAGATTATTTTTTCCATTACTTCTACTGATTGATTTTTGTTGGTGTATATATAAATTTGCTAATTTCTGACTATTATTCTTAGGACTCTTAACATTCTAAATTATTTTATTTTTTAGTCACTTTACAGGTGATTTTCTGGCGTTACCTATTTTTAACAATATCATCTGTAAAGATGTATAACTTCTTACTTTCCCTTTGCAATTTTTAATCCACTTAAGTCTTAATCTTTATCATTATAGTGACTAGTACTTTTTTTTATTTTTCAAATATAACTGTTTTGACCAAGTGGTGTTTTAGCAATACAGAAAAGTATTGGTGGAATGGAATAAAGATTTCAGGAACAGACTTATGTCACATGGGGAATTAAAGGTATAATAAATATGCATAATATATAGTGCTGAGTCAGCTATTTAACAAGAATATATATATATATATATATATATATATATATATATATCTCATGTCTGATACAAAATAATATATAGATAGAAGAAAAGAAAATTATAATAATGAAAAATAACTAATTATAATAATTTTAAAAGAACAATATTAAAAGATGAGTATGGTAACAGTATTACTGTTAAAAATATCAAATGTTTAAACTGGAGAAGATGAGGCCTTTTTAAGCAAGACTCCACATTTGATAAGTCAAAAGGTGGGGCTTGATAGAAATGACTGTATTTTGAAAAAAAATGTCTAATGTAACCTATTAAAATCCTGATTATATAATGAATTACTAAAGTTAGAAAAAAGAATGAAACAAAAAGAAAAAAATTAACAAAGAAATAAAGGTTATTCCTCACATGAAGGGAAACGATAATAGCTTACAAATGTCAAATGATTCAAAGCTTCTTAATTAGGTGAATATTAAGAAAACAAGCAAAAGCAAGATATTTATTTTATCAATCTATTGATAACAATAATAAAGTGTATTTAAATCTAACACTTATTAAGGATGTTATTAAGTATGTTCTCTTCCACACTATTGGTAGAAGCATAATTGTTTTACACTTTTTGAAAACTATTTTGGTTTTATTTTCCCAAACTAAAATATGACTCTCCTTTAATGAAGTGATAATGTCTCAGTATCTTCCCTTAATAAGTGCCCATAAATGACTGCAAGGTAGTCAACTGGAAGTATTTTCATTGGAACACTGGCTGTAGTTATGAAAGTTAGAAATAATCTAAACTTCATCAATAGAGGAACAATAGAGGAAAGTAAAAATAAACAGTAAACCATCTACCAATTGAAGTCTCATTCTGCAGTTATAAAAATGACAGCATATTAGTAATGACAGAAGAATCTTTAAAAATGTTAATTTTTAAACAAGTATATACCAGTTTTCATTTCACAGGTGGTAATAGTGGTTAAGAACCTGTCTGCAAATGCAGAAAACATGAGACGTGGGTTCGATCCCTGATCCAGGAAGATTCCCTGGAGGAAGGCATGGCAACCCACTCTAGTATCCTTGCCTGGAAAATCCCATGAATAGAGGAGCTTGGCAGGCTACAGTCCATAGTGTCAAACAGAGTTGGACACAACTGAAGCCACTTAGCACAGAAGCACACAGGCATACAACCGTTTAAAAAGGATATATATTTTTTAAAGTACTTGTTTGTAATTGCTTCAATAAATGAAGTGAAAGATTATTCACCAGTCTATCTTTTCTTTTAAAGAGGAAGCACTATGAGTCCTTTTCTTATTATTATATATATTTCTGTGTGGTTTATTATTTTTAACTAAAATTAAAGCAGTGAGATGCCACATTCATTTTACAAATTAGGAATACATAATGTTAAAAATATTCAATGAAATTGGCACTTTCTTATATTGCTAAAAGCCTTGTAAATTGCATGTAGAAAATAATTAGTAATTAGCATTAAATATCTTTCACACATGTATGTCCTCTTTAATAGTAATTCATATACAAGTTGACTAACCTAAGAAAACAATAATAAATATACATAAAACTTAATTTAGAAATGTATGTATAACATTTTATATATAGTAGTGAAAATTTACCGGGAATTTGTATTTGTATAAATGATGATATAGCCACCTAATGCAACAGAATACACATGATGAAAATATATTATAAAGCACTGATTTAAGATTAATGTATATACAATAAAGTTATATAAAAAAGCACAATATTATGTGAATAGTATAATTAAATCATTAACCATAAAATAAGCAAAGCCCCTATCTGCACTGATAAATATTCACAAAGATAAATATGCCCAAAGGTAACTTTGGTCAAGCTTAGAGATTGGATTAAATTAATTTTTACTTTGTTTTGTTTTAAATTTTGTAAATTTTTTCCATTCAATGAGTATAATTTTTGTAATAATGTTTAATAAATATATAGTATTAATTGTAAACTATGCATATATACTATATATGTACTATATGCATTTTATAAAGATGGGCACAATGAAGGACAGAAGCGGTATGGGCCTAATAGAAGCAGAAGATATTAAGAAGAGGGATAAATAAAGGTCTTAATGATCCGGATAACCATGATGGTATGATCACTCACCTAGAGACAGACACCCTGGAGTGTGAAGTCAAGCGGAACTTAGGAAGCTTTACTATGAACAAAGCCAGTGGAGGTGATGGAATTCAAACTGAGCTATTTCAAATCCTAAAAGATGATGCTGTTAAAGTGCTGCACTCAACATGTCAGCAAATTTGAAAAACTTAGCAGTGGCCAGAGGACTGGAAAAGATCAGTTTTCATTCAAATTCCAAAGAAAGGCAATGCCAAAGAATATTCAAGCTACCATAAAACTGTACTCATTTCACATGTCAGCATGATTATGCTCAAAATCCTTCAAGGAAGACTTCAATAGTATGTGAACTGAAAACTTTCAGATGCACAAGCTGGGTTTAAAAAGGCAGAGGAACCAGAGATGAAATTGCCAACATCTGCTGGATCACAGAAAAAGAAAAGGAATTCTCCCTCCCTCCCATCTCCCACCAAAAAAAGAAGAAAATCTACTTCTTCTTTGTTGACTATGTTAAAGAGTTTGAATGTGTGGATTATAGCAAACTGTGCAAAATTCTTAAGGAAATGGGAATGCCAGATCACCTTACCTGAGAAACCTGTATGCAGGTCAAGATGTACCAGTTAGAACCGGACATAGAACAGAGTGGTTCAAAATTGGGAAAGGAGTACATCAAGGCTATATATTGTCACCCTGCTTATTTAACTTATGGCAACCCACTCCAGCGTTCTTGCCTGGAGAATCCCAGAGATGGCAGAGTCTGGTGGGCTGCCATCTGTGGGGTCACACAGAGTTGGACATGACTGAAGTGACGGCAGCAGCAGCAGCAGAGTACATCACGTGAAATGCCAGGCTGGATGAAGAGTAAGCTGGATTCAAGATTGCTCAGAGAAATATCAATACCTCAGATATGCAGATGATACCACCCTAATGGCATAAAGTGAAGAGGAACTAAAGAGTCTTTTGAAGTTGAAAGAGGAGAGTGAAAAAGCTGGCTTAAAACTCAACATTTAAAAAATGAAGATCATGGCATCCGGTCCCACCACATCATGGTAAATAGATGGGGAAACAAAAATTCCAGAAAAATGGAAACAGTGAGAGACTTTATTTTGTTGGGCTCCAAAATCACTGTGGATGGTGGCTGCAGCTATGAAATTAAAAGATGCTTGCTTCTTGGAAGAAAAACTATTACTAACCTAGACAGCATATTAAAAAATATAGGCATCACTTTACCAATAAAGGTCTATATGGTCAATACCATGGTTTTTCCAATAGTCATGTATGGATGTGAGAGTTGGATCATAAAGAAGGCTGAGCACAAAAATATTAATGCTTTTGATCTGTGGTGTTGGAAAAGATTCTTGAGAGTCCCTTGGACAGCTAGAAGATCAAACCAGTCAATCCTAAAGGAAATCAAACCTGAATATTCATTGTAATAACTGATGCTAAAGCTAGAGCTCCAATACTTTGGCCTCCTGGTTTGAAGAGTCAACTCATTGGAAAAATATCCTGATCCTGGGAAAGACTGAGGACAGGAGGAGAAGGGGCAACAGAGATGAGATGGTTGGATGGGATCACCAACTCAATGGACATGAGTTTGAACAACTCTGGGAGATAGTGAAGGGCATGGAAGCCTGGCATGCTGCCATTCTTGGTGTTGCAATGAGTCAGACATGACTGAGTGACTGAACAGAAACAACAAATATATATTTGTTTAATAGTAAAACAAAATGTGGGAACTCTAGATTGAAAGCTCAGGTAGATCTCATTATAATTACTGACCATCATTTTAGTCTTAAATATGCATTTAATAAGTGAGTAGATAAATGTATGGACTGTGATTAGTGTTTCAATAAAAAGGCACATATAAAGAGTCATCTTCTGAAAACTATACTGAAAAAAAAATCAAGATACCAGAATATGTTTGGATATCAAATTAAAGGAAAAATTTTTGTAATACAAAGCATCCTTATATTGAATCAAGAGAGGAGATGATGGAAGATTAAACTCAAAGCACAAATAGGAAATATATAGTAACTGAATATTAGAGGACCAACAGGACATGTTGTGATCTGTAAGGTACACAAAGCATTTGGCTAGTACTAGATAGTGACTTTTATTCAACTATGTTACTTTGTTCAGTTCTAAGAAAAACATAGGTAAGAACTAGAGGAAACCAGAGAATGAGATATGAACAAATATAGAATATCAATATCAGTATAGAATATCAATAAATAGATATAAATAGTTAAAAGGAAACAAAAAATTCTAGAGCCAAAATTACAATAATTAGAATAAAATGTTTGCTACAGGATTTCAACAGCAGATTTGAGCAAGCCAAAGAAAGAATAAGCAAATTTGAAGAAAAGTGAATGAAATGATCTAATCTGAAGAAAGAAAAAAGATAATTAAGTAAACTAATCAGAGCCTAAGAGACCTGTGAGACACCATCAGGTGTATCACCATACATACTATGGATGTCACCAACAGAAAGAAAAGAGGGAAATGGGACAGGGAATGTAATTAAAGGAACACTGAAACCCATGATTCGATGTATCCAAAGACCTCAACAGACTCCAAGGACAAATAAAGAGATCCACATCTGGACATATAATAGTCAAACTGTCAGAAGCCAAAATACAGAGAAATCAGAAGAGCTGCATAAAAGAGCCTCAGTAAGACTAACAACACATTTCTCATCAGAAACCATGAAGCCTAGAAGACAATGGGATGACCTATTCAAAGTGCTGAGAGAAGATACATATCAACCAAGAATTTTTTATCCCATGAAAAGACCTTTCAAAAATAAAGCAAAACTGAGACATTCCGAGATTTTAAAAGCTGAGGAAGTTTGTGCTATTATATCTGCCACTTAAGAAATTCTAAAAGGTATACTTCAGCCTGTAATAAAAGGATACTAGATAGAATTTGGACAAAATCCTAAAAAAACGAGAAAACTCTCAAAACTTACATAATTTGTAGAACCCATATGAATACCTAAAAAACCCATGTAAAAGAAGCTATTAGGTAAATATAAAAGCAAGTATTATTGTATTTTGGGTTTCTTTTTAGTTCCTAGACAACTATATAAGCAATAATTATAAATCTGTGTTTCTGGGAACACATTGTATAAAGACATAACTCTTGAAAACAACAACATAAAGAAGGAGGGGCAGAGTAGTGTAGAGTCAGGGTTTTGTATACAAATAAAATGAAAGAAATGTTGAAGGAAACTAACTTGTCTTAAGATGTTAATTATAATCCCCAGGACTACCACTAATAAAATGACTAAAGAGTATATGAAAAAAGAAATGAATATAAGATATCAAAATTTTTCACTATAAAAAATCAGCACAAAAGAAAATATTAATGGAAGAAATGAGGAACAATAATAATACAAAATATACAGAAGACAAATAGAAAATATGGAAGAGTCATAGTAGTAATTTATTTAAATGTAAATGGTTAAATATTCCAATTAAAGTTATATAAGGGCAAAATGGATTTTTAAAAAGAAAATAAACATGATCTACTCTATGCTGTCTACAAGAGAGTCGTCTTAGATCCACAGACAAAACTATGTTGAAACATGTAGAATGGAAAATGATTTTCCATGAAGAGAGTAACAAAAAGATCTGGGATAGCTATACTAACAATATCAGATTTAAAAAACAAGCTTTTAATTAAAACTGTTACAAGAGACAAGGAAGGACATTATATATTGATGAAAGTGTTCCAAAACATGTGAAGCAAATACTGACAGAACTGGGGAGAAAATTCTACAATAAGAGTTGGAGACAAATATCATACTTTCAGTAACAGATTAAGCATACAGATTTTTCAAAAAGAAAATAGAGGACTTGAACAACACTATGGAACAATCCCACCCACAAAATAGTAGAATTCATACTCTTTTTAAGAATATATGAGACTTTTCTATGATAGTCCATGTTTCAACCACAAAACAAATCCTATCAATTTTTTTAAAAAACTGAAATAATACAAAGTGTCTTCTCCAACAACAGTGAAGTTAAACTAAAAATCAATAACAAAAAAACTGAAAGATCACAAATATGTGGAAATTAACTCTAAAGAACTAACAAGTGAAAGAAGAAATTAAAAGGGATACTAGGAAATAGCAGTTTATATTAATAGAATAGAGGAGTTCATGGTCATCAAAATTGATGCAGAAAATCATTTCAGAATATCCAAAACCCTTTCATGATAGAAACTCTCAGTCAACTAGGAAAAAGAAGGAATCTCCTTAATATGGTAAAGGACATTTGTGAAAAAACTCATCGCTAACATCATGCTCTTTGTCACTGAAACTCTTTCCTTCTAAGACCAGGTACAAGACAAGAATGCTTACTTTTATCACTTTTATTCAAGATTGAACTGGAATTTCTAGCCAGAGCAATTACAGACTAAGAAAAAAAAATGAAAATTATTCTTAATGAAAAGGAAGAAATAAATAAAAGAAATGAATAAAAGTCATTCAAAAATGACTTGATATCATACATAAGAAATTCTAAAGAACACACACACATATACACACATCTTTATTAGGGCTAATAAACAAATTCAGGGAAACTGCAGATAAAAGAACAGTAGTCAAAACTCTACGTTGTTTCTACATCCAGCAATAACCAAGCTGAAAATGAAATTAAGAAATTTTTCCATTTACAGAAACAAATAAAGTTCTTAAGAATAAATTAATGGACTGTAAGACTTTCGCACAGAAAACTACAAAGCATCACTGAAAGACATTAAAGAAGGTTTAAAAATGAAAAGGCATTCCTTGTTTATGGACTGAAATATATCTTATTACTAAAATGGCAATACTCCTCAAGGTGTTCCATAGATTCAATGCAATCCTTATCAAAATCCCAATGGCCTTTTTTTATTTTTGTAGGAATGGAGAAATCGGACCTTATATTCATGTGGAATTGAAGGTAACCAAAATAGGTCATCAGTCTTGTCAGAGAAGAAAAAAGGATGCAGGTCTCTCATTTCCTGATTTTAAATGTTAATAGCAGTCTACTTTATTCACAATGATGTGTTTCTAGCATAGGAATAAAATTATAGGCCAAGGAATAGTATTGAGAGCCAAGAAATAAACCAATGTATGTATGGCCAGATTATTTTTATCATGGGTACTAAGACTATTCAATTGGACAGGATAGTCTCTTCAGCAAATGGTGCTGTGACAGATAGAGACTCACATGAAGAGAATGAAGTTCATCCCCTTCCTCTTACTATATATAAAATTTAACTCAAAATAGATCAAAGATCTATTACTATAAAACACTTATAAGGAAACAGGTATAAATCTTCATGATCTTTGATTTAGCAATGGTTTGT
Organism: Odocoileus virginianus; assembly: GCF_023699985.2. Taxonomy (NCBI): domain Eukaryota; kingdom Metazoa; phylum Chordata; class Mammalia; order Artiodactyla; family Cervidae; genus Odocoileus; species Odocoileus virginianus. The sequence continues at coordinate 34,634,338 of NC_069685.1, read as the reverse complement.
TAGATATGACCCCAGAAGTAAAAGTAGGAAAATAAAAATAATTTGGACTTTATCAATTTAAAAAACTTTGTGAATCAGAGGTCATTAGAGGGAAGTAAAAATACACCCCACAGAATGAGAGAAAATATTTGCAAATCATATATCTGATATTGTCTAGTATTCAGAATAAAGAAAGAACACATACAATGCAAGATCAAAAAGATAGTCCAAAGTGAAAAATGGACAACTGACTTGAATAGAAGTTTCTCCAGTGGTGATATACAAATGATCAAAAAACACTAAAAAGACATTTAACATCATTAGTCACTAAGTAATGTAAGAAAAACCCAACAAATAGCATATAATATACATCAGGATAGCTATCATCAAAAAGATGACAGATATTGGCAAGGGTGTGAAAAAATTAGTAGTTATATACATTTTGGACAACTTGGTGTCTTCTCAAAAAAAAAAAAAAAAAAAAATCCAAACATGAAATGTCATATGATACAAGACATAATCCCTCCAAACTTATAAACAGGTATTCAAGCAAACAGTTGTACACAAATATTAGTAGAAGTACTATTCAGAGTATTCAAAGTAGAAATGACCTACTTGTTTATTAATAAATAAATGGGTAAAAAATGTGGTATATCCATATAACAGAGCATTAAACCCAAAATGAATGAAGTACTGACACATGTTGCAATGTAGATGAACTTGCAAAATGTTAAGCTATGTTGAAGGAACCAGATACAAAATATTACATATTGCATCATTCAATTTATTTGAAATACCTTAAATTATTATGTACACAGATTAAAAACAAATTAGTGGTTTCCAGGGGCTGAGGCCAGGGGAGATGGGAAGTGACTCCTTAGTGCGCACAGGTAGGTTCGCTTTAGGAGGTGAGGAAAACATTTTGGAATATTTTGAAACTAGAGGTAATGCTTAAATAACACTCTGAATATACTAACATAAGGCACTGTACACTTTGAAATGATTAATTTTGTATTATGTGAACATTCACCTTAAAATATTTTAAAGAGCAACTTAAATCTGAATGCTATTGAAGACTAAACTAAAAGTGCTATTGTTGGTCTTTAAGTCATGTCAGATTCTTTTGCAACCCCATGGACTGTGGTCTGCCAGGCTCCCCTGGCCATAGGATTTCCCAGGCAAGAATACTGGAGTGAGTTGCCACTTCCTTCTCTAATGGATATTCCCAAACCAGGAATCAAACCTGAGTCTTGTGCATTGGCAGGTGGTTTCTTCACAACTGAGCCACCTGGCAAGCTCAAACTAAAACTAATTAATAGCAAAAAAGAGTGGCAGTTGCTGACAAATTTAACTCAGTTTAACACTGATGAATCAAGAACTCTGTCCCTGCTTTGTGGCATATTCGAATATTAGTTTCACCATGTCATCAGTCTTTATCACATCTGTAGCTATAACTAATGGATAAAAAAAGCATAATAAAGACATAAGCACTCCTTTGTTGTTCAGTGGCTAGGTTGTGTCTGGCTCTTTGAGACCCCAAAGACTGCAATGCCTCAGGTTTCCCTGTCCTTTGCAGTCTCACAAAGTTTGCTCAAATTCACATCCACTAAGTTGATCCAACCATTTCATCCTCTGTCACCCACTTCTCCTCCTGCACTGAATCTTCCCAGCATCAAGGTCTTCTCCAATTGGCTCTTCGCATCAGGTGGCCAAAGTATTGGAGCTTCAGCTTCAGAATCAGTCCTTCCAATAAATATTCAGGGTTCATTTCCTCTAGGATTGTCTGGTTTGATCTCCTTGCTGTCCAAGGGAGGGCAGAAAGATTTTAGAGAAAGAATCTTCTCCAGCACCACAGTTCGAAAGCATAAATCCTTCGGCACTCAGCCTTCTTTATGGTTCATTTCTCACGTCTGTACATGATTATCGGAAAAATCATAGCTTTGACTATAACCTTTGTTGGCAAAGTGATGTCACTGCCTTTTAATATGCTGTTTAGGGTTGTCATAGCTATTCTTCAAAGGAACAAGTGTCTTTTAATTTCAGGGCTGCAGTCATTGTCCAAAGTGATTTTGGAGCCCATAAAATTAAACTTGTCCCAGTTTCTATTTTTTCTATTTGCCATGAAGTGATGGGAACAGATGCCATGATCTTAGTTTTTTCAATGTTAAGTGTAAGCCAGCTTTTTCACTCTCCTCTTTCATCTTTTTCAAGAGGATCTTTAGTTCCTTCTCCAGTTCTACCATTAGGGTGGTATCATCTGCATATCTGATATTGTTGATATTTCTCCTGGAAATCTTGATTCCAGCTTGTGATTCTTTCAACCTGACATTTCACATAATGTATTCTGCATATAAATTAAATAAGCCGGGTGACAATATACAGCTTTGATGTATTCTCCCATTTTTTAATCAGTGCATTGTTTCATGTCTGATACTAACTGTTGCTTCTTGACCTGTATACAGTTTCTCAAGAGGCAGGTTAGGTGGTTTGGTATGCCCATCTCTTTAAGAATTTTCCATAGTTTGTTGTGATCCATGCAGCAAAGGATTTAGTAGTTATTGGAGCAAAAACAGATGCTTTCCTGGGATTCTCTTGCTTTTTCTATGATTCAAAGGATTTTGGCAATTTCATCTCTGGTTCCTCTGTCTTTACTAAATCCAGCTTGTACATCTGGAAGTTCTAAGTTCATGCACTGTTTAAGCCTAGCTTGAAGGATTTTGAGTGTTACCTTGGTAACATGTGAAATGAGAAAAACATTATGGTAGTCTGAACATTTTTGGCGTTGCCCTTCTTTGGTATTGAAATGAAAACTGACCTTTTCCAGTCCTGCGGCCACTGCTAAGTTTTCCAAATTTGGTGGCATTTTGAATGCAGCACTTTCACAGCATGATCCTTTAGGGTCTCAGTAGCTCACATGGAGTTTCAACACCTCACCTGGAGTTTCAACACCTCTCCTGGAGTTTCAACACCTCTCCTGGAGTTTCAACACCTCACCTGGAGTTTCAACACCTCACCTGGAGTTTCAACACCTCTCCTGGAGTTTCAACACCTCTCCTGGAGTTTCAACACCTCACCTGGAGTTTCAACACCTCTCCTGGAGTTTCAACACCTCTCCTGGAGTTTCAACACCTCCACCAGCTTCGTTTGTAGTAATTCTTCTTATGGCCCACTTGACTTTGCACTCCAGAATGTCCGGCTCTGCGAGGGCGACCACAAGCTCATGGTCATCACAACCTTTTTAGCACAGTTTTTCTGTGCATTCTTGCCACTTCTTCTTAACATCTTCTGCCTCTGTTAGCTCCTTGCCATTTCTTCAATTGTGTCCCTCTTTGTTTGAAATGTTCCCTTAGTATCTCCAATTTTCTTGAAGTGATCTCAATCTCTAATCTTTCTCATTCTAGTGTTTTCCTCTTTCTTTGCATCATTCACTTAAGAACACTTTCTTATCTCTCCTTGCTATTCTTTGGAACTCTGCATTCAATTGAGTATATCTTGCCCTTTCTCCTTTGCTTTTTGTTTCTCTTTTCTCAGCTATTTGTAAGGACTCCTCAGCCAACCATTTTGCCTTCTTGCATTTCTTTTTCTTTGGGATGGTTTTGGTCACCTCCTCCTGTACAATGTTATGAAGGTCTGTGTATAGTTCTTCCCGTACTCAGATCTAATCCTTTGAATCCATTTGTCACCTCCACTGTGTAATCATAAGAGATTTGATTTAGGTCATACCCAAATGGCTTAGTGGCTTTCCCTACTTTCTTTCAAACTTACATCTGAATTTTGCAGTAAGGAGCTAAGACATAGTCACTTCAGGTCTTGTTTTTACTGATATAGAGCTTCTCCATCTTCAGCTGAAAAGAATACAGTCAATCTGATTTCAGTATTGACCATCTGGTGACGTACATGTGTAAAGTCATCACTTAGGTTGTTGGAAGAGGGTATTTGCTATGACCAGTGTATTTTCTTGGCAGAATTCTGTTATTCTTTGCCCTGCTTCATTTTGTACTCCAAGGCCAAATTTGCCTGTTACTCCAGGTATCTCTTGACTTCCTTCTTTTGCAATCCTATCCCCTCTGATGAAAAGGATATCTTTTCTGGTGTTAGTTATAAAAGGTCTTGTAGTCATTTACAGAACCATTTGAATTCAGCTTATTATTTGGCATTAATCTCTGGCACATAGACTTGTGATGCTGCTATGCTGAAAGGTTTACCTTAGAAACAAACTGAGCTCATTCTGTTGTTTTTGAGATTATACCCAAGAAGTGCTTTTGGGACTTTTGTTGACTCTGAGGACTACTCCATTTCTTCTAAGGGATTCTTGCCCACAGTCAAAGGTTTTAGTGTAGTCAACGAAGTAGAAGTAGATGCTTTTCTGGAATTCTCTTGTTTTCCCTATGATCCAGTGAATATTGGCAATTTGATCTTTGGTTCCTCTGTCTCTTTTAAGCCCAGCTTATACATTTGGAGGTTCTTGATTCATGAACTCCTGAAGCTTAGTTTGAAGTGTTTTGAGCATAACCTTACCAGCATATGAAATGAGCCCAATTATATGGTACTTTGAACATTTTTTGGCATTTCTCTTTTTTGTGTTGGAATGAAAACTGACTTTTTCCAGGCCTGTGGCCATTGCGGAGTCTTTTCTGACATATTAAGTGCAGCACTTTAAGAGCATCATCTTTTAGGATTTTAAGTAGCTCAGCTGGAATTCCATCATACCCATCAGTTTTGTTGGTAGTACTTCTCCCTACAGCCCACTTGACTTCACACTCCAGAATGTTCAGCTCTAGGTACATGACCACACCATCATGGTTATCTGCAATATTAAGATTATTTTTTGTATAATTTTTTCTGTGTATTCTTGCCACCACTTCTTAATCCCTTCTGTTTCTTTTAGGTCCTTACCATTTATGTCATTTATGGTGCCCATGCTTGCATAAACTCTTTCCTTGATATCTCCAATTTTCTTATAAAGATCTTAAATCTTTCCCATTCTGTTGGTTTCATCTATTTCTTTGCTCTGTTCATTAAGAAGGCTTTCTTATCTCTTTTTTCTATGCTCTGGAACTCTGTATTCAGTTGGGTATATCTTTCCGTTTCTCCCTTGCCTTTCAATTCTCTTCTTTCCTCAGCTATTTGTGAAGCCTCTTCAGACAATCAGCTTGTCCTCTTGCATTTTTTTTTTCCTGTGGGATGGTTTCCCATTTTACACCACCTCCTTTACAATGTTATGAACCTCTGTCCATAGTTCTTCAGGTACTTTGTCTACCAGATTTAATGCCTTGAATCTATTTGTCACCTCCACCCTATAATCATAAGGAATTTGATTTAGGTCACACCTGAATGGTCAAGTGGTTTTTCTTACTTTCATCAGTTTACATCTAAATTTTGCAATAAGGAGTACATTATCGGTGCCATAGTCATCTCCTGGTCTTGTTTTTGATGGCTGTGTAAAGATTATCTTTCGTTACAAAAAATATAATCAATCTGATTTCAGCATTGACCATTTGGTGATGTCCATACATAGAGTCATTACTTGAGCTGTTGGAAAAGGGTGTTTGCTATAACTAGTGTGTTCTCTTGGCAAAACTCTGTTAGCTGTTGCCCTGCTTCATTCCATACTCCAAGCCCAAACTTGCCTAGTATTTCTAGCATCTCTTGCCTTCCTACATTTGCATTCTAGTCCCCTATGATGACATGAAAATCTTCTTTGGTGTTACTTATATGAGGTCTCATAGGTCTTCATAGAACAGGTCAGCTTCAGTATTAGTGGTTGAGGCATAAACTTGGATTACTTTGATATTGAATAGTTTACCTTGAAAACAAGATGAGATCCTTCTGCCATATTTGAGGCTGCACCGAAGTACTGCACTGCAGACTCTTTTGTTGACTGTGAGGGCTACTCCACCTCTTCTAAGGGATTCTTGCTCACAGTAGTAGATACAGGGGTCATCTGTATTAAATTTGCCCATTCCAGTCCATTTTAGTTCACTGATTCTTAAGACGTCAACGTTCACTCTTGCCAGCTCCTGTTTGACCACATCCAATTTACCTTGATTCATGAACTTAACATTCCAGATTCCAATATTTTCTTTATAGTATCAGACTTTACCTTTACTTCCAGACACAATCACATCTGAATGTCATTTCTGCTTTGGTCCAGTCACTTCATTGTTTCTGGATCTATTAGTAATTGGCCTCTGCTCTTTCCCAGTAGCATATTGGTAACCTTCCAACCTGGGAAGGTCATCTTCCAATGTCACATCTTCATGCCTTTTCATACTGTCCATGGCATTTTCCAGGATAGTGGAATAGTGGTTAGTCTGGAATACTGGCTACTGACAGATCTATCTACTCTTTTTTACACTCTTTTGTCATATAGGTCATTACAGGGTACTGAGTAAAGTTTCCTGTGCTAGATAACAGGTTCTTGTTAGTTGTATATTTTATATGTAGTAGTGTGTAAAAACAACACATTTTTTATACAGATGTTTAGAATCTATTATAATCTAAGGACTCTGCTTCTACATGCCTTGGTGTAATTGTAAAATTTTACTCAAAGGGATTATTTATTTATCATGGGAGTATAAGTCAGGTGTCTTAAAATCTTTTTATCTTTTATATTTTATATATGAAAACAACCTAGGTCTTGTATAATATTCATTAGTAAAACTCATCAAAAAAGGAGGAAGAATGTTATAAGTAGGGAAGCAACAAAACCAAGGAAACAATTTCAAAAACAAATACAAGTGGAGAATCATAATTACACAGCAGCAAACCCAGAAGATATTGACTCACATTTCCTTTTTTTTTTTTTTTTTGGCATATTAAAAGAATTAATGGATCTATTATTTCTTTCCTTTCAATATTGCTATGAATTCTACTATAGAACAAGAATATTCCAACTCTTGCTCCTAATGTTGCTTATACAGAAAAATGTGTGTTTTTGGAATCAAGTGGTCTTGAGTTCTTGACTTTGTGAACTGCAACAAACTGTGCAAATTCTTAAAGAGATGGGAGTACCAGACCACCTTACTTGACTCCTGAGAAACCTGTATGCAGGTCAAGAAGCAACAGTTCGAACTGGACGTGGAACAATGGACTGGTTCCAAATTGGGAAAGGAGCTCAAGGCTGTGTTGTCACCCTGTTTATTTAACTTATATGCAGAGTACACTATACAAAATGCCAGGCTGGATGAAGCACAAACTGAATCAAGATTGCCAGGAGAAAGATCAACATCCTCAGAGATGCACATGATAACTACTTGTTGCAGAAAGTGAAGAGGAACAGAAAAGCCTCTTGATGAGGGTGAAAGAGGAGAGTTAAAAAGCTGACTTGAAACTCAACATCAAATAATACAAAAAACAAAAACAAACCAAGATCGTGGCATCTGGTCTCATCACTTTATAGCAAAAATATAAGGGGAAAAATTGGGAACAGTGACAGATTTTATTTTCTTGGGCTTCAAAATCACTGTGAATGGTGACTGCAGCTGTGAACAAAAGACATTTGATCCTTGGAAAGAAAAGCTATGACTAACCTAGACAGCATATAAAAAAGCAGATATCACTTGCTGACAAAGGTCCCTATAATCAAAGCTGTGGTTTTTCCAGTAGTTATGTACAGATATGAGAGTTGGACCATAAGGAACCTGAGTGCCATAGAATTTATGCTTTTGAATTGTGGTGCTAGAGAAGACTCTTAAGAGTCCCTTGGGCTGCAGAGAGATCAAACCACTCAATTCCAATGGATATCAACCCTGAATATTCATTGGAAGCACTGATGCTGAAGCTGAAGCCCCAATACTTTGGCCACCTGAAGAGAAGAACTGACTCATTGGAAATGACTCTGATGCTAGGAAAGACTGAAGACTAAAGGGGAAGGAGGCAGCAGAAGATGAGATGGTTAGATATCATCAGTGACTCAGTGGACATGAATTTGAGAAAACTCTGGTAGATAGCGGAAGACAGAGGAGCCCGATGTGCTGCAATCCATGGGGTCACAAAGAGTCAGACATGACTTAGTCACTGAGGAATAACAACTAAGTTTGTGAGATCTTGAACAAGTTACTTTATCTCAGTTTTGGTTGTTTTCTTTGTTGCATATTCTAATAACACATAATCAGTGAAGATTTGAGAAATACATGTATGAAGTCTGGTATATTCTATTTTTTTTTCTTTTTTTCATTGCTGTGTGCTCAGTCATGTCCAACTCTTTGTGACCCCATGGACTATACAGTCCACGGAATTCTCCAAGCCAGAGTACAGAAGTGGGTAGCTGTTACCTTCTTTAGTGGATCTTCCCAACCCAGGAATGAAACCCAGGTCTGTTGTATCACAGATTCTTTACCAGCTGAGCCACCAGGGAAGCCTAGTATATCCTAGGTGCTAAGTAAATTACAGTTGTTCTCATTAACAGTAATTGGAAGATGTCAAAAGAATATATTAAAATTAAAATAATGCAAATATCAATCAGCAGTTTGTTTATTTCAATTATTTAGATAATTTCCCTGAGAAAGGAAGATAAATACTTTTAACAAATATGATTTTTCCCCTGAGCAGTTTTGTCTAGTTCATTCATCTTTTCTGAGGTTGACTTAACAATTTTGGCCTTATATTAAATTCCTTGTCTTTTATCTATTCAATAAGATGCATGTTGCATAAAAAGGATTAAATATCTGGAAGTAGTTAATTTGTTTTGACATTGTTCTTTAATTTTAGGTCTACAGGGTTGACTGAGTGAGGGATGGGCTGCAAGACCATTTCTTTATTCAGAGAACTGAGCACTCAGATATTCAGAAATGCCATATGGAGAATATGTCTGCCTAGTACATCCAAGTATCTGGGCCTATGTTTACTTTAAGCCTGATTCTACATCTTGATTTATTTATGAGATTTTCAGTGTCTTCAGCATCAAAGCGTGGGATTCTTGAGGCAAGAGTACTGGACAGGGTAACCATTCCCTTCTTCAAGGGATCTTTTCTGACCCAGGAATTGAATCTGGGTCTCCTGCATTGCAGGCAGATTCTTTACCATCTGAGGCACCAGGTAAGCCCAAAAGCATGTATAATCTTGGACGAATAATGTGGGCCTTGATGCCAAGCAACCTACCATGTACAGATTCTACCATGTACTATTTGTGTGCCCATCAGTGATCTATTTTCTTCATCTGTAAAATGAATATAGTGAGACTTCCCTGGTGGTCAGTGGTTAAGACTCTGTGTTCCAAATGCAGTGATCATGGTTTCCATCCCTGGTCAGGGAACTAAGATCTAGCATACCGTATGGTATGGGCAAAATAAGTAAGTAAGTAATAAATACATAAGTAAGTAAATAAAGTCTCTGTCATTGATGTTAAAAATAAATAAATAAATAAATAAATAAAATGAGACTAGCAATAACATCTGCTCATAGGACTTTTGCAAAGATTGGATTAATTCGTGTAACACAAACAAAAAGACGTCTTGCACATACTCACTGCCATATGTTTGTTTCATAAATATTTAAATGCTTAGTAATGAATACATGAATTACTTCATGTGCATTAGTTGCTCAGCTGTGTCTGACTCTTTGTGACCCCATTAGCTGTAGGCCACCAGTATACTCTGTCCATGTGATTTTCCAGGCAAGAATAGTGGAGTGAGGTTGCCATTTCCTTCTCCAGAGGATCTTCCTGACACAGGGATCAAACTTGGGTCTCCTGCATTGCAGGCAGACTCTTTACCATCTGAGCTACCAGGTAAGCCTAAATTATTTACTTTAGGGTAAGGTATTAAGTGCTATAATTAGACATGGCTTTCCATTGGAAAACGGACAGTTCACAGAGAGACAGAAATTATGAAAGTTTTCCAGAGGGAGATAAAGCAAGTGTTGGAAGACAGTGGTCAGATGCAGAACAGGGAAAACCCATTTCAAAAATGGTGGTGGTTTAGTTGCTAAGTCGTGCCCAGCTCCTGCAACCCCATGGACCGTGACCTGCCAGGATCCTCTGTCCATGGGATTCTCCAGGCAAGAATACTGGAGTGGGTTGCCATTTCCTTCTCCAGGGGATCTCCCTGACCCAGGGATCAAATCTAGGTCTCCTGCATTGCAGGCAGACTCTTTACCAACTGAGCTACAAGGGGAGCCCCATTTCAAACATAGGGAAAAAATAAGCAATGTAGTCGGTGACACTGAATACAAGCTGCCTTGAACTACAAAAGCAACATGCATAAAGTGGAGATATTTATTTCATTCTGCTTTGAGCTCCTTGAGAGGCGCGCATTGGGCAGCATATCTGCAGTCTTTGTATCTATAACACAGAGCTTTACATGTAAGAGGCACTTGTCATTTCATGCATTATTCTTGAGATAGCTTCCTAAACTTCTCTCAAACACTTCTCTCAATCACATTTCAATCTCCTTCATGCAGAGCTTCCAGGATAACCCACGGCACACACATAATCCCTCAAAAGAAGAGCAGACAAGAGAACTTCAGTGTCTGCCTGTTACAGATGGCCCTGAAGACACATTACTGTTCCAGCACTGGCTCCATTTTTCATACCTTCTCTATTCAGCCCCTCTGTTCTTCCATCTAAATCATATATATTTGCCTATACACATGAAAAATTTTTCTAACTATAACAAATATAATTTTGTATTGCAGTATTTAATTCTAGAGGCTAAAAAATAATGCAGTGGGAAAAGTGGGGAAAACACCAGAAAACAGAAAGAATATGCTCATAAAGGGAAGAGATTACGTTCCTGAATATTGACCAGTTCTTAGTACTATGTCCTTGAGGACTCGTTGCCCTGAAGGACCTGTCCTTGGATCAAACTCCTATGTTAGTTTCCTAACTGTTCTCCACTCCTGTCCTCTGGGACTATAACCTCTACACCAACTGCAGTGGCATCACCCTAATGAAAATCAGGGTTTCATCTGATCCCCTCTCTTTTTAATGGATTCTGTTGTACTCAGAATACAATGTAACCTGCTCTCCTTCTCCAAACCCATCTCCTCTCTCCAGCCACAGTGGCCTGTGGGCTGCATGGCACACCTGTCAGAAGGATCTCTGTTCAATAAGTTTGCGCTCACAGTTACCTGTGATAAGATATTTGGCTTTATTGTTCTCTCAATTTTTTCCAATTAGTATCTTTTCACAAACACCTGCTACATTATTGTTGTCAATAACTTCACATTCTACTATTTTCCCCAATTTTTGATGCACTTTAGTGCACCTGAGTAGTTGCTTGGATTCTGATCATCACTGGGTACTTGTAGATATTAGTCTCCAATCTTTGCAATTAGAAACCTGGTCCTGAATTCTGGAATCTCATCCAAGAACTAGTTGGGGAAGTTCTGCTCGGTTACAGCAGGCTGTCCTTCAGTCAGCAGTATATAGTTCCCATTTTTCATTCTCTATCAATGTATATAAATTCCTTCTTTGAAGGACTATTGAGAGCACTGTAATATTGTACATAAAATACCCAATAGACTGTGTGGCATAAAACATAAAGGATATTTACTGATAGAGTTATTGCTGTTTTTTTTTAAATAAAAATGTTTATTTGTCGGTATCATGCCTCAGTTTCAGCATGCGGCTCTTCGTTGCAGTACATGCATTCTCTAGTTGAGGCACATGGGCTCTGGAGCACGCAGGCTCAGTAGTCGCATCATGTGGGCTTAGCTGTCCTTGTGGCATGAGGGATCTTAGATCCCTAACCAGGGATTGAACCCACTTCTCCTGCATTGCATGGTAGATTCTCAACCACTGGACTACTAGGAAAGGGTCACGAGATTTCTGAATAGGAAATCTAGATTTTCCTCCTATACTAATGAGAATTTTCTTAAGGCCCCAGAACCAATTTTCTTATTTATATTGCCAGATTATTCCAGATACCAGCTAGGTTTGGAGTTATGCCAGAGAAATTGAAGGTAGGCATCCAAGGGGGCTAGGCAAATGTATGCAGGTCTCAGCATAGCTCAGGGAATCTGAGTTTCTACATTGGACCTTAGGGTTGCCTCTATTGCCTGCTCTCAATTTCGTTTAGCTGATCGTGTAACCAAAAAAAGGAACAAAAAGAAAAAGCGGGCAATTTGAACATTTCCTGCAGGAGGCCTAAATGCTATTCTTCAACACATCTTAAGGAGTTTACTTTTCAAAACCACATCACACCTTAATGCAACACATTTATCTCTTGGAGAGGAGAGTATAAGCTTTCAAACACATGGCTTCTTAGCCAGGTGCCGCCTTGGAAAGGACCTGTTGCCTGAAATGCATTGCAGCATATTACAATCCAATCGCAGCTTCACTTATCTGTTGGAAAGGCATTTATATTGCACTTATTACCTAGTACCTGTTAAAGCTGTTTATGGAGACCACAAGGAAGAAATAATTTTTATGCTCCTTTTAGTTTGCTATAAATTCAGAAACAATTTTGCTTGAACAGCTGATCTGTGAATTAATAATAAGGGACTATAACTTTTTTTCACTACAGTATGTCAAGTACTTCCTTTGTGTTTAAAAATTGATGAGGCTCAAAACTCCATTTCTTTACAGGAAACAAATTTCAAAGGCCTATGGGGTAATCACCACATCCTTTATATGGAAATTTCCTTCTAAGATCACACTATGGCTGGTACAAAATAAATAAAAAGTTTAGCTTTGAGTTCAGTATGACATAAAGTATTATATCCCTTTTTAAGGACTTCCTGAAAAAATTCTGTGAAAAACCAGGTGAAGAATAGTTTCTAGTCAAATAGATCATGCTTTATCTCAGAAATGCTGTCTATCTAAAGAAATAATTAACTGAGACTTTTCATCACATGAATAACCCTCTCAGTTGCTTTCATTGGCTCTGTCTTTTTGGATTTCCAAACTACTATTGTTGAAGTGAAATGATTCTCTGTCTCATGTTTTTTTATTCATCATTATCTTGCATTTCCAAAACTAAGACATTGGTAAAAGGAGCATTCTATGATTGGGATCATTAACCAGTTACAGGCCATGATGAAAATGTCCTCTTCTCCAGATATAGTGTCTTATTCCTGTGCATAGATGCATGGCAGCTGAACCAAAGTCAACTTGAAGGTACCCAAGGCAGGAAGCAAGATGTCACCTTTTCTAGTATTTTATAGGGTTTATCATCAGATGCAGGTGTTGTTCAGGAGAGGGAACAACACTTTTGCCAAGGTCCAAAGATGGTCCAGATTATTCACGTAGTAAGACTAATTCTTAAAGTAGTTTTAACATAATTATTTTCACATTGGAAATAGATTGTTCATTTATTCAAAACATTTACTTACTCTTTACTGGAGTCATATAGCACAAAATGAATAATATAAAGTCCTGAAGGGAAATAGTCTACCCTTCTTAAGGTTTTATTTTTGAGAAGCAGTGAGAAAAATTATTGAATAGGGTCTGTAGGAGGCCTGAATTGTCCTTTATATAAAGATAAGTTTATACCTCTTTTTCTCTACTTCTTTTAAATTAAAAAAAAAAAAATGCTTTCATTTTGCTCTTTTCCCATTTTAACTCTTTATTTATTTTCTTATAGAAAGGGAATCTTGTTTTTTCCCCATTTTTTTTTTCCCCTAGCACTCAGTACGCTGATAAGATTTTGTAAATATCCAGTCTCTAAAGGTAGAGATTGGAAGTTAAGTCAGAAAAGGGCAAAAACACTACTTCAGATTTTTGCAAATACATACTCTACAAATGAGCTTCAACATTGAGCAGTTTAAAATTACAAACAAAATTTGTATGGTGTTGGTAGAGTTTTTAAAAGTAGACACTGAAATTAGAGAGAAACTGTATCTAGGAAAGAAAATATTTTTATACCATAAAATGTTCCTATCTTGACTAATGTTTAAGTTTTCCATATTTAGACACTAACTATGCTACAATTTGAAAAATATCAAATCCAATGATTATGAGGTGTGTCAGCTTCTGGCCTAATGCCACTCAAACAGGATAAGTTTAGGGTTGATTTGTCTTTAAAACTGCATTTGGTAACGTGGTGAATTGAGCTGTATTACCGATACCACATACATTTGGATGATTATGTATTACATTTTAATAGCTATTCATTGCTGAGGAAGTCTTTATTTCAAAGAACATTTGTCCCCTTTGAGAGAATGATTAGCACTTGGTAGTCCTTTTATCTATATAGGACTGCATGGTGACCACGAGGCGTTAGAGAGAAGAGCACAGAGCATGAGGCTCTGGTTTAAGTCAGTCTTAAGACCTGAGAGTTTGCTTTGAAGCTGGAGGGGCTCTGGAGATATCTGGCTCAATTCCTTCATTTTACAGATGAAAATCTTGAAACCCAGTGAGATTAAAGGATATACCTGAAGTCACACAGTTCACTTATTGAAGAGCTTGGACTGGAGCCTGTGTTCTTAACTTCTATTCTGCTCCTCTCTCAGGAAAGGGATGTAACAGGCAAAGTTTAAAACTACTGTGGGAGATATTTTTTAGAAGATTGGCTGCACTTTATTTTTATTTCTTGAAGTGTAGCTCATCTATGATGTTGTATTAGTTACAGGTGTATAGCCAAGTGATCCAATATATATATCTATTCTCCTTCAGATTCTTTTCTTTTACAGGTTATCACTAAGTGTTGAGTATAATTTTCTGTACTATACAATAAGTCTTTGTTGATTACCTATTTTATACATAGCAGTAAATATCTGTTAATCCACAAATTGTAATTTACTCTGTCACCCTCCTTTCCTCTTTGGTATCCAAAAGTTTGTTATCTATGTCTGCGGATTTATTTCTGTTTTGAAAATATGCTCAATAATATTAATCTCAATTAATATATTAATATTAATTAATATCACTAATTATTAGAGAAATACAAATCAAAACTACGACGAGTTATCACCCCACACAAGTCAGAATGGCCATCATTAAAAAGTCTATAAATAACAAATGCTGGAGATGGTGTGGAGAAAAGAGAACCTTCCTATAATGTTTGTGGGAATGTATATTGGTAAAGCCACCATGGAGAACAGTATGGAGGCTCCTTTAAAAAAAAAAAAAAAAAAAAAAAAAAAGTAAAAATACACCTACCTTACAATACCACTCTTGGACCTGTATGTGGAGAAATAATTTAAAAAAAAAATTTAATTAATTGTTATCTAGTTGCTCAGTCATGTACAACTCTTTGCAACCCCATGGACTGCAGCATACCAGGCTTCCCTGTCCTTCCCTGTCCCTGTCATTTTTTACCCTCTATGTATTGGCACATAGATGAAAAAGAAAAAAAATAAGTATTTTGGAGTGTCTAAGATTATAGACCATCAGAAGGTGCCAGAAAAAGTACTTAAAGAAAAAAAAATACACTATTTTCTAGCTAGTATCTCAATTTATATTTGCTTACTATTACTTTCTTGTATAACTTATAGACATTTGTATATCTTCATATTCTTCACTATATGCAGGGATTCAACTTACTAAAATGAGTTAACTATATATAGCAATTCTGTTCACATAACATTTATTTAATAACCATTGTCTGTTAGGTATTGCATAAAGTGAATGGTTTTACAAATTCTACTAGCTTACCTCAAGAAGCTTACTGTCTAGAGAGAGTGTAAGGATAAGCACAATCCTCTGATATAAAAAAATGTAATGTAGCTTTAATGGCTGTAATTGTAATCAGTTTTGAGAATTTAGAGCATGTGCAGAGAATTATAGATACAGTTAGGGGCTAGTCCAGGCTGGAAAAATTCCTTAGAACTAACAGGCACAATTCAATGTGGGTCTTCAAGGAAAGGCATAACCTTGTAGTCAATGTGAAGGTGGATATTTTTAGCACAGAAATTACTCCAAGTTCATTTCTATGACATTCCCCTTTGCTCTTCAAGCTTGAGGACACAAGTCGTTGAATAGAATTAAGCAGTCATACTTTCTTTGATCTCTAGCTATGAGTGACTTGAACATAATTTTTTATAATATTTTCAGTTACCTAATGGTCTCTAGTAGTAGTTTAG
Source organism: Odocoileus virginianus (assembly GCF_023699985.2). Lineage (NCBI taxonomy): Eukaryota > Metazoa > Chordata > Mammalia > Artiodactyla > Cervidae > Odocoileus > Odocoileus virginianus. Next base: position 34,618,393 of record NC_069685.1, on the reverse strand, counting down.
TCGCTAAGCAGTGTCTGATTCTTGCGACCCCATAGACACTAGCCTGCCAGCTCCTCTGTCCAATAGATTCTCCAGGCAAGAAAACTGGAGAAGATTGGGATTTCCTTCTCCAGGGGATCTTCCCGACCCAGGAATCAAACCTGTGTCTCAGTTAAAATGGTTGCCAACTGTCTCAGAGAATTTGGCAAAATGTGGTTTTTGAAAGGACTTACATTCTCTACCAAAAATCATGTTAAGAATAAACTATGTCAAGATTCTGAAATTAACTTTTAATGTGATTAAATGGTATATATGTATTATTGAGATTAAGGTACAAATGATGTATTACTATAGAAAACCAAGCTTCACTACTAGGTAAACTTTATAAATATGCATTATAGTTTAGCTAGAAATAAGAAAACTCCTAAGTTAAATGCTAAATGTTTAATAGTAGAAGCTGACTTTAATATCTTGCACCTGTTACCTCAGACATGAGAATAAGATCATCAGTTCTCATAATGGGGGGAGTTTAACTGACTAAAGTCTCAACTGCTGTGCTTTGAACTCTACAGCTGCCTTTGTGAAATGATCGTGTGGCCCACAGGCTTCTCTGAGCCAATGGCTGAGTCTAGTCCTTACAGTAGTAAGTCAGGCTCATTTCTACTGACGTGAGCCATCTCTACGTGGGGGTTTTGGCTCCAGGACTTCTGATGGCATTGTTAAATCTTCCTTAGGCTCCATGGTAGTCTAAGATGCTTCACTCAAACTATTTTCTTTCTGACCGTTATTCTTCACTCAGGCTTACAGATGCACCATGGGTAGACATGCACCCTAATCAGAAATGCACCATGGACAAATAGACACCATGAACAGATATGCACCATGGACAAACAGACACAAAGGATAGACATAGACACAATGGATAGACATAGACGCAATGGATAGACATAGACCCCATAGGCACTATGGATAGACAGAGATATCATGATCATGGGCAGATATATCACGGGCAGACAGATCTCTCAGCCCTGCCTGGCTGTCTCCCCATTTGTTTTTACAAGTGTTTCTCATAAATTTCTTGCACAATGCTTCATATCTACTTTTCAAAAGACCCAGAATAAGACACATGCATATAAACTGTACATAAAGATAACCTCTGATTATAATAAGTCATATCATGACTATGACAAATTTTCAACAAAAGCAATGAATTATTATTATTTAAGAAGTTCAGTTTTCATAGTAAACAATCAAAACTAGCCCATTCCCTGGCAACTGTCAGAAATGCTATTCAAATTGGTCAATGAATACAATGCTTTATACTTGTACCATACAGAAAAAACTGGACTTCCTCAAAGGAGTCAGAAAAGCTTTTTAAAGTTTGTTTCATTTTCTGAATGTAAAATAGGCCTTCCATGTTTTATTATGTACATGTGCTTCTGCACATGCTCTTTCATCTATCTAAAACAACCTCTGTCATGAATCTCCCCTTGTTTGGCTGATAACTTATTAAGATTTAACTTTTTGTTATGGTCTCAAGGTAATCATGATTAAGAGAAATTCTACAACAAATGCAAGCGAAAAGATGTTTACTTGTCAAAGGAAGGCAAAGGCTTAAGAACACATCTGTATGGAGTCAAAACTTGATACAGAGGACACACAGCAGAATGCTCTAGTTGGAAGGGCAGTTCTACCAGTCCTCAGGTCCCCATAAGAACATGCAACTGCTGGTGATACCCCTTCAAATCTGGTAAAGATCTAGAAAAATCCTTCTGTTTCTGCTTTTCATTCTCAAGGGATCTGCATTCTTTCCCATGTTCTTCCAAGTGTTTAAACAATTTTGGCTATTGCCTGCTTGCCTGGTGTCAGAAACTAAGCATTTTTAATGGTTCCTAGAGAAGGGGTGAGCTCATTTTCAATTTTCTGGAAAAACTATCCACCAGCATTTTCATGTCACAAGCTTTACATTCTGGTATTTCTTCAAAATCCACTGTACACTTACTGCTACTGCTACTTCTTCCCTGACTTCTCCAAAATGGTTGCATTCTATCTTTCTCTTAGAAATGTCTTGATGCTACATCTATTATAGCACTTACCATAATGCATCAGACTATGTTTATATATTAAACTATTTTACTAGATTTGGAAGACTTGAGGGTCAGTCCTCATTAAAACATATGTGTTAAAGTTTTCTCTATCAGCTCTGTCCATCTCAGCCTATATTTGCCTACAGATGATCAGATTGAACCTGTCAAAGAATTGGGACATTTTACTCTTTCTTAATAATTAGAAGGATTAACTCTTACTTGAGACAGAAAGAAAGTAAAAGCTTTCCCTGAGTAATTTCAGTCTTGCAGCAGAAAGTTCCTGAAATAGTTTCAAATAACTTCTATTAATTAAATTCAATCCTTCCCTTACTGAGCATTCTAAATTGGCACCATGTACCAGGCAATGTGCTAAGTGTTGGAGTAGGAATACAATAACAGACAATGATTCTGTTACTCAGCACCTGACTCTGATGGTGAAGGCAAATATGTGAACAAATAATTTTTGAAAAATCACTTCTGCTATCATAAAATGTTCATGGAATTCTATGAAAGTATGATTTTGATGGGCTGGAATAAACTTAACAGAGGAGATCACGTGTAGAGACAGTGACACATAAGAGAGTCTAGCATAGTAGAAGCCTAGTAAGCAGTGTCTAAAGCACAAGATGAATATTAGGAAGTAGCAGCTAGCAAGCATGAAAAGAAAAAAATGGAAAAGAACTAGATCATAAATGGGCATAATCCAATGACAATTTCATTTAAAGTTAATGAGGATTATTACTATCTTGGAAGCATTGCCTTGGTTCTAAATGCAATATAGTAATTGAGACAGTTAGACAAATAAGAATATACATTTTTGTCAGCAGAATTTAGAGCTTGTCTTGATCTTGTGAAGTTGGGGAGTGACGTGGAGGGTGAGCCGTCCACACGGAAGCAGAAATCACTCTGCAAGATTCGGCCTCCAGAGGAGTTGTTGCTCAGGCTGAGCTTAGATGTTGTGAGACAACAACAAATAAGACAAGCTTAACGGGATGAGATTGAGATGGAGGATTGCCGCTGCTGCTGCTAAGTCACTTCAGTCGTGTCAGACTCTGTGCGACCCCATAGAGGACAGTCCACCAGGCTCCCCCGTCCCTGGGATTCTCCAGGCAAGAACACTGGAGTGGGTTGCCATTACCTTCTCCAGTGCGTGAAAATGAAAAGTGAAAGTGAAGTCGCTCAGTCCTGTCCGACTCTTAGCGACCTCATGGACTGCAGCCCACCAGGCTCCTCTGTCCATGGGATTTTCCAGGCAAGAGTACTGGAGTGCGGTGCCATTGCCTTCTCCTGAGATGGAGGATTATACATTGCTAAATGGGGGCTTTTTTTTCTTTTTTTCTCATGTTGATTTAGGACCAATGATAGTGAAGGCAAATCGCTCCCTCCAAGGCCCTAGTACATCAGGGCTGCTCAGAAAGAGAATACCAGGCACATGTGCAAAAGTTGCCTCAATAAGGAGAATTGAGTTTCATCAGAGGCAAGGAAGGTGCAGAAAATGTTGGTAGAGGTCTATGGATGTAAGGGAATTTACCTCAAATAGCTGTTTGTAAAAGTGGGATAATGTTAAGACATCTGAGGTAATTTCCTGCCTAGAAGTCCATCTGAGATTTTTCACATTTGTCTTTAAGTGGGCCAAAGTCTCTACTTATTTTTTTTTTATATCTTATGTTCATAGTGTACCAGAGAGAAAATAAAAACCACAACTTTGAAATAAGTGAGCAGCTCATTGCACTGATTTGCATTGGTGGTGAAAATGAATACACCATTCAACAAAATACTTTAAAATCTTTCATATGGAGGCTTCTGATTGCCCTTTTATTTCTTGTTGATGATAAAGAAAATAGGCTGTCCAGTTATCATTGTATATAGCTATAGAATGATACTTTTCAAAGTCCTATGAAAAAAATTCATAAATGTCTAACTAACACCAGGGGTTATTTTTCAGTTCTGCAATTCATAAATGTAAATGAACAAAAGATAATTGAATTGAATTAAAATATATCATTACTGGACTAAGTTTCAAAAGTAAAATTATATTGATGGATCTACATTATGAATTAACTACCATACTCCAGATGCTTGAATTTTTTACAGAATAGTTAATTATCATATAGAAAGCAACACTTTGAAAAGAGATAAGCAGTCTATTCTGGTACAATAGATTAGAAACAAAAATCTGTTTTGTAGTCATTCCTTTCTCTCATACTTGAAATATATCCTTTCTAAGACTTATGCCAGTAACATTTCATAGTGAGGACAAATATTATTGATCACAGAGTATTTAACTCACTGGCAGCTATGAAGGAATCTCTCAAATGATGATGAAAATCGGGAATGAGCAAGCTTGTTTTCTACTGGAAGTGATTTAAGCATTAAACACACATTATAATCAATATAATTTAGTTGATTAAGTATAACTCAATCAATTGATTCAAAATCCCCTCTTTTTTTTTTTTTTTTGCAGAGAACACAGTGAGACTGATTACATATCTGGATATCTTAATAATGTATTTGTTTCTTTTCTCCCTATACTATAATATGCTATTTTTTTTTATAGATTAACAAAGAACATGTCTCCAAAAATGTCTCATGAAACAAGAAACATCAGAAATGTATCTAAAATACAAATAATAGTTCAACATCTTTCCACAAAACAGAACAAAAAGAGATTCGCAGTAAGCAAAGGCAAATCGTAAATAGAGGTCAGTGTGTGTATATGTGTGTTGGGGGAGTGGGTGGGTAGGGGGCATGGAGTGTCATCAGCCAGCAGAACCAAATGTTCAGAAAGACTCAGACTCAGCATTCAAACAATACTGTGTCCGTATACAACCCAGTTGAAATTTAATAGCAGCATAACATTGAGAAAGCTTACAAAGGATGAAATATTGCCTTGCAAAATTAAATGTTTAATAAAGATCAAACATTTGTGAAGTGATTTAAAAACTATATGACAACTGGTAGCACAGAGGCACCAGTCCGTTAGAACACATGACAACCTATGTACATCTGCTTAACAGAAGCCTTGATTATTTAATACACATACAGCCGAGCTATGTAAAACATATGTACACACAGGGTAATTGAAACTGATTGACACTTTCAAGTTTGTATTAACCAAAAATTAATTTAGATATGCACTGAGTTGTAGAGCCGCCCTTTTGTGCATCTAAGAATTGTGCCAGGAAAGTTCTCAAAGGAATGGCTAAAATGAGTTGATTCTGACATATGTCAACAAGTGATTAAAGATGGATTATTGTCATTTTCAGAAGCTGCAGGTCCTGACAGATACAGATAATGCCAAACAGTACAATATCTGCTTGTATTATTTGTCTTGGCAAAGAATAAGGTGGCTCAACATGTCATCTCACAATGACAAGGCTACTTTTTATTTTATTTTTTCCTTTTTTAAGTAGCAAAAAGAACAGCTAAATATTTCAGAGAACACACTGCAAATGAGCATGTCATTACTGACTCTGCAAGGAATTCACCAACATACAGATCTTTGTTCCTTCCATTGTTCTGCAGAGAACACAGCAAGAATGATTGCATATCTGGGCTTCTTGACAATGTATTTGTTTTCTTTCTCACTCCACCCACAGAAAGTCTCTGACAATCTCATTTACGAACAGAATGGGTTCTGTCTTGTTTTCCTCAAGCTGTTCTGAGTTTTCTAATGAACACCCTTCTATGCTGGTGATTTGTTCATTCTGTTCAAAATAACTGACCTCCTTCAGAACCTGCCAGATGTCACCTTTTGATGTCTTCTTATTTTGTAGATTCTTACCTTTACCACATTTTCCTTTCAGCCTTGAGGAAATGAAGGTCTCTATCATGGCTGTGATTTCAACCATTAATAGTATTTTATTTTAAAGGGTCTGAGATGTCTTACACTATAGGATTGACATTTACAGTGGTGCATATTGATCATAACAGAAATAACTGTGATAGCTTATTTTTTTAACTGATATTCCTAGTCAACTGAGTAATACATTTTGAGAATGTTCAAGCCTTTTCCTGCTTGGTAGTCAATACATAATAAGCATGCAGATTTATCTTGACTACTTTGATAGTAACATTTCAAAAATTCCCCAGTAATCCATTTGACAAGTATTTATATAGAATTCTTCCATGTGATCTTTGTTACAGAATGTTTTTCCTCTAAATTTTTTTTGGCCAAAGATAAGACTCTCAACAGAGCTCACAGCAGTTGTGTAAAGCATCATTGCTCATGACTGACAAAAAAACAAACAAAAAAAGAAAAAAACCCACAAAAACAAAAAACAACGAACTATTCTTGGTTTTGAGCCTCTATTTCCTGTTTGCTAAAAAGTATGATTTACTCTCTCTACAGCACCAATATTAAAATAAATAAACAAGCCTTCCTGAGTTTTATAAGTCAATTACTAAATATACTAAACATCAACTGCAGATGACTTTGCTCTTAATTGTGTTACAATTTGATAAATTCCATCTTAAAAAAAAACGAATTACTCTTTTTTGAAAAATATTAGTCGTGGAGTAGGTAGCATTCTAGTTTACTTATAAATTTTATCAGTTATTCAACATTGTTGTACACTACATTGATGCTAAATTCAAACTGAGGAGTCTAATGAAACATCAATGAAATACTTCTAATTAATGATATCTCTAATGAAATATCAACTCCAATATGCATGCTTTGAACCAAAAAATGTATTGAGAAAATGTCTCTAGAGCATTTTCAGAATGGCATGAAAGACATAAATCTCAAACAAATAATCTAGGAGATTTATAATGAAATCTACCTGAGAGAGAAGAAAACAAAAAAAAGATTCTTTAGACTTTAGAAGAATGACAATGTGTCCCGCCTTCAAGGTTTCTTCAATCACGTATTTTAGTTAAATCCTAAATGACATAAAGGCTTCCCTTTAAGAACAGGTCCTAGTAAATTTTCTCCTCTCAGCATTTAGAGAAGATGAGGATTAGTGCAAGCTGTAGAGATGGATGCCCAGACTGAATAAGTGAATCACCCCATTTATAACTGCCATAATCTAAGGAAGTCTGAGAAAAATTCTTAGATGGCAATCTTACAGGTTTGGTGTTACCCTTGAGCTGACTCAAGTAATCAAAAAATCTTCAACTGAGCTGCCTCCATACAATGTTACACAAGTAACTGACACATGTTGACTCTCTTCCTGCACAGCACAGAAGGCCATGGGGAAGTTTTCAGCAAGCTACAAACTGGGCAGTTTTTTCTTTTATGAGGACTCACCATGCCAGATAGACACTCAGAGAAACGTTACTAAGTGCAGCATTTTTTTTAACAAATATTTACTGAGTGTTCATTAATGTAACTACTTTAGAGACAATATGACTCCCCCCAAATTTTTTTTTCATCATCCCAAGGGAAAAAGAAACAGCATTTGTTTATCACTTACTATGTGCCAGGAACTACGTAAAATCCTACAATCAACAAATAGTGTGAAGCAGGTAATATGTGTATTTTAGACATAAGGAAACACAATATTAGACTTTCATTTTAAATAATAGTATATCCAATACAAATATCTTAAATGAAAAAAAAAAAAGAGAGAGAGATCTCATAGAGGAAATTCTGGAATGAGCTCAAATATAGCTGAAATTTGCTCTACAGTAATGTAATCATCACTCATTTTTTTTCCCGTTGATCTATTGGTTTTGCATCTTCTCTCTTGGTTTCAGGTCTAAGCTTCATGTGGTGTAATAATAGCTATTGTAGCTCTAAATCCTCTAGACAAATGCACACAAAAATCAAAAGTCTCTTTCTCAAAGACCTCAGCAAAATGGATGGGTTCTGAGAGGGCTACCTGCCCGTGTTTGAATTAATTATTGTGGCCAGAGAGAATTCGGAGATCTATTGGTCTAAGCCTCTGTCAGTTGCTTCACCTCACCAGTTAGTAAGTGAAGAAACTTATGCAAAATTGAGACCTAATACTAGGGCAGGAAGAGCCTCTAGCAAACGAAAGTGCTTAGAATCCCTCTGCAGTAAGTGTGATTCACTAAATTTAAATCTATGTTCTTACGGGTTCTTTTTAAAAGCAATTTAAAAAAAATAATGCATAAGCATATTTACAAAACAGAAATGGAATCACAGATTTGAAAACAAAAATATATGGTTACCAAAGGGGAAACATGGGGGATGGAGGGATAAACTAGGAGCTTGGAATGAACATACACACACTACTATATAAAAATAGATAATTAACAAGGATCTACTCTATAGCAAGGGGAAATCTACTCAATATTTGGCAATACCTTATATATATAAAGAGTCTGAAAATGAATAGATACATGTATACGTATAATCAGATCACTTTCATTATACCTGAAACTAACAATGCATCATAAATCAACTACATTCCAATAAAATTTTTAGGACAATTTAACTTTTATTAACTCTAGTTCCATACATATGTATAAATGAAACAAAATCTAGCCTCAGTTTCCTATTGGAACATAACATCGTGTCTGTCATGTGAATAATTGAAGCTTAATACAACCACATGAAATAAACAAATAAACTTGCTATGAGGCTGAATGCCTTTAACAAGAAGTACATTCCGCTTGTGATTTTGGCAGCTCCCAAAAGTCTGGGGTGGTTGGGGGTAGAGTGTGCATGCTGAGGCTGCTGGAGTTTGTGGTGTTGGTTCTATTTGCCGTCACACAAGCAGACAAAGTAGCCAGGCTTTGGCCTCGATATCACCGTTGAGCAGATGTGCTGTGGAAGGGGAGACCTGAGCTTTCAATACAACATCTACAGTGTTGGCTCAAGTGCTACGTGAGATGTGGACTTGCCTGATGATTCCTTCCTTCCAGAAGACTTCAGCATTGTCTTGGGAATAATCAACATTAAATGAGACCGGGTTACTCCTGCTAACAATGTCTCTCACGCCGTGGCCCTGCATCCTCTCAAGGCTGGTTATTTCAGCTTCACCTCAGCAACTATCCCTTACCTGACCCAAGAGGACAGGCCCATAGTGATGGACTTTACCAGTGCTCCTGAATGGGGAGGAATCCTGGCTCAGCATGAGTTGAATTGGAGATTTTTTCCCCCATTTCCTGGACTGGATAGGTTTCCGGGTCATGACTCTCCAAATGGGTATGACCCTGCAGTCATGATACCCCAGCAAGAGGAAATAAGACACCCCCCAAAACCAGAAAAGAACTGAGTGGTGCTTCTGTGGCCCTCCCTTCCCCAGAAATCCAGGTGCTTTCTAGACTCGCAAGGGTATCTCAATGTCATCTCTTCTCCCTTAACCCTTGGCCACGTTCTCCTGGGTCCTGCCTGCTCTCAACCAGAGGGAAGGATCCTGTGGGAGTCTGTGAGAGCCTCCGTGGTTCCATCATGAAGCCATACAAACAAGAATGCCTTCAAAAACTACCTTGATCCTTAGGCCCTATGGTGTACCGCTGATGTGTTCTGGGGTATGTTGCTAGCAATGTGAACTCTCTCAGGGGTCCAGGAGCAGGCACTTTGGAGACTGCCTGATACCACCCCCATCCCCTGCCCTCCAGGCTCAGAAGAGAGGGGAAGATAAGATGAAAGCTGTGGGATCCTAGGAGGCTACCCAGTCTCTGTGCTGGCTTAGGAAAACTGTTACCATGTGGGGTATTCTAATAAAAACAAATGCCACCATGGGGTGGGGGTAACAAAAAAAAAAAAAAAAAAACCAAGAAGTAAATTCGAAGGAAAATGCTATCATAAATGACAAAGGAATAGAAAAAGTTGCATGAATTTGAGAGTGTTTGAGTTTGGCCAGGAGATTGATATAAATTAAGAGGATCCAAATCAGGATCAGAAAGAGCATTTTAGACAACATGAATAGTTACATGGAAACTATAAAGTACAGATTCTTTTAACTTACAATGTGGTTATGGAAATAAATACCACAAGTCAAAATGAACTGAATAGCCCTAACCTCCAAAGAGTATAGCTTAATCTGTGAGAAGGAAAGTGTTAGTTGCTTAGTCATGTCCTACTCTTTACAATCTCATGGACTGTGGCCTTCAAGGCTCCATTGTTCAGGGTCATCCAGGCAAATTTCCCCAGACAAGAATATTGGAGTGGGTAGCCATTCCCTTCTCCTGGGGATCTTCTTGACCAAGAGATTGAACCCAGGTCTTCTGCATTGCAGACAGATTCTTTACCGTCTGAGCCAGCTGAACTTAAAAAGGTTCAGAACACTTAAGTTTAACCACAGTTGGGCAAAATCATCTAACACAAAGCCTATTTTATAATAATGTAAAGAACAGACTTGTGGACTCTGGGAGAAGGCGAGGGTGGGATGTTTCAAGAGAACAGCATTGAAACATGTATATTATCTAGGGTGAAACAGATCACCAGCCCAGGTTGGATACATGAGACAAGTGCTCGGGCCTAGTGCACTGGGAAGACCCAGAGGGATTGGGTGGAGAGGGAGGTGGGAGGGGGGACTGGGATGGGGAATACATGTAAATCCATGGCTAATTCATTTCAATGTATAACAAAAACTACTGTAATGATGTAAAGTAATTAGCCTCCAACTAATAAAAAAAAAAAAAAGGTTCAGAACACTTAAGTTTAACCACAGTTGGGCAAAATCATCTAACACAAAGCCTATTTTATAATAAAGTATTGAATATCATATGTAATTAATTAAATATTATACTGGATGTGAAGAGAGAATGGTTGCAGAATGGTTATGAGTGTGTGAGTTGTTTACCCGCAATGATGGTGGGGCTGACTGGGAGCTACAGTATCATGAGAGGGGATTCCACCATGTATCACGATCCTGGGAAAAGAGAAACACTTGAATTATGTTTTCTACTGAATTTTTCTCACTTTCACTCCATCTAATATTGAAAAATTGTTAGTCAGTCTGGATAGGGGCTACTCAGGTTCCCTTGAGTGGACCATAGTATTTGTGCAGACCAGTCTTAGGAGTTAAGCCTGCTGAAGGCAATAGATTCAACATTGTTCATTATTGTTGTTATTATTATTATTGGCTACACCTTGTGGCACATAGAACTTCCCTGACCTGGGAGAAAACCCAGAGTACTATAATGTCTTACATTCTAAGATAGTGCCCTCTGCAGAGGAAACATCAAGTCTTAAATACTGAAACACCAGGGAAGTCTGGCTTCAGTATGCTTTGAACTTAAACTATATGAGATAGAAAATATGTTAAGGTTGCATTCCTTCCAATGCAAAGTTGTATCACCAAAGCTCTGAAGTTAGTAAGAAGAGTCTAATGGTTCTCTGGTGAATTGAAGTATGGAGAAAATAAATATGGAGAAATAGTAAAGGAGTAGTAATTTCGTTAGCAAAGTGAGAGGGATCAACTTAGGGCTGGGTCTAGAGAAAGAAGCACATGTTAATCAACAGATATCACAATGTTAGACAAGAGCAAAGAACAAAAAACAAATGCAGGGTCTGCGGAACTGAGTTTTGTTGTAGCTGAGGTACACAGAAGCAAGAGATGGGGATGTTTTATAAGTGACATTAGGATAATTTGCAGAGCACGTTAGCTAGATTTTACTCGGAAAGTGAATAAAGGACTTGAGTTCTATAATGTATTGAGTGCTAAGGCACTGAATTTAGACAGAACAGAGTTTATAGCTGGTTCCAACACTTATTAGTTAAGTGATTCACCATGTGTAGAATAGGGATAAAAGTTTATGGAGCTGCTAGTTTTAAATGAGGGAGTGCATAAAAATTCTTACTTCATTGTCTGGTTTATAGTAAGTGCTCAGTGTTTGTTAATTACTATTAAGATATTAGACAATAACTATAGTAATAAGAACAAAACTACGCCTATGCCATACAATCTGAGAAGGTGTACATGATACAGCAACTCAGGCAAATCCAGAAAATTATACTGTAACTTCTATATTAAAATAAAAATAGATTATAAGGAACCACTTTAAATGATTCTTGTGCATAGGACAATAGGAAAGTTAGACATTACTGATGAAACTGTTAAACAACATGAATAAATGGTAGTGGATTTCCTGCATTTCCAGAAAATTTCTCAAATGTCTGGTCTACTTTTCCTTAACATTGTTGCTCCTTTATTTCTTGGTAAAATATGAATTCATTTCTGTGCATGCCTAAGGAAATCTGGAGTTTATTATAATATAAAGTCTGAATATCTATGTTATTCACTTCAAAGACTTAAATAAAAAAATTAAGACATTTTGTATTTCACTTGTATAAATACAGTAACAAAAACTGTTTCTCTGATGAATTTACAATTTTAATAATGGCTTTATGAATGAGAAGAATAAATACAATTTATCTCCTTCCTATAAATCCAAATGTTATAGTGGTTCCAAAAGTGTTTTCAAATTTTAGAAGATGGTAAAAATGGATCACTTTGAAATTAGACAAGGGATAGAAGAGGTACCAAAAGGATTATCAGCATATCTTAATTTCATGTTGGTAAGGTACAGATTGGATTCAGGAAATAAAAAATGTATTAAATAGGTTAATGTAACTATTTTCATGAGGTTGCTGATAATGATGATATCAATGAAGCTATTTATTAATTCAAAAAAACATAAAATGTTAAGTTATGGAAACAATGTATATCTCAAATAACTGTTGCCAAACGGTTTATATTCCATGTTACTTCTGTTTATTAAAAAGTCATTTGTGTCCAAACAAATGTTTTTGAATTAGATCTCTTTACTTCTCATTGTAAATAAAAATTTGGATGGAAGTAGAGATGTTTTAATGTTAAAAAATGACAAGCAAATTAAGTTTACCCAAAATCAGGAAGGCATATTTAGTCAGTATTAAGATCCATGTGCTGCAGTCCATGGGGTCACAAAGTGTCAAACACCTAGCAACTGAACAACAGCAGTTAAGATACATGTATCTATGATCTATTGAAACATTTCTCAAAAGCATTTTTATATAAATGAATCATTTATGTTCAAGTTGTTTTCAGGTATCAATTAAATGAGTTTTGTCTTTTTTTTTAATTAAAAATTATTGAGTTCAAAACATTCTGATTTTTTGATATAAATTCAACAAAGTTTTACAGCAAGATTTAAACAACATATACTTTAATTAAACAAAAGCAATGTTTCCTTTTACTCAAATTGATTAATAATCTTGATTTATATTAATAAGGAAAAAGTCTAGATTTTTTAGCATTTTTTTGGCTTAGTTACATAAATCAGCAACTACTTTCAAGGCATACACAAACTGATTCCCTTTTGTTACAATGACACTAACAACTATATTTACATTTGAAAATTTACATAAATATAAAATAAGCTTCTACATCATGGCAAAAAGTTAAATTACTAAAATTTTATATTGGTTTTCTTGAAAATCATATGTCAATATAGAATAAAAATCTACATATTTTATTACCTGTTCCCCTCTCAAAATAAAAAAGGCAAAACGGTATGTTTTCACAGCATAGAAAAAAGTTCAACTAAATACAGAAGAAATATTAGGCATGCTAAACTCAACAGCTTTAAGAGTCACTTAAGGCAATTATTATTTTTATTTCCCTTGATGCTGTTTTTATTCATCTTGTGAGCCCTGTATACCCTACACCATGCTGGTGTAAACATTGAAGAATAAAACCCTTGCTGTTTGATGTTTGTGATCTACCATTCTTCATGTAATCACATGGTTATGTGAATATGTCTATCATGGCTGATAGATTAGATTTAATAGAAGATTATTCAATCAACTAATTTGGTAGGTTCTTTTGTTATAGTTAAATTTTAGGACTTTCTGACATCCTTTTCACGTCCTTCAGTTCTTATTTGAATCACATCTCAAAGAACTTTAAAACCTGACATCTTGCTGAGTGATTTTTTTTTTCCAGAAATAGAACACTATAACATCATAAGTTAATGTTAACAAGTGAGCATCTTTAATTTGAAGGAAAAAAGGAATGAATCTATTTGTCTACATATTCTTTGATTGACTCACTAGTCAATTTCTCCTTCCTACACAGGTAACCATAGAGAGGCTACAGTTACAGATTTAAAACAAAATTAAATGGGTACAAAATGTTAAAGTGAATTCACAGGGAATAGTTTTTACATAGTTAACAACTCTTGTAAATAGTTTTTACAGCCTCAAATTATTGTAAAGATAATATCAGTGCACCCAGTGTTGCCCCTCTCCAGAACCCCTACCACTACCATTAATTTTACATTTAAAATAACTTTGCTTATATGGCAAAAAAAAAAAAAGAGAGAAAAAATGTGATATATATATGAGATAAACATTTCAGCAATATTCCCAGAAGCTTTCTAAGATGTTCTACTGACTGCTATCATTAATTTATGCATGTGCTCTTAAAGATAAAATTATTTATTTAATAGCATTGCTTTTTGAGCCACAGTTGGGGTCTTTCATTCAAAAGACAGTTTTTTGAATTTTTTTAAATATGATATTTGTATTTAAAGTTTTAACATCTAAAAAAGATATTTCTTCAAGTAAAATTTCATGAATTCATAAAATTAGATGTCATGGGAAAATATATCATTTTGCTTCAACAGAAAAATAATAAATCCTTTAAAAATAGAATTAAAAACCTCAATATTGTTTTCTATACACATTTTATAAGAACTACTTAATGCTTTATTTGCTTCATTCAAAATATTGTATTCTAATCTATTGCATTTACATATGAAATAAGCCCTGGAGATGTGCACATTAGATTTACATAAGAAATTTCTTAAGTTCTCAGGGTGAGCTCTGTCCCCATCTTGTGAAGTATTGCATTGTATCATAACTTGTGATGTATCTCTTCATGCATCTTAACTGTTATCTGAGTCTGTTTTAACTGTCAAAGAAACCCAAGAAATCTAGACAGCCTATTGTTTACTTGTTTAGGGTAAAGTAAGTTTGTTTTACCATTTCCATCTAAACCTCAAATCATTTGGGACAGAGGGGAAAAGTACGTGGAATTGTGCTATGTATACACCGCAGCTGGACAGTGTTTTACGGATCACTTTGATGAGTTAGCATAAGGACCTCTGAGGGAAGAAGCAAGAGCTATTTTACTTTGCATAATAAAACTTGAAAGACAGATCTGTGATGTGGAGTGTTTCTAAATTGCATGTTATTAGTGCTCCATTGATTTCTTCAGTAAAAAATGCTATAGAATGAATCTAGTCAGAGGCTTTATTAAAATCTAGAGCTTGGAGTCTGCTAATCATACTTGTACAAAACTTTTCCTTTTTAAAAATAATGAAATACTTATAGACTTTCCTGGTGGCTCAGACGGTAAAGCGTCTGCCTACAGTGCTGGGCACCTGGGTTCGATCCCTGGGTCGGGAAGATCTCCTGGAGAAGGGAATGACAACCTACTCCGGTATTCTTGCCCATGCCCCTTAAAAAACAGGGGCTCCAAGAAATATTTCAATATATCTTGCTTTTAAATCCAACCTGGGGTTCCCTTGTGGCTCAGCTGGTAAAGAATTCGTCTGCAATGTGTGAGACCTGAGTTCGATCCCTGGGTTGGGAAGATCCCCTGGAGAAGGGAAAAGCTACCCACTCTAGTATTCTGGCCTGGAGAATTCCATGGAGTGTAGAGTTCATGTATTGCAAATAGCTGGACATCATTGAGAGACTTTCACCTGTTTCCCATGTGACGAAAATATTACCTATACTAATAAGGGATAAATATAACATTACATACTAATAAAGGGTAGTAACCTAAGTGAATATTCTGTCAAACAGGGGCTGGCCTATTTGGTTCATCTAGCTTGGGCTCTTTCCTTACAAGACTCAGATGGAGCCTGTTAATAAGGGGTAGAGACCAAGTTGGAGAAGACAATGGCACCCCACTCCAGTACTCTTGCCTGGAAAATCCCATGGACGGAGGAGCCTGGTAGGCTGCAGTCCATGGGGTCGCGAAGAGTCGGACACGACTGAGCAACTTCATTTTCACTTTTCACTTTCATGCATTGGAGAAGGAAATGGCAACCCACTCCAGTGTTCTTGCCTGGAGAATCCCAGGGATGGGGTCGCACAGAGTCGGACACGACTGAAGTGACTTAGCAGCAGCAGCAGAGACCAAGTAGGCGATCAGACAACATTATCTCACTCAAGAAATAATGAGGATAGCTAACTGAACACACATATACACACAAAACACACTCAACACTTGGCTGAAGCACCTAGTAATTTTCTGTCTTAGGCATTTTATATTCCATGTGTGGGTTTACCAATATGCCCAAGAAGGTGGGAAGTACTGTTTAAAATAAAACCAAATCCAGTGAACCAGTAGTGTGTTTACTCCTTTAGAAATAAGATGAAGAAAGTTATCACATGTTTGAGTAGAAGAAACTTTGAACCCTAGTAAGAATCCTGGAGTGTATGCCAACAATGAATTGCATGTATGTGTGTATGTGCATTCAGTTGTGTCTGACTCGTGATCCCAGAACTGCAGCCCATTACGCTCCTCTGTCCAAGGGACTTTCCAGGTGAGAATATGGAAGTGGGCTGCTATTTCCTCCTCCAGGGGATCTCCCCAACCCAGGGATTGAACCCACATCTCCTAAATTGGCAGGTGGATTAGTTACCACTGAATCACCTGGGATATGTAGTATTGAAAGTACATATTTGTTTAATAAACAATTTATGTCTGTATTTTTTTTAATTTGGTAAAGATAGTGCACTAGGCCCCGGGAATCTAAGAATTCAAGAAGTCCTGATGATTTAGTTTGTGTTTTTGTAGAGTAGACAGGGACTTCCCTGGTGGCTCAGACGGGAAAGCATCTGTCTACAATGCGGGAGACCTGGGTTCGATCCTGGGTTGGGAAGATTCCCTGGAGAAGGAAATGGCAACCCACCTCAGTGCTCTTGCCTAGAAAATCCCATGGACAGGAGGAGCATGGTGCAGGCTACTGTCCGTGGGGTCGCAAAGAATCAGACACGACTGAGTAACTCTTCTTTCTCTTGAAAGCAGACAGGGAAGGAGGAAGAAGCTCAGAGAAGCTGAGAAAGCAAAGGTCATGATTGCAGGATTTCTAAGTGCTTCAGGTATTCACTAAAAGCAGTGCTAGATAGAAAAAGTTCCAGCTCCTGAAAATCTATAATACTTCCTGTTAGTTTATTTCTTTTTGTGGGAGGAATTAGCATATAAGAAGGAAGGGAGCAATAGAAAAATTGAACCTCACTGAATTGTGATTTTGCAAGATCTTTATCTAGGAACCATTTGTTGGAAACAATTTTAGATGCTGCTCTTCATCCTGATGGTATATTTTTTCCTAAAAAGGTATGAAACAACTGATATTTTCAGTTTCTGATGTGCTTGGCTTTAGATGTAACCAGACAATTTTAGTGCTAAAACTGTCTCCATACACCTGGCCTGTCCATGAATCAAGTCACAAGTATAGAGTTCTCTTGATATATGGCCAGCCAAATATATATATATATACATAAAATGTTGCTTTAACAGATTTGATAAACTATGAGGGAGAATGATATACTTTAACTTTCACAGAGTGTTTTTTTTTCCCTTGGAGAAACTTTAAGGAAACATATATCGAAATCGACCCTTTCTTAATCATTTTCTTGCTATAATTTACAAGGAAAAAGAGTGCTATAGACCGCTCTTCAGACTACAGAATAGTGCCTGCTCCTTGTATTTAATGTTTCTTCATCCCTTGAGTGGAGCCACAGCCATTGGCTGTGCAGAGATTATGTCAGATCTGACTCTGGGTAAGTCCTTAGAGTCTTACCACCATATTTTTGCAAGCACTCATTCAACTTTTCATTCACCTATAAGAGCATCTCCAGTTGCCACCTTTGTCATTTCTAGCCCACACAAAGTGGACCTTCCCTGTGGTCCACTTTCATGATTCCTGAACTCTCTATCCAAGCTGAGACATTCACTGGAATCTGTTTTACCCCTGGGGAAAGTGAGGAGTATCAAGGACATTTAGGGAATATTATTTGTTTATTTGTCTGCTTTCATTAGAAGGTCAAGTCTAGAGGAAGACAAAACTCTGGGTACTGTCATTTTCAGATTTTTATGTAAGTGCCTGTTACTTTCAAGGTCTACCTCTCACTGTGATGCACAGATACACTCTGTTCATCTTATTGTTTGTCATGTAATCCTTCATTGAAATACACACACACTCACAGACACCTTCCAACCATATCCATTAATTCTAAGACTAACCCTAACCCAGTCACCCTTAAACTGCTCCAATTTCCTCTCAAGAAATAGGAGTATTTATAGGCAGATCTCTAGAGAAATGCAATCCAAGCAAACAGGATAAGTAGTTTGAGTTTCTAGGCAGTAAGTTGAAATGGCGGTATTGAGGGATGATTTCAAGACTTTAAAAACATCATAAATAGAAAGTGTTACTTAAGTTACTATCTTCCCTTCTGACTTTTACAGAACAAGTCCTGAGGTAGATACATAAATCAGAAATGATTTATTTTTTGTATTACTCTAAGAATCCTCTGTGCCTATTGACATTGCCCTATTTGAACCAGTTGGGATTAAACTCTAGCTGCCCTCCAGTTTGAGAGAGGACAAGAGATGGGAGAGGTATGATTTGCGGATGTTATGAGGGTCAGACTGTAAATACATCTTTTTTCATCAATTGAAACCTATTTTCAATTGTATCAAAGTTGCTATTTTAATCAGTGAAAATATTAAGAATTTCTACTTAGAGCTCTAAGTAGCCTAAATGTTAGCTGTGCCCTTTTATCTAAGTAAAAATATTTTGGCAGTTATCTTTATACTTTTTTTAATACATGACAACTCAATCTTCTAAGAAAGAATTCTGCTAATTTCTGTATCTGTTGTAGCTTTGCTTTCTGGTCTTCTCAGAGTCTTGCAATAAGCTTTATCAAAGTCCTCTGCTCTGAACTACACTGGCCCCTTGTAGTTCTCACTTTCACCACCCATCTACTACCAAAAATAATCAGTTTTGGAAGAATTTTCTAAGATTTTTCATAGGAGATCCAGTGGAAATATTCTTTCACTCATTGCCTGACTCTGTCACTTCATTAGTTTTACCTTTATAATGTCCATTCTCTTTACCCTCTGTTTTCATTCAGAGATTTTTAAAAATATTATACGTGATAAATTACTGTCAAACTTACTGTTTTTATTCCTTGTAGACAAATTCTAGTAGTACTTGCACAAAAAGCTGCAATAATTACATATACTACAACAAGAAACTGACATTTAAACTTTTCTGTCTCCAGAATGGCCCTCCAAATAAAACACATTCAATTATGTAAATATCCATTCTCTCTGAGATTTGATGTGTAACCCAGCCATTATAACACAACCACTCTTTTAAAAAAAAAATACATTTATTTTTAAATTTACTTTTTAATTTCTGGCTAATTAAAAAATTGATAACAAAAGTTATTAAATTCCCATGCATTGACCATACCATAAAAAATTAAGAGTAGTAAGCTATACAATTCAAATATATATATATATGTATATATATAAAACTTAGTCCTTTAGATACAAATTATGAGTAAAATAATAAAACATTTGCTTTACATTTGTAGAGCACTTTTGATTAAAAAGATAATGAATTATAATTTCAATTTTTATGACATTAAATAGACATAATTGAATCTTCTGAGAATTACACACAGATTTTCATATGTAATAGTCTCTTTTAATTTTTTATCTATCTGTACATTTGTATTGAGTTCAAACTGAAATTCTTCATATAAGAAATTTATATTTTTAAGGTCATTACAAAATACACTTCTTAGAACTACATAATCTTTTCAACTTTAGAACTATGATTCATGGTTTGTTAATGACTTGTTGAAATTTAAGGTTTTCAATGGAAAATTTTCTATTAACTGCCAGTCTAAAAAAATTAATGTCTATTTAATATATATTTCCAGTTCACTGAAATGCACAATGAATTATTAATGTGAAAAATATGTCATTTGTTGAATATTCAGTGGACCTATTTTTGCAAAAAGTAACAGAATATGAGACATGAAATGTTTTATTCGTATGTGAAAGTCGCTCAGTCGTGTCTGTCTCTGAGATCCCATGGCCTGAATTCTCCAGGCCAGATTACTGGAGTGGGTAGTCTTTCCTTTCTCCAGGGGATCATCCCAACCCAGGGATCGAACCCTGGTCTCCCACCTTGGAGGAAGGTTCTTTAGCTGAGCTACAAGGGAAACCCATTTTATTCTTATTTGAAAGCAAAAAGGCTTATAATTGTGAAATAATTGAAATCAATATATTTTAATAAACATCAAAAAATCATGTTTTATTAATTAAATTTCGAGTAATTTATATTTTTTCTAAATATCTGGGCGATGGATTAACCAAATATCTATTATGGAGTTTTAATAACCTTTAAAAAGTAAAACTTATAGTCAACAAGTGTTCATCAGTCCCTTTCAGAAGTTTAGTAATTACTTTACTGGGGGAGGCAAAAGTGTAACATGCCCTCTCTCATCTTTCAGGAATTTTAGTTCAACAAAACTATATTCACAAATAGAGCTAATAGATACAAGGCATATAGAATGGCGGCATGCTTCTCTACAGTTTTTTGCACCATCTCCTGAATAAGCACTCACATTCAAGGAAGAGACAAGAATGCAAGCTTGTTTCATTAGCGACACAACACCTTACAGACCATTTTGATTTCAATCAACTGTATGTAGTATTGGTATGTTTGGTTTAGTCCAGGCACAGGTTCATCTTTTGATTTTTATAGAGAAAGAATGGATAAATGAAACCCAAAGAAGGTATTTTCAATAATAACCTCTTCTAAACTCTCCTACTATAGAGTAGTATATGAATAGAAGTAATAGTATGTGGCCTGGGCAATGTCACTCAGAATGGGGTGGAATTCAGCTAGGGAATTGGATGAGTGAGTGGTACCAGATTTCATTCTCAGGCATTTATAAAAATGGAAATTAATCTCCTGAAATTAAAATTCCTCAGGCTACTAGGAAATAGACCTATTTCAGGCTCTGAAGAATTTTTAAAGCGCTGAGAACTTCAAATTGTCTTAAAAAATGAATGACTTTCCAAATTTTTTGAAGACTGATTAGCTTTTTTTAAAACTGCATGATTATAAGTATCAATCTTTTAATATAGATTTAGGAAGTAGTTTTCGCTCAAGTTCTTTGATTTTTATTTACTTTACAGATGAAAGAAGCCTGAGAATTATAGATCTAAAAAAAAAAAAGTGAAAATAAGAAAACAAGCAGAGAGAAAACAACAACAAAAACTTTTAGCAAAACTGTAGCTAGTCACAGGGCAGGCCCTGCTACAGTATAGATGATGAGTAGTTCTGACATTTCTATCATGGGCAACTTAATATTCACACATTATGTTGTCCTAGCTCCTAGACAGAAAGGGATTAAGCTAAATTCACACTAGCCAGTGGGAAATGGTGTTGCTGGGACAATCAGGCTGGGATCTGTCGGGAGACATAAGTTCTTCTTACTGCTACTTACTGCTTCCTCACACATAACCATTTCTGTGTGTTTGATGCTGTGCCCATCACCTGTCAGATATTGTGTTAACTGCTGAGAAATCAGATGCGTAAGAAATACCATCCTCCCTCAGTACTATGTGGTCAGATTTAGGAACAAGTGTAACACTTACTTCTTTATTTCTATTCTTATGAGAAACATAAATGAAGTGCCTTCCAGTTTTTAAGGACTAAGGACAAAAAATCTTGCACAAGTCCGTGTGTCTCTTAAACACTGACTCAAGAGTTAGTGTTACTTGCTCAGTCATGTCAGACTCTTTGTGACCCTATTGATGGGTCGACTAGGCTCCTTTGTCCATGGAATTCTCCAAGCAAAAATAGAGTGGGTAGCCAGTCCCTTCTCCTGGAGATCTTCCCAAACCAGGTCTCCTGCATTGCAGGCAGATTGTTTACCATCTGAACCAGCAGGGAAGGGGAAATATGAAGATGGACAAACAAAGAATAGCTGTTGGGCCAGGAAACATAACAATTTAGACTATAAATTAGCCACATGGCAGAATCACCAAACTCCCAGTTTCTTGAAAGATACAGATAAAGTCCTGACACACATTCCTAAGTTGGTTTTATTGGAAGTGGACTCCAGCAGATGAAAACTGCTGATCACAAGAACATAGACCTTGCTGCTGCTGCTGCTGCTGCTAAGTCGCTTCAGTCATGTCCAACTCTGTGCGACCCCACAGACAGCAGCCCACCAGGCTCCCCTGTCCCTGGGATTCTCCAGGCAAGAACACTTGAGTGGGTTGCCATTTCCTTCTCCAATGCATGAAAGTGAAAAGTGAAAGTGAAGTCGCTCAGTCGTGTCCGACTCAAAGTGACCCCATGGACTGCAGCCTACCAGGCTCCTCCGTCCATGGGATTTGTCAAGCAAGACTACTGGAGTGGTGTGCCATTGCGTTCTCTGAACATAGACCCTTGGTTGAAAACAGAAGGTTGACAATGCTTAAAACTTCACATTGATACCAACTAATATGGGACTTATTCACAAGCTGATCACATCCTGGTCCATGAACACTATAAAACTCCTCACTACCCACTGCAGGGAAGGTCACAGTCTTGAGGACATTAGCCTACTGTGGCCTCCTTTGCCTGACAAATCAATAAAAGCTACCCTTTTTTACTTCACCCAAATCTTTGTTTCCACATTTCTATTTAACACTGGTGAACAGAGTTCAGGTTTCGATAACAGATATAACATCCTGACACTTGTCCAGAAGCTTTTCAGACATGGAGAATATAAATAATTTGAAATCAGAGAGTAACTATCAGAGAGAAAAGTGAATTAGTGTGATGATGAAACAGATCAGGACCCTATGGTCCTTGCCCCCATGTCCTCAGCCTGCCTTTTGTCTGTGGAAAAGCTTTAGTCAAAGAATAAGTTTAATCGGAGAAGTGAGAAAAAAGCAGAAACAAAGAAAACCATCAAAGGAGAATGAAAAATAATAGTTTAGCCATTAAGCATAGTCAAGGACCTCTAGTGCCTCCTCAGATAGCGCTAAATCATATCCAACTATTGTGACGCTATGGACTGTAGCCCACCAGGCTCCTCTGTCCATGGGATTCTCCAGGCAAGAATACTGGAGTGGTTTGCCATTTCCTTCTCCAGGGGATCTTCCCAACCCAGGAAATGAACCCAGGTCTCCAGCATTGCAGGCAGATTCTTTACCAACTGAGCTATGCGGGAAGCCCTCCTCAAAGGCTATCGACAATATTTGGAGCCATATTTGTGAGCTGTCTTATAGATACTGAAACCTCCACCAGATGGAAGAAGTTAACACCATAATGACCAGACCGTAGTAGCTGTGACATGAGCTGCCACGATTCCCGAGAAGTGACCTCAAAGAAATGGGAACAAACTGACCCTGGAACTAAAGACTAACTGTGCTTAAAACAATCAAGGTGACCCTGGTTCAACTACCAATGACCAATATCGAGACGACTATCAGAGCTGATGGTGCAGTTTCTGCTTGTACTCCCCTCCCTCTGTCTGTAACTTGACACCCTGATTGTCAAGTTTGGGCAAGGGAATTGGTCTTTGGACAGGCATCCACCCTCTCCCCTGGTTGCCTGCTAGCATCCAAAATAAAGCACACTTTCCTTTCCACCAATCTGGCTTCTTTAATGGATTTTGAGTACTGAACAACCAGACCTGGGTTCGGTAACAATGAAGGGTCAGAGGAAGAAAACTAATATTAACTAAATACTTATTATGTGTCAGACCTTCTGTCTGGCCTAGGATTTACACCAAATACAATAGTCAGAAAATAGTCTAAAATTCTAAAAATACAATTCATAAAAAGAGCAATCTCATAACACAAGCCACATTTGGGTAGGATAAAATGTTTCATGAATTGCTAGGAGAAAAGACTTTATCCCTCAGGTTGTCCTCATATGGAATAAATCCTCATTATGTTAAAAATTCTTTACATATTTAACAGTTTATTTTTGGAAACACATGCTAATTTTTACTCTTCCTCTTCACTTTAGTAATAGTGATAATTACTGTGAAATGTAGTAGGAATGACGATCATTCACATTCCTTAAATTGGGACTCTATATACTGGTGGAGCTTCCTGGTGACTCAGGAGCTGGTGGCTCCTGCAATGCAGGAGACCTGGGTTGGGAAGATCCCCTGAAGAAGGGAATGGCTACCCACTCTGGCATTCTTGCCTGGAGAATCCCATGGACAGAGGAGCCTGGTGGGCTACAGTCCATGAGGTCACAAAGAGTCATACACAACTGAACGACTAAGTATGCATGCATATGCTGGTAGAATTGCTATAATTTAATTTAGAATTCTTACAAATATTGACAAAACATCTATGTATTTGACTATATATGAATAAAAGAAATAAAGGAACTTAGAAATATCCTCAAGCATACTTTTCAGTGTTTCTTATAAAATATAGAAATAACCAAAAAATTTTGCTTTACATGTGTTAACCTTATTTGCATAATCTTCAGTAATTATTAGCTCTGACTTCAGCTATGTAGTCATCATTCTGACCCTAAAAAGATATGTTCTGACAGCATATCAATTATACATACAAACACAGAATCACATACGGTATTTACTGCATCCAGACAAAGTTAACCTCCTAACTCTGGTAGCTATCTTATAACTTACTTGCTATAAGGGAAAAAATACCCCAAATGATATACTATTAACCATAGTAGTGTTATAGATAGGAATTTTGACTCAAATAATTGTATTAATAGTGCACTTCAGAAAAATTAGAAAAGTTGATAACAGTATATTAAACACAATAGGGAATAGGATAATGAGATAAATAAAAGTAAATGCTACATGTTAAAAGATTTACTAGTAAAAATTTATCAGCAACTTGAAGATAGCAAAAGGATATTTATTAAACATAACACTCAACGTCAATTAAATAAAATTTTGTCCTCATCAAATAAGGATGAAACCATTACATGTTTTTAGGTATCTCAGCAGGTGGGACCATTTTCAGTTTCTATGCTGATTTCTTCAGTCTCTGAACTCTCCTAGTGCTTGCAGTCAGACCTAAAGATTATTTCTTTATGCAAATACTTTTCAAATATGCTGAATTTTCATTGAGTTCTACTTATCTCCCATGAAAACAGTTAATAAATGTGAAGCACATTATAATCACTTTATTGCTGAGCACACAATAGGCATTCTGAAAATAACAAACAATTGCTTGACCAATATATTAAACTCTTTTAAACATACACTTGGCTGCCCAAAGAACAGTTTCTACATAAAACCTTGACTGTGAGCCACAACTGTTATTTATGAATTTCCCTTTTTATTTTTGCGAGTTGAATTTTTTACTGTTTCAGAATTCTTAAACTCTAACTTTTAGACAAGATAATTTTCACTTTAATTCAAAGGGAGCAAATATACATAAAGGTCAATAATGGCCCATATAAAATATGTTATGCAGTCTCCCCTCAACCAAATTCCCTTGAAAAAGATAATACAATATTAGTTTGTATTCATTAATATTGCTAAGCAATACTTTGCATTTTTTCAATAAATCAATAAAATATATATTTTTAGAAATTGTAAATATCCAAAGTCTCCCACTTTAAACATTTAAACCATTTCTGTGAAACTCTAGAGTGATGTCATTAGAAATATTTACTTTTTTACTTCTTGTGAATACACGGAGAGACGGAATGAGTAAACATGTTTTCTCAAAGTGCAGACCTTAAATATTTCATTTCAACTTACTATACATCCTGATACAATGTTATATTTGTTTCT
This sequence comes from Odocoileus virginianus, assembly GCF_023699985.2. NCBI lineage: Eukaryota > Metazoa > Chordata > Mammalia > Artiodactyla > Cervidae > Odocoileus > Odocoileus virginianus. The sequence goes on along the minus strand of NC_069685.1, from coordinate 34,592,590 downwards.
TTGTGGGCAAAATGATACAAGAATGTTACTATAATAAGTTGAATGGATTTTGCTGAGAGTGGTTCTCTTTGAGATGAACTCAACCAAGTTCACATTTTAGCATCTTGCAGAAACCTAATCAGAAGAACTTAAAGACAATTTGCAAAAGTATTAAATGTAAGACTGATTTAAAAATGCAACCATACCTTTATAAATTCACTTCTCCATTATACATAAGAGGGACTAGAAGACAGAAAATTCATCACTAATGTTGATAAGTAAAAGTTCATCAAGCGGATGAAACAAAGTTAATCAAAGTGCAATTATGTGTGTATTTGTTGTATAACATAATTTTTCTTTTGGTGCTTCCCCATGACTTTCTATCAAAATTAGAGAGAAATCTAAAAGTTGATGCTCATCGGATCACTCACCTTATGTGGGTGATGAGGAGTGTGGTGGTGGGAATGAAGAAATCGTCCACCCTGTCAAACTGCTTCCCCACAGGCTGGGTGTGGATGGTGTGGTGTGGTACATTCCCACTGGCCAGGGTTATCACCTAAACAGAACATTGTGTTCAGATCTCGGCTAAGCATGTCCTTAATAGGATCAGAGATGAAATAAATCCTTGGCATTTGTTTGCATAGACTCTTTATTTAAAACCTTAATATTAGTGTATTATTAAGCAAATTGGAATTCTGTTTGCTTATTTCAATGTAGAAACTTCTGTTTCTAAAAAGGAAAAAATGGAAAACATTTTTTCTTGAGCAACTTCTGCTTAAAATATAAATTTGTTGCATATTGATAACAGATTATAAAAATGTTACTGCTTTAATAAGAAATATAAAAACAATCATACATATAATGCAAATTATCAAATTTGTTTATTTTTCTTTGTTCCTCCCTTTTCCTTCCTTCCTTCATAGCTTCATTGAGGAGTAAATGATATGTAAAAAATTCCCCTTCTGTGAGATAAGGCGAGGGTGGGATGTTTCAAGAGAACAGCATCGAAACATGTATATTATCTAGGGTGAAACAGATCACCAGCCCAGGTTGGATGCATGAGACAAGTGCTCAGGCCTGGTGCACTGGGAAGACCCAGAGGGATCCAGTGGAGAGGGAGGTGGGAGGGGGCATCGGGATGGGGAATACATGTATATCCATGGCTGATTCATGTCAATGTATGGCAAAAACCACTACCATATTGTAAAGTAATTAGCCTCCAACTAATAAAATAAAAAAAAAAATTCCCCTCCTATAGAACAGAGCTGGAAACACAGGACAGAAAACTCCAAAATATATCATTGGAAATATTTTTGCTGTTAGAAATCTTAGGTTGCATTATATTTTTTTTCTTTAATAAATTGAAAATAATAGATTTAAGCAAGTTTAATCAAAGATTTTTTTCAAATACTCACCATTAATTGATTTTAAAACTTTCATAGTTCTTTAAAGAAAAGATCACTACATTTAAGCTCTTTTATCCCATTTTGCACCATATTCTTTGTTTTTCCTTCTGATTTCTCATACCTCTACATTTGTCCTATTGTCTCTGCTTCACAACCATTGTTCCGTATGAGCCTTTTGATGTACTTGCTTGCCTTTATTTTACTTCTTTTAAACCCTTTCTATGTGTGGTTACCAAATTAAACATCCTAAACTACTGACTGCCTGATAGACTTTCCTCCCTCAAAACTGAGTGTCTTCCTTTGGTTTTTAAGACAGAAGTAAATAGCATTTTTATTTTTAGTTTTTTTCCCCTGAAAGGTTAATTTTTCTTCATTTCAATGAGTATGTTTTCATTGAGTTCCATGGGAAATTGCCAAGGTCAAGAAAATAGATTATTAAAACAGTCAAGATAGGTTCAGTCATGTTACAATCAAAAACAAAAACAGAGCAGAAACAAATCCTTACTTCTTTATTTTTTAAAAATAAGCATTTTGTTTTATGCCTGTACCTGTTACTTTCCCAGAGGTCTTTGTCCGGATATCTATTGCTTTTAGTATTTTTATTCAGTTTTCTATGAAGAAAGAATAGCCAACTACCTTGAATATTTCCACTCATGGAAGACTTATTTTGCCAGAACTAATCATATGGCTCCACTCAACCATAAATATGCCTCTCCCCTGCCATGTGCCCAGGAAGAGAGAACCAACGTACGTGATTAAACTTTAAAGACATTGTACCTATTTTATTCATGATTATCTTATTAATGAGTATCAGTGAGAAAGTCCTCACTGGCTTTCAGCCACTTTTAATAATGTCTACAAGACTATAATAAAACTCAACAGGGTTATAACAAAGGAACTCTTCAAAATTTTTCCCATTAGGTTGTACAGAGGTATATATTTCTCAGTATGCATGTACGTGTATTTGAAATTAATAATAGTACTGACTGACGACAGCAATAATAATACTGAGAGCTTGTTATGTGTTAATATGTGTTTTAAGTAGTTTAGAGGCACCATGGAAATTAATACTGAAACAACCCTATAATGTGTGCATTGCATCCCACATCATTCACCCTCCTGAAGGCCGATTAACTGAACCTCTCTTCTGCACTTGTCATTGTCTTATATTGTAAAATATGCAAAGCCACACCCCCAGTTCCCTTCAGTCTGGAATTTTTCCCCTGATGGGTCAAGGCCCTTCTCACTCCTGGAATTGAGCAGGAAGTGGTGAATTGCCAGGTTTGTGACTGAGTCTACTGACTGCAAGGACACAGGCTGATCTGGGATGCGCTTTGATCAATAGGTACAATCTTGCAAAATTCCTGGCTCATTAGAGTGTCCTGGTTGCCTGTCTCTCTGTGTGTCATGGTGCAATAAACAGATGCCCCTTCCCACTGTCGCCTCATCTGACTGGGCCTATGTCCTGGCCAGTAGAAGAAGGCAAGGACTTTATTCCAAGTTGTTCACTGGAGATATTTTCTTGTCCAATTGTTGTGTATTTGTAACAGACACTGCATTTATGTCGTAAAACTGCAGATGACTGACACATGAGTTTTAGAATTTTATGGAATTTCTTGTTTTCATAAAATATAAATGCCCATTGAAAAGAAAAAAAGATAATTATGATAAATCTTTGAGACTTTATCTTTAGAACAGTAGGTGGAAAATTATTGTCTAAAATACTTAAAATTAAGACAGTTTATGGGTTTATATTAATTAATTATAAATATCACATAAAATAATACATAATAAATGTTGCTTTCAGACCAGACAAAGACATACAGATTTAATTATATTTTCAACATGAAAACACAGAGAAGGGCTTTCAGATCCTTCATAAAATGTTGTGCATGTTTAAGTTTAAGAGGGTAACATTATAAGATATAAAACATTTGAGCAAAGCAGTACTTCCTAGCCTCATACTCTAGCAGTCTCTAGATGTGAGTCTTTCACCATCATGGCACAGGGGTGTTAGCAAAACTGAGAGCTTGACCATGGTTTTCAGGTTTCGATTCAATTTTTCCAAAGGAAAATCAGTTCTCTTTTTCAAATAAATCTTAAATTTCATTATTTTGAAAGACATTTCCTGATAATCTTATTGGGAGACAATTATACATACATATTTTGACATTTCTGCTGAGTCAGGTCTTTCTGAGCAAAAAAGTTTGGTTAAAGATGATGGCATAGCAAAAATGCCTTTGGAAGCTGGAGATGGAGTATTGCTCCTGAAAGATTTAGGGACTTAATTCCTCTGAGCCGATTACTACATTGCCAGGATACTGACATACTCCTCCACTCCAGGAGAAGATTTGTATATATTTCAGAGTAACCATCTCTATTTCTCACACGAGATGGTGGACTGAGGTGCTAGCCACCTAAAATAACTTAGAGACTCATGATTTGAGTCAGTAGGACTGTGCTGGTTATTCAGGGTAACTCTAAACTCTCACCACATCACCCCATGGGGGTAGGGGCTGCAGAATAAATGCTAACAGGTTCCATGGGTAAGAGACAGTTTGTTCTCTGATTCAGAGACCCTATCTTTCCTGTCAGTGTATCTATATATCTGTTTATCTACCTATCACCAACTTATCTATTACCTATTTATATATCATCTATCTGTCTTATACATACATAAATACACACACACACTCTTCATGTAAATAAATTTTATTGTATGCCATATTTTAAGAGTAATTCTCAAATACTGTGTTTTATATTTTTAGATGTGAGACTAACCTTTCAATTCTACCCAGCAAATATTTTAAAAATTTACTAAATCTTATTAGCATATTTTTACTAGACATTCAGGGGAAAATAACCCATTTTTAGATGGCTAGATAGTGTGTGGGATGATTCTTAACACCTCTACAAAGTCATTGCCAAAATGTGTATATATATGTATGTATACATACATATATATATATATATATATATATATGTGTGTGTATATATATATATCAATTTCAAATCATAAGCAAATTCCACAAAGATGACAGTAAGTATTCCCCAGTTAGAAATGAACCACCACTCAGATAGTAAAATCCTGTGTGTTTGGAGAAAACTGAAGACCTGCTAGACAGAGTCTAACTCTGCCAGGCTCTACTTCACAAGCTACACTCCCCAGATCCCTTTCTAAAGAGATGAAAACAAGAAAATTCAAGGGAAGTTGGAAACTGCCAAACAATTCATCATAATCACCACCACCCCCCCCCCCCCACCACCACCCCACAGTGGCTTCAGCTTTGTCATTATAGATTATTCCTTTGGCATATAAATCTAATGTTTGGAACATATAAATTAAAATATTTCCTAACCAAAAATGTATTTGTGTATCAACATTTTTTCCCCTTTTCTGTGAAGATCTAGATGAAAGAACATCATTGATAAATGGTTAAATGCCCAATTAAATACTGAAAGTTTTAAAGATCATCACTTTCTCAGACAAACTGAAAGGGACTTACCTGCAGTGTTGGAGAAGTCTTTTCCATTGTACCCCAGCTGAGCACCCAGACCTGGTCATGAGATTTGTCATAGTGCAATTTAACTGGGACAGGGTCTGTGCTTACTGCCTGTAACAGATAGGGGTTGAAAAAGTTTTCAGACCATAATATGAGTTTAAAACTTGGCCAGAAATTATGTAAAAATTCAAGAGCTTAGATGTAGGATTAATAAATGTATGTTGCTCATAGATGCACCTAGAGATTGTCATACTGAGTGAAGTTAAGTCAGACAGAGAAGGAGAAATATCACATGACATCCCTTACATGCAGACTCTAAAAAGAAATGGTACAAATGAATTTATTTACAAAACAGAAACAGACTCACAGACTTAGAGAATGAATTTATGGTTGCATGGGCTGTAGGGAGAGTTAGGGAGTTTAGGATCAAATTTACACACAGCTGTATTTTAAATGGATGAAAAACAAAGTCCTACAATACAGTCCAGGAAACTGCTCAAAGTTATGTGGCAGTTTTGATGGGAGGGATAGATGTATATATATGAGACTGAGTCCCTTTGCTGTCCATCTGAAGCTATTACAGTACTTAATTGGCTATACTCCAATATAAAATTAAAAGTTTAAGAATGTATGCTGCCAATTAATTTTCTAAATCCTATTTTGATTAATTTGTAAATATGATACCTTACTCAAATATGGTTTTACATGATTTTATATAGTCTTATATTGATTCATTACCTATGCAAATTGTGTTTAACAGAGAAGCTATTTAGGAACTCAAGGTTTAAATGATTAATATGTGCATTTTAATCAGTTGTTGAGTACAGGTAAGAACTATATTTATACTATTAGATTTTTCTATCCTAATGCTAGTTATGGGATTTGACCATTAATAATGCTAAAAAACTAACAATCTAATATATAGTTGCAACTATAATGACAAATTACCTAATTTAGTTTCTTTAATGAAAAATCTAAAAGTACAGAAAAAAGAGAAGTGGCTTCTTGTACTATACTTGATACGATAAATGCATTTTTCTGCTAATATTTATACCTAGCATTTACGGAAAACAAAACTTCCAAAACATAAATTGCTGCCTGGAAGTTATTTCACTCACCTTAATTCCAAGCTATTGATATTATAAGCTAACACCCCATTACAGTAATTTCCTATAATAGTTACATATTTTCTAATATAATACATAAAACAAATTGTATTCAATAAAACAACCTTTATCCAATATTGAAAGCATTTTTTTTCCCTCCAGAACTCTATTGAATGACCTTAGAGAATTTCCCAAGTTAGTTCATAATGTAATCCTCTTCTCAAAGGGCTAAAAGTAAACAATAATTGTTGAGTATATAGAGATTCATATTTTAATTATCACAACAGCACCTTGGTTTTACTGAAGTATTTCTTTTCTAAAATGTTGGCCTGTATTTTAGCTATTTAAAATTCTCAATATATAACATTTGAAGTAATTATTAGATTTCTGAAAAGACCTGTTTAAACATTTCTGGGTTGGTGTCTTCAGCCCTTTTTTTCTAGCTAACAGAGCCATTAAAATACTTTGGTTTCAGGTGGGCAGCGATGTTGTTGGGGATTGTAGTCCACTTGGAGAGCAGCAGAGATTCAAGTCAATGACTAAGCTTATTTCCCTTTGACAAGTGTGAAATTTCCCAGCCTTCGTAGAGATTAGGGGAGTCACTTGGCATATCCTAGTTAAGATGATGAATGATTTTTGAAAATAAAGCATTTCCATGGAAAGAGATAATAGCAGGAGACTTCCACGCATCATACTTTCTTCCTGCTTGGAATGTTATCATTTGAGGATATTAATCCTCAACTTCTAAAGACTTCACACTCCATTTTATGCTAGTGTAGCTCCGCAGGTAAAGAATCCACCTGCAATGCAGGAGACACAGACAGGAGAGTATTGATCCCTGGGTTGGGAAGATCCTTTAGGGAGGAAATGGCAACCTACTCCAGTATTCTTGCCGGGGAAATTACATAGACAGAGGAGGGTTACAGTCCATGAGGTCACAAAGAGTTGGACATGACTGAGCAACTAAGCACAAAGCAAGATGCCTTTGATTTTTCATATTTTCCCTTTTATGTTAAACTTGATCTATGTATGATTATGATGAACTATGGACGGAGGTCTGTAACATTGTACAGGAGACAGGGATCAAGACCATCCCCATGGAAAAGAAATGCAAAAAAGCAAAATGGCTGTCTGAGGAGGCCTTACAAATAGCTGTGAAAAGAAGAGAAGCAAAAAGCAAAGGAGAAAAGGAAACATATTCCCATTTGAATGCAGAGTTCCAAAGAATAGCAAGGAGAGATAAGAAAGCCATCCTCAGAGATCAATGCAAAGAAATAGAGGAAAAGAACAGAATGGGAAAGACTAGAGATCTCTTCAAAAAAATTAGAGATACCAAGGGAACATTTCATGCAAAAATGGGTTCGATAAAGGATAGAAATGCTATGGACCTAACAGAAGCAGAAGATATTAAGAAGAGGTGGCAAGAATACACAGAAGAACTGTACTAAAAACATCTTCACGATCCAGATTATCACGATGGTGTGATCACTCACCTCGAGTCAGACATTCTGGAATGTGAAGCCAAGTTGGCCTTAGAAAGCATCACTACAAACAAAGCTAGTGGATGTGATGGAATTCCAGTTGAGCTATTTCAAATCCTAAAAGATGATGCTGTGGAAGTGGTACACTCAATATGTCAGCAAATTTGGAAACTCAGCAGTGGCCACAGGACTGGAAAAGGTCAGTTTTCATTCCAATCCCAAAGAAAGGCAACGCCAAAGAACGCTCAAACTACTGCACAATTGCACTCGTCTCACACACTAGTAAAGTAATGCTCAAAATTCTCCAAGCCAGGCTTCAGCAATATGTGAACCGTGAACTTCAGATGTTCAAGCTGGTTTTAGAAAAGGCAGAGGAACCAGAAATCAAATTGCCAACATCTGCTGGATCATCAAAAAAACAAAAGAGATTTAAAAAAAAACACCTATTTCTCCTTTATTGACTATGCCAAAGCCTTTGACTGTGTGGATCACAATAAACTGTGGAAAATTCTGAAAGAGATGGGAATACCAGACTATCTGACCTGCCTCTTGAGAAACCTAAATGCAGGTGAGGAAGCAACAGATAGAACTGGACATGGAACAACAGACTGGTTCCAAATAGGAAAAAGAGTACATCAAGGCTGTATATTGTCACCCTGCACGCTGTGATTCATGGGGTCGCAAGGAGTTGGACAGGACTGGGCGATTGAACTGAACTGAATGTATGATTAATAATCAGCCTACTTTTCAAGTAACTTAAATTGGAATAATATTTAGGCTTTTACCAACTGAGCTGTGATGGAAGCCTGAAATAGTTCAACAGGCAACAATACCACAATAACAAAGACCTCATTGTTACTCAATTGTTAAGATGCAGTTATAAAAATAGAAAAGATCATTAGGTAGCTTTTATGTAGCAGGAAACAATCTGAATAAAAATTTTTAGTTTGCCAGCTCATATAAGTTTCTTTCTTTTCACCTGGCCATTCATAAATATTATCTTTTAAAGGATATACTGGGCTTCCCCTGGTATGTCTGCCAATGCAGGAGATGTGGGTTCAATCCCTGATTCAGGAAGATCCCCTGGACAGAGGAGCATGGCGGGCTACATTTCATAGGGACTCAAAGAGTTGGACATGACTTGGAGACTAAACAATAACAAAGTGTATAATAGCACAGTCCATAGTTAATATCCATAGTTAACATACAGTCCATAGTTAACATAGTTCTGTTAATATCCCCATGAAATGGATAAGAAAACTGAAACATTTGTTTTGCACATAGCCATCCAGCAAGTGATCAGCAGACTAGTATTAGGGTCTGTGTTCTTTCCCAAAGTGGGGACCTCCCTACCTATGAAAGAGCAGCCCCTCTTGTTGGCAAGTTTCATTCCTGGCAATGTCTGGATTGAATAGGTTGCCTTCCTATTTATGCTTCATGGACAGGAAATATTCTTTTTTGTTTTTTCTTTTTTTGGAAGATGAGGAAAAACCCACGGGGCCCAAATATATGCAGTAGCATTTATATAAGTAGTATAATCCCAGGGGAAAAGCATCAAAAGGCAGTATATACCATGTTTGCCTGCATGCCGAGTCTCTTCAGCCGTATCCTACTCTTTGAGACCCTAGGGACTCTAGCCCACCAGGCTCCTCTGTCTGGGACTCTCCAGGCAAGAATACTAGAGTGAGTTGCCATGCCCTCCTCCAGAGGATCTTCCCAACCCAGGGATCGGATCCACGTCTTTTATGTCTCTTGCATTGATAGGCAGATACTTTGCCATTAGTCCCACCTGGGAAGCCCCACACACCATGGTTATGAACATGTATTCTGAAACTGACTTCAAATTTTAGTGTCTTCATTTAAACTGAAATAACAATAATGAAAATAACACTTTGGGAAGTCACTAAACTTACTGTGACTCAGTGTCGTCTATAATAAAATGGAGACAATAATAACACCTACTTCAAAGGGTTCCTGTAAATATTAGGTAAGGTGGTAAATATAAAGTGCCCAGGTAAGTCTGGTGAGTGCTAAACACTATAAAAATACCACTGCTACTACTATTAGAAAAAATTAACTGTACTAAAGTATATGGCAGTGTCATAGTGCTTTAGAGATGTAGTGCCTTTATTTAGCAAATGACTTTAATAATTCTTTAATAATTTAATAATTAATAACCATAGTCTTTAATAATCACAGTCTTAGTCCTGGAAGTGTTTATAGGTGACAGGGTGAAATAACTTAAAATAACTAGATGCATGTCTGGTTAACAAAAATACAGGGCAGTTGCCATGGAAGACCAAAGGAAGATGTAAGAACAGGATGAGGGAGGAGAGGAGGTGATGATTTCACTGAGCCTTAAACTATGAACATTTTCTTTTATAAATGGCCAGCACAGACTATTTTTAAAAGTTAACTTATGAGAATATGTTCCAGGAGGTGTCAGAAGTTGTTCATGATTAATCTCCTCCAAATAATTTAAGATATATGTTTTTGAAGGAAGAAAATATAAATTTTCAAAGCAACTTCAGAATTTGAAAGATGTTTATTCAATGCCCTCCAAAATGTGTGAACAACTTTCTTTTCCAGCATTTCACAGGTTTGGTATTGAATTCAGTTTATTTTGCATTTTGTTTATAAAAGCTCACCAGAACTGAAAAAGACATTCATATAAAAATGAAGAAAAGTACTTTTGACGTACTTTATTTGGAAGGTGTTTAACTCCTAGGAAAAATCTATTTACAATTTTCAAGTGTGGTGATATAACCCATTTTACAGAAGCGACATTGACATGGTTTTCAGCAATGAAATCATACAACCATGACAAAAATATTTCCAAACAATTGTATTGAGGATAATCTCATCTTAACCCAATTTTCAGCCAAAAACTGATATTTTCCTACTTATATGGCCAACCTTTGACAGGATAAATTACAGGTGTTGGATTTTATAAATTATTTGCTAGTCTTCTTTGGAAATTACTTAAACCATCAGTCAGTTTAGACCATCAGTTTTTGTAAAAGAACAGCTCTATATTTGACACTTAAAAATTCTTGCCACAATTAAGCCTCCGTGTTATAAAGCAGTTCCTTTCTTCACAGTTTTAAAGAAAATTGTACAGATTGTATTATACTTGACTGTCCTCATTCTCCTCGACTTCCTATCACCAGGACCTGGCTGGATCTGCCTTCCAAAGGCTGAAACTTTGCAGCTCCTGCCCTGCTCTGACTGTACAGGGAGCCTCTAGCGTCTCCATCCTCAGCTCAGAATTTCCACTTCAGATTTTAATTTTCTACTTGTGACAGTCTGGATAGATTTATCAGAGTGAACTGGGTTTTTTGCTGCTGCTTTTTGTTTGTTCATTTTTCATGAGTATTAGATGGATCATGGCACCAATTTGGCCAAAACACTGCAATGTCATCACATTCCCCTCAGAGTAAAAGCCAGAAGTCCTTATAATGCCTTGTCACTCCCGGTCTTCTTTCTCAGACCACTCACTTCCCACACTACCCCTTATTCCTGCCCATGTCTCGGCCCCGGCCTGCTTGCTGTTCATCCAACATGTCAATCAGTCATACTACTCCCATTTGGAGGTTTTCCCCCAGAACCAGTCTTTCCCAGATAAACAAGGGTCAGTTTCCTGTACACCTTGGTTGAGAACTCACCTTGTGGATGAGGCCACCCATGACCATCCTCCCCTCTGTCCTTAACTCTCCCAATCCCACCTGCCTTGTTCTGCTGCTTTACCTTTTCTGATAACACTGACCACTTCCCATACTGTAGAACTTACATATAATACTTCTTTGGTCTGTTTCCATCCACTGGGGTCTAGGCTCCAGGAAATCAGGCCTTTTGGGTTTGTTTAGCTATGTGATATCACCTCATGCACTTAGAATAATGCCTTATAAATAGTAGTACTCAATATATAATTAATGTACCTCTATTCTACTTTTCAAGAGGCAGGTAAGGTGGTCTGGTATTGCTATCTCTTGAAGAATTTTCCACAATCTGTTGTGATCCACACAGAGGCTTTAGTATAGTCAATGAAGCAGATGTTTTTCTGGAATTCTTTTGCTTTTTCTATCATCCAATGGGTGTTGGAAATTTGACCTCTGACTCCTCTGCCTTTTTTATCTAGCTTGAATGTCTGGAATTTCTCAGTTCACATACCTTTGAACCTAGCTTGGAGAATTTTGAGCATTACTTTGCTAGCATGTGTAATGAGTGCAATTGAGCAGTAGTTAAAAATTCTTTGGTATTGCCTTTCTCTGGGATTGGAATGAAAGCTGACCTTTTCCCGTTCTGTGCCCACTGCTGAGCTTTCCATATTTGCTGGCATGTCGAGGGCAGCACTTTCACAGCATCATCTTTTAGGATTTAAAAATAGTTCACCTGGAATTGTATCACTTCCACTAGCTTTGTTCATAGTGATGCTTCCTAAGCCCCACTTGACTTCATGATCCAGAATGTCTGGCTCTAGGTGAGTGATCAAAACTTCATGGTTATCTGGATCATTAAGATCTATTTTGTATAGTTCTTCTGTGTATTCTTGCTACCTCTTCTTAATATCTTCTGCTTTTGTTAGGTCCATACTGTTTCTGTCCTGTATTGCCCCCATCCCTGCATGAAATATTTCCTTGGTGTCTCTAATTTTCCTCAAGAGATCGCTAGCCTTTCCCATTCTATTGATCACTTAGGAAGTTTTTCATATCTCTCCTTGCTGTTCTTTGGAAATCTGCATTCAGATGGGTATATCTTTCCTTTTCTCATTTGCCTTTCACTTCTCTTCTTTTCTCAGATATTTGTAAGGCCTCCTCAGACAACGATTTTGCATTTCTTTTTCTTGGGGTTAGTTTTAAGCGCCTCCTCTTGTACAATGTTAGGAACCTACCCCCATAGTTTTTCTCTATCAGATCTAATCCCTTGAATCTACTTGTCAGTTCCACTGTATAATAGTAAGGGATTTGATTTAGGTCACACCTGAATGATCTAGTGGTTTTCCCTATATTCTTCAATTTAAGTCTGAATTTGGCAATAAGGAGTTCATGATCTGAGCCACAGTCAGCTCCCAGTCTTGCTTTTATTGACTGCATAGAGCATCTCCATCTTTGGCTGCAAAGAATATAATCAATCTGATTTTGGTATTGACCATCTGGTGATGTCCATGTGTAGAGTCAGCTCCCGTGTTGTTGGAAGGGAGTGTTTGCTATGACCAGTGCATTCTCTTGGCAAAACTCTTTTGGCCTCTGCCCTATTTCATTTTGTACTCCACGGCCAAACTAGCCTGTTATTCCAGGTATCTCTTGACTTCCTACTTTTGAATTCCAGTCCCCTATGATGAAAAGGGCTTTTTTTTCCCCCTGTGTCAGTTCTAGAAGGTCTTGTCGGTCTTCTTACACCACCTTACCTGCCCCATGAGAAACCTATATGCGGGTCAAGAAGCAACAGTTAGAAGCAGACATGGAACAACGAACTGGTTCAAAATTGATAAAGAAGTACGTCAACACTGCATATTGTCACCCTGCTTATTTAGATTATATGCAGAATATATCATGCAAAATGCCAACTGGATGAAGCACAAGCTGGAATCAAGATAGCTGGAAGAAATATCAATAATCTCAGACATTCAGATGATACCACCCTTATGGCAGAAAGCAAAGAGTAACAAAAGAGACTCTTGATGAAGATGAAAGAGGAGAGTAAAAAAGCTGGCTTAAAACTCAACATTCAAAAAATGAAGATCATGGCATCTGGTTCCATCACTTCACGGCAAATAGATGGGGAAACAATGGAAACAGTGACAGACTATCTTCTTGGGCTTCAGACTCACTGCAGATGGTGACTGCAGCCATGAAAATAAAAAATGCTTGGTTCTTGGAAGAAAAGCTATGACAAACATAGGCTGCATATTAAAAGCAGAGACATTAACTTGCCAACCAATGTCCATGTAGTCAAAGCTATGTTTTTTCTAGTAATCATGTATGGATGTGAGAATTGGACCATAAAGTAGGTTGAGCACTGAAGAACTGATTCTTTTGAACTGTGGTGTTGGAGAAGACTCTTGAGAGTCCCTTAGTCTGCAAGTAGATCCAACCAATCAATTCTAAAGGAAATCAGTCCTGAATATTCATTGGAAGGACTATTGCTGAAGATGAAGCTCTAATACTTTGGCCACCTAATGCAAAGAGCCAACTCATTAGAAAAGACCCTGATGCTGAGAAAGATTGATGGCAGGAGGAGAAGGGGACAACAGAAGATGAGACGAGAGAATGGCATCATCAACACAATGGACATGAGTTTGAGCAAGCTCCAGGAGATGGTGAAGAACGGGGAAGCCTGGTGTGCTGCAGTCCATAGGGTCACAAAGAGTTGAACATGACTGAGCGACTGCACAACAACAGCATCTGCTTCACTGGGAAAAGTAATTTGCAAAATTGAACATCATGCCCAATAGCATTATAATTTAATCATTTTATTGTTTTAAAACACATACACTCAACAAGACTTGTTATGAACGAAGCTTTTCTCTAAATATATTACAAATGCAATTTTTTTTAAACTTCATGACAGTCTGTCTGTTGATATATGCACTGTTACTATCTCATTTGTATAGATAAAAATAAACCAAAGACTCATTGTACCAATGTCCATCCCTCCAAACTATAAAATTCCCACTTTCCTCTCAAATGCTCTCATGCCCATCATCCAGGTGGCTTAGTGGTAAAGAAGCTGACTGCCAATGCAAGAGACATGAGTTCTATCTGGGTTGGGACGATCCCCTAGAGAAGGAAATGGCAACCCAGTCCAGTATTCTTACTGGGGAATTCCCATGGAGAGAGGAGCCTGGCAGGCTCCAAAGATCCTTGCAACTTCAAGGAGTTGCAAATAGGGTCAGTTATGACCTAGAGACTAAAACAACAACCAATGTCCACTCTTTGAACTGTAAAACTCCCACCTTCCTGCCAAGTACCCTCATACTCACCATCCAAAATACAAACGAATGCAGGTCTCCAATATTGTTCTATTTATTAAATATTTGTAAAAACTAATATGATTCTTTTTCTAGATTAAAAAATATAAAAGATGTCCTGGGATTCCCTTCTCACTGCTATTCATCTCTCAGTGCTTTTTTGTCATATACACACCATTTGGAGACCATTGATGTATATATATTTTTGTTTCTGCAGCCACCAAGCATATCTCAGAAAAAATAAAAGTCAGAATATAATGTTCAGAAATATAAGATTGGGAAAAAGGATTGCACATATGCTTATCTTTCACTTCAAGATTAACTTATGCACATAGAATGCTCAGGTATTACTTATTACAGTTTGCATTTGCCTACCAATATTATTTTGCTAGAGTAGTTGTTTTCGAACTTTGTCTTTAGAAGCTTAGAAATGAAATTGATTTGCAGCAGGTGACTCAACACCCACCACCTTTATAGAACAAAGGGGATCACTTTTGATCTGCTGAATGGTTCTGTGGGACTTTGTTTAAATAAAATTTTCTAACACTATATGTTGGAAATTTCTCTCTCATCCCATAAATACCATTCTTTTGTGTATACAGAAGCCTTTGCTTGTCTTGGTGACATTCAGATAATTAAGCCACCAAAATCCTTCTTCCAAAGATTTATTGATTTATTAGACATATTCAGAAACATCTTTCAAATCACAATATTTCATTATTGCAATTAATTAATAGTAGCTATCTACATATACAGATCCTAAAATCCATACTTCATAATTTCCCATGTAAGCACCTTTTCAGACTGTTATCATGATGAAGTAACTTCTTATCCTATTCCTTTGTAAAAAAATGTGTAGAATACACTACATAACACAATAACAAACAGCTTTACTTTTAGTTTTATAAACATATTTGCAATATTTTTCTTTAATATTTTAAAACATTGTTTAAAACATCAAATAGGGTGCAATTTACTTAAAGTATGAAGGTTTTCTCCTTTGTAGATCTATAAACTTTAACTCCCTCATAATTCCAACATACCTAGTGAGATACACATTCATCAGAACTTCTTGAAGGGGTGCACCAATTACAGACAATTTAAAATTGATGCTCTATTGGTTATGCTCCAGTTGTATTAACTTCTATAAAGATGGCATGTTTAGTCAGAGTGAAGTTCTGAGAATAGCAACAAAGATACACAGAACTTGGAGTTTAGCCTTGACATGAAGAACAGTGAAGCACAGCTTGTTTATCAGTCTGACAAGGAGAGTACCAGCTGGCTAATTAAGTGAACCTAATTTAAACTAATGATGTAGATTCTCAGGATAATGTGCTAACAGTTAGAGAAGACTGCTGATGACACTTAAGAATACCCGAGGTGTTACAATAAGCCACTTCTGCATCCAAGCAGAACCTGATTTTGTTCCACAGAACACAAATTGAGGTCAGTTAATCTTTTATGCAAGAAAACACCTGCATGCCATTCGTACAAAAATTATTAATAAGACAAGCAATAAACATTTGATGTTTAAAGCAATACTAAGGTTATAGATTCCTTTAAGAATCTGTGAGGTTTCATTTTTAAGCTGCAGGTAGAAATGATATTACTGTAAACACTGAAAATTAATACACCTGCAGGGTACGAATTTATCATGAAGTTTCTAAAAACATATGTTGTCAAGAAAATATTTGTCATTTTAACAATAAAATGTACCAATGTGGTTCAAGTTTTGTAAACATTTCATCCTAAGACTACATATTTAATACCAACTTACAAACTTAAACACATGCAAAAGAAAAAAATAAAAATTCAGAAATTATGATTTCTTAGAGAAAGTCCATATAAAACACTAGAACTGAAAAACAAAGCTTGAAATATTAAATTTAAATAAGTGTAGTGTTATTTTTTCTCTTTTATTTTCTTACTTTCCTTTTCAAAAGTAAGACAATTTGACTTTGACTTCATGCTCACATCACTCTGTCCACTCTATAAAAAATTCTATAGTAATTTCTATCATGTTTGGGAGGTGATTAACTAAAATTTGATTATAATTATTATTCTTAGTTGCCACTGTATAATATACTCAGGTTAGAACAAAAGAAATCAACAGAAGTACAACACTAGAATCAGGAAGGATAGCTTCATTAGGAGACAAAAGGGGTCAAATTGACAAAGGTGCTTTCCTTTTTACAAGATTAACTTCACAATTTGTAGTTGACTTTGAGCGCACTCTGCCCTTGGATATAAATAAAGATTTAAATCACAAATGAAGCTATTCACTTTCAGTTTTTGAAGTAACTAGAAATACTTTTTCTTTTACTGGTTTTAAAACTTGAATTGCTTGGATTATTAATCTATAAAACAGACATATCAAGGTCTATGTCTATTAAATCTATTATTTACTTATTGTTTATTAAATTGGGAAAAACCTTGAGAGAGTTCAGAATTCTAAGAGATGATACATTTTCCAGTATAAAAGTAGAGGCATTAGGATATTCCTAATTCATCTTTAAACATGTTCTTTTGAGGACTAAAATTCACATACTCTAAGGTCATGTTAAGCAAATATAAGGATGTGTTATTTCACCAAGCAGTCAGAAGACTTACGGAATTCACCTTCTAAAGAGGTTCACAGACTGAAATTGTAAATGGTTGAAAACAGGAGAATTTGAACAATCTCAGAGATAGAAAATTTGAATTTATTTAAAAGATAATTTTATGGGATATATATCTAAAATTTTAGGTTGATGTTTTAGTCAACAATATGCCTCAAAAGTAGTGTCTTATTAGAAATAAGGATAGATTGCATGTACTCAGTATGGAAATATTCATTTCCTAAATTAAGGTAGCCTCTACCTTTTTATAGACTAGATCTTTGCAGAATATCCCAAATCATTGTAGCCACTGTTTCACACTTCCTCTTTCCAGGAAGGAATTTGTAATAGTGAGGAACAGATCAGACTCCATATTAAGTCTGTTCCTTTCACTGTGGTTAGTCATGCTGGCTCTGCACCGTTTGTAAAAGAATGTTGCCTGTTGTTTAGCCACTAAGCCACTAAGTCGTGTTCAACTGTCTACAACCCATGGGCTGCAGCATTCCAGGGCTTTGAACCAGCTTTGAATCAGGAACAGGGTCCTCACCAGATTGCTATCATTCTTGCACCTTGATCTTGGACTTTCCACACTCAGAAACTTGAGAAATAAATTTCTGTTGTTTATAACCAATGCAGTTTGCTGTATTTTTGCTTGTTTTTTATTTATTTAAATTATAGCAGCCTGAATGGCGATATGAAAAGATAGTGAAAATGCGTAGAAAGTGAAATATTTAGTAATAAGGCATATTTAATCACTATTGTATGCAAAAGTTAATAATATATCCATTAGTTCAAGAAGAGTCATTATGTTCAATTTGCATATACTACTACTTTTGTTTGTGTGTTTTATTTTTCCATTTATTTTTATTAGTTGGAGGCTAATTACTTTACAATATTGTAGTGGTTTTTGCCATGCATTGACATGAATCAGCCATGGATTTACATGTGTTCCCCATCCCGATCCCCCCTCCCACCTCCCTCCCCACCCCATCCCTCTGGGTCTTCCAGTGCACCAGCCCTGAGCACTTGTCTCATGCCTCCAACCTGGGCTGGTGATCTGTTTCACCCTTGATAGTATCCTTGTTTCAATGCTATTCTCTCAGAACATCCCACCCTCGCCTTCTCCCACAGAGTCCAAAAGTCTGTTCTGTACATCTGTGTCTCTTTTTCTGTTTTGCATATAGGGTTATTGTTACCATCTTTTTAAATTCCATATATTTGCATTAATATTCTGTATTGGTGTTTATCTTTCTGGCTTACTTCACTCATCAAATATTTCTTACTTTGATCATATGTCAATTTTTCTAATAATATGGTAGTAATCACTTTACAAAATTGTAAGCAATCATATGTTTCCCTATTTTTAATTTTTTAGTCAACTTTTTAACTCATTAAGCAACTTGTTTTAACTAGACACTTTTTGTGTTATAGTCCCTTTTTGAAATCTGATGTTAATGTTGTTACATCAGCTTTCATGTTTTGCTGTTAATTTATGCCTGCATCACCTAGGACTCTTTTTTTTTTTCCATTTTGGAAGTGTATCTATTATAATATGCATATGATTAGATATTCATTATTCAGTTTATTAGTTTTTATTATAAGCTAGCTACTTTATTCCATCCTCTGTTATTATAATTATAAACATTTGATTTTATTCTATATTTTTTTGTTTTGGTATTTAATTAATTTTCGTTGGAGTATAGTTGATTTACAATGTTGTGTTAGTTTCTGCCATACAGCACCATAAATCAGTTATATATATATATGTGTGTGTGTATATATATATATATACATCTCCACTTTTTTTAATTTCTATTTCCATATAGGTCATTATAGAGTATCAAGCAGACTTCTCTGTGCTTACCAGAGAAGTTCTTGTTAATACCAGAGAAGTTCTTGTTAATACCAGGTTCTTGTTAATTATCTATTTTATATACAGTAATTTCTATATGTCTTTTGTTTTATTTTTTGGAATTGTGCCCCCCCTTTTGTTTGTATAATTTTGTTTAAATTTTGTCTTAATTTTTGTTTTATATTTTCTCTTCCTTATTTCTTCTTTTCTTATTGTATTTATGAATAGGTTGTGCCTTTATTTTAATTTTTTCATAGACAGATACAATATTTAAGATATACTTTCTTGAAATATTAAAAACATATTTAACATATGCATAATAATCAGTAATTATTTCCAGTCTTATATAATACAAGAAATCTTAATATAAATAATATCAACCCTTCCCCCACTTCCATGTTATTGTGCACTATTTAAACCTCTTTTTTTTTTTTTTTTTTTGCTATTTTAGTCCTGTGTTTTCACTCTTAAAAATGTTGACCTTAAATTCAGTGAATACAATTATTACTGACAGTTAATACTTTAATAGATCCTATGTTTACCAATTTACTTGCTCACTATATATCATATTTAATAGCTTGGTTTATTTTCCTTATTCCTACAGTGAATAGTTTCAACTTTATATAATTTTTTTTGTTGACAAAATTTTTCTACTGACCATATAATATCAGTGTATATTCTATTTTCACTTAGTCCTTTAATAATATTTTTTACTTTCTATCAGTGTTCATTATAGCTATTGAGAAAACTGCTACTATTCTCATAGTAATTCATCTACCATGTTTAGAGCTTTCTTTGATTTTATGTTTAATTGTATCATGGCTTCCCTGGTGGCTCAGATGGTAAGGCGTCTGCCTGCAATGCGGGAGACTTGGGTTCAATCCCTAGGTCGGGAATATACACTGGAGAAGGAAATGGAAACCCACTCCAGTACTCTTGCCTGGAAAATTTCATGGACAGAGGATCCTGGTACGCTATAGTCCATGGGGTTGCGAACAGTCGGACACAGCTAAGCTACTTCACTTTTTCTTCCTTTCTTTAATTTTATGTTTAATTGTATCATGTCAATATATTTAGGTATTGATTTTTCTCTATTTAAGTTTCATTGCCCTTTCTAAATCTGAGAGTTTAGAGTATTTTTAAATAAATTGTACAATAAAGAATAATACAAGGTATATGTATATTATGATATATGGTAATATAATGATATATGGTAATATAGTAATATATGGTATATTATCAACTTTATCCTTTTCTTTCTATTTGGTATATTATCAGATTTTCCACTTTCTTTTTGTTATCTCCTTGTAGAATTTATCCTTTCTACTTTTAGTGTATAAATAAAATCTGATATATATATATATATAATTTTTATTATATATATAATTTTTATTAGAGTATAGCTGCTTTGCTTTTCCCCTGGAGAAGGAAACACTCCAGTGCTCTTGCCTGGAAAATCCCATGGACAGAACCTGGGAGGCTACAATCCATGGGGTTGCAAGAATAGGACACGACTAGGGACTAAACGACCACATAGCTGCTTTACAATGTCGAGCTAGTTTCTACTGTATAACAAAGTGTATCAACTATAAAATATATATATCCCCTCTTTTCCTCTATTCCCCTCCCATTATGTCACCACAGAGCCCTGAGTAGAGTCACCTGCACTATACGTAGGTTCTCATTCGTTACCTATTTTATACATAGTATCAATTGTGTCTATATATCAATCCCAATTTCCCAATTCATCTCACCCCTCTCTTCCCCCTTGGTGTCCATATGTTTTTTTCTTTATGTCTGTGCCTTTATTTCTGATTTGCAAATAAGATCATCTATATGACTTTTCTACTTCCCACACATACGTATTAATATATGACATTTTTTCCTCTTTCTGACTGACTTCACTCTGTATGGCAGTCTCTAAGTCCATTTATGTCTGCACAAATGACCTAATGTTTTACTTTTTTATGGCTGGGAAATATTCCATTAAATATATGTACCAAGTGTCTCCTTGTCCAACCGGAGCTGGAAACATTTATGTCCATCTGGTCACACATTTCTCACCACTTGGTGCAAGTCCCTGAATGAGTCAAAATAGCATAAGTACTGGTTTTGTGGTTCTAAATAAATTCAAGAGCGCAGGTGAGTTTTAAATACAGAATCGGCAAACAATGAGAATCAACTGTAATTGATTTCTCTGCAGCAAAATGAAAGAATAACACTTGCTCAAGGTAAATGAAATGACCTTACAATTATCTTGTGCAGCCAATGTATCCAGACACAAATATTGTATATATTTCCATCTCTGTAACAATAAAAATCAGGCAATACTGATTTGTGGTAACAGAAATCTGCATAATGATTACCTTTAGATAGGTAATGACTAGAAAGAGTAATAAAGCATAATTATTATTGTTTTAATAGCAAGATCACAGGAGAATCCATTTAGACTGAGTCTGAATTTTCTAACTTATAAAAGTGTAAGTTTTAGATTCTTGTCTGAAAAATATCCACAATCATAATTATATTATATTTTAATATTTTATCCTCATATGTCTTTTTCATTCTTCTGGTATTTTATAGTCATTATAGTCACTTTGAAAATGATATCATTTATGTGATTTTTTTTACCATTGCCTGAATTTTCATTATTGATATTTTCTATTAATTTTAAAATTTACATCATTGTCTGAAGATAGAAGTTATATGAATAATAAATGATGCTAACTTTTCTCATTTTCAAATATCTAGTAGGTAATACATATTCAGTTGGTGTAGATTTTTGGTTTGAACACTGAATTTAAAGACCAGCCTGATTATTCCTGAAAGAATATCTAATTTTAACATGCCAGCTAAAGACTCTTGATAATCCTTGACTACTGGCTGTAATTCGCTAGCCTATGTTGCCACTGAAATCAAAGTAAAATAAACCTGGTAAAAAATCAAGCAGTCTCAAAGACAGACACATAGGATGTGAAATAAACAGAAAAATATGTTCTCTCAGTAGACACTGGACCATTAAATATACACCCATTAGATAGGGTGTACACAAGTATGTAACCCTGGAGGCACTAGAATTTTGGAGCAGACAGTTATTTATCCTTTCATGACCCTACTGTTCATTGTCATATTTGAAACTGAACCACAAATTTATAACTCTGTAGACACCAGAGCTTTCAAACAGAGACACTTTTTATTTGTTTATCTGTGATACCAAGCACATCTTACAAAAGACAATTAGCAAATGCATACAAAAATGGATAGATGATTGGATGAATTCATATGAAGCTGTTAAAAGCTATTACAGTGAGAAGCTGTGATTTTGAACTTCTTAGAATATCTTTTGTTCTACTCAGGAATCAATATTAGAGGTACTAACATCTATTTCAAACCAATATTGATGCAAGAAAAAAAATATAAAAGTAAGAAATGATTAGATTTCAGTGTCTGTCAGAATTTTGATAGTAAATCAGTATATCATGCATACACCAGGCCCTGTGATAAATGCTTAAATGCTTTTATGCATTAATTGATATAATCCTTAATATAATGTTATGGGGCATGTACACTTCCAAAGTGCTGCAGTGGTAAATAATCTGCCTGCCACTGCAGGAGACACAAGAGACGTGGGTTCGATCCCTGGGTTGGAAGGATTCTCTGAAGTAGGAAATGGCAGCCTACTTAAATATTCTTGCCTGGGAAATCTCATGGTCAGAGGAGCCTGGCTGGCTACAGTCCATGGGATTGCAAAGAGTCAAACACAACTGAGCACACACACAAAATGTGTAGTTATTATTTTGATTTAACAAATTATATTGATACATATCTCAGGAGGCTATTTTAAGTTTGTTTCCTCTGAGCTGAGAAGCCATAGATCCTAACAGTCAAAGGCTTGGAGGCTGGAACCAGGCTGCCAGGAGGCAAATCCTATCCTTCCCCTTGCTTGTTGTATGACTGAATTCTAGTAGATGGTCCAAGTTGGATAGTCTTGGAAAGAGCAGGAGATAAAATAGTTGTTGATGACACAAACCAGAATAATCTCCATAGCCATAATCCTGACAACATGGAAAAAATTACATGGCAAGATTGGAGATTTTTTCTCTGTTATAGACTTATGCACATATTATTTGTTTTACTATTGTGGTAAAACCTACTAAATTATTATTATCCAGTAAATCTATTATTGTCTCAGCCTTTGTTATGAATTCAAATGAGAAAGCTACAATACTGTTTCTGTGATGGTAACTAGGATACCTTAATTGACCATGGACCAGGACTCTCTTTGCTCTCTATATAAAAAGCAACTCTGAAGATGATTTCTGCATAAATGGTCATGTTGGGATTATAAAGTATTCTTGGAATCTAATTGTTGAAAACAAAAGTTCTTTCAATTACTTCTTTAATTGTTTAGGCTCAAGTAGTAGAGTGAGAGGAAAGTTTGCAGAAAACTCATGAAGTTTCTAGTTACCCAAGTAATGAAACAAGTTATCAATGACAATTAACTGACAGGTTACCTCGTAATGACTATTACATTAAATTAAATTTTCTTTAAAACTACTTTCACTTTTAAAAAAGAGGAGTCATTCATACCTGAACAACTTTTTGAGACTGCACGTCAACAACAAGGACTCTGTCCAAAGTTGGCTGCGCAACATAGAGGAACCTGTCCTTGACATTGACAGCTGAGGCCCACACACACCTCTGGATTTCATCACCTTCAGCTTTGGGACAGACTTCATCCTAAAATTTAGAAAATATAAAATTAAATGAATATCTTAAATTATAACATGGACATGGACATACGATGAGCAACATTCATGTTGGACATGTTACTACTTTTGCCATAGAAAGTTATATATATTTATATATATGTATATATATAAATACATGGTAATATATATTTATATGCTCTATATTTATATTTATATCAAATATATAGAGTTAAACAAAACAGTATATAGTACATAGTTAAATTCATTAAATGTGTATAGAAACTAGTATGAATAATCCTTTAGAATATATTTTCTCATTTTAATTGCTCATTTATAGTAATATATGAATATTACTATATTCATTAGTCCTTTCATCTGTCTCTTACCTGTTCATAACTCAGTAACTGCTTAAATACATAATAAGTCCAATTTTCCTCCCACATCCCCCAGTCTCAAACTTCTTTCCCAGACATCAGAAACCACACCAAGTACATCTAGAGCCTCTCCAAACCCATGGTCCATTCATAGTCCTTTCAAAAGCTACCAAACCCACTGAAAAAGAAGAGTCCTAATTTGTGGAGAATTAAGAAGTTGGAAAAAATGATAAGGCTTTTTTTCATAATATTTATCTTTGATCTGGTATCAAGGTCAAATTTTACAAAATCCTTTCATGTGTCTGAACTTTTTTTTTTTTTCTTTTTGCTCCGTTACCCTAGAACTGCCTTCTGGCTGAATATTATATTGTTTGTGCTAGATCTTCTAGTTCATCCTTCAACATTAAATAAATGCTGAAGGTATACTTATGTCCTTCTGATTTGCATCTGCAGATACTTAAAGTAGAAGAATGTCATTTAGGTCTTTATTTTTGCTCCAGGTTTTCTTTTATTCACTGGTGTCCTGGGTTTGCTTTTCTGGTGTCTTGGGTGGTAAAGAATCTTCCTGCAAGGCGGCACACCCAGGTTCAATTCCTGGGTCAGAAAGATCCCCTGGAGGAGTGAATGGCTATCCACTCTAGTATTCTTGCCTAGAGGACTCCATGGAGAGAGGAGCCTGGCAGGCTATAGACAATGTGGTCACAAAGAGTTGGACATGACTGAGTGAAACACACACACATTGGTTTTGGGGTTTATAATTCTCTCAATTCATTTATAGTCAGAAAAACCACTAGAAAGAGAGCTCTACACAAAATATATGTATAAACATATATTTATCTAATGACAATATAATGATAAACACTGATTCTAGCGTGTCACTTTTTTATGATTTAGGCCTGATCTCTGAGTACCATGTCTAACATTGATTTGTATACTCTAGGTAGTAACTCCAAAGCTCAATTAAAATACTCTCCTTCTTCTCTACTTTGAACAAAAACAATTATTTTTTCATCAGAGAGCCCATCCACCATTTGTATTTAATAATCATGAAACAAAATCAATAAAATGTTCATTATCAACACCACCTAGACATTTCTTTCAATGAAAAGATAATACTAACAGTAGATAAACCATATCTTGCATTTAGTAATTAAAATGAATATCACAATAATTCTTCTCAGGCAGCACAACCCCAGAAGGGGCTTCTCTTTCTTGCATAAAATTTGGAAAGTAATGTAAAAACCAGGGCACTTTGGAATGAGAAGTTCAGTATGTGCTCTGCTGGTTTTTTTCTCCACCCTTAGACCTAATTCCGAAGAACCTGGAGGGCCCGCTCATATTTAGAATCCAGTCCAGAAGTACCAATTTCACCAAAATACCAGGGACATATAACAGTAGTGTTTTCTGAACAGTGCAGTTGTTCCAGGCTTCCAGGATATAAACAAACAAAAAAGAAAACTAAATATCCAATGTATGCTTCTGGTAGTTATGGAGGGTTGGAATGAACGCATTTTATAGAATGTACCACAATAATATTAAGATGATCATCAGCAGTGAGTGTCTATGGCACCCATCGGCAGGCAGCGCAAGCCAAAAGGCAGAAATCTGTTCTCAGCACGTGTCCAGAACACAGCACAGGATTTTACCTTCATTCATCAATTTTCAATGAAACATTATTTCTACACCAAACATTTTTCTTCAGAAGAATCTTGAACATCTTTGACAAGGACCTATTTCATGAGAACCAAACACTATATAAAATATGTACTTGAGAAGCATGAAAAGGTGGGGAAAAGTGGGACCTAAGGTTGATGAAAGTTTCTGAATATAGGGAAGTTGTTTACAAATTCTTTGCTGTTATGTAAAATCTCACACTGAAACCTGCCAAAATAACAGAAAGCATGAGTGACCTGACGTGAAACTGTCAGCCAAACAACTGCTGAACCAGGAGCAATTTCCACCTCTTTGCTACAAAACTATTCAACAGTAAAATAAACTGCTCTGCTGGGAATTATCTCCTACTTTGTATGCTGTCACTACAAGATGTCCCTGACCAGACTCACAATCATTTTTACAAAGCCATTAAAACTTTCCTGACAGTCACCCTAAATTTTCTTGCTGCGCTTTATGCCATTATTTCTGATTATAGTCTATTAGGTCCCTTTTTACAGTAACAGTCCTCTTTTTCCAGATTACATAGATGAATACTTATTTTTGAGGACAGGAATAGTAGGGGAATATATTTCACATGCATTAACCATTCAGTGGGATAAAAGAAAAGCTAAAACAGTACCAGAGATGCAAAAAAATATTAAGATAATATGTACTGATGAGGAAAACTGTCAGGAATTATATTAAAGAGTATCATTCAATCATCTTTATAGAAACATATACTGCCATTGAGAGTAAAAGGATTAATAAGATTTTAGAGCTAATGAGACTGAGTCAATAATAAAAAGACAATTCTAGCTCATAATTAATACTTATCTATTTCCCTGTGAGTCACTTACTTATTTCATTATATATTTCCTGTGTATGAATTATCTTCTTCCAAAATTTTAGAAGAATATACCATTAGTGATGATGGAAATTTTAACATAGCAATTAAAGTAGTGTTGATGCTTCCTGATCTGCTAAACCAAACTTATAATTTGAATAGTTGAATATATTTTGAATATTCAAAATATAGTTTGAATATATATATATTCATTTTCTATAGGACTCAGTCATTTTCCTTTATTGTATTGATTACCTATTAAAAATACTTTGCTCTTAAATCTCCAGTCTTGTATCTTTCCTCCTTTTCTTCACAGTCACTCCCGTGCCATTCATAGTGAGGATGAATGGATTTGTTACAAGCACCTCTGTTTCCCTTTAATCCAGCTCAACAGGATTCTGGCATTATTCTTTCCTCCCATCCTCTCTCTTATCATGGTTTGTCCACTATCCTTTGCCTGCAGAAACAATCTGCCTACATTTAATCAATGTGCCAAGTTGCTTTAGTCACGTCCGACTCTTTGTGATCCCATGGACTGTAGCCTGGCAGGCTCCTCTGTCTGTGGGATTTTACAGGCAAGAATCCTGGAGTAGGTTGCCATGCCCTCCTCCATGGGATCTTCCCGATTCAGGGATCAGACTCATGTCTCTTATGTTCCCTGCATCGCCAGGCGGGTTCTTTACCACTAGCACCACCTGGGAAGCACATTTTTAATCTACAACTTTAGTTATACCTCCAGCTGCATTGGAACATGCACATGCCTTAGTAATTTAAGCAAGCATTAATTGGATTCATCTACTTTCCCTTCCAATAACCAATTTAATTCTCTCTATATTTTGAACAATCTTTCGAGAAACTTAATTCCATTTCTTGAACTTTCATTCTAAATTGTCCATACTTCAAACCAGCATTTGAGAGATCCCGTCTCTTCCAAAAGAGAAGTCTTGAAAACTCATCAATGACCTCAGAATTTAAAATCATTGGTCTTCACTTGTTGTTGGGGAGAATTTATTGGACACGTTCTATCTGAAAGATATCAGGCAAAGCTATGTTTGGAAAGAAAAACATGAATATTAACGAAAGCCTACTCTCAAGTTGCTTATCATTTCTCTCATATTCAGCTGTTTCAGACATTTGATTTTTCCTGGAGTTTTTTTTTTTCATTGTTTTAAGATAGAATTAGCAATCAATGGCTCCAGATCAAATTCAGGCCACTGCCTATTTTGGTATGTGGCTTAGGAACTAAGATTTTTTTTTTTTTTTGGCATTTTTTAATGGTTGAATAAGAGTCAAAATAAGAATACTATGTGGTGACAGGTAAACATCAAATGATATTCAAATTCACAGAAATAAATATTTATTGGAACATATCTACACCCACTCATTTAACTAGGCTTTATCATGTGGGAAGAGAGCAAATTAGCCGAGATGGCATGTTCAGGCTCCCTCGCCCCACGTTTTGTAAATAAAAACTATGCAACAGCTGAGATCACTTGTAGTACTGCACACGCATGTCGCGAGGTTTGTGTAATAGCGGAGATCATTTGTCGCACTGCGCATGTGCATCATGAGGCGCTTGCTTGGTCACAGGCTACTTCTGCAGTATATCTGTACAAGATTCACCAGGAAAGCCCGGGCTGCTGCTGCATCGGGGCTACATTGGTGTGACACCATGATTATTATATGAGGTTATGATATGGCTCCATTATGGCTACTTTATGGTTATGTTGTGGCTGCTGCCACGGCTGCTTTCTCAGCTAGGAGAGAGGCTGTGTTGTGGCTGCCTGGCCAGTCAGAAGAGAATAAGTAT
The DNA here is from genome assembly GCF_023699985.2 of Odocoileus virginianus. NCBI lineage: Eukaryota > Metazoa > Chordata > Mammalia > Artiodactyla > Cervidae > Odocoileus > Odocoileus virginianus. The sequence continues at coordinate 34,564,303 of NC_069685.1, read as the reverse complement.
GTCTGCAGATCCTACGGCTCCTCAAATCTCCTTCCAGCCTCCAAGCTCACATCTTAACTACCCTGGGTAGTAGGGTACCCAGCAAACAGGGTACCTCACAGCGAAGTGAGGACAGTGTGAACAGCAAAACAATTGCATCACGGACAGGATCAGTGATACACATCTCACTATTTAAAAAGCAAACAACTCAATTAAGAAATGGACAGAGGATCTGAACAGGTATTTTTCCCAGAGACATACAGATGGACCACAGGCATGTGAAAACAGACACTAATCATCAGGGAAATGCAAATTAAAAGGACAGTGGGACATCACATCACATCTGCCAGAATGGCTGTCATCAAATGACAACAAATAAAGAACCTGCCTGCCAATGCCGGAGACACCGGAGATGTGGGTTCAGTTCCTAGGTTGAGAAGATTCCATGGAGGAGGAGATGGCAACACACTCCAGTATTCTTGCCTGGACAATCTCATGGACAAAGGAGCCTGCCAGGCTACAGTCCATGGGGTCGCAAAGACTCTAACATGACTGAACACACATGCAATATAAGCCTAATCTTAGCTAGATTATATAGATAGGTACCATGTATCTATCTGTATTATCTGTGTATCTATGTCTAAATAGCTGTCATTCATATATCTGTTTGTGTGTTCGTGTGTGTGTATGTATTCTCCTTTTAAAATTTATTTTCTATTTAATTTTGGAATCAATTTAATACAGTACACTTTCTTTCTCTCTATTATGTTTCTATTTCAAATTGCCTATTCAATAGTTTTTTTTGAAAAGACAGGGAGGGAAGAAGACCTGGTGAACGGCAAGGCCAAATATTAATTCCTGGTTGTCATCCAACCATGATAATAATAAGGTAAAAAGAATGAATAAACTCTTAAAGGGATTGAATGTAAAATAAATGGAGCAGAAAAGAAAAGTCTGAGATTTGACTTTCCTGAAGTCACCAGGAGGGAACAGAAGATAAAGAAGCTACTAAGGTGGAATTTAACTAACAGGATTAAGTGACAACCAGGGTAAGTTGTAGCCTGAAGCCCATATCAGCAAACTTTTACTCTGCATGGTCCATATAGTAAATAGCTTAGGCTTTGCCATTCATATTACCTTCATCTGCATGAAAGCACATACAACATATATTTTTCTTACAGATTTATTGAGATATAATTGACATACAGCACTATGTACATTTAAAGTGTACAACATAATAATTTAACTTCCATCATGGAATGATTATCACACTAAGTTTAGTGAACATCTATCATCTCACATAAATGCAAAATAATAGACAAAATTATTTTCCCTTGTGATGAGAACTCTTATTGTTTACTCTCTTAACAATATTCATATGTAACATGAGGCAGTGGTCATTAAACTCATCATGTCATCCATTACATCCCTAGCATTTATTTATCTTATAACTAGAAGTTTGTATCACATTCAGGTAATTCTGTCTTTCCCCAGTCTCTGCCTTAGGTAACCTCAAATCTGATCTCTTTTCTATGAGTTTGTTTACTTGTTTGTTTTTAAAGTATAATTGACACTATGTTAGGTTGCAGTGCATAATATAGTGATACAATCTTTCTATATATTGCCAAATGATCACCCCACAATAAATCAAATTACTACCTGTCACCATACATAGATACTGCATTATTATTGGCTATATTCCCCCATACTATACGCTTTGTCCCTGTAACTCATGTATTTTGTAACTGGAAGCTTGTGCCTCTTAATCTCCCTCACCTATTTCATTCATTTCCTCACCCCTCCCCTCAAAGACTCACCTTTTTGTTCTCTTTATCTATGACTTTGTTTCTGTCTTGCTATGTTTGTTCACTTATTTTTTTTTTTAGATTACATATATAAGTGAAATCATACTGTATTCCTCTTCCTCTGATTTATTTTAGTTATCACAATACCCTTTAGGTTCATCTACATTGTCAAAAATAGCAAAGTTTCACTCATCTTTATGGATGAGTAATATTCCATGGTATACATAACTCATCTTTTTATCCATTCATCTGTTGATGGGCACCTAGGTTGCATCCATATCTTGACTATTGTAAATAATGCTGCAGTGAACATATTTTTTTTTTCTTCAGAAAAATACTCAGAAGTGGGATTCCTTGATTGTATATCCTATTTTTAATTTTCTTAGGAAACTTCATATTATTTTCCATAGTAACTGCATCTATGTACAATTCCACCAACTTGGGCAGATTCTTTACAACTGAGTCACCTAGGAAATCCTTGACTTATATTCTGGAAGTTTAAAAAACTAAGCAATTCTACAAAGTAATAAATAAACTATAGGGTAGTAAAATAAGAAAGTAATTGACAATAATAATTATGCATAAACCTACATATAGAACATTAGTATACTCAACATGTAAAATAGCTTGTTTAAACAAGTTTAAAAGTAGATTTAACAGTCTTTGGAATGCCAGGCCTAGGAACATAGGAAAAAAAAGAAAAACATTGAAAAGGCGGACTGATTGAATACTTTATAGGCTAGGGTTCTCTAATATATAAAGAAAGGCAAATATATGAACTTCTGCATAATTTAGATTACAAATGCATTCTCATTTGCATGGCTGTGAATGAAAACACATTGGCAATAGTATTATAAAGAAGGCAGAAATACATATGCAACAAATAAGGAGACCTAAGCTGTATACACTCAACTTGAGTACCACAGTGTGGGTTCACCCAAGAGTAGTAGAGAGATGCTTCTAGATACAGAGTGAACTACTGGGAACAAATTCTGAGTCAAAGGTAAAGAGAGAGGCTTTGATGTTTGATAAACATATAAGCATTAAATTTGAAAGCCCCTGGTCATATTGTCGACCTGATTCTCTCACTGATCAGATCATTAACTATGAAAATAAATTGGTTTCATATATAGACTACTATGTAGAAAAAAAAATTAATGAAAACCTACCGTGCAGCACAGGGAATTTTACTCGGTGCTCTGTGGTGACTAAATGGGAAGGGAATCCAAAACAGAGGGGACATATGTATAGCTGATTCACTTTGGTGTACAGAAAAACTGACACAATATTGTAAAGCAACAATACTCCTTTTTTTTTTTTTTTTTAAAGAAAATAAGATTTCAGCAGTTCTCCTGGCTTATCGTTACTGCTTCTCTATCAGTCAGATTCCTAAGACTGGCAGGAGGGTCTGCTCCCTTGGAGGTAGCTGAGAATTAGGGAGAAAAAAAGGTTTTGCAAAAAGAAAAAAATTAAATCTTACTGAAAATATGTAATGGTAATCTTTATTATTTTCCAACAAATGATCTGTTCTCCAGTTAGATTGTTCTCATCAAAATTTCATAAAAACAAATAATTTCCCACAGTGACTAGAGTGTATCACACATTTTATTAATCAAATTCCTTTTAATCTACATTTAGTAGCCACATTTCCAAAACCTATATAACTCATCCCTAATTACTATGGGTCTTACTAATTTCTTCTTGTCTGGATCTTCATAGTATTTACATTTGGTGTAACATGATTTGGCCTTTAATCATGTATTATCATTCCCACCTAAAATGCTAGCCTTTGCTATTCCAGTACTTCTACATTTTCCAAACATACTGGGGAAGATACAATATTACTTTAGCAAACACATGTTACAATATCACTTATTGTAGCAAAAATAAAGGGAGTGGAACCAAAAGGTGTGTATTTCTCAAACATGATGTTAAACCCTACGCCATGTTATCCAGAATCATTGAGAAACCAAATTTTAGAGCATCTTCAAATTATGGTCTCTGGATGGCTCCCAGTTGGCATATCATTTGTTACCAAGTTGAGAATAGTATAGAAATGTAAAATAATCACTTAGAATCTTTATATATGTAAATATTTGTATTTAAATTTGAGCTATTTATGAGTACTAGATATAATATATTCCTTTTAATCTTGCTTTGCTAAATATAAGTAAATGTATTAAAAAAAACCTAGATCTTACAATAACAAATTAAACAATTTAATATCAATGGTTATCTCCCTTATTGGATTTTTTAAGGCAATGAAGTTAAAGTACTTTCATCAATTTTTAATCAAGATCACTGCTTATAACACAAGTTTTACAACTGCTATTTTCTACAATTAGATAAATTGAATATATCTAATTCTTGTTGCCATTTTATTTATGAAAATGTCATAAACAGTCTAGTTCATATTAATTAAAGTATAGGTAATCAGAGCAGTTTAGGGCTGATTTGCCTTAATTGGCTTATCAAAGAAAATTGCCAGATAGCATTATTTTGATTCTATGATATCAAAGTTGCTCAGACCACATAGAAATAGAAATTTTCATCCTTTCTTTTAATATAAAGTTAATGCATGCATGTCTTTCAGTGATATAATAAAAATGGAGCAGATAACACTACAGTATCATAAACTGAGGACTGGTTTCTTTTTAGAAACAATATATTAGAAAGATTAAAAAATAGACTTTGAGGTCAACCAGACATAGATGTAATCCAGTTTTATACTCACATAAGCTGTATGAATACTCCTCTTAAGCTTTATGTCACCTGTATAATATTATCAATCATATAGGACTAATATGTGGGTTAAATGAGGTTATATTTGAAATGGTCAAATGAGCAATAAATGTTACCTGTTATTTTCAAATAGAAAATTCACCATGGGCTAAATTTCATGAAAATTATAACAGTCTGTGAATTTTTCATCATTTTTCTTTTTCAGTTTCCAAAATGCTTTGGAGGGAAGTTGTGTATATTTAAAATTTCAGATAGATGGTTTAAATATTAGTTGCATACATATTAAGAAGAAAAAGTTTCCCTTTATTATTTTTGCAGTTCTATGATATTGAGCTAATTATCTTTTCTCAATCTCTTTGTCTAGAAATTGAGAGGGTTAATTAGAATTTGTCCATTGTTCTAATAAAAGAAAAAAAGAGCTATTTGAAATACTTCTACTCTGTGTAAGCAGAAAATATTTTATTAGTTTTTAGAAAGTATTAGTAGTATTATATTAGGTCCACCCATGTTGTTGCCAACGGCAGAATTTCTTTTTTGTTTTGTTTTGGCCATCCCATGCAATTAGCAAGATTTTAGTTCCCCAATCAAAGATTGAACCTGGACCCTTGGCAGTGAAAACTCAGAGTCCTAACCACTGGATCACCAGGGAATTCCCAAAATCTCATTCTTTTCCATGACTAATATTTTACTGTGTGTGTGTTTGTGTGTGTGTGTGTGTGTGTGTGTGTGTGTAAATCACATCTTTAACCATCCATCTGTTGGTGGGCATTTGGGTTGCTTCCATATCTTGACTATTGCAAATAATACTACAATGAATATAAGGGTGCATGAATCTTTTCAAATCAGTGTTTTTATGTTCTCTGGATATATATCAGCAGTGGAGTTGATGGACCATATGGTAGTTCCCTTTTTAGTTTTATGAGGATCCTCTGTACTGATTTCCACAGTGACTGTAGCAATTTACATTCACACCAACAGTGTAGGAAGGTTCCCTTTCCTCCATATCCTCACCAGTATTTGTCATTTGTCAAGTTTTAATGATGGCCATCTTCAGAGGAGAGAGGTGAATAACCAATTCAAAAAGAAATAAATTTGTAGAGTATTAAATTTCAAATGTCCATAGAACATAAGAGACGAGAGAAGCTTAGACATTTTGTGAATGCAAGGCTAAATAATTTGTTTATTGGTTCTCCTGGCTTGGGTTGATCCCAGTTTCAGTGAACACTGAGAATCCAAGGGCAGGGACTTAATGTCTATTTGGAAAGGCATAAATTTGAATAATGGGGAAATCAAATTAAATGTCAAGACCATAGGTTTCCCTTTAGATACAAGAACCAATAGAGTTCAATAAAATGTCCTTTGAACTAAAGGAATTAGACAAATATGGGGGATATCAGGACATGTAAATTATATAGATGCACAAGGTTCATGATGGATCAACTCAATTAAATGTAGTGTAGATAGTTGGAATTAAAAAATTAGTTGTGTTTCATTTCGTTGTCCAAAGTGATGAAGATCTGATTTTTACAAAGATGATTTTTACAAAGGTCATGAAAGAGCAAATGTGCTCTTTTCTAACTTTATTTAGCAAAGCACAATTGGTAAGTTGGTTAGATAGGGTGAATATACATCACTTAAAAATTCTTTTTGTCACCTGATAACACATGAACTTAAGTTCACACAAAAAATAAAAAATATAGAAAGATGAAAGTTACTTCTTTTTTCTTGTTTCTTGAGGTAGGCCTGTAATGCTATGAATCTTCCCCTTAGCACTGCTTTTACAGTGTCCCATAGGTTTTTGGTTGTTGTGTTTTCATTTTCATTCATTTCTATGCATATTTTGATTTCTTTTTTGATTTCTTCTATGATTTGTTGGTTATTCAGAAGCATGTTATTTAGCCTCCATATGTTTGAATTTTTAATAATTTTTTTTCCTGTAATTGAGATATTCTGGATTCTAATTTTTTAAGTAACAATAGAGAATATTTGTTTAAATGGTCATTTCCAACTATGGATTATTAGTAAAGATTAGAAGGACCATAATAAGACTCTGTTTAGATTAATGTACCTTGACATTTCATTTGAAGCATCAAGATAAATTAATCCAAATAGATTCATTTAAAATATATTTTGTGCGTATGGTCTTAGTCATGTCTGACTCTTTGGGACCCCATGGACTGTAGCCTGCCAAGCTCTTCTGTTCATGGGATTGTCTAGGAAAGAATACCGGAATGGGTTGTCATTTCCTCCTTCAGGGAATCTTCCTGACCCAGGGATCAAACCTACATCTCCTGGGTCTCCCGCATTGGAAGGGGGATTTTTATCATTAAGCCACCTGGGAAGCCCAAAATGGGCTTATAAACTAAAGCAATTTTATTTTTATAGATTTCATTTCTGTGTTCTTATTATATTACTAAAGCATATGTAGATTTTAAATAAATAATACCTGTGAAATAGATTATCAGGTAGTTGAAGGAATGACTTCTACAAAACAGGATTGAGGCAAAAAGCTTGAAGTTTACTTTGGGAGATCATAAGCCATATTCACAAACTATCTTTAGCCATTTAAGGGACTTTCATATAGATTCTATTCCTTGATGCTTTCTAGTTATTTTATTAAATGGATTAAATTAAATTAATTATTATTGGTATAAATCCATAGGATAAAAAGGAAACAAAGCTACACTTCTAATGGAAAAAGTCAAGAAATTTGAACGAGATTGTATACAGAAGTAAGTTCCCTTCCCTTTCTTTAAATGCACGAGTTTTTTTTATTTTAATGCTAATTTAAAGATTTCTCTTTTGGGGGACATTAGTTGATGAGCAAGACATGTTTTACTGATTACTTTCCTGAGAATATCTATGTCATCTCTCCCTCTGAATAGCTTACTCTGTCTTGCAACCATTTAAAAAATGTTGAAGTGTAAATTGAGGTAATTTTATGATTGTTGTGTTCTCTACATTTGTTCAGTACAGTGTAATATCATTTAAGAATTTGTTTTTGGAAGAAAATAATCTCACAAAGCAAATAGCACAGGGTCATCTTGATGGAGTTCACTGTCTCCCCATATTAACTGGCAGAGGGCACTTTATGTGGAAGGCAGGCTTAATCATATTTTTCAAAAAGTCATTGACTTAAAAATATTATTCTGAAGTATGGTTGATTTATCCTCAAAAATTATAAGGCTGGTTAGAGGATAATTATACACATGCGTAGTTCTGAACTGTATTATAATTCACACATTAATTTGCTCCACATAGGAACACCTATACTGAGTATCATTGCACCTTACTTTTCTGGTCAACATTCTTTAAAAGTCATTTAGCAGGATTCATGTTTTTAACTAGTTAATGACTATTATTGCAAAAAACTTATATTCTATTTCTTATAGGTACGAAGGGAGTGGATACTGGCCAAAAATTGATACACATCTAAAATATTTTGCTATGTTTGTACTAATTAATGTAAAAATACAAAATTACACCCATTTTAAAATCAAATGTTGTAAAAAAATAAATGTTATATTAAAAAATAATTTACCCCTGCACCTACCCTCTTTATGGGTAGGAGGACAGATCAAAAGCACATTTTTGTGTGTGTATTTTCTCTTTAAAACTATATCTTCATTATATTGCCTGCAGAATTGCATTTGGTCTTGTCCCCTTTTACTGACAAATCTGAAAATGTTCTACTGCACTATCCAGCTCAGGAATATTCTCAAGTAATAAAATGAAGACAATATGGAATAAGAATTCATCCAAACTGTGTCTGTGATTTAGTTCAATGCAAATCATTTATGTAAGTAGATTATATAATCCTTTTTTTTGCATATTTAAGCTTTCCAAATAATTTCAGAAGTTAACTATAGAACATAAGATAATTTTTGCACAATTATGTTCACTATATCTGTACACTGAAAGTTACACATTTTAAGAAATTTAGAAAATATAAAACCATTATATGATAAAGTCTATGGAGAAATATTGAATCATCATTGTAAACTTTAAGCAATATGTTAAAAATTTGTGATTTAGTCATTTAATAAAATAGAGACATTAATTTACTATATTGTTTTCCTTCCTTGTCATTATTCAAACTGAGACTAATGACCCATCTAAATATGAAAAAGATATTAATGAAATGACAAGCTTTCAGTGTTAAGTTAATATTTTGACAACTACTGTTGAAACAGAAAATGTTAGCAATGGTAAATCAAACAAGAGATTAAAGTTAAATATCAAGTTTAAGAAATGTCAAGAAAAAATAAGGACTAAAATTAGAATAAATCATGAAGATCATAAATCTCATCCTCAAAACATTACAAAAAATATGTCATTTTCAATGTATTAAGAAAAGATGAAAGTTAGGGATTTTGTAAGCAATATTATCCTTCAGAGAGAAGCATCACAAGAAAACATCTAATACTGATGATTCAAGAAATATTTCTGAGAGCATTAGTTAAAGTGATGCACAGAGTAAAAAACTACTACTTTTTTTTTTCTTCTAGTATTTTTGAAAAATATTTATTTATTTGGTTGTGCTGGTTCTTATTTGTGGCATGCAAACTCTTAGTTGCTTCTTCTAGTATTTTACATGTATACATATGCAAACTCATTTTATAATCTTAAAACCATACCTATAAACAATTTCCACTCCACTTTTTCACTTATTTTAATATCATAATTATTTTATGTCATTACATTTTCTGAGAAATTATCATTTTTACTGGTTGCACTGTAGTCTGCCATAGGGATCTGCTCTAATTCATTTCATTGCTCTGTCAATTTTGGAAATTACTACTTCTGTTATAAATGTATACACAATAAAGATACGTTGCTATCTACTACTTTTTACTCTAAACATTTTGTATTATTATTTTTTTACCATGCCAATCTGTTACTTTGAATAAGTCAACTGGTACTTTTTTGTGTGAATAAAGCTAAATCTTAGACCAGAAACAGTAATTGAAGAGCCGTAGACTGATTTATGTAATTTTGTAATTCTCAAGTAAAAATGTTTCATGTTTAAAGACATTTGTATGAATGAATTTTATACTGAGATCTTCAATTTTAGCCTCAAGAAGTTTCTATTGAAAAACCCAAATTCCTATAAGTACATTTCTTTCTCAAGTACAAAAAACGTGCTCTTAGGTGTATACAGTGAATCCTTATTCCTCATATAAAAAATATGATGGCAATACATTGTCTGAGACACATACATGATTCTGATCACATCCAAATAACTTGTCTGGTTCTTATTAATAATCTCTCAAAGACTTAATATGTTATTTTAGATAAAATTACTTGACCCAATTAATATGCTATAGAACTCCATTGAAATACTGTTGCACAATTTACATGCCTCCCACGACTGTCCCCTAATGTTAGGCTTGCATACTTTGAGTGCATTAGAAGCACAATGTGAGAATTTCGTGAGTGTGATTTTTTAATGCAACAGTAGAAGGCCTCTTTAAATCCAGGGCTTCAAAGACCAATTTCATAAATTTAGTTCTTTTAAAATCTACCGCATAATCTTCTAAGAAATAGTTAGAGGTAGTTTACATTACTCTCTTTAGGTAGCCTTTTCAGGATACTATTGTAATCACAAAGGGATGAAAGCTTAAATTTTTATCATTTTATTACTCCCTGTAAATTAAGCCATGTTTGAATAGAAACCCACTGAGAACAGAATAAGTGGGGAAACATTTCGATTACCTTTCTGAAATATACAAGTGGTATTGAATTCAAAAGTTTGCTCAGTGGCTTCATGGGGAAATGAATTGTCTGCATTGTATAAAGGGGCTGATGTTTTAACAATTGTTTTTGTGGATAGAATTAGAAGAGGTAATAATTGGATTAGAAACAGAAGGAGATGCTGGGAAGGGAATTGAGAAATGCCCTAAAGTCTGAGCTGCTCTTGGAGAGGGGAACACCAGCAGAGAGAGAAATATGGACATAGCAAAGAGAGGTGTGTTTTCCCATTTCTAATCTCAGTTTCAATTTCTTGATTCCTAAATATTCTGCACACTATGGACAAACTGTCCCTATGTAGAAGCTCCATTTTAATAAGGTACTAATAATATCATTTATAAAGACAAAGAAATTTTCTTATGTGGAAATTCTAAGCCTAAACAATAGACATTTTACATCAGACTTTCTGCAGAAAATATGTCCCCCTAGACTTAAAGTTGCATCAAAACCAGGACTAGAATCTTCACATTCCAAAATACAAGACCCATGCATGATGAGGGCCTGAGCCACCAGAGGCTTCCCTGGAGGCTCAGATGGTAAGGAATTTGCCTGCAATACAGAAAACCCAGGTTCCAACCCTGGGTTGGGAAGATCCCCTGGAGAAGGAAATGGCAACCCACTCCAGTCTTCTTGCCTGGAAACCAGACAAGCCTGGCAGGCTACAGTTCACGGGGCCACAAAGAGCTGAACAAGACTAAGCAACTCACACACACACACACACACACACACACACATGCATGATAAGATATATGTGATTTTCTTTCAAGCTCTTCTAGTCTATTTTATTCAGAAAAGAATAAATAATACCATGGCATATATAGAGAACAGCTGCTGAGTGAACTGAAGTAAAAAAAAAAAAAAAAGTGTTGAAGATTAAGAGTTGTAGACATTTAGATATGTTGACAAAATACTTGAAAACCAGAAGAGTTAAAAAGTTGGTAACCTTGGAAAAGCTTGTCTTCCCTGAGCCTGTAATTGAAACATTTTTCCAAACCCATTTCAGTTTGAGTTCTGAAGTTACAAGTCTGGGATAGAATTCTATTTGCTTGAAGTTCACACTTATTGCTGGTGACAAGATGAAACTACATATACAACTAGGATAAATATAGCCAAAATCCTAGCTAGTTAGGCTACATCACCAAAAAAAAAAAAAAAAAAAAAAGGAAAAAAGAGAGATGAAAGTATAAATAAAAGAATATTCTATGAATCTTCAACCAACTCACTGTCAAAAGCTGAAATCTGATGCAATCTGACATTGCACCAAAATTGAATTTTTATTTAGAGCAAGGAAACAGCATCTTCTAAGAGATTTCATCAAGAATTCTATACTCTAAATATTTCAGTTTTAATCTAAATGTTACTGGTCAATGAGTTATATTGGAGATTGCACTGTTCTTCTCTTAATATCAACAGTGACTTTGAAAAATATTATATCTATGTTTAATCTTTCGTGCATGTGTGGGATAAATGATTACAAAAGCCTCATTTTCTCTATTCACACTCAATAAATTAATCTCCTAAAATCCAGAAGAACTAGATTTTTTTCTATATTAGCAGTCTAACCTATCTTGGACTGAGCATCTGCACAGTATAATTTGACTGTGTGATTCTGAATTAATAGACCCATGAGACTGATTGCATGTGTGGGTGCTAAGTTACTTTATTCATGCCCAGACTCTTTGTGAGCCCATGAACCTGCCTGGCTCCTCTGTCTGTGGGATTCTCCAGTAAAGAAAACTGGAGTGAGTTGCATGCTCTCCTCCAGGGAATCTTCCTGACCCAGAGGTTGAACCCACATCTCTTACATCTCCTCCATTGGCAGGTAGGTTCTTTACAGCTCGTGCCATCTGGGAAGCCCAGAGATTATGTTTACCCTGAAACAATTCAATGATCATTAATTTTATGAAATATTTTTCACAAACACATTAAAAGAGGAATGCTGTTTTGTGGGAATTGTAAATTAAGGAGAAATAGTAGGTTGAGGTGGAGAAGGCAAAGGCACCCCACTCCAGTACTCTTGCCTGGAAAATCCCATGGATGGAGGAGCCTGGTAGGCTGCAGTCCATGGGGTCGTGAAGACTCAGACATGACTGAGCGATTTCACTTTCACTTTTCACTTTTCACTTTTATGCATTGGAGAAGGAAATGGCAACCCACTCGAGTGTTCTCGCCTGGAGAATCCCAGGGATGGGGTCGCACAGAGTCGGACACGACTGAAGTGACTTAGCAGTAGCAGTAGGTTGAGGAGAGAATTAGATGTGTACAACTTTAAACTCAGACAACTCATAAAGAATGAAGAGTCTAAGGCTGTACACAGTGGAGCAATGGAGTTTTCAATAAATGCACTTCATAAATGTTATTTGATTACCTGCAATGTATAAGGCAGGTACTAAAGTACTTGTATTCCCAAGTACATTGGAAGTAAAAATTTTACTTCCTTGTCAAAGCCTTGACTAATGGAGATAGTAAGATGTGGTGGATTGCATTCTCTGTCAGCTAGGCTATGGCTAAGCTATGTTGCCCAGTTTTTATGTCAACAGCTAATCTGATAGAGAATGGGCAAACAACAGAGTCTTACTGTATGACACAGGGAACTATATCAGTATCCTGTAATAGACCATAATGGAAAAGAATATGAAAAAGAATACATATATATATATATATATATATATAAGTGAATCACTTTGCTGTCCAACAGAACTGATATAATATTATAGATCAATTATATTTGAATAAAATAATAAAAAGCTAGTCTGGTACATATACACCATGGAATATTACTCAGCCGTTAAAAAGAATTCATTTGAATCAGTTCTAATGAGATGGATGAAACTGGAGCCCATTATAGAGTGAAGTAAGCCAGAAAGATAAAGAACATTACAGTATACTAACACATATATATGGAATTTAGAAAGATGGTAATGATAACCCTATATGCAAAACAGAAAAAGAGACACAGATGTACAGAACAGACTTTTGGACTCTGTGGGAGAAGGCGAGGGTGGGATGTTTTGAGAGAACAGCATGTATATTATCTATAGTGAAACAGATCACCAGCCCAGGTGGGATGCATGAGACAAGTGCTCGGGCCTGGTGCACTGGGAAGACCCAGAGGAATCGGGTGGAGAGGGAGGTGGGAGGGGGGAAGGGATGGGGAATACATGTATATCCATGGCTGATTCATGTCAATGTATGACAAAACCCACTGCAATGTTGTGAAGTAATTAGGCTCCAACTAATAAAAATAAATGAAAAAAAAATTCTACATACTAGAGGTGCTGGTGGATATTAAGCAACTAAATAAATACTTATAACAAAATAAAAAAAATTAGTCTGGTGTCTCTATGAAAGCGTTATGGATGTGATTAACATTTAAAATTAACTGGCTCTAATATAGACCTAAGATAGATCATTCCCCCTATGATATGGGTGGGATTCACCCAATCAGTTGATCGCCTTCATATTTAAGATTGAAGTTTCCCACAGAAGAAGAAATCCTGCCTTAGGGCTTCCACATAGAAATATGCTTGAGTTTCTAGTCTGGCTACAGATGTCAGACTCAAAACTCCAATATTGACTTGTATCCACAGTCTGCTGACTTAGTCTACGGTTTTTGGATTCCATGATGAATATCAACTCATATTTGAATTTCCTGCTGCCTGGTTGGCCCTAAAAATTTGACACACATACCACTCCACCAACCATTACCAGAGCCAGTTGCTTAAAATTAGAATATGGAGCCAAAGTTAGTGATGGAGATATATAAATCCAGATCTAGATACAAAAATTAATTCTACTGGTTCTGTTTTCCTCTGGAGAAAAATATTCTTTTGGCATAAGACCCAGAAATTTTCTCATGAAATTAGTTTATAGTTAGACATGTAAATCTAGTAGAAAGTGGCACCAGATAGCTTTCATCCTCTGAAATTAACATCTTCTTGTATTTAAGCAGAAAACAAAATAGATTCACATATGAAGCAATTATTTAATTTAGCATTTATTCTCAGAGCATAACACCATCAATTTTTCTTTTTTCTACTTCTGTATGCTTGTGTATCATGAAAATGTGTCTGTATACATGTTCCAATTATTTAAGCTTATCTCACATTAAGGAGAAGGAAATAGCAACCCACTCCAGTATTCTTGCCTGGAGAATCCCAGGGACAGAGAAGCCTGGTGGGCTGCTGTCTATGGCATCACACAGTCAGACACGACTGAAGCAACTTAGCAGCTGCACATTAAGGAACAACAAAATAAAGCAGTGTGAAATAAAAGTTTATCTACTGTAGCCTTTATTTCACATATATTGATTATAATAATTTCATAAGAAATTTCTTTTTTTATATAAGCAAAATCTCTATATTCTGTATTTGACAATTATAAATAAGATGTAATTTTAGCCAATTCTCCATTCTCCATATTATTTTTAGTGCTTTACAAAATATATTGATCAATTAAAAATGTATTTGTATTTTAATTTCAATATTCAAATTTCAGGAATGTCATCAGTTTAAACACATACTATTTGATAGTTTCTGCTGAAAAATACAAATCTAACTTTCCCTACTCTTTTTGCTTGCTTTTTCATTAGCATATAGAAATTTTGTAAATGTTTGTTTTATATAAGATAAGAACACTAACTTTCTGTCCTTATAACTTTTTCTTTCACAATAGGCATTTCCAGCATTAATCCCACATGTACAATGACTTTAAGGTTTCCAGGGACTATGATTTGAAAATTCTGAAGCCATCAGTTCATATAATCAATTATCCCTGATTTGTCATTGGTGATGTATACAATGGATGTGGATTCTCAGGCTGATGTATACAATGGATGTATACAATGGATGTGAGTTAAGGCTGTCATCACTGATGTCTGGTTTTCATCATCTCTTCAATTTTTATAGAAAAATATACTTTGTGTGTGTGTGTGTTATTTATAGGTGCCTCAGAAGGTAAAGAATCTACCTGCAATGCAGGTGACCCAGGTTTGATCCCTGAGTTGGGAAGATACCCTGGAGAAGGAAATGGCAACCCACTGCAATATTCTTGCCTGACAAATTCCACAGACAGAAGAGCCTGGTGGGCTATAGTCCATGGGGATGCAAAGAGTAGGACATGACTGAGCAATTAACATTTCACTTTCACTATTTCATTCACACACTAATATACATACAGAGAGAGAGATACATAATTCTATATGCTTTCTACTTCAGTTGTTCAGGAGGAAGTCTAAGTATCCAGAAAGGCTTAAAAAAGAGACATTCAGTTAAATAAACTTCACATCCCTACTGTCCAGATATGTCACAAAACTAACAAAACAATTTTTGCTTTTTTCAGCTTTAGATTCCAAATAGTTAGCTACAACTGCTAATTCTGTAGGAATCTGAGAGAAAACTCCTTTTAAAATGATTTTGTTTGGAGTTATATTATAATTTGGATGCCACATTTCTGATATCTGTCTGTTAGACCAGATTTATCATTTATACTATTTTTAAAATAGCTTTTATTGGAGTATAGTTGATCTATAATGCTATGTTTGTTTCTGCTGTACAGTTGTATATATGAAAATATATACATATATGTATATACACAAACATGCATACACTCTGTTTTAGATTCTTTTCCCGTATAGATCATTACAGAGAATTGAGCTCCCTGGGCTATACAGTAGGTTCTTCTTACATAATGTTTTTATAAAAATATAAATCTGCTATAAAATTGAGTGAATTGCTTTCTCAGAAACAAATATCAGTATTTTTACATGTGTTTATTTATTTACATACATGCACAACTTATTCAAAATACATTTAGTCAGTATTGATTTGGCATGATTATAAAACTAAAGTACATGTACAATTTCAAATGTTTTAATACTTGTTAAAGTATTGATTAACAAAAACAGTGATTCTATTTATTAATTTAGCCTACAAATGAAATAGTTTTAAATAAAAAATAGTTTATTTGTTTTAAGTATTCATACAAGTATTGAGTTAAATTATTTCCTTTCTTCAAAATAGGACACATTAGGTCATTTTGTCCTATAGTGTCTGAAGACATGCTGACCTAACTTATCTCACTCTCAAAATTTTTTTCCTTTTCATCCTAGGATATGGCTTTAACGTGTAAACCATTGTTTCCATAAATTAACATATGGCAACACTGGATGCTAGTAGACTGGAAACAGGAGTTGAAAATAAAGGATCTAAACCAAGGCATTAATATATATTTTTGCTCACATCTTGAGACCATGCCAACCTTAAAATAAGTATCAAGAGAGGGTTGTATTCTGAGGTCCACCAATATTTTTATTTTTGGATGACTGCACTTGTGTGGGAACACATAGGTAATTCAGGTACCTTCAGTATTACATCTTTTGATGTACAAACACATATTTATGTGTATATGTATATATATATGTATGTGTGTGTGTATATATATATATATATATATATATATATAGCTGTGGGCCTTCAGTGGTAAAGAATCTGCCTGCCAAGCAGGAGTTGCAGGTTTGATCCCAGGGTCAGAAAGATCCCCTCGAGAAGGAAATGGCAACCAGTCCAGTATTCTTGCCTGGAAAATTCCATGGACAGAGGAGCCTGGGGGGCTACAGTCCATGGGGTAGCAAAAGAGTTGGATTTGACTTAGCAACTAAACAATAACAACAGAATATATAACCATGGCAGTAGAAACATAATCTATTATTACCTTGCACAAAAGTATACTCCCTAATATGTAAAATCAATACCCATTTAGTCAGATATTCTTTTATTTTCTGAATGCTGTATCAAAATTTTACACAAAACAGTTTTTTCTGCAAAAGGTAAGGTACAGATAGATATCAATAAATAAAGGAATTGATGTTTTTCCATCTAAATCTAAGTCATTCATTCCATTGTGAGCTCATGAAAAAATAAGATGAAAAACAAAAGGGAATTCACATTTATAAAGCAGCTAATATACCCCAAATTTCATCAGATTATTTACAGTTTATTTTCTTTTGCTGTGTAACCATTGCCCACCAAAATGAGAGACATTGTAAATTAAAGAGCCAGTAAAGTTCTGTCATGTTCATTTTTGGTATTCAATTCTAGTGCTTTTATTTTAATCACAAACAAGTAATTAAGAATACATGATATATTATTTTCCTCTTCAAATATAAAACCTGAAGAGAGTAAGAGATAATATCATAGCTTTAATATGGTCCCCCCAAAATGTCTCACATATGTATAGATTTCATTGTGTTTCCAAAATACAATTCTATGTAAAATTGCTGAATAAAACTATAAAGGAATTTTTTAAATACTTGCCTGAAATCCAAGGAGCTTTTCACTCGGCTTAATGTGCCTCTGAAATTCACATTCTATGGGTTGTATCACTTTGATTCCATCTTCATAAAAAACATAGAACATGTTCCCAATTCCCAGACCTTAGGAATAAAAACACATTCAAAAGTTCAAAATAAAATTATCAGAAACCTTTACGACGAAAACTCAGTGCCTGTCATATTGCTGGTGGGAGATCAATTTTGTGAAGTTGTGTAATGTTAATAAAGCAAACCATGTGAGACCTTTACCAAACGTCCAAGTAAATCTGTGATATTATGCAGAAATTCTGCTTCTTCTGCCTAATGTGTACATCAGTACTTTCTTTGTAAGTCAACAAATGTTTCAGATATTTTAAACTAATTATAAATGTAAATTATGAACCCTCTGATACACAGATTATGTCTGCTACCTTCCCACTTAATTTAGGTGTTGATTTAAGATATACAAATACTTTCTGAATAATCATGTTTATCCTATTTCTTATTCAAGTTCCCTAGGGAAAATAAACTGTCCTTCTTTGTAGGAATTTAGAAACAAATTCTTATTGTTCTAGAAACAGAAAGACCAATTCCTCTAGATTTTGGAGAATATGTATTGAATATTTTCCAAAAATAACATTTGTAAATGTAATCCCACTAGAGGTCTTACATGTTATTTTTCATAATGATAAATTTGGGAGTTAGTTTCTCCACTTTAAAACAAAAAAAAAAAAACAAAAAAAAAACCTTGAATTAATATAAGGTTTTGCAAAAATCTCACTTAAATCATACTATTAATTTTTTTCACACTGCAGGTTTGGGTTTGTGAAATCTTAGAAATCCATCTCACTTACATTATAAACCCACTCCTCATGGGTGCAGGATGCTACAGATTAGACACCTGAAATGCCTGTGAGAAATAATGGAGGTCTGCACCTGGGGACTTGTCACCTCTGATTACACAGCTCTTCTCTTTGTTTCCTCTGCTTCTGTCTTGTTCCAACTTGTCCAGACTAAGAGCATGTAGTCCTTCCTTTCCTGATCCTTTCCTGATTATCTCATCCAGGTATACCAGTTTGCAAACCATATTTATTCAGTTTAATTCTACACACATAATCCAGTGAGAGCATATGCCCTTTAATAGTTAAGCAATTATATTGAAATCTTGGTAGTTTGAAAACCCAAATTGCTTAAAATGTTTAACATCTGAAAACCTTTTTTTATTTTCATTTCAATTGACAATACTTGCAGTCTATGAAATCAAGACTGAGGATCCCAAGTATTTGATTTGCAAAAAAATAAAATTATTTAACTTAAGCTGTATTTTCTTTTATTAAATATGTTTCTAGTTAATTTAAAATGTCACCAGTTCTGCCTATTTGATCTGTGTCCATCTATTCCTATGATCATGAGGAAAATGTATTTGACCAGAATTGTAACTTTATTGGTGTTTATACATAATGAAATTATGTCTAATAATGCATATCTATTTTAATATTATTTTGACAAATCATATTGCTTTAGAAATATTTACCATTCTTACAGTTTAATACATGCTATTTTTATCAGTTAATTGTGCATTTTAGTTCCAGAATGCACAACATCACAATGAGATGTTCCTAAATAGTAGCAGAAGTGGCAAGGACTAAATTCAAGTTGTTTTTCATGAAATAAAATTTAAGACTTGTCAGCTGTTATTCATAATTACAGCTCTGCATACAGAAGCATCAATTCTATACCCAAAGGTATACAAAACTCAGTTTTCATGCAAAAAAATAATTTGTATCAATAAGCTCTTGTATAAACATGGATAGATGGATGATGTACGCTACCTATTAGTGAGTTGCAAATTAACATGACTGGGTGTTGAAACTTATGAGCACAAGCAAGCTGTGATGTGGTGTCTGATTTTCACTTGTGTTAGTTTCTTTGTTTGATGATGATTACAAAGCACATAACATTTTTTAATGAATGTGACGCTACCCTCCTTCAGCTGCTGCACAATTCTGCTCCACAGTCAGCGATTTGAATGTGTTTGACAACTACTCCAAGTCCAGACTGTTTGCAAAGTTTCTTGAAGCATCTTCTGTCCTTTCTCCTATGGATGCTATCAATATTACACGCACACACACACACACACACAGACAGACACACACACACATATATGTAAACTATATCCTGTGCATAGTGCAGTCAGTGAGATTCCACTTTACTTTTGCACAGATTAAGTTTCTAAGAGTTATTTTCCTCTGAAAACCTGCTTAATCCATCCAAATTGCTTTCAACACTGAAAGTGTATTTTCTTGCTTTTTAAAATATGAGTTACACATCAGCATTTTTACAGAGTATAAACTACTTTCCAAGTTAGAAGTTATTGAGAAATACAGAAAACTTTAAGCAAGGTGCATTTTACTTTTTTTGGTGGGAATATAACTCCTTAGTGCTTATGAAATAGTAGTGCCAACAAAATATTATGTACAAATATGCTAAAATGATAATATAAATGAACTAGGTATCCGCCACTCTGCTAGGAAATAAAACTTAATCCTCAGCACTATTGATGAATTCCTCTCTTCCCCACCTAAACAAGGTTTATTTTGCCATTCATTTTCTTGCTAGACATATCTTATTCATCAATTATCCTTTAGATTTTAGCAGAGGAGTTTATAATCTGAATATATGATGAAGATGTATCATTCTAAATTTGCTACTATAATATTATAATTTATTTTGAATATGCTGCACAGAATAATACAAATTACCTGATGCTGGGGATCTTGGTAATTGAAGACACATGCTGATTTTTACATTAGGGGCATTCATTAGCTTTATTTGCATAAGAAGCAATAATATACCTTTTAGGGGAAGCACACTGATTGAAACCACCCAACCTGGCCAGGCACCATAGTAACTATTTACATGAGTTGTTTTACAACAGAAGCTCCTGCTAAGGAACGCAGAGCTAATAAGCCACCACCAACTGGAAGAGTTTGGGAAAGGTCTAAAGAAGACACCATGTGTCCAGCCACCTCCCAGAATCCTTCTCTCTGGCATCCAGCTTGGCTGAACAAGGCGTGCGCCACCAGGAAGGACTCTGAGTCAGAATGACTGGCTAAAGACAACCCGGAAACGAATCCCGTCACCATGAAACCGAGACTGTGAGCCACGTGGCAGCGCTGTTCCCCTTAACCTACTGCTCTCCACCGGGTGCCCTTTCCCAATAAAATCTCTTGCTTTGTCAGCACATGTGTTTCCTCAGACAATTCATTTCTGAATGTTAAACAAGAGCCCAGTTTGGGGCCCTGGAAGGGGTCGCCCTTCCTGCAACATACCTGTGTATGTTCAGTATAACTATGTCATTATAACATATTTCCATGTTCTAACTGTTTAAAAAAAAAATGGTATGAGAGACTGTTAACAGAGATAAATCCCATTCTGGATTCAGATAGCTCAGAGGTAAACCATAGCTATAGAACTTCCTGTTATATCATGGGGAAGTTATTTACTATGTAACTTCTGTGTTGTAATTGTAAGAAATAAATAAGATGGAGAAAGGAAAACATGTAGCCAAGTGACTTAAACTCTTACTATGAATTCAAGAAATGTTGAATTGTCCCTATTTTTGTGATTGACATTATCTCTTTGAAACATCATTGGGGGGGGGGGGGGAATGGTGAAATGGTATATAACCAAATGTACTTCCTGTCCTCATATTTTCAAATCTACACTGTGAGATATACTACTAGTACATTTCAGATTTTTATGAGGTTGAATTCTTTGAATACATGAGCATCCTGAAAGAACAACTGATTTTCTAGTAGAGTGGTTGATCTTTTCGGGGGGCGGGGGGCTCTGCAAATTCAAACTATTTTCATAATAATGCTAAGATGTCATTTCCATTTTTCTCTTTCATTCAAATGTAGAGGGTAGCTCTTGACAGTTTACATGACATGTGGGGTTATGATGATATCACAACAGTTCAATGCAGAAGCAGACATAGGGATTCTACATTTTTTATTCAGTCAGATATTTTTAAAAATGCAGTGTTCAACAGTAAGCCTTTTCAATTTTTAAATATCACTTTACAAATAATATGGTATTTATGGCTATATGTAATGGGTTTACTGCAATTATTTTTAATAAATTTAAATATATATTTGAATTCTGCTGTAATTTCTAATATGGTAATTAAAGTGGATAGAAATAACCTACATAAACAAAAGCTCTTTGGGTTGTCAATGACTGTGAAGAGTGTAAAAGATTTCTGAGTCCCAAAAATCTGACTGTTAGTTTCAATTACAATTCTTTCCTCATTGATGTATTGCAGTTTATTACAAAAGTTCTTGATGTAAGTAAAAGCTTTACAACTGTAGTCATTGCAAAGTTTAGGAATATGTGCTGTTTTATCTTTTTTCATCACTTGGTGAAGACAGACATAAGTACTTTGTCTTTTTCAGGTCGATAGTTAATCTAACAAGGTATACTAGCTCAAAAAAGTGATCTATAATTTGTTTTTTCCTTGTGAGCTTTTTCTCTGCTTTGTTTTTCTTTCTATACAGAAAAGACATACACAAGAAAAGTATTTCCCAGAGGATCTTTTGATCAATACTGTACTTTTAAATATATGAGATGGACTGAGAAAAAAAAATGGATGTAATTTACATCCTTGTATCAATCCTTTGAGGACTGCTACACAAGAATAACAGTGCATTATGATAATATACTTACATTATGTGTTATATATAACACTATATTCCATAAATTATATCAAAATAATCATTATTTGTGATTATTGGATGAATATTTAAGCCAATAATAAAAATATTTTGTGGTGTTTGCCTTCCTCTGGAGTAAATTGCCATTACTTTAGCATTTAGTTTATGGTCAATAGCAAATTATAATGCTACCATACAGTGATTTGGTAACCAATCAAAGGTCATTTAGTAAATTTTGTGTTAAAGAATGTCCTTCATTTACTGATATCATATTATTCTTTTCCCTTTCAACTAATTCTAAAGTTATTTTTTAATGAAGAATATAGGCAAAAATAGATGGTCTGTATTGTATTTCTCACCTTGAATAACCCAACAGGGATGGATTGTCAGTTTATGAATGTTCCCATTTTTGGCACTCAGTCTCTGGAGCTAAAATCCTTTTCAAACATATAGCAACACCAAACCATCACACCTCAGTGAGATATTTATGTTTTGTTCAATTGAAATAAGAGTGACTTCCTCTTTCAATCTTCTAGATTTTTGGAGAGTGATTGTGTTAACCTTATTAGGCACTATTAATTCAGGAAGTGGACACTATCCAAACATTATATATTATTGGTCAGAATGATATTATCCAAAGCTAGTCTTAAGTCAGAATTCAATTCCCTAAACTTTCAAAGATAAGCTGAAAAAGTTGAATGCAAACCTGCATGATTGAATTCACATTCAATTATTAACATAGCAAAGGCTATATCATAATAGAGCATTTGTTTGCTATGTAGTTAATATGTACACGTGTTTGTGTATATACATATATTTGTTGTTGCTCATTCACTAAGTCGTGTCTGACTCTGAGACCTGATGGACTGTAGTATACCAGGTTTCTCTGTCCTCCACTATCTTTATAGCATCAAATTTTATTTTCACCAGGCTTTCCTAATAGTTCAGTTGGTAAAGAACCCACCTGCAATGCAGAAGACCCCAGTTCAATTCCTGGGTTGGGAAGATTCCCTGGAGAAGAGAATGGCTACCAACTCCAGTATTCTGGTCTGGAGAAGTCCATGGACTGTATGGTTCATGGAGTCGCAAAGAGTCAGACACAACAGAGCGACTTACACTGATTTTTACCACCAGACATGTCCACAGCTGAGCATCATTGCTGCTTTGGCCTAGCTGCTCATTCTTACTGGAGCTATTAGTAATTGCCCTCTGCTCTTCCCCAGTAGCATGTGGGACACCTTCCAACCTGGGAGCTCATCTTCTGGCATCATATCTTTTTGCCTTTATATGCTGTTCATAGGGTTCTCCAGGCAAGAATCCTGGGGTGGATTGCCATTCCTTCTCCTGTGAACCACATTTTGTCAGAAGTTTTCACTATGACCCATCCATCTTGAGTTGCCCTGTGTGGCGTGGTTCATAGCTTCTTTGAGTTACACAAGCTCCTTCTCCATGACAAGGTTGTGATCTATGAAGGGGGTATACAAGTATGAATACATGTATATGTGGATGTGTATATGTGGATGTGTATATGCACATATATCTGCAAATGGTTATCTTGTCAGATTCCTTTTTTGATTTGAAAACAGTTTTATGAGATAAAATGCTAAAACATAGCATTTGCTTTTAACAGAGAAGATATGGAACTTGTAAATGAAAATATTGACAGCTTCATCACTCTGGAATTGGCATCATGAACAGACAGTAGAAGGTGCGATCTCTCCCTCATCCACTAATATGATACTCTTAAGTCTTCTGAGCTACTCCCCTATAGCATAGAACAGTCTGGACAGTGAAATGTGACAAATCTGAGGTCGAAGGAGTTAAGAGATGACCTGATGCCTATTATTCCTTTTTTCCCCACTTTGGTGACATTATAGGTCACAAAGGTAGTCAGATAATAATGTAACACATAAACTTTTTTGCAAGATTTCACTGTAATTTTCTATTTGTACCTTGTGCAGGTTAGTGTTAACTACCCAACTAATATAGTAATTTATTTGAATAATTTCTATAATATATATATGTATGAAGAGATTCATAAATATTTACAAAGATAATTTTAAAATAAAAAAAATATATATATACACATTTTCTTTCAGATCTCTAGATGTTACATTAAGCCAGTATTTTCCAAAGTAATTTCAGTTCCATATTGATCCTGTAGATATTAAGCAAAATGATCTTATTTATAATAAATTTAGAAAATGCTATATTATATAACAAACCATCTGACAGCTCTCCTTGGAGTTTGAAATTAGTATATCTAAAAGTTCAACTTAATCTTGCAGTGAATAAAATGGTTTAAATTCCTTTAACTCAGTGCTTATAAAAACCCTTATTATCATTACACCATAAAACATATATCAAACTGTTGTCTACTAAATAAATATTAGGAAATACTTTATTAGGTTATAAGACCATAAAAATACTGTAAAAGAGACCTAGTCATACTGAATCTTTTAATGTATACTTTGAGATCATCTATGCAGTAAAATTAGTTGACAATGAGTTAATCTTTCATTTCACAAGATTTAAAATTTCATTAGAGCAGATACTATCTTTACAAGTGCTTTCAAAGTGCTCTACATTTAGTTGTCTCTTTAAAATATTTGTAAATAAATGAGTGATATATTTTCTCCCTTTTAAAATGTTTTTCTACACTCCCACAAAAAAAAAAAGCTTGCTTTTAAGTCATGACATTATTGAGGAACTGACATTTTGAAACCTCTTTCACTTATTATTTATCTTAAAATGCTTGGAATTCTTCAATGTTCTTTCTGAGAAAATTTGTTCATGGTAATAGTGAAAATATGAGCATACAAACAGGAAGCACTGCTAGAGTGAAAATAATAATGGATCTCAGAAATATGTAGTTTTTGTTATTATTCTATCTTTTAAAAATACAAGTAAAACTTTACTTTGGATATTTCTTTTGTTATTTTTATTATTTTTATGAAATAATTGTACACATGTTTGTGGTTTAATGATTCCTCAACTTGGTCTATTATGCCTGGCCACCATTACTATTATTACTTGCAATCATTTTCAGTTGTAATGCCTTACTGATAACTGTGGCATTATAAATATAATTTACAGATTTGTGGAATCTGAGTCAAATATATTATTTTCTCAAATATATTAATTTAAAATTATTTAAGAAAACAGAAAAGTACTCTGATGATAACTGTACATATTAAAAAGTATTTAAAAATTTTTAAAACATTTCTTGTATATGCTTTAAAATTATCTGAAAAATGCACTCAAGCACATATTCTGGGTCAAACAACATCATAAAGAGTAAGCACGTCACTCATTGATGTACTTATTGAAAGCATACAGTTTCAAAGATGAACAGAAGAAAAACTTAAATAGATAAAAATATTTTCATATAATGAATCTCAGGATGATTTTAATTAATCTGGAGATCTCTTATATTTTTAAAGGTCACCTGAATAATATTACACTAATATTACATATTAATGATTATTATAAAGTACTAATGTTAATTCATCAATTCAAGTTATAAAGAAGAGTTGTTTTAGATATTTTGAAGAGATTTGCATATCATGAATTTGCAAGGAGAGTGCCAAACTATATTTCAAGCATTGTTTTAAAAAATTCTGGCTCAGAGAGGTAAAGTGACTCATTCAGATTTTCCTAGCAATTAGTGATCAAGCTAGACCTGTGGTACGTGATCTCTGAATATTTAGGTTTTATTCCTTCCCTTTATAATGATTAAATAAAATCCATTTTTATAATACCCATAGAAATATTTGTTTGATCTCAAGAAATAAGAGAGTCTAAAGAAACATCTAACACATATGCTAATCATGTCATAATAATATCTGTTTCAGTAATGATTGAATTCGTATGTTCAAATGTTAAATATCCAAGTGGAATAAAATGAGGAGGTAAAATTACTCCAATAGCTCTTTAGTAATCTGGAGTTTAGGGCCTTTACAAAAGATTTGAGGAGAAAGAAATACCAAGGGAGAAAAAAAAAGTGTTATGCTCATATTTGATAATAAAATTGAGATGGCTAAATTTCAGAATTCATTAAGCCTTCTGAGCATGGTTCTCCAGGTGGCTGTGACTCCAATTCATATAAGAGTCTACAACAGGAAACAAAGAAGTTTTTCTACAATGGTTTGTGTAGGCAATTACTTTGATCATTGCCTACTAAGAGTGTAACAATGACTTATCCACACTTTTCTCCTAAGAATTTAACTAAAGCGCTTGGGATATTTGAATTCTGGGCAAACACTTCCACTTGGCTTTTGTGGCTAACTAAGAAAGACTAGCACAATTGAGTGTAGACTATAATTTTAAAAGTTGATAAAACAACCTTGTTGAGAACTAACTATCCTTACTTTTGAGATGATGAATTTGTGAGATAAACAGACCCTAGGTTACATACTGATATAGACTGGATTTGAATCCAGTTACTTCAAGTTGAAGCTGAAACTCCAATACTTTGGCCACCTGATGAGAAGAGATGATTCACTTGAAAAGACCCTGATGCTGGGAAAGATTGAGGGCAGGAGGAGAAGGGGACGACAGAGGATGAGATGGTTGGATGGCATCACCGACTAAATGGACATGGGTTTGGGTGGACTCTGGGAGTTGGTGATGGACAGGGAAGCCTGGCGGGCTGCGGTTCATGGGGTCACAAAAAGTCAGGACATGACTGAGCTACTGAACTGAACTGAACTTCAAGTTTATAACCCATTTTTTTTTCCTTTTTTTTTTAAGATCATTTTTGATGTAGATTGTTTCAGGTCTTTATTGATTTTGTTTGTTTGTTTTTTTACAATATTGCATATTTTTGCTTTTCCTTGGGTTTCTGGCCACAGGGTTTGTGGGATCACATCCCCCTACCCAGGGATTGAAGCTGCAACACCTGCATTGGAAGGTGAATTCTTATCTACTAGACCATCAGGGAAGTCACAATAATCTGTTTTCCTTATTTATTATATTTCATTCACAAGGTAATAGCTTTATAATTTTTCCTTTTCTAGTCTAAATCAGGTATTAATGTATAAATTATGTTTAACTAAGTTTGCTTTCATTTATTTGACTAATTTTAATTCTATACTATTAAAAAGTATTTCCATATATTGTAACATAACCTCCTGATTATATATCAATAATAAATCAAGCTGATGAAGATCTATAAATATTTTTAATAGTAGCCATTTACGGAATAATACTGGTTTACACTCAAATATAATTTTAATCAAAGTAGAAATGAATAAGGCAATTATTAGAACTTATAGTCAACAATATATCAAATAAGCAAAATAATCACAATAATATGCAAAATAATGGAATTTAGTACCTTCTTCTCTCCATAATATGTTAGCTACTGCAGCATGTTTGAAAGAAAAAGGAGAAAAAGAAAAATGAGTAAAGTGAGATTCAATTACATAGTAATAAAAATAACTATTAAAGAGGTCACAATCTCTAAGATAGAACATGCATTTAAGAATTGTGAGGGTGAATTCAACAATCTACTCTAATAAAACATTAAAATGCTGGGAGCATGACAATGTTCTGCTCATGTCTTGATAGTCAATTCTTCTTTAGAATAGAGATTATGTTAATAAACAAAAAAAATTATACATCACTGAAAACATTGGGATATTTAAACTAATTTTGTTAAAATATATCTTTGAAATATGCATAGTAGTTAAAACTATTTGTTTATTTGAGGTAATAATTAAAAGTGAATAATCAAAGCAGTTATAATGTTAAAATCCTTAATAATCATAAGTAATACTTCAACATAGTATGCAATGAATGATAAAATGAAAAACACAATCACAGAAAACTAACCAAACTGATCACATGGACCACAACCTTGTCTAATGCAATGAAACTATGAGCCATGCTATGTAGGGCCACCTAAGACGGACGGGTCACAGTGGAGTGTTCTGACCAAACGTGGCCCGCTGGAGAAGGGAAAGGCAAATCACTTCAGTATTCTTTCCTTGAGAACCCCCCAGAACAGTATGAAAAGGCAAAAAGATAGGACATTGAAAGATGAATTCCCCACGCCTGTAGGTGCCCAATATGCTACTGGAGATCAGTGGAGAAATAACTCCAGAAAGAATGAAGAGATGGAGCTAAAGTAAAAACAGCACCCAGCTGTGGATGTGACTGATGATGGAAGTAAAGTCTGATGCTATAAAAAGAAATATTGAATAGGAACCTGGAATGTTAGGTCCATGAATCAAGCAAATTATAAATGATCAAAGAGGAGATGCAAGAGTGAACATCGACATTCTAGGAATCAGTGAACTAAAAGGACTGGAATGGATGAATCTAACTCAGATGACAATTTTATCTACTACTGTGGGTAAGAATCCCTCAGAAGAAATGGAGTAGCCATCATGGTCAACAAGAGTCTGAAATGCAGTACTTGGATGCAATCTCAAAAATGACAGAATGATCTCTGTTCATTTCCAAAGCAAACCATTGAATATCACAGAAATCCAAGTCTATGCCCTGACCAGTAATACTGAGGAGGCTGAAGTTAAACAGTTCTCTGAAGACATACAAATTTCAATAACTAACACCCAAAAAAGAAGCCTTACAAACACCTGAGGAAAGAAGACAACTGAAAAGCAAAGGAGAAAAGGAAAGATATACCCATTTGAATGCAGAGAAGAATAGCAAGGAGAGATAAGAGAGACCTCCTCATCATTCAATGCAAAGAAATAGAGGAAAACAACAGAATGGGAAAGACTAGAGATCTCTTCAATAAAATCAGAGATACCAAGGGAACATTTCATGCAAATATGGGCACAATAAAGAACAGAATTGGGATGTGCCTACCAAAAACAGGAGACATTAAGAAGAGGTGTAAGAAAACACAGAAGAACTATACAAAAAGATCTTCATGACCCAGATAACCACAGTGGTGTGGTCACTCATGTGGAGCCAGACATCCTGGAATGCAAAGTCAAGTGTTCCTTAGGAAGCATCACTACAAACAAAGAGAGTGGAGGTGATGGAATTCCAGTTGAGCTATTTCAAATCCTAACAGATGATGAGGTGAAAATGCTGTATCAATATGCCAGCAAATTTGGAAAATTCAGCAGTGGCCACAGGACTAGAAAGGGTCAGTTTTTGTTCCAATCCCAAAGAAAGGCAACCTCAAAGAAAGTTCAAAATACTGCACAATTGTACTCACATGCTAACAAATTAATGTTCAAAATTTTCCAAGCCAGGCTTCAACAGTACGTGAACCATGAACTTCCAGATGTATAAGTAAGATATGGATAAGGCAGAGGGGCCAGAGATCAAACTTCTAACATCCATTGGATCATTGAAAAAGCATGAGAGTTGCAGAAAAATATCTATTTCAGTTATATTGACTATTCCAAAGACTTTCACGCTGTGGATCACAATAAAATGTGAAAAATTCTTCAAGAGATAGGAATACCACACCACCTGATCTGCCTCCTGAGAAATATGTCAGCGGGTCGAAAAACAACAGTTAGAACTGGACATGGAACAGCAGACTGCTTCCAAATAAGGAAAGAAGTACATCAAGGCTGTATATTGTCACCCTGTTTATTTATTTTATATGCAGAGTGCATCATGTGAAATGTCAGGCTGGATGAAGCATAACCTGGAATCAAGATTTCTGGGAGAAATAGCAATAACTTCAAATATGCAGAAGACACCACCCTTATGGCATAAAGAAAAGAAGAACTAAAGAGCCTCTTGGTGAAAGTGAAAGAGGAGAGTGGAAAAGTTGGCATAAAACTCAACATTCAGAAAACTAAATTATGGCATCTGGTCCCATCACTTCATGGCAAATAGATGGTGAAACAGTGGAAATTGTGAGACTTTATTTTGGGGGGCACAATAAATATTCCTTTACTTTATTTTTCTCCAAAATCATTGCAGATGGTGACTGCGGCCATGAAATTAAAAGGTGCTTCCTCCTTAGAAGAAAAGCTATGACCAACCTAGAAAGCAAATTAAAAAGCAGATACATTACTTTGCCAATGAAGGTCTGTCTAGTCGAAGCTATGATTTTTCCAGTAGTCATGTATGGATGTGAGTGTTGGACCTTAATGAAAGCTGAGCACCGAAGAATTGATGCTTGTGAACTGTGGTGTTGGAGAAGACTTGAGAGTCCCTTGAACAGCAAGAAGATCCAACCAGTCCATCCTAAAGGAAATCATTCCTGAATATTCATTGGAAGAACTGAGGCTGAAACTCCAATACTTTGGCCACCTGATGAGAACTGACTCATGAGAAGAAAAGACATTGATGCTGGGAAAGATTGAAGGCAGGAGGAGAAGGGGATGACAGAAGGTGAGATGGCTGGATGGCATCCCCGACTTTATGGACATGTGTTTGTGCAAGCTCCAAGATTTAGAGATGGATGAGGAAATCTGTCGTTCTTCAGTCCATGAGGTCACAAAGAGTTGGACAGGACTGAGTGACTGAAGTGAACTGAAAATGCAATAAACCTAAATATATCTTGCTAATTTCAATGCATAATAAACAACTCTCATAGAAGTATTCCTGTACAATAGGTGTATTAACTATTGTGTAGGAACTTGCTAAATAGATGGAAAGTTAAAATTTTAAGGCAGATATGAAAGAAAATACCAACTAAAAATATTCTCAGCAAAATGCCTGCCTCCCTTACTAATTCAAATTTATCCAATTGCATATAATTTCTTTTTTTGAAATATACTTGATTTAGAATTATAAAAGTTTGGGGCATACACATACACTTTCAAAGCAAAACAATATTAGTTAAAAGGAAATGAGACTAAAGGCAAAGCTCATACACATCTGATGACTTCCTGCACATTTTAATGATATTAAACATAATCGCTTTTGGGAAACTAAACCCTGATCATCAGTGTCACAGAGCCCAGTTTGGAGTCCAGTGCTTCTTGCTGGAGGTTGGAGGACCAAGTCATGTATGTTTTAGCACCTATTAGATTTTTTAAAATTAATGTTCATACAGTAAGCATTTTTTTTTTTTTTTTTTAGATTCTCTCTTGTAAACAAAGGGAAGTAGACTTCTGTTTCCTCATATCTTCATCCAAGGGGTCTGAAGTGTGCATATCATGTGCCAGGCACTGTGGTACTACATTATATAGGATAGAATAGGCCAAGCTTCTGTGCTAACAGAGTTTATATGGTAGTTGTTCAGTCGCTAAGGTGAGGGCAAAGAAAAAGAAAAAACAAGATTCAAATTATATAATTTCACAATTAAAACTTTAATGTGTTATGAAAGAAAGGAACACAGTACCCTGCATGCTTTTAATGAATGGTATATGTATGATCAGTGAATCTAGGGGAAATATCTCTCCTTAATGATGATGCTGAAGGGGAAGTTTAAAATATGAAAAACAGTGTACAGAGGGAGAGTGGGAGGAATTTGACTTTCAGACATAGGAAAAGCATGCATAAGCCCCAGTGGTACATTGAAACACTGCTATATTAAATGTCTAAGGGCAGACATTTTTAAGATAGGCAATAACATGTGAGAAACTACAAAAAAAATACATGATTTGTAATATTAACATCAGATAAAGTAAAATTCAAAGCACTATGTAATGAGTTTAAAATTATATAAATTTAAAGCACAGTATTAAAATATGAGATAAACTATTAGGATTAGATACAACATTCATAAATCTACAATCATAATCTGCTTTGACTCAGTCACCTTCAGTATTTGATAAATGAAGAGGAAAAATACAAAGTTACAATGGCACAATAATTATTGCTGAATTAGTGTTTTTGTAATAAATGTTCTGTGATAAAAACAGGAGGTGTTTTCAAGTTTTCTTGAGAGATATTCAAGAGCAGTTACAAAGTAACTGGAAAATAGAAAGACTTGCTGTATTCTGGAGGTAGATACCAATAACCATAAAGAGCTTAGGCATCTTCAGAAAACAATAAAGCAAATATAAAAATGTGTTACAAATATTTAAAACTATTAATATAAAATTATTTAACAAACTAAATATTTTAAAATCAAATTTAATTATAACTCATATTAAACAACAAAAATACAAAACTAAAATTCAACATGTGGACCCAAAGAGTTTTGGCCAAAAAATAATGCATATAGTTAACTAATGCATTGCTGAACAAAATAGATGAAAGAGAAAGAGAGAGAGAAAAAAAAAATCCAAGGAGGAGAAGGCAGAAGAGAGGGAAGAAAGAAGAAATGATTGTTATTATGTTAATTTTAAGTTAGTGTAGATTTTTTTCTGGTAGCAAATCCAATAAGCTCTATTGAATTTATTTATAAGTTTTTATAGTTTTATATTTTATAGACATATTTTATAAATTCCAAGGAACTATAAACATCCAAACTGAACACAAAAGTAAATCTGAATAAAAATAATCATGGTGATAATAAAATCATTTCCAAAAATAATTTCTTCTCAAGATTACCTTAGGGTATGACATTTCTATAAAGTGTATTTACTACGTCCCAAGAATTATATAATTTCTGTTATATTCAACATTGCTAGAATGTAGATCAAGATGGAAACATGTCTATTCATTTTGTAAAATCAGAAGAGATGCCAATTAATTGATAATAGTAGCAAAGTAAAATGAATTACAAGACATGTTCACTAATGACAGAAATTACAAATAAAACACAAGTGAAATTCATAAGGATATTAAAATTT
The DNA here is from genome assembly GCF_023699985.2 of Odocoileus virginianus. Lineage (NCBI taxonomy): Eukaryota > Metazoa > Chordata > Mammalia > Artiodactyla > Cervidae > Odocoileus > Odocoileus virginianus. The sequence goes on along the minus strand of NC_069685.1, from coordinate 34,531,317 downwards.
TGATCATAGACAGGAATCCTCTTGGAATGTAGAAGGGTTTGGTAGGAATTTAACTAAGAAATCAATTCACTTGATATATTAGACTATAAAATGAGAATGATAAATACAGCTTAAATCTGAAAACAGAATCTCACAAAATGCATCACATATTATTAAGTGCAATATACTGTTAGTGACCAAGCAACCTATGAATAGAGGCACATTCTAATGTTAGAATTAACATTACTATTAACCCCCACATGTTAATATAAATGTGTGTTAAATTTTTAACATTTAACAAAAGAAGGATAATAAATTAATAATCAAATAAGGGATTGTGATTGGTACTAGAAATGACTTTTGATGAACTGAACAATTTATTAAATTAAATTTATTAAATAAATTAAATATAAACAAATATAAATTTATAAGTACTGTAAAATTGATGTAAAACAAAGTGATCAAAATTTGAAGATAAAATGTCACAAAGATTAACTTAAAATTACACATAAAAATAACAAGAGAGTTCAGTTAGGTGACAAGACACAAGATAAATACTCCAAATTTCACTTTCTTATGTAAGAATTAGAAGATACAATAAAAGATTTTATTTATAATATCCCCAAAGTGTAATATATCAATAACTTACTAAAATAAATTGTATAGTAAATCAACTATAACATTCATTAAAATTATACTAGATAGGACCCTACTCTATTCCTATATAAAGAAGATAAATAATAAAAAATAAAATTTATTCTGAAATTACTTAATTTAAAATTTTCATTTATTGTTATTGTCTATTTAGAACATGTTCTATTGATTGTACAAAGTTAGAGTGTTTGTTACATTTAAAAAATACTTTGAATTCAATTACACAGATAAAATAACCCTGTCTATTTTCCTTATATGACTTTTCATTATTTTTATGATTTTTATATAAATACACACATGAATGGAGTGTTTCTGATACAATATATAAAATGTAGCAAATAAGAATATATCATAACCTGTCTAGTGTAACTCAGAGTAAACTATTCCATCAGATAGATTTCTACTTTTTAAAAATAGAGCTGCTCACTGTTTGTGAACTTAAACCTGATACCTACAGCAAAGACTAGTATAACTGATCAGGACTCAAATATTGTTTGTTGATCAGTCATGTAAATGTATGCACGTACACAAACATTTATACATATATGTGTGTGTTTTTGTGTGTGTGCACACATGCGTGCATGCATGCACACTGTGATGACCCACTTTTCATCTACTTATTTACATTAGCATACTGTCCTATAAGAGGTATGAGAATGTTTAGAGCCATTGACATGTGTTACCAAAGTTGTCTTCTGAAAGGTTGCTGTCATGACTACCAGTTGTCCATGAAAGTTCATCCCACCATACTCAGGGTGAATTGTTTCTGCATGTGTGTGTATGTGTACACACATATATGCATGCTTACCAAATGTGAATAAATATTATCTCACATATATACTAGGTTTGCTTATAAATTATATTGACTATGTTAGCAAATATATAAATAAAACTTTCTTCTATTTATATCCTTATCCATTGTTTCTATTGGAATGCCATTTCATAATTTTTACACTTCTGACAGCTGCTTATATATTGGAATGCTTTTATTTTGTCACATCAATTTATCCTTCATACAGTGTAAACAACTATCTATAATAAACACAGGTTTGACAATGCCACTCATTTGCTTAGAAACATAATGCATATACTTGTATGTATGTGTGTGTTTGTGTAAGCTCAAAATCCTTAGCATAGCACACATGGGCTTCCACAATATGTCTGTGTCATCCTAAAGTCACATTACAAACATCAAGTCATTTTGAATCTCTTCATTGTTATACATGTTATACCTGCAGGAATACCCTCAATAAAATTCTTCACCTAATTTACTCTTGGTTGGCCTTTAAGTTCCAGCTTAGCTTTTTATCTATAGGTAGCCTTCCTGGAACCAAGAGTTGGGTTAAATGACACTATTTCTCTATATTTGGAATCCTGTGAAACATCTGTGGCATTCCATAATTTATCATACATAATCTCTCTCAAAATCCTTTCTTTATAATTAGACAATGAAAACTTCAGAGTTATAGACCTCCATTATTCAATGCCCACTCATGACTTAACTGAAATGGAAAATTCTTTTTGAAGATAATGTATATCTTATAATGAAAATGTGGTTCAATGGAACAGATGCCTAGACACTAGGGACTTTTATTAATGCCCTTTTAGTAAATTGCCTTATTATGTAAATTAGGGACTTTCAGTTATGTTCAAATGATGGATGTCACATTGTATGTGCCATTTCTATGAGAAAATAAATGTGGAGGGTGAATATTACATAAACAACAGCACTATTGTCATCTAGTATGGAGCAGCATGCTGTAGTACTGAACAACTATTTTCCTTGGCTACTCATGTGTAAATTGCTTGGCCTTTCAACTAAGTAAGTTTTTGCTTAGTCTTCTCTTTTGAAAGTATAAGGTTTGCGCTAGTGCAAAACACTTTTTGATAAGCTACATTTATGTGAAGGTAATGTTTTAGCTAGCTGTCTTATTGACTGTTTTTCCATTTGAACTTAAAAAATTGACAACTTCAGAAGGCAAATGAAAAGGGCAAAGTCAAAAGAAAATATAGATAAAAATTTAATGTATCTGAAAAACTGTGTGGTTAGTCAAAATGTCTTGGAATGTACATATGGTGAAGGAAATGAGACATTTAAAATATACTATTTTAGGGGTGGAAAGCTATATAAGATATGCCAAATACACTGCCTTCCATATGCCAATTTCAAAGCCAATTTTAAGTGAAACTGTCACTCTTTTAGCACTGATTGAAGACAATAATCCAAGGACTACAGATTTCCAATCCAGTGTCTAGCATTAGTTGATTAGGCAATAGTGCCAAGATTACATTAAGGCATACAATCCAGAAAGTAGCCACGACTCCATGGTTTTAATCTCAATGAACTAATGAGGTAGGATAATAATATTCTTTTAGGGGAGGATAATTTAAATCAGAAGATATGTTTCTGATTCAAGACATTGTGAACACAAGAAACACTACAAAATCAAGAGAAATACAGAGGAATTGTAAGAATGCATAGCAAAAGACACCATGACATAGAATTAGGACTGTGACAATTTGTGATAATGCAGATCAGGATTCAAGAAAATAACAAAAGGAGGAAGACCTATGCAACCCATGGGAGAAGCAAGAGTCAATCATTGTCTGATTACGTAAAGTTGGTTCCTGGGTTCTGAAGGGAGATACATCTCTGACTGTTTCATGTTGCCAGTTTAATGCTCATGTATATTTTTAAACATCCTTGAACTTCAACAGATAGAGTATGCTCTTGACAACCAAGTGAGTTGGATTGAAACCAAGACAATGTCAGAATTATTCCCACGTTGAGGAGAAATTGTCATTATATGAAGGTGATGTCACACAAAATACAGAAAACCCTAAAGACTCCACACAAAAACCTCTAGAACTGATAAATGAGTTCAGAAACATAGGATATAAGATTAACAGAAATATGTTGCATTATTTAAACCAGCAATGAAATATCAGAGAGAATGCTAACAGACAACCCCTATTAAAATTGCATCAAAAATAAAATATTTAGGAATAAACTTTGCCAAGGACGTAAAAGACTTAAATGATAAGAACTACAAAACAATAATGCTAACTGAAGATGAGTCAAAGAAATGGAATGGTATCCCATGCTCTTGGATTGGAAGACTTAATATTGCTAAAATGGCCAAACTAAGAGAAATTTACAGATAATGCAATACCTATCAAAATACCCATGGCATTTTCCACAGTATTAGAACAAATAAACTTTATATGGAACCACAAAAGGCTCAGAATTGTCAAAGTGATCTTGAGGTATAAAACAAAGCAAGAGGCATAAGCAACTGAGACTTCAGACAATACTACAGAGCTATAGTAATTAAAATGGTATGGCAGAAAACAGACAAATGGATCAATGGAACAGAATAGAGAGCCTGGAATAAGCCTACATGCCTATGGACACTTAATCTTTGACAAAGGAGGCAAGAATGTACAGTGAGGAAAAGCAGTCTCTTCAGCAAGTGGTTTTGGGAAAATTTGATAGCTTCATGTCAATCAATGAAGTTAGAACACACCCTCGCACCACACAAAAAAATGAACTCAAAGTGACTTAAATATAAGATAAAACTTAAATATAAGATAAGACAGTATAAAACTCCTAGAAGAGAACACAGGCAAAATATCCTCTGACATGAATTGTACCAAAGTTTCCTTAGGTCAGCCACCCAAGGCAATAGAAATAAAAGCAAAAATAAGCAAATGGGACATAATTAAGCTTAAAACCATTTGCACAGCAGTGGAAAACATAAACAAACACAAAAAGACAACATCCAGGCTGAGAGAAAATATTTGCAAATGATGTGACCAAACAAGGGCTTAATTTTCAAAATATACAAACAGCTCCCACAATTCAACACAACAACAACAACAACCCAATCAAAAACTTGACAGAAGACCTAAATCGACATTTCTCCAGAGAGGAAATACCCATGGCCAATAGTACATGAAAAGATGCTCTATAGCTAATTATTAGAGAAACCCAAATCAAAACTACAAGATATCACCTATGTGAGTCAAAATGGTCATCATTACAAAGTCTACAAATAATAAATGCTGCAGAGGTTGTGCAAAATCCCACACTGTTGATGGTTTTGTAAACTGGTGCAACCACCGTGGAAAACATGTAAAGCTTCCTCAAAAACTAAAAATAAAGTTACCATATGATTCAGCAATCCCACTCCTGGGCATACGCCCAGGCAAAAGTATAATGTTAAAACACACATGCATCCCTATATTAATAGAAGCAGCCCTTCGTTCAATAGCCCGGGACATGGAAGCAATCTGAATTTCCATCAACAGATGAATGGAGAAAGAAAATATGTATATATATATATATATATATATATATATATATATATATGTGTGTGTGTGTGTGTGTGTGTGTGTGTATGTGGGTGTGTATACACACTGTAATATTACTCAGCCATTAAAAAGAATGGGAAAAAAAGCCATGGAAAGAATGAAAAAATGCTATTTGTAGCAACATGGATGAACTAAAGATTACCATAGTAAATGAAGTAAATCAGAAACACAAAGACAAAAATATATTGTGACTTATACGTAGAATCTAAAACATGACACAAATGAGCAAATCTTTCAAACAAAAAGTGACATGCTGCTGCTTCTGTTGCTACTGCTGAGTCGCTTCAGTCGTGTCTGACTCTGTGCAACCCCATAGACGGCAGCCCACCAGGCTCCTCCGTCCCCGGGATTCTCCAGGCAAGAACACTGGAGTGGGTTGCCATTTCCTTCTCCAACGCAGGAAAGTGAAAAATGAACGCGAAGTCGCTCGGTCCCGTCCGACTCTTGGCGACCCCATGGACTGCAGCCTACCAGGCTACTCCATCCACGGGATTTTCCAGGCAAGAGTACTGGACTGGGGTGCCATCGTCTTCTCCAAAAAAAAAAAAAAAAAGACATACAGATATATAAAGCAGACTTGTGTTTGCCAAGGGGGTGAGGGGATGCAGGAGGGAAGCATCAGGAATTTGGGATTAGGCAGTATAAGAGGTTACATAGATGATGGATGAATGAAGCAAGAAACTACAAGAGTAAATGAAACAGAAGGGGATCATTAGGATCGTGTTGTACATCACACAGTGTGAGTGTAACAGATTGCTTTCTAAGCAAACTTCAAGAAAATCTTTCTAACATCTTCTTGTCGACTGCCAATACTTAAGCTTCACTTAATATAGAATATCTAAGCCTACTAAAGTCAGGAAGTGACTTGATTTTTGAGAATTCTTCACAGAAATGACTGGCTGTGCTCTTTACACAACAAACAATAACAGTGACATCATTAAAAATAGTGGGTAATTAGCTACAGATATACAAGAGAAAAATATTGCCTTCTAATTAATTCATTTACACACCCTACTATTTTAAGTAGGTAGCAAATTTACTTTTACTTTTGCTTTAACTTCATCATCTAGACTATAGACAACAGGATGAACTAGATAATTTTAAAAATAAAATGATTATAGCACATTTTAAGTAGCACAAGGCACATGATGTTATATATGTATATATCTATATCTATCTCTTAAGTAGAATGCAAGATCAGCATACTTATAGAAATTAAGTTAATAAAACTGTTGCCAAAACAAACCATTGCAGAAAAGCATATTCTAACCTATCATTAGGGCTACCCGAGGACTCTCTGTATCATCATAAGTGAGGACAAATTTTTAGGAAAATAGACTTGTGTATTAACAGCATATGTGCAAAGAAAAAGCTAAAGATAGTAGACTTTAAAGCTCTAGCAATGAATCTCAGTTTTTATAAAAGAGTATTATTTCTAGCAATTTCTACTACTCCTCTCATATTCTGAACTCCCTACTATGGAATAGGTCTTCAAATATGCATATTTAATATATTTTATAATACATTTTATATTTTATAGTGTATTTTTGGAAAAGGAAATGGCAACCCACTCCAGTATTCTTGCCTGGATAATCCCATGGACAAAGGAGCCTGGTGGGCTATAGTCCATGGGGTCGCAAACAGTTGAACACGATTGACGTGACTGAGCACACACAATATATTTTAAATACTAAAATCTAGACCTAATTATATTTAAATATGGTATAAATAAAATATATATATTCTTTGAAGGAAATTGACTATTTTAAAAAGTTACTTATCATTCAGATAAGATTTTTAGATAAATATTTTGTGAGAGAAGTTACACAGTACAACTACATACCACAAATGCATTAAATACCATGATATTTAAAGCATTCTGGTTGAATATATAAGTTTATACTTCAATTACATTTGTTTATCTTTAAAGACATTATAAAATATGTTAGTGGCAGGGCAATAAGAGGCAGCAGACAGCTAAACAGGATAATCACAGTAGGTCATAAACTTAACATCAAAAATTACTATCCGTCACAAGATTAAAAAGATTATGTTGGACTTCACACTGTCTGAGAAAGTGTTCATGTAGAAAATGCATGATGTCTCATAAAATAAGCTGGTTATAAATTAGTAGGTGTTAACTTCTTCTGGAAAAGCTTTCTAAAGAAATGCATGAAATATAGCAGAAAATAAGACAGCATGAGGATGTTAGGAGCATGTATTGAGTGAAATAATTTCAATTGCTTAGAATAATGTCTAGGACATGCACACACACATGTATGTGTATGGAAAACATATATGTTTATATACATATGTACACACATTTTTAGTTAAACATACAGAGAAATATAACTTCAAAGATAAGAACTTTATGTTGTTGCTGTCAGTCGCTAAGTCATACCCAACTCTTTGAGACGTCATGGACTGTAGCACTCCCTGCTTCCCTGTCCTCCACTAATTCACAGAGTTTGCTCAAATTCACGCCTATTAAGTTGCTGATGCTATCTAGGCATCTCATCCTCTGCCACCCCATTCACCTTTTGCCTTCAATCTTTCCCAGCATCAGGGTCTGCTCTTTATATCAAGTGGCCAAAGTATTGGAACTTCAGCTCTAAAAAAAGTCCTTCCAATAAATATTCAGGGTTGATTTCCTTTAGGATTCACTGTTTGATCTCCTTGCATCCATGGGGCGTTCAAGAGTCTTCTCCAGCAACACAATTCAAAAGCATCTATTCTTTGACACGCAGCCTTTTTTATGAACCAACTCTCACATTTGTACAGAACTATTGGAAAAACCATAGATTTAACTATATGGACCTTTGCTGGCAAAGTGACATCTCTGCTTTTTAATACACTACCTAGTTTGTCAGACTTCCAGGTGGCTCAGATGATAAAAGTGTCTACCTACAATGAGGGAGACCCAGGTTCGATCCCTGGGTCAGGAAGATCTGCTGCAGAAGGAAATGGCAACCCACTCTAGTACTCTTGCCTGGAAAATCCCATGGATGGAGGAGCCTGGTAGACTACAGTCCATGGGGCCATGAAGAGTTGGACCCAACTGAGAGACTTCACTTCACTTGACTTCAGGTTTGTCATAGCTTTCCTTTCAAGGAGCAAGTGTCTTGATTTCATGGCTCAGTCGCAGTCCACACTGATTTCAGAACCCAAGAAAATAAAACCTTTCACCCCTCCACTTTTTCCCCTTCTGTTTTCCATGAAGTGATGGGACCAAATGCCATAATCTTAGTTTTGGGTTTTTTTTTTTTTTTTAATATTGAGTTTCAAGCCAGTTTTTTCATTCTCCTCTTTCACCTTCATCAAAGGCTTTTAAGTTCCTCTTCTGTTTCTGGCGATTATAGTGGTATCATCTGTATATCTGAAGTTGTTGACATTTCTCCTGGCAAACTTGAATCCAACTTATGATTCATCCAACCTGGCATTTTGCATAATGTACTCTGCATATACGTTAAATAAACAGGATGAAAACATGCAGCCTTGTCATAATCCTTTCCCAATTTTGAACTAGTTTGTTGTTCCATGTATGATTCTAGCTGTTGTTTCTTGACCTGTATACAGGTTTCACAAGCTACAGATAATGTGGTCTGATACTTCCATCTCTTTAAGAATTTTCCAGTTTGTTGAGATCCACACAATTAAAGGCTTTAGTGTAGTCAATGAAGCAGAAGTAGATGTTTTACTGAAAATCCTTTGCTTTCTCCATGACCCAATGAATGTTGGCAGTTTGATCTCTGGTTCCTCTGTTTATAACCCAACTTATATCTCTGGAAGTTCTCAGTTTATGTACTACTGAAGTCCAGCTTGAATGACTTTAAGCATCATTTTGCTAACATGTGAAATGAGTGCAAATGTACAGTAGTTTGAACATTCTTTATCATTGCCCTTCTTTGGGATTGGAGTAAAAACTGACCTTTTCCAGTCCTGTGGCCACTGATGAGTTTTCCAAATTTGCTGCCATATTGAGTGTAGTACTTGAACAGCATCATCTTTTAGGATTTTAAATAGCTCAACTGGAATTCCATCACCTCCACTAGCTTTGTTCTTGGTAATGATTTCTAAGTCAAACTTGACTTCACATTCCAGGATGTCTGACTCTAGGGTAGTTACCATACCATCATAGTTATCAGGTCATTAATACCTTTCTTGTGTAGTTCTGTGTTTTTTGCCACCACTTCTTAATATTTTCTGCTTCCATTAGGTCCTTACTGCTTCTGTCCTTTATCATGCCCATGCTTGCATCAAGTATTCCCTTGCTAACTCCAACTGTTTTGAAGACATCTCTAGCTTTTCCCATTCAATTGTTTCCCTCTATTTTTTGCTTTGTTCATTTAATAAGGCCTTTTTATCTCTCCTTGCTCTTCTCTGGAACTCTGCATTCAGTTGGGTATGTTTTTCCCTTTCTCCCTTGCCTTTCACTCCTTTTTTCCTCAGCTATTTGTAAAGCCTTCTCAGGCAATCACTTTGCCTTCTTGCATTTCTTTTTCTTTGGGATTGTTTTGGCCACTGTCTCCTGTACAATGTTACAAATCTCCACCCATAGTTCTTCAGGCACTCTGCCTACCAGATCTAATCTCTGGAATCTTTTCATCATTTCCATTGTATAATCATAAGGGATTTCATTTAGGTGTAACCTCAGTGACCTAGTAGTTTGTCTGCTTTCTTCAATTTAAGCTTACATTTTGCAATAAGAAGCTCATGATATGAGCCATAGTCATCTCCAGGTCTTGGTTTTGTTGACTGACTGCATAGAGCTTCTTCATTTTTGGCTGCGAAGAATATAATCATTCTGATTTCTGCATTAACCATTTGGTGATGGCCATGTGGAGAATTGTCTCTTGGGTTGTTGGAAAAGGGTGTTTGCTGTGATCAGTGTCTTCTGTTTACAAAGCACTGCTAGTCTTCATCTTGGTTCATTTTGTAATCCAAGGCCAAACTTGCTATTACTGCAAATATCCCTTGACTCTCTACTTTTGCCTTCTAATCCTCTGATGAAAAGGGCATCTTTTTTGTTGCTAGTTCTAGAAGCTGCTGTAGTTTTTCATAGAACTGATCAACTTCAGCTTCTTTGGAATCAGTGGTTGGGGCATGGACTTGAATTACTGTGATATTGAATGATTTGCCATGGAAACAAACAGATCTTTCTGTCATTTTGAGGTTGCACCCAAGTATTGCATTTCAGACTCCTGTGTTGATAATGAGGGCTACTCCCTTTCTTTGAAGGGATTCTTGCCCACAATAGTAGTTATAGTGATCATCTGAATTAAATTCGTCCGTAACTGTCCATTTTTAGTTCATTGATTTCTAAGATGCCCTATGTTCAATCTTGCCATTTCCTCCTTGAACACATCTAATTTGCCTTGATTCATGGACCTAACATTCCAGGTTCTTATACAATATTGCTCTTTATAGCACTAAACTTTACTTTCACTACCAGACACATCCATAGTTGAGCATCTTTCTGCTTTAACCCAGCCACTTCATTTTTCTGGAACTAGTAGTAATTGCCCTCTGCTCTTCCCTGATAGCATATCAGACAACTTCAGACCTGGACACTCATCTTCTGTTGTCATATTTGTTGTCTTTTCATACTGCCCATGGGGTTCTTGAGGCATGAATACTGTAGTGAGTTGCCATTTCCTTTTCCAGTGGACCATATTTTATCAAAAATTTTCACTATGACCCAACCATCTTGTGTGGCCCTGTACAACATGGCTTGTAGCTTCATTGTGTTATGCAAGCCCATGCAATATGACAAGGCTGTGATCCAGAAGGGGAATAACCTTATGTTATTACTCAAAATGAAGCACCTTGCAGCAGTAATATGGTTCATATATATTGCTTTTTTAATGAAGAGAAATAGTTTATTATTTGAGTATACACACTGTGAAGAGAGATTTACATGTCTTTTCAGAAAGTCTTTGTCAAATATGAAAAGTCTTATTAGCAAGCCAATGGCAAGTTTCAGAGTAAATTCAATTTGTCTTTTTTTAAATTTGGTTCAAGTGTTTGCTTTGTATTGAATAAAGCAAATTCCATATTGCTTTTTATTTACTTTTAAGCACAGCAGTTCCAGGCTTGCCACCGTTAAACAATAATGTAAAACCTAACATCCTCAATATGTTAAGTCCCCACCTTATAGCCCTAAAACCACAAGTACTTGGTTAAAAGGATGACTAATCCTGGATCTGAAATTTTCTTTCTGAAAGTACTTTAAATACATCTTAGTTCTCATACAGATTTATGATAGAGAACCCAAATATGTGTTATACAGTAAGAAATTCAATGTAAAAATATTAATTGGAGGATTATAAACTAACAATGAATTTTTATAAAGGAATTTCAGCTTAATCATGGAAGAATCTGTTATCAAATTACAAAATATCCTGGTGGTCCCAAGATGAGTTAACTATACATGGCATGTCCAGCTTGTTCATTGAGTCATTTGTTGAATAGGATTATTTGCACTGACCATTTCAATGTTAACCTGACATCTTTCCTAGCATTTTTGTGGTATAGAATAATTTTCCTTCTTTCTGATGTAATTCTAAAAGTAGTATTTATTTTTTTTTTTAAAAGCACAAGTTTCTTTGTTTCGCTCATATTAGTGGGGAGGGAATGGCAGGTCCTACCTAAGATGACACCGCAAGATGTTTTGTTCTCAACTTTTCACAGCATTTTCACTTACTAGTCTATGTTTTCCTGATTATTAGAATTTATCTACCTGTTTTAAAAATATTATTCAGATGAACAAAGTGAAATTTGGGGTGGTTTAGTTTGTAAATGATATAACTGATAAGGGATTAGTATCCAACATATAACTTGATATCAAAAAACAACCTGAAAAATCAAACACAAACAAACAAAAAACAGTCATATTTTTTAAAAATGGGCAGAAAAACTGACTAGATAATTTTCCAAAGGAGAAATGCAAATATGAAAAAATGCTCAATATTGCTAATCATCAGGGAAATGCAAATCAAAACAATGAGATATCACCTCATAGCTCAGAAAGGCTGCCATCAAAAAAACCACAAATAACACAAGTTGGGAGGATTTGGAGAAAAGAGAACTCTCATTCACTGTTGGTGGGTATGTAATTGATGCAAATCACTATAGAAAACAGTATGATGGTTTCTTGCAAAATTAAATATGGGACTACCACATGACTTAGCAATTTCACTCCAGGATATATATCCAAAAAACAAAAATTCTAATTTGAAAAGATATATGCACCCCACTATTTATAATAGCATTATTTACAATGACCATGATATGGAAGCTATCTAAATGTCCATGAAAAGCTGAACAGATAAAGAAGATGTAGTACATATACACATACAATGGAATATACTCAGGCATTAAAGAGTGAAATTTTGCCATCTGCAGCAACATGGATGGACTTACTGGGCATTATGCTAAGTGAAGTAAGTCAGAGAGAAAAAGATAAAAACCGTGTGATATCACTTATATGTGGAAACTGAAAAATACAAAATAGTAGTGAATATTTCAAAGAAGAAGCTGATTTATGTGATACAGAGCACAAACTAGTGGTTACCAGTGGAGGGGAGGGGCAATATAGGGATTAGGGAGTGGGAGACACAAAACATTGCACATAAAATAGGTTCAAGAATATATTTGTATAACATAGGGAATATAGCCAATATTTGTAATATTGTATATTGTAATATATTTGCAATAAGTATAAATGGAAAAATAACCTTAAAAATTGTGCATATATATATATATATACATATACATATACATAGACACACACACACAAACACACACACACACATATGGGCTTCCCCAGTGGTATAAAAAAAATCTTCCTATCAATGCAGGAGATGCAAGAGACATGGGTTCAATCCGTGAGTCAGGAAGGTACCCTGGAGTAGGAAGTGGCAAACCCCTCCAGTATTCTTGCCTTGGAGAATTCCATAGACAGAGGAGTCTAGAGGGCTACAGTCCATGGGGTTGCAAAAGGGTCCGACACAACTTAATCACGGATCACACACATACATTTAAATTAAAAGTTAAAAAAAGATTCAGTAGTATATTTAAAGAGAGAGGACGATATAATGAAATCAGAAAACTGTCTCAAGTTATCCACAGGTTTTGCTTTTCTATTTTCTTTCCTTCTTTCTTTTTTTAATCTATGCTTCTTACAGTTACAGTTACAGTTCCGTCGCTCAGTTGCGTCCGACCCTGCAACTCCATGGACTGCAGCACGCCAGGCCTCCCTGTCCATCACCAACTCCCGGAGTTTACTCAAACTCATGTCCATTGAGTCGGTGATGCCATCTAACCATCTCACCCTCTGTCGTCCCCTTCTCCTGTCTTCAATCTTTCCCAGCATCAGGGTCTTTTCGAATGAGTCAGCTCTGCACATCAGGTGGCCAAAGTATTGGAGTTTCAGTCCTTCCAATGAATATTCAGGACTGATTTACTTGAGGATGGACTGGTGGGATCTCCTTGCAGTCCAAGGGGCTCTCAAGAGTCTTCTCCAACACCACAGTTCAAAAGCATCAATTCTCAGCACTCAGCTTTATAGTCCAAATCTCACATCCATACATGACTACTGGAAAAACCACAGCCATAACTAGATGGACCTTTGTTGGCAAAGTAATATCTCTGCTTTTTAATATGCTGTCTAGGTTGGTCATAACTTTTCTTCTAAGGAGTAAGTGTCTTTTTATTTCATGGCTGCAGTCACCATCTGCAGTGATTTTGGAGTCCCAAAAATAAAGTCTGCCACTGTTTCCACTGTTTCTCCATCTATTTGCCATGAAGTGATGGGACCTTGTCTTATTAAGACTCCTGGTCATAATGCTACCTGATTTTAAATCTCTACCCTTTTAGGAGCCTAACGTTTTGCCCATCGAGTTATTGTCCTCACTAGTTTTAAATGCCTGAAGATGAGATTGAGAAACAAAATTCTTCCTCATCATGTTAGAAGGGAAAATTAAAGCCTGAAGAAGTGATATCAGTTTCTAAAATCAGGTAAAGAAATCCCCGTTACACATTAAGATTAGAAATTTGGAGTTACTGCCCATATTACTTTAAATCCACTGTCTTTTTCATTTGAAACATCGTTGTTATTCCTGCCAGCTGAATCACTACCTCAAATTGTCACTGGAGAAATAAATGCTGGAAAATTATGCAAGAAAGAAATATCTCTGTTCTCTGAGTCTATCTTTCCTCTCTTCTCCTTTCCTGTCCTCATCCCAACTAATACAGATTATGTATTTATAAGAGAGAACAATGCCAGCTGCCTTTCTTCATTCCATTGTCAGCACTGAGAAAAGGGCAGAACAAACAACAGACAGTCGTAGTACTCGAGCTGCTACAGTGACTGGCACAGAGAAGAGAAGAACGGGGTCAAAAGTGCTGAGAGGGAAGTGACAGGAAGAGGAATAAACTAGGCCAAGTAGCAGCAGTGCAGCCAACCATGCTACGTGAACAGTGAACTTGGCACCGAAACATGAGGCATTTTCAGCCGAAGCCTTCTGATATGACAAGGACCCCACTCACGTAACCTCTAATTATTGCTCACTCTTGAAAATAAGATGCATGACTTGTGAATGTGATATAAAAATGGTTTCCCTCCCATATATGAGTATGTATTTTTAAACTAACATTCACTATGAAACTTGTCTTTCCCACTCCTTACAAGATGGTGTGGTAAAGGAAAATGATATGATTTGAATACAACTCTGAAATCTTATGTTCCAAGAGCATTTTTTCAAACATAAGCATAAAATATTTCTTGTGACTGTGAGATTCAAAAAGGGAATTAAGCCTCACAAGAGCTACAGACTGTATAAGATACAAGAGTAAACAAATTGTCAGTTGTTATATATGCTGATAAAAGTATAAGCAATCCCTAAATAAACCTGAACCTCAAAATAGTTTTCTGTTAAACAGAGTATAAAATAATCTGTAACTCTTTCTTGAATAGTCCTATTCCTAGGATTTTTCACTTTTACCCATTTTTACCATTACATAATTTTAGCCATTTTTTCAATATATTTAAGGAAATATTAAATTTAAATATTTAAAGCTAAAAATTAATGACCCAGAATAATAACAATATCAGTGACCAGAACACATTTATTGAGTCCTTGTTATGTGCTAGACACTGTGCCAAGTATCTTTGAATATTGGATTCATTAAAATTTCATTTATATCAACATCTCTAATTGAGCTAATTCCTCTAATAATTTTTAAAAAGCAAAATAGAGTAACCATGTGCTAAAAATATGAAACTAACCAAATAATCTGGAGTAAAATAATTTATTCTAAAAATAAATTGATGAGCAGAGTCCCCACTTATTTAAGTATCAAACAAACTATACTCAGCTTAGTCTCTGTAGCCAGAATTGTGCACTGGCCAACACTGCGCCAACTGGTATGAAGTGAAAGTTGCTCAAAGGCCACAAAACATAAAACTGGCAGTAGATCATCTTTTAACTGTTATTGTAATAGCGTCTTTTCACTGTCAGTTTTACTCTAATTTGTTGGTTACAAATTAATAGGCATAAACAGCCTAAGGCATAATTTAGTTTTTGACTATTTTAATATAATTATTTATTACAAAAATAATATTTTCTGAATGTTTTCTTCTTAGAGGTTCAAATAGACTGATAAATCAAGTAACACTAATCTTTTGAGAAATGCCATTATGCCAAATACTTATCAAAGATGAGAAAAGGAAGATGATTCAACCTTATACTGAATGGTTATGTTAGCTATGTTCTGGCAGCACACGGAAACAAAGTTTCACAATATGTATTCCATATTGAGAGTAAACAATCAATACACAAGACTATTGGTTTTATAAACTATGTTGTCAATTTTAATTCAGTTAATCCTACCCAGCTAAGAAAAAAATTACTCACATGTTTACTACATATTAACAATGAACTCTAGCAAAAAAAAAAAAATGGGGGGTATATCTCTAAGGTAATTGCTAAATAATGACTGTACTATGCTGCGCTAAGTTGCTTCAGTTGTGTCTTACTCTTTGCACCCCTTTGGACTGTAGCATACCAGCTCCTCTCTCAATGGGATCCTGGCAAGAATACTGGCGTGGGTTGCCATGCCCTCTTTCAGGGGATCTTCCTGACCCCAGGATCAAACCTGTGTCTCTAAAGTTGCCTGCATTGGCAAGCAGGTTCTTTACCACCAGCACCACTAGGAAGCCCAAATAACTTTTTTTCCTTTGCTGAAATATAGCATGTAAATAAACCCTAATTTGACTTTTTCTGTTCTCAAAGTTCAATGCCTCCCTTAATCTGCTTCTACCTAATAATACATTCTCACCATGTACTGCAAATTCTCAACAATTTTTTTATGATTATATTATGCAAAGTTGATAAAACCCACCATGTACTTCATGACTCTTCCCTGAGTTGACACACCTTTAAGTCTCCAGCTGTACAATTATTACTATAGCCATCAAAGAGTAACTCAAATGTCATCACCTCAATAAAGATTATGCAATGCAACTCAGTTAGAATTTGATACTTCTGGAGCTGCAATCCTATCACATTTGGCTTGTGTGTTTATTACAGCAATTATGTTATTCTACCATGTATTGTAACTGTCCTTTACCACTAACTCCACCAGACTACAGCCTTTCAGAAAGTTCAGAGCTATCTTATTCAGTGTTAGCTCTATTCCAGCAGCATATTTCTTTGTGTGTGTGTTCTTTCCTCAGTGAATATTTCCTAGGTGAATACACAAACCAGCAAATCTATTGTTCTCTGTATGTTTTTTGTTTGCCTTACAATAAAACCTGTTAACTTTATAAACTTTGTAAATATCCCTTTTCAAACAGATATTAGACAACAAATAAATTTGGAGTAATGCTGAAATAGTATTCACATACTTGGGAAAGTAACAGCTTCACACATATTTAAATTATGTAAATAAAATTACAGCCATTGTAAAAAGTATTTAAATTAAATTGATTCAGCTACCATGGAAATACAGATGTAATTAAAAGGCACATAAAGTGAAACTGTATTATTTCAAAATATTAAGTATATGGTAGGTTCTTCCTAAAAAACTTCTGAATATATGGCCATTCAATGTTTTTCTAATATGTGTAATTGCTGCTTTCCAAGGCATATGCAAAACCAAATCAAATAGATAATGTCAAAATGCTTTCCAAAGGGGGCTAAAACTGATGGATAATGAGTCCTAATTTTGCAAATCTCATCAAGTCTTGGTGTTATTCAGCTTTTTAATTTTTGGTATTCTAGAGGATGTAAAATGGTGTTTCTCTGTGATTATAAAGTGTGCTTTCCTTGAAAAATAATAAGGATTCACATATTTTCTTAATATATATTGGTACATCATCATGCCTTTTGTCTGAAAAGTCTTTTTAAAAGTACTGCCTAGTTTGTTTGTTTTTATTTTTTTCCCATTTATTTTTATTCATTGGAGGCTAATGACTTTACAATATTGTAGTGGTTTTTTGCCATACATTGACATGAATCAGCCATGGATTTACATGTGTTCCCCATCCTGGTCCCCCATCCCGCCTCCCTCTCCATTCCATCCCTCTGGGTCTTCCCAGTGCACCAGCCCTGAGCACCCATCTCATGCATCCAACCTGGGCTGGTGATCTTTTCACCCTTGATAGTATACTTGTTTCAATGCTGTTCTCTCTGAACATCCCACCCTCACCTTCTCCCACAGAGTCTAAAAATCTGTTCTGTACATCTGTGTCTCTTTTTCTGTTTTGCATATAGGGTTATCGTTACCATCTTTTTAAATTCCATATATATGTGTTAGTATACTGTATTGGTGTTTATCTTTCTGGCTTACTTCACTCTGTATAATGGGCTCCAGTTTCATCCATCTCATTAGAACTGATTCAAATGAATTCTTTTTAATGGCTGAGTAATATTCCATGGTGTATATGTGCCACAGCTTCCTTATCCATTTCTGCTGATGGGCATCTAGGTTGCTTCCATGTCCTGGCTATTATAAACAGTGCTGCGATGAACATCGGGGTACACATGTCTCTTTCAGATCTGGTTTCCTCTGTGTGTATGCCCAGAAATGGTATTGCTGGGTCATATGGCAGATCTATTTCCAGTTTTTTAAGAAATCTCCACACTGTTCTCCATAGTGGCTGTACTAGTTTGCATTCCAACCAACAGTGTAAAAGGGTTCCCTTTTCTCCACACCCTCTCCAGCATTTATTGCTTGTAGACTTTTGGATAGCAGCCATTCTGATTGGCGTGTAATGGTACCTCATTGAGGTTTTGATTTGCATTTCTCTGATAATGAGTGATGTTGAGCATATTTTCATGTGTTTGTTAGCCATCTGTATGTCTTCTTTGGAGAAATGTCTGTTTAGATCTTTGGCCCATTTTTTGATTAGGTCATTTATTTTTCTGGAATTGAGCTGCAGGAGTTGCTTGTATATTTTTGAGATTAGTCCTTTGTCTGTTTCTTCATTTGTTATTATTTTCTCCCAATCTGAAGACTGTCTTTTCACCTTGCTTATAGTTTCCTTTGTTGTGCAAAAGCTTTTAAATTTAATTAGGTCCCATTTGTTTATTTTTGCTTTTATTTCCAATATTCTGGGAAGTGGGTCTAGAGGATCTTGCTGTGATTTATGTTGGAGAGAGTTTTGCCTATGTTCCCTCTAGGAGTTTTATAGTTTCTTTTATTACATTTAGATATTTAATCCATTTTGAGTTTCTTTTTGTGTATGGTGTTAGCAAGTGTTCTAGTTTCATTCTTTTACAAGTGGTTGACCAGTTTTCCCAGCACCACTTGTTAAAGAGGTTGTCTTTTCTCCATTGTATATTCTTGCCTCCTTTGTTGAAGATAGGGTTTCCATAGGTTCGTGAATTTATCTCTGGGCTTTCTAGTTTGTTCCATTGATCTATATTTCTGTCTTTCTGCCAGTACCACACTGTCTTGATGACTGTGACTTTGTAGTATAGTCTGAAGTCAGGCAGGTTGATTCCTCCAGTTCCATTCTTCTTTCTCAAGATTGCTTTGGCTATTCAAGGTTTTTTGTATTTCCATACAAATTGTGAAATTATTTGTTCTAGTTCTGTGAAGAATACTGTTGGTAGCTTGATAGGGATTGCATTGAATCTATAGATTGCTTTGGGTAGTATACTCATTTTCACAATATTGATTCTTCCAATTCATGAACAAGGTATATTTCTCCATCTATTTGTGTCCTCTTTGATTTCTTTCATCAGTGTGTTATAGTTTTCTATGTATAGGTCTTTTGTTTCTTTAGGTAGATATACTCCTAAGTATTTTATTCTTTTTGTTGCAATGGTAAATGGTATTGTTTCCTTAATTTCTCTTCTGTCTCCTCATTGTTAGTGTATAGGAATGCAAGGGATTTCTGTGTGTTAATTTTATATCCTGCAACTTTACTATATTCGTTGATTAGCTCTAGTAATTTTCTGGTAGAGTCTTTAGGGTTTTCTATGTAGAGGATCATGTCATCTGCAAACAGCGGGAGTTTCACTTCTTCTTTTCCTATCTGGATTCCTTTTATTTCTTTTTCTGCTCTGATTGCTGTGGCCAACACTTCCAAAACTATGTTTAATAGTAGTGGTGAGAGTGGGCAGCCTTGTCTTGTTCCTGATTTTAGGGGAAATGCTTTCAGTTTTTCACCATTGAGGATAATGTTTGCTGTGGGTTTGTCATATATAGCTTTTATTATGTTGAGGTATATTCATTCTATTCCTCTGTTCTGGAGAGTTTTTATCATAAATGGATGTTGAATTTTGTCGAAGGCTTTTTCTGCATCTAGTGAGGTAATCATATGGTTTTTATTTTTCAATTTGTTAATGTGGTGTATTACATCAATTTGTGGATATTAAAGAATCCTTGCATTCCTGGGATAAAGTCCATGTGGTCATGATGTATGATTTTTTTTAATATGTTGTTGGATTCTGTTTGCCAGAATTTTGTTAAGGATTTTTGCATCTATGTTCATCAGTGATATTGGCCTGTAGTTTTCTTTTTTGTGGCATCTTTGTCTGGTTTTGGTATTAGGGTGATGGTGGCCTCATAGAATGAGTTTGTAAGTTTATCTTCTTCTGCAATTTTCTGGAAGAGTTGGAGTAAGATAGGTGTTAGCTCTTCTCTAAATTTTTGGTAGAATTCAGCTGTGAATCCATCTGGTCCTGGGCTTTTGTTTGCTGGAAGATTTCTGATTACAGTTTTGATTTCTGTGCTTGTGATGGATCTATTAAGATCTTCTATTTCTTCCTGGTTCAGTTTTGGAAAGTTATAGTTTTCTAGGAATTTTTCCATTTCTTCCAAGTTGTCCATTTTATTGGCATAGAGCTGCTGGTAGTAATCTCTTATGATCCTTTGTATTTCAGAGTTGTCTGTTGTGATCTCTCCATTTTCATTTCTAATTTTGTTGATTTGGTTCTTCTCCCTTTGTTTCTTGATGAGTCTAGCTAACGGTTTGTCAATTTTGTTTATCTTTTAAAAAAAACCAGCTTTTAGCTTTGTTGATTTTTGCTACAGTCTCTTTTGTTTCTATTGCATTTATTTCTGCCCTAATTTTTAAGATTTCTTTCATCAGTTGTTTCCCTTATATTTACCTGCCTATCTCCCTATCTATCATTGCATTAATGAATATATCTATGATACTAAGTTCTTATTAGTTTTTTTAAGTTGGCAATATCTTGAGGGCAAATTCTTATGATTAGAACTTCTTAAGTTTAATCTAATCTTACTGTTTTTATGTAAGATTAAAAAAATAACATTATTTTTTCTGTCTTTGAACCATATCCCTAAAATTATATTATGATATAATATTATCATGACCACAATTAGCTGCTTCCCTGGGCCAGCAATGTGGGAGATCTGGGTTCAATCCCTGGGTTGGGAAGATCCCCTGGAGAAGGGCATGGCGACCCACTCCAGAATTCTTGTCTGGAGAATTCTCATGAACAGAGAAGCCTGGTGTGCTACAGTCCATGGGGTCACAAAGAGTTCGACATGACTGAGAAACGAAGCACAGCACAACCATAATTAGCACAATTTTGGATGTAATATATACATATATGTATCTATATAGTCTTTACTTAAGTATCATTATAATAATTACATTAGAAAAAAACACATCTTTTTTACTCAATGTATGGTATAATCTCATTCTTCTGAATCCAAACATTACCTAAAAACACATTTTGACTTTCTTTAGGCATATATTTCAGATACAAACAGAAACATTTTATGTTGGTGATGGACAGTGAGGCCTGGCATGCTGCGATTCATGGGGTCGCAAAGAGTCCGACATGGCTGAGCAACTGAACTGAACTGAATTTATGTTTTATTAAAAATTTGCTAAAATTGTTGGAATAGTTCTAAAATTTTTATTAATTATGCAGAGTCTAGAATAAATATATTCATTAGAAAGTAGATAAATTTAGGTGAAAGATATTTAAATTGACTCATGATGTTAATGCATGAGTCAGAAAACTGAATTTTAAAAATTTTCATATTTAATAATATTTCACAATATTTCCATCAAAAATATGGAAATATACACAAAGTTGGAAAGTAAAGCAAATAAGGAGGATGAACAATAATCAAACTGTCTGACTCATTACTCTTTCTGGCATATTCATGTAACAACCAGTTCTTATAAGAATCCAGATATTTGGGCAAACAGAGGTTAAAGAGCACAGGGATGTATAATCTGGGCTCTTTGTACACAGCTGATAAAAATTTATGACATCAAGTAGATTGCAGAAAACATTAAGAAAACACCTTCAGCCCCTCACCTGGGAAGCTGGGAATTTGAAGGGCATATTTTGTTTTTTGTGTTTTTTTTATTAACTTCAAACATCAATACCATTTTCTGACAGAGTTCTTCTTATATCTGAGAATTCTAAGAGAAACATGGAGTGATAATTCTAACCTCGTTTTGAACCTAAGTACAGGTTTCCAAAAACAGGTTTCCACTCTACTCGATCCAAAAGTAGAGTGTTCCTGTGAAATCTTTCATAAGCCAAAATGTCATAAAATGAAGAATTACCTTAGGGCACACTGCTAAGGGACACACTTTTCTAAGACTCTTTAAAGGCTGCAGCATAACAGACTGAATGTGATTTTAACTTTTTACCATGTTTCATAAAATGAAAATCCTTTTAGGGTTTCTTTTGGTTAGGGAATGCTGATACATGTAAGTCTTTCATAAAAGCAAAGTGGCCTAAACTGAATTTATGAAAATTGGAGACCACCTGCATCAGCTACTCTGCATAAGATTCACCAAGTATAATAACTCTGGAATTGAAGTGAGTCCTAAAATTTTTTCCTGAACATCAATAACAAAATATTAGTACACAGATTTTAGAAATGTTTCACAGAGATTTTATACTCAGTACTATGACTGTATGTAAGCTTATTTAGTGTGCATGCATGAGGAAATATAAATAAAATGTCATCATTACTTGCCTAATTTTATCATAAAATAAATTAGGCAAATTGTCATGTAATATGAGATGAGCTAGCAATATTCCACTGAAGATATATAATGCCCTGCAGACAAAATGGAGGTAATAAAAAAAAAAAAAAAAAAAAAACTTAGAGTAGTATTTTGTTTTGTAGGCAAGTGATGCCTGATTACTGATGATTGTTGTAAACCTGCCAGTTTGATGACATTCAGATCACATAGCCTCTTGTTAGATGACAAGCCACTACCATTGTGCAAAAAATGGCAATGAGTTAGGAACAGGTAGGTCTATTTAATGACATTGAAGAGGGTGCTATTTGAAAAAATAGGATTCAGATATGGAAGTCATGAAGCAGATCATTTCAGCATGTTTTGGGTCAACAGATGACATAATTTATGAAACATATTACTTCACAGGATGTGACAACATCATTGACCAATTTGAGAGCATAAATATTAGAATTTAAGATAAGTAACGAAAAATAATAAAAATAATAAATGCTTATCATGCATGGTTAACCTCGACATGTTTCATAAAAAGTTTACTCATATATAAAGGTCTGTGAGAAATATTTAAGAGTTTTGGTTTTTCCTAAAGAAATATGAATTGTTCACTCTACTTTAAAATGTTTTGAGTATAGTACTTTTATTGAGTAGTATTCAGTGAATGCTAAATAAAGTTAAAAATAATTATCATTTATTGATTTATTTAATTTTTCTCAAATATTTTTCTTTAGTTGATTCTTTTTGACTCCAGCACTTAGCTCATAACTATCAGGATTAAAATATCACCCTGGCTATGATGTCCACACCATATCTCTAATTACAGATTTTCCAAATTCCTAATTTTCTACCTAACTCATGTTGGTTGAATATAAAAATGATTATTAATTGATAACTGGTGCATTTGGGTCCATCTATAATGGCAACCCACTCCAGTATGCTCGCCTGGAGAATTCCATGGACAGAGAGGAACCTGGCAGGCTACAGTTCATGGCGTTGCAAAGAGTCAGACACAAGTGAACGACTAACACTTTCAGTTTTACTTCATACCAGATAGACTATACTCTTCTTCATTTATACTATCCTAGCCTCTGTAGACATTGATAATTCCATGCATAAATGATCTCATTAAATCTGTACAACTGCTCTTTAGAAGTATTTTCTGTATTCTTTAAAAATAGAAAGTAAATGAAAATTAAAAAGGTTAATCAACTTGTTCATGTTACCAAAATATGCTCTATTTCCAGAGTTTGTGACACCATACTTAAACTGCCTATAAATGTAAAAATATCATATTTAACCTATTTTAAGACCCTTTCCTCTACTTCTAAACTAGATAAGTATTTCTTAAACATTCATATAGCTTTTGGAATATTTAGGTACAAGTGGCTATGTTTCACCATATTTTTAAATCTGTATATTGTGACTAATAGTTATCACATTTTATAATAATTATTAACTTATATGAACATTATATATTCATGTAATTTGTTCAATTTTGAAACCTTGTTGTAGTATTTAACTCATTTAAAACATTCATTTAAAGAACAATAATTAATTTTAGTTCATAATAGCCAACAAATATTAATCTATTAAAGGTAATTCTAATGTAAGTAATGTAGTAAAAAGCCAATATTTCCAATGCAATATTGCTTGTGACAAAGAAAAAAGAAAAAAATGTGTGTGTGTATATACTAGTGTAACATATTTAGATATTATCTTCCAATATTTGTGAGAAGTTAGATTAATCATATCCTTTACTAAAATCCCAGAAAGATGTCATGCAATCAGTGCCTAGTATTTAACACATGTAGAAGCCTGAAAGCTTTCCAGAGTAGCCTACATTCACATTGCTTTTCATTTAAATCCCAGAAAGATGTCATGCAATCAGTGCCTAGTATTTAACACATGCAGAAGCCTGAAAGCTTTCCAGAGTAGCCTACATTCACACTGCTTTTCATTTACCATAATTCTGAAGATGAATTTTTATCCTCTGGGGATTGCCTTCCAGGGGGAATGGAAGTGCTTTAAGTGCCTGTGCTCTGTGCAAAATGTTTCCAAATAAATAACCTTCTACCTCTACCTAAACCCCCCGCACATATTTCAAATCATCTTCTCCTCCCTGATAAAAGCACCATACAACTGTCTAAGGCCCATTTCTACCGTTCTCTGCATTTAAATCCTCCCTCTATACCATTCCATTAAATCTTAATTATCAAGCCCTAACCCTAATATAACTGGAGATTATATTACCTTACAGCATTTTCTTGTAGTTCAAGTTTTGTCACGTGACAAACTTAACACCAATTCAAAGATCCAGACACAACAAATATCAACCCCATGGACTGTGATGTTTTGCATGAATTTCTCTCAACAGCACCATATTGCTGGGAAATATAAGAAAAAAATGAGATTGATACTACTATGAGAATTCAGTTATACAGAAAATAACTGGATGACTATTCTGAAGCCATGGTTAATGTCTGTTGTGTCATTTAGCCCCAAACTTGTAAATCTTTCTCTGCTTTTTATTACTCTCTACATGATATTCAATATCTCTTCTCTGCCCCTTTCAAAAGGAAAACAGAAGAAAAGCATCTTACTACATATTGTTTTAGTATAATAGAAATGTAAATTGACCAATGTAAAGGGGAAATAAAGTAAAGCTTTTGCCTTAAATCTAGCAAAACTGGACCCTGGAAAAATATGTATTTTTACTCACAATATCTTAATATTTACATTAAAGGAAAAAATATACTCTTCTCAGCATGGTCAATTTCCAGTATGACAACAATAATAATATTTTATATTTGGATATGTAATACTATAGGTGTTAATATACACTCATATCTCTATCTACATCTATCTCTACATCTATCCCTACCCATAAATCTATGTATGTATTTCATTTATTTTGGTAACTCTCTGATTTCTAAGCAATTAGTAGATTTTCCAGTCTTACTAAAATGATTGTTATCAATGTTTCTAGCAAAAAGTAAATAATTATTTTCAGAAACTTGGTAGGAGTTGGTAAAATGTCCAGCATTACAGTGTGGGCTTTTTTACATCTGCACAGAATTCTCTTAGTGGATTAGTATCTATGCCTTATTACAGATAAGATTATTAAAGCTCAGAAAGGCTAAGTCGTAGCTCCAAGTCATAGGATTATTATATGGTAGAAAAATAATTCTAACTCATGTCTTACTGCAAAATCCATGCCCTTAATTAGAGAAATCTGGTTTTTAGATACACAGTTGATACATAAGCAACGTGTGTTTGAATTGTGTGGGTCCACTTATACAGGGTTTTTGCTTTTTCTTTTTCCCCAATAATTATCTACTACAATACTATACATTCTGCAGTTGGTTGAATCCATGGATATGGAACTGCAGATACCAAAGCTGACTATAAAGTTACCCTTATTATTTTGACTGCAAGTGCAGTTGGGGCTCCTAAGTCCTGCATTCTTCAAGGGTCAACTGTACTTTGTATTTCATCATTGCTCAAAGGAAAAAAGACCTC
Source organism: Odocoileus virginianus (assembly GCF_023699985.2). Lineage (NCBI taxonomy): Eukaryota > Metazoa > Chordata > Mammalia > Artiodactyla > Cervidae > Odocoileus > Odocoileus virginianus. Next base: position 34,505,303 of record NC_069685.1, on the reverse strand, counting down.
CAAAATTATCTTTGCTGAAGGTCAACAAGTCAATAATTTTTAATATGAGCAAATAAAAAGAGTGGAGTCATCATTGATTGGTCTGTGAAAGTTTCCTCTAGCTTTTTGAGAATATTTATCTGTCAACATACAAATGTGACTTGTGTAGTTAATATTATTAGCCTTTGTCCACGGAACTACTAGAAGAGAACCCAGAGCAATTCTTAAGTTAGAGATTTACAAAAGGATGCAGTTTTCCCTGATGTGTCCTCTCCCTGATTTTGGTGTTGTACAGAATTCTGACAGTTTATTGAGTACTAAGAAACATCCCAAGGAAAACTGCCTTGTACCACACAGTCTCACAGTTTCAGCTTATTCTCTTTTATCATTGATAATATTATACTCAGTAAGCTTACTTATTTAACTCTATCCTGGTTTTAATTATGTGTACTACTTTCTAAAAATTGCTACTCTCACATTAACAACTGTATATATGATAATGGTACAGCACATTTATGGAAAACAAATTTAACAAAAATTAAAAGTCTTTATTTAAATGAGAGAGAAATCTGTTATTACAAAGAAACTGTTTGAATGCTTACAAAATAGTAGAATATAGGCATGAATTAGTGATGTTCTGGATATCTGTGTTACAGCTAAAATCCATTGGTTTTATTAACAAAACAAAAGTCAGGAAGCTTCTCCTTTATGTCTTCTTATAAGAGGTTTACATTTTCAGGTATTATACCTAAGTCTTTAACTATTTTGAGCCAATTTTTGTATATGGTGTAGATGGGGGTCCAGTTTCATTATCCTACATGTGGATACTGTTTCCCAGCACCAATTTTTGAAAAGACTACCCTTTAGTCAATGAGCATTCTGGAACCCTTGTCAAAGTCAGTTGACCTCATACATGTGGATTTAATTCTAGGCTCTATTTTCTGTTCCATTTGTCTACATGTCTCTGTTTATATCAATAACAAACTGTTTTAATTACTATGGCTTTGTAATGCATTTTGACATAACTCTCAAATTTTTCTTCCTTTCAAGTTTGTTACAGTTATCCTAGATTTTTTGTTGTTCCATATAAATTTTAGGATATTTTAATATATTTCTGTAAAATGCCACTGAGATTTTGATGGAAGTAGCATTGGATCAGAGATTCCTTTGGTTAGGATGGATATTTTAGAAAAATTCATTCTTTGAATGTATGAGCACAGAATATCATGATATCTCTCCATTTATTTGCATTTTTTCAATTTATTTCATCAGTTTCTTATAGTTTTCAATATGTGGGCTTTCACCTCCTTGGACAAAATTGCCTTTCAAATATACCTGTTAACATATAGAAAGACAACTGATTGTGTATGTTGACTTTTCATCCTGTAATTTAACTGAATATGTTTACTAATTCTACAGGTTTGTGTGTGTGTGTGTGTGTGTGTGTGCGTGCGTGTGGGTCTAGAGTCTTTGGGGTTCTACATATTTGAGGTCATATCATCTGCAAACTTAGACAATTTTTCTTCTTCCTTGGATTTGGATGACTTTTATTTATTTTCCTTGCCTAATTGCTAAGGCTAGGTATTCTAATATTATGTTGAATAGAAGCATGAGAGTGGGTACTCATGCTTTGTTCCTGATCTTAGAGGGGAAATTTTTTTTTGTTTTGATGACCCAGATAATCACAATGGTGTGATCACTCACCTAGAGCCAGACATCCTGGAATGTGAAATCAAGGGGGTCTTAGAAAGCATCACTATGAATAAACCTAGTGGATGTGATGGAATTCCAGTTGAGCATTTTCAAATCCTGAAGGATGATGCTGTGAAAGTGCTGCACTCAATATGCCAGCAAATTTGGAAAACTCAGCAGTGGTCACAGGACTGGAAAAAGTCAGAGTTCATTCCAATCCCAAAGAAAGGCAATCCCAAAGAATGTTCAAACTACCACACAATTTCCCTCATCTCACACACTAGTAAGGTAATGCTGAAAAAATTCTCCAAGCCAGGCTTCAGCAATACATGAACCGAGAGCTTCCAGATGTTTAAGCTGGTTTTATGAAAGGCAGAGGAACCAGAGATCAAGTTGCCAGCCTCCGCTGGGTCATCGAAAAAGCAAGAGAGTTCCAGAAAAACATCTATTTCTGCTTTATTGACTACGCCAAAGCCTTCAACTGTGTGTATCACAATAAACTGTGGAAAATTTTGAAGGAGATGGGAATACCAGACCACCTGATCTGCCTCTTGAGAAACCTGTGTGCAGGTCAGGAAGCAACAGTTAGAACTGGACATGGAGCAACAGACTGGTTCCAAATAGGAAAAGGAATATGTCAAGGCTATATATTGTCACCCTGCTTATTTAACTTATATGCAGAGTACATCATGAGAAATGCTGGGCTGGATGAAGCACAAGCTAGAATCAAGATTGCCAGAAAAAATATCAATAAACTCAGATATACAGATGACACCACCCTTATGGAAGAAAGTGAAAAGGAACTAAAAAGCCTCTTGATGAAAGTGAAAGAAGAGAGTAAAAAGTTGACTTAAAGCTCAACATTCAGAAAACTAAGATCATGGCACCTGGTCCCATCACCTCATGGGAAATAGATGGGGAGACAGTGGAAACAGTGTCAAACTTTATTTTTGGGGGGGCTCCAAAATCACTGCAGATGGTGACTGCAGCCATGAAATTAAAAGATGCTTACTCCTTGGAAGGAAAGTTATGACCAACCTAGATGGCATACTAAAAAGCAGAGACATTACTTCGCCAACAAAGGTCTGTCTGGTCAAGTCTATGGTTTATCCAGTGGTCATGTATGGATGTGAGAGTTGGACTGTGAAGAAAGCTGAGCACTGAAAAACTGATGTTTTTGAACTGCGGTGTTGGAGAAGACTCTTGAGAGTCCCTTGGACTACAAGAAGATCCAACCAGTCCATCCTAAAGAAGATAAGTCCTGGGTGTTCATTGAAAGGACTGATGCTGAAGCTGAAACTCCAATACTTTGGCCACCTCATGCAAAGATTTGACTCGTTGGAAAAACCCTGATGCTGGGAGTGTTTGGGGGCAGGAGAAGGGGATGACAGAGGATGAGATGGCTGGATGGCATCACCAACTCAATGGGCACGAGTTTGAGTAAACTCCGGGAGTTGGTGATGGACAGGGAGGCCTGGTGTGCTGTAGTCCATGGGGTCGCAAAGAGTCGGACACTACTGAGCGACTGAACTTAACTGAACTGAACAGTGTTAGTGGTAAGCTTAAAAATTTATGGGCTTAACTATGTTTAGGTAAATTCTTTCCAATCTACTTTGCTGAACATTTTTATTGTAAAAGAGTGTTGTAAAAAGAACTTTTATCATAAAAAGATGTTTAAATGTTGTGTTTGCATCTATTGGATGATCAAATGATTTTTATAATATAGTTTGTTAATGTGCAAATCACATTAACTAATCTTCTTATGTTAAACCATCCTTGCATCCCAGGGATAAATCCCATTTGATAATGGTGTATATTCTTTTTAATGTGTCACTGGATTCAGTTCACTGATATTTTATAGAAGAATTTTGTAACTATATTCATCAGGTATATTGGCTTTCTCAAAAGCACATGTAGCAAAAGCAAAAATAGCCAAGTTGGAATATGTCAAATTTAAAAGCTTCTGCACAGCAAAATAAAAAATCAACAGAGTGAAAAAACTACCTATGTAATGGGAGAAAATATATTCAAGCTTTATATCTGATAAGCATTTAATTTTCCTAAAAAGGGACTCCAATAACTCAATAGTAAAAAAAAAATAATAATAATAGCCCATCTTAAAAATAAGGAAAGGACATAAATAGACATTTCTCCAAAGGCATACAAATGGCCAACGGACCATATAAAAAAGTGTTCTATGTCACTAATCATCAGGGAGGCAAAAAAAAAAAACAAAATGAGATATAATTTTCATACCTGTTAGAAATGCTTTATCAAAATAGCAAAAGATAAAAGTATTAGAAAGGATGTGGAGAAATTGGAAGGTGTAGACTCATTTGTGGGTATGTGAAATGATTTAGCCACTATGGAAAATACACTATGTGTATTGTAAAAAATTGAAATCAGAATCAAGGATACAGCTGTACACAGCGTTATTCACACCATGCAAATTATGGAACTAACCCAAGTATCTACTGACAAATCAATGGATAAAGAAAATATTGTATATACATATAACCTAATATTATCCACTCTTAAAAAGAAGGAACCACATGGATGGACCTGTAAGACATTGTGTTGATTAAAATAAGCCTGTCACAGAAGGACAATTACTGTGTAATTGTACTTACATGAGATATCTAAAAAAATAAAAATCATAAAAGCCAAAAATGCAAGGTGATTGTCAAGGGAAGAGGAGAAAGGAGAAACCAAGAGCTGTTCAATGGTTTTAAAGATGTAGTTATGCAACATGAACAAACTTTGGAGCTCTACTGTGCAACTTAGACCCTGTACTTAACAATGTGGTGTTGTGCCCTTAAAATACATTGAGAAGGTAGACTCTATGTTAAAAATTCTTACTAAAATTCACTAATTAATTAAAAATAAAATCTTCTAGTTTTGGGGGCTTCCCTGGTGGGTTAGATGGTAAAGCCTATGCCTGAAATGCAGGAGACCTGGGTTTGATCCCTGGGTTGGGAAGATCCCCTGGAGAAGCAAATGGCAACCCACTCCAGTATTCTTGCTTGAAAAATCCCATGGACTGAGGATCCTGGTAGGCTATAGTCCATGGGGTCGCAAAGAGTTGGACATGCCTGAGCGACTGCACTTCACTTCTAGTTTTCATGCTTTTTCCTTTAAAATCTCACATAACTTATGTACATAAGTAATATCTATAAAAGTTTTACTTCCAGACATAAAAACAAAAGTCTCTAAATCTCTCCTGTACTGTTTCTTATAAGATGGCTTTGAAAATTCCATAAACTAATGTAGTAAGGCTACACTGCTATATCTTATCAAAATAATGTTTCTGATTTTAACATCATATTGCTAACATAATCTTAAAATTATTTAAACGTATTTATTTTGACCTGCAAGAGTTTGAAGGGATAAGTAAAATAAAGTGAAAACATGATTTCATGAACTGTTGATAATTAAATGAACAATATGACCAAATTTTATTAAATCTTCCAGAAAAAATTTTCACAAATTTCCATGATGGTAGATAGTGTGATTCATTGATTAAAGAAACTATGGCTAGATGTTTCAATTTTGTAACAGAGATTTATGTAGAAAAATATGTGACAAATATTAAAAGAAAATTAACATACAGAGTCGAAATTAAAGTCTGCTTCATAGGCATTATAAAGGACAAGGACAAGTAAAGTTTTCAACTACTTGTCCTAAAATTAATTTCTAATAGGAAGTTAATAGAAAATTGGTATTTAGCATAAATATATAAAAGGAAAAAACAAATTTTGATGAACCTTATCTAGGTCATTAAACTGAGTTTCCTTTTTTCATTTTCTACCTTAGACTTTTATCTTAAAATATTTGCTTATAAAAGTAGTTGTCCTAGCCAGACACAATATAGTACAAATACTCTGGTAGCCATGACCTAGATAAGGATCTCCTTCCTCACTGGATCCATTCATATCCTCATGTACACACTGCTTGAAAGAGGAATAAAAGGCTTACTAGGACAATATTTTGTTGCTCTTCAGTCCATCAGTCATGTCTGACTCTTTGCAAACCCATGGACTGCAGCATGCCAGGCTTCCTTGTCCATCACCATCTCCCAGAGCTTGCTCAAACTCATTGAGCAGCAGTTCATTGAGACAACAGTGCCATCCAATAATCTCATCCTGTCATCTCCATCTTATCATGCCTTCAATCCTTCCCAGAATCAGAGTCTTTTCTGATGAGCCAGTTCTTTGAATCAGGTGGCCCAAGGATTGGAGCTTCAGCTTCAGCATCGGTCCTTCCAATGAATATTCAGGATTGATTTCCTTTAGGATTGACTGGTTTGATGTCCTTGTTGTACAAGGGACTCTCAAGAGTCTTTGCCAACATCACAGTTCAAAAGCACCAATTCTTGGGTGTTCAGACTTCTTTATGTTCCAACTATCACATCTATACATGACTGCTGGAAAAACCATTGCCTTGACTTAATGGACCTTTGTCGGTGAAGTAATGTCCCTGCTTTTTAATATACTGTCTAGGTTGGTCATAGCTTTTCTTCCAATGAGCAAGCATCTTTTAATTTTATGGCTGCAATCAATATCTGCAGTGATTTTGGAGTCCAAAAGAATAAAGTCTCTCACTGTTCCCATTGTTTCCCTATCTATTAGCCATGAAGTGATGGAGCCAGATGCCATGATCTTTGTTTTTTGAATGCTGAATTTTAAGCCAGCTTTTTCACGCTCCTCTTTCAATGTCATCAAGAGGCACTGTAGTTCCTTTCACTTTCTGTCATAAGTGTGGTGTCATCTGCATATATGAGGGTATTGATATTACTTCCAACAAACTTGATTCCAGCTTGAGCTTCACCCAGCCAGCATTTCACATGATGTACTCTGCATAAAAGAAAAATAAGCAGGGTGACAATATACAGCCTTGATGTATTCCTTTCTCAATTTGGAACCAGTCCATTTTTCCATGTTCGATTCTAACTGTTGCCTCCTGACCTGCATACAGACTTTTTAGGAGGCAGGTAAGGTGGTCTGGTATTCCCATTTCTTTAAGAATTTTCCACAATTTGTTGTGATCCACAATCAAAGGCTTTATCACAGTCAATGAAGCAGAAATGGATTTTTTTTTTTAATTTTCTTGCTTTTTATATGATCCAATGGATGTTAGCAATTTGATCTCTGGTTTCTCTGCCTTTGCTGAACACAACTTGAACATCTGTAAGTTCTCAGTTACTTTTCTGTTGAAGCTGAGTTTGGAGAATTTTGAGCATCATTGTGCTAGTGTGTGAAATGAGTGCAATTGTGTGGTAGTTTGAACATTCTTTGGTATTGCCTTTCTTTGGGATTGGAATGAAAACTGAACTTTTCCAGGTCTGTAGCCACTGCTGAGTTTTCCATATGTGTTGCCATATTGAGTGCAGCACTTTAGCAGCATCATCTTTCCATATTTGAAATAGCTCAGCTGGGATTCCATCTCCTCTACTAGCTTTGTTCATAGTGATGCTGCATAAGGCCCACTTAACTTCACATTCTGGAATGTCTGGCTCTAGGCGAGTGATCACATCATCATGGTTATCTGGGTCATTAAATATTTTTTTGGATAGTTCTTCTGTGTATTCCTGCCATCTCTTCTTAATACCTTCTGCTTCTGTTAGGCCCATACACTTTCTGTCCTTTATTGAGCCCACTTTTGCATGGAATGTTCCTTTGGTATCTCTAATTTTCTTGAAGAGATTTCTAGTCTTTCCCATTCTATCGTTTTCCTCTATTTCTTTCCATTGATCCCTGAGGGAGGTTTTGTTATCTATCCTTGCTCTTCTTTGTAACTCTGCATTCAGATGGATATACCTTTCCTTTTCTCATTTGCTTTTTGCTTCTATTCCTTTTTCAGCTATTTGTAAAGCTTCCTCAGACAATCATTTTGCATTTTTGCATTTCTTTTTCTTGGAGATGATTTTGATTATTGTCTCCTGTACAATGTTATGAACCTCCATCCACAGTTCTTCAGGCACTCTTTCTATTAGATCTAACCCCTTGAATCTATTTGTCCCTTCCACTGTATAATTGTAAGGGATTTGATTTAGGTCATACCTGAATGGCCTAGTGGTTTTCCCTTCTTTCTTTAATTTAAATCTGAACTTGGCAATAAGGAGTTCATGATCTGAGCCACAGGCAATCTTGGTCTTGTTTTGCTGATTGAATAGAGTTTCTCCATCTTCAGCTGCAAAGAACATAATCAATCTGATTTCAGTATTGACCATCTGGTGATGTCCATGTGTAGAGTTGTCGCCTGTGCTGTTGGAAGAGGGTGTTTGCTATGACAAGTGCATTCTCTTGGCAAAACCTTTTTAACCCTGCTTCATTTTGTACTCCAAGGCCAAACTTGCTTGTTACTCCAGGTATCTGTTGACTTTCTACTTTTGCATTCCAGTCCCCTATGATGAAAAGGACAGCTCTCTCTCTCTCTTTTTTTTTTTTTTTTTTTTTTGGTGTTAATTCTGAAAGGTCTTTTAAATCTTCATAAAACCATTCACTTTCAGCTTCTTTGCTATTTTTGGCCAGGAGATAGACTTGGATTACTGATACAGAATGGCTTGCCTCGGAAATGAAGAGAGATCATTCTGTTATTTTTGATACTGAACTCAAGTACTGTATTATTAAGATGGCAGAGTAGAAGGATGTGAGCTCATCTTCTAAGGCCAGAACCCCAAAATTTCAACAAGCTACTGAACAACCATTTACAGGAGAATGTTGGATCCCACCAAAAATTATACCCCACATCCAAGGGACAATGCTTTAACCTTGTCCAAAGTCTGGGCTCAGAGAAATTAGCATATAAAGGATTCTCAAAGTATCAGAGTCCCTGAAAAGCTTAGACTAATATGAGATGTAGACAGGCATAACAGATTGACCTTGGAGCAAAGAGAATGAATAGTCCTAGCAAATTGAGAAAGAATCCCAAAATGGCCATGTGTGGCCTGTGTACCAGAGGAAGAAAGTGTCTGAGTCTTTGCCTGTAGGTAGCTCACTTGATCAATGCTACAGGAGTACTTTGTGTTCTAAATATTACAGTTCAGCTATAACCAAAAATTCATCTTTAGTATCTCCTTCCTATCATATTCCTTTCACCAAGTAAAAATGTTTAAGGAGGACACAACATTTTTCTTAAAACTTCATGAGAGAATTAGGAGATATGTACAGTGATGACAAAGAATTTCAAGCAGTAAGTGGAGAATAGCCCATGATGTGTTGTTGGTGCCAGGGCAGTGGATGTTTCGTGTGGCTTACTTCTCTATCTGCTGCAGAGAAAGGTTGATGTACTGCTACTGAACCACTGACTACAATGCAGAAGACAGAAAAAGAATGATATTATGATATTAAGCTTATAGGATACCCCTTGGCTGTAATGTGGGACCAAGAATCCCAAAGCATTGAAGAGAGGGAATTTGCAAATGATTTAATTTCTTATATAAGCAAATGGGAAGACAGGACCCAAAATAGCTTATATACATCTGACAAAGAAAATCATTTTCATGTCATATTGAACATTTCACAATCTTGTAGTTAATCTTTCAATCTACTTTTAATATTTCAAGAATTCTTGCTATATATGAAAACTGCTTTTATTTGTTTATTTTTTAATTAATTAATCATTTCTTAGCATTTTCTGATGCTGCCGTTTCTGAAAAATGCTTAAAGTTGAGTATGATGTGTGTGTGTGTGTGTGTGTGTGTGTTAATCACTCAGTTGTGTCTGACTCTTTGTGACCCCATGGACTGTAACTCACCAGGCTCCTCTGCCCATGGGATTCTCCAGGCAAGAATACTGGAATGGCTTGCCATTCCCTTCTCCAGTGCATCTTCCCAGCTGGGTCTCTTGCACTGCAAGCAGAATTTTTACCGTGTGTGTGTGTGTGTGTGTGTGTGTGTGTGTGTGTATTCAATACATACGGGTTTTTCTAGCAGAATCTTCCACAAAAAGAGAAGAGATGTCTTCATCCACTCCTGCTTCATTTTTTGCGATACAAGTGTATGCTCCTGTATCTTCATAGCGCACGTTGCTGATATGAACCTCACTACCATTTGCTGAAAACAGAAGGCAAATGCAACTTGTTAGCTACAATTTCAGCTTTGGTATAGTCATTTCAGATTACACAGTCGAATAGTTCCCTTAGCTTGTCCTAATTAAACTGTTTTCCTTCCTACTTCCATGCTTTGGAGACATGCTAAGTTATTTCTAATGCATTCAAGTATTTCATAAATTGTGCTGTCATTCTATTACAGAGATCCCAATACTACTTATCAAAAGCACACACAGTATATTTTATATTCACTTCATACTCCCTACCTTGCATAAGAAGTGCTACATGTTGATAGCTATAATTTCATTTCTGTATTCATTTTTAATATTCAGGATCCACTTTGTCCTCAGCTTTTACAACAGTTTTAATTAATATCAATATGGTTCATTTAGAGAATACATGTGAAAGTACATGTCATAAAGGAATTAAGTGAGCTACATCATATAAGTATAATGCCATTCCATTGAGCAAGCATAGTATTGTGTCTGCATTATACCTTAGGAGTGATTAGGTAGGGGGGACAGAAAGAAAATATACATAATTCCTTTGCAAGATTCTCAGTTGTTTTCAAGAAATATACCTAATCTAAGCAATATTATCATATGGAAATTGATATCATCATTATCAACCAAAGGGTTAAGGGATTGATTAACCCAACTTTTAAATCTTGGTAAAGGAATATTTGAAGCTAATCTCTGAATAATGAGTTGCATTTCTCAAAGTGTAAACAAGGGTATAATTACCCATTTACTATACATAGACAGAACATGAAGTACTTTTACATATGCGTGCATGCTCATTTGCTCATTTTGTCCAACTGTTTGCAACCTCATGGACTTCAGTCTGCAGGCTGTTCTGTCCATGGGATTATCCAGGCAAGAATACTGGAGTGGGTTTCCATGTCCTCCTCTACAGAATCTACCCAGGGATTGGACCCTCATCTCCTGTGTTGGCAGGTGGATTCTTTACCACTGAGCCATCTGGGAAGTTTTTGCATACATTATCCCTTAATAGTCCCAGATAATAACTAATCATCAGATGAGGAATCTAAAACTCCTAGAATGATGTTATGCAGTTTACTCCCCTCAAAAATAACGGTTGAACTTCTGTTCTATCATGGCCTAAGTTTCAATGTTTTTAGAGCTCATTTGCTTAGGTTTGCATCTTTTCTTTTACTTTCTTTTTTTCTGTGCATGTGTGTGTGTGTGTGTGTGTGTGTGTGTGTGTGCATGCTTATGTGTGTATTCTGTGTTATCCAGTCACGGGGACACCATGCTCTGTGTGCAGCAAAAAGGAGCATGACTCTTCCTGATAGAGATGGGGATTGAATCATCAGAGTGGCTACTTGGGGAAAGAAGGTAAAAAACCAATGGGAAAAGAGCTTGAATATCATCCCTCTGGGGATATGGTGAGGCAGTGAGTGTTTGGGGAAGGCTAATCATAGAAATCACTCAAACTTCTTTCTCTTACAAATGCCACTGCACACTTCCATTCCATCATTTGTTGAGAATAACTTCTCCAAAGCAGTTGGCAGGCTTTTGTGTTTGTTTTTGCTTTTCTCAAAAAGGCCAGATGGTAAATATTTTAAACTTTGTGGGCTACAGTCTCTGTGCCAACTACTCACCTCTGCCATAGCAGCATGACAGCAGCCAAAAACAATATTTTTAAAAAATGTGTGTGGCTCTGAACTAAAAACAAAAACAGAAAACAAGCAAAAATATTGTTTTATTTACAAAAGTAGGCAGCTTTCCAGATTTGGTCTGGGGTCCTTCATTTGTAAACCCACACTCTAGAAGGTGGGGAGGAAACAAAATATCAGTATTTAAGCCCAGATCAGTTTCTTGTTTTAACTGAAACATGACCCTCTCCAAAGACCACACATTTAATGACGTGAATTCTCTAGAACTTTTGAAACCCTAAAGTTAATTTATTCTTCAAATTATCTCTTCCCAAAATTCTTATATGTTTTTCTAACTTACATGATTGTCTTTTCCTCTTTTCCTACATTAGCTAGCATTTCTAGATATTTTCTATTCCATAGCCAGAGCTACCAATTTCCTGGTTCATTTATCATCCTGACACATCTGGTTTCAGAACTAGAACAAGATGATGCTCCCTGCACCTACTTTTTGAATATATTATTAGACTATTACATAAGGAAATTTTCAAAATTTCAAATTCACAGTATTCAGTTTACAGACTGTTACTTGACCTTTATAGTTAGATTCATTTCATATCCTACTTCACTTTTGTTTCAAATCTTTTTTTCTTTGTTTAATGTTTCCCAGCAAATAATAACTTCTTAATTTAAGCAGCTGGTCTTCTTTAAATCATTAAATACATAGACATAATTAGAATGTAAACTCAAATAATTTTACAGCACATAAGTTTAAAAAGCTCAACATGCTGTACACCTTAAATTTACACAAATTTTTAGGTCAACTTTATTTCAGTAAAAGCTAAAAAATAAAGAAATTAATCCAGACTTCCTGTTTTCATCAACATCTTCATTTCTGTTTACTTCTCAAAGTAAACTTTCTCTGCTTTATTCCGAGATCATCCCCTCCTTTTTTCTTGTTGATTTCCACAACAATTTGTCCATCTTTCCCCTGCTCCATCGTCAACATGTCTTTCTCTTTACCTATATCTTTTCAAACCAAAATAAACTGTCCAAGAAGCAAGAAATAACTTCACCAGTCCTAACCTTTTCACCAGAAGCTACTACTTTTTCTTTTTCCAGCTTTCAAAATTTTGAAAGATATTTTTATTCCTATCTTTCATTTCTAAGGACATAGCAAACTGATTCTTTAAATGTCACAGTGACAAACTAATCACTAACCAATGAATGTATTTTAATGATCTCCCTTGGCTGTGCATAGAGTGTTGATGAACTCTTTCCCAGTTTTGGCTTTCTTTTCTTTTCTTCTGTAATATCATTTGTTCTCATCTCTTTGCTAATTATTAGTCTCCTTCAGATATTCTCTTGATTTGGCTGCCAATAAAATATTTCTTTTCTAGAATTTTACTTCTCATAACATCCCGTCTATTTACATAGTTTTTCAGTTAGTGCCTAGACTTAGACTTCACATAAAAGTGACAAATAAGTATCTTATGAATAAACAGATAATTAAATAACCGTAGAATTTGTTAACATGTTAACATAGACAAAGTCACATGGAAATTCAAACTCCTGTGCACCTCATTCTTTCAAAGTTGAGTAAAGATTGTAACTAACTCCCCAAATATTTCTTCTCATATAAAGGGTATCCCAGGTGGTCCTAGTGTTAAAGAACCTGCTTGCCAGTGCAGATCCCCTGGAGGAGGAAATGGCAACCCATTCCAATATTCTTGCCTGGAGAATCCCATGGACAGAGGTGACTGGTGGACTATAGTCCATAGGGTCATAGAGAGTCAGAGAAAACTGAAGTGACTCAGCACACACAGCATGCACACATTTCTAAAACAAGGCTATATTATATTTATAGAATATGGTTTGCTGCTATCAAGTGGGCAAGAGATTGCAAAATCAAAAACTAATTAGACTTTCACTCAATTTGATTTCTGTTAATCAGATCAATGTTCTTCTCACATAATAGACACCAAGATACAATCAGAGAAGTAAATATGTAAATTTATTTTGCCTATTTATATTAACATGAAATTGTTAGGATTCAGCTTCGAAAGATCAAAAATACTCTCATTATGTCATTCTTGATTTTCAAAAATAGATAAGTAAAAGTTTTTAAAAGATTTATTTAAAAATGTATGCTAATAAATTGCATTCAGTCTCTAAATTGAATGGTAGTAGCAGTATATTCATGTAGAAATAAGGAAAATATATTCACTTCTAACAGTATGAATAGAAGGAATTTAAAGGCATGGAATAAGGAATGTAATGCCACATAACAGATATTTCAGTAAAATGACTACCCCTGGGTTACTCTTGACAATGGAAATAAGATCTGTAAATTTTTTTACTTACTAAGATTATCAAACTATATGCAATTAATTTTGCATTATTTTGATTATTTGATATGATAAAGATTATCTGTTTTTTATATACCACACATGTGTGGTTATTGTAATCTGTATAATGACTAATCACAACTGCATATTAGATTATTAGAACATGTAGACTATTTTATATATTAGAATGTAAGAACTTCATCACTTTAAAACAACACAAACATGAAACATATTTAGCAACATTTTGATTTTTCTCTTTGTTCATTTGCAAAATGTGCTGTAAAAGATTTCCTAAAGTATTTCTATATTATTGACATATTCTGTAATACACATTTTAATGTATGATTTAAACATTTAAATTGTCTCTTCAGAAATGTATTTAAAGAAGGAATTCAATTATTCTGTCCAGCGTATCTGCTATAATTTAGAGGATACGCTTTAGAAGAAAAACAATTAATATTTTACTTATAAAAATAATGACATAACTAATCATCATGACAAGACTATTATTTAAAACATTAAAAGTATTAAAAGATTGTTTCAAATATAATGTCTTAGGTACTAACATAACTTTTTTCATATTCATGGCACACATTTCCACGAAGTATCACTATCTCTTTTTTCCAAAGAATGTAAAATGTGTTATAAATTTTAGTATGAAATTTCTGCATTGTTATCTAAGAGAAAAAATGCAAGTAAAAAGCACCTTGAAGTGTGAGTTGCTTGGACAGCTTTGGTGTAATATCAATTCCATTCTTCAACCAGCCAAGCTGAGGATTTGGTATGCCTTCTGCATGGCACCTAAGACTTGCAGTAACTCCAGGTTCTCGGGCCTGACTCTCTGGATACACCCGGATTACTGGAGGGACTAAAATTAAAAATGGAAAAGAAAATGATTAGTATCATATATGCCACTTGATTTTCTGAAACAAAGAAAAAAAGCAATTGGATATGTTAATGATGTTATGCATATATATAAGGTGTCAGTTTGCAAATCTAAGTAATTTAGTATCCACTAAAATGTGCTTACTCCTTGGAAGGAAAGCTATGACCAACCCAGTTAGCATATTAAAAAGCAGAGACATTACTTTGCCAACAAAGGTCCGTCTGGTCAAGGCTATGGTTTTTCCAGTGGTCATGTATGGATGTGAGAGTTGGACTGTGAAGAAAGCTGAGCACTGAAAATTGATGCTTTTGAACTGTGGTGTTGGAGAAGACTCTTGAGAGGCCCTTGGACTGCAAGGAGATCCAACCAGTCCTTCCTAAAGGAGATCAGTCCTGGGTGTTCATTGGAAGGATTGATGCTGAAGCTGAAACTCCAATACTTTGGCCACCTCATGCGAAGATTTGACTCATTGGAAAAGACCCTGATGCTGGGAGGGACTGGGGGCAGGAGGAGAAGGGGACAACAGAGGATGAGATGGCTGGATGGCATCACCGACTCGATGGGCATGAATTTGAGTAAATTCCGGGAGTTTGTGATGGACAGGGAGGCCTGGCGTGCTGTGATTCATGGGGTCGCAAAGAGTTGGACACGACTGAGCAACTGAACTGAACTGAACTGAACTGAAAATGTGCCAGTGGTCCCTGGACAAAAGCTGCTCTGAGACTGTACCAGGTAAAATACAAGGTGAGCCCAGGATATCTTGTTTCAATAACTAAAGAGATCCTTAAGGAATGAGAAAAACATATAAAAAAACACAAAAGGGGCTCTAATTTACCAGACACAAAATAATTTGAGCATTGAGATAATTACCAGTTATGAAGGAGTATAAAAATAAGACTCTAAGAATTCAATTATATAAATATATGAATAAATACTTAAATGGGAGAGAAGGAAAAGCTTTTCCTTGCTATAGCATCTTTAAAAAAATTACAATAACAATTCCACTTATGGTACATAAGACTCCAAATAGCAAAAACATCTTGAGAAAGAAGAGTGGAACTGGAGGAAACAAGCGTCCTGACTTCAGACTATACTACAAAGTTATAGTCATCAAGACAGTATGGTACTGGCACAAAAACTGAAATATAGATCAATGGAACAAGATAGGAAGCCCAGAGATAAACCCAAGCACCTTTGAGAACTTTATATTTGACAAAGGAGGCAACATACAGTGGAGAAAAGACAGCCTCGTCAGTAAGTGGTACTGGGAAAAATAGACAGTTATGAATACATGCAAAAAATGAAAATAGAATACTTTCTAACACCATACACAAAGATGAACTCAGAATGGACTGAAGACCTAAATGTAAGACCAGAAGCTACAAAACTTTTAGAGGAAAAGATATGTTGAACTCTCTTTGACATAAACCACTGGAAGATTCTTTATGATTCACCTCCTAGAATAATGGGAATATAACCAAAAATAAACAAATATGGCCTAATTAAACTTAAAAGCCTTTGCACAGCAAAGAAAACTATAAACAGGTTGAAAAGACAAGTCTCAGAATGAGAGAAAATAAAAATGAATGAAACAAATGACAAAGATTAATCTTCAAGATATACAAGTAGTTCACGCAGCTCAATACCAAAAAAAAAAAAAAAAAAAAGCAAACCAATCAAAAAGTGGGCAGAAGATCTAAACAGATATTTCTCAAAGAAAACATAGAGATGCCCAACAAACACATAAAAAGATGCTCAATAGCATTCATTATTAAAGAAATGCAAATCATAACTACAGTAAGGGATCACCTCACACTAGTCAGAATGGCCATTATCAAAGAATCTACAAACAATAAGTGCTGGAGAGAGTGTGGAGAAAAGGGAACACAATCATACTGTTAGTGGGAATGTAAATTGATACAGCCACTATGGACAACAGTATGAGGATTCCTTAAAACACTAGGAGTAATACTACTATATCACCCAACAATCTCACTACTGGGCATTTACTCTGAGGAAAACATAACTGGAAAAGACACAGGTACCCCAATATTCAGAGCAGCACTATTTACAATAGCCAGGACATGGAAGCCACCTAGATGTCCATCATCAGATGAATGGATAAAGAAGTTCTGGTACACATATACAATGGAATATTACTCAGCCATAAAAAGGAAAACATTTAAGTCAGTTCTAATGAAGTGGATAAACCTAGAGCCTGATATACAGAGGGAAGTAAGTCAGAAACAGCAAAAACAAGTATCACATATTAATGCATATATATGTGATCTAGAAAGATAATACCAATGACTCTCTTTACATGGTAGCAGTGGAGATGGAGATATAGAGAACTGACTTGTGGACACAGTGGAGAAAAGAGAGGGTGGGACAAATTGAGAGAGTTGCATTGAAACACATAAACTACCACATATAAAACAGATAGCCAGTGGAAATTATCTGTTATGCAGTGAAGTCAAACCTGGTGCTCTGTGAAAACATAGAAGGATGGGATGTGGTGGAAGATTGAAGGAGGGTTCCAGAAGGAGTGGACATATGTATACCTATGGCCGAATCATGTTGCTGTATGGCAGAAACCAACACAATGTTGAAAGACAATTATCCTCCTATTAAAAATAAATTAATACAAAAGTTAAAGAAAAGGGATAATTCTACTTATGGTACAAACAAAAATTAAAATATTTAGAAATAAATTTCACAAAGAGGGTACAAGACTTTTACACTGAAGACTACAAAACATACTAAAAGAATTTAAAGAAAACTAAATAAATGGAAAGATATCATGTGTTTGAGGACTCAAATAATTAATTGGTGAGATAATAATAACTGGCAAGATGACAATACTCCAGAATTGACCCGTGAACACAATGTAATCACTATCAAAATTCATAATTGGTTGTTTTAAAGATGGCAGAACTAATCCTCAGAATAATAGGGAAGTACAAGTCTCCCCAAAGAGACAAAGCAAACCTTAAAAAGAAGAATGAAACTGGAACTCTCATATCCCCCAATTTCCAACCATATTACAAAGGTACAGTAGTCAAAAAATGTGATACTGGAAATAAGATAAAAATACACATCTACGAAATTAGATAAGGAACACAGAGATAGTTCATATATCTACAGTCAACTCACTTTTTACAAGGATACTAAGAAACAGTCTTTTAAAAATTGATGCTAGAATACATGGATATCCACATGCAAGACAATGAATGTGGATCCTTATGTCACACCTGAATAAAAATAACTCAAAGTGAATCAAAGACCTAAATGCAACAGCTAGAACAATACAACTGTCATAAGAAAACATAGGAGTAAACCTTTATGACTTTGTATTTGACCATGGTTTCTTAGATATGACCCCAAAATATTAGAAACAACAACAACAAAATAGACAAATTGAACTTCATGAAAACAAAAATTTTTGAATCTTCACAGGACACTATCAAGAAAGTATAAGTAAAACTGACAAAAGAAGAAAAAATGTGATTGATACCTGATATGT
Source organism: Odocoileus virginianus (assembly GCF_023699985.2). NCBI lineage: Eukaryota > Metazoa > Chordata > Mammalia > Artiodactyla > Cervidae > Odocoileus > Odocoileus virginianus. Next base: position 34,487,208 of record NC_069685.1, on the reverse strand, counting down.
GACTAGTATCTGGATCATATAATGAATATTTACAATTCAGCAACTAAAAAGCAAAGAACCTTTTCTGTACAGATACCAAAATCATCAAACAGAAAGTCAACATACAGAATGGGAGAAAACATCTGTAAACCCCTATTAGATAAGAGTTAAGCCAAAATATTCAGAAAACTCATACAACTTAATAGAAAAAAGAGACAAGTCATCTAAATAAGCATTTTTCCAAAGAAGATATACAGACATGTTCATAACAAGATGCTCAATGTCACTGATTATCAGGGAAATGCAAAGCAAAGCCACAATGAGATAAAATTTTACATTTGGTAGGATGTCTGTTATCTAAGAGATAACTAAGAACCTCCAAATGTTCAAGCTGGATTTAGAAAAGGCAGAGGAACCAAAGATAAAATTGCCAACATCCATTGGATCCTAGAAAATGCAAGAGAGTTCCAGAAAAAAAAAAAAACCTACTTCTGCTTCATCGTCTGTGCTAAAGCATTTGAATGTGTGGATCACAACAAACTGAAGAAAATTCTTAAAGAGATGGGAATTCCAGACCACCTTACCTGCCTCCTGAGAAATCTGTATGCAGGTCATGAAGAGGCAGTGAGAATTGGACATGGAACAACAGACTGGTTCCAAATTGGGAAAGGAGCATATCAAGGCTGTATATTGTCACCTGCTTATTTATCTTATACACAGAGTACATCATGTGAAATGCTGGCTGGGTGAAGCACAAGCTATAATCAAGGTTGCCAGGAGAAATATCAATAACCTCAGATATGTAGATGACACCACCCTTATGGTGGACAGTGAAGAGGAAATAAACAGCCTCTTGATAAAACTGAAAGAGAGTGAAAAAGCTATCTTGAAACTCAACATTCACAAAGCTATGATCATGGCTTCTAGTCAACACTTCTTGGCAAATAGATGGGAAAACAACACAAACAGTGACAGACTTTTATTTACTTAGGTTCTAAAATCACTGCTATGGTTTTTCCAGCAGTCATGTATGGATGTGCCAGTTGGACTATAAAGAAAGCTGAGGGCTGAAGAATTGATGCTTTTGAACTGTGGTGTTGGAGAAGACTCTTGAGAGTCCTTTACACAGCAAGGAGATCCAATCAGTCCATCCTAAAGGAAATAAGTCCTGAATATTCATTGGAAGGACTGATGCTGAAACTGAAACTCCAATACTTTGGCACCTGATGCAAAGAACTGACTCATTGGAAAAGACCCTGATGCTGGGAAAGATTGAAGATGGGAGAAGAAGGGGACAACAGAGGATGAGATGGTTGGATGGCATCACCGACTCAATAGACATGAGTTTGAGTAGACTCCGGAAGTTGGTGATGGACAGGGAGGCCTGGCATGCTGCAATCCATGGGGTCGCAAAGAATCAGACACGACTGAGCTAGAGAACTGAACTGGACTGAAAATCACTGCAGATGGTGACTGCAGCCATGAAATTAAAAGATGCTTGCTCCTTGGAAGAAAAGTTATAACCAACCTAGACAGCACGTTAAAAAGCAGAGACATTACTTTGCCAGCAAAGGTCCATCTAGTCAAGGCTATGGTTTTTCCAGTAGTCATGTACGGATGTGAGAGTTGGACTATAAAGAAAGCTGAGCACCCAAGAGTGGATGCTTTTGAACTGTGGTGTTGGAGAAGACTCTTGAGAGTCCTTTGGCCTGCAAGGAGACCCAACCAATCCATCCTAAAGGAAATCAGTCCTGAATATTCACTGGAATGTCTGATACTGAAGCTGAAGCTCCAATATTGATGGGAAGAACCGACTCATTGGAAAAGACTCTGCTGCTGGGAAAGATGGAAGGCAGGAGGAGAAAGGGATGGCAGAGAATGAGATGGTTGGATGGCTTTACCAACTCATTAGACATGAGTTTAAGCAAGTTCTGGGAGCTGCTGATGAACAGGGAAGCCTGGCATACTGCAGTCCATGGGGTCACAAAGAATCAGACATGACTGAGCAACTGTACTGAACTGAACAGATAACATGCTGTTAAGGACGTGGAGAAAAGGGATCTCATGTACATTGTTGGTGGGAAAGCAAACTGGTGATGCCACTGGGAAACTAGTATGAAAATTTCTCAAGAAATTACAAATATATCTGTAATGAAATAAAAAAATCCCCCCTTTCTGCTTAAATAAGTCTTAATTGATACAGATTCCTTCTGAACTTTAACCTTGATATTCTCACCAGGAAAAATGAGATTTAATAATGTCTCTCCTGTTATATGTATTAATTCCTCTGGTGCAGCATTCACAGCATACCTTAAGAGTGAAAATTATAACATATTCATCGACTCTATAAAGAATGCTGAACACTCCATAGTCATGTTGCTGGGAAGATGATTCACTGAGAGGTTAATGGCATCTCCAGGTCACACAGCTTACTGTAGCCCAGAGTTTGAGATAAAAGTCAGGGAGCTCCAATTCTTGATCCAACCCTCTCCACATTTCATGTTGCCCTTAACCAACCTGGCTGAACATGGTCTATAATAGCCCCTGAATTTAGCCAATAAGAAAGAAAGAAAGAAAATCTGATGAGTATTAAAAACAAGTATGTTCCAAATTTTGAGTGGTCAGAATTCCCTAAGGTAAAGCTTTTTAAACAATTTGTGTGTATATATATATATAAATATATACTGTGCTAATCTGCTTCAGTTGTGTTCGACTCTTTGCAACCCTGTGGACTGTAGCCCACCTTCCTCCTCTGTCCATGGGATTTTCCAGGCAAGATTACTGGAGGGGGTTACCATGCCCCCCTCTAGGGGATCTTCCCATTCCCAATCCAGAGATCAAACCCACATCTCTTAAGTCTCCTTTATTGGAAAGTGGGTTCTTTACCACTAGTACTACCTGGGAAACATATACATATATCTATAATGATCTGGTAGTCCCACTTCAGGATATATACTCAAAGGAAAAGGAAAATTTATTATCTAAAAGAGATAGTTGTACATATGAACATCTTTCCCATGTTCATAGCACCATTATTCACAGTAGCTTAACTATGGAAAGAATCTAAGTGTTCTTCAACAGATATAGTAAAGAAAAAAAAAATATATATATATATATATATATATACATACATATATAATGAAAGTGAAAAGAAAGTGAAGTCTCTCAGTCATGTCTGACTCATTGCGACCCCATGGACTGTTGCCCACCAGGCTCCACAGTCCATGGAATTTTCCAGGCAAGAGTACTGGAGTGGGTTTCCATTTCCTTCTCCAGGGGATCTTCACAACCCAGGGATCAAACCCAGGTCTCCCGCACTACAGGCAGATGCTTTACCAACCAAAAGGTGGAAATGATACAAGTATCAACTGATAAATAGAAAATAAAATTTGGTTTATCCAAATAATAAAATATTATTTGATGATGAAAAGAAAGAGGTACTGATGTATGCTACTATTTTAACATGCTAAGATATTACCCTAAGTGAGAGAAGTGTAACTCATAAGTCCACATATTGTATGAAATATCCAGAATGGGTAAATCCATCAAGATTAAAAGCAGATTAGTGGTTTATAGGGATTGAGGGGAGGGAGAAATGTAAAATGACTGCTTGGTGGATATGAGGATTATCTGAGGGTTGATGAAAATGTCTGGGGAGTAGATAGTGAGACGGTTGCACAACATTTTAAATGTACTGTAAACCACAGAATTGTTCACTTTAAAATGATTCAATGTTATGTGAAATTTACTTTGATCAGAAAGGAAGCCTTATAGAAGTGCGTATAGGTCAAATGACAGAGAAATTTCCAATGTCAATAGCTGCAAGAAAACAATATTCACGTGAGGGAGCCATACTGAAAGTAAATTCTCTAGCAAGCTTTTAGATCACTGCTGCTGCTGCTAAGTCACTTCAGTCGTGTCCGACTCTGTGCGACCCCATAGATGGCCGCCCACCAGGCTCCCCGTCTCTGGGATTCTCCAGGCAAGAACACTGGAATGGGTTGCCATTTCCTTCTCCAGTTAAAGTGAAGTCGCTTAGTTGTGTCCGACTCTTAGCGACCCCATGGACAGCAGCCTACCAGGCCCCTTCATCCACGGGATTTTCCAGGCAAAAGTACTGGAGTGGAGTGCCATTGCCTTCTCCTTAGATCACTGCAGCCCCAGCCAAAATGTTGACTGCACCTCAGAAATACTTCATACCAGGGCCACCTAGCTAAGCTTTTCTCCATATTTTTTAACTTTGTTTCTCTACTTATTATCTTTCATCTCTTTATTATAGCTTAAAATTATCATTATATTGAGAAGATGATAAAGGTTTGTTGTTTAAAGCCACTAAGCATTAGGCAATTTAGTATGTTCAGTTCAGTTCAGTTCAGTTGCTCAGTCACGTCTGACTCTTTGCGACCCCATGGATTGCAGCACGCCAGGCCTCCCTGTCCATCACCAACTCCTGGAGTTTACCCAAACCCATGTCCACTGAGTCGGTGATGCCATCCAAGCATCTCATCCTCTGTCATCCCTCTCTCCTCCTGCCTTCAATCTTTCCTAGCATCAGGGTCTTTTCAAATGAGTCAGCTCTTCACATCAGGTGGCCAAAGTTTTGGAGTTTCAATTCAACATCCATCCTACCAATGAACACCCTGGACTGATCTCCTTTAGGATGGACTGGTTGGATCTCCTTGCAGTCCAAGGGACTCTCAAGAGTCTTCTCCAACACCACAGTTCAAAAGCATCAATTCTTCAGCTATCAGCTTTCTTTATAGTCCAACTCTCACATCATACATGACTACTGGAAAAACCATAGCCTTGACTAGACAGACCTTTGTTAACTAAATGATGTCTCTGCTTTTTAATATGCTGTCTATGTTGGTCATAACTTTCCTTCCAAGGAATAAGTGTCTTTTAATTTCATGGCTGCAATATCCATCTGAAGTGATTTTGGAGTCCCCCCAAAAATAAAGTCAGCCACTGTTTCCCCATCTATTTGCCATGAAGTTATGGGACCGATGCCATGATTTTACTTTTCTGAAAGTTGAGCTTTAAGCCAACTTTTCCACTCTCCTCTTTCACTTTCATCAAGCTCTTTAGTTCTTCTTCACTTTCTGCCATAAGGGTGGTTTCATCTGCATATCTGAGGTTATTGATATTTCTCCCAGCAATCTTGATCCCAGCTTGTGCTTCTTTCAGCCCAGCATTTCTCATGATGTACTCCGCATGTAAGTTAAATAAGCAGGGTGACAATATATAGCCTTGATGTACTCCTTTGCCTATTTGGAACCAGTCTGTTGTTCCATGTCCAGTTCTAACTGTTGCTTCCTGACCTGCATACAGATTTCTCAAGAGGCAGGTCAGGTGGTCTGGTATTCCCATCTCTTTCAGAATTTTCCACAGTTTATTGTGATCCACACAGTCAAAGGTTTTGGCATAGTCAATAAAGCAGAAGTGCATGCTTTTCTGGAACTCTCTTGCTTTTTCGATGATCCAGTAGATGTTGGCAATTTGATCTCTGGTTCCTCTGCCTTTCCTGAAACCAGCTTGAACATCTGGAAGTTCATGGTTTATGTACGGCTGAAGCTTGGCTTGGAGAATTTTAAGCATTATTTTACTAACATGTGAAATGAGTGCAATCGTGCAGTAGTTTGAGCGTTCTTTGGCATTGCCTTTCTTTGGGATTGGAATGAAAACTGACCTTTTCCAGTCCTGTGGCCACTGCTGAGTTTTCCAAATTTGTTGGCATATTGAGTGCAGCACTTTCACAGCATCATCTTTCAGGATTTGAAATAGTTCAACTGGAATTCCATCACCTCCACTAGCTTTATTCATAGTGATGCTTCCTAAGGCCCACTTGACTTCACATTCCAGGAAGTCTGGCTCTAGGTGACTGATCACACCATCATGATTATCTGGGTTGTGAAGATCTTTTTTGTACAGTTCTCCTGTGTATTCTTGCCACCTCTTCTTAATATCTTCTGCTTCTGTTAGGTCCCTACCATTTCTGTCCTTTATCAAGCCCATCTTTGCATGAAATGTTCCCTTGGTATCTCTCATTTTCTTGAAGAGAACTTTAGTCTTTCCTCTTCTACTGTTTTTCTCTATTTCTTTGCATTGATTGCTGTGGAAGGCTTTCTTATCTCTCCTTGCTATTCTTTGAAACTCTGCTTTCAATTGGGTATATCTTTTCTTGCTCGCAGATAAATAGATAAAATTTCCAAAAGTTGAGAGCAATATTAACTTAATACCAAAACTGAGCAAGGACATTACTAAAAAAAAAGAATAACTGCTGGTCAATTTTGTTCATGAAAATAGACTTTAAAAGTTTTCAAATATATTAACAAACAAAATCTAGCAGAATATAAAATGATATTGAAAGTGTTAGCTGTTCAGTTGTCCAACACTTTGTAACCAATGGACAGTAGCCTGCCAGGATCCTCTGCCCATAGTATTTCTCAATCAATACTGTATTGGGTTGCCAAAATGATATTAGACCATAAAATATTTGTTTTGCTATAGATATTCAAAAATCATTCAATATACTTTAAAACATATTTAGTTTAAAGGAGAAAAACTGTATATCTCATTAGTTACAGAAAAGTCATTTACTTCTAGCACACAGAAATGAGCATGTATTTTACATATTAAAATAAATAATGTCTTAAAATATACAGCTAACCTTGATAGATGATATGATTTAGTAAAATAAAATACAAAATAATCCATGAATGAATTGTCAGAATAAGTACATTTTCACTTTCACGTTTCACCTTCATGCATTGGAGAAGGAAATGGTAATCCACTCCAGTGTTCTTGCCTGGAGAATCCCAGGGATGAGGGAGCCTGGTGGGCTGCCATCTGTGGGGTCGCACAGAGTCAGACACAACTGAAGCAACTAGCAGCAGCAGCAGCATTAAGTTTGTATGACACAAGTTATTTATATTTGTAAATATGAGCAACAAACATTCAAAGTACCTTGAATATTGCAGTGTCATAAAGCAGCAAGGGATTTCCTTTTTTTAGAATACTTGATATTCCCTGGAAGCTCAGCTGGTAAAGAATCCGCCTGCAAGGCAGGAGACCCAGTTTGACTCCTGGGTCAGGAAGATCCGCTGGAGAAAGGATAAGCTACCCACTCCAGTATTCCTTAGCTTCCCTGGTGGCTTAGATGGTAAAGAAACCACCTGCAATGCGGGAGACTTGGGTTCAACCCCTGGGTTGGGAAGATCCCCTGGAGAAAGAAACGGCTATCCACTCTAGTATTCCGGCCTGGAGAATTCCATGGACAGAGGAACCTGGCAGGCTACAGTCCATGGGGTTGCAAAGAATCGGACATAACTGAGTGACTTTTACTTTCATAAACCAACAAATGTTTTATATATATATATATATATATATATGAACATAATTAATGAATAAATGATGTCCATGCCCCTTGCAAGAAAATTTTAAAATGTTATTTGGAAAAATGTTAAGAAAAATGAGATAAGAACTAATTAATGGAGAAATAAAACCTATTTGCTGTCCTCTAGCCTTCATTATGCCAATTTCAGTCATCAGAAGTTCTTTGCTCCTTTGCCTCCCCATGCCTCAGTAAGGTAAACCCATTTGTATAGGAATCTTTAAATACCGTGCCTCTTACCTGAATTCTTTTATTTCTTCTATTAACTGGTCATAATAGATATTTTACCCAATCTCTGTAACAAACTGTAAAGTGATATATTGATATGGGAAGACAAGTCTCCTACTCTCCTGTGTATACCATTCAATAATAGAAGCCACGGAAAAAATAACTTTAAGACAATGTTTTTGTCCTGCAGCTGAGCTGATGAGGATGTGATGGATACATAATGAAAGGAGTGATGGACACAGCAAACATTAAGAGAGTGTTTGAATTGGATTTCGAAGTGTTTTTTAGGAGTATGACAAGAGGACAAGTGAATGTATTTGTGAGGGAGGTATTTATAACAGAAACATAAGACAGGAATCTTATGTATTATTTCAGTGAGTGCTTCTTCAACTTGAGTTATATTATGGGTAGTTAGATGTATGTCATACACATTTGTTCTGAGAGTCAGTTACTCAATTTGCCACCAATGATTCTGTGAGAGAAATTCTGCATTCATTCAATAAACATATGTATATAGATTACACTTTGTGGAGGGGTTCAGGAATTATGTAATGATTAATTATTAATTATACAAATCTCAAATGATCATGTAACATATTTTGAGAGTTAGATGAGAATGTGAGTACATTAGGGCACATGATTTAGGCACTTTAATTCCAATATCCAAAAGCATTTGTTCTTTTCAAGAAAAACAAACATATATTATCTCTAATATAAATATTAAAAGTATTAACACTAAAAACAAGCTGTTCTAGATAGGTGGATTTTCTAAATCTTGGAGGCGAAATCTTTTATAATACTTAATATTTAAGATAAACATTTATTTTTTATGAAAGTCTCAAGTGAAATACAGATTTCATATTTAGAAACTTCTATGATAATGGAAGCATTGCTTTATTTGGTGACATTCAATGACATTTAGACTGTGACAAATGAGTGTGAACCCTTACTTTGTTGTTCAATAGTTATGTGATCTTGAGCACATTTTTAAACCTTTTTAAGCCTTTGTTTTCCTATATTGAAAATGGATATTGTATCATACTGTACAGGTTTTGAAAACCAAATGGAATAACAAAAATTAAAAGTTTTATATATTACAAATGATATATATATTACATTGTTTATGCTATATATAATATATCATGCCATTTGTACTACATATATATGATTATATATATACAAATATATAACCATTTGGCAGGAGGGTTTTGCCTTATTTAATTATGATATCCTCATACATAGCTGAGTGATGAAAGAACCATAGAGTATGGAAAAGTGGTCCACAGGGTGTGCAGTATAGTTTTATCATACCTGTCCCTTTTTCTCACTCAGATTGACATTTTCTGTTTAGAATGACCATGAGAGTACATGTACCCTGGATTTACCTTAGTAAGAACATGGTTTGGCAAACAAGAAAAGAGTCTAACTCTCAAAGACTCTTGCAGGATCTGTCTTAGCGAAGGACCATGGACAGAAAATGCCTGGAGGAGCCATTGTACAATCTGACTGACTAATGAACAGATGTAAACCTTTCAGATCTACTGGAATTATAAAAGCAATGCAAACCAGAAGACTAGTTGAAGTCACCAGATCAGAACTATAGACATGCCTATCTCCCTACCATCCCTTAGTTCCCATTCTTGGTTATAGATACTCTAAACATCATAAACCATACTCATGTCAAATGTAATGCAGAGACAAATAAAGGGGGCTAAAGAATCCTCCTCAAAGACTCAATGATCATCTAAGATTTGACTTTGTGTATTGTCTTTCATAGTCTCAGATGTGGAAAAATAATAATAGAATAATAGTGGAAAAATAACCTCTTGATGAAGGTGAAAGAGGAGAGTGTAAAAGCTGGCTTAAAACTCAACAGTCAGAAAACTAAGATCATGGCATCTGGTCCCATCACTTCATGGCAAGTAGATGGGGAAGAAGTGGGAAAAGTGACAGATTTCATTTTCCTGAGCTCCAAAATCATTGTGGACAGTGACTGCAGCCATGAAATTAAAAGATGTTTTATCCTTGGAAGAAAAGTTATGAGAAACCTAAACAGTGTATTAAAAAGTAGAGACATCACTTTGTGAACAAAGGTCCATCAAGTCAAAGCTATGGTTTTTCCAGTAGTCATGTATGAATGTGAGAGGTGGACCATAAGAAAGGCTGAGTGCTGAAGAATGGATGCCTTAGAACTATGGTGCTGGAGAAGACTCTTGAGAGTCCCTTGGACTGCAAGGAGATCAAAACCAGTCAATCCTAAAGGAAATCAATCCTGAATATTCACTAGAAGAACTGATGCTGAAGCTGAAGCTTCAATACTTTTGGCCACCTGATGTGAAGAGCTGACTCACTGGAAAAGACCCTGATGCTGGCAGAAGGAGAAGAGGATGACAGAGGATGAGATGGTTGGATGACATCACTGACTTAATAGACATGAGTTTGAGCAAACTCAGGGAGATAGTGAAAGACAGCGAAGCCTGGCATGCTGCAACCCATGGGTTTGCAAAGAGTCAGACACAACTTAGTGATTGAACAACAACAAAGCTGTGAGCACCAGAATTCTTCTACACATTTCACAACACACACACACAAAAAGGCATGGAAAATGATAGGAAGTAAAACAATTCTGATATTTTCCCCTTGATGATAACTAATTAATAACTAATAACTTGTTAATTTAAATAACTAACTTTAAATTAGCAAATACATTGGTAACCACAAACAGGGGAAGGGAGGAAAGGGATAAATTGTGAATTTTGGATTAGCATATATACTCTACTATATATAAAATATATAACAAACAAAGACCTTCTGTATAGCACAGGGATCTATATTCAATATCTTACAATAACCTATACTGAAAAGAATCTGAAAAAGAATATGTATACCCACACACACCCTTATATATATATAATATATATACTTTTCTTAATTTAATCATTTTACTGTACACCTGAAATGCTCTAAATAAACTATACTTCAATAATATAAAAATAAGTTGAGAATTAAATAGCAAATGCAATTTCAAAAACAAGTCTCATAATGCTTCTATACTTGCTTTTCTGGTGACACACAACATATGTTTAGACTCTTGAAATAGGTAGCACTGAGTAGCTTTTGTAGCATTTTATTTTACTGGAGCTTAAAACAAATAAGTTTTTAATGAGATATTTTAATATACTGCCAGCAAACCTATATCACCATAAGATGTGGAGTAAAAAGACACTTTCAAAACTCAGACATAATCTCTAATCATTTAACAACAGGGGTGTTAGGAAATGAACTATTTTTTAAAAAGATGCATATAGAAAGTCAAAATGGATAACTACTTTCAATTACTATTTAATAAGAGAAAGTATATCTTGTCACAATATAGTCAAGTCAAGACAACATTTTTTGCAACATTCTTTGGAATAGTAAAAGCTTGAAACAATCTAAACATATTTGAAAATTAGTTTGAAAGGAAGCAATGATAACAACAGATACAACATCATTCATGTTAAAATATACAGACATTATATATTATATTATATTTTGGAGTTTTTGCAGGAGAAGATGAGCTCACATTTCTTCTACTCTGCCATCTTACATTGATCAAAATGGCTCATTCGCCTAAGTTTACTTAAATAGTAATTAGTGGAATCAGCAAAAGCACTCAGACAGTGTGACGATAGAATTCTGTTTTATCTATTGTGCTATACTGTCAAAATGTAAATATTGATGTTTTCATTCTGAGTGAAATAAGTCAGACAGAGAAGGAGATATATGATATTCCCTATATGTAGAATTAGCACTGTGACTTTGACACAGGTCCTTTACTTCTCTCAATCTTCATTTCTTCACTTCCCTTTACTCCATTAATCCTTGGAACCTGGTCCTGCTGCCATTACTAATGATGCTCCTCAGTATAAAGCAACCACTCCAGTCCTCCTTCTCCTGTGGAAGATTCTTAAAGAGATGAGAATACCAGGCCACCTGACCTGCCTCCTGAGAAATCTGTATGCAGGTCAAGAAGCACAGTTACAACTACACATGGAACAACAGACTGGTTCCAAATTGGGAAAGGAGTACATCCAATTGTATATTGACACCCTGCTTATTTAACTTATATGCAGAGTACATCATGCAAAATGTCAGGCTAGATGAAGCACAAGCTAGAATCAAGATTGCCAGGAGAAATATCAATAACCTCAGATATGCAGCTGACACCACCCTTTTGGAAGAAAATGAAGAAGAATTAAAGAGCTTCCTGATGAAAGTGAAAGAGGAGAGTGAAAAAGTTGGCTTAAAATTCAACATTCAGAAAACTAAGATCATGGCATCCCCCATCACTTCATAGCAAATAGATGGGGAAACAATGGAAACACTGAGAGGTTTTATTTTGGGGGGCTCCAAAATCACTTCAGATGGTGACTGCAGCCATGAAATTAAAAGATGCCTGCTCCTTGGAAGAAAAGCTATGACCAATCTAGACAGCATGTTAAAAAGCAGAGACATTATTTTGCCAACAAAAGTCTGTCTAGTCAAAGCTATGGTTTTTCCAGTAGTCATGTATGGATGTGAGAGTTGGACTATAAAGAAAGCTGAGCACTGAAGAATTGATGCTTTTAAACTATGGTGTTGGGGAAGACTCTTGAGAGTCCCTTGGACTGCATGGAGATCCAACCAGTCAATCCTAAAGGAAATGAGTCCTGAATACTCATTGGAAGGCCTGATGCTGAAGCTGAAACTCCAATGCTTTGGCCACCTGATGCAAAGAACTGATTCATTGGAAAAGACCCTGATGCTGGAAAAGATTGAAGGTGGGAGGAGAAGGGGAAAACAGAGAATGAGATGGTTGGATGGTATCACCGACCTGATGGACATGAGTTTGAGCAAGCTCTGGGAGTTGGTAATGGACAGGGAGGCCTGGCCTGCTGCAGTCCATGGGGTCACAGAGTTGGACACAACTGAGCAACTGAAATGAACTGAACTGAACTGAACTGATCAAGTGATGGTCTGAAAAATGTCTCACATAAACTTGAAGGATTAGTGATTGGCATAACAACTATTTAACCTCAGTGACAAGCTACACAGTAATAGTAGGTCATTTTTCTCAGGATACACATTATGAAATATAAATGAGGATTGATTTCAGCCTGAATTAAAAAGTCAATAATCCTCCAGAGAACATTTCAAGCCATTTGTTACAGTCATTTTTACATAGGAAGTGCACGCTATGAACTTGTTTTTCCTCTCTCTGGGCAATGCATGTAAAAAGAAACCTAGGGGACCAAAGGGTTCCTACATTGGATTGAGAATCCAATGCTATATTATCATGAAAATCCTTAAATCAACTTCCTCATAGTTTAAACAAAGGGTAATTTTAAAGTTGTCTATTCACTGAAAATTTCCTAATATTGGATGTCTCACAAAAATAGCTCAGCAATTTAAATGGTTGACTTTAGTACTATCAAATAATATCAATATTTGTCTTACCAAGTAATATCAATATAGAATTATCAAATAATATTAATATTAAATTAATTAATATGTACATATAAACACATTAAATGATTATATATTATTCAGCTTTATTCTATAAATACAACTGAGTTTCTGTCATTTAAAATGGAAGGTATATAAGAAGACCTAAATATTTGAATTTTGTTTATGAAAAAATGTTAAGTATAAAATCTGATTTTATTATCTTAAGATTATAATTGAGAAATATTTATTAACAACTTTTTAGTGTAGCATGTAGTTCTAGGTGTCATTCTCACATGTTCAGTTTTACATATAAACATACTGAGTGACTGCTGAGACCACATTTGGAAATTAGCCTAAGGGACCAGGGGAAATAATTGGTCTAAATTGTCTTATCTGGTAGTGATCACAAAATAAGTGGCCCCAGAGAAGTAACTACTGAAATGTGAGTACTGGGAATCTAAATAGAAATTCTGAATTAGACAACATATAGTCATACATAAGGTAAATTTGAGATCCCTAAAATATTGTATTTTAAAATGCCAAAGGCAAATAAATCATCAGTTCATGTATAGTATTTTCAGAGAGGTATTACTAATTCACTTCAAATAGACATAACCTCTCAAGGAAAGTGAACCATTTCTTTTATCACACAGTTAAAATAAATAGTATCATCTTGTGACTAAACTGAACTAATATTTATCTAACAATTATTAGGGCATAAATGGTAAAAAAAAAATCGGATGCCTTATATATATGGAAGATTACTAACTCAAACAATACATAGATAAGGCTATATTTTAGTGAGTTATAGAAATTAGAAATGGAAATGGGCCTCTGACACTAGAAAGTATTAAATTAAAAGTAAAAAGCAATGAGTTAAAGATAATAAAGTATGATTAGTACAGTTACATTTCTGGAAACTTCTAGAATCAGTTATAAACAGATATATGCTCAAAACCATGAAGTATTTAATGATAATAATAACAGATTTAAAACTGGGTAATAAAGACCTATGAATATATTTCTCAAAAACTCATATAACTTTATTGAATGAGAATAAATCAGTATTTTTCTCAATATTTGGAAATATCTAATAGAATCCTTTTAATCTAATAATCTTTCTAATCTAATAGTGAACATGTGCTCAGTTGCTTAGTCGTCCAAATTTTTGCAACCCCATGGACCTGGGGCCTGCCAGGCTCTTCTGTCCATGGAATTCTCCAGGCAAGAATACTGGAGTGGATTGTGATTTCCGGCTCCAGGGATTCTTCCCACCCAGGGATCAAACACGCATCTTTTGCATTGGTGGGCAGATTCTTTACCACTGAGCCACCAAGGAAGCCCTAATCTAATAGTAGAAATGACCTAATGGGAAACTTATATACCTTTGTAACACTGTGCGCTACCTTCCTGTCATCCTTAACTTTTCATTCTGTGATCTTCTTTTAGCACTATTGCCAAAAATTATGGCACATCCCAGGTATTTTGGAAGTCAGATTTTATAATGAGGGGAAAATCACTGACCCAATACCCTGACTGCATTCTAACTGAGAAAAAAAGTGAATTTAAGGTGAATTGTCAGGTCACAGGGATGTAAACAAATAAACGTTGGATATCTTTTTTCCTTTTCTTGATGCTATTATCCTCTATTCTTTAGAAGGATTCTATCACTGCTCTTCCACAAATTATTCATACAGCTGCACTGGTAGAAAGGCTTGTAAGAAAGCTTAAGGGTAAGAATATAAATGTCTCTGAAGCAGTACAGACTCACAGTGGCATCTGGATTGTTCTGTTTGTATTATGACTTCCTTTGTCATTAAAGCAACTTTCCTATGAAAAATTACAGACCAGGTTTAATAAATATTTTAAATGCTACTGAGCTTGTCCAATGCCTTTTGTCTCTGACATTATTAAAGCCATCAATTTCTCTTTAACTTTGTCCCAAAGCAATCTTTTTATATTCATGACTTTCACACTGCCTCTTGTCAATATTACAAAACTCTCTGATCACATTATTACAGCCTTCATAAAAGTGTAGAGTATGCAACAAACGTTAGAGGCAAAATATAAATTAACAGTAACACACTTGTGGTCATAAGTTTTTCTGATTTTTTAAAAAAATTGTTAGACCTTCCCATTTTCCCATAATATTGTAACAAATCACAACTATTTAAGCCATTTTGAAAAGGACAGCAGTCTGTCCTAGTTTAATTAACTCAGATCTAATCTATTAATCCTTAAAATTAGTAGTGGCCCTTTTAATCCCCAATTTCAAAGTCTCAAAAGCCACCATTTTCAGAAATGTCTTCTGAAGCACAAAAGAAAACTGAAGTATTCAAGATAATATGTAAGATGCTATTTTTCTAAATCTATGAAAAAATAAAATAGGAATTAATGAAAGAACGAATTTAATGATGACACATGATAGATGCTGTTTCTTTCTTTCTTAAATGTTATTTACTTTTATATAATACATACACAATTTAAAGTTTGTCAAGAGATCTCAAATTAAATACTTGACTGTACAATGAATATATTATTATAACCCCATCCAACCTAAAATTTGAATGCATTTCTAGCACTCTGTGTTCTAAGGAACAATATATTCAGTTTCTCTATGTCTCACCTTCCCCATTTATAAAATTTGAAACCCCTTCTAGGATTAAATGGATTAAAGGAAACAATGTATGGTGAGTTTCCAACCCCTTGCTAGACTCAGGTCAGCCGGAAAATGTTGTGTCTTAAATCACAACTCTCCTCTCCAGAAATCTTTTTTTTTTTTTTTTTTTGTCTCTTACAAATAGAATCACTGAGGCATTTTAGGATAAATGGCAAAGGCATATAATTTTGCTGTGGCTCAGACGTTCAGTGGTGTCTGACTCTTTATGACTCCATGGACTGTAGCCCTCTAGGCCACTCTGTCCATGGGATTCTAGGGTACCATTTCCTCTTCCTCCAGGAGATCTTCCTGACCCAGGGAGCCAACCCATGCCTCTTACATCTCCTGCATTGGCAGGTGGAGTCTTTACCACTAGCACTGCCTGGGAAGTCTATAATTTCACTAGTCAATATCAACACAAATTGATTGTACTGCTTGGAGATCTAATTTAAAAGTAGCCTAAATCCATGTATGGGTTCAATAGGAGTGAAAACTATATTTGATCTATATCTGCCAAAACTAGAGAAAGGGAAATGAAAGCGAGACACATATTTTGTCAACTTGCTTAATGTTCAAGATGAAAAACAAGCTTCTACATGATATAATATACTGAAAGATTTTTTCAAAGCTGTCTCTAAAAATATAAAAAATTCTAAGCGGACCAAGTTACATCTTCTAAGCATTTCCCCAATCACATTTATACCCCATTAGTCACAAAACCATTAAGTACATGCATTCCTGGCAAAAAAAGCACTTTGTGTGTGTGTGTGTGTGTGTGTGTGTGTGTGTATGGCCGGAAAGCAAAAGGAAAAAAAAAAAAAAAAAAGATTGCATTAGAGCTTAGAAAGATAAGGAAAATGCATGTCATTCAATATAATTAAAATGCATGGCAAAAATGTATATAAATGATCTTTGAAGGTTTTGTTCATACCTTTTCTGACAGATATTATTCCAGCTAGCCTTATATTCTTCCATCATTTGTGTAAGAAATTTAAACATTTGAAGAATATGGTAAAACTATTAAAAAATAAAACATCTTGCACCAAACAGGATTACTTAGGAGGCAGATTAGATCACAATCTGGACCTAACTAGATTTGTGATTTTGAGAGAGGTACTCCAGCTATTTGGTGCCTATTTCTTCATTTCAAAAGTGAATATTATAACCAAATAGTGTGTGATGTTACTTTAAAATATAAAATGCCTTTGAAGATGGAGAAATGGATTCATGATAACATTGTTAGTGCAAGAGTTGATGTAAACCTTTTCAATAGAAGTGGTGAAAATTAAAAATGTTAAATAACTTTACTCAGGCATTTTATTATAAACTAATTTATGTATATAAATATTTTCATAATATATAAAATATATTTGTTTTTTATATAAAACTGGAGTCCACTATATATATAGATATATATATACACACACATACATAATTATATGAAACTGGAATTCACTATATGAACTTATATGCAGGGTACATCAAGAGAAATGCTGGGCTGGATGAAGCACAAGCTGGAATCAAGATTGCCAGGAGAAATATCAATAACCTCAGATATGCAGATAACACCACCTTTATGGCAGAAAGTGAAGAAGAACTAAAGAGCCTCTGGATAAAAGTGAAACAGGAGAGTAAAAATGTTGGCTTAAAGCTCAACATTCAGAAAACTAAGATCATGGTACCTAGTCCCATCACTTCATGGCAAATAGATGGGAAAACAATGGAAACAGTGATAGACTTTATTTTCTTGGGCTCCAAAATCACTGCAAATGGTGACTGCACCCATGAAATTAAAGGGCACTTACTCCTTGGAAGAAAAGTTATGGCCAACCTAGACAGCATATTGAAAAGCAGAGACATTACTTTGCCAACAATGGTCCGTCTAATCAAGGCTATGGTTTTTCCAGTAGTTGTGTATGGATATGAGAGTTGGACTATAAAGAAAGCTGAGTGCTGAAGAATTGATGCTTTTGAACTGTGGAGTTGGAGAAGACTTTTGATAGTCCCTTGGACAGCAAGGAGATCCAACCAGTCCATCCTAAAGGAAACCAGTCCTGAATAGTCATTGGAAGGACTGATGCTGAAGCTGAAACTCCAATACTTTGGCCACCTGATACGAAGAGCTGACTCATTTGAAAATGAACAATTTTCTTTCAGTAATCTTATTTTTTACACACTACCCAAGAATAAACAATATATTCTCCTGAATTTGATATTCTTTCTTTATCATATACTTATATGTGATGCTTCAACATGATATATATTTTCATCATTTAATGTTTTTATTTGATATTTCACATTTATGCACATATATAAGTATATATTCCTACTTTAAATGATTTTACACATAGACCAATTTTATATCTTTCTGGTATTTCATCCACCCTTTGAATCTATACCATATTTTTTGGTAAACATAGCTTTAAAAAAACTTTAATATTTCTTGTAACAAGTTCATTCAAACTAGTATTTGTTTTAAGTTCTTTTGCAGTGATTTTCCCATAGTTATTCTTTTATTGGAAGAAAGGGTAGGAGCAGAAAGAGAAAGAAAGGAGAAGTAAACAAAGTGAAGACAGAAAGGAAATAAAGAGGAAAGGGAGGAGAGACAAACTCTTTGGAATTCTGGCTGAAATGGCCTTAAAGTTATAAATAAAGAAGGTTAATTATTTTAATATATGATCTCCCACTCTAGGACCATGGTATATTATTTCATTTATTTACATTATTTTTAAGACCTTCAATGACAGTTTATGATTTTAAGTTAGAATCTGAAATTTCCCTGGACATTTTTTTTTTTTTTTTTACTGAACATTTCTTTTTTAGCTGCTAAATGGAAATGTGTTTTATATATATTTACAATTAAGTGACTGAGTCCCAGTTTTATTTTCTTTGAAGTACTTTTAGATTTTGGTCTCTGGGTTTTAGAGGGAAACCATCACATCGCCTGCAATTATATACTAAAAATGTCTATTTTATAATGTATATGGTTTTCAACTCCAAAACATTTTAAATAGCAGGGGAGAGAAATGATAAATTATAGCCTTGTCTTGTTTTAATGTTAAAAAAGCCACTCAACTGTCAAAAGAATGACTTTTTGATGTTAGCTATCATTTAAAAATAAGCATTATAAAGTGTAGCTGGATTCCTATGACAACAAATTCAGAATTTTTAAGGATGGTATCTTAACTTTATCAGGTACTTTCAGCATATACTATTATAAGAGTTTGTAAAAAGCCAATCTTGTCATCAAATAAATGATTTTAAAGGAAGGTAAAAGAACACCACCAATGCTACAGTGCTTACACACCAGTATATATATATATATATATATATATATATATATACCCCTCGGGTTTAGTGGTTGCTGGGCATGCTGTACATTTGATTACATACAATCTCAGGACACTAAAGCCTTTGACTGTGTGGATCATAACAAACTGTGGAAAATTCCTAAAGCGATGGGAATATCAGACCACATTACCTGCCTCCTGAGATATCTGTATGCAGGTCAAGAAGCACCAGTTAGAAATGGACATGGAAACAATGGACTGGATCCAAATTGGGAAAGGTGTACATCAAGGCTGCATATTGTCACCCTGCTTACTTAACGTATATGCAGAGTACATCATGAGAAGCGCTGGGCTGGATGAAGCACAAGTTGAAATCAAGATTTCTGTGAGAAATATCAATAACCTCAGATATGCAGATGACACCACCCTTATGGCAGAAAGTGAAGAACTAAAGAGCCTCCTGATGAAGGTGAAAGAGGAGAGTGAAAAAGTTGGCTTAAAATTCAAGATAAAACTAAGATCATGGCATCCAGTCCCATCACTTCATGGCAAAGAGATGGGGAAACAGTGGAAACAGTGAGAGACTTTATTTTCCTGGACTCCATAATCACTGCAGAAGGTGACTGCAGCCATGGAATTAAAGACATTTGTTCCTTGGAAGGAAAGCTATGACCAACCTAGACAGCATGTTAATAAACAGAGATATTATTTTGCCAACAAAGATCCATCTAGTCAAAGCTATGATTTTCCAGCAGTCATGCATGGATGTGAGAGTTGGACCATAGAGAAAGCTGAGCACTGAAGAATTGATGCTTTTGAAGTGTGGTGTTGGGGACTATTCTTAAGAGTCCCTTGGACTTCCAGGAGATCAAACCAGTCAATCCTAAAGGAAATCAACCCTGAATATTCATTGACAGACTGATGCTGAAGCTGAATCTCCAATACTTTGGCCACCTGATGTGAAGAGCTGACTCACTGGAAAAGACTCTGATGCTGGAAAAGATGGAAGGTGAGAAAAGAAGGGGGTGACAGAGGATGAGATGGTTGGATGGCATTATCAAACTGATGGACATGAGTTGGAGCAAGCTCTGGGAGTTGGTGATGGACAGGGTAGCCTGGCAGGCTGCAATCAATGGGGTCACAAAGAGCTGGACAGAACTGAGCGACTGCACTGAAATGAAATGAATCTGGGGACACTCAACTCATCAAGGTTGAAACAGTGAGCATTGATGTTGGTACCAAGTTCCTCTTCATGTTCACATTTGTGCATTTTCCTTTTTTCCCACATTTTATATCCATTTGTGTCCTTCCAAACTCTTTCAGTTTCCTTCTATCTTTATATCTATACTATGCCTGTATCACATTATCTTGATTATTGTAGCTTCATACCGAATTTATATTTTGCTCTCTTTATGACAATATCCAGTCAATGCAGTAAAGTGTTTTGAGGGAACGGCATCTCTTAGTCAACATATGGGAGGTTGGACTAGCCTCAGGAATGGCAGTAAACCCTTCTAGAAGCTATTATTTGTTCACTACTGAGTCCTCAGCATCCAGCAGATTATATAATAGATCTCAACCTGCAGATATAATGTAGACAAATTACAAGTGTGTAAGTCAATGAATGAATGAGAGCTTGATATCAGCTTTATATTATAAGAGTCCCCATAATAACATGCTGGGAGGGTACGGAGGCTGATGTCATCTCAGCCTTCAGTTGGTTCCTCCCTATTCAGGCTGTGTTCGTTTTATTGTTTCTGCTCTTGTGAATCACATTGTTTCCTCTGCTGCAATGAACATTCTGGTATCTGCAGCATGTTATCTGCAGAACTTAAGAGTTTAATGGATACCCCCACTGCTTTCTGCTCTTTTGTTCTCTGTAATCCCATCCTTTAATTAGTAGATATACATTTTAACCTAACTCTCCTAAAGTGTTTGATTTCATCCTGATAATTTAGCCAGAGAGCACATGCATAATCTTAGTCAGATGTACTGTAGTGAGAATAGCTAATCTAATTTAAGTTTTCTAAATAGTAGTCTATTATTGTATATAATAAAATCAAAATCATAAAGAAAAAGAAATATTGAAATGGTCACATGCATGCATGCTCAGTCGCTTCAGTCATGTCTGACTTTTTTGTGACTCTATGGACTGTAGCCCACCAGGCTCCACTGTCCATGGAATTCTCCAGGCAAGAATACTGGAGTGGGTTTCCATGTCCTTCTCCAGGGGATCTTCCCAACTCAGGGATTGAACCTGGTTCTCCTGTGTCACAGTGGATCCTAATAAGTATGCATGCAAATTTTTACATGTCAAAGATATTTTTGTGCATATTAAATGAATACATTAAAACAATGATTCCTCTTTCACCATATTTCTTGCTGTAAATTTTTTAGCAGAAAATAGTTAATATTGAATTTAATTTTCTTCAGTGATTAGATGGATAAAAGTCAACCCAATTACACTAAACCCATAACCAATATTTATTATCAGAAGTATCACATTATTAATCTTATATACATCTGTGTTAGTCACTTAGTCCTGTCCGACTCTTTGTGACCCCATGGACTATACAGTCTATGGAATTCTCCAGGCCAGAATACTGGCGTGGGTAGCTTTTCCCTTCTTCAAGGGATCTTCCCAACTCAGGGGTCGAACCTGGGTCTCTTGCATTGCAGGTGCCTTACCTTCTGAGCTACTATGCACACACATATACATACATGTACATACAACCACATATACACATATTAACACATTTCCAGTATTCTGTGTGAAACAATAGTAATTTAAAATAACATTTATTATTGATAACATAGAATTGGGCTTCCCTGGTGGCTCACAGGTAAAGAATCCACCTGGAATGTGGGAGACCTGAGTTTGATCCCTGGATTTGGAAGATCCCCCGGAGGAGGGTATGGCAACCCACTCCAGAATTCTTGCCCGGAAAATCCCCCTGGACAGAGGAGCCTGGCGGGTTACAGTCCATAGTGTCGCAAAGAGTCAGACACTACTGAGCAACATAGCACAAGCACATATAATTTTTGGAGATATATTCCTATTAATGTAAAAATCTTCATTCTTTAAGAAGAAACTGTAGTTTTCAATTTAATCAATAGATGGCACTACTATTTGCTGTATTTTGGTGACACTAACATAACATTTGCTAAAATACATCAGCTGAATAAATATTTCTTTCTTCTGAAAAGCTTGTTTTTAATAAAAAAAAATTTCCTTGACATAATTGTCATTATTTTAAAGTATTCACTTTCAAAAGTGATACTTACAGCTTTGTTTTATTTTATTAAATTATATTTCATTGGAGTATAATTGATTTACAATGTTGTGTTCATTTCTGCTATATAACAAAGTGAATAAGTTATACATATACATGTATCCTCTTTTAAAAATCTTTGATAATGCAATTTAATACATGATAATTACTGTCAAATGCATTGTTATCATCCACAAAATATTCCAGATATTTTCTATAAACTCTTTTTTTGTTATTAATTTTAAGACATTCTGACTCATGGTAGTGCTTATGGAGGAAATGTCTGTTGTAGTTGTGGGGAGTGGGGCTATTGTATGTTTTGCTTATTTATTACTTGTTTTTATTTTCAAATAGTCAAAAATCTTAAGTCAAAATGTGAATTGGAGGAAACTCTTAAAATTTAATAGCATTAATTATCTATTAATAGTTATCAAGTAGCACTGATAGTCCCAAAATGAATATTTTCTATTATTAATCTATTATGTAACTATATGACACACAAAATTATCTCTATTTTATCATGAAGCATACGTCTCTTGAGAATCTCTTAGACTGCAAGGAAATCTAACCAGTCCATCCTAAAGGAAATCAGTTTGAATATTCATTGGAAGGACTGACGCTGAAGCTGAGACTCCAATATTTTGGCCACCTGATGTGAAGGACTGACTCATTGGAAAAGCCCCTGATGCTGGGAAAGATTCAAGGTGGGAGGAGAAGAGGATGACAGAGGATGAGATGGTTGGATGGCATCACCGACTCAATGGACATGAGTTTGAGTAAACTCAAGGCATTGGTGATGGACAGGGAGGCCTGATGTGCAGCAGTCCATGGGTTCGAAAACAGTCAGACACGAATGAGCGATTGAACTGAACAGATACTTACATGTAACTGTTGTGGTTGCCAGTATACTGTAGAGCAAAGTTTCTATTTACCTTCAGGCAAAGCTTATCTAAACTAATTTTTGTTAACTGGAAATGTGGAAATAGAAGCCAGAAGAGCTTCTCAGACTGTCTCATTAACAATAAAATAATCAGAGCCTCCCAGTCCATACTAATTTCTCATTTTCTTTTGGCATTTCTTTTCTGTCATTCTTATCATATAAATTATAATTAACAGCATATTTTAGCACTTTATCAATATGTAGTCTTTAGTAGCATTAAAATTTTACATGTATACTTGCCTAGTAATCTCACCAAATTGAAATTTCCTTATACTTAATATAATGTCAATAAATACATCTTAAAATAGATATGCAGGTTTTTGAGAAAACAAATACTATTTGCAGGGCCACAACTTTCTCCCTCTCATTTATCATTATTCATCTATATGAGTGGCAATCCTATTATTAAAAGAAAATTTAAGCAAACCAGATGTCTCCTTGGCCTGCTTTGAAACAGTCCTTACTTTGCATGCAAATTTTTCTTTTTTCTTTACATACAACTTTTTGGATTTGCCTAACACCTCACATCTGAAAAAGGCTGTATGGGTAGGAGCTATGTCCTTGCTTATGCCACCAGAGTGTTTCATTAGTGACCTAACCTGCTGTGAGATTAGTACAGTTGCTGATTCCATCATTGTGAGGCTGGCATAAATTGAGGCACAAATCCCATTATTACAATGCAGAGTGGCCGATTCACCAGTCCATGAAACATTTAGTTCATTATTTACTTTAGCATAGCAAAAAGCTTTCCAGTTCAATAAACAGAATAGAACAATAAATATGTGTTTACTATTTACTCTGCAAAATACAAAATTAAGCTTAGGGAGAAAGCAATGAGTTATGAAATATGTCCATTTTTCTTTGGCCATCTCATTACACCTCATATACATTAAAAATCTAAAGGAAAGGTGGTGTGAAGGTCTAATTAGTTATTTCTAGTGAAAACAATATCTAGAACTACAGGATGCCTGAGGTGGAATTGATTATTGTGCACTTCAGTGTTCACTAATCATTGTTGTTCAGTTGCCTAGTCGTATGCGGCTCTGCCACCCCATGAACTGGTCAGGCTCCTCTGTCCATGGGATTTTCCAGGCAAGAATACTGGAGTGGGTTGCCATTTCCTACCTTCATGTAAAACATGGAACATGATCTGAACCTTTGAAAAGGATCTGACATATCAGCCAGAGAAAACAGGAGACTCACTCACACTGGAACTCATTGATGGCTTTAAGACTAATAATACACTACAGAGGAAACTGTATTTAAAAAGGAATGAGCAGTAAAAATCCTGTAAATAAATTATAATAATCACTCATAAACATGAGCAAAACAGAAAAGTGTATTAATTTGGAGAACTCATGAAAGCCTATATACAGAATGCAAATATATGATTCTATACTTTCCAGGGCACCAGAAAACAGAATAATCTTGACTAAATTATTGCTATGAATGAATGAATGAATGAAATTATATTATATTTTATTGTTAAATTAATTTCTAAAATATTCTTTCCATTTGATCAAGTTTAAAAATAAATGATACAGTACCAGATGGTGAAATCAAATTAACTGATATATTGGGTGATACAATAAAGTATGCTAAATAAGTTTAGGATTAATTAGGAATCAGGTCATGACTTGTCAAGAATTACACTAAGCTGTTGTTTTGCAATTTTAAAATGTTGTACTATTTTGCAGTGAGCACAATTTAAGGATAATACAGAAGAAAAAATTATATATAATATACATTAAGTGAAAAACTCAAGAAAACACCATCACCAGTGAGAGTAAAACAACACAGAGGAAAAATTAGACACATTCCTTAATTTAAATGAAGTAAATTTTATTTTTAGAATATATGGATTAGCAAGTACACATGCAAATTGCAAAAGGTGCTTAAAACCTAATTAAACTATCTTGAGAGTGCCCTCATGCTAAATCTTTAAGATCAAATAAGCCTCATTATCACATTAACCTTCTTTCTACACACTTGTTATACAAGTGTCATTACATTAATTAGTCATTATGCAGTTCTTTAAGAGCTGGCCACCTCAGGAATGTTTTGTAACATTACCCAGTTCTTATAGACACAAATGTAGTCTATGAAATAGCATTTCTATCAACCCCTGAAAACTTGTCCAGTAAACTTTGTCAGACAAATTTAAATATGCATGTAGATATAATCAGATTGAAGTTTTATGAGGAAAATAATTTTGCAATATGAAAAACAAGATAGTACATTCATTTATACCTAAAGGTATATAAGCATGCTGACTTATGCTATAAAGGAATTCTGGTGGAATGAATTTAGATCTGAGTCAATCATGCTGCTGCTGCTAAGTCACTTCAGTCGTGTCCGAGTCTGTGTGATCCCATAGACGGCAGCCCACCAGGCTCCCCCATCCCTGGGATTCTCCAGGCAAGAACACTGTGAGTCAATCATAGGTGAATGCAAAACAATGGTACCTGAGAATGAGTCATCTACCCAAGAGATTTGCTCCAATTAACAGAAGACTGCACACATCTCTGATTCATGTAGAGATGACTGTATCTATCCTCTGCCCTTACTAAGCCATCAGGCTGGAAGAGGACAAAGCATCTGTTTGGTGTTTTGAGAATTACTAGGCACCGTCAGCCCATCCTTTCTCATATCCTGGATTAGTTTTGGTTTTTTGTCTATAGGAGATCATCAGTGGCCTCAGCATCGTTTCTCTGCTGAGATCTAGAGTGGTGCTATTTATGGATCTTCTAAATGTCCAAAATTGGATGATCTGGGAAACCTTGAGAAATTTACAGAGTTCCTGTGATTGACAAAATCACATGAGGAAGGTCACAGATTTGAAATGGCTCCAGTGGATAACTTAGCTCTCATAGTATATGCCTTGGAGCTGATTTAGAAAAAATAAATAAATAAATAAATATTGGTACAAAAGATAGTTTCTATATGCTATAGCCTCAGCAGGTAGCCTTAGGTCTTAAGCTTTCAATATACAAACTCATTGGATTGGATTCCTTTGAACGACTTTTGTCCTTTAGTGATTAGCTCTGTTTACACAGGAGAGCCCAGTCACACAAACACAGGTCTTGGGAGTCAGGTTGCCCCATGTAAGGGCTGTCATGGTTAAGCTTTGAATGACAGAGGTGCACTTTCTCTGAAATTTCTATCACAATTGAAGGTAGGTGCTTTTTAAGAATCAGCAAGTGACTTTTACTATGTTTCTCAACCAAGTTGGTAGGCAGCATTTTAATGGAACTTTTTCCTTAGTGATTAGGCAGTTAATTTCCATTAGTGTTACGAAGTACTAAGTGTAAGGTATTGCTTTATGCTATTAGAAGGAGCCCTATGTTGGCAGTACTAAACTGCCCCAACTCCGTTAACTGCCTTTATTTACAAATGAGAGCTTCTGTAAGGAAGGGCTTGTTCAAAACCTAACAAGTCCTCTGGTTTCCTTATTTATGTAAATGCTCTTCATGACTTCAGATTGCAGAGGTCTACAATCTGTCTTCACCCAAAGAAAAATAATATATTAAAAAACAAATACAAAGGAATAAGTACCCTATTTTAAGGAAATAAATCTCAAAGCTGGATAAGAAAAACAAAACAAAACTCAAAACTTTAAAAACTAAAACACTAAATAGCAGTTAAATTTCCATATCTCTAATGTCTTTAAGAATTAAGTTTGCTGAGTTTGTCAAGGAGGACCTGACATGGTTTAAAATACTTACTTTAATGATTCATCAGGGCAAGATTAGTAGAAATTGAGAGCAAAATAAAGGGAGAAATTGATTAACCTGGAGAGAGAGATTTACTTAGGAGAACATCTTAGAGGACAGAGAAGCCACCAGATACGAAAAGGAAAATTAGATCTTAAATTCAATACATGCACACAAACACACATGCATACAAACACAAACAGGCATGTACACACAAACATGCACATACATGTACACACACATCATGGAGAGGTGACTCTGAGGACTAAATTATCTTAAAATAGATTTAATTATAAAATGAAGAAATTTTTTAGTTGTCTATCTAATAAAATGATTGGTAGTCTCCAGCAATCTGACACCAGAGGAGACTGGAAAGATCTGAGAGAGCAAGCTAGGCTGACCCTTCAAAGGAATCTACAGTCAAGAACTAATCAGAAACATTTATTCATTTATCAATGTGTATTTATTCAGGAAATATTTATTGAGTCATAACTATGTTCAAGGTACTGTGCAAGGAATGTGAAAGCAGAAAAAGGGAGTGATAACAAGAGAAAGAGAGCAAATCTCCTCTAGTGAGGGAAGGCCAAAACTGAACTATAAACTTATTAGGTAAATATTGACCTTATTTAATTAAATTTAAGATGCTACTATTTATGTATCATTAACATAGAAGGTAAAGTTACTAGTTGATAGACATTTTGTTTTTATACCCATATATTATAGAATGTATCACTATTTCAAAGATGTTGACATGAAGAAATAAACAGTGTTAATACTTTTCTAGGATATATACATCTTGTTAGAAAGTAATAGTACTATCCATAAATAAAATCAAGAGGGACCAAGAGTGTGGAAAGATGGGGATTAATCCTAATCTTAAACTGTGTAGTTTGAATAAGTCTTCGTTGAGAAAAGTACATTTAACTAAAGAGCTTAACGTGGTGGAAACTAAGCCTTGTTGGCATTTGGCTAAATATCTTCAGGTTTAGGGAATAGATGCCTGAAAACTGGTTATATTAAAGAAAAGAAAAGCAGTGGACACTGAGAGCAGCTAGAAGAGTTTGCAAGGGAGAGGCGAGCAGGACTGGAAGATACTACAAAATCAGAAAACTTATGGTTTTGATGGGCTTTCAAAAGACTGGCTTTTAATCTGAGTGACATTAGGAGTCAAAGTAGAATTTTACGCAAAGGAAGGGTGTGACTTAACTCATAAGTGTGAAGTTGGATATACACAAAAATAGGAATAATAATTTTAGTTATGGTTACTCAAGGGTAAGAATAACAGGCCATAAATTTCTATCATAAATTTGTTTGTACAAATTGTGTAAAATATGTTAGAAAGACAGATGAACAGTAAAAATTTCTCCTGGCATCCCGGGATGTGTTCCAAAGTGACAGCTATTGCAGGTGGTCATGAAGTTGTCCTCTGTACCTTAGGACTCATGATCTGGCAGTGTTTGGAATTAGGACTCTGGGGGAAAACACAGCCAAGATGAAATACTTAAAGGACTCTAGGCAAGATAATGATAGATCTTGTCTGGGCATAGGTTAGATATCATTCTAATGGAAGAATTGCCCCGGGTGGGATTACTCAAATCAGTAAGGAAAATGTGGAGAACTTTTGCTTGATCTGTAAATGCTTTTGGCAGATCTAGATGTAATATTTTCAAATCTCTCACTGTGACAAATCCCATAGGACTACATACAGAGAAATCCATGAGAACAAATTTGTGTGGACCAGAAAGCAGAGAGCAGTAAAAAAGAAGGAAGACCCTTGTTTCCGTCACACTGCTTTGCAAAACGAATAAAGGAAAAAGCCAAATGAAGTGGCTTATTCTTCCTGAAAGAAACAATCGAACAATTAAGAGCAAGAGAGTATTAGAAACAGGAGGAAGTGTAGCAGAAATTAATACAGCACAGGCTCTAGAAACTGAGGGTATGAAATATTGTGGGGTTCATGGGAAGTTTAGCTTTGCAGCAGCCCTCAAAGCACAGTCTCTAGAAACATTAATCTCATTTTCTGTTTCAGAATCAGGTAGAAGATATACGCCTGGTAAAACAGCATGGGTGTTTGGTGTAATCTCTAGGGACCTAGTTTCATAAATGCAAGTAATTCCATCATGGCACTGGGTCCAAATTTCCCCAGGAAAATATGATTGCCTTAACTGTTTTCTGAGAGCACTATCAGTCTGCATGGATTGATCTTTCTCCCAGAAAGTTTATGAACACTGGGCTCCTGTGGTAAAATCAGGCTCAATGTACACGAAATGTATTCCATGTTCCTTTTGAGCACAGAGCTACCTTACTTTTCTCAGACTTCTTTATGTCAAACACACTAATTATGTGTTTTGCTAAACAGGCAAAAACACTATCTGATACCACAAGTCCTACTCTTAAAAAAATCCCCTACACAGTCCTCCACATGTGGTCTCTCCAATGCTTGAGGAAAATTATTCTAAGACTATATGCAGTGTGGAGATATCCACCCCCTCCCCTTCAATTTCTACAGTTCAGTTTAGTTCAGTCACTCAGTCGTGTCCTACTCTTTGCGACCCCATGAACCACAGCATGCCAGGCCTCCCTGTCTATCACCAACTCTTGGAGTTTACCCAAACCCATGTCCATTGAGTAGGTGATGCCATCCAACCATCTCATCCTCTGTCATCCCCTTCTCCTCCTGCCCTCAATCTTTCCCAGCATCAGGGTCTTTTCAAATGAGTGAGCTCTTCACATCAGGTGGCCAAAGTATTGGAGTTTCAGCTTCAACATCGGTCCTTCCAATGAACACCCAGGACTGATCTCCTTTAGGATGGACTGGTTGGATCTCCTTGCAGTCCAAGGGACTCTTAAGAGTCTTCTCCAACACCACAGTTCAAAAGCATCAATTCTTTGGCACTCAGCTTTCTTTATAGTCCAACTCTCACATCCATATATGACCACTGGAAAAACCATAGCCTTGACTAGATGGACCTTTGTTGGCAAAGTAATGTCTCTGCTTTTTAATATGCTGTCTACAGTTACCAGAAGATAAGATCCCTTTCATAGGTGATGGTGCAATATGAATTAACTATACAAATGTTGAAGCTTACTCATAATTGCTGTATTTTATCTCATGACCAGGCCCAGGTAACAAACAGGTCACTGACTAGATCAAGGATATTCAGTTGCATTGTCTTATATGACATTATGGGCTTCAGAGAGACCATGGCTTCAGAGTGATCCTGGATCACCAGATGATTGCAGAAACAGAGCCCCCTGTGGACCCCCAACTGAACCGGACTGCAGTAGAAATCATAAATCAGCATGATAAATAAAGTTAGATATTGGTTAAATGACTAGAATAACATAGAAACCACATAGTCAGTGGCTTAAGTAAGATATAAATCCTGATATGTGATCATAAAGTGGTATGGTGGCTTCATAGTGTGGCTATGGATTAAGCTATTTTAACACAGAACCAAATACTTTGGCTAAAACAAGATATTAGACTTGTAGGCAGCCAGATAATGATTGGGGAACTTGTTCTCATTGCATATCCAACACATTTGTTTCTTATTCCTGCTGTAACATATTAAGCAACCTAAATTTATTTTCTTACATTTATGAAGGCCAGAAATAAAAATAAGTTTTACTAAGGTGCCAACAGGGTTGGTTCATTTTGGAGACTCTAGGGGAAACTCCACATCCTTGCAATTTCTAGCTTCTTCAGTTCAGTTCAGTTCAGTCTCTCAGTCATGTCCGACTCTTTGTGACCCCATGAATCGCAGCACGCCAGGCCTCCCCGTCCATCACCAGCTCCCAGAGTCTACTCAAAACCATGTGCATTGAGTCTAGCTTCTTAGGTTACCTACAATCCTTAGTCTACTACTAATTCTTCAAATCACTCCAACTTCTTGCTTCTGTCATCACATCTCCTAATTTCTTCTTTGAGTTTCTTGCTTCTCCTGTATGTGGACCCAGATAATTACACTTGGAGCCTACCAGAATCATATCCTTATCTTGAGAACCTTAATCACCTATGCAGATTGCCTTTGCCATATAAAGTAGCATTCACATATTCCAAGGATTAGGATGTGCATAGCTTCTGTGAGGACACTTTCAGCCCTCCATACTCAGGCACCTTCTATTTTTATTATTCTGCTAACTTCAAAGCATAACTTTCTTTCTCAGAATTAAAAATAGATCCTCCAGCTACCACCATCAGACCCATATTCCAAAAAAAAAAGAAACAGGAAAAAAGGAAGGGAAGGCACATATCTTTTCTCTTATGGTCACAATTCAGGTATTAAATGCATTAGTTACCCTCACACTCTATTGGCCAAAACTTTGTTACAGGGAAACATGTAGCTTCAAAGGGAAGTGGAAAGATAAGTTTTGATAGGTTGCCTTGGGCCTGCTAAAAGTGATCTTTTATTATTAAAGAAAACTAAAGAGAGTTATTTGGTAGATAAAAACTCACATATAGTGACAAAATTGATATGTTTATCTATGTTTTTGAGCAATTAAATATAAAATTTTTAACCTTGAGTAGTTTATATAGAAAGAGACATATTATACCAAGCAAAACCATTTTGGGGGGGTCATTCTCCTTCATACACTACTGAGTACCTGCCATGGTTTTTAGCAGAATGAAGTACTGAATTCTGAGAATAAAGATGAAATTCCTTGCAATTACTTGTAATTTCTAAAATTATTTGATATTTTCTTGATGGTGCCCACATTAATCATATCCACTAACTTTCAGAACTGTTACAAATGAGGATCATGGCAAACTTGCCTTTAACTAATACAATCTCTCATGCTTTAAAATGATTTTTATAAGATAGAAGATCCTGATGGAACTTAAGAACTAAGCCCTCTGCCTTAGATAAATAGAATAAATAACACAACAGTTATCAATACTGAAAATCAGCAGCAGAAGACTGTGATCCCTGAAATAAGACAAAAAGAAAAAAAAAAAAGGGACGAGCTATATAATGCCTTGGGTTTCCCAGGTGATGTTAGTGATGAAGAACTCACCTACCAATGCAGGAGACATAAGAGATGTGGGTTCAATCTCTGGGTTGGGAAGTATCCTGGAGAAGGGCATGGCAACCCACTCCAGTATTATTGCCTGGAGAATCACATGGACAGTAGAGCCTTGGAGGCTACAGTCCACAGAGTCACATAGAGTCAGATATGACTGAAGTGACTTAGCATACATGTAATGCCTCAGTCATCGGGCATTTGGTTGATATTGATGATGAGAAGGGAAATTGAAAGGTCACAATGAATTAAAGATAAAGATTGTGAAATTCAAGAAAGCTTGGCAGTTGGAATTTGTAGGAGAGAGTACCAAAAAGTGGAGAAAGGTCTTGAGAAAGAGGTATAGTAATCTGAATGGGGTATTTGGGGGCTTTGGGCCAATGCATAGAATAAAGCTACACAAAGTAGTTTTGTGGACTGGAGAGACCTAACTGAAAAACCAGATTGGAGACCTTAAATAGACTCCAGAAACAATATATCTTAGAAAGATAATGAAATAAATTCTAACCTGTAAATACTCAAATAAAGTTAAAAAAAAAAACCTCTAAAACACAAAACTGATTTACATTAAATTAGTGTCAAAACAAAATTCAATACTTCTCAAAAGTATCTAGCAAATCTCTCTCAATGGTTTTTATCAACCAATTAAAAATATTTCAACAGACATGAGAAGAGAGAAAATTTGACTCATATGCAAGAAAAGTATTAGTCAACAGACACAATTTCATATATGATGAAACTAGCAAAAAAGGTAAAACAATCTGGTATGGAAATACTGAAAGATTTAAAGAAAAACATGAACACAATGGGAATAAACACAGCCAGAGAAATGGAAAAGAAGGACTAGAGCTAAAAGTCTTACTAGATATCATGCAAGTCTGAAAGCAGTAGAATAACATGTGAAAAATGTTGAAAGAAAAGAAAAGGAAACACTGCTCCAAATTCAATATCCAGTAGAAATCATTCTCTAATGAAGAAAAAATGAAAATATCTTTAAACAAAATGGCTGAGAAAAAGTATCAGGAACAGACTTGAATTTCACATTGCTAAATGATGTTTAGTAGGCTAAAGGAAAATTCAGAAATTTAGATTTAAGTGAAAGAATGAGGGGAATTAGGAAGGATAAATGTAAAAGTCTGTTTTTCTTTTAATTTTTGAAGGACATTTGACTATCTAGAGCAAAAATAATAAATGTATTGTGAGGTTTATTACATATGTAGAAGTAAAATGTTTGACAATGTTACCACAATGAATGGAAAGGAGAGAGATCAATGTATACTGTTTTAAAGTTCTTATATTTTATGTAAAATGGTAAAATATGTGAAGATACATAGTAATATATTAAAGCTGTATGTTGAGAACAGACATTTCAGTTACACCTTAAAAATCAAAAAAGAGCTACAGTTGATAAGTTAATGTCAGGGTTTTTTTTTTTTTTTTGGTGGTTGTTGTTTAGTCACTAATCATGTCTGACTCCACAATCCCATGGACTGTAGCCCACCAGCATCCTCTCTCTATAGGATTTCCCAGGCAAGAATACTGAATTGGGTTGCCATTTCCTTCTCCAGGAGATCTTCCCAACTGAAGGTTCAAACCTCAACTCCTGTAGCTCTTGAATTACAGGCAGATTCTTTACCCCTGAGTCACCAGGAAAATCCAGAACAAGTTAATAAATAATTTTTAGATAAACAACAAAAATCTAAAAGATATGTACTCCAACGAGGCAGAATATAAGAGAATAACAAAAAAAAAAAAAAAAAAAAAAAGAAGTGATGCAACCATTTGAAAACAGATAGCATGAGAGAACAGTTAAACCCAGTGAGAATTATCCCAGGATAGAGATGTTGACGTTCTCCCAACTATAAACTTTAAAAAATCTTTCACTGAAAGGAAACAAAATGAGAATTTAGGGAAGGACCTGATTCTTCAAATATTACATGTTCTTAAAGTTTTCAGACTTCTTTAGACTTTATGTCACAAGGGTAGAAGAATTCAATTTTGGATATTAATTACTTTGGACTAATTTCTTTGAAACTTTAATCTTTGAAGTATTACTTCTCTCTGGGAATTTAATAATTAGATTATATATTAAAATTTGAACATCTCTATGCTCTCACTGTTGCATAATTGGAGTATCTTGATATCATGATTTAATCTAATTGCAGAAGCTCTGAAGAGCCCTATTGAACAGTATAACTAGACATAATGTAGCATGGGAAATAGAAAAAAATCTTCAGGCTTTGGAATTAATGGTTTAATGTACTGTCCTGTCATGTTCAGCTACTTTAATCATGTCTGACTCTTTGTGACTCCATGGACTTTAGCCCACTAGGCTCCTCTGTCTGTGGCGTTTTTCAGACAAGAATACAGGAGTAGGTTGCCATGCCCTCCTCCAGGGGATCTCCCTGATCTAAGTTGGCTCTCCTACATCTCCCACATTGCAGGCAAATTCTTTACCACTGAGCTACCTGGGGGAAGCCCAATGTACAGTCCTACTATATTTCAAAGACTTCTGGAAGAAAACATATAGCAACGACCAGTAGTTCTCAGGGATGCTACAAAAAGGCAGCAATGGTCATTAGGCTAGTGAGTGAGTGACAGTTGCTCAGTTATGTCTGACTCTTTGCAACCCCATAGACAGTAGCCTGCCAGGTTCCTCTGTCAATAGAATTCTCCAGGCAAGAACACTGAAGGACATCCGTAGGTATGAGTGTCCCCAAGAGCCACTCTGAGAATAGAACTTAGCTCAGATAGTTGATCTGGGAAATGACCCCAGAAAGCACAAGTTAAAGATTAGGAAAAATAAGGTAGAGGAAAGAAGAACAGCATCAAAAAAGGCTCAATTCCAGTGCCGTAGGAATTGAGGAATCATGTAGAAGGCACCTGAGAATCTTCGCACTAAGGACTGGAAGCTGGGCTTCCTACACGTCAACTCTTGTCCCCCACTGGTTAAGAACTGTACCTGGGGACATTCAACGCCTGGTATGCCTGGGATGCACCGAGTGCAGTTGATAAAGCTTCTTGTGTCAAGTAAAGACCGAACTAAAGAGAGTGGAAGAAAGACAGATTCCTACACGACCAGCTGTCAGGGGATGTCCTCCACCACACTTGAGGAGGGGTAGTGAGGTTTGGAGCCAATCATCAAAATGAAGGGGGAGACTGACTTGATATATGTCTGATCTCAAACCTTGAAGGAACAGCCACTCCCTATATGTTTATTTTCTGTTGGTCCTTTAATGGACCGGAACCTGGTGGTCCGGAGTCAACGATGAGAAAGTGAAAGAAGGAAGGAGGCTAATATTCCCTGGGTTACACAGCTGGCTTTTGCGTTCCAGGGAATCAGCCAGAAATAGAGAGATAAAGAGAAAGAGAGGAAGAGAAAGAAAGAAAGAAAGAAAGAAAGAAAAGAAAGACACGGGGACCAAAGGTCTGATGGAGCAAAGGTGTTTTAATCAACATGGTGTGGGCATATATATACTGTCTTACAAGGTAGTTATTCTCAGTAAAGATAAAGATTAAAATTCCAGACTTACAAAACACAAGGTGATCCCTATTAAAGAGAGAAGAGGGTACTTATCACCATAATGATAAACTAACAAAGGAAATGCCTGGATTCCTCAGCCCTGAGAAAGGCATGCCTCTCCTCTTCATTCCTGAATATTCAGGAATTAATAAGGACCAAAGGATTCCTGACAGATCCAAAACAGCACACAGGAAGCCTCCTATAAAATGCTTCCTGACAATTTTCAAGTCAAAATTAGGAGAACAAAGCTGGAAACTGATGAAGGATACACACCCCTGCAGCACATGTCTCTGGGGAATCAAATTGTTGCAGCAGTAGTTCTCCAACTGGCATCAGGAGGGTTTGTTTGACACAGGACCTCCTACCTCATGACCAGGGCATTCAGTAGTATGAGTGCACCCTGAGAATGTGCATTTTAAAAAATTGTATTAACAAACTTATTTATAAAAGAAAAATACACTCACAGACATCAAAAACACACCTATGGGTACCAAAGGGGAAAGTGGGGAGAGAGATAAATTAGGAGTTTGGGATTAACAGATGCACACTAGTGTTAAGTGTTAGTTGCTCAGTCATGTCCCACTCTGCAGCTCCATGGGTTGGAAACTTCCAGGCTCCTCTGTCTTTGGAATTCTCCAGGCAAGAATACCGGAGTGGGTAGTCATTCCCTTCTCCAGGGGATCTTCCCAACCCAGGGATGGAACCATGGTCTCCTGCATTGCAGGCAGATTCTTTACCATCTGAACCACCAGCAAACCCTAACAGATGCACACTGCTGCTGCCACTAAGTTGCTTCAGTCGTGTTTGACTCTGTGGGACCCCATAGACAGCAGCCCACCAGGCTCCTCTGTCCCTGGGATCCTCCAGGCAAGAACACTGGAGTGGGTTGCCATTCCCTTCTCCAATGCATGAAAGTGAAGTGAAAGTTAAGTTGCTCA
The DNA here is from genome assembly GCF_023699985.2 of Odocoileus virginianus. Lineage (NCBI taxonomy): Eukaryota > Metazoa > Chordata > Mammalia > Artiodactyla > Cervidae > Odocoileus > Odocoileus virginianus. The sequence goes on along the minus strand of NC_069685.1, from coordinate 34,450,779 downwards.
GTTGTGTCCAACTCTTTGAGCCCCATGGATTGATGTACACTACTTTGTATAAAATAGATAAATATCAATGTCCTATTGTATAGCATGTGGAACTACATTTAATATCTGGTAATAACCTGTAATGGGAAAATTTTTTAAAAGAATATATACATATATATATGTACACACACACACACACACACACACACACACACACATGGGCCTCCCTTGTGGCTCAGCTGGTAAAGAATCTGCCTGTAATGCGGGAGGCCTGGGTTTTATCCTTGGGTTGGGAAGATCCGCTGGAGAAGGGAAAGGCTACCCACTCCAGTATTCCGGCCTAGAGAATTCCATGGAATGTATAGTCCATGGGGTCACAGAGTCAGACACGGCTGAGAGACTTTTTCAGTTTCACTTTCACATGAATTATGTATAACTAAATCATTTTGCTATACGCCTGAAACAAACACAAAAATGTAAATCAACTACATTTAAGTAAAATGTGGTTTTTTTTTAATATTAAAAATAAAATAAGTTGTTGGTGCTGCTTGCCCAGGAACCATAGTTAGAGAATAACTGAGCCAGTGTAACTCTCAAAACCTCTCTCTCATCATCCTCTGATAACTCACAGTGGGAGGAAGAGAGAGGAAGAACTTGTCCTTTTGCTCCCTGCTTTCTGAACCTTACTACTCCCAGGAAGGTTTTATTCCCATCTTTGCTATGTCCTTGCTAAAATCTTAGCTGGGAAGGCTCCCTGAGACAGGGTGAGGAAATTCAATTTCATGATACAAGAAAAAGTAGGCCACTGTTGCTCCAGACTAAAGCTGCTTTATCTACAAAGTTTATCAGTAATGAAGGTGATGCTTTGATATCTATATAACTAACTCCAAGTGTTGTTTCCAAACTCTGAAGGAGAAAAATAGGGGCGTTCTACATAAACATTCTATAAAGCCAGCAGTTTTTTGCAGAAGTTTTTGACATGAATAGAAAAATATCCACTTGCTATTATGTGTAAGGTCTTCAACAATAAACGAGAAAGAAATAACTGCATGCATGTGGGTCTATTTTGAATATGGACGAGCTTTCTGCCCAGAGGGTAGTGTAAACACCAAATGACATTTAAAATTTCATACATTCTGTATCCTAAGCTGAAGATCTAAAGACAATTTGCTTTATGTAAAAAGAAAAAGAAAAGCATGAAATGAATTCCACTGGTAGAGTCAAGCTCCTTTGATTTATACATAATGTTTCTTCTGGCAAGGACACAGAAGCACTCTCATATTTCAATAATCTAATTTTGTATTGTTTGAAAAGAAAAAGGGCTATTGATAGACTTTTATTTAGCCTGCACCCTGGGATATTTAAATAGACTTTGCACTTCAAAAACACTCTTTAACAAATTCCAATGACTTGTGGTATTTGCAGAGGTTTTTATGGTGATCAATAATATATTTTATTTTTATTACTAATTGACAAACTGTTAAGATATGTTAAATTTCCTATGGAAACTTGATTTTCTAAAGTTGTTTTTAACCTTTTCTAAAAGGTGGATGGAGAATGCAAAATGAGTTAAACTAGTTTCAGAGATTATTGGGTCCATAAAAGTGCTATTTGTCTAACTAATTTGCATTTTCTTGCAGGTTCATTGTATTTTTCAGTGTCACAGTTCCTTCTCAACTGTTCCTCTGTTATTGGCTTATAACTGTTCTGAGTGACCTCAATTTTACTATATTTACTTATACACAAATCATGCATTTAAAGTTATTATGCCAAATATAAATATAAGATAAAGAAAAGGGAAACATTGAAAAGAGACAAATCACATTTTAGCAAATCACTTGCAGGCTATTATTTTTAACTAGTCTTATCATTTCTAAATATTTTGTTATGAAGCATTATTATTCTATTATTTTTTGCATAATATTTTGACCTATCAGAATACTTTGTGATAACAGGACTAGTTACTTACTCAGTATTTATTCTCACCTTTCTTCCTCCCTTTTAAATAATTGAACACTTCATTGTTGTGAATGACAAAACCCCAATGTCAAAGAAACATCATTTTTAATCTCTGTATTTAGAGAGCCAATGCAGTTATTGTTGGCACTCTCTTTTTTTTTTTTTTTGCACTCTATTTATTTTTTTTTTCATTTATTTTTATTAGTTGGAGGCTAATTACTTTACAATATTGTAGTGGTTTTTGCCATACATTAACATGAATCAGCCATGGATTTACATGTGTTCCCCATCCCAAACCCCCCTCCCACCTCCCTCTTCATCCCATCCCTCTGGGTCTTCCCAGTGCACCAGCCAAAGTGGGCTCTCAGTGTCAGGCACTATTTTCCTTCCTCTTGCTTCCTTTTTCCTTCTTGAAATGTGAAATTGATGACTAGAATGTTCACCTCCACTTGGAAACATTGAGAAAGGAAGCAGAATGCTAAGTACAGGTAGGGGAAGCATAGCATGGTGATGACGTTGTGGAATTGACCTCCTGAACCCCCTCATCTGGACTTCTTTTACCCATAAGAAAACCACATTGGTATCTCCTTCAAATCTCTGTTATTTGGTGTGTCTGTTACAGCTGCTGAAGATAAGCTATTACCAATACATGCAAAAGACATTCTCTACCCAGCTTTTTTACTTATTCAAATAAGCTTAAATATGAAAAATTGATCCTTGAAATACACTTATTGGCTTCCATAGTTGATAAAAATGCAGTAGAACAAGGTGTTTTTCTTTTTCTTAGTCAGTTGTGGTTGAATTTGATGAATTAATGGTAGTCTACTCTTCATTTTTTCCCCTCTCAGATAAAGCCAGAACTGGAAAGTTAGATCTAAACATCTGGGTTGTCTAAACATTTATCAAATTTTAAAGGTCCATATACTCCTTTGTATATACTTGACCTACAGAAGTGTATTTTTAATAGACAGAAATTGCCAGATGCCTTAAAAAGACGTTCTGAGTGAAGGTTTTACACTTCTTTCTCTCTTACTCTGTACTAGTAGTATTTGACCAAGGTGAATATCGCAGTTAATTTTTCAATTTATTTCTCATGTTCTCACCTATTTTCTAACCTATCACTTCCTTACCTTATCATTTATTCTGTGGTCCATCACTATAATCATTCTTTAACAACTTACTTACATTTCTAGTAACTGTCTCTCTCCCACCTACTCACCTGACAAAATAAAATGCTGGTTAAATCCAAATCTCTTCTCTCTATGATTGCAAATGCACAACCAGCCACAACAGAAGAAAAACATATCAATATTTATCATCTCAAGGATATCCAAAGATCTGAACAACATTCCAACTACATACTGCTATTTTCATCATCCTTCCTACATACCATAACTCTCTTTTCCTCAAAGCACTAAAGCTCTCAACTCTGCATCCTCAATAGTTGGTATTCCTCATGTCATGAAATAATCCAAGTAATGCAAAGAAGATTTTCTCATGCTCCCTCTCTGAGCATCTTTCCCAGTGTCTTCCTCCTGGCTTAAAGAGATTAACTGCCAATCTTTCAAAGAACAACTCTTCCATTTGTGTACTGGATTATATCAACTTTTAAAAGATTTGAAAAAAATAAAAAGAAAAAAATAAAAATAAAAGATTTTATTACTACAATTTTCCTCCTTTTCTCTGATATGAGCTACTTTTAATTTTTATTGGATTACTCCCATCAACATAAAAGATAATCACATCTGCAATTTTTTATAAAATTCCTTCTCCTAATCCAACATCACTCTCCAGTTAAAGCATAGTTCTCTCTGTTCCCTATTAATCCATATAATATCATTGCTTCTCTTTGCAAACCCCATCCTTTCATGAAAACATTTACACCAAGAATTTCAAAGCAGATTAAATGTAATAGGAGAAAATAGGAAAAGACTAGTTTTAGTCCCAAGTTTAGGAATCTTTGTTCCCTGAAAAAGGAAAACCTTAGTGCTCAATCAAGGTAATCACTGCTAATATTGAATTTGTAATGCTAAGCCTGATAATGGTAGAAAATTCAAAGTGTTTCTGAGACCTCATTATTCCTTTATTCTTGTATTCCATCTTCAGAAAAAAATCTGAGATCAGAGTAAATAGTTCATCCACAGGAGGGATAAAATCAGAACACTTCATTTCCCCAGAACCTCTCGGGGCACAGCTTATGACACAAATGCCTGCAGTTTGGCTCAAAACCTTCTTCCTGGGCTTCCCAGTTGGAGTATGGCAAATGAGTGATTTATGTAAGAAACCTACATCAGATGTGAATGGGGGCCAGACACTTGAAAGAGCAGCCATTCAGAAGAATTCTCATGCTTTACATCACAATTACTTGAGAAGCTTATCAAAATGAAGATTTTAAATCACACTTCTAGAGGGTGCTGGTGAAACTCCAGTTCTATATTTTTGATACTTTTTCCTGTTATCCTGATGCACTTAGAACATGCACCATGCACTGCTCAACAAATTAGCAAGAGTTCTTACACAGCTGCTACTTAGACGGGACAAACAAGGGCTGAAAGTGAGGATGAGAGACCAAAGAGATTATTTAGTGTTGTTGTTTAGTTGCTAAAATTTGTCTGACTCTTTGGCAAACCCATGGACTATCCTGCCAGGCTCCTTTCTCCATGGGATTTTCCAGGCAAGCATACTGGCCTGGTTTGCCATTTCCTCCTCCAGGGGATCTTCCCAACATAGGGATGGAACCCATGTCTCCTGCATTGGCAGGTGGATTCCTTACCACTGAACCATCAGGGAATGAATGGTTAGCCAAGAACAAAATTGGAGAATGTTTCTCCCTAATATATATATATGTATATATTATATATATATATGTATATACACACACATATGTATATATATATATGTATATACACACACATATGTATGTATATATGCTCAAAACAAAAAAGCACAATGTGTTAGTCTTGACAATTCATCTACTAGCCAGTAAAAATTACAACGAAGAGGGAGGCAACAGCCAAACTTGCTATAACAACCACTTCACCATGGATGCAGCACCCACATAGCAAACATCCCCCCCACACACTTATCTTCCCAAGACTGTGTGTCCTCCAGGATAGTTGCTGTCTCTGAATGTCCTACTCTAAACATCTGAGACCACTGAGAACAAACATGCTTCACTTCCTTCATATTCTGTCTGCTTTCTTCACTGCTTTCGTCAAAAGTCCATTTCTAAGCCTTAAGCCATGTCTAGTTGGCAACCGGGTTTTCACCAGAAACCAAGGTCTAAATCTACTTCCGTGAAGTGCCAACAGTAGTTAAACTATTGCCACAGTCATTCCAAGTGTTTGATCAAAATCCACCAACCTCCAGCTTTAGAAAGATTTATTTAACGTAAATCTTTAAGTTAAAGGAGATAAGAAAGGATGTTACAAACAAACAAATGAAAAGCAAATGGAAAAAGTTTGGACAAAGATAGCAACAAATCAGACCTCCAACAGACTGAGTCTTATCATACACTGATTTTATTTTATTAGCATATTAAATGACACATCTATCAGTGGCCATGACACAACACTAAGGGTCAAAAAGTATAAAAGAGGGTGGCATCCTACTCTTCCTTCCCTGGTAGACTAATGCAAATGCTTTCTCATCATTCACCTCAGCCCTCCTTCCTTTGTCTTTACTCTTTAAAATTAAATTCCTTTCATCAGGTGGGCAGGAAAATTGATCTGTGACCTTAGTTCCCACTCTTCCATTCTTTGGCCACTGAATAAAGCCTGTGCTCTGTCAATCTCAGGCTTGGTTTCATTATTTTCTACTTTAACAGTCCAGAAAATGAACACTCAGCAACCAAGGCAGCAGGAGTGAGGTCTATAAGACTTAATCTGGTAACGAAACCATAAGCAGCTCCCTAGCATTTTCAAACTTTTTTTTCCCAATATTTTCTTGATTTCAAGGACATATTTTTCTTACACAGGGTGCTCATTCTAAGTCTTCATTTCTCCAATTGTTAACATCAGCTCCAAGGCTCAGTTCTCTGACTTCAAATCCAACTATACTTATCCTAAAATGACTTCGTCAAGCTCCAATTTATGACTTTAAATCCAGTCTATGCACACTGATAATATCAAAATATTCAACTTTGTGCTGTCATTCTGATCTTCAGACTTACATACTAAACTGCATATTTGACTTCCATCTGGATAATTGTACAGAAGTAAGCTTGACAAAACAAATAAACAAACAAGCAAAAACCAAAAACATTAATCTTACTCAGTCTCCAAATATGTTTCTTCTCCCTTGCAGTTGACATTATGACCATAGATCTAAATGCTTCCTTTAAATTCCTTGGGTTAATTCTTTTTAAAGGTCCCTTCTTATATTGACAAGCCATTCTTCAAATCTACTTTCAAAATATATCCCCAATCTGACCACTTTTTACCTCTTCATCATTAACACTCAATCTTAAGTCATGTTTATCTCTCCTCTAGACTACTAATTTAAAAAAAAAAAAAAAAGCAGATCTCAGTGCTTTCAATCATTTTAAAACAAATCAGAACATGCCATTTCAAATAATAAATATTTAATATAATAATATGTTATAATATAATGATATTCTGGCTAAAATAAGGATAGGAATCCAATTTCTTAATTATTTACAGGGATTCATGTGATCTGTCTCTCCAATGTCATTCCTGTTAGTTTCTTCTTAATTCATACCAATCACACCAGCCACCTTGCTGTTCCTACAGAAAGCCTAGTAAATTTCTGCCTCCTTATTGTAAACTATAGAGTAAATTAACATATATATATATATATCTATGGGAATTAATTAGTGTGTATTAATGAATCATATATACAATTCTATATCATCAATTCCACTAACTAAAATTTGAATTAAGTCATAAATAAAATAAAGCACTGATTATAAAGTTGCTATCAGGCTGCTTGGCCAATGCTTATAGCAATTAAATTGATTATTGAAATTAATAAAACTCAGTTCAGTCACTCAGTCGTGTCCAACTCTTTGCAACCCCATGGACTGTAGCATACCAGGCCTCCCTGTCTATCACCAACTATCGGAGTCCACCCAAACCCATGTCCATTGAGTCGGTGATGCCATCCAACCATCTCATCCTCTGTTGTCCTCTTCTCCTCCTGCCTTCAATCTTTCCCAGCATCAGGGTCTTTTCCAATGAGTCAGTTCTTCCCATCAAGTGGCCAAAGTATTGGCCTTTCTTAGTCATTTGGGCTGGTCTTTGAATATCTACTAAAGAAAAAACAATTAAAACAACCCCACATTTCTTACCATTCACTTGGAAGATGTGAGTCTGATAGATGTTTTCATAGCCCTCTGCATAGCAGGTGTAATTCCCCATGTGAGTTGTGGTAACTTTGGTTATATACAAGGACCCATCATCTCCAAAGTCCTATAGAAAAAAGGCAAAATTAAATAGAATTAGCCATTTATCTTTAAAATATTTTTTTATCAGCTCACATTTTAAGAATGCATACTCAAGAAAAACTAAATTAATATATTTAAATGATCAAAATGACCACTGTTGATGGTTAGTTAGTTCAATAAACTTGGAAGACTTTATGGGCTATAATTACTTGTCTCAAGTTAAGTTTTTTTTTTTTTTTAAAGTATAACTTCTTAATATTTTTTGGAAATATATGAGCTTATATAAAATAACTGAATTTTTACATATTTATTCTAATTCAGCTTACATTTTAATTAATAAAGGCATATACTTTTTCTTATTTATAACTAAAACAAACAGCTCTTAACCACATTTTTCACATTTGCAATTTTTATACCCTTTAATTATATATTTACCCAGGAAAAAATATTAAAGCAGTGTGTCTCAGAGATGGAATTTATAGCCATATGAATAGATCATGACTTTTTCAAGCCTCCTGGAAACAAGCAGTACATCAGACAAAAATGACTGTGGCCTTTCAAATTTATGAGGAAACATGCATAACCATTAAAAAAGAACAAATAATCTTGCATTTCTTGTAAAAATCAAATTCAAGAAACACCTCTGAAACAATAAAGATGAAAAAAAAAAACTTTGCTTCCATAAAGGCAATGAATATACTGGCAAAAATTATCTCAATCAAAATTTTCAGAACTTTGGAAATAGACAAAGGCTTGCACCAGCCCACAGAGCATTTACTGGAAAAAGTGGCTGCCTCTCAGAAAGAACAGTGAGGCTGATAGTTTCCCTTTCTTCACAGCTGCATAGAAGCCTTGGATCACCAACTTTGTGATTTGACTAGCAGTGAAAATCATCATCCCTCAGACCTCAGAGTGGGAAAGAACTTATTTAAAACTCCTCCAGGATCCCATCCTCAGAAAATCATCACAATCTAACCTATGTTGCAGGTCCCTGAATATTTCCATTTTAATGACATTTTCTGTGAGCAAGACTTGGAGCTGAGTCTCTCCTTGTAAACAGTCCTGCCCCTAAGGCTAGTTTTTGAAGAGAAATATCAACATTTGTATAACATTACAACTTCCTATGGCAGAGATATGCAATGGAGATAACAAGTTTTGATAACATCAAAACTCTTAGAAACAGGAAGGTGTCCACAAAGGAGTTTGAAAATATCTGCATATTCCAGGAATCTAGAAGCCCACAGAAAGGTGCAAGACTATGTGTACAACTAGAAAATGTAGACTTTCTTTACATTTTAGGAGTAAGAGAGAATAGATAATTTCTCATCTCTGAGTTTGAGGCCCTGCACAGGCACAGCGAAGGCTTAGACAGATTTTTAACACTTGCAGAAGTATTCACTGCATAATGCAAAACAGAAATAGAGCCCTGGACACTACATAATGATCAAGGGATTAACCCAAGAAGATATAAAAAGTACAAATATATACACACCCAACATAGGAACGACTCAATACATCAGGCAAATGCTAACAACTATTAAAGGGGGAACTGACAGTACCACAATAATGGTGGGGACTTTATCACTCCACTCATACAAATGGGTAGATCATTGAGAGAAAATCAGTAAGGACACATTCAATCAGTTGGACCTAATTGATATCTATAAGATATTTTATCCAAAAAGAGTAGAATTATGCCTTGGTTAGTTTTAAAAAATTGAAATCACTTCAAGTAACTTTTCTGACCACAACACTATAAAATTAAATATCAACTACAGGAAAAAAAATGTAGAAAATACAAACACATGGAGGCTAAAGAATACATTTCTGAATAACCAACAGGTCACTGAAGAAATCAAAGAAATCCAAAAATACCTAGAAACAAAGGACAATGAAAACACAACTCAAAACCTATGGGATACACTAAAAGCAGTGTTAAGAGGGATTTATAGCAATGCAAGTCTATTTCAAGAAACAAGAGAAAACAAATAACCTAATCTTACACATAAACCAACTAAAAAAAGAAGAAAAAAAACAACGGCAACAACAAAAAGCTGGTTCTTTAAGAAGACAAACAAATTGACCTACCATTAGCCAGACTAATCAATAACAAAAGGGAGAAGACTCAAATCAGTAAAATTAGAAATGAAAAAGAAGTTATAACAGAAAATGCAATATCAAAGAATCATGAGACTACTAGGAGCAACTATGTGCCAGTAAAATAGACAATCTGGAAGAAGTGGGCAAATTCTTATCTTATGCTTAAAAAGCTTGAGGCCTTATTTTTTTTTTCTTAAAAAGCACAACTTTTCAAAACTAAAATGGAAAGAAATAGAAAATATGAACAGACTAATCACAAGTATAGAAACAGAAACTATAATCAAAAAACTTCTGACAAAAAAAAAAAGCCAAGGGCCAGATGTCTTCACAGATTAATTCTATCAAATATTTAGCAAAGAACTAAAACCTATCCTCAAACTCTTCTAAAAAATTGCAGGAGGAACACTCCCAAACTCATTCTAAAAAAACCTCTATCACCATGAAAACAAAACCAGTCAAAGATATTACAAAAAAAGAATATTACAGGTCAATATCACTGATGAATATATTAGTGAAATATTAGTAAATAGAATTGAAAAAATATTATTAAATAGAATGCAGCAATAAAAGGATCATATATCATGATCAAGCAGGCTTTAACCCAGGGATGCAAGGATTCCTCAATATACACAAACTAATCAATGTGAGACACCATATTAACAAATTGAAATATAAAAACATATGATTATCCCAAAAGATGCAGAGAAAGCTTTTTGACAATATTCAACACACATTTATGATAAACAAAATAAAACAAACAAACAAACAAAAAAAAACACACCAAAACTCCAGAAAGTAGGTGTACAAGTAACATCAGTTCAGTTTAGTCCATCAGTCATGTCTGATTCTTTGTGACCCCATAGACTACAGCACACCAGGCTTCCTTGTCCATCACCAACTCCCAGAGCCTACTCAAACTCATGTCCATTGAATTGGTGATGCCATCCATCCATCTCATCTTCTGTTCACTTCTTCTTCTTCCTTCAATCTTTCCCAGCATCAGGGTCTTTTCCAATGAGTCAGTTCTTTGCATGAGGTAGCCAAAGTATTGGAGTTTCAGCTTTGACATCGGTCCTTGCAATGAACACCCAGGACTGATCTCCTTTAGGATGTACTCGTTGGATCTCCTTACAATCCAAGGGACTCTCAAGAGTCTTCTCCAACACCACAGTTTAAAAGCATTGATTCTTTGGTGCTCGGCTTTCTTTATAGTCCAACTCTCACATCCATACATGACTACTGGAAAAACCACAGTCTTGACTAGATGAACATTTGTTGGCAAAGTGATATATCTGCTTTTTAATATGCTGTCTAGGTTGATCATAACTTTTCTTCCAAGGAGTCAGCATCTTTTAATTTTATGGCTGCAATCGCCATCTGCAGTGATTTCGGAGCTCCAAAAAAATAGTCATTCACTGTTTCCATTGTTTCCCCATCTATTTGTCATGAAGTGATGGGACCGGATGCCATGATCTTAGTTTTCTGAATGTTGAGTTTTAAGCCAACTTTTTCACTTTCCTCTTTCACTTTAAGAGCCTTCTGCTATAGGGTGGTGTCATCTACATCTTTGAGGTTATTGATATTTCTCCTAGCAACATACATTTACATAATAAAGGCCATATACCACAGATCCACAGCAAACATTATCCTCAATGTTGAAAACCCAAAAGCATTTCCTCTAAGATCAGGAACAAGACCAGGGTGCTACTTTTGTCATTATTATTTAACATTGTATTCCTAAACACAGAAATCAGAGGAAAAAAAGAAATAAAAGGAATCCAGATTGAAAAAGAAGTAAAACTCTCACTGTTTGCTGATGAGTGAAAGTCATTCAATCATATCCTACTCTTTGAGACCCCATGGAACTCTCTAGGCCAGAATACTGGAGTGGGTAGCCCTTCTTTTCTCCTGGATTTGCAGATGACATGATACTATACATAGAAAACATTAAAGATGACACTAGGAAATTATTAGAACTAATCAATGAATATAGTAAAGTGTCAGGATATAAAATTAATATACAGATATCTCTTGCACTCCTATACACTACAATGAAAATCAGAAAGAGAAATTAAGGAAACAATCCTATTAACTATTGCAACAAAAAGAATAATATACAGGAATTAACCTACCTAGAGAGACAAAGGCTTGTTTGTAGAAAACTTTAAGACTGATGAAACAAATCAAAGGTGACACAAGCATACGGAGAGGTATACCATGCTTTTTGTATTGGAAGAATCAATATTGTGAAATGACTGTATTACTCAAAACAATCTACAGATTCAACGAAATCCTTATCAAACTACCACTCATATTTTTCACAGAACTAGAACAAGCATGTGCACAATTTGTGTGGAAACACAAAAGACCCTGAATAGTCAAAGCAATCTGACAAAGAAAAGTGGAGCTGGAGGAATCAGCCTTCCTAACCTCAGACAATACTACAAAACTACAGTCATCAAGACAGTACAGTCCTGGCACAAAGACAGAAATAATGACTAATGGAACAAGATTAAAAAGCCCAGAGATAACCCTGCACACTTATGAACACCTTATCTTTAGAGAAAAGACAGAATCTTCAATAAGTGGTGCTGGGGAAACTAGACAGCTAAATGCGAAAGAATGAAACTAGAACAATTGCCAATTCCATAAACAAAATAAACTCAAACTGGATATAAAGACTTAAAGCCAGAAACTATTGTTAGAAAAAAGCATAGGCAGTGCACTCTTTGACGTAATGACAGCAAGATCCTCTTTGAACCCCCTCCTAGAGTAATGGGGGGAAAAAAAGGACCTAATAAACTTAAAACCTTTTGCACAGCAAAGGAAACAGTAAACAAGATGAAAAGACAACCCTCAGAATTTGGGAGAAAAAAATTGCAAACCACACAACTGACAAAGAAGTAATCTCCAAAGTATATATGCAGATCTTATAGCTCAATATCAAAAAGAAATAGCCTGATCAAAAAGTGGGCAGAAGGCCTAAACAGACACTTCTCCAAAGAAGACTTTCAAATGGCTAATAAACACAGGGAAAGAGGTTCAACATCCCTAATTATTAGAGTAATGCAAATCAAAACCCAATGAGGTATCACTTCACACCAGTGTGAATGGCCATCATCAAAAAATCTACAAACAATAAATGCTAAAGACAATGAGGAGAAAAGGGAACCCTCTTGCACTGTTGGTAGGGATGTAAATTGATTCAGTCACTATAGAGAACAGTATGGAGATTCCTTAAGTACCATAAGAAATCCTGTTTCTACCACTGGGCACAGACCCTGAGAACACCATAATTGAAACTGATACATGCACTCCAGTGTTCATAGCAACACTATTTACAACAGCCAGGACATGAAAACCTATATATCCATTGATAGATGAATGGATAGAGAAGATGTGTTACACATATACAATGAAATACTACTCAGCCATAAAAAAGGATGAATTTGATTCAGTTTTAGTGAGGTGGATGAAACTAGAGTTGTTATATAGAATGGAGTAAGCCAGAAAGAGAAAAACAAATATCATATATTAATGTATATATAGTAAATCTAGAAAACTGGTATTGATGAACCTACTTGTAAGGAAGGAATGGAGATGTAGATATAGAGAATGGGCTTGTGGACATAGTGGGGAAGAGGAAGCGAATTGGACGAATAGAGAAAATAGGATTGACATATATACAGTATAAAATAGATAGCTGATGAGAAATGCTATATAATACAGTGAGCCCAGCCTGATACCCTGTGATGATCCAGAGTGATGGGATGGGGGAAGAGGGAGGCTCAAGAGGGGGCTGATATATGCATCAGTCAGTTCAGTCAGTCAGTCAGTTCAGTAGCTCAGTCGTGTCCAACTCTTTGTGACCCCATGAATCACAGCATAATTATGGCTTATTTGTGTTTCTGTATGACAGAAACCAACAGAACAAAGTAAAGCAATTTACCTCCAATCAAAAATAAAAGGAAGAGCATCATGCCAAAGTCTGGAACACATATTGATTCAATGCTTTTAATTGCTCACCACTAGGTACCTGAGGAAAGATTGCAGTAACCACATAAGCAAAGTAAAGAAAAATAGATACATTAAACTTTAACAAAATTAATTAAAAAAAATACTTCTGTTCCCCCAAGGATACTATTCAAAATGTTAAAAAAAAATATCTTTCAGAGAAGGAGAAAATATTTCTGAATTATTTGTTTCATAAGAATCTTGTATCCAGAATATGTAAAGAAAACTATATAACTAAACACTAAAAAGACACCTAATCAAATCAAAACAATGGATAAAGAATTTGAATAGTACATCTCAAGAAAGATTTACAAATGAGCACTAAGCACATAATTAAAAAAATCTAGTATCATTAGTTACTGCTACTGCTACTGCTAAGTCACTTCAGTCGCGTCCGACTCTGTGTGACCCCATAGACGGCAGCCCACCAGGCTTCTCCGTCGCTGAGATTCTCCAGGCAAGAACACAGGAGTGGGTTGCCATTTCCTTTTTCAATGCGTGAAAGTGAAATCGTTCAGTCGTGTCTGACTCTTAGCGACTCTTAGCGACCCCATGGACCGCAGCCTACCAGGCTCCTCCATCCATGGGATTTTCCAGGCAAGAGTACTGGAGTGGGGTGCCATTGCCTTCTCCATCAGGGAAATGCAAATAAAAATCTCAATGTGATACAACTTCAAACTTGTTAGAATGGCTAAAATTAAAAAGATGGATAATAACAATGTTGGAAGGGTGTGGAAAAACAGGAAGCTTCAGACTTTGCTGATGAGAATATTAAATTGTGCATCTACTTTGGATCACTGTTTGGCAGTTCCTTAAAAAGTTAAACAAAGAGTAATTATATGTATAAAAAATTCACTGCTAGGCATATACTTAAAAGAATAAAAACATATGACTATACATAAACTGAACATGAATATTCAAAGTAACCTAAAAGTGAAAATAACTCTAATACCTATGAAGTGTTGAATGGACAAACACAAAATCATACGTCTATACATAGTAGAACAATTTTCTACTTAAAAGGAAAAGATACAGATATATACTACAACATAAATGAATATTGAAAACACACTAAATGAAAAAAAAAGTCTCAAATTGTATGAGTCTATTTATATGAAATATTCAGAATAGCCAGATCTATACAGGTACAGATTAATGGTTATCAGGAGCTGAGGGGATGGAATGATGGGATACGACTTCTAATATATATGGAGTGATACTATTCTAAACTGTAATCATAATGATGACTGAAAACTTTTGTGAATATACCAGGAAACACTAAATTGCAAATTTTAAAGGGGTTAGTTTTATCATATGAAGATTACATTTCAATAAAACTGCTATTAAAAATAAATTATGCATGGAATACATAAATATGAAAAATGAAATATACTAAAATAAAACTGTGTATCATCTTGTCTAATGAAATCTTTATGAGTATGGAACAATTTATAAATCTAGAAAGAAGGAATAATCAATATGTTTATATAAAGAAGAAACACTCTGAACTACAAAATATTGTAAGCATTAAAAGATAATAAACCACAGGATATCTATGCAAAATAAAAATAACAAAGCATAAATGCATTGTAATCCTTAGTTGCAAAGCAGTTATTGTGTCAAAAATTGCTCTAATTCATAAATATTGACATATTCAACCTGTAAACCAAATCTATGAGAAGAGACTTCTAAAATCCTGCCATTTGGGCAGAAGATACTAAGAAATTAAGTCATCTCCTAAATTTCACTTGGCCCTTAATTAGTAAATAGATCCAGGCTTGAAAAGCTGGGTAGGCTTAGTCCAGAATGTGGACTTTAAACCCCTATACATGGTACCTACCTTGTCAATCATGGATTGACCTAGTGATTTAAAGAATAAAGAAGAAAGTGAAAACAAAAATGTCCAAAACAGAGATCAAATATCCTGGTAGGTTTGAAGAAAAGAAGCTAGAAATACACTGGAAGTGTATGATGAAAATGGAAGGAGGGAACCTGGACAGATCTCCTGAGGTCACAAAACAACAGCGTTCAAAATGAGTCAACAGTCTCCCTGCTTTCTCAACAACAGAAAATAAAGACAAATAAGAAGGTGCTGATTCACTCCCTCCTCTTAAAGTGTAATTTGTTATACCTCCTTTTAAGGCAGCATTTATTCCCATGTTCTTACTGTTATAACAATTATATCTAAGCATTTTAATTTCCTTTCAATTTCTTCTAATGAAATGACTAGTCATTTTCCTTTTTCTCAACTGTAACTATTGGGTTGGCCAAAAAGTTCTTTTGGTTCTTAACTAAAAATAAAAGACACATTTTTCATTCTCACCAAAAAATTTATTGAACATCTTCACCACTTTGTTCCACGATCTTCTGCCATTTTTCAGGTGACTTTATAATTCCATCTTCCCCAAACTTTGTATCTTTTTGAGCAAAGAACTCTTCTAGGTGCCTTTTACAGTCTTCCAGGGAATTGGAATTTTTTCCATTCAGAGAATTTTGTAATGACTAAATAAATGGAAATCTGAAGGTCCAATGTCTGGTTAATAAGGCAGATGAATCAGAACTTCCTAGCCCAGCTGTAAAAGTTTTTGCCTGGTCATCAAATAAACATGTGGTTTTGCATTATCTTAATAGAAGATTATGCATTTTCTGTCAAATACTTTTGGACACTTTTCATCAAGTGCTACTTTTATTTGGTCTAACTGGGAGCAGTACTTGTTGAAAAACAATTGCTTGGTTTCCCAGAAGGAGCTCATAATAGAGGATTCCCTTCCAATCCCAGAATATACACATCACCTTTGCATAAAGACTGGTCTTTGGTTTGGTGGGTGATGGTTCAGTTCTCTTGCCTTACAATCTCTTTTCTTCCACATTATTGCACAGTATGCACTTGTCCTTGCCTGTCACAATGTGCTTTAAAAATGGAATATTCTTATGTTTAGAGAATCATGTATGGAAATACAGTCAAGTGGCTATTTTTGGCTTATGTGGAACCCAAACATCAAAGCAATTAGCATAATCAAACTGATACAAATGATTTCCAATGCTTGATTTGAGTACTGGTTATCTCTCACATAAAATAATGTTGATTATGTTGATTGTTCTCAATGAATGTCTCAATTTGATCTCCATCAACTTCAACTGGTCTCCCAAATTGTGGAGCATCATCCAGCAAGAAATCTCCAGGGCAAAACTTCACAAACCACTTTTGATACAGTCGATTCATCATAGTACCTTCTCCATACACTGTACAATTCATTTTGTGTGTGTGCATGTTTCAGTTACACTTTATTTTTCTTGAGATAATAAAGCATAATATGCCAAAAATGTCTTTGCTTCCATATTCAATATTAAAATGGCTACACAAAAATTCACAAATTTTGATTTTTTTTTTTAATGCACACTGATACGGAAGCTCATAATACAATCTTACAAAAATGCTTCAAATGAAGTTCAAGAAAACTAAGTCTTACTAGAGCCATTTTGTGGGAAAAAAATGAACGAATATTTTGGCCAACCCAATATAAGATATTAGTCATATCATGTTTTGGCACTTCCCAGGGGGGCCTCACGGACTTGCAGGAAAAGCCTCATATCTTGCCTGATAGGAGAGGACTTAGAGATTTAACCCTAACAAGGATGTCAGTGTGTGACACCAATGTGTCATAGCATCCCCTACATGACCATGGGTTACCTAAAAACAGGGATTCCACACCACCACTTAGGCTACAGAACAGAAATGCCAAACAGAAAGGTCAGACTTAACCATCAGGTTAATACTAAAGCAGGTAGGTGGCATACAGCTGGGTATAATATGGGGGAAAGCCAAACATCTGTAGAGATCAATTAAGGATGATAGAATTAAAATATTTTGAGAAACATTATAAGCCAAAAATAATTCTTAATAACCTGAAACATAATAGTAAGATTCTCAGTTAGCATAACGCAAGCAAGCACATAGAACATGCAGATACAGGAAAGACTCCTCACAGCAGAACAGACAAGGGAGACCAAGTCAGAACAAAGGTGAAATCCCTCACTGGACAAGAATAAATGGAAATCATCATAAAAACCCAAAGTATGTCTCATATGTGTCATTATATTTATATTTATTTATGCCAAACTGTACACAGGTCTCTTAAAGTCAATTTCCAAATAATACTTTTTAAAAAACTTTTTATTCTGTATTGGAGTATAGCTGATTCCCAGATGGTGTTATTGGTAAAGAACCCAACTGCCAATGCAGGAAATGTAAGAAATGTGGGTTCAATTACTGGGTTGGGAGGATCCCCTGGAGGCGGGCATGGCAACCCACTCCTGTGTTCTTGTCTGGAGAATTCTGTCAACAGAAGAGCCTGGCGGACTACAATCCATGGGGTTGCAAACAGTTGGATGCGTTGGAAGTGACTTAGCAGGCATGTACATAGTTGATTAAGATACAATGTAATCATTTCAGGTGAGTAGAGCAGGGACTCAAACCATACACATACTTATATCCATTATCACCAAAACTCCCCTCCCATCCATGCTGCATATAACACTGAACAGTGTTCCATGTGCCATAAAGCAGGTCCTCATAGTTTTAAATATCCACAAAACCTGAAATAAACAATTTTTCCAGATGTTTTTCTACATAACTACCTAGAAAGCACTGTCCTTTCCAGATTACTATAATCAAGATTCTTTCACCCAATGATGTGAAAATTTTCCAAGAATATAACCTTTAGAATGTTTATTATTTTATTTTTCTAGGTATTATTCTGCAATGTGAAGGCACTTTAACTTAGATATTTTCTAAATTAGCATGCTGTGTGACCCCTTTTAATTTCTATATATTTTCATATTTTTTCCTGTTTCTTTCAAGTAGAAGCAAAATCTTCCAGACTCAATTTGTTTCAATATATCATTTTATAATCACCTTCTCAAACACCATTTCTAAATAAACAAGTGTCTCACCCCTTCAAATGAAACATGGATTGCCTCACTACATTTATAATACAACTCAATAAATATTTATTGAGCACTTAACTATGTCACACACTGTGATAAATAATTTAAATAAATTATCAAATTTTATCCTTAAACAACTTTTTAAAAATGTACTACTGTTAGCTTCCTTTTATATAGAAGAAAATTGAAATATGCTGATAATTTGGGGATGATCTGAGATCACCAACTGCTATGGTCTGAATGTTTGCCTCACCACACATTTCATCTGCTGAAATCCTAAAGCTTAATGTGACAGTAGGCCTTTGGAGGTTGATTAAATTGTGAGGGTGGGGCCCTTAAGAAGGGAATTCATATCCTTGTAAAAGAGACTGCACAGAGATGCCTTAGCCATTCCATGCTTTGATGACACAGGAAGCTCTGGTGCTGAACTGGGAAAAGAGTATCTTACCCAGAATACTAATATGCTGATGACTTGATCTTGAACTTAGCCTCAGAACTGTGAGAAATACTTTTTTGTTGTTTATCCCATTGAGTCTGTAGTCTTTTGTAAACAGAAGCCCACCAGAATAAGACATCAACCAAAGAAAAGGGTCTAAGATTAGCATCCAAATGGTCAGATAACAGAACAGAACTCTTGTTATTATGCAATTGTTCAATGTTTCTTTGTTACAATATTGCTTATGTTTTATGCTTAGATTTTTGTTGTTGTTGTTGTTTTTGCTACCAGGCATCTTAGCTCCCCAATCAGGGATCAAACCCACACTTCCTGCATCAGAAGGCAAAACCTTAACCAGTGGACCCCCAGGGAAAATGAAAGTGATGTCACTCAGTCGTGTCTGACTCTTTGCAACCCCATGGAATGTATCCTAGCAGGCTCCTCTGTCCATGGGATTTTCCAGGCAAAATACTGGAGTGGGTTGCCATTTCCTTCCCAGGGGATCTTCCCAACCAAGGGATTGAACTCTAGTCTTCCACACTGCAAGCAGACACTTCACCATCTGAGCCACCAGGCAAGCCCCCCAGACCTCCAGGGAAGTCCCACACGATTCTTAAACCATATTCCTCTGTCCCAATTATTCATTATTTTAGTGAAACTTCAAAATTACTTGTGGAGATTTTTTCATATGGTTACATCAGCCCTATGCTTTACCTCCGTCCTGATTCATCATTTCTACTCTTTGTATTTTATTTTCTCAGCATTTTTTACAATCTTAAATAGATTAAAACAACTGTGTGATTTGGATGCTCGGCCACAGTTGAGAGTTATGGCTTTAGAACAGATGCTACTTGAATTCAGAGACAAAATCTTGCACTTATTCTAAATCCCCATCACACCTTTATAATCTTGCTGCAAATAGATTCTCCATAAATATTTCTTCAGTGATTAAATCTTTATGAACCTCCATACCATTAGAAAGTTGCCTCAAGGCACTAATGTCTGGAAAGTCAATAAAGAAAAAGAAAACATCTAAAATCATTTATTTTGTTGAGTTGATTGCTTATATTATTTAAGGCAGCACAAAAGGAAACTAGAAAAAAGGAAAATCTGCAGCACATTTC
Organism: Odocoileus virginianus; assembly: GCF_023699985.2. Taxonomy (NCBI): domain Eukaryota; kingdom Metazoa; phylum Chordata; class Mammalia; order Artiodactyla; family Cervidae; genus Odocoileus; species Odocoileus virginianus. The sequence continues at coordinate 34,430,816 of NC_069685.1, read as the reverse complement.
TAAAATTCAAAGTTTATAGCTACTATTTATTGACTATAATGAATGGTTTAAGGGTAGTAATGGCAATGTTTAATCACCTGTAGATGACAGGCAGTGATCATTCAGAATGTACATGGCAATAAACATAAGGTCAGATTATACCACAATAAAACAGCAGAATTTAAGGCCTGCATTTATCTACAGACATTTGTTACCATTAAAAGATAAATTCCATTCATTAGAAAATGGTATATTTTGAATTTAAGTTTGCTTTCCTATTTCATATTATGCTTTTACTGATAGTTTCAAATTGCACGGTCCCAGTATTCTAGACTTTAAATGAGGTTTTCCATGTAATACACACTGTTTTGATATACACAGACATTAATTTCCTTTCTAATTTCAGTTATGCTACCATGCTTTTACTTTGTAATGTTGTGAAAGTTATTTTACTGGATTTTTATGTGTACAAAACATATTTTCATAAAATAGCAATAAAAGTAATTTAAGACAGCATCTATATAATGAAATTGATGAAAGTTCTATAATCTCATAATTTATATGGTTTTTCTAAAAATTATGGAATTTTCTTACCAGTCTTTTTTCTTAGATGTTTAATCTATCACCAATTAAAAGCACAGTGAATGATAAAATCAAATAATAAGAATTCAATTTGGTCAATACACTTCTTTTAATAGCTTTTTTCTTAAAACAAAGAATTTAATGTCTCAATTTAAAGAAATAGAATAGAACAGTAAACTAATATGAGTGAGAAATACTTTGAAAAACAAACATAAAACAAAATTTTGATTATTGGGGGAAAAATCAAAATGATAAAACTGTGAATAACAATATTATTTGAGATATATGGAAATAACTATAAAAATTATATTTAATTTCACTTAAGAAAATTACTCACAAAAAGTTTCCATCAATATAATAGTAAGTAATAAAAATAAGCAAAAATATCAATCACTTTTATAGAATCACTCTTCAAGGTATTTTGCATTGAAACTGATAAGAGTTTACATTTCAGAGCATTTCATTTATACAAGCCCTTCCCAAGGGCCTGAAAGTAGCCATAGAATGTGTTTATATAGGACATACATTTTTGTAAAATTTAGAAATACATTTATATGGCTGATTCATGTCAATGTATGGCAAAAACCACTACAATATTGTAAAGTAATTAGCCTCCAACTAATAAAAATAAATGAAAAAAAATGCATTTATAATTTTCTGTGACTTCTTTTTTTATTGGAATTAATATCCTATGTTATAGCTAATTGTCAATTATAATTTTTGTCCTATTTCTTATACAGAGCATCTTCAAAATGTAGGTGCTCTAAAACATGAAGATCCATATAACTTTGAACTGTAATATATCAGTTAACCATATTAATTAGCTACATTTGACAATATGTTTTACACACAAAGAAACAGCAGTCAGGAAGGTTGAGTAACTTCTCTATGAAAGAAGGTTATTAAGTTAATAATACAATATTCATAACTAGGCCACCTGAATCTGCTTCTAAGGTCCACACTTACTGGCCGAAGTGTCTTCATGGATGGATCCCCAATCTCAGTGTCATATATATTTAGGATGCAGTACTGCTCAATTTACATAAAATCCAAAACAGGCAAAAATAAACTGTGCCTTTTAGAAATAAATATCTTTGTGGTAAGGATAAAAAGAACAGCAAAGAGCTGGTTAACATATGGCTCACAGTAGAAATCATAACTGAGGAAAAGAAAAATATAATGAGGAGCAGTATACAAGGGCTTCAGGTGTGTTTGCCATACTATATTTTTACATGAGTATCGAGTCTAGTTACCAATGTATTATTTCACTTTAAATTGTACACATCTCAGGCTTATCCTTATTTAACTGTAATATTGAAATATTTTAAAAGTAAAATTAAAAAAAAAAAAAACAAACTAGGAAGTCTCTAGGCAGATAAGTGTCCTCCTACCAATATAGGGGACACAGGCTTGATCCTGGTCCAGGAAGATTCCACGTGCCATAGAGCAACTAAGCCCATGCATCACAACTACTGAGCCCATGGCCTAGAGCCTGTGCTCTGCAACGAGAGCGGCCAATGCAATGAGGAGCCCATGCGCCACAAGGAAGAGCAGCTGATGCTCACCACAACTAGAGGAAACTTGCATGCAGCGACAAAGCCTCAGTCCAACCAAAAAATAACAAATAAAAAATTTAAAATATCTATTAAACAGTAAATCAACATTCTTCAAGTACATAGCTTCCCCTAAGTATATGTAGAAATTCTCAAAATATCTTATTACTTTAAATAGAGAGGAATTGCACTTCTTAATTTAGTGAACTAAAACCATTTTGATTTTAAGCTATATTTTGGGGTATTTCAAAGAGAATAAATAAATCCTTATTTTGGTTTCCTCAAAAATATTAACAACATAATAACCAAAGGTACCTGGAAGCTGATAACTTTTAATTAGTGAATTAATGATATGTATTATGGTTCCATCTTATGATAGATATATGAAAAGTGTACTAATCCAACAAGAAGAAGGTGGGCCACCTGCAAAATCATATTCTTCTTAAACCTATCAGAGTGCTGATTTCTTTGAAAAGCAATAATGAGTGAAAATCTGGGGAGAGGTGGAGTGAACTTCCAGACAGACAAGATACAGGCAATCATTCACCTTGCCCAGAGCATTACAATGACACAAGGCAGGCATCTGCACAGGTACTAAAGGTATCAGCTAACTTTTTAAGGAACCGCTAAAAGTTGAGCGGCCACAGCTGTGGAAGTAGAGAGTCCTGGGGGCACAGACTCCTACAGCCCCTTCTCCATGGACCAGCAGTTTGCTCCTGGAAAGACTGGGGGCAGGAGACAGCAGAGGAAGCATCCCTCCCATCACAGCCCTGCTGAGCAAAAAAACAATTCTTACCTGGATCCTCCTCCCCAGTAGAATAAATTCTTCAGCTGCTGAAAAAGGGCAGCAGATCCTGTCACTTTCAGTGGGTGAAAACTCACAGGGCTTGGGAAAAGGAGAGGGGCAAGAAAGCCTCCTCGTTTCAGATATTTAAAGACCCTTTACTACTGGGGCTTCCCTGGTGGTTCAGCTGGTAAAGAATCTGCCTGCAATGCGGGAGACCTGGGTTCGATCCCTGGGCTGGGAAGACCCCCTGGAGAAGGGACCGGCCACCCACTCCAGTATTCTGGCCTGGAGAATTCTATGAATTGCATAGACAATGGGGTTGCAAAGAGTTGGACATGACTAAGCGACTTTTACTACCACTGGAGGAAGACAATACCACCGAGAAAACTTGGCTCAAACGACTCAGAGACACAAGAATGCCTAAATCTGATGCTGAATGAGGACGCTGTAGAAAACTCTGCTCCTCACCACTCAGGTTAAGGAGCTCCAAGAAACCAGCAACAGGAGACTAATGGAGGGACAAGAGCGTAGAGAGATGAAGGTGTGGCCTCGCAGGGAACACCTACAACTGAGCGTGGACCAGACATGACCAGAAGATGTCAAGTATTCCATCAATCTGCTCCCTCCCTAACCACAAGGTAACACTGAAGGAGTCTGAGGCTGACAGTGCGTAGAAGGTAATCATCACAAGCGACAAAGCTGAGAGCTCCTCAATAAATGCCAAGCAGGAAAACAGACATGTCTATGTCCGGACACAAATACTATTTACCTTGATCTCTGGCACCCTACACAGAGTATGTAGATTTAAACTAAAAGTTATGAGATATATACAATGGAAAGGCAAAATAATCTGCTGTTGAGAGACGAAACAAACAACAAGAACTAAAAATCCGACAGGGGATTTAAAATGACTGTGATTAATATGTTACAAGCGCCAGTAGGAAAAACTTGAAGACATTCCTGAATAGATGGGTAATTTCAGCAGAGAAATGGCCACAATAAGAAAATGTCAGAGGGCATGCTGGAAATAAATTTACCCCCCACACACAGTAACAAATGAAGAATATCTCTGACAGGCTCATCAGTAAAGCTGACACATCCAAGGAAAGCCTCGGTGAACTTGAATATAGGTCAATACACATTACTCAGATGGCAACAAAAGAGGAAATTATTGAAAACATTTTTAAAAGAACAGAGTACCCAAGAGATACTGGCCCATATCAGTGTAAAATATGTTTAATTGAAGCTTCAGAAGTAAAAGAGAGAGAGAATGGAGAGGAAAACATTTGAAAAATGAATGGTTAAGAATTTTCCACAGATAATGAATTAAAACATAACCTATAAATATTGGGTAGGTTGAAATTTTCATTCAAGTTTTTCTATAAGATATTATAGGTAAGCCCGAATGAAGCTTTTGTCCAATCCAATATATTCATACTGCTGAAGGCCAAAGGTAAAGAGAAGTATTAAAATCTGTCAGAGAAATGTACATAATCATCTTCAGGAGACGGAGTCTCCTAGGTTTTTGAGACCAGGTGGTAACCAGAGTAAAGATATCACATGCCTGAAAAAATGTATCTTTCACTGAGAGAGGTGAGGGATGAAAGAAGGAGATTAAGAAAAATCAGTGAAGAGAGGTAACAATGTCAGTTTTCCATCACAAAACTTACTTTTCCTGGCTAGGAAAATTTGGATCACCCAGTAATCCATAGCTTTATTATAAAAATCAGGCAGTCAATAAGTTGATCATATGGGCACATACGTTTGCTTTGCTGGTCAGTCACTCAATCATTTCCGACTCTTTGTGACCCCAAAGGCTGTAGCCTGCCAGGCTCCTCTGTCCATGGGATTTTCCAGGCAAGAATACTGGAGTGGGTTGCCCTTTCCTTCTCCAGGGGATCTTCCTGACCCAGGGATTGAACCCACATCTCTTGCATCTCCATATAAATAAAATATAAATACAGTTTTTAAAAAATGACCAGATTCTGGTGCTAATATATATTCAAATGATAAAACTATCCATTTATTGGTATTTGTACTCACATAATATACATTTCTGATGGTTTTCTTTCAATAACATTTGTTTCTTACTTTCAATGTGGTTTTGATCATTATCTTTCCAGGTTGATTTTAATGTTCCATTAAGTTGAGTTTAATACTCATTGATAGATATTTTACACATCATGAATTAAATTGGCAAATAATATTATGCAATATCTATTCAGAATTACTACCATGAATTATCAGTTTTGAATCAGAAGAACTCTGGAACCTTGAAGAAAGCAAGCAAATCATTCAAGAAATAATCAAGGTTCAGGAAGCATAGGGTGATTTGAACATGGAAATTTTACTCAAACCAATAAACTATAACAAGTAATTGTCTATTAATAAATAAAGGATATTCCAGAGCCCCTAGAGATGAGATTGGGAGCCGCAGGGAGACACTCTTTTTTTGTAGGGGGTGCCTCATTAGAGAGTAGAGAAATTCACTGAGACTGCAAAATCTCCCAGGGTTCCCCATTTGGGAACACGCCACTGAAAAACCACTACGGCATTGCTAGAGAAATCTGCCTGTGGGGGTTACCCTGAGCTGCCACAAATCAGGCAATTTTGGAGCCCAGAGCTGGAGGAGCTGTGTGTTCCTCTGAAGCCTACACACTGAGAAATTTGTACTTAGCCTGTCTAGAAAAACACACCAAGCTTGAGAAAGAAACCCCTTCCTTACTCTAGTTACCCTCTGCTAACAACGCATGCCATCTGCTGCCAGAGAAAAATTGACGAGGTCTAGATATATTATTCCAGAGCCATCATTTAAGGGTGATTTGCAGAAAAGAGTCAATGCATCAATAAGCAGTACATCAAATTTTAATGTCTCTCAAGAAAAATGCCAGTTTGGAAAATAAATGATAAGTTATATGGTTGACTGCAAGTCACACATTTTGCATCACACACACTTTCTATTCTAATCATTTGCCAATAATAAGGGAAAAGAAGAAGTTAATGCACAGAGAGTAAATTCAAAAGCATCTCAGAGCTGGTTACATCAGGATTTTCAATTTGTGAAACCTCACCAAGCTGTACACTTAAGGCTTATGTAGCTGTCTTCATCATTTTCGTATTTCAGTAAAAACCTTAAAATAAGCAACACATGTTGCAAAGTTTAGTTTCTGATGATGTCACCTGTACAGAGCACTCCATAGAACCCACATACTTAACCTTATTGACACATTTTACTTTTCTATATTATAATTGCCTATTTAATTTCAAGAACTCTAAATTGAAAATAACTATTTCCAGATTCTAAATCAAGGTTTGTTCAAAAAATAATAGAAGAATTATCTTGTTTTGGGAGTAAAGACTTGCCAATCATTCAAAATATGTTTTCTTTTATGAGTTCTTACATCTTCCTAGTTTATCTCCAAAAGAAGATAATTGCCATTATAAATACTATCAGGAAACCGCTTCCAACAGTATTAATTATTTTATGGTAAAAATCAAATGACTCACATCTCATTCACTATGTTCTTTTTTTACATAAAATGACATTATTTGACTTACAATGTATTAGTTTCAGGTGTGTGGCATAGAAACCCAATATTTTTATAGGTTACAATTTACACAAAGTAATTATAAAATATTGACTATATCCCTTATGCTGTACATTAGATATTTGTAACTTACTTATTTTATACATAGTAGCTTGTGCCCTTTAGTCCTCTTCACCCATTTTGCCCCTTCCCCCAACCTTTCTCTACTCCGGAAACCACCAGTTTGTATCTGTGAGTCTGCTACTGCTTTGTTATAGTTGTTCCTTTATTTTTTTCAAATCCACATATACCTGAAACCAAACCCTTCATTGACATCTAGTTGGAGACCCAACTCCTGTCTCCAAAGTGAAAATTGAACTGTCTTCACCTTTCAAGGGAGGATCATTCCCTGTTTCAGAAGACAGGTCTTCTCAACAGCCTTGTTATCAAATGCATAAACCCAGCTGAAACCATCCAAGATCGGTCAGTTCAACGCTCCCCCGTAAGCTTATCACAATTAAATTCAATCTTGATACTTCATGTGGTTACTTTGCTGGATGAAATCAGTTCAAGCTGTCAAGAACTGAGAATGGTCTGATATTTTTTCATACTTACAAGCAGATAAGTAAACCTGCCTCAGCTTTGTGAATGCTGGCAGAAGACAAGAGGTTCCTGGATCAGAGACAAAGGGCTTTCTTTCTGATGGCACAGCAAGCTGCATGAGTTTCAAACTTGCATCAGCTCCCCCTGTCCCCTATTCCCATGGGAGCCCTGTGAACGCTGTAGACAGTAAACAAACCCGTACTCTGCTTTGTGAGAAGCCATATTTCTATCTTCAAAGACTGTGTATCCTTACACATAGAGCTCAGAACACAAACTGGAAATGCCTCTGCTCACAAGACATGCAAAACTGTGACACTTGTGGGCCATTTTGTCTTAATGTATTCTCATATTAATGAGAATATTGAAGATTACATTTTGAAATAAACATTTTATTTATTTTGTCAGAACAGTGCATGTATGTGTCAGAAAACTTCAAAGTATGCCGATTAAAAATATGCTGGTTTATTGAAACTCTTCTTGCTAACAACAAAATGGATAAAAATCTGAGGTTTTAGAAATATTAAATGTGTGGCTTCCCCTCTTTTTGGTTGCATTTCTAAGTTCAGTCATATTGGACATTTTGAAAGTGATTCTTTGGATATGTCGGAGTTACATGTGCTCCAATCAGAAAAATAACACTTTATTATAGAATCCTTAAGCTAGCCATAGTAATAAAGATGACTTACTCAGAGGTGTGTGTGTGTGTGTGTGTGTGTGTGTGTGCAAGCTCATTCATCTCAGATTCTTTGCAACCACATGGACGGTAGCCTGTCAGGCTCTTCTGTCCATGGAATTTCCAGGCAGTAATACTGAAGTGGGTAGCCACTCCTCCAGGGGATCTTCCCAGCCCAGGGATCGAACCCATGTATTTTGCTTTGGCAGGTGAATTCTTTACCACTGGCATCACCTAGATGTACATCACATATAACATCCCAAATCAAAGTTATATCCTTTCATCATTCCCAACATGTGCTGTTGGTTTCAGGAGAAACCTGATTCTAGTCGTGTTATAACCAACTTTGCTTTAAAATTGAGAAATCTGAGATGAATGCATGACTGAGATCAATAAGTAGAATTCAGGTTTCTGAAATCTGGTGAGGTACTGCTCTAAACATGAGGGAAGGGAGGACCATTTCCTTAGGGACAACCTTGCTCCTCCCATGGAAACCTAATCTGGATGTCACAGAAAGAGCTGGAAAACCAAGATTCTGCACAAATCTCCTTGAAATAATTATATAGTTGCTTACACATTGATATGCAACAATTAACATTGCATTTATTTCCTCTCTAACATGTTTTATTTATATTTTGGTTGTAAATTTTGTTTTTCTGTAGAAATTGTTTATGCCATAATTTTTATCTGCTAATTTTCGGTGCAGATATAGTAAGAAATGGATTTGCCTAATTTTTATTTTCTGTAACCTATTTTCTCATTCATAAGACAAAATAGGCAACCTATTTACATTTAATGTTATAAAAGGAAAATTTAGAATTACATCTAAGATAATTCAGCATATTTGTTCTAAGAAGCAGTCAGCTGAAACAGACGACCTGAATAACTTGCACAAGGCCTTAGAACAGATGATATCAATTTTATATTTATATATTTATATATATATAAAATTTCCTAAACAAGCTGATTATATTTAATTCATCATATTATGGTCTTTGTAATTTAAACATGAATACTCTATCAAGAAAATTGAGATATTTGTATTTTCTTCACCTTTTTTTAAGACTCCTGACTGACATGGAATAGTCATTCTGATTGATCTTACTGAGGATCATGTTTTTGGACTAGAAGTTATAGAAAAACTGCCTACTCTGCCATATCAGATGGGATAATGGGCCCCAAGTGAGGGTCAGGTACTGAGAACAGTGCTTTGGATCAGAAAAGCCATGATGCCAGGTATGGTGAGTTTTTAACTGAAGGGGAAGCAGCAAGAGAAACACCCCTAATCCACATCATGAGAGCAGAGTCTACAGAGGGGACAGAGAGAATGGCAGAGGGGTGTTCAGGAGTCTTAGCAGTAACATGCCAAGCCCAAGATGCCTGTGACCATACGGTAAGGAAAATGGTATTTAAATGCCAAGAGGTCAACATCTTCCTAGCTCTCTCTCTCTGGTTCATGAAATGGAATGTCTCATGAAAAGTAGACATTGCATCTAAACCAAGTACAGGTGAGGCAGATTTGAGTAGATATGAAAGGCATGGTGTGCAAGGCAATGCTGTGAACTGGGTGTTAGGTGTGAATCACCTGACTGCATCCTCACAAGGTCCTGGGTAGTGGGCAGGATGGTCTCATTTTACAGATGAGAAAGCTGAAGTTCAGAGAAGAGAGTTCCTAGCCTGGTTGTCTTGGTTGTTTTCCAGAAAGCACTCAGCTATAACCTGGTACCTGCTCATGGAAAGTCCTAGATACAATTTCAAAGGAGGACCTGACAGAAGGGACACTGTGGTGGATTTGAGTGAGGATTTGAAGGTGGTTTTTTGATGCCCCAGAAAAAGTGGGCACAAATGTAGGGTGTGCTGAGAGGGATGCTGATCTCTCAGCTGAGGGGGGACATGGATCAAGAAGAGGGTCACCTGAGGGAATCTTTGTCTGACCTGCCCTATGGGAGCTGGATCTCCTACTTGTCCATGATGCAGGAAGGAAGTGAGTTTCCGTTTCTTCCCATCACTGATGAAACATTAGGTGGTTGATCAGTAGAATGAAGGGGAAAGGGTGAGAGAATAAAAGACATCTTTCCTTTAGTACTGGAGACAGGTTGCCTCACCTAAGCATCGCACTTGAGCCTGCAGTGCTGTGATCACCTACCATCCTTACTGCAATGCAAAATGTAGGGTTCTGAGGGTCACAGATTGTGGCTGTAGCCAGGTGTGGAATGCTGGAGAGCACACAGTGGGTCCTGCACACAGGTGACAACCCAGCATGGGAACTGGGAGACCACGGTACTATCTCACTTATGTGCACCATGTGTCTTTCCATTTTAATGTGAACTCCAGGGCACAAGGATGGTTTTTGTTTGTTTTGTTTTGTTTTTTTTAAGCTACGGTCTTAGATTAGATTTTCCCTGAAATTCCTTGGGATACTACTGAGGAGAAATTTCTCTGTGAGAAGCAAGACTAAGCAAAAGGAGAGGGTGGTTTGTGATGCTGTCAGAACAGTATCCTCTGCCCACCCATTCAGAGTTGGAAATATTCTGGTATATTACCCACAAAAGCAAGTGGTATTTATATTTTCTTTAAATTTCTTCTTTAGTCTCTCATTCATTTAGCTAACAAATATTTATTTATAGCTCAGTATATACACTGGGCTTCCCAGGTGGCACTGGTGGTAAAGAACCCACCTGCCATTGCAGGAGACATAAGAGACTGGAGTTCAATTCCTGAGTTGGGAAGAGCCCCTGGGGGAGGGCATGGCAGCCCATTCCAGTATTCTTGCCTGGGGAATCCAATGGACAGAGGAGCCTGGTAGGCTAGGTTTGATTATTTGCAAAGAATCAAGCATGAAGGAAGTGACTTGACACCTATGCACACATATGCACTACTATAGTTACTATAGGTTCTAGTCCTCATTAACTAAAAGCTAGCAATGTTATATATTATCATTTACTCATGAGTTTTTATATTTTCATTTTAAATGTTATGAAAAACCTGCTATGGAATAAATACTATTCAAGTACAGTGTATAGAACAGAATAGTGAGTCAATTGAACAAATTTTGGCATCAAGAGGCATAATTATAATGAGGAGAATCAGACTGTAAACACAAGGAAGCTCATCTCCATTGTAAAATTATGTTAGGGGAAAATTAAGGTGGGAAAATGGCTTTATTTTTTTTTTCCTTTATTTTTATTAGTTGGAGGCTAATTACTTTACATCATTGCAGTGGTTTTTGTCATACATTGAAATGAATTAGCCATGGATTTACATGTATTCCCCATCCCGGTCCCCTCTCCAGGAAAATGGCTTTAGATGGAATGACCATTGAGAGAATTGATTCTTAGGTAGGTTGATAGGAAGTCCCAGACCCTCGAGGAGGAGGAAGGGACAAACATTTTTATTCTACATTCCTTTGCCTTAGTCATGTAATACTTTTTTTCTTAAGTTCTGATTTGCTATGGCAACAATCTTTTTCAATTAAGAGTAACTTTCTTTAAGCCCAGAGCTAATGATTACACAACAAAACAATACATCTTGCTCAAAGATATGTTTTTCTTTAAACTCTGTTCTAATGATTACATAACAACAAGGCATCTTGCTTGAGGACACATCTCTCCTTCTTAAGAGAAACTCATCCTTTCTGGCTAATCTTCTACTGATGTTATCACAAGATGTATGTTTTGGGAGCTGGTCTGGTAATTCCTTTATAACTTGAGATATTCTTTTTGTCTATTGTTAGTAACCAGTTGAAAAAGCATATAATGCCTTGCTAAAACTAGCGAGGGGGGCACTCTTTCTGGCCTCTTCTGATGTCTATGTCAGAAGCTTTCCCTATCCCTTTTCACTTTAATAAAACTTTTGCCACACAAAGCTGTAAGTGACTGAAGCCGTGTCTTTAGCCCCAAAGCAAACTTTTCTCTTTCAGAGATCACAAATCCAACACCATTCACCATAAGCTATCAGCCATGAAAGTCTTCTCTACCAGGGGATGTCTTTCTAATGGGAAGTTGAGTGTTGGAAAGAAGCAGCCATGAGAGGATCCAGAAAGAGCTACAGATGAAGCTGCAAAGTTCTGAACTGCTGGAGATGGCCTTGTGGTGTCATCATCACAGGCTCCAGGGCTGGGTGGGGTCATCAAGGGAAAGAGAGAGGGTAAAATCCAAGATGTTGCCAAAATTTGAGGTAGTGAGTGGGCATATTGGCAAACAAGAAGGCTGAGGATCAGCCACACGAGCAAAAATAAAGTCAGCAACACGTGGGAAGCCAGGAGAGAAAAAGAGATGTTTCACACTGTACTCCTTCTAATAATTAACAAACTTGAATTCAAAGGACAAAGTTGAACCTTAGCCTTACTTTCAGATGAAGGAAAAGCAATCAAATAATATATATGTAAAAATGCATGCATGTTCACTGGCCAAGTCATGTCTGAATCTATGAGACCCCATGGATTGCAGCCTACCAGTCTCCTCTGTCCTTGGGATTCCCCAGGTAAGAATGCTGGAGTGGGTAGCCATTTTCTACTCCAGAGGCTCTTCCAAACCCAGGAATGGAACTTGGTCTTTTGTATCTCCTGCATTGGCAGGCAGATTCTTTACTATTGAGCCACCTGGGAAGTCTATAGGTAAAATTATTTTGACTTAAATGGAAATGGTGTATTCATATTAACTTATGAATGAAAATGTCCTATCCCTACTCATTTTTAGGATAACAGTACATAGTCCAGTAACAAAGTGATAAATGAACAAGGGTTTATGTCAAAGATTTCAAAGTGTGTTTCCTCAGTAAAGGAAAATATAATTAGTGCTAGATTAGAGGGTTAGAAATGTCAGATTTCTCTAGTTTCCCCTTCTCCAGATTTATTCTATGATTATGTTGTCTGTTAAGTCACTTCAGTTGTGTCCAACTCTTTGTGGCCCTATGGACACAGGATCATCTGTCCATGGGATTCTCCAAGCAAGAGTACTGGAACGGGTGGCCATTTCCTCCTCCAGGGGGTCTTCCCCACCCAGGGATTGAAGCCACCCCTATTAAATCTCCTGCATTGGCAGATGGGTTCTTTACCACTAGTGCCACCTGGGAAGCCCAAATTAATCTACCAGAATCATAATCATATTTCTATGATTCTGGTAGATTAACTTGCTGCTGAATCCACACTATGGCATTCAAACATTGTGATATTCATTTACTCTCATGGGCATATTTTCACAGGCTTGTACAAAATTCTTTAGATTCTTCTAACAAAGATAAAAGGGTGGAGATGAGAAGTATGGGAGACACAGTGCCTTTTTGAGAGAATTATTTTAATTAGGCATAAAGGGTTATGAAGCTTCAGAGGGAATTTTTGCTCATGGATTGATACACAGTCCAAGATGGAAGTTAGGAATTGGAGGATGTATGAAAAGATGTTGAAATGGAATCTGTAACAGAAACAAAATTTAAATGATAAAGGCAAGTCCCATAAACTTCTGTTCTGAAATTATCATCTATAAAATGGTGATATGAGTGATAAAAATACTTAGAAATGTGTTGGCAATGTGACACTCATAATATAAAACCTTAATATTGCTGTTTTGTTATAATAATTTTAAATATCTTAACAATTATAGTTTAAGATTAAATTCTGAAATTTAAACAAGTTTGGAGTTAGTTAAGGTAGTAAAACTTTTAACCAAGCCTGAGGCTAACAATATCTATTGAACCTAAAATATAATCACAGAATTTCTTGGGAATTAGTATCTGATATAATGATCCCAATACTTATCATGCTGGCCTAACCATGTGAGTACTTAAGAGGGGTGATGCTGATGATGTGAAAATAAAAGAGAATAGAGTGGGAGTGAGGGGGGAAGGTCACATGTAGATCAGAAGACAAAGTCTCTGATCACTTCTTCAAATATTACCCACTTTAAGAAAACATTCAGACAACTTCATAGGCAGAAATTCTATTTATATTTCAGAAATATTCACCTGAAACTTCCTTTAAAGAGAACATTCTCTTAGAATCTTTAAAGATGGGGAACACATGTAAATCCATGGCTGATTCACATCAATGTATGGCAAAAACCACTACAATATTGTAAAGTAATTAGCCTCCAATTAATACAAATAAATGAAAAAAATTTTAAAAAATAAAATTAAAAATTACAAGTTTTGTTTATCATGTCCCTTTTCTAGAATGTATCTGGTCTGTGAACTAACAATGTAAGTATACAGAGTTCAGAAAATATAATTAAGTCTGAAGGTCATGTTTAAAATATTTATGATCTGGGAAGACTTTGATTGAAACAAACATTAAGTATGCAAAACATGAATTTCTAATGCAGTTCAATTATATTTCATATGTCATTGACTATTTAATTAAGAAAAGTTTGTGTTTTATGTTTTTATACCTTTAGCAATATATATAAAGTATTCCCAAATTATTTTCATGTTTAAGGAAACAAAATATCTGAGCATTTAAATTTTAAAAATGATATGTACTTCTAATGGATTATTGCTATTTAAAATACTTGAGCTTCTAATTTACTTGAATTCCTGAAAAGGGAACATCACCAAGTGGTTTTAAATAAAATATTACCAGTATCTTCCATCATATTTGACACTCCTTTAATAGTTAATATATCTCAGAATTATAAAAAAATAAATTTAATAAAAATGGCATGACTATTAAAGCTGAATTGCTGTTTAGGTATTCTGTTAAAGTTCTCACTGGTTTTCTGTATGAACCCAAAGATCTGATATTTAACAATTATGTAATTCTGAGAAAGTAAGATGAACTGCTTGACTTCAGTTTCCTCATCTTTAAAATAGGCTAATAAAACATTTTATTTGATTAAATTAAATTTGGGTCAGTTAGTTAATGTTCTAGTATACTACCCATAAAAAATTAACATTCATTAAATCAGAAATAATTTATAAGTAATATATCAGAGTAGCAAAAGGAAGTTTTGAAATCAGAACCTTGGAAACGATTCAGATTCCATTCTCTATTCATTGTATATATTGACAAGTTAACTGACCTCATAGATTACTAAGAATAAAAATGCTTGTGTTGTATGATACATGTACATGAAGAATTTGGTAAATGCATGTAATAACTACCATTTTCATTTATGGTTATATTGCAACTATCTATTCTCATTAATAAATCTTCTTAAATTCTGACAGAAAATTATTCCTATGTGTCATCCATTATAGAATGTATTATATTTAAAATAATTTTATTCTCAGGGAGTAAGTAATCACAATCATTAAAAATTCATCAATTCCTCTTCATCATTGATGGGAGATAATGCTGCATGCAATATGTCAGCAAATTTGGAAAACTCAGCAGTAGCCACAGGACTGGAAAAGGTCAGTTTTTATTCCAGTCCCAAAGAAAGGCAATGACAAAAAATATTCATATTACTGTACAATTGCACTCATTTCCCATGCTATGAAGGTTATGCTCAAAATCCTTCAAACTAGGCTTCAGAAGTATGTGAATTGAGAACTTCCATATGTACAGATTGGGTTTTGAAGAGGTAGAGAAACCAGAGGTCGAATTGCTAACATTCATTGGATCATGGAGAAAGCAAGGTTGAGTTCCAGAAAAATTCTGCTTCATTGACTATGCTAAACTCTTTGACTGTGTGGAACACAACACACTGGAAAATTCTTAAAGAAATGGGATTACCAGACGACCTTATTTGTTTCCTAAAAAACCTGTATGCAGGTCAAGAAGCCACAGTTAGAATCAGATCTGTAACAATGGACTGGAGAAAGGAGTGAGACAAGACTATATTTTGCCTTGAACGTGGAGTAGCTCCTCTCGGCCCTCCTGCGCCCTCGCAGCAGCTGCTCCTTGGAGGTGGGGAAGCTCCTCTCTGCAGCCGCTCCCGCGCTGTCGCAGCCTGGCGCTCTCCGTTGCTACCCCGACCTTGGGCCAGCGGTAGCTCCTCACGGCCACGCTTCTGCACGGCCAGTCGCGGCCGCGAGAAGATACCCCTCGTCCAAGGTAAGGAGCAGCGGCTGTGCTTTGCTGGAGCAGCCGTGAAGTGATACCCGATGTCCAAGGTAAGAGAAACCCAAGTAAGATGATAGGTGTTGCGAGAGGGCATCAGAGGGCAGACACACTAAAACCGTAATCACAGAAAACTAACCGACTTGATCACAGGACCACAGTCATGTCTAATTCAATGAAACTAAGCCATGCCGTGTGGGGCCACCCAAGATGGCCGGGTCATGGTGGAGAGGTCTGATCACAGGATGTGGTCCACTGGATAAGAAAATGGCAACCACTTCAGTATTCTTGCCTTGAGAACCCCATGAACAGTATGAGAAGGCAAAATGATAGGATACTGAAAGAGAAACTCCCGAGGTTGGTAGGTGCCCAATATCCTACTGGAGCTCAGTGGAGAAATAACTCCAGAAAGAATGAGGGGATAGAGCCAAAGCAAAAACAATACCCAGTTGTGGATGTGACTGGTGATAGAAGCAAGGTCCGATGTTGTAAACAGCAATATCGAATAGGAACCTGGAATGTTAGGTCCATGAATCAAGGCAAATTGGAAGTGGTCTAACAGGAGATAGCAAGAGTGAATGTTGACATTCTAGGAATCAGCGAACTAAGATGGACTGGAATGGGTGACTTTAACTCAGATAACCATTATATCTACTACAGTGGGCAGGAATCCCTTAGAAGAAATGGAGTAGCCATCAAAGTCAACAAAAGAGTCTGAAATGCAGTACTTGGATGCAATCTCAAAAATGACAGAATGATCTCTGTTCTTTTCAAAGGCAAACCATTCAATATCACGGTAATCCAAGCCTATGCCCCAACCAGTAATGCTGAAGAAGCCGAAGTTGAACGGTTCTATGAAGACCTACAAGACCATACAGAACTAACTCCCAAAAAAGATGTCCTTTTCATTATAGGGGACTGGAATGCAAAAGTAGGAAGTCAAGAAACACCTGGAGTAACAGACAAATTTGGCCTTGGAGTACAGAATGAAACAGGGCAAAGGCTAATAGAGTTGTGCCAAGAGAACGTACTGGTCATAGCAAACACCCTCTTCCAACAACACAAGAGAAGACTCTACACATGGACATCACCAGATGGCCAACACTGAAACCAGATTGATTATATTCTTTGCAGCCAAAGATGGAGAAGCTCTATACAGTCAGCAAAAACAAGACCGGGAGTTGACTGTGGCTCAGATCATGAACTCCTTATTGCCAAAATCAGACTTAAACTGAAGAGAGTAGGGAAAACCACTAGACGATTCAGGTATGACATAAATCAAATCCCTTATGACTATACAGTGGAAGTGAGGAATAGATTTAAGGGACTAGATCTGATAGACAGAGAGCCTGATGAACTATGGATGGAGGTTCTTGACATTGTATAGGAGACAGGGATCAAGACCATCCCCATGGAAAAGAAATGCAAAAAGGCAAAATGGTTGTCTGAGGAGGCCTTACAAATAGCTGTGAAAAGAAGAGAAGCAAAAAGCAAAGGAGAAAAGGGAAGATATTCACATTTGAATACAGATTTCCAAAGAACAACCAGGAGAGATAAGAGAGACTTCCTCAGCGATCAATGCAAAGAAATAGAGGAAAACAACAGAATGTGAAAGACTAGTGATCTCTTCAAGAAAATTAGAGATACCAAGGGGACATTTCATGCAAAAATGGGCTCAATAAAGGACATAAATAGTATGGACCTAACAAAGTAGAAGATATTAAGAAGAGGTGGCAAGAATACACAGAATAACTGTACAAAAAAGATCTTCATGACCCAGACAATCACGATGGTGTGATCACTCATAGAGCCAGGCACCCTGGAATGTGAAGTCAGGTGAGCCTTAGAAAGCATCACTAAGAACAAAGCTAGTGGAGGTGATGGAATTCCAGTTGAGCTATTTCAATCCTGAAAGATGATGCTGTGAAAGTGCTGCACTCAATATGCCAGCAAATTTGGAAAACTCAGCAGTGGCCACAGGACTAGAAAAGGTTCGTTTTCACTCCATTTCCTAAGAAAGACAATCCCAAAGAATGCTCAATCTACCACACAATTGCACTCATCTCACATGCTAGTAAAGTAATGCTCAAAATTCTCCAAGCCAGACTTCAGCAATACATGAACCGAGAACTTCTAGATGTTCAAGCTGGTTTTCGAAAAGGCAGAGGAACCAGAGATCAAGTTGCCAGCCTCTGCTGGATCATTGAAAAAGCAAGAGAGTTCCAGAAAAACATCTATTTCTACTTTATTGACTATACCAAAGCCTTTGACTGTGTGGATCACAATAAACTGTGGAAAATTCAGAAGGAGACGGGAATACCAGACTGCCTGACCTGCCTCTTGAGAAACCTGTATGCAGGTCAGCAAGCAACAGTTAGAACTGGACATGGAACAACAGACTGGTTCCAAATAGGAAAAGGAGTACTTCAAGGCTATATAGTGTCACCCTGCTTATTTAACTTACATGTGGAGTACATCATGAGAAATGCTGGGCTGAAAGAAGCACAAGCTGGAATCAAGATTGCTGGGAGAAATATCAATAAACTCAGATATGCAGATGACACCACCCTTATGGCAGAAAGTGAAGAGGAACTAAAAAGCCTCTTGATGAAAGTGAAAGAGGAGAGCGAAAATGTTGGCTTAAAGCTCAACATTCAGAAAACTAAGATCATGGCATCTGGTCCCATCACCTCATAGGAAATAGATGGGGAGACAGTGGAAACAGTGTCAGACTTTATTTTGGGGGGCTCCAAAATCACTGCAGATGGTGACTGCAGCCATGAAATTAAAAGATCCTTACTCCTTGGAAGGAAAGTTATGACCAACGTAGATAGCATATTAAAAAGCAGAGACATTATTTTGCCAACAAAGATCCATCTGGTCAAGGCTATGGTTTTTCCAGTGGTCATGTATGGATGTGAGAGCTGGACTGTGAAGAAAGTTGAGCACCAAAAAATTGATGCTTTTGAACTGTGGTGTTGGAGAAGACTCTTGAGAGTCCCTTGGACTGCAAGGAGATCCAACCAGTCCATCCTGAAGGAGATCAGTCCTGGGTGTTCATTGGAAGGACTGATGCTGAAGCTGAAACTCCTACTTTGGCCACCTGATGCGAAGAGCTGACTCATTGGAAAAGACCCTGATGCTGGGAGGGATTGGGGGCAGGAGGTGAAGGGAACGACAGAGAATGAAATGGCTGGATGGCATCACTGACTCAATGGGCATGAGTTTGAGTAAACTCTGGGAGTTGGTGATGGACAGGGAGGCCTGGCGGTGCTGCAATTCATGGGGTCACAAAGAGTTGGACACAACTGAGCTACCGAACTGAGCTGAACTATATATTGCCACCATGCTTATTTAACTTATATGCAGAGTGCATCAAGTGAAATTCCAGGCTGGATGAATCACAAACAGGAATCAAGATTGCTGGGACAAATATCAACCACCTCAAATGTGCAGATGATACCATTCTAATGGCAGAAATTGTAGAGGAACTAAAGATGCTCTTGATAAGGGTGAAAGAGGAGAGTGAAAATACTGGCTTGAAAATAAACATTAAAAAAAAAAAAAAACTAAGGTCATGGCATTTGGTCCAATTTTTTTCATGGCCAATAGAAGGGGAAAAAGCAGAAGCTGTGATAGATTTTATTTTCCTAAGCTTCAAAATTAAAGTGGATGGTGACTGAACCTTGAAATTAAAGACACTCCTTGGAAGCAAAGTTTTGACAAATCTAGACTGTATATTAAAAAGCAAAAGCAGAGACATCATTTTGGTTGTTCCAGTAGTTATGTACAGATGTGAGATTTGGATCATAAAGAAGGCTGAGAGCTGAAGAACTAATGCATTCAAATTTTGGTGCTGGAGAAGACTCTTGAGAATCTTTTGGACTGCAAGGAGATCAAAGGAGTTAACCCTAAAGGAAATCAACCCTGAATATTCATTGGAAGGATTATTGCTGAAACTGAAGCTCCAATACTTTGGCCACCTGATGCATAGTTGAATCATTGGAAAAGACTCTGATACTGGCAATGATTGAAGACAAAAAGAGAAGAGGCTGGCAGAGCATGAGGTAGTTAGGTATCATCATTGACTCAATGGACCTGTATTGCCTAGCTCAATATGTAAATCATAATTAACACTACTTTACCAAAACGGCTTTTTTTTTTTTGGGATTTCTCACTTATCATTTTATAAATATTATAAATATGGAATTGTGTTTCCCAATATTTCCCATAATTTACTTTTCAAATTTTTTTTTCTAATCCTGAGGAAATAAACCCCAAGGCTATCATTTCTGAAGTCTTATCAAGATCACTACATAGTCATTGCCATTTACAATTTATATAATTTTCAGGTCAGTTACTAATTACAATTTGCATAGTTTGCAGGGCAAAGAATACTTTGAAAGTTTTTAAGTGAAAGTCGTTCAGTTGTGTCCAACTATTTGTGACCCCATGGACTGTAGCCTGCCAGACTCCTCTGTCCATGGAATTCTCCAGGCAAGAATACTGGAGTGGGTTGTCATTTCCTTCAGGGAATCTATCTGACCCAGAGATCAAACCTGGGTTTCCTGTGTTGCAGGCAGATTCTTGGCCATCTGAGCCACCAGGGAAGGCCCAGACTGAAGAGTACAGATGTAGAAATGGACCTGGTGTGTCTCATACATCATAAATTCAACCAAAGCTTATATTCATCTTGTGGATTGGCTGACACAATGTTCACAGAATTTTGAAACTGTTTTTCAAGTCTCACACAAAGTCTCACTCATTAAACTTTCATGATACTGACAGAATTTTTAAATGCAATTTATAGAGAAAATGTGTGAATATGGTATCTTCTCTTTTATTTAAAATGTATCTTTTCAAATGTAATCTGCATACCACTTGTATTAGAATCTCAATGGATGCTTGTTTTAAAATATAGATTACTTCTTATAGCCAATCTATTTATTAGATCATGAAAGGGAATGAAACAATGCATAATTAAACTATTTCCAAGATGATTTTTAACATATATTAATATTTGAGACCCACTACACATGCACCTGCCATTTTGCCTTTAACAGTGAAAAAATAAAGCTCTCTTAATTTCAATAGTGAAATATTTAGTTTTCTTAACCACATTACCTCATATTATCTCACATTTTTCTTTTTTCATTCTTGCAAAACATCCTCCTTTATCTCTAGAAATATTAAAAGCTAGTAACACTTCTCCTTTTGTCTAATAACATATTCTGATTTCCACTAATAAAAACTAGCTTGATCCAGCTATACTGCTTGATATATCAACTCCAATATAGCTAATTTTTGCCATAAACAAACTTCCTGAAATAAAATTTTATACTTATACCATTTTCTATTATATACAGCTAATCATTTGTTCATCTATGTAGTTCACATTGATATTATCCTGTCTTTCTTGGATAAGGTCCAATTTCAGACTTTAAGAGCTGACCTTACTGACAGTAATCTTGGAATCTAAAACTGTGTAGGGCATATGCACATGATTGTAGTAGCTATTACAACACTTATAAACAGATATTTGAGCCACAGGAATACCATGTCTTTAGCTTGGCAACCAGTACATAATGGTAGAAGATGAGACAATGATGCTGATTGCAGAAAAACAATTTATTGGCTTACACAATGTTCATGTCACACACATCCTTATGACACATTTGCTCTAGAAGAATAAGTCAAAAATTAGCCAGAAAAATTTGAGATGTTTTACTGCTGATTTTTAAGATGGAAGAAAGGAACCACGAGCCAAAGGATGCTGACAGCCACCAGCAGCTGGGGATGCTAAGGAAATGCATTTCCCCTTACTTCCCCTTTGCCAATACCTTGATTTTAGCTGGTGAGAATAATCTTTGACATCTGATTATACAAAAATGAGTCACTTGGTCCATCCCCTTTGCAAGGAGAAGGGATTTTTACCAGGAAGTGAGATCAAAGGAACCATCCCTACCACTGCTGTACCTTTTTTTTTTTTTTTAATTGGAGGATAATTTCTTTATAATGTTGTGCTGGTTTCTGCTATACATCAACATGAATCAGTCATAAGTATACATATGTCCCCTCCTTCTTGAAACTCCCTCCCAATCCCCACCCCATCCCAACCCTCTAGGTTTTGACAGAGCACAAGACTGATCTCCTGATATTAAACAGCAACCTCCCAGTAGCTATCTATTTTACACATGGTAGTGAATATGTTTCAGTGCTATTTCTCAATTTGTTCTACCCTCTCTGTCCTCCTCTGTTTCCACAATTCTGTTCTCCATGCTTGTGTTTCTATTGCTGCCCTACAAAGAGGATCATCACTGCCATTTTTATAGATTCCATGTATATGCATTAATATATGATACTTGTTTTAATGGGTGGCAATACACCAAGAAATTCTTGACTCCTCACAGGCTGCATGGGATGAGAAGATACTCACCGATGACCTACTGACTGGATGGGATTTTCAGGCTGACATGATACTGACTCCATTAAACTTTATACATCTCTCCTGAGCTCCAGCTTGTGAACACGCCCCACACAGTGGGCAATGGGAAATGTTTTTGGAAGAGCATCTCCCACTGTCCCTCGGCCTTTTATGACTGTTTTATAGAAGCAGCTGTAAGCTAGGGGTTAAGACTCTGAAATTATTTGGATTTCTTTGTTGATGCTGGCTGCCTAGGTCAGTTTAGCTCCTGAACCCTTGCTGGCTAAAAGATCTCTCTCCTTCCACTTTGCCAGGATTTGTAACATACTTCCAAGACACTCAGGACCTTGGAAGAATAACTTTTGGTGACAATGGCTCTTTAGGTTTCTGTTAGAAAAATGGCACCTTAATATAGGATTTCATTAGGAATAAAGCTCTCAAATCACAATTAAAAAAAAAAGTATCCAAAAGACTCAATAATGCAAGTGGAATATTGGGAATTTAGCCAGACTTGCTTTTACCACTTTCTTTCTCTGCCTAAAATGCTTCCATGATGACTTAAGTACAGCAACCATGACAAAGGAAGACCCAGAATGAGAGAAAAGAAGCCTGGCTCTAGGCTTCTGCTTTTTTTGCTTTGCTTTTCCATTCAACTACTCTGTATCTTTGGATTGGAAGATTTAATCCATTTACATGTGAAGTAATTATTGGTAGGCGTATGCTTATTTCCATGTTTTAAATTGTTCTCTGGTTGTTTTACATTTCTTTTTTGTTCTTTTGCTATTTTCCCTTGCTATTTTATATTTATATTTAGTTTTACATTTGAGCATCTTTCATTGTTTGTGTGTGTGTATCTCTTACAGGTTCTTGGTTTGTAGTTAGATATAGCAATGCATATCAACATTGATATTAATGCATTCCAACAGCCCTGCATTTTCACAAGCCATGAGCACTCTTAATCTTTTTAACATCATATTTTACATCTTTTTTTTTTTTTTGCATTCCTTCACTACTTATTGTGGATACAAAATATTTTTACTACGTTTGTCTTTTAACCTTCTTACTTACTTCATAAGTGGTTGGTCTACCACCTTGACTGCATATTTGTCTTTACCAATGAGATTATTCCTTTCATAATTTTCATATTTCTAATTGTGACTTTTCTTTTTCACTTAGAGAAGTCCCTTTAGCATTTTTTTATAAATCCTCTTTAGTGAGGCTGAACTCTTAGCTTTGCTTGTCAGTAAAACTCTTTATCTCTCATTCACATCTGATTAATTTGCTGGATATAGTGTTCTTGGTTGTAGGTAATTTCCTTCCAGCCTGCAGTTTTATTGAAAGGTCAGCTGACAGTCTTCTGCTATTTCCTTTATAAATAAATAATTACCTTTGCTTTGTTTTTAATAATCTCTTTTATCTTTTGCCATTTCAGTTATTATAATACATTTTGGCATAATCTTCTGGGTTTGTCTGTTTGGGACTCTCTTTTTTATTCCTGGACCTGGATTTCTATTTCCTTTTCCAAGTTAGAGATATTTTCAAATGTTATGTGTTCAAATATGTTCTCTGCCTTTATATCTCTTTTGAGGTAGCAATATTTATATCAGACAATATAGTTTTCAAAGCAAAGACTCTAACAAGAGACAAAAGAGCACATTACATAACTAGAAGATGATCACTTTAAGTAATCTTATCCAATCACTACATTATGAAATTATAAATCAACTGCAAGAAAAAATTGTCAAAACCACAAACATGTGGAGGCTAAAAATATGCTACTCAATATCCAATAGGTCAAAGAAATCAAAGAGGAAATTTAAACAAAATGGAGACAAATGAGAATGAAGACACAATGATCCAAAATCTATGGAACAAAGTAAAAGCAGTTTTAGAAGGCAAGTTTTTAGAAATAACATCTTAGGAAACAAGAAAAATCTCAAATAAATAACCTAATCTTACACCTAAAGGTACTAAATAAAGAAAAACAAACAGAACCCAAAGTTAGTAGAAGAAAAGAAGTCATGAAGATCAGAGCAGAAATAAACGAACTAGAGATGTAAAATAACTTAATAGATAAAGAAATAAAAAATCAATGAAAATAAGAGCCGGTTCTTCAAAAAGATAAACAAAATTTAGAAACCTTTAGCCAGACGCATTAACGGAAAAAAAAAAAAAAAAAGGAGAGGCCAAAATCAACAAATTCATGAATGAAAACAAAGAAGTTACAACTCAAGTCATAGAAATACAAAGGATCATGAACAACTATGCACCAATAAAATGGAAAACCTAGAATGAAGGGACAAATTTCTAGAAAGCCAGTCTTCCAAAACTGATTCAAGAAGAAATAAAATTAGAAACAGACTAGTTACCAGTAAAGAACTTTAATTAGGAAAAAAAAAAGCAAAAACAAAAGCCAAAAGCCTCCCAATGAATAAAGTTTAGGACCAGACAGTTTCACAGGTGAATTCTGCCAAACATCTGAAGAAGAGTTCATATCTATTCTCCTTAAATTATTGTAGAAAATTGCAGAGGAAAGAATGCTTCTAAGCTCATTCTATAAGCTCAACATCCCCTTGATACTAAAACAAGAGGAAGACAACATGCTAAATAAATTTATAAGTCAGTATTACTGATGAACATAGATATTAAATTATATTCTACAACTGCATATGAAAATTGTTAATGAGTGAATCATAAAAGTTGGCATCACAAGGAAAAATATTTTCCTTTATTTTGTATCTATATGAGATGATGGATGTTCACTAAACTTGTGATAAGCATTTCATCATGTATGTAATTCAAACCATTATGTTGTACAGTTTAAACTTATACAGTGCTATATGTCAATTATAATTCAATAAGCCTGAGAGAAAAAATATGGGATTGAAGACTTCATTCTCATTAGGGAAAAAAGGCAAGAAAACAATAGAATGACATTTTTAAATCATGAATGAAAATAAAAATAAAATTTTGACTGAGGGAGTGTGTATCTAGTGAAAATAAATTTTATAGATAGAGAAACAGAGAAATGCTCAGATCAACAAAATAGACAATTTACTTCCAGCTGGCTTGCTCTACAAGAAGTGTTAAATGGGGTTCTTTAGGATGTAGGTAGTATATAACACACACACACACACACACACACACACACATATATTTAATATATATTTAATTTATAAGTCATAGAAGAAATCATAATGTAGTTATCAATCACACTAAATAATGGTTAAAATATAACATTTCAAAATGTGTTGGTTGACGTTAACAAGTTGCATATATAGATGGCTCAGCGGTAAAGAATCTGCCTGCAATATAAGAGATACATGAGACACTGGTTCCATCTCTGAGTTGGGAAAATCCCCTAGGAGAGGGCTGGACAACCCACTCCAATATTCTTGCCTGGAGAATCCATGGACAGAAGAGCCTGACAGGCTACAGTCTATAGGATCACAAGGAGTCGGACACATCTGAAGTGACTGAGTACACACGTAGCTTATAGGAAAAGTTCAAGCTCAATTAGCTAAGGAAATAGGCAAATTTAATACATATTAAAAAGAAGGAAAATAACAAAGAGCATAACAGAAACCAGTAAAACACAATAAACACAGAAATAATAGCAAAGCAAAATTTAGTTATTTGAGAAGATGAATAAAATTGATTAACCTCTTACAAGTTTCTTAAAGTAAAAGAAAAAATGACCTGAATTATATCCAAATTGAAGTATTTGCTATTATTACAGGTCCTAAAGGCATTAAAAGTGGCAATAAAGCATGCTCTAGCTAATACTCTATGTCAATACATTTTATGATTGGAATTCAGAATTATGTACTAATGATTGAAAACACACATATTAACCCAACAAACATGAGATGAAATAAGATATCTGACTAGCCCTATATCTCTCAATAACTGTATTTATTGCCAAAATCCCTCTCCCCCCCCAAAAAAAATATTCAGACTTTCAGTGTCTTTATTGGTGAATTCTGTACAAATTCTATCACAAAGTAGATAAAAAGGACAACATCTCAACGCACAGCTTGAGTTCAGGAAAATCTATTACCAAAACGTGACAGAAATCTGACTAGAATAGAAAATTGTAGCCTTTTATGAATATCAGTAAAAGATTTAACAATATATTAGGAATTAAAAGAAACAATATATGTAAGTGATCATAAATAAACAATAATATATATTTGAGCAAGTAATGTTGTCTCAGGAATGATAAGATAGTTTAATTCTTGAAAACTAGACACTATTATCTACCAAATTATCAGACTGTTATGATCACCTTAATATATTAAAAACAAAACACTGGATGCTTTTCAACTCTAATTATTGATAAAATTTATGGCACATTAAAGTAGAAGGTAACTACCACAGTCTAATGAATATCTTGGCCATGAGAATACATCATGGCCCAATTTGCTTTATCCAGGAAAACAAAGCTGATGTATATTATAAAAATAAATTAACTACAGTAAAAGACTGAGTGAAAATTCTTAATATCATTCCAAAATCTGAAAAAAAAAATTTAATAAAAAGAATCATTATTGGTAATATTTTTTGACACACTCAGAATAAAATGAGCATCCTTTATCTGCCAACACATATTCATAACTCCCAGAATAAGCACCATATTTAAGGGCAACACTGGAAAGCTTCATTTTGAGAGCTGTAAGAAGAAAAAGGTCCCATTTTCAACATTTTCATTCAAGATTGCTTTGGAGTTTCAAGGAGGTTCAATAAGTCAAGGAAAATGAAAGCATAGTGACAGAACACTAAGAACCATTTCAGTATTCAACAGGAACAAAATGCAGAAACTTCAACAGAGTGTCAAGAATACATCTATCTAACATGCTTCTCTTCAATATGGGAAATGTTTGTGTCAGTACCTAAAGGTTTATTTTTCCAACTTCAATAGATTTTTGAAGCAGAAAAATTTTTTTAATTAATTTATTTATTTTAATTGGAGGCTAATTACTTTACAATGTTGTAGTGGTTTCTGCCATACATCCACATGAATCAGCCACGGGTATACATGTGTCCCCCATTCTGAACCCCCGTCCCCCCTCCCTCCCCATCCCATCCCTCAGGTCATCCCAGTGCACCTGCTTTGAGCACCCTGCCTCATGGATAGAACCTGGACTGGCGATCTGTTTCACATATGATAATATACAAGCTTCAATGCTGTTCTCTCAAATCATCCCACCCTCACCTTCTCCCACAGAGTCCAAAAGGCTGTTCTTTATATCTGTGTCTCTTTTGCTGTTTTGCATATAGGGTCATCGTTACCATCTTTGTAAATTCCATATATATGCATTAATATATTGTATTATATTTTGTAATATATTGTAATATATTTTCTTTCTGACTTACTTCACTCTGTATTATAGCCTCCAGTTTCATCCATCTCATTAGAACTGATTTAACTGAATTCTTTTTAATATCTGAGTAATATTCCATTGTGTATATGTACCACAGCTTTCTTATCCATTTGTCTACTAATGGAAATATAAGCTGCTTCCATGTCCTAGCTATTGTAAACAGTGCTGTGATGAAAACTGGGGTCCACATTTCTCTTTCAGTTCTAGTTTCCTTGGTGTGTATGCCCAGCAGTGGGACTGCTGGGTTGTATAGTAGTGCAGAAAATGTTTTGTTCCTTATTTTATATCTAGAGTTATCTGATAATTTCAACAGAAATATAAAGCATCACAAGGAAGCATGGTTAAAGCTGTATTTAACTAAACACGCATTATTGTGCTTTAGGTTATATTTGGTACTGATTCTTCACAATGGGATTTTTCTAAACTTTTTGGCTCAAATTTTATTGTACAATATATTAAATACAATTAGAGACTATGATATCAATATAGCACTATTATTTGTTTCTCAGGTGCACTAACAAAAGTACAAATTATGACTATAAAGTAAATTTTGGTTTAGTATTTTTAATTTTTTAATTAACACTATTTGTAAAAATACATTCACTCTAATCATTTTAATATTTATGTGACATTAGAGTAAATAAATGACTTCCAAATAATATGTATTTAAAAATTTTAATTTGAAACATTATAATGAATAGAAGTACATTTATATATTAAATATATAAACATCAAATACACACACACACACATGCATATATATTTTGGTCATTCTGGGTGGCTTGCAGGAGCTCAGTTTCCCAACTAGGGATTAAACCTTGGCGATGATTAATTATGATTATTGTTGTTTGTAAAGATTATTCACCTTTTTCATGTTTATTGAATAGGGTCACTGATTGTCAGAATTTTACAATGAAATGTTACATTATCAATGAAACCACTCTGTATTTAACTTTTGATAATATTTTACTTTAGTCTTAGGTTCAGCTTTTACAGATACACTCCTTTTTTTTTCTGTGACACATTATTTACAAAAGAAAAAGAAAAAGAAAATCATGGTTTTGAATTTTCCACCTAAAATGACTGATTTCTGGCATGATATAATTCAAGTCAGTGGCAAATATCTGTTCATTTCTATTAAGAAGGCTACCCCTTCTCCTCTTTAACTGGAATCTCTAATTAAAAGCAGAATTGTACAGAATAGCTTGCAGTCTCTGCTTAGCAGGCTTTAAATTAATGCACTTGAGGTATTGGAAATAGTAAAATTCCCTAGGACGTGTTTATATATTTCAAATTTATTATTTCTATTTAATTGAATTCATATAAGGTCTTAGGCACTTAATTATTCAAGAAAAATTTTTAAGTGATAAGAAAGATTTTACGGATGGATGGACAAAAGCTAAAATTTTCAATATTGGTTTCATCATATTGTACATAAAACAAAGACAATGAGGGTATATAAATACTTTCTTATAAGAGATAAGTTAGCTGTTATCAATTAAGAAATTCATTTGAAGTAATCACTAAAGAATAAAGGCAGTCACTCTATTACAGTTTTGAATTTCTCATGCCTGACAAATTGAACTGTGGATCTCTACTGCATAATTAATACACTAAATTTGCTCTATTTTTTCATTTTTTATATTAGTAGGACCACATGCTAATTTTTGAAAGCCTCAGTTCAGTTCAGTCACTCAGTCATGTCCGACTCTTGGTGACACCATGAATCACAGCATGCCAGGCCTCCCTGTCCATCACCAACTCCCGGAGTCTACCCAAATCCAAGTCCATTGAGTCAGTGATGCTATCCAACCATCTCATCCTCTGTCATCCCCATCTCCTCCCACCTTCAATCTTTCCCAGCATCAGGGTCTTTTTAAATGAGTCAGCTGATTGCATCAAGTGGCCAAACTTTTGGAGTTTCAGCTTCAACACCAGTCCTTCCAATGAACACCCAGGACTGATCTCCTTTAGGATGGACTGGTTGGATCTCCTTGCAATCCAAGAGACCCTCAAGAGTCTTCTCCAACACCATAGTTCAAAAGCATCAATTCTTCAGTGCTCAGCTTTCTTTTATAGTCCAACTCTCACTTCCATACATGACTACTATAAAAACCATAGCCTTGACTAGACAGACTTTGTTGGCAAAGTAATGTCTCTGTTTTTTAATATGCTATCTAGTTTGGTCATGAGTCTTTTTCCCAAGGAGTAAGTGTCTTTTAATTTCTTGGCTACAATCACCATCTGCAGTGATTTGGGAGTCCAAAAAAAAGTCTGCCACTGTTTCCAGTGTTTCTCCATCTATTTGCCATGAAGTGACAGGACTGGATGCCATGATCTTTGTTTTCTGAATGTTGAGCTTTAAGCCAACTTTTTCACTCTCCTCTTTCACTTTTATCAAGAAGCTCTTTAGTTCTTCTTCACTTTCTGCCATAAGGATAGTGTTATCTGCATATCTGAGGTTGTTGATATTTCTCCCAGAAATCTTGATTCTAGCTTGTGCTTCTTCCAGCCCAGCATTTCTCATGATGTACCCTGCATGTAAGTTAAATAAGCAGGAAACAACATACAGCCTTGGTGTACTCCTTTTCCTATTTGGAACCAGTCTGTTGTTCCATGTCCAGTTCTAACTCTTGCTTACTGACCTGCATACAGGTTTCTCAAGAGGCAGGTCAGGTGGTCTGGTATTCCCATTTCTCGAAGAATTTTCCACAGTTTATTGTGATTCCCACAGTCAAAGCCTTTGGCACAGTCAATAAAGCAGAAATAGATGCTTTTTTTGGAACTCTCTTGCTTTTTCGATGATCCATTGGATGTTGGCAATTTGATCTCTGGTTCCTCTGCCTTTTCTAAAACCAGCTTGAACATCTGGACGTTCACAGTTCATGTATTGCTGCAGCCTGGCTTGGAGAATTTTAAGCATTATTTTACTAGCGTGTGAGATGAATGCAATTGTGTGGTAGTTTGAGCATTCTTTGGAATTGCCTTTCTTTGGGATGAGAATGAAAACGGACCTTTTTCAGTCCTGTGGCCACTGCTGAGTTTTCCAAATTTGCTGACACATTAAGCGCAGCACTTTCATAGCATCATCTTTTAGGAGTGGTGAGTGTGGCTGCAAGGTGCTGGGAGTGGCTGACAGCTGAGAGGAAATACCCCACATCCAAGGTCTGGAGCTGCAGCTATGCTTTGCTGTACTGGCCATGTGGAGATACCCCACTCTAAGGTCAGAGAAACCCCAGTAAGATGGTAGGTGCTGGAGCAGCTGTATGGAGATCCCCCATGTACAAGGACAAAAGAGAAGCCCCAGCAAAATGGTAGGAGGGGTGAATTTGCATTTAGAATAAAACCCTATTCCTGCCAGGATGCTTAGAGGGCTCAAACAAAGCTTGTCCACACCAGGACCCAGGGACCCCACAGAAATTGAGACAGAATTGTATTTGAGCATCTCCTGTGGAGGTACAGGTCAGCAGTGGACTGCTGAAGGGACAGAGGCTCTGGGTGCAAAAGACTCGGGTATAGCATAAACCTTCTTGGAGGAGGTCACCATTAACCCCACCATAGAGCTGCCAGAACTTACACAGGACTGGCAAATAGACCTTGGAGGGCACAACAGAATCTTGTGCACCAGGACCCAAGAGAAAGGAGCAGTGACCCAGAGGACACTGCCACGGACTTGCCTGTGTGTGTCCAGGAGTCTCCGGTGGAGGAGTGGTTTGGTGGTGGCCGGCTGCAGGGTTGGGGGCAGTGAGTGAAGCAGTTCATGGGATCTTCTGAGGGAGCTCACCATTATCTTCATTACCTCCACCATAGTTTGGCCCCAGGTAAAGAGCAGGAAGGGAACACAGCCCCACCCATCAACAGAAAACTGAATTGGCTGTTGACTGAGCATATGACCTGCCCATCAGAACAAGACCCAGTTTCCCCCTCAGTCAGTCTCTCCCATCAGGAAACTTCCATAAGCCTGTTATCCTTCTCCATCAGAGGGCAGACAGACTGAAAACCACAATCAGTCAATCTGATCATATAGACCACAGCCTTGTCTAACTCAATGAAACTATGAGCCACACCGTGTAGGGCCACCCAAGATGGACGGGTCATGGTGGAGAGTTCTGACAGAATGTGGTCCACTGGAGAAGGGAATGGCAAAACACTTCAGTATTCTTGTCTTGAGAACTCCATGAACAGTATGGATAGTATAAATAGAGGCAGAGGTTTATGAAAATAGGTCTCTAATTTTTTAACCATAACACATTAAAATTTTATCCTTCAATGTAAGTTCATTACTTTTTGTGTTCTCTTAAAATACTTGCAGAGCTCTATTTCAAAATAGGAATTTTGTACTTCTTGAGGAAATGAAACATCACCTGTTACTCTGAAATATCTTGCGTGTCCAGAACAATGTTGCTCTTAAAATTTAAAAATACATGTGGAATCTAAAAAACTGATACAAATGGACTTATTTACAAACAGAAATAGACTCACAGACATAGAAAATAACTCATGGTTACCAAAGAGCAAAGGGAGGGCAGAAGATAAATTAGGAGTCTGGGAATAATACATCCATACTATTATACATAAAGTAGATAAATGACAAGGACCTCCTGCATGGCAGAGTTAACTATTTTGTATCTTTTAATAACCTACAAGGAAAAAGAATCTGAAAAACAGCATATATTATATATTTATTTTATGTAATTATATAAATATATTGTGCATTTATATTTAATTATATAATATATATATATGTATTTATGACTATAACTGAATCACTGAACATTAAACCTAAAAGTAGCACAACATAAATCAACTACACTTCAATCAAAAGTGAAAATAAGCAAAATAATTGTTCTCTCCTCTAATATGTTGTCACAACTTAGTGCATATCTTCTAAAATCTGTATCAGAAATGTGCAACCTATTCGCCATAGTGGTTTTATAAATTTACATTCCCACCAGCTGTGTAAAAGGGTTCCCTTACCTCCACATACTCTCCAGCATTTATTGTTTGTAGATTTTTGATAATGGCCATTCTGACTAGTGTGAGGTGACACCTGATTGTAGTTTCAACTTGCAATTCTCTAATAATAAGTAACACAACATTTTTTCATGTGTTTATTAGCCATCTGTATGTCTTCTTTGGAGAAAAGTCTGTGTAGGTCTTCTGATCATGTTTGTTTGTTTGTTTTTTGATTGGGTTGTTTGTTTTCCTAATATCAAACTGCATAAGTTGCTTGTATATTTTGGACATTAATCCTTTTTCAGTTGCCTCATTTGTGATCATTTTCTCTCATTCTGAGAGCTGTCTTTTTATTTTGTTTATGGTTTTCTTTGCTGTGGAATAACTTTTAGGTGTGGGCATATGCCCTGAAAAAAGCTCCAGTTTTAAAATACACAGGCACCACTATGGCCATTGCAAGGCCATTTACAATAGCCACGATATAGAAGCAGCCTAAATTTCCATCAACAGATGAATGGGTAAAGAAGTTGTGGTACATACACACAATGGGGCAGTACTCAGCCAAAAAAATAAATGGATTTGAGGCAGTTCTAGTAAGCTGGATGAATCTAGAACCTGTTATGCAGAGTGAAGTAAGTCAGAAAGGGAAAGAACAAATACCATTTATTAAAGCATATAGACAGAATCTAGAAAAATAGGTGTTGATTTTTAAGTGAACAATGCAAAGAAATAAAGGAAAACAATAGAATGGGAAAGACTTGAGATCTCTTCAAGAAAATTGGAGATACCACGGGAATATTTCATGCAAAAATGAGCACAATAAAGGACAGAAGTGGCACAGATCTAACAGAAGAGAAGAGATTAAAAAGAAGTGGCGAGAATAAAAGAAGAACTGTTCAGAAAAGGTCTTAATGAACCCAACAGCCATGATGGTGTGGTCAATTATCTAGAGCCAGTCATTCTGGAGTGTGAAGTCAAGTGGGCCTAGGAAGCATCACTACAAACAAAGCTAGTGGAGGTGATGGAATTCCATCTGAACTATTTCAAATCCTGAAAGATGATACTGTTAAACTCTATACTCATCATGCCAGCAAATTTGGAAAACTCAGCAGTGGCCTCAGGACTGGAAAAGCTCAGTTTCATTCCAATTTCAAATAAATTGCAATGCCAAAGAATGTTCAAATTACTGTACAACTGCTCTTATTTCACATGCTAGTAAGGTAATGCTCAAAATCCTTCAAGCTAGGCTTCAGCAGTACATGAACTAAGAACTTTCAGATGTACAAGCTGGATTTAGAAAAGGTAGAGGAACCAGAGATTAAATTAGATCCAAGATCCATTGGATCATAGAAAAAGCAAGGGAATTCCAGAAAAACACCTATTTCTGCTTTATCAGGTCAGTTCATTTCAGTCTCTCGGTCATGTCCTACTCTTTGCCACCCATGAACTGCAGCACGCCAGGCTCCCTGTCCATCACAACTCCCAACTTTTGCTCAAACTCATGTCCATTGTGTAGATGATACCATCCAACCATCTCATTCTCTGTCATCCTCTTCTCCTCCTGCCTTCAATCTTTCCCAGCATCACGGTCTTTTCAAACGAGTCAGTTCTTTGCGTCAGGTGGCCAAAGTATTGGCGTTTCAGCTTCAGCATCAGTTCTTCCAATGAATATTCAGGATTGGTTTCCTTTAGGATGGACTGATTGGATCTCCTTACAGTCCGAGACTCTCAAGAGTCTTCTCCAACACCACAGTTCAAAAGCATCAATTCTTTGGCACTAAGCTTTCTTTATAGTCCAAAACTCACATCTGTACATGACCACTGGAAAAACCATAGCTTTGACTAGACAGATGTTTGTTGACAAAGTAATGTCTCTGCTTTTTAATAGGCAGTTTAGGTTGGTCATAACTTTTCTTCCAAGGAGCAAGCATCTTTTAATTTCATGGCTGCAGTCACCATCTGCAGTGATTTTGGAGCCCAAGAAAATAAAGTCTCTCACTGTTCACTGTTTCCATTGTTTCCCCATTTATTTGCCATGAAGTGATGGGACCAGATGCCATGATCTTAGTATTCTGAATGTTGAGTTTTAAGCTAACTTTTTTACTCTCTTGTTTCACTTTCATCAAGAGATTCTTTAGTTCTTCTTCTCTTTCTGCCATAAAGGTGGTGTTGTCTGCATATCCGAGGTTATTGATATTTTTCCTGGTAATCTTGATTCCAGCTTGTGCTTCATCCAGCCCGGCATTTCACATGATGTACTCTGCATATAAATTAAGTAAGCAGGCTGACAGTAGACAGCCTTGACATACCCCTTTCCCATTTTGGAATCATTTTGTTGTTCCATGCCCAGTTCTAACTGTTGCTTCCTGGCCTGCATACAGATTTATCTGGAGGCAGGTCAGATGGTCTGTATTCCCATCTCTTGAAGAATTTCCCACAGTTTATTTTTATCCACACAGTCAAAGACTTTGGTGTAATCAATAAAGCAGAAGTAGATATTTTTCTGGAACTCTCTTGCTTTTTTGATGATCCAGTGGATGTTGGCAATTTGATCTCTGGTTCCTCTGCCTCTTTTAAACCCAGCTTGAACATCTGGAAGGTCACAGTTCATGTACTCTTGAAGCCTGACTGGGAGAATTTTGAGCATTACTTTGCTAACATGTGAGATGAATGTGATTGTGCAGTAGTGTGAATAGTCTTTGGCATTGCCTTTCTTTGGGACTGAAATGAAAACTGACCTTTTCTAGTCCTGTGGCCACAGGACTGAAAAAGTTCTGCTTCACTGACTACACAAAAATCACTGACTGTGTGGATCACAACAAACTGTGGAAAATTCTTAAAGAAATGGGAATACAACCAGGCCACCTTACCTGCCCTTTGAAAACCTGTATGCAAGACAAGAAGCAACAGTGATAATCAGACATGGAAAAATGGACTGGTTCAAAAATAAGAAATATACATCAAGGCTATATATCAACATACTGCTTATTTAATTTATATGCAGATTACATCATGCAAAATGCTGGGCTGGATGAATCTCAAGCTGGAATAAAGATTACTGGGAGAAATATCAATAACCTCAGATATGCAGATGATCCCACTGTAATCACAAAAGGTGAAGAGGAACTAAAGAGCCTCTTGATGAGGGTGAAAGAGGAAGACTGAAAAAGCTGGCTTAAAACTCAACACTCAAAAACATAGGATCATGGCATCTGATCACATCACTTCATGGCAAATAGATTGGGAAAAAGTGAAAACAGTGACAGATTTCACTTTCTTGGGCTCTAAAATCACTGAAGACTGCAACTGTAGCCATTAAATTAAAAGATGTTTGCTCCTTGGGAGAAAAATTATGACAAACCTGGACAGCATATTAAAAAGCAGAGATATTATTTTGCTGACAAAGATACATATGGACAAAGCTATGTTTTTTCCAGTAGTCATATATGGATGTTAGAGTTGGACCATAAAGACTGCTGAGTATCAATGAATTGAAGCTTTTGAATTGTGGTCCTGGAGAAGACTCTTGAGAGTCCCTTGTACAGCAAGGAGATCAAACCAGTCAATCCTAAAGGAAATCAACCCTGAATATGCACTGGAAGGACTGATGCTGAATCTGAAGCTCCAATACTTTGGCTACCTGATGCAAAGTACTAACTCACT
Source organism: Odocoileus virginianus (assembly GCF_023699985.2). Lineage (NCBI taxonomy): Eukaryota > Metazoa > Chordata > Mammalia > Artiodactyla > Cervidae > Odocoileus > Odocoileus virginianus. Next base: position 34,394,689 of record NC_069685.1, on the reverse strand, counting down.
GGGAAAAAACCCTCTTGCTGGGAAAGTTTGAAGGCAAGAGGAAAAGGGGACAACAGAGGATGAGATGGTTGGATGACATTATTGACTTAATGAACATGAGTTTGAGCAAACTCAGGGAGATGGTGAACTATAGGGAAGCTGGCATGCTGCAGTTCACGGAGTTGCAGAGTCAGACACATCTTAGTGATGAACAACAACAACAGAGATGCAGACATGGACAGTATATTTGTGGATACAATGGAGGAAGGAAAAGATAGGATGAATTGACAGAGTGGCATTGAAACACATACATTACCATATGTGAAACAGAGGGTCAATGGGAATTATCTTTGTTACACAGGGTGTTCAAACCCAACACTCTGTGAAAACCGAAAAAAGGTGGGACATGGTGGGAGGTGGAAGAGAGTTTTGAAAGGAAGGAGACACATATGTATACCTACAGCTGATTCCTTTTGATGTATAGCAGAAATGAACACAACACTGTAAAGCAATTGTTCAATTAAAAACAAATATCTGTATCAGTTCTTCTCTTTTAGCTATTGTTGACTTTGGATATATTTGCAGTTTGCAAAACTTTAGTGTCAACCTTATGCAGAAGTGAGATGCAGTGGAGATTAGAAAAAAGCAGACAATCAGGTATTGTTGTGAATAGTATGCAAATTGCATGGGGCCTCTGGTCAGAACCAAGGCAGCTGCCCTTGGAGATGGGGGAAACCAGCTTGACCTTGTACGTCTTCTCCAATTGTCAACACTGTAGTTATGGGAAATTGTAACAAAACACCCCAAAATTGAACTTAATATATCAATGAGTCCTGATGAATCTAAAGATTTTCTTATGAAGGAAATGTCATAATGGAAGCAGAAAAATGACCACAGTGCTAAACTGCTTAAAGGAAACATAAGACCGGAAATTCTATGTTTAAGATTATACTAAAATAAAAGTTAATATATATAACATAGTATCAGAGTATCATTATTTTACTTCCTCAGATTCACCAAAGATGAATGACAGCCATATTAGTTTTAATGTACAGAGTGATGCCAAGAAGGACATTTGAAAGCACTGTCTCCATTAATTGTAACATTAAACCCCAATGAAATTTGAATTTGAATTTTATAATGCATCTCAGTCTGAAACCTCCTTTTCTAATTAGTAATTTATTCCATTTAACTTCCTATCAAGTTGGTTTTCCCAGTAAGCCTGAGATCACAATTTGTCATTTCTAATATCAAGATTCAGACTACTGATTGACATCTGTACTCTCCTGTAGCCTGAATCTACAAGAAAAAAGACCCTGATCTCCAGGAACAACAAAGCTCTATGCTTTATTGACTGCTTACCATACTCAATTCAATAATATTCACTAGATGCTTCCTATCCAGATATAATTTTGTTATTTGTTACATGGTTGTAAAATAAGAATTAAGAAACACTGTCAGTGAACAAAGCTTGTGTGTATGAAGACAAAGTAGAAAAAAATTGATACTAATGTATCAATGAGACATTATATTTGTTTCATTTCCGAATATTGGTGAATTGTATGGAACATCTAGGCAAGAAGAACTCCCTGACTACCCAGCAGAAATGCCAGCACGTAGTTTCTCCCTCCTTTCTCTTTTAAAGGGCCTCATGGTCTGAACCTCTAGAGGATAGAAATATTCTCTAGAGGATAGAGAATAGAGAACTCTTCTGTTCTCTATCCCACATTACGATAAACATTTCCAAACATACATTTTATTGGGAAGGAATAGTCAAATTACAAGAGATTATATAAATATCATTAAAGTCGTAGGTAATTTACTAAAAATGTTTTTTTAGTGACACCAGAACTTTTGAATCAAAGAAAATATTGATTTTTTTCAAGTCTTACAGATACATTTGTTCAAATCAGTTTGTGCCAAAATTGTTGGGTCTGGCCTCCTGGTCAGAAACCTATGTGTGATCTTTGAGGCCTGACCACAGGCAGTTACAAAGGCTTTACTGGGCAGGACTCTTAGGAAAAGCTGCCTTCCTCACACCAGCCAGGCTGAACGGCCAATGCATCCCCTACTCTGAAGGGAGTAGCAGTCAAGGCCTGCCCAAGCCAGCTGTGCACTTGGGTCATCAGTATTCAGACCCCCCCCATGTCCACTGGGGGGCGTCTTCACCAGCAACCATCTACAGCAAAGGCTTTCTTACCTGAGACGCTTTTGCGGGGATAAAAGGAGGGGATGGTGGATACAGTTTTTCCTACTCTTCTCAGTATTTAGTTCTTTGGCCTCCTAGACTTTACCCTTCCCTCCTCTCCTCCTCCAGGTCCATAAAGCTTCAGGACGCTTTTTTTCCAATGTCTCTTAGTAGTGAGTGATCACCCAGTCCTTAACTGGTACCCTCACCGGGGAGAAATGGAGCATTGAGAGAAGGTAGCCTTTTCCCTAATTCAGCTGCTTGCTTACACTTTTGCACTGAGGGACTAACGGCTTGTACGTTACTCTCATTTTGGCTTTTTTGTCAATCAGCTACTCTGACAGTACGGCTCAGCTCACCCCTTGAAATTATCTAACTTCTTTGAGCCTTTCTTGTCTGACAAATGGGAATACCAATACGCCTCCCATCATAAGCATGAGATGATATAAGTGGGTTTCTTAGGATAAAACTGATAGAATTTGCAATCTCAAAATCATAATTATAACTATAAAGTTGAAGGATCTCCAAAACAGTAAATAACAGTGATTTATGAATCATTTTACACTCAGTATAAGTCATTTTACACTTGGAATGGATACATTTTTATAGACGGATAATAAATCTTGTGTCTTCAAACCACATTTATTTTCTATAGGATGTCATTTGAATGCTTCAAAGTAAACATATTCATGTGTAAGCAACATTCTAATTCGAACAGGAATCCAACTCACAAGATTCTTTCGTTTTTACCAATAGTGCTCTTATTTTTAAGCCACTAAGACTTAAGATTTTGAGTCATATTTCATTCCTGCTCTTTCCCTCATTTGCTTGATAGAGTTGCTCCATATACACTTACAAAAAACAAGCAAAACAGACTCTCACTTGCCAGCTACCTGTTCTCTCAATAGGAATCTGAGGCAAAATGCCATCTGTCTTTGTTCCCAACATTTTCATAATACATTTGTTCAATAACAAACCAACAAACAAAACAAATACATTGCTTTCAGGACAAATTAATAATTGATCATATGCACACCGGCCTTTTTCAGTATTGCTTTAGCCAGGAAAACCTCATTCTCCGGGAGCAGTTTATAGTAAGAGGCAGAATAGCAATGGAGTGGTTGATTCTGTGCCTCCTGAATACTATTTGTCCATTTCTACCTTCATAATAATATCTCTACAATGAAAGTTTCCATATATTTCTTTAAAATTATCTTGTTTCTTCTCATGCTTCAAGCCTAAACCTTCCTCATAAATATTTTACAGTTCAGTCACTCAGTTGTATCCGAGTCTTTGCGACTCCGTGGACTACAGCATGCAAGGCTTCCCTGTCCATCACCAACTCCTGGAGCTTACTCAAACTCATGTCGATCGAGTTGGTGACGTCATCCAACCATCTCAACCTCGGTCATCCCCTTCTGCTCCTGCCTTTGATCTTTCCCAGCATCAGGGTCTTTTCCCTCTTACGCATGAGATGGCCAAAGGTATTGGTTCCTAATTACACGTCTGTTAATTTTCACTAGGGACTAACTCTTGTACGTTACTTCATGGTTGGCTTTTTGTCAACGCACTCTAAGTCTGCTCACACCCATTGAAATTTCAATTCTTGAGCCCTTTCTTTACTAAAGGTCCAATACCTCCATCATAACATGGACTATATGTGAGAAAAACATAAATTTTGAAACTGCAAAATTCTATTTATAACTATAAAATTAAGTGACCCAAACAGTAAATTAGCTATCTTTTATTTATGAATCATATTTAAATCATATAAGTCACTTTTACATGACATGACTACATTTTTATAAGATAATAAATCTTGTTCATTCAAAACTACATTTATTTCTTGATTATTATGAATGCTTTCAAATACATATTGCATGAAAACATTTGTAATTCGAAAGATCAACTACAAGACTTTCAGTTTTTTTCAATGTGCATTTTTCTAGATAAGATTTTGAGTCTATATTTATCCTATCTCTTTCTCATTGTAAGATTAATGCTCCAATTAACATATATCAAAAAAAGCAATATATAAACTCTACTTGCCATACAGTACCTCATAAATCAGGAAAACCACTCCTCTTTATTCTCACATTATATTCACATTATTTGTATCAAATAAAAATCCACAACAAAAAGACTGTACAATTGCTTTCAGACAAATTAATAATTGTCCATATGCCACACCCTTCTTCAGCATTTATTGCTTTAGACTAGGAATAGCCCATTCCGATGGCGTTATAGTGGGAAATAGCATGTGGTTTTGATTCTGTGCTCTGAATGACTGATTTGGTCCATTTTCATTTTTAATTAGCCATCTGTATGTCTTCTTCAGGAAAGTTGTTGATTCATTTGATTTTTTAGATTGTCATTTTTTTCTGGTTGAGCCTAACGTTCTCTGTAATATTTTGAGATTCATCACCTCTTGATCCGTTTGGCTTCCGTTGTCACTATTATTTTCTCACCAATCTAGGGCTGTCTTTTCACTGCTATGTTCTTTGTTGTGCAAGCTTTTAATTTCATGGTCATCCCATTTGCTTCATTGCTTTGATTTTCTGAAATCAGGGTGTGTTCAAAGAGGATCCTGCTGTTGCATCATGTCGGAGAGTGATTTGTATGTACTCCCAACGCTAAATCAGATCTGCATATGACCCAGCAATCCTTTAGGTGGACAGTACCACCAAGGAAACAGTTTATCAACCACAGTCAAATGTCATTCTCGCCAGCTTTATTAATAGCCAACATTCACCATTCCATACATGACTATTGGATGAAAACCATATACTTTCCCCTAGGCAATTCTATCTTCTATCAAAATTAATTTGAATCAGTCTAATGTGGATGCTGAGCTTTATAATAGATATAGCAGAAGATAAAGGCCATATACGTTACTAACACATTATACAGATTTTGACAAGGTAAGAAACTTAATAATAAAAAAACCAAAGCATATCCGATGTTATTAAAGACTTGTACTCTAAATTGAATGGTGCGAATTTTGATAATTAAATCAATTGAAACATTCATGTATATTATTCAGGTGGAGTTACCCAGCATAGGTTACATGAGCAATTGCTACTGCCTGTCCTACTGGAGACATCAGTTAGAGAACTTCCATTTAGAATAATACATGTAAAATCATGGTTATTCATTTTGATAAAAACTACTGTAATGATGTAAAGTAATTAGCCTCCAACTAATAAAAATTAAAAAAAAAAAAAAATGAGAAAAATAAACTCAAGTAAATATGGTGGCAATGGTATATTTAGACTTTTGTGTTACATTTTCAAAGTTTTGAAAATTTGTATCATTTAAAGACTAATAATTTTTCTCAGTAAACTACATGATCATGTATACCTTTTGTGGTAAACGTAATTATATTATTTTGACTATTCTTCTACATATTGCAGGTTGTATATTCTACCATGAATTTGTGTCAGGAAAAATATATTTTATGTGATATTAAGAGTCTGAGATACACAAAAACATTTTCCTATCAATAATATTTTGTTTTTAGTTTTAAGGTGAATATCACATATTCCTGTGACATAGTCAGTGGAGTTATATATACTTTTTGCTAATTTATTGAAAAGTTAATTTGTTCAGTCTGTTGATTAATGAAATATTCAAATGTAATAAGATACAATCTTAGCAAATGAACAAAGTAATTTGAGTGAGGTCAAAAGGAAGAGATTACCATTGACCTGAAATTATCAAACCATTGTTATTCAGCTATAAACCAATACAAAATAAAAAGTTTATAAATAAACAAAGATAAAAAAGAAAGTTCCTGAGAAGGAAGTAACACTAAATCTTATTAACTTGTTACTATTTACCAGCTGTTAACCTAAAGATGTATGGTCCTTTTAATGATAATTTTTTCTACAAAGCCAATCGGCAAGTTGCTAAAATGTCTTTTATTTTTCTTGTAAAAAAAGAAAGCTAATTAAAAAAAATTCACATATTTATTTACTCATTTGGCCGCAGGGGGTCTTAGTTGAGGCACTCAGGACCTTTGTTGCTCCACACTGGCTTCTTTCTAGTTGTAGCACATGGGTGGTGGCATGTACAGGCTCAGCAATTCTAGCACTTGGGCTTGATTGCCCAGGTTGCATGTGGGATCTTAATTCTCTGACCAGGGATTGAACTGGTGTCCCCTACATGACAAGGAGAATTTTTACCACTGGACCACCAGGAAAGTCTCAATGAGAATGCTTTTAATTAGAGCTATCCCTTTGTTTTGCCAGCATCCTATTACATGGGAAATAATAGAGTGATGACTGCAGTGTTTCAGGGGTGCAAATCTATGAGGCCAGGGATTGTGTTAAAGTCTCTACATGTCTAAAAATAGTTTAAAAAATTACTTAAGATGCTTCCACCTTTATTCCACAAAAAGTGCTATCCCTACTATCTAATTTTATCACTACATTTTATAAGTAATAACTTCCTCTTTTATTCAGTTATAGAAAGTAAAAGGAACATCTTCTCAAATATCAAACTAGCATATTAAGAAACTTTTTAAGTGTATGGAGCTTAAAATGCTGTTGAGGCATAATTTTAAGAGTGCTAAAACACAATTCTCAGGCAAATGTAAGGAAAACATGAGGTAAATTTTATTTATCTCGTTAATGAGAGATTCCCAATTGGGAGAGGAGTGCATCAAGGCTGTATATTGTGACCCTGTTTATTTAACTTACATGCAGAGTACATCATGTGAAATGCTGGGTGGGATAAAGTGAAAGCTGGAGTCAAGATTGCCAAGAGAAATATCAATAACCACATATATGCAAATAACACCATCCTAATGTCAGAAAGCAAAGAGGAACTAAAGAGATTGTTGATGAAGGTGAAAAAGGAGAATGAAAAGCTGGCTTAAAACTCAACATTCAAAAAAAAAAAATGAATATCATAGCATCTGATCCCATCACTTCATAGTAAATAGATGGCAAAACAATGGAAACCGTGACAGATATTAATTTCTTAGGCTCCAAAATCACTGCAATGGCGACTGAAGCCATGAGGTTAAAAGACAGTTGCTCCTTAGAAGAAAAGCTATAGGAAACCTAGACAGCCTATTAAGAAGCAGAGAACCATTTTGCCAACAAATGTCCATGTTGTCAAGCCTATGATTTTTTCCAGTAGTCATATATGAATGTGAGAATTGGACCATATAGAAGGTTGAGCACTGAAGAATTGATGATTTTGAACTGTGGTGTTGGAGGAGAATTGAGAGTCCCTTGAAGAGCAAGATCAAACGAGTCAATCCTAAAGGAAATCAACCTTGAGTATTCATTGAAAGGACAGGTGCTAAGGCTGAAGGTCCAATACTTTGGCCATGAGATGTAAAGAGCCAACTCCTTGAAAAAGACCCTGATGCTGGGAAAGACTAAAGGCAGGGATAGAAGGACCAGATGCCATGTGGTTCAAGTGTGCTGAAAAAGGTTTTTTAAACACAAAACTGTTTATTGTCCTTCAGTTCAGTTCAGTTCAGTCACTCTGTCATGTCCGACTCTGCAACCGCATGGACTGCAGCATGCTAGGCTTCTCCCTGTCCATCACCAACTCCCAGAGCTTGCTCAAATTCATGTCCATCTGAATCAGTGATGCCATCCAACCATCTCATCCTCTGTCATCCCCTTCTCCTCCTGGCTTCAATCTTTCCCAGCATCAGGGTCTTTTATAAGGAGTCACATCTTTGCATCAGGTGGCCAAATACTTCAGGTTCAGCATCAGTCCTTCCAATGAATATTCAGGACTGATTTCCATTAGTATTGTCTTGTTTGATCTCCTCAAAGTCAAAGGGACTCTCAAGAGTCTTCTCCAACACCACAGTTCAAAAGCTTAAAACTTTTGGTATTCAACCTTTTTTATGTTCCAGCTCTCACATCCATACATGACTACTGGAAAAACCATAGCTTTGACTAGATGGACATTTGAAGGCAAAATAATGTCTTTGCTTTTTAATATGCTGTCTACATTTGTCATAGCTTTTCCTCCAAAGAGCCAGAGTCTTTTAATTTCCTGGCTGTGTTCAGCATCTGCAGTGATTTTGGAGCACAAGAAAATAAAGTCTGTCACTGTTATCATCATTTCCCCATCTATTTGCCATGAAATGATGGGACCAGATGCCATGATTTTTGTTTTTTGAATGTTGAGTTTAAAGCCAGCTTTTTCAATCCTCTTTCACTTTCATGAAGAGGATCTTTAGTTCCTCATCACTTTTTGCCATAAGGGTTGTGTCACCCGCATATCTGAGGTTATTGATATTTCTCCTGGCAATCTTGATTCCAGCTTGTGCTTCATCCAGCCCAGCGTTTCTCATGATGTACTCTGCATAAGTTAAATAAGCAGAGTGAAAATATACAGCCTTGCCATAATCCTTTCCCAATTTGAACCAGTCCATTGTTCCATGCTCGGTTCTAACTGTTGCTTCTTGACCTGCACACAGATTTCTCAGAAGGCCAGTAAGGTGGTTGATATTCCTCTCTCTTGCAGAATTGTCCACAGTTTGTTGTGATCCACCCAGTCAAAATCTTTGGCATAATGAGCAAAGAAAATGTAGATGTTTTTCTGGAGTTCTCTTGCCTTTTCTATGATCCAACAGACATTGGCAATTTGATCTCTGGTTCCTCTGCCTTTTAAAGTCCAGATTGAATATCTGGAAGTTCATGGTTCACATACTTTTTAAGCTGAGACTGGAGAGTTTTGAGCATTACTTTGCTAGCGTGTGAGATGAGTTTGAACATTCTTTGGCATTGCCTTTCTTGAGATTGAAATGAATACT